>NC_071637.1:14899309-16119068 GCF_014839835.1 Dryobates pubescens
ACAAGAGCACACAACTAACTCGTGGTGAAATTCTTGTCCACCAGGACTTGTTCCTCTGCAGGGGAGGAATAAGTCCAGGAACTAAGGAGCAAAGCTGAGCCCCTGAGTTAAGGACTTGAGGCTGTTTCCTCTCATCCTCATTACTTCAGAGAAGAGACCCCCCCCAACCTTTCAGGGAGTTGTAGAGAGAGCATGAAAGCCTCCCTTCATCATCCTCTTCTCCAGTCTGAAACCCCTAATTTCTCTCCTCACCCAGCCCCAGAGCAGAGCTAGAGGTGTGGGGAAGCAGCCTGGACAGAGCCATTTGAGCCCAAGCTTAGGGACAGACCCAATTGAAATAAACACTGTGGTTTCAATTAACTGTGCTCCCCAGCAGCACAGCCTTGCAAAGGACTCTTAATAGATCTCTTCCACTGCAGTGCACAAACTCTATTGCCATTGCTTCACCAGTTATTGGAAGTCAGCAGAGTGAGGCCATTCTCTCACAACACCTTCAATAGTTGTCAGTGTTGGGTTAATGATCGGACACAAAGATCTTTCCCAGTCTCTGCAGCGCTGTGACAGGGATTGGAGGAGCTCTCTGTTATTAGCTGGCCACTTTGTGTGCTGAGAGGCTGAGCAGGGTGTGGAGTGTAGCCGTTTTTCAGAGAGTTTACCCACCCAGGGCTGTGTTTGCTGCCTTCAGGGCCTGGCTTGCCCAGCTGCCATCCCAGGGAGCGGCATCTCAGCATCCCTCCGAGGAGCAGCTGGACCACACTGCATCCATCTTGATTACATCACAGGAGCAGACAATTCACCCCTGGCCTCGGGCTGATTGGGAACAAGGCTCAGAATAATCACTGATGGATTTTCTCCCTCAGACACAGAAACATCCTGATGGCTTGAAGCTCGCTTCTTTCAGCTTGCAAAATACTCCCCCAGGAGGGCAGGCTCCTGCCAGCCCCAGCACAGGGCTTTGGCATGTGAGCTCCTAATAGGGCAGGGAGCACAGAGCAGGTTTCTTTAGCCAGGTGTGAAGGTCACCACCTGCGTGGCTGCACATTCGGGAGCAGCATTAAATTTAGCCTCCACACTGTCAGCATGAAGGCACTCTGGAAGAGACTGTGGCTTCAGCAGCCAGCAAAACGAAGAGCATCAAGGAGAGCAGAGCTGTGCCTTCATTCTCCATCTCAAAACATTCAGGAAGAAGAAGGAAAAAGGTTGGTTTGACCAGAAATTATTAACCCTTGGAACAACCAACCTAGAGATGTCACAGATGGCCTAAAGCTGCAGTTGTGAGAGCAACCCTGGCAGCTTGTCTGAAAACCCTGTCTTAAAAATAGCCTCCACTGCCCAGGGCATTCAGCAGAAGTGACAGCTACCAACAGCTTCTGCTTTGCCTTTCCCTCTGGCTTCTCCTTACCTCCGAGAAAATGAAGTGCCACAGGCTCACAGGATGCTAGGGGTTGGAAGGGAGCTCTGGAGATCTTGGAGTCCAACCCCCCTGGCAGAGCAGGGCCACAGAATCCAGCACAGGTCACACAGCAACACATCCAGATGGCTCTGGAAAGTCTCCAGAGAAGGAGACTCCACAACCTCTCTGGGCAGCCTGTTCAGTGCTCTGTCACTCTTACAGTGAAGAAGTTTTTCCCCATGCTGAGGTGGAACTTTCTGTGCTGTAATTTCCATCCATTGCCCATTGGTCTTCAACTGCCCAGGAAATCAAGAGAAACTGAACAGGCTGCTAGACTTCTTATCCCAGTAGGAGGAACAGAAACTCCAAATGACTTTCTGGGGTTGGGGATTTGCTGGATACTGAGAATTCCCACGCAGCTGAGTCTCCTTTGCATGAAGATCTCCAGTCAGGTAGTAGGAGACTAGAAAAAGATGGTGCACACCTGAGCTTCATTTTGATAAAGGCTTTGAATGTGGCTGGAGTCTAGGAGATTCATTTACTAATAGGAGCCTAATTAGTTTGGCTTCAGTTTAAAATAGGAGGCAGGACAGGGATATGGCAACCACTGGACAGCATCTTTCACTGCAGTAAGGTCTTATCTAAAATCCATAGGCATAAGAGGAGGCATAAGAAAGTTGTTGGCCATGGGAATGTGCTGCCCAGGGAGGTGATGGAGCCTCCATCCCTGGAGGTGTTCAAGAGGGAAATGCATGTGGCACTTGGTACCATGGTTTAGTAGTCATGAGGTGTTGGGTGGCAGGTTGGACTTGAAGATCTTTGAGGTCCTTTCCAACCTTATTGATCCTATCATAAGGCCTCACATTTCCTACCAGTCCTTTAACTGAGGCTCAGAGATAAGAGCCAGGAGGCTCAGAGACCATGCCTGGTCCTGGCACAGACTGTCCATGCCCTCATGTCTTCACTTCTGTGCTGGTAAAATGATCAAAAATGTGATGGAGATACCCCCCAACTCTCTACAAGGGTACCAGAAGGTCCATGAATGGAAAATATTACAGAACTGGCTGCTCCCACTGTTTTCTTCAAGTCCTACTGAAGTTGGGTTTGTCTCTTCTTCATTTTTTTCTCCTCCTGTCCATATCCATTTTAATTTAGGTTAAGTTGCATGATCCCCAAGTGTGGGACACCATAAGCATCCAACCTTTAAGAACAGAATAGATCAGATCAGACCAGACCAGACCAGGCCAGACCAGACCAGGCTGGAAGAGACCTCTGAGATCATCGAGTCCAACCTATCATCCAACACTACCTAATCAACTAAACCATGGCACCAAGCAGCCCATCCCTCAGCTCTTCCCCTTTGCTCTGCCTGAACAACAAAGCACTTCTGTGCAACCAGGAGAAGCAATTCCTGCTCTCTTATGGAAAGCACCTGAACAGATTTTTTTGCACCTCCCCCATGATGCTAGAGGTTTTCTCACAGCTGAGCCTCTTCTTCACTTGTCCAGCTATTTTTACAGAGCTTTTCAGAAATCTATTACCTTCAGAAGCTCTTGCCTGTCAAATTACCCTGAAATTGGCCAATTCAAGTTAACAAGGACAGTCTCAGGTGGATTCATGCATTTGTTATTCCCACAGCCCTTGTTCTCTCAAATAAAGCAGTGTACAAACCCCAGCAAACACAGCTCCCTCTTCTCAGGCAGTCAGATGAGGCTGGTGCCTCTGGGATGAGCAACCCCCAGGCTGGCACAGGCCCTGGACCACGGGGAAATGTTCAGGTGGAGGCTGAGATCTGAAATCACCCCTCATGAGCATGTACCCTACATCAGGGGGAAGCCCAGGAGGCAGCCAGAGCTTTGAGATGTCAGCAGATCTAAAGCAGAGACGAAGCCATTCAAGCCTGGATCTTTACCTGGAGCTAAATTGTGTCTTGCACTCTCTGAATCTGATGCCAACATCCTGGCTCTGCCTGCCTGCTCCAGTAGGCATATGGCACCCATACATTTTACTGGGCAGCTGGACATCCCTGGCACCTTCTGAGCAAATCTGCACCCTTTGCTGCATGCCTCACAGGCTACATTGACTTTTCAGATAGTCTGTATTCTGCTACTGCTCTTCTTCTGGAAAAGGACTCCAAGATTTAAAGGTGGGCTTGACAGCCTTAGAGGAATTCTATGGTTCTGTGAGTGAGTCTTGAACAACCCACTCATGGGAGACCTGCAGCTTTGGTCTGTATATGGCACAGGGCAGCAGACACTGAGCCTCATGTTGTTTTGGAGCACTTACCTCCAGAGCAGAGCCCAGGGGAGCAGCAGATATCTGAGCATTAGGTAGCCATGCCTGGATACCTCCTACAAACATCTCACATGGCTTCCAGCTGCTTAGGAGCAAGAGAAAGTAAGCAGGAGTATGCAGGCACAGGGAGAAGGATGAGGGAAGGTGATATTAAGGGCAAACATATGTGGCAAATCACACCTCCTCTCTCCTACAAATGTAGAATAGCATAGAATAGCATACCATAGCATAGAACAGCATACCACAGCATAGAATAGCATAGAATAGACCAGACCAGGTTGGAAGAGACTTTTTTGATCATCGAGTCCAACCTATCATCCAACACTATCCAACCAACTAAACCATGGCACCAAGCACCCCATCCAGTCTCTTCCTAAACACCTCCAGTGATGGTGACTCCACCACCTCCCTGGGCAGCACATGCCAATGGCCAATCTCTCTTTCTGTGAAGAACTTCTTCCTAACATCCAGTCTGAGCCTCCCCTGGCACAGCTTGAGCCTGTGTCCTCTTGTTCTAGTGCTGGTTGCCCAGGGGAAGAAAACTGCAGACTGGGGAAATTCCGACACAGATCCCACTCTGACCTGCATAACTCAAGATTTTCCTGCTGCAAGCCCTTTCCAAATGGGATCAAAATCCCTCCAGGCTGCCTGAACCCCTCTGCTTCCCACCAACCCCCAGCTCCCCTTGCTCCTCTGCTACACTTAAAACCGAGCTCGGTGACGGGTGTTCTCCCCACCTTGGTCTGGGTCTGTACCTGATTTTTCTCCAAGGGTTTTAAATAATGGAGAGCACAAGACAGAAACCTTGTCTTCTCTCTTTTTTTTTCTCCCCTAGCTTGAAAGAAATCATTTCATCAAGGTGGCTGCAGTGACCATGCTGCAATAACAAGAAGCTTTTTCTAGGAGGGTAAATTACTTAGCGGTGCCACCAACTGGGAGCAATGATGGCTTATAACATCAGATGTAATCTTTCAGCAACAGGGTGGGGGTGGAAAAAATGCTCTCATAAAAATTCTTTTTGCCATTGGTCACTGTGGTGGTGCCTCCAATTGCACTGCTTTCATTTCAGAGCCAGGGGACACAGCTCAGAGGAGAAATCAACAGCCACGAGAAATGTGTGGTGCTCAGGACCCAGCCGGCGAGCACTGAGTTTGTTGTATGCCCTGCCCCATGACACAGGGCACAAAGGTGGCTCTGTTTCTCCTCAGCTCCTCTGGGGCTCCTTGGAGAAATCTCAAGGCTTTTGACAGCCTGAGGAAATGCACACAAAGCAACTGGCTTAAAGGGAGGGAGAAGCACAGAATCACCGAGGTTGGAAGAGACCTCAAAGATCATCAAGTCCAAGCTGTCACCACAGCCCTCATGACTAGACCATGGCACCAAGTGTCACGTGCAATCCCCTCTTGAACACCTCCAGGGATGGGGAATCCACCACCTCCCTGGGCAGCCCATTTCAATGCCTAACAACTCTCTCAGTGAAGAACTTTCTCCTCACCTTAAGCCTAAACTTCCCCTGGCGCAGCTTGAGACTGTGTCCTCTTGTTCTGGTGCTGGTTGCCTGCATCGTGTCCTTCACTTGGAAAACCGAGTCAGCACATCAAATTCTGTTTGGAGCCTATGGAACTCTGACCTCACTCTGCTCTCAATCTTGCTGGTACTTTGAAATCTCTGGGTTTGTAAATCTTCCATTCAATAGAGGTTCCCTCTGGCAAGGAGCTGAAGTGGTGCACAGAGGCTGGGCATGCCCTGGGTGTCCTCCTGAGCATTGCCACCTCCACTATGAACTACCTCATCGATTATTCTGCCTCTTCCTACTCTATTGCTCTCCCATCTGCCAATATTATCTATTCTCTTGTCTAATTGTCATTCTCATTGACTACTCCAGAACTCTTCCCCAGCTCAAGCCTTGCTATCAATGGGTAGGATTTGGGCTTGTCAGGTGCAAATTTCCCTTATGTGGCCACAGAGCCACTGCTGTTGCTCACAGCAAGGTGGCTGCGAGAACCAGCCAGAGCCTACCCCTGGGGCACTGGGCACACTGTGCACACCCTGGCCATGTCATCTGCAGTACTGCCATGTCAGCTGGCAAATTGTCCTGCTTTGAGCCAGACCAGAACTGATCCTGCTCAGGGATTTGACTCCCCAGCTCAGTCTCTGCTCAGTGAGGCAATTTCAGGGCAGGTTGGCACAGCCAGGAGCTGCTTCTAGAAGGAAGAAGCTGCTGGGCAGAGTCACTGCCAAGGGCTGGGCAGCAGAAAAGCTCTGTCTTAGATTTGCTCCTGGGCACACTAAGAGCTCTGCCACAACTTATGCCACACTTTGGGCAGTCAGAGGTGGCACCTGTTGGGAGGAGCAGACAGGAGAGGTGACCCTCAACTGACCAACAATGGATTGCATCCCAGGGACAGCATCTTCAGGAGACAGCTGAGAGATGCCTAGGGTCAAGCCTCTTCTTCACTGGCTGGTAATCCAGGAGGACTCTGTCCATTGTGCCTTCCACCCCAATCTGTGTCTTCCTGCATCCAGCTCCCAAATCCAGCTCCAGAATCTGGTTCCCATCTGCTGCTGAATCCAGTCTGGGACTTGCCCAGTGCCTGGCCCCAGCATCAGTGGTGACAATGGTGACCATCAGGAGTGGGGTTCCTATTGGTTTATGCCTTTTTGTCTCTATTTCATTGGATTGTTCTTCTTTCCATCCCATTTATTTTCTTTCCTACCCCATCAGTCTCTCTCCCTTCTACCCTTTCTCTTCCCTTTGGGAAGGCAGAGGGGTTCATAGAGACTTCTGTCAGCCATCTGGTGACCAGCCCAGCTCTAGCTCTTCAAACAAGTGCAGACTATGACACGTGTACCAGCAGGCCTTCCATCTCTCACCATAGCAGTGGGTCACAGAATTATAGAATAGGTTGGGTTGGAAGGGACCTTAAAGTTCATCTAGGTCACAGAATCACCAAGAGTGGAAGACACCTCAAAGATCATCAAGTCCAAGCTGTCACCACAGACCTCATGACTAAACCATGGCACCCAGTGCCACATCCAATCCCCTCTTGAACACCTCCAGGGATGGTGCCTCCACCACCTCCCTGGGCAGCACATTCCAATGGCTAATAACTCCTCTACATGAAGAACTTTCTCCTCACCTTGAGCCTAAACTTCCCCTGGTGCAGCTTGAGACTGTGTCCTCTTGTTCTGGTGCTGCTTGCCTGGGAGAAGAGACCAACCCCCTCCTGGCTCCTAGAATCAGACCTGGAATAGTGCTGTGTAGTGCCAAGAGGAGGTTGGGAGTTTGCTCCTTCCCAGCCCCCTCAGCACAGCTCCACACCGCTCAGAGCCCCTGGGGTGCCCGAGATGGAGGTTTTGATGCTGAATTCGCTCCTGATTTAGGAAGCTGTTGCTTCTGGAGGTACATAATGGAGCAATTTGTGGGGGAAATGGCTGTATAATATTCATTTCTTTCTTTTGCTGCCAATTATTGAGATACTTTTGCACAAACCCTAACATTCTTCCAATATTCAGCCAGCTTAACAGGTGACTGAATAATACACACCAACCACAGCATTTGCAATATTTCCCTGTCAGTCAGCAGCTAATATATTCAGAGATGAATTCCTTTCCTCCTAGGCCAGCTTTAAGTCAAATTTAGTGGCTGAAAACAACATTAGCCTTATTGACTCTTTTATCAGAATCCCATTTGCTGGTGGGGAGAAACATCCCAGAGTTTTAATGGATAGGACTGATCATACTTTTAAAACCACACGAATCAGGGGGAGAGCAGGGCAGGGGCAGAGGCAGCAGTTCCCACAGCCAGACTGAGCAGCAGTAAGGTTCAAGCCCTTTCCCCTCACAGCTGTGGTTAGGTCTGGGCCTGAGTTTTGCCACTTAGAGCACAAGCCCTATGAGGAGAGGCTGAGGGAGCTGGGGTTGCTTAGCCTGCAGAAGAGGAGGCTCAGAGGAGACCTTCTTGCTCTCTACAACTCCCTGAAGGGAGGTTGTAGCCAGGTGGGGCTTGGTCTCTTCTCCCAGGCAACCAGCACGAGAACAAGAAGACACAGTCTCAAGTTGTGCCAGGGGAGGTTTAGACTGGATGTTAGGAAGAAGTTCTTCATAGGAAGAGAGGTTGGTAGTTGGAATGTGCTGCCCAGGGAGGTGGGGGAGTCACCATCACTGGAGGTGTTTAGGAAGAGACTGGATGAGGTGCTTGGTGCCATGGTTTAGATAATTAGATGGTGTTGGGAACAGAACAAATGAAGAGTCCAGGTGTACACAGACACTCACCTTCTATACTGTGACAAACACATCCATTCTGGGGCAGATATACCACCTGCATTACACCAGCAGAGGTTCAAGCAGACACACCTTTCAGTGAGGCCACAGCCTTGGGAATGTGTAGATCCAGCCCAGGGAGCTACTACTGTGCTTTGCCTTTCCAATTACACTGCAGCCTTTGACAAACACTGAACATTAAGGTATCCCTCCTCTTCTCCCAAGGCTGCAAGTTACCCCTGAAGCTGTCCTGGGAGGAGCAGCCACAGTACATAGACTCATGGAATTGTTAGGGTTGGAAGGGACCTCAAGGATCATCTAATTCCAACCCCTCACACTAGAGCAGGCTGCTCAGAGCCACAGTGTTGGCCAGATCCCATCACATATGGACCCAAGGGCTTCCTAAAACAAGAGCAGGGAGGAACAACTTTTCTCTGGGCTCCTCGAGGATGTCTCTCTTTGGCACGGGGCTGAACCTCCTTCCAGGGCACCTCTGAGAAACACCTGCCATGGTTTGTTGGCTCTGGAAAGCTGGTCACCACTCTGCTGAAGACAGAGCTCCTCAAAATCAGCCCAGAGCTAGGAGAGAAATCAGCTCAGTTAGCTACTCCAACGGCTTCAGGTCCTGGCTGCGCCTGGACCCAACACAGTCCCTCCTCCTCCTCCTGCCACCAGCACCTTGGATGTTGACATGGAGCAGACCTGTCTCTGCAGCAGCACAGCAACCTGCTGCTAGCAACAGGGCTTATGCTGCACACAAGTAATGAGGATACTGGGAATAGTGGGGAAGAGAAGAGATTATTAGACAATAAATTATCAATACACCAGAAACTGCTCTGTAAATCATTTCCCCCTCCCTCACAGCTCCCCTAATGTCCTGGGAAAGTGACAATTACACAATTTAAGGAGGTTAAGTTTATTAAAATCCTTTTTTTATTACTTTTCTTTTAATATATGGTTGAGATAAAGCATCTGATTAGAGGAAGGTCACAAAATAAAACATTTGATACTCGTGGAAAGAGCAATTCATCCTCCCTTCTGCATGCAGCACGAGTGGAGAGGCAGGGGGGGCTGGAGACAGCTGGCTGCAAGAGGCTGCTCCACAGAGACCCTCAGCAAGCAGGAGAGAGCTACCAGCAGCCAGGCTCTGCCTCTCCATGTTGGCTTTGTCACATTTTATAGCAGCCCTTAGAAACAGGCCATGAGTGCACTGAAAGGGACAGACCACCTCTGAGGAGGGCTTGCATGAGGCTTACTAACACCTCCTTGACCTCACTATCACGTAACAAGAAGTGAAAACTTACATTTAGCAGCTGGAGGGATGGTGCCTGCTACAAGTCCACACAGCTGGACTCTGCATCCAGCACAAAACCAAGGGTTTAAACCATAAGTGGCCTCAAGTTGCACCAGGGCCAGAAATTTGAAGCAACTTCTTCACTGAAAGGGTTCTCAAGCACTGCAACAGGCTGCCCAGGGAGGTGATTGAATCCCCATCCCCACAAGTGTTTCAAAGACACGCTGAGGGACATGGTTTAGCACCAAACTTGGCTGTACTTGATGATCTTAGAGGTCTTCTTCAATCAAAATGCTTCTTTGATTCTTATGCCCCACAGTGCCCCTGCCCAACGTGTCCTCACCCCTAGGGAGACACCTCCCTTCTTTGTACCTAAACTGCACATCAGGAACCCCTTCACTATGTGCCTTCTCCTGCCACAGGATTATGTCAATGCCTCCAAGCAGTTAGAGCGTTGTAAGTTGTTCCTCATCAGTGAAGAGCTCAATCACAGGAGCTCCTGAGAGGCAGGAGAAGTTCCGGTTGATAATCCTGGCAGGAGCAGCTCAGGTCACACCATGAGACCAGGAACAGTTTTGCTTCTCTACCAGCAAACAAAACAAACCATTCATGTTTCATAGATGGTCCCAGGGTGCAGAGCCCAAGGATGGACCCTAAGGGGCCAAATTACTCACCCAGCACCCTGCTTCCCTTGGGCCAGCCTCACCAATCCTCTCCACCAGCACCCAACACCCTCCCCTGCCTGCTCCCCTCTGCCATCTCACTCAGCACAGACCTCTGCTCTAAAATAAATGCTCATGACGTGCAGCCTGATCAAACAGAGCAGACAACTCTGTTTATAGGCAGCATGAATCACTGGCAGACATCACCTCTGGGTTAGATGGGATCTAGTTAGGGATGAAGCAGCACAACGAACACGCTGTGACAGGAGAGAACAGCAAAGTTCCTGTCAGGAGCAGCTGAGCTTTAATTAGTTTCCTGCAAGACATCAATAAAATAATGACTAAAAGGAGGCCAAGTAAAGCACTTGGCCTTTTTAAAAAGCTCCATCAAAGTCTTCACAGGAAACTATTAAGGGGAATAAGTGGGCATGAGGTGAGAGGCACAGCCCTCACAGGGCTGATGGGTAGGATGGCAGTGGAGACCGTGGTACGGCAGTGACTGCATGCTGCTCCACCACCAAGGTGCCTCCCAGAGTTGAACACCAGGGAATCCACACCTGCAGATCACACAGGCTTGCTGAGAGGTTAGAAAGGGTCAAAGAGTTTCAAGCTGGGCACATGGGTTGGTAAAACTCACTTTTGCCAGCACAAAATAACACCTCCAGAGAGGAGCCTTTTCAGCCAGTCACACTCTCTCCTGGGCTCTGATTTCAATAGTACAGATTGGAAGACATAGAATCGTTTAGGCTGGAAAAGACCAACTATTGACCCTACTGGGAGCTGGGGTTGCTTAGCCTGGAGAAGAGGAGGCTCAGGGGAGACCTTATTGCTCTCTACAACTACCTGAAGGGAGGTTGCAGACAGGTGGGGGTTGGTCTCTTCTCCCAGGCAAGCAGCACCAGAACAAGAGGACACAGTGTCAAGGTGTGCCAGGGGAGGTTTAGGCTGGATGTTAGGAAGAAGTTCTTCATAGAAAGAGAGATTGGCCATTGGAATGTGCTGCCCAGGGAGGTGGTGGAGTCACCATCACTGGAGGTGTTTAAGAGGAGACTGGATGGGGTGCTTGGTGTCATGGTTTAGTTGATTAGATGGTGTTGGGTGATGGATTGGATGTGATGATCTCGAAGGCCTCTTCCAACCTAGTTTATTCTATTCTGTGGTCAGGTGTTGGATGCTGCACCTGGCCCAGGATTCAGGTCAGGGCTCTGGAAGTCACTGCCTTGCAGACTTGGAGCTTTGCTAAAAATCCCCAGAGGGATCTGCTTCTCCCTATCTTGCCACATCCTGACTGCCTTGGCTCTTGGAAGCCTTGGAGAATGGAAACCCCAAGAGCTTTGCAGTGAAGATGGATGGGGAGCAATGTGTGCTTTTATGAGACTGGGTGCTCTTGCATGTCCAGGGGCAAGAGGGCAGTGCCCTACACAATGGCATTGCCAAGCCTCTGGATTAATCTAATAATGATGGCTTCCAAGTGCTCCTGTGTGACAGAGTCTTCTTGCTGCATGCTACTTAGAGTGTGCTGTGAAGCCAAGAAAAGAGGTGTGTGGATTGTCAGCTCCACTGCAGATGAGAAATAATAGCCCCAGGCTCTCAAAACCATGTACTAACATTCTGTAATTGCTTCTTATTAACAGCCCTGTGAGCCAGCTATGTAATTTATTGCCCAAAGCAAAAATAAAACAAACAAACAAACAAAAAACACCTCCAGAAAAAATCAATATCCATGGGGTTATTAAAGGTAGGTCAAGACTCAGCCTAAAACCCAGGCAGACTTACCTGTCTCATGTTCAGCATCCAACCTCCTCGAGCACAGCAGATGTTTGGAAGGCCAGAAGTGATGCAGGAAGAGATGAGGTGACACTGTGGGACTTGAACTCCCAGTTCCAAGCCAGGAATCCTTTTCTGGTATTCCTGGTTCCTGTGCTGGGCTGGGGAAAGGCTGCTGGGAGCACTGGGTGAGCAACCAGCTGGAGGAAAAAAAGGGTGCAGCTGATTCAAGAGGAGAAATGGGTGAAGCAAGCACAAGCCCTACGAGGAGAGGCTGAGGGAGCTGGGGTTGTTTGGCCTGGAGAAGAGGACGCTCAGGGGAGACCTCATTGCTGTCTACAACTACCTGAAGGGAGGTTGTAGCCAGGTGGGGGTTGGTCTCTTCTCCCAGGCAAGCAGCACGAGAACAAGAGGACACAGTCTCAAGCTGTGCCAGGGGAGGTTTAGACTGGATGTTAGGAAGAAGTTCTTCATAGGAAGAGAGGTTGGTAGTCGGAATGTGCTGCCCAGGGAGGTGGGGTAGTCACCATCACTGGAGGTGTTTAGGAAGAGACTGGATGAGGTGCTTGGTGCCATGGTTTAGTTTAGGCTGGAGGTGAGGAGAAAGTTCTTCACAGAGAGAGTTGTTAGCCATTGGAATGTGCTGCCCAGGGAGGTGGTGGAGTCACCATCCCTGGAGGTGTTCAAGAGAGAATTGGATGTGGTACTTGCTGCCATGGTTCAGTCATGAGGTGTGCGGGGACAGGTGGGACTCGATGATCTTTGAGGTCTCTTCCAACCTTGGGGATTCTGTGAAATAAAGTTGCACTGCTAGAGAGGAGCCCAGCCCTGAAATAAAGTTGCACTGCTAGAGAGGAGCCCAGCCCTGAAATAAAGTTGCACTGCTAGAGAGGAGCCCAGCCCTGAAATAAAGTTGCACTGCTAGAGAGAGCACAGCCCTGAAATAAAGTTGCACTGCTAGAGAGAGCACAGCCCTGAAATAAAGTTGCACTGCTAGAGAGAGAGCACAGCCCTGAAATAAAGTTGCACTGCTAGAGAGAGAGCACAGCCCTGAAATAAAGTTGCACTGCTAGAGAGAGAGCACAGCCCTGAAATAAAGTTGCACTGCTAGAGAGGAGCCCAGCCCTGAAATAAAGTTGCACTGCTAGAGAGGAGCCCAGCCCTGAAATAAAGTTGCACTGCTAGAGAGAGAGCCCAGCCCTGAAATAAAGTTGCACTGCTAGAGAGGAGCCCAGCCCTGAAATAAAGTTGCACTGCTAGAGAGGAGCCCAGCCCTGAAATAAAGTTGCACTGCTAGAGAGGAGCCCTGCCCTGAAATAAAGTTGCACTGCTAGAGAGGAGCCCAGCCCTGAAATAAAGTTGCACTGCTAGAGAGGAGCCCTGCCCTGAAATAAAGTTGCACTGCTAGAGAGAGAGCACAGCCCTGAAATAAAGTTGCACTGCTAGAGAGAGCACAGCCCTGAAATAAAGTTGCACTGCTAGAGAGGAGCCCAGCCCTGAAATAAAGTTGCACTGCTAGAGAGGAGCCCTGCCCTGAAATAAAGTTGCACTGCTAGAGAGGAGCCCAGCCCTGAAATAAAGTTGCACTGCTAGAGAGGAGCCCAGCCCTGAAATAAAGTTGCACTGCTAGAGAGGAGCCCAGCCCTGAAATAAAGTTGCACTGCTAGAGAGGAGCCCAGCCCTGAAATAAAGCTGCACTGCTAGAGAGGAGCCCAGCCCTGAAATAAAGTTGCACTGCTAGAGAGAGAGCCCAGCCCTGAAATAAAGTTGCACTGCTAGAGAGAGAGCCCAGCCCTGAAATAAAGCTGCACTGCTAGAGAGGAGCCCAGCCCTGAAATAAAGTTGCACTGCTAGAGAGAGAGCACAGCCCTGAAATAAAGTTGCACTGCTAGAGAGGAGCCCTGCCCTGAAATAAAGTTGCACTGCTAGAGAGAGAGCACAGCCCTGAAATAAAGTTGCACTGCTAGAGAGGAGCCCAGCCCTGAAATAAAGTTGCACTGCTAGAGAGGAGCCCTGCCCTGAAATAAAGTTGCACTGCTAGAGAGGAGCCCAGCCCTGAAATAAAGTTGCACTGCTAGAGAGAGAGCCCAGCCCTGAAATAAAGTTGCACTGCTAGAGAGGAGCCCAGCCCTGAAATAAAGTTGCACTGCTAGAGAGGAGCCCAGCCCTGAAATAAAGTTACACTGCTAGAGAGAGAGCACATCCCTGAAATAAAGTTGCACTGCTAGAGAGAGAGCCCAGCCCTGAAATAAAGTTGCACTGCTAGAGAGGAGCCCAGCCCTGAAATAAAGTTGCACTGCTAGAGAGAGAGCCCAGCCCTGAAATAAAGTTGCACTGCTAGAGAGGAGCCCAGCCCTGAAATAAAGTTGCACTGCTAGAGAGAGAGCCCAGCCCTGAAATAAAGTTGCACTGCTAGAGAGGAGCCCAGCCCTGAAATAAAGTTGCACTGCTAGAGAGGAGCCCTGCATGGCTCAGCTCTCTCCCACGAGCAGCCCGGAGATGGATGATGCTGAGAATCACTTCTGAGTTACAGGCAGAAGGCGAGGACAGGAATTAATAGAGTCCTCGTCCCTGGAACACCAGGGCATGTGTTTTAATTTAGGAGGGCTGAAAGTAAAAAATCATCTCACTGTCACATTTCCAGGCCAGCATTTGACTTATTAACTCCTGCCTTGGCCACAGGTAAACGAAGCGAGCCAGGCTGCCACAGTAACACAAGGTGTCCTTTTTTTTCCAGACAGGGTCATTAAGAATTGCTTGAGTGTCTGCAAGAGGCATCCGGGGTGGGGGAGGGAAAGTAGTTTCACTTAATAATCAGCCTTAATCTCTTAAAGTTTTGTTGAAGTCCCTTTCCCAGGGCCTTAGGCAAGAATCAATCTTAGAAGCGCCGTGAAGCTGTTCCGTGGTAGTCAGAGAATATTATTATTCCATAACTGTGGGTCTTAATCTAATTAGAGATGGTATCTAAGGTTTGCTTCAACATCTATTTGTTCCTCTATTTTTACTTGCAAACATCCCCCAAAGAAGTGACATTGCCAGGGGAGGAGATAAGAGGTTCTCTGTCTTCTTCCTGCCACGCTCCCAAATTTAACTCCATAGTTATCCAAGACCAGGAAACAAAAGAAGCAACAGAGAAACAAGACCCAGGCTAAAGGTCATTCCCAGAACATAACCAGCACCAGAACAAGAGGACACAGTCTCAAGCTGCACCAGGGGAAGTTTAGGCTTGAAGTGAGGAGAAAATTCTTGACAGAAAGAGTTGTTGGCCATTGGAATGTGCTGCCCAGGGAGGTGGTGGAGTCACCGTCCCTGGAGGTGTTCAGAAAGGGATTGGACGTGGCACTGGAAGCCATGGTTCAGTTAGTCATGAGGTGTTGGGTGACAGGTTGGACCTGATGATCTCTGAGGTCTTTTCCAACCTGATTGATTCTATGATTCTAACTTCAGCAACCAGAGCAAAAACTTCCCACATGCAGTCCAGAGGGAGAAACTGCAGGAAACCTGTCCAAACACTGGCTGGTCCTTCCCAGGTGACTCCAGCAGCCCAGGCCTCCCTTTGCCCATCTGTGTGGGTCTCATTACCAGCAGGTAAATGCAGTGAGTGACAGGTCATTTACCCTGGCCAGCAGCGTGGGGATGGTGCATTCCACCAGGGCTGCAGAAATCAATCACCCTCTTGCCACCTTCCACCCGAGGCCTTGCGCCACTTGAAAACAGAACCTTCACACCCTGAGGGTGTCCTATAGCCAAGACATGATGGATTTGTTTCAAAAGAACCACAGGCACCTCCCAGAGCCTGTCAGGCACCTGAAAGAAATATTTGGGATACAATCTGAGCATCTATTCCTGACTTGATAGCCAGCAACTCAATCTACATTAACCACATCCTTAGCTGCATTTCCCAGTGCAGACTTTAGAGGATGATGGAATTGTTAATGTTGAGACACACAACAAGGGAGCTGTCCAAGGCCCCTAAAAATGAGGGAAGTTCTTCCTTTAAGTGTGAAAAATGAAGCTATTTTTCAAATGCATTGGAAAGTAGAAGATTTCTGAGGCTGTTCTTCAGTAAATCAGAAGTAGAAACGCTGACTTCCATGCTACAGTTCCCATGCTGCCAGGAAGGACTTAGTGTCATAGCATCAGTCAGGGCTGGAAGGCACCACAAGGATCATCTAGTTCCAACCCCCCTGCCATGGGCAGGGACACCCCACACTAGATCAGGCTGGTGAGAGTCTCATCCAGCCTGGGCTTAAACACCTCCAGGGACAGCGCCCAACCACCTCCCTGCACAACCCATTCCAAGGCTTCACCACTCTCATGGTGGAGAACTTCTTCCTCATGTCCAGCCTGAATCTCCCCACCTCCAGCTTCATTCCATTCCCCCTAGTCCTATCACTACCTGATATCCTGAGTCCCTCCCCAGCCTTCTTGTAGGCCCCCTTCAGATACTGGAAGGCCACAATCAGGTCACCTCAGAGCCTTCTTTTCTCCAGACTTGCACCTCTCCTCTGCCCCATTCTCCATCTCAGGGTGTTCATGGAGCCCTCAACCTTCCACCAGCCAAAACCTGCTTTTCCCTCCTCCTTTAACGAGCCAAACTGGCTCCTGGAGAGGTTCAAAGAGTCACAGGGCTGGTGCAAGGTGAGTTATGCAAAGAGTTGGCAGGGAGCACAGAGCATGACCTCCCCTTTCATCAGCAACAACATTCTCTCTGACCTGTTCCCTGGAAGCACTCCAGTAATGTGGGGTCTTGCCACACAGGGAAGGGTGCAGCTACCTCCACTTCTCCAGCTTCCAGATCTACTGCAGCTACCTCCACTTCTCCAGCTTCCAGATCTACTCATTAGCTAATGGCAATCCTCTCTCCAGCGACCTCAAGAGAAAAACAAATCAGGAAAAATCATGATCTTGAAGGTCTCTTCCAACCTGGTCTATTGTATTCTATTCTCTCCTATCACAGACTGCCCATCCTGCATCAAGCTCTCTTCAGCAATGTTTGACCCTGCAGATAGGATGGGCCCATGGAAAAGTAACTTAGCTTAGGGAGGGGACGAGGGGGAAGGAAAAATAGAATCATAGAATAGAATAGAATCAACAAGGTTGGAAAAGACCTCAAAGATCATCAAGTCCAACCTGTCACCCAACACCTCATGACTACTACACCATGGCACCAAGTGTCACATCCAGTCCCCTCTTGAACACCTCCAGGGACGGTGACTCCACCACCTCCCTGGGCAGCACATTCCAAAGGCAAATTACTCTTTCTGGGAAGAACTTTCTCCTCACCTCCAGCCTAAACTTCCCCTGGCACAGCTTGAGACAGTGCAGCATGAAGCAATGAGAAGTTGTCCAAAAAAATCTGCAGTGAGGCCAGCTGAGCTGACTTCTGACTGATCACAGCCTTGCACTTTGCCCCGGGAGCTGCATTAATTATCACCGAACCAGAAAGGCTTCCATCCAGCTCTCCTCTGACTCACCAGGAAATAAAATTAAACTTATTAGCTTCTATTTTCTTCACTGGCTCTCTTCAAAAAAAAATATCTCATAAGGGCCAGAAATCCAGATTGAAAAAAACACAAAAGAGAGAGAGAAAGAGAGAGAGAGAGAGAGACATTCCAATTTCCCTTGATTTAATTTCCTCAAGCTGACTAATTTAATTGCAGTGTTTGCCTGGTACCTTGAGTTCTGCTTTCTTGCTCGCTTCCTGTGGCTGGAACCTGCTCCCCCCCGCCCCAGCCCTGCTCCCCCAGCTGCAATCCACACAGATGTCTCCCAATTTGTATTTGTTAGAGGCTAATTACCCTCGTTCCCCAGCGGATGGGTCCGGAGGGATCAGCTGCTCCGTGTGTGCCAGCGCAGATGGAACCACACACACACACACACCGAGCGCCTGGTGAGCTCCAAGGGGCTGAGGGATTTTGCTATCTCCAAAAGGATAAATTGTTTGAAGTGAGGCAGATGAAATATGAAATCTGGATGATGATTTGGTGGTTTGGGCTTTTTTTTCTTCCCCTCTTTTTAACCTTCTGTGTGAGCTGAGCCTGAAAGCTGTCGCCGGCCAGCGCAGCTCCTGCAGCGGAATTAGAATTCAGCTTAGCCTCTGAGAGCTCAACCAACATCAAGGTGAGGTGAGGCTTTGAAAGCCCCCCAGAATAAAAAGCTTGCAGGTTTCAGACTTTATCTTTCCCCTTTGTTATACTTTTGAGGTTGGAAATAATAAAAAGTAAAATAAAACAAAATAGATATCATGGTAAGAGTGAAGCTGTAAGTCAAAATGAGGTCAAAATAGGGCAGACAGAGATGATCAGAGGATCACAGGGTGTTAGGGGTTGGAAGGGACCTCCAAAGATCATTGAGTCCAACCTCCTTGCCAGAGCAGGACCATAGAATCCAGCACAGGTCACACAGGAATGCATCCAGATGGGGCTGGAAAGGCTCCTAGAGAAGACTCCACAACCCCTCTGGGCAGCCTGCTCCAGTGCTCTGTGACCCTCCCAGTGAAGAAGTTCCTCCTTGTGTTGAGGTGGAACCTCCTGTGCTGTAGTTTATATCCACTGCCCCTTGCTTTATTCTTTGTGGGCATCCACTCCCTCTCCCAGTGCTGTTAAGTCACCCGAGTTCCTTTCACCACGCCAAAGGCATGGGGACCATCCCCATAGGACATCATCCCATGCCCTGGCCTGCAGCTCCCCACACAAGCTCCCTGAGCAAAAGCCTGCTCTTCCCTGAGGTTTAGGTCTCCATGCTACACATTTGCTGGGGACAGACATTTCAAATGTGGGCAACACTCCTGTGCTGGAGGTGAGGCATCCTGTATGCAAAGCTCCTTACCGTGCAGATGCATTCCCTGCTTGGAGGGCACCTCCTGGCACCAAGAGTGTTGGCATTAATAGGAGTGGTGCAGCCAGCAGAGGTGAGAGCAGAGAGGAGGAGAGGAGCTGGTTTGAGATGGTGACTCTGCTATTTGCCCATTGCTGAACAGGACATCATTGCACCAAGCAAATTAAGGATGCTTAGTTATTCAGCTTGGCTTCTGACTATGAACAAGCTGGAAATTACTCATAATTACATTCATTATCTTTTTGCTTAGAGTCAGCCAATCTGCAGGCTTAGACTGAGCCCTGTGGAGACCTACCAGCAGTAGTGTTTAGACCCATGCCTTTCAAAGCCTGCATAACTTAACCACGGTGCATGGCTAGCAGCTTGATGCTGTCTCCCTGGGTTACTCGTGAGACAAGTGCTCATGCACACACTCATTACTAGATCCAACTTTTGCATGGGAGTAGAGAACACCTCACTACGTGCTGAGCCTTAAAAGCTGGAGCCTTTTGCACCACTTGTAATCCTGTGAGCAGCACAACACTGAGCTGTCAGGCTCCTGACCCAGGGTGGCTGTCTGAGATCTCAGTAACAGCCAGGAGGCCACCACTGCTCTGACCCCATCGTGATGACTTTTCAGAATAAACCTTCTCTGTGGTTGGACTCAGGCTGGATGAAAAGAGAAGGGAAGGAAGGTTTTCCACTGGAGAAATAACCCTTTTCTGCAGCTCTTTTGTCTCTTGGTGGACACCTTGTGTAGGGCTGGCCACAGAGGGGCTCAGGGGAAGGCTGTCCTGAGTGGAAATGCAAAAGCTTTGCTTTTCTTCTGTTGTTGGGTGATGAAATAACACCCTTCCAAAGAGAAGAGACTGATTGTCATCAACTGCTGTTTCTCTGCAGGTTTGACTCCTGATTTCTCCTCCCTCTGCCTTCTCTTTGTTTTGAAATAAAAGGTTATTTCAAACTCCAAATATCAAAACCTGTCATTGGAACCCAGGCAATTTCCTAAACACTGCCTTTTGGGGGTTTGGGAGGGTTTTTTCCCTTCCCTGCAAAGTTAAGCTGTCAAATCAAGAGCATTTCTGCTTGCTGCACATGCCCAAACCTCTCACCAGCTCGCCATCTCCCAACCTAAATGTTGTACATACATTCAGAGGAGGTCCCAAGCTGATGTTTGGCACAAGGAATCAGACTAGGGCAGAGGTGGTTCATCCTGAAAAAGAGTTCATAGAAGCATAGAATCAGCCAGGTTGGAAGAGACCTCAAAGATCATCAAGTCCAACCTGTCTCCACAGACCTCATGACTAAACCATGGCACCAAGTGCCACATCCAATCCCCTCTTGAACACCTCCAGGGATGGGGACTCCACCACCTCCCTGGGCAGCACATTCCAATGGCCAATCTCTCTTGCTGGAAAGAACTTTCTCCTCACCTCCAGCCTAAACCTCCCCTGGCACAGCTTGAGACTGTGTCCTCTTGTTCTGGTTCTGATTGCCTGGGAGAAGAGACCAACCCCCATCTGGCTACAACCTCCCTTCAGGTAGTTGTAGAGAGCAAGAAGGTAGTAGTTGTAGAGAGCCCAGGCTGGATGAGGCTCTGGCCAGCCTGATCTAGTGTGAGGTGTCCCTGCCCATGGCAGCAGGGTTGGAACTAGATGATCCTTGTGGGCCCTTCCAACCCTGACTGATTCTATGATTCTGGTGGCTGATGAAGGTGGTACTAAATGCAAAATAGTATTTGTTCTCATAACAGCCACAATAATCTGAGTCCATTTACAAAAAAAAAAAAAAGGAAAAGGGGGGAAAAAAAGGAAAAGGGGAACAAAAAGGAAAAGAGAGCACTGACATTTTCTACCACCAGCAGCAGCACCACTCCCCCAAAAGAAAAACCTCTGGGCCAGTAATGAGGCACTTGTCACCTCCCTGCAGAGCCAAAGCTGTCCCTCTTCTCTTCACATTGATTTCCCTGAAATATCACCTACAGATTATGCCCTCAGAGGAGTACAAAGGCTGTTGATACAACACAGGAGCCAGGAGCACCTGCAGAGCTGGGCAAGCCAAGAGGAGAGTGCACAAATCACCCCTCAGTGGAAAATGAAAAGGAGAAAGGGGAGGGGAGGAAATGTGGATCCTCCTGCTCGTCTGGCCAACAGCAGGGCCCAGCCAGCCCTGAGCACACACAGATGTGTGGTTTCCCTAATGGCACAGGGGTGGAAGTCTTCAGGATGAAAGGTATAAAACCAGCCAGGCAAAGAATAAATGTCCCCCCTCCCTCCCCCAATAAAATATTAATCAGCTGGCCTAGGCTGCACTGAACACTCAGACACTGCCCCCCAAAGCCTCCCTGCCAGGAACAGCACACAAAACTAAATTGAATTAATCCTCCTTCTATTAACATCCCAGGCCACAGGCTATTATAAAGTGAAGTTCTCAAGACAGAGCATTTTGCTGTATTCAGGGACTTTATGATACATCCTCTGCTCACCTCACATCCCACACCAACTCTATTTCCTTCAAAATCAGATTGTTCCCTAAGCCAGAACCCCCCCAGAGAGATGCTGGTGGGGCAGAGGTGATGCCCTCCTTAGCTTGGAGACAATCCCTACACAAAATTTTAACTACCTGTTCATTTCATCTCTTTTGTCCCTGAACAAATACAAAGCCACAGCAGTAGGGCACAACCTGGAGCAAGCACCAAGAATAGAAAAGGAATAGAATAGAATTAACCAGGTTGGAAGAGACCTTCAAAATCATCAAGTCCAACCTATCACCCAACACCATCTAATCAACTCAACCATGGCACCAAGTGCCTCATCCAGTCTCTTCCTAAACACCTCCAATGATGGTGACTCCACCACCTCCCTGGGCAGCACATTCCAGTGGCCAATCTCTCTTTCTGGGAAAAACTTCTTCCTAACATCCAGCCTGAACCTCCCCTGGCACAGCTTGAGACTGTGTCCTCTTGTTCTGGTGCTGGTTGCATGGGAGAAGAGACCAACCCCCACCTGCCTACAACTTCCCTTCAGGTAGCTGTAGAGAGCAAGGTGGTCTCCCCTGAGCCTCCTCTTCTCCAGGCTAAGCAACCCCAGCTCCCTCAGCCTCTCCTCACAAGGCTGTGCCCCAAACCCCTCCCCAGCTTTGTTGCCCTAATGTTAGTTCTTTACATCTTCATTTACATCAATGAAGATCTGAATATGAATGGCCAGAGTTTCACACTTAGATTTCTAGTTCTACAAAGGTGACTGCTCTCAAAAGCCATCTGTTTTTCTCTGCCACACCTCCTCAACAAAGATCCCTCTGAGGGCAGAACAGAAATCAGGGCTCCCAGGAGCAGAAAATCAGCAGCCACAGCTGGACACAGCCAGCGCTCAGCTGGAGCAGGCACAGCAAGGGCAGGAGGCAGCTCAAGGTGCAAATACACAAACTTCAAGGTGTGAAAAGCAAAGATTCACTGCCTCACCCTGCAGAGCACATCACTGCCTTGGCTCTCTGCACACCTTGCTTCTCCTGCACTCCCACAGAGGTGAGGGGATGGATGCTGGGGAGCAGGCAGCTCTTACCTGCAGCCAGCAGCCACCTTGGATGGCAATCTCCTTTTGCATATTAAAGGTGCCAAAAATTCTTGCAGCTTTCCAAGTTGTGGGTGAAGGATGGCACTTGGGGGGAGAGGCTTCATTTGCACTGCAGCTGGACCACCCCCTGCTTGCCCACTGCTGGAGTCCTGGCTTTGGAGAACGCAGCCCGGAGGCCACAGGCAGGAGGAGAGCATCGTGCCTGTACAGCTACAGATGCTCCCAGGGGCCCAGCCCTGTGCTTTGAAACATAAACAAAAGAAATCAGAGCACTTCCATGGCCTGACAAGAAGCAAGAGCTTCACTTTCCTCTAGGAAACACAACCTCTGCTGGTGCATTACTGCAGCTTGCAACCAGGGAAAGTGACAAATCACTACAGCTCTCTGTGCAATCCCAGGCTGTCTCTCCAGAGATCTCCAGCCAGCTGAACCACACACCAGGAGCCAATTATCCAGAGCAGTGGATACCAACAAACAGCAAGCCTGGTTCTGCACCTTGCTTTTGTGGGTATTTTTAAAGCAACAGTGTTAAATCCTTGTTGCCTTTTTTTGCAGATCATTGAGATCTGCCAGAGAAAAAATTCATTTGGAGCTCCATCAACATGCTTCAGCTGCTATAAGAAATAAATAAAGGAAACAAGTTTTATTGAAGAACTCTTCCTTCAGACCTTGTTCCAGGAGTCACTGTAAGCCTGGGTCTGTGCACAGCACTGGAGAGGAGAGGGGTGACTTCAGCACTCAGTGCTGATATTGTGTCCAAGGAGAAAATGAAGCAGACAGGATAGCAAATTGATTTGGACATGAGTAATTACTTCACTTATTAGTGTCCTTGTCTGTACCACCAGCTAAAGCAGAGGTGGCAGGGAGCTGTGGAGGAGCCTGCAAGCAGGACAGCTGCAGCATGCACATCCCAGGGCCTGAGCAGATTTGGAACCTTTGGACACCTCCACCACCACCACCCAAGGGCCTTTCCAAGTGAAATTTGTTGGTGATCTTGCCTGTGCACCTCACTCCTCAAGTGCAATTGGATACCTGAGCTGTGTAGGGTGGCAATCTCTTCCAAAGGACAAAACATGAAAAAACTGAGATGTATAATGAGAGGAGGTTGGAGCTAGGTGGTAGCTCATCTGTTCTTAGCTAATAGGACAAGAAATGACCTCAAGTTGCAGCAGGGGAGGTTTAGGTTGGACATGAACCATTTTTGCCCCTTGAGGGCTGTTAAGCCCTGAAACAACCTGCCCAGGTGGAGTCCCCATCACTGCAGGGGTGTCACAGCTGTGCAGATGTGGTGGTGAAGGACGTGGTTTAGTGGTGACCTGGCAGGGCTGGGTTAATGGTTGGACTTGATCATAAAGGTCTTTTCCAGCCAAAACAATCCTGCAGTTCTCTGATTCGAGTGTCAGGGTGGACAGGAGGGTGCAGGCAGCTGCAGGCAGTGTGACACACACAGATGTGAGTGGGAGCAGTCTCCCAGGCAGTGCTCATTCTTTTGTCTGTTTACAGAAAGACCACAAATCCCCACCCCATCCTGCAGCTCTGGCAGCCCCCTGTGGGGATGCAGTACTATTGGTGTCACCTAGCTTGGGGACCAGCTTTGCCCAGAGATAAAAAGTGATTCATGACGAGTTTAGCATCCCCCTCCCCTGCAGCTCATTCACACCCTGTGCCCACAGCCAGGGAGAGGAACCCTTTGGGCTCTGTGGGAGGTGGTGGTGTCCCCATCCCTGGAGCTGCTCAAGACATGGCACTTCAGGACACGGTTTAGTGGCCGTGGTGGTGGTGGGTTGATGGTTGGACTCGATCTTGGAGATGTTTCCTAATCAAAGCAGCTCTGTGCAGCAGCTGTCCGCGGTACTGCAGCTCTGCAGCATCCCACTCCCCTGCAGCTCATTCACACCCTGTGCCCACGGCCAGGGAGAGGAACCCTTTGGGCTCTGTGGGAGGTGGTGGTGTCCCCATCCCTGGAGCTGCTCAAGACATGGCACTTCAGGACACGGTTTAGTGGCCGTGGTGGTGGTGGGTTGATGGTTGGACTCAATCTTGGAGATGTTTTCTAATCAAAGCAGCGCTGTGCAGCAGCTGTCCGCGGTACTGCAGCTCTGCAGCATCCCACTCCCCTACAGCTCATTCACACCCTGTGCCCACAGCCAGGGAGAGGAACCCTTTGGGCTCTGTGATCAGAGCTGCAGTACCACGGACAGCTGCTACAAAACATCTCTAAGATTGAGCCCAACCATCAACCCACCACAGCCACTAAACCATGTCCTGAACTGCCACATCTTGAACAACCCCAGGGATGGGGGCAGCACCACCTCCCTGGGCAGCCAGTGCCAATCCCTGACCACTCTTTCAATAGGGTGTTTTTTTCCTAATATCCAACCTAAACCTCCCTGGCACAATTTCAGGCCATTTCCTTTCATTCTATCACTTGATACTAGGGAGAAGAAACCAATCCCTCACCTCACTACAGCCTCCTTTCAGGGAGCTGTGGAGAGCAATGAGGTCCCTCCTCAGCCTCCTTTTCTCCAGCCTGAAAAACCCCAGTTCCCTCAGCTGCTCCTCACCAGCTCTATTCTCCAGACCCTTCCCCAGCTCCATTGTCCTTCTCTGAACATGCTCCAGCAGCACTCACTGTGTTCTTCTCACCAGAGCTCAGCAGTGCTGAACTCCCTTGCGAAGAACAACTTCCACTGAACATGAGGGGACACTGGGGCTCCACATCCCAGTGGTCATAGAATCAATAAGGTTGGAAAAGACCTCAAAGATCATCAAGTCCAACCTGTCACCCAACACCTCATGACTACTAAACCCAAGTCCTTACAACTACTGATGGCTGTCAGGGACAAGCTGGGATCTCCTCCTGCAAAGAAAACACTGAGCTCCTGGCACCTCTACTGACTTACACTTTAAGCCTGTCCCCACTTAAACCAGCTGCACAGCCCTGTTCTGCTTTGGCCAGCATCCCAGGAGGTTGGCAGAGCACCCAAAGTGCCAAACATTGTCACTTTACTCACCTTAATTTTGCTGTCTTTGTAGGTGCAAGGTGCAGGAAGCAGCAGTGAACATCCACACATAACCACAGAATGTCAGGGGTTGGAAGGGACCCTCCAGGTCAGGATCTGGATGATCTTCCAGAGCAGGATGACCTAAACTAAGTCACACAGGTGGGCTTGGAAAAATCTCCAGAGGAGATTCCACCACCTCTCTGGGCAGCCCATTCCAGCATTTTGTCACTCTCACAGCAAAAATGTTTTTCCTTGTGTTCCTGTGGCACCTCCTCTGCTCCAGCCTGCCCCCATTGCCCCTTGTCCTACCACTGGTCATCCCTGAGCAGAGCCTGGCTCTATCCTCCCAACACTGCCCTGCTCCAGAAACATCTCACTGAAGGCACAGAAACAGTGCATCCATCCAGACACCACCTTAGAGGGATGCTACATGGCACAGGGAGAATGAGAGACCCCCTCCAAATCAGTTCATGCAGGTAGAAGAAAAGCAGCACTAAACCAACTCAAAACACAGGGTACATCTTCAAAGCACTGGCCAGGAGGCAGAGAGTCATCTGGTGAGAAATGTAGGCCAGCCCCCACATGAGGGACATGCATTTTTCATGACCTTCCTCACTCTTGGTGTTTCTAACCTTCAAACATATAAAAAGTGAAGCTTCCCCTCCTCTTCTCCCACCAGCTGCAGCTTGGCCCTGCTGTACACAGGAGATGGTCAGAGTGGATGGAGAAGGAGAGATATCAAGTAAGGGGTCCCTCACTCCCTTAGAGGCCAAGCTTGACCCTGGAGTGAGGGGGAAGGAGGGGGAAGGGAAATGGGAAGAATCCAAATTCTCCTTGAGATGAAAAAAAAACAACCCAACCAGAGACAAATATCTGAGGGCTGGGGGTCAGGAGGGAGGGGGCAGGCTCTGCTCACTCGCTCCCTGGGCTAGGGCAAGGGGCAATGGGTGGAAACTCCAGCACAGGAGGTTCCACCTCAACATGAGGAGGAACTTCTTCACTGGGAGGGTCACAGAGTGCTGGAACAGGCTGTCCAGAGGGGTTGTGGAGTCTCCTTCTCTGGAGCCTTTCCAGCCCCATCTGGATGCATTCCTGTGTGACCTGTGCTGGATTCTATGCTCCTGCTCTGGCAGGGGGTTGGACTTGATGCCCTCTAAAGGTCCCTTCCAACCCCTAGCATCCTGTGAGCCTGTGAATAGACCAAACAAAAATGCTGTTTGGAGGTGAACAAGTGAGCATCAAGAGGGAGAACTTCTCTTTAAAGACTCTCCCTCATTTTGAATCCATCAAACAGGAAACTCTTCTTCCACCCCAGCCTTGGAGACCGCCCACCCTGGGCAGACAAGGCAGAGCGCATCAATAAGTGTGTGTTCCCAACTGCCTGCCTTTTCACCTCAAGTGTTTACCAACCCCCTTCTGTGCAGATGAGAGGTGACAGGCAGGAAGCCTCCAGATAAAGCAATGAACACAGGGAAAGTCCTGGTCCTGTGGGAGAACAGCAGAGCTCATTTCTTTGATGAGGATTACACCGAGGGAAGCAGGGCAGCACACAGCCTGTTAGATGTGGTTCCGCTTCGTGCGCTGCCTTAGCTCTGCTCTCTGTTTCACACCTGCTGACGCCTCCTGTGCTCCAGCCATGCAGTTTAACACTCACATCTCTTGCTCAGTTTACAGCATCAGCTGAAAATGCCACAGTCCCTCCAGGCAGCTGGATACCAGGAGCTAGCACTGCCTGCTGCCACCAGCAGCTCCTGCTGCTGAGCTCCGGATCTTCACCTGCATCTCCAAACCAAAAGCAGGGTCAGGGCTGTCTGAGGAAGGAATATTCCCTGATGGGTTATCACAGCAGAGTCTTCTCATGTTCCCATCCCCAACAGGAAAGAAAAGCAGCTGCCAGAGGGAAGCACAGAAGCTCATATGGATTTTTTTCCCAACCTCTCCAAAGAGTAGCTAATGGATTGTGGAGTGTTTTCTACCTTCTGAAGCATACCTTCAGGGCAGGGGCAAACTATCCCACATCAGCAGCAAGGCCATAAATGAGCAAGTTCTCAACCCTTTCAATAATAGCAAGAAGGTCTCCCCTGAGCCTCCTCTTCTCCAGGCTAAGCAACCCCAGCTCCCTCAGCCTCTCCTGGCAGGGCTGTGCTCCAGACCCCTCCCCAGCCTCATTGCCCTTCTCTGGACACATTCAAGTGTCTCAATATCCACAGGTTAAGTGACCTGAATGAAACTACATCAGCATTGCACTGGTCACCTACCCCATGACTACTGGAAGGCTTGGGTCTGGTCCAGTGGCAACTGGATGCCAAAGGTGCTCCCGACACGACTGCTACAGAGAGCTTCCCAACCCATGCAGGAGAGCAGCGTTCCACCCTCCTCCACAAGTACCACCCTCAGCTGCCTGAACAGTCCCAGTTCAGCAGCATTTGAAAACAGAACAGGGGGGTGGGGGTGTGGAGAAAAAGGACTTGCAAATGCATCTGCATCCTTCCTCTGTGCTTGCTCTGTCCTGCAGTTATTTTTAATTATCCTTCACTCCAGAAATAATTTCTGAGACATTTCTGCGCCACACACTGCCCTGATTACCCAGCCTGGGCTTTGCTGCAGAGCAGCAGCAGCTGGCCCTGCAGCAGCTCAGAGCTGCTCTGCCTGCCCCTGCCTGTAGGGCCAGATCCCCACCCCACTCCCCTGCTGGTTGGGCTCTTTTTGAAAGCAGCTATTCAAAGGACCCTTTGGCTTTGCCCTGGCTCTCGGTGTGGCGCAGGGGCAGCGAGAGGACCCAGCAGCAGAGGCAGAGGGCTCACGTTGTCCCCTGCTATTTCATTTGTAGTTCAAGGAAATGCATATTTGTCAGAAGCCTTTTCCCCCTGCCCTGTCTCCTGCCAGCTCTTTTATCGCCAGCCACAAAGCCTTGTGGCTGGTTCAAAGCCACGCTGGCAGATGGCACCTTCCCGTGTGCCAAGGAAGGCCCCCCCCCAGCCTTCACCACCAGCCCTCTTCCCCACATCCCCATCAAAGGGGAAAAGAAAACCTCACAACAGGGCTCCCAGCCCAGGGATGGACCTGAGCAGGTCCATCAGGCAAAGGGATCATAGAATCATAGAATCAATAAGGTTGGAAAAGACCTCAGAGATCATCAAGTCCAACCTGTCACCCAACACCTCATGACTAACTAAACCATGGCTCCAAGTGCCACCTCCAATCCCTTTTTGAACACCTCCCTGGGCAGCACATTCCAGTGGCCAATTCCTCTTTCTGGGAAGAACTTTCTCCTCACCTCCAGCCTAAACCTCCCCTGGCACAGCTTGACACTGTGTCCTCTTGTTCTGGAGCTGGTTGCCTGGGAGAAGACACCAACCAGGCTGGTCTCAAGCACAAGCCCTATGAGGAGAGGCTGAGGTTGCTTAGCCTGGAGAAGAGGAGGCTCAGGGGAGACGTTCCTGAACCAGTAAGGTTGGAAAAGACCTCAGAGATCATCAAGTTCAACCTTGGGGTGGTGAGGCTCTCACTTACCCCAAGAATACATAGAATACATAGAATAAACCAGGTTGGAAGAGACCTTCAAGATCACCGCGTCCAACCCATCAACCAATCCAACACCACCCAAACAACTAACCCACGGCACCAAGCACCCCGTCAAGTCTCCTCCTAAAAACCTCCAGTGATGGTGACTCCACCACCTCCCCACCTCAAGGCTGGGGCAGGGCTGGGAGTGGAGAGCAAGGGGATGGAAATTTGCAAGGCTCCAGGTTTTTAGATTCAGGGAGCACTCTCCAGTTTTGTACTTCAGCTTCTCAGCTCTGAGAGAATAAGAGCACTGCATTGCTCCACCATGATTTGTTTATCTTAACTTCCCAGCTTACAGGAGAATCAGGGAGATCTGCTTTCAAAGGCTAATTATTGTTTCCCTCTCTTTTCTTTCCTTTTTTTCCCCCCTTTTAATTTTTTTGGGACATACTGGGCTGGGTTGCTCTGACTGCTTGAAGGCTTTTGTTTCAAAGATGAAACTTCTCCTTCCTATAGGATTTCAGTAGCTACCACATTTCCACAGTATCACTAAGGTTGCAAGAGACCTCCAAGATCATTGAGTCCAACACCTTGGGTGAGCCAAGAGCAGAGATGAAGCCAAAGACCTGTAGGAAACTAAGCTGGATTTGGTGTTGTGCACACAAAGAGGCAAGGAATAGCCTAGAGCTGAGCTCAGGGAATGGAAGGCAGGATGAAGTATCTGGCAGTGCTTGGAAATGCAAACTCACTGGGAGGGCATCTCCTGCATAACTCATTTGCCTTCCAGCATCAGCTCAGAAGAAGAGCTGCACCTACCTGAGTCCAGCAGTGAAGTCAGCATGCTGCAGCAGCCAAAACCAAAAAAGAGCAGGCAAGTTAGGGTACAAAGAAAGGCTTTGGGCAGTCCCAGGTGTCCCAGGTTATTATTCTATTTGAAGGCTGAACATGAGCCTGCAGTGTGCCCAGGCAGCCAAGAGGCCCGATGGCATCCTGGCCTGCATCTGGAACAGTGTGGCCAGCAGGAGCAGGGAGGTCATTCTGCCCCTGTACACTGCACTGGGCAGGCCACACCTTGAGTCCTGTGTCCAGTTCTGGGCTCCTCAGTTTAGGAAGGAGGTTGACTTGCTCGAAGGTGTCCAGAGAAGGGCAACAAAGTTGGTGAGGGGTTTGGAACATAAGCTCTATGAGGAGAGGCTGAGGGAGCTGGGGTTGCTTAGCCTGGAGAAGAAGAGGCTCAGGGGAGACCTTCTTGCTCTCTACAACTCCCAGAAGGGAAGTTGTAGCCAGGTGGGGGCTGATCTCTTCTCCCAGTCAACCAACACCAGAACAGGAGGACACAGTCCCAAGCTGTGGGTAGGTTTAGGCTGGATGTTAGGAAGACGTTCTTCACAGAGAGTGATTGCCCATTGGAATGTGCTGCCCAGGGAGGTGGTGGAGTCACCATCATTGGAGGTGTTTAGGAGGAGACTTGATAGGGTGCTTGGTGCCATGGTCTAGTTGATTAGGTGGTGCTGGATGATAGGTTGGACTCAATCTTGAAGGTCTCTTCCAACCTGGTTTATTCTATTCTAATAACAAAGGAATAACTTGGAAGGGTGACCAAGGTCTTTCCCACACAGCAGAACCCTCAGCATGAGATTCACACATCACAAGATATTCTTAGAATTGTTTTGGTTGGAAAAGACATTTCAGAACATTAAGTCCAACCATTAATCCTGCCCTGACAGGTCACCATTAAACCATGTCCCTCAGCACCACATCTGCACAGCTTTTAATCCTCTCCAGGATGCTGCAAAGAGCCAGCCTCTCAACCTTCTTTTCTCCAGCTTAACCAACCCCAGGTCCCTTCAGCTGCTCCTCCCCTGCCCTCTTCTCCAGACCCTTCCCCAGCTTTGTTGCCCTTCTCTGGACCTGCTCCAGCCCCTCAGTGTCCTTCATGGAGTGAGAGGCCCAGAACTGAACCCAGCAAATGTCACTGCTGAATCATTGAAGATGTTTAAGTGTCCCCTTGGCCCTCTCCTTGCTGGGCTTTCTCCATGGGACTCTCCCCACTAGTTCCCTGTCTCTCTTGAGCTGGGGAGCCCAGAACTGGACCCAGGGCTCCAGCTGTGGCCTCACTAGGACAGAAAACATACAGAAGTTTTTAAGTGTTTAGAATCATAGAATGGTCCAAGCTGGAAGGGACCTCCAAAGGTCATCCAGTCTGACCTGCCTGCAGTCAGCAGGGACAGCCCCAACTAGATCAGGCTGCCCAGGGCCTCGTCAAGCTTCACCTTGAATATCTGCAGGGAAAGAGCCTCAACCACCTCCCTGGGCAACCTGTTCCAGTCTTCCACATTGCCTGGGCTGAGAAAGAAGAAATCTTTTATATTTGAAAAGAAATCAGTTCTCTGCTGCTGTTGGTTCAGTAGCAGCCCATCACCCAGAGCCCTTCATTACAAGCATGGGGCCATCAGCAGCCAATTTGTTGCCTTTTTTCCCCCCCTAGCTCCCAGCCCAGCTTTCAGAGGAAGGCACATCTCTGCAAAGAGCTGAGTGCATTTCAGTGACACTTTCCCCATTACATGGAAATAATGAGCAGAGGAGCTCACACCCCCTTGCTTTGTGCAAGCCTGCGTGGAGCCCCAAGACAGCACCAGAGTCAACGCAGGGATCAGGGATCACTCCTAATGGAGAGAGCAGAACAGAATCCACTTAATATTCTTCTTGGATTTGAAATAATCATATTGTCAACTAAATAAAAGGCAAGCACTCATTTGTATGTAAAACAGTTGGTTGTATCAGGCCTATTTATGGCTGCTCTGCCTTCCAGCTACAAAGATTTATGACTGAACACCCAAGGGACCTTTATATATCTATCCCAATTCATGCATTTCTTTCATTAACCTGTGTGCTGGCATCTTGTACAACATGGCATGAAGCAATAATATAGATTTTTCTTCCTCTTCTTGCTGTTCAGACAATGGAAGAAAAAGTTTCTGCCATTAACAGCAGCAACTGAACTCCCTCCATCAGTAAACACAGACCTGTGCTTGCATGGCCATGTCAATGCATGCACACAGACTCCTTATGGACACACAGAGGGCTTCTTGTGCTGCCTCCACCTCTTTTGCCACCCCCCCCCTTCCATTCTCACCCCAGCCTTCCCAGCTCCTTGCAATGCCAGACTTGTGTTTCTCTCAGTATCTCCCTGGTGACAGGACAGAAACAGCTGCAATAAATTACTCAGTGGCCCCTTTTCCCATTAAATATGGTTTAAAAAGTGAGAGTCTGAGAGGCAGAAGTGTATTTGTACTGAGGAAGAACAACTGCCTTTATAACCCCAGGAAAATTACTGCTGCATCAGAGAGATGGAAATCTGGAGGGTATGGAACAAAAAGCTGTTGTTAAGACTTACTCTTGCTGCAGCAGGAGAAGCACAGCCAGCAGCTTGAGGGAGGTGATTCTCCCCCTCAACTCTGCTCTGGGGGGACCTCACCTGGAGTACTGTGTCCAGTTCTGGAGCCCCTATAACAGGAAAGATCTGGAGGTGCTGGAAGGTCCCTGCTTCCTCCTGACACCACACACAGACACCTTGGAGACTGGGGCACTGCAGGGGCAGTTCTTGGGGATTATTTTGTGATGGATAAATCCCCTGCAGAATGCTGGGAGAGCTGAGAGCAGTCTTAAGGCAGCTAGGAACACACTGAAGCCAGGAGACATCCATAACTCTGAGCCTATTGCCAGGTGAATTGCATTAAAGTTCAACTTTTCTACTTAAACCCCACAAAACTCCCCAGGAGATCCTTATTCTCCTTTCTTTTGCACTGAGAACTGCTAATGTTTGTTCTTTGAGGTTTGGCAAGGGGGAGGCAGGCAGGAGGGAGAGGTCATTGTGGAAGGGCAAAGACTCCAAGGAGCAAAAGCATTCATATGCCAGCCTCAGACTTTCCTCTGCCAGCCTCAGACTTTCCTCTGCCACACAGGCACTCAGAGGGTCATTGCTGAAAGAGCATTGCCCGATTACTGCCCTCCAAACCAGTCCCTCTTCCCTTCCAGCAGCAACCAGCAGGCATTACACCTCGCTGAAGCACTGTGCCTTGTCACTTGGGTGACAGGTTTCTCCCCCCACCCTCTGCCTCCCACCTCTTCCAAGACATAATTGAGGCCCTTAAGTAAGCAGTAAAACAAATACAGAAGCTGGGTGGAAAAGCTCAAGCATAAATCTTTGGGGTTGTATAGCAGAGTTTATTCCCTTGCATCCTTGTATTTTTTATGTTTAATAACACAGGCTGAGGCAGAGTCATCAATCTGAAGTGAACAGAGCAGCCTTTCCAGGAGCAGCTCTCTCTGCATAGTACTTGCTCTTCTGCCTCAAAATTTCAGAGCATCCTCTGATTTTGTGGTGGTTTTTTTTTTTAACTCTCCCTAGAAGTGGCACCTTAGGGTGCAATTTTCAGCCAGGCTTCATCCACCCCTCCTGCTGCTTGGGTGCAAAATAGCCCTACAGCATTGAACCACAACCTGATGCCTGCAGAGGAATAGAGATGAGAACCAGCCCCTGGATTTGAGAGCACAGTCAATTAGGATTGACTGTGGGCTACTCAGATGGCCAGAAAAAGCTCCTCCCAGCCTCATGGAGTCTCTAGGACCCTAAGTCCTGCACAGCCATCTGAACCAAGCCCTGACTGGCAGGGACGCCTCCAACTAGCTCAGGCTGCCCAGGGTTACACCCAGTCTGATCTTGAACGTCTGCAGGAATGGGACCTCGACCACATCCCTGGGCAGCCTGTTCCAGTATTTCACCACTCTCATTGTGAAGAGCTTCCTCCTGGTGTCCAACCTAGAATACATAGAATAGACCAGGTTGGAAGAGACCTTCAAGATCATGGCATCCAACCCATCAACCAATCCAACACCACCTAATCAACTAAACCATGGCACCGAGATCTCCGCTCCTCCAGTTTCAAACCATTGCCCCTCATCCTACCACTACAAACCCTTCTAACCAGCCCTACCTCTTAAAAGGAGCCCTGCCACACAGAAGACACTCCCTGGTGGTGGTGGGAAGGAGCCAGCACAGGAGGCACAGGAGAAAGTGTCTGCATCCAGCCAAACACAAGGTTAGCATTTGACAAGTCACCTTTGCAACCTTCTCAGCGGCTCCTCATGTACAACACACCTCTGAGACTTCATAACAGACCTGCTGCACTCTTCACTGCTGCAGCTTTGCAGCTACCATGAAAACAGTGATTTTTTTTTCCCCCTGTGCCTAAAGGGATGGAGGAGTGGCAGAACCTGATCTCAGCTTGCCGAGTGCCTCCTCTCGGAGCTACACCCACAATTATTCTCTCCACAAAGATCCCAGGCCAGATCCATCAATTTCTGTCTCTTTCCCCTGCCTGCTTTTCGATTCTTTTGTACTTTTAAAAGGTGGTGAGTGCTAAGCACACAGAATTTACAGCACACACATTGAGCTGCTCTTAATCCTCCTTTGGTGGTTTTTTTTTTTTCCCCTGCCACGAGTCATAGAATCAATAAGGTTGGAAAAGACCTCAGAGATCATCAAGTCTGACCTGTCACCCAACACCTCATGACTAACTAAACCATGGCTCCAAGTGCCACCTCCAATCCCTTTTTGAACACCTCCCTGGGCAGCACATTCCAGTGGCCAGTTCCTCTTTCTGGGAAGAACTTTCTCCTCACCTCCAGCCTAAACCTTCCCTGGCACAGCTTGAGACTGTGTCCTCTTGTTCTGGAGCTGGTTGCCTGGGAGAAGACACCAACCAGGCTGGTGAGAGGCCTCAAGCACAAGCCCTATGAGGAGAGGCTGAGGTTGCTTAGCCTGGAGAAGAGGAGGCTCAGGGGAGACCTTCTTGCTCTCTACAACTACCTGAAGGGAGGTTGTAGCCAGGTGGGGCTTGGTCTCTTCTATTTATTGGTCACATCTATTTATTCCTCTATGTTCACTTGCAAACATCCCCCAAAGAAGTGACATTGCCAGGGGAGGAGATAAGAGGTTCTCTGTCTTCTTCCTGCCGTGCTCCCAAATTTAACTCTGTAGTTATCCAAGACCAGGAAACAAGAGAAGCAACAGAGAAACAAGACCCAGGCTAAAGGTCATTCCTAGAACTTAACCAGCACCAGAACAAGAGGACACAGTCTCAAGCTGCACCAGGGGAAGTTTAGGCTGGAGGTGAGGAGAAAGTTCTTCCCAGAGAGAGTTGTTAGCCATTGGAATGTGCTGCCCAGGGAGGTGGTGGAGTCCCCATCCCTGGTGGTGTTCAAGAGGGGATCGGACGTGGCACTTGGTGCCATGGTCTAGTAGTCATGAGGTGTTGGGTGACAGGTTGGACTTGATGATCTTTGAGGTCTTTTCCAACCTTATTGATTCTATGAACCCCCACCTGAAGCCTGAGCAATTCAGGGAGGCTGCTCATGGGTGCCAGCCCTCCCTGCTCACACTGAGACACCCAACAGCAGCAGACACAGGGATTATGCTGCCCTGCAGAGAGCTGGGAGCAAACCTCAGCAGCAGGGGGGGATATTAAATGCTATTTTTTGCAGTGCTATTCTTCCACACCATCATTAGTTCAAATGGGGACTCTGAGAAAGGCAGGGAAGGTTGTGTCTTTTTGCTCCCCTGTGTGCTAAAGCTAAATTTAGAACATCTTAATTACATTTGCATATACCTGGAAGCTAGCAGAGGTGCCAGCAAGTGTCCTGAAGGTAATTGAGTACTACAAGAAAGTTATCTTGGCAGGGTTTTCTCTGCAGGGGAGGGTAAAGTAGGTGATGGGAAGAGGGTGTTCAGGGAAGCAGCTCAGAGCTGGACACTGCAGCACTAGGAGTGCTCCAGGCTCACCCTCTTGGGCTTCAGGTGCTGCAGCAAAGGGACCCATCCAGACCACAGCAGCAGTCTGCCTCCTGAGAGGCTGACAGTGGAACACCTTCAGGTGTACTGAGAAGGACATTCACCCCGGGGTGCCCTCTATCAAAACACACATCCCACACAGAACTGCTCTCCTTGTGCTTTGCCATCCTAAAACCTGCTCTGACAGCTACCCCAGTGTTCTACTGCAGCACAGCTCTGAGGTCTCTCTCAAGCCACCACCTCCCAGCCCCAGCTCCCTTCCCAAGGCTGCCCTTCACTGTTCTGCTTTGGGATGCCTGATGGGGGCTGAGCAGAGCCACTCACCATGGGGGCAGAGCAGTGCTGCACCAGCCCTCCTCTCCTCCCCAAAAAGGAGCACAGCCACCTGAGAGTGCCCTTTACACCACTGCACCGACTTCAGAAGTGAGGCAGAAGCCTGTTGAGGCTCAAACACTCCAAAGCAAGGAACACTTTGGGAGGAAATAAAAACCTCCTCCTTCCCACCACGCAGGAAGCAGCTTTGTGCTCAGTAGCTACTTAGGTCCCTTCCTGAGATGCTCCAGTTTTCCAAAACTCCCTTGAATTCTGTGCAAAAGTGCAACCTCCCCCATTTTTTGACCTACATTCATTTATCAAATTGCAACTAAAAATAGAGCAAATTATGCAGAACTGCCTTAAACTGCCTTTTTTTTTTTTCTTTGTTGCACTCCCTCTTCTTTTTTAACCATCTATTTGAAGGCTGCTCCAGCACTTTGCAAAGCCATGGGTGAAAGATGAAGGGTCTGTGGTGGACAGAGGAGAGCACTGCCATCACAGCAGCGAGGACGCTGTGGGCTCAGGGAGCAGCCCTTCCTCCAGCTCACAGCCTGAGCCTCAGCATCAAAGGGACCTCTGCTCATATCCCACAGATAGGCTTGAGGTGACCTCCTGCAGTTTGGAAGTGCTCAGGGTCGAGTTAGGTGATGGCCCTGTTTCCCTCCCAGCTCAGCTTGGGGCAGAAACAGTCCTCTCCCCCCCTGCCTACACCAGGGGCAGAAGTTTGTTGTCACCTTGGTGCTCACTCGTGGGAGCCATGACCATGCAGCGCTTCCCTCTTGCTGTCTTTCAGTGGCACAGGGCTTTCACAGCTAGCAGTGGGTGATGGGAAGAAGGAATCTCTCAAGTCACAGCAGCACACAGCCCTCAGCCCCTACAGCTCCAAGACACCACCCACACCCTGGACACCCCCTGAACTCTTCATGGCAGAAGACCTTTTCCAGTGTAGAAAGCAATGCAACTCGAGTTCTGTCCCCACACTTGGTGACCTCACAGGGGAAGTTCCTCAGAAGCATTTGTCTGGATTTTAGGTGGAGGAGGAAAACTTTTTACAGTGCCTGCCCAGCTTCTGGAAGCCAACCCACAGCACATTTGCCACCTGTGAACATCTCAGCTTGCCAAGCATTTGCTGACAGCAGAAGCCTGTATTATTTCCACACAGAAAATCAGCACCCTGGGAAAAGCAGGAAGAGGAGGATTGCTACCTGACACTGCTCAGGGAGGCAAAACCCACTATTTGGCCACAAAGGTTTGAGCAGCTGTAAAAAGGCAGGTTAAAAACAAATACTTTGCATGGAAAGAATTAGAGACAGTTGCACTTGAGGCATCTGCTGAGCTGAAACAGAGAGCTGCCTGGTTAGTCCATTATTGGTCTCCCAGCTCCTCTCACCTCTTACTCCTACAGTTGGTGTTGCAGCTGGTGACAGACCAGGAAAGGAGGATCTCAGCTGCAACAGGGCCTGGAGGAGCCATAAACTCTGATCTAATCCTACACTTGTGCTGCAGCAAAGTGCTCAGTGCTCCTGTTGTTACAGCTGTGCAGCTGAGACTTCGAACCTTTTCCTTTGGTTTCAATCACCTGGCCACCAATCCCAGTTCTTCATCCTCCTGGAGAGCCCTGGGCTGTTTTGGGAGCAGAAGGAATCTGCCAGCCTGCTGCCTCAGCAGGAAGGGATTTGCCCTGCTGTTAGGCACAGCTGCAGCAGCCGGTCTCAAGGCTCCATGGTCACAAGCACTGCTCAGCACCTTGGTGCAGCCACAAAAGACACAGCAGGTTTCACCAGGAAGCAACTCAGCATCTGAGTCTGAAGCACTAGCAGCTCATCTGAAGGTCTAAACCTGTGTTACTGGGTGGCATTAGCCTTGCTGCACACTCATCACCCCTGCGTTTAGATCAAGCACCCACAGCCCAGCCTTCCCCAGCTAACCTTCATTTCCCTTCTTCTCTCCAGCCCACACCCCCTCCAGGTTGGCAAGAGCAGCACCCAGGCTCTCACAGGCACCCAGCCAGTGCAGGAGGCAGCCACAGCTAGGTTTGGTAATTGATCATCAGGCCAGCATGGGAAAGGGGTAACTAAAATGGATTTCAGCATCAGCTTTAAGCTGACAAAAGCAGCCGTGGCCCTCATCTGAGGCACTGGAGGTATAACCATGCCCCTGGCCAGGAGAGAGGGGCTCATAAAGCTGCAGCAGCCCAAAAGCCTGTCCATGGCCTGTGTCCAGCCCTTGCTTTGCACTCAACATGGACAAGATGTGTCCAGTCAGCCTGCCTGACCCTTCCAGAGCGAGCAGGAGCAGTGCTCCCAGCAGAGGCTGGGAAGGAGTCATCCTCCTACAGCCTGAACCTCTCCTGCTCACCTTGGTGTGTAGCTGGTCAGAGAGAAGTAACCCCAGCATGTGGGAAAGAAGCAGGTTCAGCAAAGGGCTGTCAGGAAAATGGGAGAGCTGGGGGGCACAGCCCCCTGCCAGCATGGGCTCCCAAGTGTTATTAGAACATGTACTTAAAGAGGCCAGCCCTTCCACTTAGCAGCAGCTCATTAGAGGTGTGGGGTCACCAGGGGCACCACACAGCTGCTGCGGTGTTAGCATCCTAACACCTTATTACCACCCTCCACCACCTGCTTCCAGCTCCCCTTCCCTCCCCTTGGTTCATCCTCATTTTCACACTGTGCATCCCCAGCTCTTCTCCCCCTGTTGTAGCTGTCCCTCTGTATCCCCACCAGCAGCTGTGCTGCAGAATCGATCACAGGCAGCCTCTGGCTTTCCAGCAGGCAGCAGGATGTCTCTCTGAGCCCCCAGCATCATCTCCTAAATCCTAAAGCAGCCTGGCACAGCCAGCTCCTCACCTCCAGAGGCTGGGAGCAGAAGGAAAAAACACAGGGGAAAGCTGAGTGAAAATATTGCTTTAGTCTGGGCAACTAAAGGACAAATCCAGGCTTGGTGATGACTGAGAGCAGCCCTGAGTAGGACTTGGGGATACTGGGGGATGAAAGGCTGGACATGAGCTAGCACCATGAGCTCACAGCCCAAAACCCCAACTGTGTTGGGTGTAACCTCACAGAACACCTTTAGAGGTGGTGTTACAGGGGTCCCCCCCAGATAGATAGACAAGATGAGGTTTTCCTCATTCAGCATGGAGGAGGGGAGGGGAGCAGAGTGGGGACTTCAGTGCCCCCCTCACCACGAGCATACACCCCACCCTGCAGGGCTCCTCCATCAACAATGTGAATATCCTATATGACTAGTTTGCACTTACCATTTGTATATAGACCAGACCAGACCAGGTTGGAAGAGACCTTCAAGATCATCCAGTCCAACCCATCATCCAACACCATCTGATCAACTAAACCATGGCACCAAGTGCCTCATCCAGTCTCCTCTTCAACACCTCCAATGATGGTGACTCCACCACCTCCCTGGGCAGCACATTCCAATCTGTCTCTCTATGAAGAACTTCTTCCTAACATCCAGCCTAAACCTCCCCTGGCACAGCTTGAGACTGTGTCCTCTTGTTCTGGTGTTGGTTGCCTGGAAGAAGAGCCCAACCCCCACCTGGCTACAGCCTCCCTTCAGGGAGCTGTAGAGAGCAAGAAGGTCTTCACTGAGCCTTCTCCAGGCTAAGCAACCCCAGCTCCCTCAGCCTCTCCTCATCAGTGCCACCCTGCTGGCACCTCTCTCCTTCAGACAGCTCTTCTGCAAGCCTCTGGGTATTTGTGCCTCTCACTTCCACTTCTGCCCAACTTCACCCCTTCACAGCTCCCCTGTGCTTCCTGTGCCCCACGAAACTCCTCCAAATGATCATCTGCTGCTGTTTTTCAGGCTGCAGTTTGCAATGCAGATAGCCCAAACCCTCCCCTCCCACCCCTGGCAGAAGCAAACCCCTCCAAGCACGGAACGAAAGAGCTTTCATGGGAGCCGGGCTTGCAGGCAGGTCCAGAGACACCACCCCACTGTCATCTAGGTGAGGAAGCTGGTCGGGAACAGGGCTTGGGGTCCCCACACCTGCATCAGCCACGCTCCAACCGATCCCGCAGCTCTTAATGACGGTGTGGGAAGACGGGGCTGCGCTTAGAGAATTGCTGCTTTGAAACCCCTTCGGGCGCTTTTCAGGGCTCGAATTCATTAACCTCTCCTCGGCTGGGAGCAGCAAATGAAGATCCAGAAATACAAAAAGCAATTAGGCGAATTCACGGGGGGGGTGTGGAAAGGAAGGAAAAAAGAGAAGTCCATCAACGTCATGAAACAGAAGCCCTCCGGAAAGCGCCGGAGCTGCGGGAGGGCAGAGCGGCTGCCGCGCTGCAGCTGCTGTTTGCCCTGAATTCAACCCCTTCCTCTGGCTGCTTGCGGAGGTGAGGATGCTGGGCTGGAGGGACCTTTGCTCTGCCAGGCAACCAGCAGCCCCTAAAGTAGTTTCTTCCGGATGGAAGAGCCCAAGGGCGGCCGGCTGTGCGCTGCACTCCCTCCACGCACAGTAAACCTCTCACAGAATCGCAGGCTGGGAGCGACCTCTGGAGATCATCAAGTCCTCTGCCAAGGCAAACAAGGTCACACAGGAGCACATCCAGGCAGGTCTGGAATGTCTCCAGAGGTGGAGATGCCACCACCTCTCCGGGCAGCCCTGTGCCAGGGCTCCATCACCCTTAAATTAAAGAAGATCTTCCTCACATTCAGATGGAACTCTCTGTGTTCAAGTTCATAGAATCAGTCAGGGTTGGAAGGGACCACAAGGACCATCTAGTTCCAACCCCCCTGCCATGGGCAGGGACACCTCACACTAGATCAACCTGGCCAGAGCCTCATCCAGCCTGGGCTTAAACACCTCCAGGGACAGCGCCCCAACCACCTCCCTGGACAACCCATTCCAGGGCTTCACCACTCATGGTGAAGAACTTCCTCCTCACCTCCAGCCTGAATCTCCCCACTTCCAGCTTCATTCCATTCCCCCTAGTCCTATCAATACCTGAGATCCTGAGCAGTCCCTCCCCAGCCTTCTTGTAGGCCCCCTTCAGATACTGGAAGGCCACAATTAGGTCACCTTGGAGCCTTCTCTTCTCCAGACTGAACAGCCCCAACTCCTTCAGTCTGTCCTCACAGGAGAGGTGCTCCAGCCCTCTGATCAAGTTTGTGTTCATTACCCCTTGTCCTGTCACTAGGTCCCACGTTCCTGGCACCCACTCTTTAAGTATTTATAATCACTTATGAGACTCCCCCTGCCTCGGGCTCCTCTTTTCCTGCCTAAAACCACATGGCTGTAAGACAGACCCCACCAGGAGGGAGCCTTGCTGGGGAAGGTCACTCTGGGGGTGGCAGATCCATCTCCTGCAGCACCTCTGCAAAGCACAGCCTGCACATGGGCACTGTGTGGGGCCAGGGTTGTCTCCTGTGCTCATTCAGACATAATCATGGCAGGCATCCTTAGACTGAGCCTCCATCACCCTCAGTACTGGGGAAATTCATGTCCCTAAGGACACAGCACGTGAGTGGTGAGAGCCTGAACCTCCAAGCTGCTGGAGGTGACAGCACTGATCCTACCCCCAATGAGCTCTAACACACAGCACCTCTCCAAAGAGACCCTCCAGGAGCAATTCATTCATGGAGATGAGAACAAATGAGGGCTGGTGTTCACATTCAGCAGTGCTCAAGCCCTGACCCAGGGCATGAGGCAGCACCAAGCTTGTGTGAATTCTCTGTCTTCCTCAGCCACCTGCAAATGCACAGCCTGAGGAACTCAAGCATGCTGGACCTGGGGCATGCAGAGAGGAGGGGGAGTGAAAATTAGGGGGGGTTTCTAAGGTCCTTTATGAGCCTTTTCTGAAGCTTCTCTACATGTGATGGTCTCCAAGGAGACCAAGTTATTATTAAACCAGAATGTGGCCTCCTTCTTGCAGGATGCCCACGCTGGTTTCAGCTGGTTTTGCAATGCTGCCTAAGCCCAGGCTCTGGATCATCACACTTCCAGCAGGGAACACATCCCCTAGGACCACAAATCCAACTGGCTCCCAGGCAGGGACAAACTGGGAGAACAACTAGAAGGAAATAGAAGCTGGGAGGAGGAACAACTGTCAGAAGCCTTTAACCCATAACTTCTGGCCACAGAGGACCGTGGTTTGGGGATTCATCACCTCAACACACTGCTGTGAATTGTCTCCTTCAGCAGTTGGTGCAATGTGGGGGTGATGAACATGGCAGTCACAGGGATGAGAGCCAGGAAAGCTCCAACCTGAGAGATGGAGCCGTGCTGGGTTGAAATTCCACCACCACAGGAGCTCTCAGCTGAAGTTTCTAGGCTGGCACCTGCCAAATCTGTCAGCTCTCTTGCATGGTGGGCACAGGTTCCTGCCAGCCAGGGCCACCTGATCAAGCCTCTGAGGAGGGGCTGGCTGGATCCCTCCTGAGACCTCCTTCACTCCACATTTCTGTGCTACCTGTTTCCTTTGCAGTACTTTTCAGGCATTCAGCTGTTTCATCCAGACCTTTACCCAGATGGTGAGCAGATTAGCAGGGATTTATGGATGTGAGTGGGAAACTACATCACTGGCTACCTCTGAAGCCTATTTTGGGTGTTGCTAACAGCTAGTCAAGAGATGTGAATCTTTGCCTGAGGGTTTCTGGGGCCAACAGAATGATTAATAGCCAGCTGGGAAAGAGCTGACCAGGTCCTTCAGATGAGTTACATCCTGGGGGTGCCTTAGGGAGAATTATGTGATCATGTCAGGGATCCTGAGAGCCACCAAGCCTGGGTGAGAGGTCTTCCATAAGTGAAAGGGACTAAAATTCAAGAAGCAGGGAAGATCTGTGTGGTTTGGGAGGGAAGACTGTGAGGAAGGATCTGCTTCTGCCAGCAGACAGATACAAAGTGGTGGGCACTCCTCACAGCAAGAGAGATTGGCCACTGGAATGGGCTGCCCAGGGAGGTGGAGGAGTCACCATCCCTGGAGGTGTTTGGGAAGAGACTGGATGAGGCACTTGGTGCCATGGTTTAGTTGGGTGATAGGTTGGACTTGATGATCTCAAAGGTCTTTTCCAACCTGGTTAATTCTATTCTGTTCACTGGTGGAGTGGTGGGAGCAGGGAGAAACAGAATGAGCTGTAGTCAAGTCCATGCTGTCCATGACAGATGTGTCCCCAGGAGCCACAGCTAGATGGAAGCTTTCAGCCAGCACCTCTGCACCCCAGTGCTCTGCCCCAGCTCTGCTGAAGCACGGGGAGGAGGGAGATGTCCACTTTCCTCTCCTTGCTGGTGCCACCAGCTAGGCAGGAGCCACAGGGACCAAGAGGAGGAGGAGAAGGGCTGGGTACAGTCCACACCCAAGCAGTTAGGGTGCTCTAGAAGGGCATTTTCTGAAGATATTCATGTCATTGTTTAGCAGATGCAGAAGAAGTTAAATCAGAGTGAAAGCCCAAATTCAGGCCTCTCTTGGCTTTGAAATGAGTTCTTCACAATTGTATCAGATAGGCACTCTGAGAAGGGGTCCACTGCAGCATCAGCCTCCCCAGGGCCCCTCCTCCCAGCAGCAGTCCCACTTTCACCCCAGCCAGGCTTGGGCAGGCAGGGGACAAGGCCACACTGCTGCTGCCAGCTGCAAAGAGCTCCCTGCCAGTGTGTCACCCTGTGTCTTGGCTCTGCTGCATCTCCCTTCTTGTCTTGTCTTCCTCCTTCCCCATTCCCCACTTCCATCTCATTCTTCCCCCTGTTTCTGACAGAACATCAGGAGTTAAGTTGCCCTCTGGTGCCCTCTTTGCATCACTTTGGAATTTCTGATCAGGCATCCTGCCTGCCCCAGAGCTGCTCTGAGCCCGGGGCCCCTGGTGTGCTCAGCAGCTGCTGCTCTGCCTGCTGCCTGTTTCCAAGTCCAGGCACACACACGTGCTGGGTGAGCTGGTGCTCTGCCTGCTGGGTATTTTTTTAATCACAGTTTATAACACATCTGCTGTTTATAAATTATTTCTTTTGAATGTCATCATCGTTTCAGTTGTGTGAGCCAACAAGCACCTCCGGGCAGCAAAACATGCTCCTGGCATTTGGAGCTGGCCTCTGCTGCAAAGGCTGCACTCAGAGGAGATGTGCAGACCTCCATCCCCGAGCACACACACACACACCCCTCCTCTGTGCCATGGGAACCCCTCACAGTCAACTCCAATCCACAAGAAGCCTCATAGGCAGCAATGACATGGGCACAAACTCCAGCCTGCATCAACCCTGACACCCAAATCCAGTGCAGACATCCACAAGCTCCAGCCTGCACCAACCCTGACACCCAAATCCAGTGCAGACATCCACAAACTCCAGCCTGCACCAACCCTGACACCCAAATCCAGTGCAGACATCCACAAGCTCCAGCCTGCATCAACTCTGACACCCAAATCCAGTGCAGACATCCACAAGCTCCAGCCTGCATCAGTCCTGACACCCAAATCCAGTGCAGACATCCACAAGCTCCAGCCTGCACCAACCCTGACACCCAAATCCAGTGCAGACATCCACAAGCTCCAGCCTGCATCAACCCTGACACCCAAATCCAGTGCAGACATCCACAAGCTCCAGCCTGCATCAACTCTGACACCCAAATCCAGTGCAGACATCCACAAGCTCCAGCCTGCATCAGTCCTGACACCCAAATCCAGTGCAGACATCCACAAGCTCCAGCTTGCATCCATCCTGACACCCAGGTCTGGCAGAGACAAGCCCAGAGAGCCAATGCACAAACATACTCTGGGAACCCATCAAACATATCTATGTTCTTATCAGACAGGCTTGTCCCAGAGGACTGACTCCCAAAGCAGATCCCCCAAAAGCCAATGCCCAGCACAGAAGCAAACCCAGCCATGCTCAGTCCAGTTCCTGCTCTTCCATACAGGGCTGGAAATGCTCCTGGATGGTTCCCTGCCTTTAAAGATCACAGAATCACCAAGGTTGGAAGAGACCTCAAAGATCATCAAGTCCAACCTGTCACCCAACACCTCATGACTACTAAATCATGGCCCCAAGTGCCACATCCAATCCCCTCTTGAACACCTCCAGGGATGGGGACTCCACCACCTCCCTGGGCAGCACATTCCAATGGCTAACAACTCTCTCTGGGAAGAACTTTCTCCTCACCTCCAGCCTAAACTTCCCCTGGCACAGCTTGAGACTGTGTCCTCTTGTTCTGGTTCTGATTGCCTGGGAGAAGAGACCAACCCCCACCTGGCTACAACCTCCCTTCAGGTAGTTGTAGACAGCAATGAGGTCTCCCCTGAGCCTCCTCTTCTCCAGGCTAAGCAACCCCAGCTCCCTCAGCCCCTCCTGGCAGGGCTGTGCTCCAGACCCCTCCCCAGCTTTGTTGCCCTTCTCTGAACAATTTCAAGTGTCTCAATGTCCTTCCTAAACTGAGGGGCCCAGAACTGGACACAGGACTCAAGGTGTGGCCTAACTAGTGCTGAGTACAGGGGGGAAATTACTTCCCCCCTCCTGCTGGCCACACTACTCTTGATGCATATCAGGATGCCATTGGCCTTCTTGGCCACCTGGGCACACTGCTGGCTCATGAGGTCCTTTTGGCCCCAGACCATTCTGTGATTCTATGCTGACAAGCCACAATTAGCACTGAAACCCTGCCTCTGAAAAGTTAGGAGTAATAAAGACAGCAAAACTGTAAGGAAGAGCCCCCAAAGAAGCAGCTGATGCATTTGAACATCAAAGCACTCTCAGAGAGCTCTCCCCCATTATTGATGGTTTACTCATGGGCTTAATTTCCCTGCTTTGGTTTTGGTTTATTTGTTGTTGTTATTATTTCCTTGAGAGAATGAGAGGAATAAGAGAAGCCTCTGGGGGGGATCTGAAGGTTTTTCTTGTTCTGCTTCATGCAAATCCTCCAATGATTGTGAAAACAAGGCAAAAGCAACAGAGGATTATTGTCTGCAGCGACTCAGCCACTCTCAGCCCGAGTGACAACGGTAGCTTTGCTGGGATGTGCCCCCAGCCCTGGCTCCTAGCTCTAGTACTAAAGAGGGGAAAGAGCAAGCCCTCCTGTTTCACCAAAAAGGACATATCTGAAGGCACTTTTAACTCTGGACACAAGCAGAGGTATTTCAGTCCCACACCAAAATTTACACCAGCTCCCTGCACATCTCTGCAGGTGGAAGATGTAAAAGCCAAGTGGAGAAGAGACCAGCTGGTAAGAGCTAGCTGCAGCTGACTGGTTGGAGCTCACACCAGCTAGCAAGCCCAGAGGGTCCCACTGGAATCATAGAATGGTTTGGGGTTGGAAGAGACCTTCAAGGTCACCTAGTCCCAACCCCTCTGCCATGGGCAGGGACAACTTCTACTAGATGAGGTTGCTCAAAGCCTCATCCAACCTGAACTCGGATACTTGCAGGGATCAGGCTGGATCCACAGCTTCTCTGGGCAACCTGTTCCAGTGAACTTGTTTAAAAGCTCCTTCTTTGAAAGAGCCTCTAAGGCCCTCTGCAAAGGCAGCTGGAACAGAGGAAGGAGAATCCACCCCTGCATTTCTAAACATATCCATTGGTGGTCACAAAACGCTGCCAAGACAGGTGAGGAGAGCACAAGAACAAAACAAAAAGAAACCAAACCAAGAACCCCAACCCAGAATGAGTGTCTTGAATGCATGAAAACAAAGGAGACTCAAGATACATGGATACCTCTTGGCTGGAATCATTCCAGCTCAGGCTGGCCTGGGCTTTGAGCACCTTGGTCTAGCAGAAGAGGTCCCTTCCAACCCCAAGCATTCTGTGATTCTCTGATACTACAACTAAAACAATCATACAATGGCTGAGGAGCAGGAAGGGAGGTGATACAATGAATAATTAGACAATTAGGCTAACACTCAGGAAATTGGCTAATTCCCAGGTAGATGGCAGCTGGGGGCTGATTAATTGTCATGCCTCAGGAGATGCCATGCAGGAGACAAGACTTGCTTCAGATCTTCTGCCATGTGCTGGGGAAAGTCTGTCTGGGGACATCTCCTCACCTCTTTCCTCCTGAGACCCCTGGGGTCCTGCACCAGGGGGCAATGAAGGTGATGATGCTGCAGGAGGTCACAGAGCTGCTGGAGAGAGTCCAGATGGGACCACAAAGATAATCCAAGGGCTGGAGCACCTCTGCTATGAGTACAGGCTGAGGGAGCTGGGGGTGTTCAGCCTGAAGAAAAGACTCTCAGGGGGCCTTAGGGCTGCCTTCCAGTGCCCAAAAGGATCCTACAGGAAGGCTGCAGAGGGATTTTCCATCAGGGTGTCTAGAGACAGGACAAGAGGGAATGGTTTGAAGCTGAGGGAGAGCAGGGTTAGACTGGATCTCAGGAAGAAATTCTTCAGTATAAGGGTGAAGGGACTCTGGAATAGGCTGCCCAGGGAAGCTGTGGAGCATTTGAAAGCCAGGCTGGATGAGGCCTTGAGCAGCTAAGTCTAGTTGAAAAGAATCCCATCTACTCCATCTTGGCTTGGAAAGTAGAGTAGATGAACTCTAAGGTACTTTCCAACCTAAGCCCTTCTGTGAGGTCACCACATGTCTCTAGGGTGGACAGGAGCAGAAAGCAGGATGTGCACATCACTCATCTTAAACAAATACCCCATGCAGCTGGGGGGGAACTTCCCTGCAGCTGAGCTCAGTGGAAGGTACAGAAGCAGAAAGCCTGTGCCCAGCAGGGCTGAGGCAAAGGTTCCTGTGCCAGGAGAAGCAGCAGCAGCACCTCCTTGCCAACAGGCAGTATTTTTATCTCCTTGAGATGAAGATGAAATGTTATTATCACATTCATCTTGCAACTGATGAGGACTTATTATGGACATAATAGAAGTGGAGCCTGGTGTTGAGATATAAATTCCCCACAGCAGCCTTGCACTGCATTGTTCTTTATTGACTTCTTGCATGACATGAGCAAATAACATTAGTTTAGTCTTTTTACCTTGAACACCCTCTCCAGGATGGATTCTTGGAGCTCCTGTGATTTCCCCCCCCCCCTCCTAGTTAATTGCTGAGGCACACAAGGAACAGGCTGCCCAAGTCCCTGGGAAACCTAGCAGCTGGGGGTTCTTTCCTCCATGAGTCCCACCAGGAACTCACTGATCAAGGTCCCAGCTCCCCCTGGTAGTCATTTTGGATAAACAAAGAGACAGCCAAGCAGCTAGAGCAATTCCTGCAGGAACTGGCAGGCACTCCTCTGCTCCTAGCTGGAAGTAACAAAGCACATGGGGAAGCAGCAAACGCATGACAGAAGCGCCAGGGTGAGGTTTTCTGTCCCTTCAGGCAGCCAACAGCTGCCAGCTGATGTGGCTCCTCGTTAAATTGCTCATTGCTGTGCCACCTCTGTGTGCTGCTCTGACTCCTGCTCACGCTGGGGCCACAGCAGCCCTGTTCCTGCTCCACTGAGACCTCCCAGCTCCTCAAACCCAGCTCCTCAAACCCAGACAGCAATTTCTAACCTTTTTTCACTTACCCCTCAGTATGTTACCAGCAGACAGAGTCCTCTGGAAGCAAACTGAAGCTCCTGACAGTGGTTCTGGTTTGCTGTAGCTCTCGGCACCTCCAGCTTCAAGCCCGGAGCCCGTGAGCTGCGGTGGTGGCTTGCTGTGACAGAGATGCCAAATGCCACCACTGCCACTGTGTCAGCAGGCACAGCTCAAAGCCTCGTGGAGGCTGGCAAAAAGACCAAACCTCAGCACAGGGAGTTGTTCCTATTGCAAAGCCATCCTCTGCAGGAGCTGCCTGCAGTTCAGCTCCTCACTGGTGCAGAGAGGAAAGGACTGACATTTCCCTGTCCCATCACAAGGCTGAGGCTGCATTCTACCTCTGATATAAGCTACCAACAAAAGACTAAGCTGCCTGTTAGGAGGAGAGGAAGGGGTAGGGCCAAGGCCACTTTAACTCATTGCACCTGCTTTGGCTCACCTGCTTTGGCTGTGTGATCCCTGACCACAGGCACAAGCATCCCAGAGTGAGCTCTCGAGGGCTGGCCTCAGTGTCCCAGCTGGGCAGCAGAGATGGGTTGTTCCTCTTCCTGGGTACACCTTGAGTCCTGTGTCCAGTTCTGGGCTCCTCAATTTAAGAAGGACATTGAGACTCTTGAATGTGTCCAGAGAAGGGCAATGAGGCTGGGAAGAGGCCTCAAGCACAGCCCTGTGAGGAGAGGCTGAGGGAGCTGGGCTTGTTTAGCCTGCAGAAGAGGAGGCTCAGGGGAGACCTGGCTCTCTACAAAGGAAGTTGTAGCCAGGTGGGGGTTGGTCTCTTCTCCCAGGCAAGCAGCACCAGAACAAGAGGACACAGTCTCAAACTGTGCCAGGGGAAGTTTAGGCTGCAGGTGAGGAGAAAGTTCTTCACTGAGAGAGTTGTTAGCCATTGGGAGGTGCTGCCCAGGGAGGTGGTGGAGTCCCCATCCCTGGAGGTGTTCAAGAGGGGATTGGATGTGGCACTTGGGGCCATGGTGTAGTAGTCATGAGGTGTTGGGTGATAGGTTGGACTTGATGATCTTTGAGGTCTTTTCCAACCTGGCTGATTCTGTGATTCTATGATTGAGGACCTCAGAGACCAGCCCCTCCCTGTCCCACTCCTCTCCTCACCTGGGCAGGGAAATCCTGACCCTAAGCTGAGCCTGGATGCTGCAAGGACGCAACTGGCGAATCAAGAAGCCAGAGAGATGTTTTGACAGTCTGCTTTGTCTTGCCAAGATGAAAAACCAACCAAACAAAGAACAAACAAACAAACAAACACCCCCATAAACCAAACAAAGCCCCCACAGTAAACACAGGCAGCAAAAGTCAGTATTTTCTTCTCTAAGGAAGGCCAGAGAGCTTTTATTGGCTACTTTAGGCATTTACATATAAATTGCTCTCTAATGGCTCTGCCCTCCTTCCCTCCAGCGTTTGCTGTAATGAGCTGTACAAAAGGTCCTGGGGCTGAGCTGAATGCTGCTGTGGGGATGTGGTGTCACCCTGTCCATCGAGATGAGTTGTGTCCCCCTCCTTTCCCCTGGCTTCCAGACCAACAGGCACACCCCCCCCCGGAAAAAAATCGAACAGCCCAAAGGTACAAAACAAATCCTGTCCCGGCAGTGGTGCATTTTGCATCCTATTCCCAGTGAGATTTGGTCCTGTCTTGTGAGGAGCAGCTGAGGGAAGCAGGGTTGTTCAGTGTGGGGAAAAGGAGGCTGAGGGGAGAGCTGGCTCTCTACAAAGGAGGTTGGAGCCATGCTGGGGTCAGTCTCTTCTCCCCAGCTGGCCTCAAATTGCACCAGGAGAGGTTTAGGTTGGATATTAGGAGCAATTTCTTCCCTGAAATGAATGTCAAGACCCAGAACAGGCTGCCCAGAGCAGGGGTGGAGTCCCCCATCCCCTCAGAGGTTTCAACGCCTTGCAGATGCGGTGCTGAGGGAAATGGCTTAGTGGTGACCTGGCAGTGGGGTCTTGGATCATTGGGTCTTCAAGGTCTCTTCCAACTGAAATGATTCCATGACTCTGTGTACATGTCTGTGTGTTCTAGTGGCACAGCTGGCAAAAGGGCTTGGGCTCTACTGGCACGAGTGGCAAGGGGTTTCGTTTAGTTTCTAACAAGCATCTTCCAGCCCAGCATGCCCATTGCTGCCAGCCTGACCAGCCCCATCCTGACAGCATCACAGCACCCTGACTGAAGGCCTTTGCCCCAAGACAGCTTGGGAGAGCCTAAGATAAAAGGGAAAGAGCTGCCAGTTGGGCTCCAGTGCTGGAGCATGCAGGAGGCAGCACAAGGGAGGCTGATAGGTTGAGGACACGTTGCTGATCCAGGCAGGAGGGCTGGCAGGACCCCAGGCACCCCCAAGCAAAGCCTTGCCCAGGGGCTCCCCCAAGGCAGGAGGAGGGTGGCCAGCAGCCCTGATGCTGAGCACCACAGAGCTGACCTAATTTCTGCCATCTCCCTGGGATGCACTTGTCTCTGGGACCAGATAAGGCTCCCTTTGATCAAAGGAGACTTGTGCTAAAGTCAGCTTTTGTCCATACAGAATTAAGGCAGCAGGCGTGGGAGGGAGGGAAGGGGGAACCACACCACAGTGAGAGAGGTGGGTGGGAATGGGCTGGAGAGAAATGCCATTGAGGGTGACAGGCTTTGAAGTGGCAGAGCCAGAAGGCCCCTGGCACTCTCCAAATGAAGGGATGCCTCCAACCACGAGGAGGAAAGAAAGAAAGAAAGAAAAGGGGGAGAAAAAGTAGCAGAGCAGCTTGGTGCTGCAGCACAGCCCAGAGACTGCCTTTGGCAGGGGGTGGCTGCATCTGCAGCAGATGGTCCCCCCCCTGCTTCACCACTATCTCCTTACCAAGGCCCAGATGGTGCCTACAGCATGGAGAGCCCTGATGCCTGCCACCTCTCCCACCCAAGGCTCCTGGCAAAAGGTCCTCCTCAGCACCTTTCCTGCGTGCCTAAAGAGGCAGGAATTAGCTGCAGGCTGGAAAGGAGGGAAGATGTTTTGATTTGCTGGCATGGGACAGGGAAAGGGTATGTCAGGAAAAGGCTGTGCTGTTACCCAGCTGGTTCCAGGACCCTGGGGCATCAGTGGGACAGCGAAGCTTCTCTCACCTTAGGTCTTGCAGGTGAGCTTTAACTTAAAAAGAAGGCAAGAGATAGTGACAGGCAACCCCAGAGTGTTATAGTTACCCTGAAACTCACAGAACACAGAACCATTCAGGCTGGAAAAGACCCTGAGGATCATCAAGCCCAACCAATAACCCTGCTCTACAAAGCTCACCCCTAAAACCATACCCCCAAGCACCACATCCAAAGCACCTTTAAACACATGGTGACTCAACCACCTCTCTGGGCAGCCCAAAGGGACTTACTCCAGCCAGTTCTGCCTCTCTGCCACCCAAGCAGAGCCAAACACCTGACCCAGTCAGCACAACTCCAGCACTCATCCATGGTGCCACAGCACACAAACCAACCCCCTGCCAAAGAGGAGAAACAACTCCCCTGCCACCGGATGCAGAGGCTCCTGTAGGGAGCCCTGCAGGGCCCAAGTCAGAGAGCTCACATCCCTGTTGGTGTCCCCAGAACACATCTGATGTGCTGCAGCACATTCAGAAGCTGCATCACTGCAGGGTGTTGAGGGCTTCTGCAGAGAACAAAGATGTCTTTTTTATTGCAGCTCTGGTTTAACCTGATGCCTACACTGGGTCAAAACCACTTACCCTGCTTGTGTAGGTGAATAAACCTGAGCTAAGACAAAACCCTCAATGGCAAAGCAGCAAAGGAGAGAGAACATCCCATATCCTCCACAGGGAGCATTTGGCCAAACAACAAAACAGGGAGAAAAGGGCAGAAAATCTCCTTTTCCTTCTGCTCTAAGCCTAACTTAAGCCTTTGGAGGCTTCCTGTAGGCGTTTCTGTACCAACAGCTGCCAAAATGCTGCTGGCCTCTGCTAGGGAGGCTGCTGGCAGGGCAGCCAATGCTCCTTCCTCACGCTGGGATGGTTCTGATGCTCTGTCAGCCCCAGGGTTGAGATCAGATCTGGAAGAGTGAGCAGAACTGGGGCTTTTTTATCCATGGAGAAATTTGGTTGCCACCCTAGCAGTGTCCCCAAGTCACCTGCACCATTCCCTTCTTCCCCAAAGGAAATCATTTTTGCTTGGGGACCTGCTCCTGTGGTTAATGAAGAGAAGCTATACTCTGGGTTCCAGCTATCCAAAGGGCAGCTTCAACGATGATTCCTCATCACAGTGACAGGCTGTAAATATCAACACCAAGAGTGTAATGTCAGGATAGATGCTAGGGGAAAAATCTCCCCTGAGAGACTGGGGTAGGTCTGGGACAGGTCAAAAGAGGTGAAGTCTCCATCCTGGGAGGTTTCCAGGACATGGCCACACAGAGCCACATCTGAACAGATCCTTCTTTGAGGGGAAGATGGGTGAGAGTCTTCTAGCTGAATCAGCTCCCTCCATCCACTGGCCACAAGATAGCTTCTAAGAGATACCTGCTGCTGCTTCTTTGCAAACAGACAGGAGGTGCCAGAAGCAGATTCTTCCTCACTCCTGCCAGGGAGCTGAATGCACTGGGATGCAGCAAAGGGGACAATGGAGGTCACCCTGGGGGAGCCCAGCTAGGGCTCTGGAGTTGCTCTGATTCCTCCAGGACTGGTCAGCTGCAGAGCTGAGCATCCCCAAAAGCAGTTTCTGGCTGGAGGATCTGTAAACAGCAGATCACTACACAATGAAGTGAGAAATATTACACAAATTACCACCAATTTAGTCCCATTTAGAGGACAACCTTGTCCAAGGAGACAATTAATCATTCCTCAGAACAAAACGGGAGGTAAACAGCCTGAACAATAGACTGCTAACGCTGGGAGGAGTGTGAAATCCCTCTTTTTATCGGTAGAATCGCAGCGCTGCCATTAAAACAGTGGTCTGGAGGAAGGAAAGGGAAGTTTTAACCCAGCCTGGTGGATGATCTCCCCGCAGCTCTGGCAGGACCTGGGGTCTCACTGTAAATCCAGACCTTCAAAAAGGCACTGAGGGACCCACACGGTGGTGACAGGCAACCTGCTTACAGAAAACCCCAAGAGAAGCAACCTGTGGTGGCAATGGACATCTTAGCTCACCCCAACAGGCAGCCAGGGATCGACCAGGGAGAGCAGTACGAAGCAGGGCATGAACATTCAAAGCAAAGGTGTGCTTGGGTGGGGGATCAAGGATATGCTGGTTACAGGCTGGTGAGGGATCCTCACATCCCGCTCATTACTGCTCTCCCAAACCTGCCACCTCTCAGCTGATGAGCAGAAAGCTCCCTCCTGGAGGCAAGAAGCAAACCCTCTTCGCTGTAATTGACGGACACAATTCACCGCAATTAGCATTTCAGCAGCACGTAGTTAACCCTCGGGCCAGAGCGTGGTTGCCGCTGTTTGGCTTGCTCTGCCTGGCCCTGAACGGAGAGCAAGCTCTTTGGATCAGTGTTTGCTTGCTGAGCCATGGGAGCAGCCAGCCCTCGAAGTGCTCCCTCAGTCCCCTTGGCTGCAGAAGCCAACCCAGTAAAAGCCCTGGGCCGCTGCTGCCCGCTCCAGGGACGAGGCTGAGGTCCTCACCCCGCTGAAAGGATGTGATACAGGTTACAAATGTGAGCACTGATGTAAAGCATCTTAATGGCCCCAGCATCCAGGCTGAGATTCAGACAAGAAGTGGTTTGTTTGTCCTTTCAATCCCAAATCATCTGCATTTATTTTAATTGGCACTCAAGGCAAGAGCATTTACAGAGAGCAGCTGGAGGATGGAATTATTTTACTGTCTTGGTACAACGTAAGGGGTTCCTGCTCAGAGAAAGGGGGGGGGGGGGGGGAAAGCAAACACCAAACACACACACACACACAAACCCAAGGAGAAAGAAAAGGGACAGACATGAGCCACGGATCTCTTGTGATCTGGACCAAACCCAGGCCAGCATGGAGGACTTTGCTCACTGCAAAGACAGCAGACTCAGCACTGGAAGGACACTGAGGCTCCAAGAGCAGCCCCAAACACAAAACCCTGCAAAGGAGCTGCAAAGATGGAGAGAACCTGGCTGGGAATAGGGAACACTGAGACTCCAAGAGCAGCCCCAAACACAAAACCCTGCAAAGGAGCTGAAAAGATGGAGAGAACCTGGCTGGGAATAAGGAGCACTGAGACTCCAAGAGCAGCCCCAAACATAAAACCCTGCAAAGGAGCTGAAAAGATGGCAGAGAACCTGGCTGGGAATAAGGAACACTGAGACTCCAAGAGCAGCCCCAAACATAAAACCCTGCAAGGGAGCTGAAAAGATGGCAGAGAACCTGGCTGGGAATAAGGAACACTGAGACTCCAAGAGCAGCCCCAAACACAAAACCCTGCAAGGGAGCTGAAAAGATGGCAGAGAACCTGGCTGGGAATAAGGAACACTGAGACTCCAAGAGCAGCCCCAAACATAAAACCCTGCAAAGGAGCTGAAAAGATGGAGAGAACCTGGCTGGGAATAAGGAACACTGAAGCTCCAAGAGCAGCCCAAACACAGCTCCTCTGGAAGGGAGCTGAAAAGTCCAACCATTAACCCAGCACTACAAGGTCACACTAAACCATGTCCCCCACACATTTACCCCTCCAGGGATGAAGACCCCACCACTGCCCTAGGCAGCCTGTGCCAGGGCTTGACAGCCCTTTCAGGGAAGAAATATTCCTTAATGTCCAACCCAAACCTCCCCTGCTTCACCTTGAGGCCATTTCTTCTTGTCCTATCATTTGTTAATTGGGAGAAGAAAGTGACCTCTGCCTGGCTATGATCTCCTTTCAGGGAGTTGTAACGAGCAAGAAGGTCTCCCCTGAGCCTCCTTTTCTCCAGACTGAATAACCCCAGTTCCCTCAGCTGCTCCTCACCAGCCCTGTTCTCCAGACCCTTCAGCAGCTTTGCTGCCCTTCTCTGAACACACACCAGCCCCTCAACACCCTTCTTGGAGTGGGGGGCCCAAAACTGAGCCCAGTACTCAAGCTGTGGCCTCAGCAGTGAGCACAGAGGGACGATCCCTGCCCTGGTGCTGCTGGCCACACAATTGCTGATGCTGACTTCAGAAATGCTGACTTCCCACTTCAGGGAAGGCAACTTAAGACCAAAGCTTGGGCTTGGCAGTTGGGTCAGCCTGTGAGCACACACAGAACCCATGTGGCAGCTCAGCACCACGAGTGACAGCTCGTTGGGCTGCTCTTATCCAAGCCACATCTAATTGCCTTCATAGCTTTCATATTTTAATAAGGGCTTGGTTTGCTTTCCCCCTCCTCCTCTCAGAAAATAAATGGCCTCTCTTTATCAGCTGACCTCTGGCCTAGAAAACTTAGTTTTTGCCTGCAAATGATAATTTCTACCCACAGGTTGTACTTAACAATATGCCTCAATGGCTGCTTAAATCCCTCTGTCCTGGATGCGTTAAGGAGGCAGCGGAAAGCTCAGCCTAGCCAGGGTATTTAAATCTCAAGTGGAGAAAGGCTCCAGGTTAATCATCAGGAACAAAATGATCACCCTGGACAAAAGCCACAGACCAAAAATAAACCAGCATTTGCTCAAATAAATGAAAAGCAAGTGCCAGAACACAAATGGAAGGATTACCTGCATGGACTGCTCCAGCTCCAGCCCCAGCATTGCCCAGGTGGCCAAGAAGGCCAATGGCATCCTGGCCTGCATCAGGAATAGTGTGGCCAGCAGGAGCAGGGAGGTCATTGTGCCCTGTGCTCAGCACTGCTGAGGCCACACCTTAAGTCCTTTGTCCAGTTCTGGGCCCCTCAGTTTAAGAAAGACATTGAGACACTTGAATGTGTCCAGAGAAGGGCAACGAGGCTGGGGAGGGGTCTGGAGCACAGCCCTGGGAGGAGAGGCTGAGGGAGCTGGGGTTGCTTAGCCTGCAGAGGAGGAGGCTCAGGGGAGACCTCATTGCTCTCTACAACTACCTGAAGGGAGGTTGTAGCCAGGTGGGGGTTGGTCTCTTCTCCCAGGCAACCAGCATCAGAACAAGAGGAAAAAAAATTTCCCAGCAAGAGTGAGAATCATAGAATCAGTCAGGGTCAGGGACTGGAGTATGCTGCACAGGGAAGTGGTGGAGTCACCAGCACTGGATGTGTTTAAAGGTGGTTGAGGAGGGAGGAGAGAGAAGAGCAGGTTAGAAAAGACCTTTGAGATCACCGATTCCAAACTATCACCCAGCACCACCTAATCAACCATGGCACCAAGTGCCTCATCCAGGCTCTTCCTAAACACCTCCAGTGATGGTAACTCCACCACCTCCCCAGGCAGCACATTCCAATGGCCAACCTCTCTTTCTATGAAGAACTTCTTCCTAACCTCCAGCCTAAACCTCTGCTGGCACAGCTTGAGACTGTGTCCTCTTGTTCTGGTGCTGCTTGCCTGGGAGAAGAGACCAACCCCCACCTGGCTACAACCTCCCTTCTGGTAGTTGTAGGCAGCAATAAGGTCTCCCCTGAGCCTCCTCTTCTGCAGGCTAAGCAACCCCAGCTCCCTCAGCCCCTCCTGGCAGGGCTGTGCTCCAGACCCCTCCCCAGCTTTGTTGCCCTTCTCTGGACACCTTCCAGCAAGAGACCAACCCCCACCTGGCTACAACCTCCCTCCAACCCGAATGTTTCTGGGATTCTGTGACCATGTTCCTGTACAGAACTGTTAGACCATGTCCCCAAGCAGCTCACCCAAAGGTGATATTCCCTGTTGCCAGCCTCCCCACCTCCCCAGCCCAGGCATGCTGGTGCCCCCATGGCCATGCCAGGCAGGCTGCTGCCCCCATGGCCATGCCAGGCCTGCTGCTGCCCCCATGGCCACGCCAGGCAGGCTGCTGCCCCCATGGCCATGCCAGGCCTGCTGCTGCCCCCATGGCCATGCCAGGCATGCTGGTGCCCCCATGGCCATGCCAGGCCTGCTGCTGCCCCCATGGCCATGCCAGGCAGGCTGCTGCCCCCATGGCTATGCCAGGCAGGTTGCTGCCCCCATGGCCATGCCAGGCAGGCTGCTGCCCCCATGGCCATGCCAGGCAGGCTGCTGCCCCCATGGCCATGCCAGGCAGGCTGCTGGCACTGCCTTTTCCAGTGGAATTCGTTCCTCTGTTACGGTCATTTTCCAGATGAATTTTATGCAGCATCAAAAGCCCTTTCATATGTTAAGCTCTCATTCATATGCTAATACCCCATGGATGGCAAGGTAATTATTTTTTCCTCACATTTATTCTTCTCTGTTCATTGAGGAAGGGAGAGGTGGGCAGAGGGGGGGAGGTTTGGCACCGTGCAGCATGGATTGGCAGGACCGAGCCAGGTAACAGCCTCCTCTTTCCCCAGGGTAGACCACGGTGGGCACAACATCATCACCTCCTGCTTCAACCCACTCCTGCCCCATAATGGCATCCCAGTGACTTCTGGCTCCTCACTGGTGGCATCTCTGGCAGAAAGCCTGGAGAAGCTCTGCTGCAAAGCTTTGAAGTGGCACCACGCAGCCCCCCAAAGCTGCCCCACCGGGGCCTGGGGCTTGGCCAATGGCTCCAGAGTGCCAGGGGAGCAGGGGTGGGAGATTTCCTGGAAGGATTGGGGTTTCAAAAGATAAAGTGAGCAGGAACAGAGAGATCCAAGCAGAAAATAGGTAGAAATGAAACAGGCACTCGCCTCTGCTTCCAGGACTCATGGTTTCTGCCCCATGTTGCTTGGTACAGTAACCAGGGAACGGTGGCACTCAGCTGCCTGTGACAGGCAGGACGGGATGGGGACCAGCCAAGGATGCCCCAGTCCCTGACCTGAACAGTGCAGCAGGTTGCCTCCCCCTCTCTCCCAGCCCAGGAAGAGCTTGGCACACCAGTGAGATCACCCACACCTCTACTATGAGAGCCTGTGGGCAGAGCTACAGCCAAGTGGACACATGGGACAGAGCTCCCTTGTCCCCACTTCACAGCCTGCCATCGCCCTGGGTGGCATCACCTGCCCCAGCCTCACTCCAGGGCGCTTGCAAGAACCAAGTGAGGAGACATGGGGAGGGGGCAGCAGAGCTGGGATGGGAAGCATGTCGAGCATAGCCCCCAGGGCAGCAGTTCAGCCTGCAGCCATTCCTCTGAGCAGTCTATTTTCTGCTCCAGGAAGCAGCTGCATTTCCCAGCCTCGCAGCATCAATAGCCAGCAGGCTGACAGAGGTGTGATGGCTCCAGGACAGTTACACAGCCTTGGATTTCACATTCCTGACACGTGGGATAATTATGCCAAAGGAGCTCACCTCATCTCCAGCCTCCTGAGCTGCACACATTACAGTAAGCGAAAGCTGCTGGCGTGCAGCTGAGAGAGGCAGGAGAGGTGAGGCACTGACAGCAGGGATCACAGCGTCCCCACCACCACTGATGGCAGATAACCCACTTCAAGCAGTGACCAACCCCCCTCCTTCCTCCAGGGGTGGTGACTCCACCACTGCCCTGGGCAGACCGTTCCAATGTCTCAGAACCCTTTCAACAAAGAACTATTTCCCAAGATCCAGCCTGGACCTCCCCTGGTGCAGCTTGCAACCATTTCCTCTGCTCCTGTCACTTGACACCAAGGAGAATAGGCTGCGCCTTCCCCACTCCAACCTCCCTTCAGGTCTCCCCTCAGCCTCCTCTTCTCCAGGCTGAACAACCCCAGCTCCCTCAGCTCCACCTCATAGCCCAGATGCTCCAGGCAGCTTCTCCAGCCTCATTGCTCTTCTCTGGACACTCTCCAGCACCTCAATGTCCTTCCTGTAGTGAGGGGACCAGAACTGAACACAATACCCTACTCCAGCCAGGTGTTTTATTTAACCCATATCTGTAATTTTGGCTCTCCATCTTAACCTTTTTAGCATAAACCCCTCTACAATTTATCTCAACGACCCCAACTAACTCCACCAGGCACCACGAAGCTGTGACTCCCTCCAGCTAAACTCCAAATTCATTTCCTAATCCTTAGATAAAAGCTTAGAAGCCAGAATATTCATTACCAGCCTGGGCTGCAGCAGCAGCCAGGGCAGTAATGGAATGGAGCAGATTTGACACAGGGGATGCTGCTACAGAAATTAGCCTGTCAGAAGATTACAGGGACTAAGTGTTATTGGGGGGATAAGGTGTGATGTGTTAATATTAAATTGTCTCATCAGTGGGAAGGAGAGGGGAGAGAGGGGGGGAAAAAAGGGAGAGAGGGGGGGAAAAAAGGGAGAGAGGGGGGGAAAAAAGGGAGAGAGGGGGGGAAAAAAGGGAGAGAGGGGGGAAAAAAGGGAGAGAGGGGGGAAAAAAGGGAGAGGGGGGAAAAAGGGAGAGAGGGGGGGGAAAAAAGGGAGAGGGGGGAAAAAAGGGAGAGGGGGGGGAAAAAAGGGAGAGGGGGGAAAAAAGGGAGAGAGGGGGGAAAAAGGGAGAGAGAGGGGGAAAAGAAGGAGAGAGGGGGGGAAAAAAGGGAGAGAGGGGGGAAAAAAGGGAGAGAGGGGGGGAAAAAAGGGAGGGGGGGAAAAGGTAGAGAGGGGGGAAAAAGGGAGAGAGGGGGGAAAAAGGGAGAGGGGGGAAAAAGGGAGAGGGGGGAAAAAGGGAGAGGGGGGAAAAAGGGAGAGAGGGGGGAAAAGGGAGAGAGGGGGGAAAAGGGAGAGAGGGGGGAAAAGGGAGAGAGGGGGGAAAAGGGAGAGAGGGGGGAAAAGGGAGAGAGGAAAAAAAGAAGGAGAGGGGGAAAAAAGAAGGAGAGGGGGAAAAAAGAAGGAGAGGGGGAAAAAAGAAGGAGAGGGGGAAAAAAGAAGGAGAGGGGGAAAAAAGAAGGAGAGGGGGAAAAAAGAAGGAGAGGGGGAAAAGAAGGAGAGGGGGAAAAGAAGGAGAGGGGGAAAAGAAGGAGAGGGGGAAAAGAAGGAGAGGGGGAAAAGAAGGAGAGGGAAAAAAGAAGGAGAGGGGGGAAAAAAAGAAGGAGAGGGGGGAAAAAAAGAAGGAGAGGGGGGAAAAAAGAAGGAGAGGGGGGAAAAAAGAAGGAGAGGGGGGAAAAAAGAAGGAGAGGGGGGAAAAAAGAAGGAGAGGGGGGAAAAAAGAAGGAGAGGGGGGAAAAAAGAAGGAGAGGGGGGAAAATAGAAGGAGAGGGGGGAAAATAGAAGGAGAGGGGGGAAAATAGAAGGAGAGGGGGGAAAATAGAAGGAGAGGGGGGAAAATAGAAGGAGAGGGGGGAAAATAGAAGGAGAGGGGGGGGAAAAAGAAGGAGAGGAAGAAGAGGCAAAATGAAGGAGAGGAAAAAAAGGAGAAAAAAGGGAAAAGAAAAAAGAAAAAAGAAAAGGCTGTGCTGCAACTCCCATTTATTAAAAGCCCTGAATCTGATATTAAGAGATCTCAGATAAGCCAGTTTATTCCTGTGCTGGAGAGCAAATTGAAAGACTCCTTCCACGAGGGATTCCTTTGAACGGAGCATTACACCAATAACACAACAACACCACCACAATAACGCCAAGAGAAGAACAGAAACAAAAAATAGAGCCTTTAATAAACGTTGTGAGACTAAAGCAGCCTTGACAATTCCAGACTAATCTCTCCGGGCAGCACTCATTAACCCTTCATTCCCTCTCTCCTTGCATCGAAACAGGGATTAACTAGGGAGTGTTTCCCTGCAAAGTAAAGCTCTGTGCATCCCAAACTCTCTCTCTCTCTCTCTTTAGAGATTAGCTCTGCTGCTCCGTGTGACACAAGGCTGGGGTAGGATGGGAACAAAGGTTTGTGGCCAAACAAATGAATGAATAAACCACAGGCACGAAGCTTAAGTGGGTTTTAAGGCCAGGCTGGATGTGGCTCGGAGCAACCTGAGCTAGTGTGAGGGAAGGCTCCGAGGAGACCTCATTGTAGCCTTCCAGTATCTGAAGGGGGCTGCAAGAAAGCTGGGGAGGGACTTCTAGGGTGTCAGGGAGTGATAGCACTGGGGGGGATGGAGCAAAAATAGAAATGGGGAGATTCAGGTTGGATGCTAGGAAGTTCTTTCCCATGAGGGTGGTGAGATGCTGGAACAGGTTGCCCAGGAGGGGTGGTGGAAGCTTCATCCCTGGAGGTTTTTCAGGCCAGGCTGGATGTGGCTGTGAGCAACTGATGTAGTGTGAGGTGACCCTGTCCGTGGCAGGGCGGGGTGGAACTGGATGATCCTTGAGGTCCCTTCCAGCCCTAACAATTCTATGATTCTATGATCCTCCCCCACCCTCCCCCCTGGGATGAATGCAGGCCCTGAAGCATTAACAGAGCTTCAGAGGTGCCACAAGTGACACATTCTGCCCACGACCCAGCCAAGTGGATGATTCAACTCCTGCCCAGCCCGGCTGCATCACCTCTCACTTCCTTTGCTCCGAGGAACTCGCTGCCCCGCTCTGGCTCCGTGCAAAGCAGGAATGAACTCACACAACTCCTGCACTGACTTCTGACACATAGATTATGTCATCCTGAGCTGGCTGAGAGCTGCCCTGAAATCAAACTGCTAGGGGGGGGGTGGGAAACAAAGCAAAACAAAACAAAACTAAGAGAGAGGCCTTTTCTCCCCAGTTGCAGCCAATTTACCAGCAGTCAGATGTTTCTCTTCTCCCCCTACAAAGGATTCTGCCTTCTTTTCTTTTTGTTTTTCTTTAATATTCTTTCTGAGAACTCTTTTGTGACCTCCAAGCAGTATAAAAAATGCAGCTCAGGGCTGCTGAACAAGGCTGTGGATCCATGAGGGGATCTGGAAGCGAAAGCAGTGTCGGCACTTAACAAATAATAAATAACTAACATTAATTATTGATCACAACCCTTGCTAATCAAGCTTCACCCCTGTGGTTACCACACTAGCAGCAGACCCCTTTGATACAGCCTGGAATGGCCTTGCAGCATCTGCTTGCTCCGTGCCCACCTCTCCTCCCCACAATCCTGGGAGCCTACCAGATGCTGGGCAGAGATCTGGGGAGAGCTCATCCCACACACAGAGAGCCAGGCCAGCTCCCAGAGGCTGTCTGCACATCCAGAGCATGCAGAGCTGCCAGGGAGGTAGAGCTGCCTGCAATAGCATCCTGGGGAGTGGTAGGGCTGTAGTGGGGTGGGGAAGTTGGAGTTCAGGGTTATAATGGCGTGGGAAAGTCTGGAATTGCAGTGGATGGTCAGGGCTGTAAATGGGGCAGGGAAGTCTGGAATTACAGTGGATGGTCAGGGCTGTAAATAGTGCAGGGAAGTCTGGAATTACAGTGGATGGTCAGGGCTGTAAATGGGGCAGGGAAGTCTGGAATTGCAGTGGATGGTCAGGGCTGTAAGTAGTGCAGGGAAGTCTGGAATTACAGTGGATGGTCTGCACTGCTGGACCAAGCACCAAGCCAGTGCCAGCTTCAGGTTCTGCAGCCCAGCAAGAAGTCTGAAACTCTCCCCACAAGAGCATCCCCATGAGCCTGGGAATGCACAGCCCAGACCTGGCAAGGCACACCAGCCACTGCACTGCTTTTGGGTCACAGCAGCTCTCCACACGGGGCCAGACAGAGGCTTGGAGCCAGAAGTCATCATTTGCTCTCCACACAGCCGTGGCAGCAGGTCCTGGCTCCAACCTGGAAGCAGGAAGGGACAGCATCTTGCTCTGCCCTCACCTGACCTTATCTTGCAAGCAGTTTGTGAAAGTGCAAGACAAGAAGCCCCTGTCTGGGGGTTCTGGCAGCAGAGGACTCCCTGCTGCCTTGATGGGGACATCAAATGTTGTTATTAAACGCCAGCCGTTATCGGGATGTCAGCAGCAGCCCCTGCTGAAGGCCTTGGCCTCTGCAGACAGCTGGCCCGTGGTTGCTTATTTGCTATTCAGCATAAATGCTCTGGATTGATTTTTCTCAGCTTTATCTCTCTGTGGCTGGAGGATTTGTTTTCTCTGTGCGAGCCCAGGGCGCTAGACCTTGCTTCCTCTCCCCCCAGGGGGTGCATAGGAATGCAAAGCTCTGCCATTGCCATCCCGCTCCCGAAACCGCTTGATGTTCGGGGCAGGTCGGCAAAGCCTCGGCTTCTGCTGCTTTGGCTGTGCAGAACCAGGAGCAAACAATGGATCCCTGCTTGCCTCCAGGCGGTATTTAAGGGCACTTCTCACCCCTTGCTCTGCAAGCAAGCAAGCAGCTCCCACGTTGTCAGGGATATGGTATCATAGTATCAGTCAGGGTTGGAAGGGACCACAAGGATCATCTAGTTCCAACCCCCCTGCCATGGGCAGGGACACCCCACACTAGATCAGGCTGGCCAGAGCCTCGTCCAGCCTGGGCTTAAACATCACCAGGGACAGCACCCCAACCACCTCCCTGCACAACCCATTCCAGGGCTTCACCACTCTCATGGTGAAGAACTTCCTCCTCACCTCCAGCCTGAATCTCCCCACCTCCAGCTTCATTCCATTCCCCCTAGTCCTATCACTACCTGAGATCCTAAGAAGTCCTTCCCCAGCCTTCTTGTAGGCCTCCTTCAGATACTGGAAGGCCACAATTAGGTCACGTCAGTCTCCAGACTGAACAGCCCCAACTCCTTCAGTCTGTCCTCATAGGAGAGGTGCTCCAGCCCTCTGATCATCCTCGTGGCCCTTCTCTGGACACCTTCCAGCACCTACAGATCCATAATAGGGGCTCCAGAACTGGAGGCAGTACTCCAGGTGGGGTCTCCCCAGAGCTGAGCAGAGGGGGAGAATCCCCTCCCTTGCCCTGCTGGCCACACTTCTCTTGCTGCAGCCCAGGATCTGCTTGGCTTTCCGGGCTGCAAGTGCACACTGAGAGCTCCTGGTGAGCTTCTCCTCCCCCAGCACCCCCAAGTCTCTCTCCTCAGGGCTGCTTTCCAGCCAGTCCCTGCCCAGCCTGCATTTGTGCCTGGGATTGCCTCGACCCAGCTGCAGGACCCTGCACTTGGTCTTGTAGAACCTCCTGAGGTTGGCTTGTGCCCACCTCACCAGCCTGTCCCTCTGGATGGATCCCTTCCCTCCAGCTGTCTGCTGCACCACACAGCTTGGTGTCATCAGCAAACTTGCTGAGGCTGCACTCAATGCCACTCTCCGTGGCACCCACGAAGATGTTGACCAAGCCTGGTCCCAGGACTGATCCCTGAGGGACTCTGCTTGTCCCTGGCCTCCACTGGGCCATGGACCCATGGACAGCCACTCTCTGGGTGTGGCCATCAAGCCAGTTCTGTATCCATCTAGTGGTCACCCATCAAACCCATGTGTCACCAGCTTGGAGACCAGGCTGTGGTGCGGGACAGTGTCGAAGGCTTTGCTCAGGTCCAGGTAAATGACCTCAGTTGCTTGCCCCTCAGCTATTACTTTCATCACCTGTTCATAGAAGGCCACCAGGTTTGTCAGGCAGGATTTGCCCTTGGTGAAGCCATGCTGACTGTTCCCAATCACCTCTTCACCCAGAGGACACTCACCATTTGGAATGACAACAAAACCCCCAAACCAACCAACCAACAACCCCAACCAAAACCACCACCACCAACCACCACCTCATTTTTCTTCCTCCCAGAACATATTGTCCACATGTTTTTCCACCAGGAACAAAACCTAGCAATAAAAAAAAAGTTCAGGCAGGGTCCTGCCAGGACCAGAAGAGGAAGCTGAGCTCCACATCCCTGCACCAGGCTGTGCAGCAAGCCTGCAAATTACCCTTCAAAAGGCAACTCCGTCTATTTAGCAAATATGAACAAGAAGCCAGAAACATTTGCTGAAGGGAGAGTTAAAAACATGCTGCAAGTCCTAAAAGCAACATCTCTGGAAGCTCTGGTAACTCTGCAAATAGAAGATAGTGCAAACCTTTCAGCCACATTCATATTTCCCAGCAGATGCACCCAGCCCCCAGACAATTTACGAGCCCCTCAGCCACAGCAAGCATCCATCTCTCTTTCACCGACGCTATGACCCTTCCCCAAAAGTCTCCTTGGAAATGTACATTTCAGTGATTCTTTCTCGCTGGAAGCAATAATACCAATTCCAAGGGGCTAGGAACCTATCCATCAGGCTTTCCCAAAGTGCATGGGACACATCCATCTGCAGGAAACCAGGGCAGCACGGACGGCGGTCCCCGGGAGGGGAGCCGCTTCCTGCACCACGCGAGTTCCCCAGCCCAGCTCCAGTCCCTCCCGCTCAGGCACCATGCAATTGCTAATTTGTGCTGGAAAGGAGGGAATTCGGTATTCCCCTCCTTTGCTGAGTGGGGAATAGCCCAAATTTCCCAGAAATCTCCAATAATGCCACGCTGTCCTTCAGGCAGCTTGGGGCGGAACAGTTAGGAACTAAGAGCAAATATATGCACTATATCCAGACAAATGTACACACAACGCCCTCCTGCAGGCTGCTCAGCAGCTAGAGTAGGCCAGCACATTGATCTGCAAATGACCACTATGGGACAGGCCATTAACCCTTCTTTACCCTCACAGGATTCCAGACAGAGATGCTCCACTGCTGATCCAGGGCAGCCCCATCCCCACTTCCCCTTCCCCCACTCCACACATTATTATCCACAAGGTCAGGCAAAACACTATCAAGACTGCTCTGATTATTTCCTAGGAAGGAGAATAAGCCCCCTTGCAGCTTAGGTGATCCTGGGGGCTCTATCTTCTATAGATAAATAACAACTCCCAGCTTCAGCAACACAATGGAGGGAGGCAGCGAGAGCTCAAGGGTCTCCTGCTCCACGTAAGGGTCCCAGCCAAGCCCCACAGGCTCTGGTTTTTGCAGCTGTGACCCCACTTCTGACAGCCATGGCTGGTAAAGTCCCTGTCACCCCATATCTCTAGGTCTCTGTAGAGTCTTCCCCAGTGTTTAACCCCATGGTGGGAAAAGCACATCCTGGTACCCCCTCCAGGGTGCTGGAGGATGGATGCCACAGTGAAGAGATGGGATGGGGCTGCTCAGGGACCAGGCACCCTTTGCCACCCAAACTGGAGCATTTTGTCCTCCACAGCAGGCCAAGCAGGACTGGGAATTTCCCTCTCCTCATGCCTTTGGTCTGTGGTACATCCCCAAGCTCCACAGATCTCACGTTGCTGCGGGGCTTAAGGCAGATTCTTGCTGCCTGGCTCAAGGGATGTGGAAATAAGCATAAAATGGGATTTAGAGAGCAAAGTTGTTACTGAGGATAACCAAGAGCAGAAGGGAGGATGTCTTCTGAAGGAGAGGACCCTGCCTGGGTGCACACTGTGCTGCTGCCTTCCCACACAGAGCATTTTGCACCAGTGTGACAAGGATGCAGGGAGGGAAGAGAGCATCCAGGAGATCGTTTCCTTCAGCCCATGGGGCTGAGCATCCCTCTGCCCTGGTGCTGGCTGCTGGAGGACGGGGACCCGAGGCCCGGCTCCCACGGAGGAAGATCAGGGGGAAATTCGGCACAGATGAGCTCTTTTCTCTCAATGGCATCGATTATTTCTGCAATCAGCACCTCGCTGCCGAAACTGAACATCCATTATTACAGGATTCTGAAACGAAAATAACCCAGGGGAGGGGAAAGGCTGCAAGTCAGAGGCTGTCCTGCTCCCGAACGGTGCGCGTCAGGTCAGTGCCATCTAGAGGCAGCAAACCAGCTGGAAGCGCCCAAAAAGCACCCCCGGCCCAGGCGTTGTGGACCCAACATAGAATCAACGGAATCATTTGGTGTTGGAAAAGACCTTCCAGATCATCGAGGCCAACCGCTAAGCCTATTCTGCCAAGTCCACCACATGCCTGAGCACCACATCTGCCGCGGCTTTTAAACACCTCCGGGGGGTAGAGACTCAACCCACCTCACCGGGCAGCCTGCTGCAGGGCTTGACAGCTCTTTCAGCACGCTGGAGAGGGACATGCGAGAGGGGCACTCAGGCAGGCGGCCCTGGAGCGCAGGCGGCCCTGGAGCGCAGGCGGCCCTGGAGCGCAGGCGGCCCTGGAGCGCAGGCGGCCCTGGAGCGCAGGCGGCCCTGGAGCGCAGGCAGCTCCTCCTCGCACATCCCAGCACGGCAGAGACAGCAGGAGAGCCGCGGCCCTGCGGCACCAGGAGCAGGGTTTGAGGCACAGCCCAGCGCGCTCGCCAGCAGCCTGGCTATTAATATGCATGTGGCTGTATTAATAGAGCTGGCTAAACACTGCCTGGGGCCAAGGAATATTTCAGCCTTTCGGTTTCATCCCAAATTAGACTGAAACTGCTAAACAGGAGCATTTGTTATTTCACACCCTCCCAACCCCCCCTCCTTGGTCACTGATGGAAAGTTCAGGAGAATTTGCAAAAGGGAAAATGAACAAATATTCCATCTGCCCCTCCATGGGGTCTGGGCTGGGGGGCTGCCTGCCCATGTCACCCTGCCCCATGGGCATCATTGTCTCCCGCCTTAGGCTCACACATCTTCATGGCTGCTGCTCTTATTTCAGTCTGGCAAATCCACCCATGGGACCAAACCATCTCCCCTGCCGCCCCCCCAACCTGGAAATGTCCCCTGAGATGGCTGCAGCCACCCTCAGGGTTTACAGCTGGGCTGTAGGTAACACTGGGACAAAGCTCCCATCTAGAAGGGTGACCCAGCTCCAAAACTGGAAGCAAACCTCATGCCATCACCAAACCCAAAGGAGCACCCAGCACAACCCCATGGTCGCTGCCTCCATCCCTGAGGAGCAGCAAGGCTCTCCAAGAGCATCCCCAGGGTACAAACCTTCCCTTTCATTTTTGTTGACTGAATAGAATAGAGTTAACCAGGTTGGAAAAGACATTCAAGATCATTGAGTCCAGCCTGTCACCCAGCACCATCTAATCAACTAAACCATGGCACCAAGCACCCCATCCAGTCTCTTCCTAAACACCTCCAGGGATGATGACTCCACCACCTCCCTGGGCAGCACATTCCAATGGCCAATCTCTCTTGCTGGGAAGACCTTCTTCCTAACATCCAGCCTAGGACTCCCCTGGCACAGCTTGAGACTGTGTCTTCTTGTTCTGGTGCTGCTTGCCTGGGAGAAGAGACCAACCCCCACCTGGCTACAACCTCCCTTCAGGTAGCTGTAGAGAGCAATAGGTCTCCCCTGAGCCGCCTCCGAGCAGCTGCAGTGCTTCCAGTTGGATATGAGGGTCACTGGGAACAGCTGCTGCTTTTCTCCCCAGTGAGGAGAACTGAGAGATGCCCAGGATGGGGTCTCCCACGTGCACTGATGCCAATGGGCTTTGCAAACCACCCAAAGAGCCCAAGATGGTCCCTACCTGCTGATGCCCATCGAGGAAGCAGCAGTGGGTCAACCCACACAACCCTACACGGCATGAAATCAACCCTAGACTGTCCCTCAAGGGAAGCCAGGCACTCTGGTGCCTTTGGGGCTGGGAATGCAATTGGAAATCAAAAGGTTTGGGGACTCAGTCAGCAGAGCAGGGTTTATTAAGCAAATTATTACTGAGCAAGTAAATAAAGCAGCAGGAATCAGAGGGGTGATCGATAGCACAGCTCGATGGGGACAGCCGCAGCCTGGCCTCATGCCTCAGCCCCCAGCACTGCCAATGCCAGGTGCAGCAGCCCCTGTGGAGGGGGGGACAAGCCATGGCAGCTGGGTGAGTGCTGGCTGAGGTAGCAGCATTCCAGGGGTCTTTGCTCCCTTTTAGCCCACTTAGGCTAGTCACAGAATCAAGCAGGTTGGAAGAGACCTCCAAGATCATCGAGGTCAACCAATCACCCACCCCTACCTAATCAACTAACCCATGGCACTAGGTGCCTCATCCAGGCTTTTCTGAAACACCTCCAGGGGAGCTCACACAGGGTAGGTTTTGAAAGTCTCCAGAGAAGGAGGCTCCACAGCCTCTCTGGGCAGCCTGCTCCAGTGCTCCATCACCCTCACTGCAAAGAAGTTTCTCCTCCTGCTGAGGTGAAACTTTCTGTGCTCAAGCTTGAACCTGTTGTTCTTTGTCTGTGAGGAGTGGCTGAGGGAGCTGGGGTTGCTTAGCCTGGAGAGGAGGAGGCTCAGGAGAGACCTTATTGCTCTCTACAACTACCTGAAGGGAGGTTATAGCCAGGTGGGGGTTGGTCCCTTCTTCCAAGCAACCAGCAACAGAACAAGAGGACACAGTCTCAAGCTGCGCCAGGGGAGGTTTAGGCTGGAGGTTAGGAAGAAATTCTTCCCAGAAAGAGAGATTGGCCCTGGGGATGTGCTGCCCAGGGATGTGGTGGAGTTACCATCACTGGAGCTGTTGAAGAGGAGACTGGATGGGGTGCTTGATGCCATGGTTTAGTGGATTAGATGGTGCTGGGTGATAGGCTGATCACAAAGGTGATGATCTCAAAGGTCTCTTCCAACCTATTCTATTCTATTCATTTGCACCACCAAAAAGAGCTTGGCCCCTTCCAGAGGTCTCTTCCCAACCCCACCATGCTGGGATTCCCTAATTCCATGGAACCTCACAGCTTCTGGCTCTCATCCCACGGTGCATGGGACAGGACAAAGAGCCCAGCCCGGTGCCCCCGCAGGGACGCTGCAAGCTGTGACACGCAGGCGCCGGCGCTGCCCCCACACACAGTTCTCCTCCAGCTGAGCCATCCTGGGGGCTTGAAACTCTTTAGCATTTTCAAAAGCCTGATAAGGTAAATCCTCCAGGCCCAGAGCAAGGCTCCACTGGACCCCACAGGAGTTTTGCCTGAATGCTGCAGGATTATCCCAGCCGAGATGCTTCCGTGGATTCCAGCCTGAGCTTTTCCTTTCCTTCCACCCAGCAGAGCCTGCAGCTCTGAGGTTTGTCAGTGAATGGCCTGATTTTACCCTCACTCTAATAGAATTGGTATTGCTCTGCCTGAAATCCAGACAACTCCTTTTCTGTGCCATTTCACCCCAGCACCAAGGATTTATATCTTCCTCCCCACCCCAAAAGGGGAAAATCAGCTTCTCCACCTTGTGCCTCCAATGCTCTTTTTGTGCCTGAACGAAGCCCCACTGCTCTCAAGGTGCCAAGATGGACCCAGGAACCCTGAGATGAGAAGAAATCAGAGACCCAACTTCCCCTGCATCACAGACTCAATAAGGTTGGAAAAGACCTCAAAGATCATCAAGTCCAACCTGTCACCCAACACCTCGTGACTGCTAGACCATGGCACCGAGTGCCACGTCCAAGCCCCTCTTGAGCACCTCATCCCCACTCCCAACAGGCTGGGGAACACAGCTGGCAGAACAGGAGTTTGTAAACACCACCTACCCTGGGCTGCATCAAAAGAAGTGTGGCCAGCAGACCAAGAGAGGCGATTCTGACACTCTGGCCTGCTCTGGTGAGACCTCACCTGCAGTACTGTGTCCAGCTCTGGAGTCCTCAACACAGGCAGGACGTGGAAATGCTGGGACAGGTCCACAGGAGGGCCACCAAGATGATCAGAGGGCTGGAGCATCCCTCCTACAAAGACAAGCTGAGAGTTAGGGTTGTTCAGCCTGGAGAAGAGAAGGCTCTGGGGAGACTTTGCAGCTGCATTTCAATATCAGAAGGAGACCTACAAGCAAGCTGGGGAAGGACTGTTTAGAAGGGCCTGTGGGAATAGGATGGGAGGCAATGGTTTGAAACTGGAGCAGGGCAGGTTCAGGTTGGGCATCAGGAGGAGGTTCTTTTCTATGAGGGTAATGAAATACTGGAACAGGTTGCCCAGAAAGGTGGTGGAGGCCCCATCCCTGCAGACACTCAAGCATGATGGGGTGCTGAGCAAGTTGATCTAATGGCAGATGCCCCTGCTCACTGCAAAGGGGTTGGACAAGAGGACCTTTGAGGATCCCTTCCAACCCAATGCATTCTCTGATTCTGTGATCTGCCTGCTGAACTGCTGCCTGACAAAGCCTGGGCACACCAGTGGAGGCACAGGGACAGCCCTGCACGGGCTTGTCAGGCTGTGGTGAGCCCAGGAGCTGTGGCACTGGGTGAAGCATCCTGTCACCTGAGGCTCAGGGCCAGGCTGGTGACAAGCCAGCCCTGCCTGGAAGGATAGCAGCGGGGACAGAGGATTACCAGCCACCCTCTGCCCTGGCTGCTGGGGGGTTTCCAGCCAGCAGAATTAAGTCTGTCCATTCAGCTTACTGCTCTGAGCTGCTCAGCAGCTTCACCAGCTCCTTCTGCAGGGCAAGGGGTGAGGACTTGAGGGATTACTGCCTGGTGAGAGATGCTGAAGCAGCATCTGGAGGAAGGATTTTCTTCTTGGCGGTCTCTTTCAGGTCATCAGCTTTCATGACACCTCCTCTTAGTGAATGTCCTGGTTTGAGCTAGAACAGAACTAATTCTGCTCAGGGATTTGACTTTTGAGCTCAGTGACAGCACTTCCTGAAGGTCTGAGCACATCCCAGGAGGCAATGCTGCAGCCATGCCAGTTCCCTTTCCCAGGACAGTGAGGGAATGGTTCCTGTCCATACACACCAGCAGAGCCCCAGAGCAAACAGAAAGCAGGAGGGGTGAGACTGCAGACCCCAGGTGAAGTTCTAAATCGACAAGAGAGCAGCTCAACAGCTTTTCCCTGCAATGCCACACTTGCCAGTGCCTCCCAACTGCAGGCAGGTTTCTCACAGGCTCAGCAAAGCAGCACTCAGGGCACAGGCTTGTAGTGGCTGGCTGCTGTATGCCTGGGCTGGGAGGGAAACAGCAGCTGCAGAGATGAAGTCTCAGTGGTGCCCAAAGTTGCCCAGGAATAAAGCTGGAGGCAACCCTTCTGCTGCTGCCCATCTGCATTTCAGTGCCTGGCCCTCCCTTCTGCCCACATTGCACAGGGCCAGTAAGAGACATCCTACATCAGATTTAGGGAAGGAAAAAAAGGGGAGGGGGGTGAAGAGCATATGTAGAGAAACCAGCAATTTTCCCAGCCAATTCTTTCAGCCAGGGTCTGCTCAGCAGTGTCTGTTAGCCCAGGCCCATTGGGCTGCTGAGGCAGATGAGCACCACCCAGCGCCACACTGAGCAGCACAGCAGGTCCCAGAGAGGGGGGGACTGACTCAGGGCCTGGTGCTCATCTTCTGGAGCAGCCAGCATCCCATCTCTCCTTCCTGCTAACCACTCCTCCTTGCCAGCTCTGCTCAGTTTGTGCCAAGCAGATTTAGGCTTCTGGGTTCAATTTCCTTCCGGCTCCTCTGTGGCTAATCGGGAAAGGTACAGTGCTCCCCTTCCACCTGTAAAAATCAAACTCCAGCTATCAGACAGATCTTTATATTCCTCCACGTTTCAGAAACTGGCATTAATTACTTCAGAGAACAAATTCATGAGGCTGGAGATGCAGCTAAACCAGCTGGAGTGTCTTCTGTGCCTTCCTAGCTCGTTTCGCCTAGCTTGGGTCCTTCAAAGCAAAGCATCAAGCTAAAACCGTTTCCTTTCCTCCACTTTTTGATGCTAGGGGTGGGCTCTTTCATCTGCTGCTGCTTCAGAAAGGGCTGTAGATAAAAAGACGAAACAACAAAGGAGAGCCTGATGTCCATAAGCATTGCTCTGAGGAACTCCCCTGCTCTCCACTTGCTCCATCAGCGCAGCCCGAGCGCTCGTGGGTCACGGTTTCACCAAGCAGGGGAGACAGCACTCTGCCTGTCCTGGCAGCTTTTGTCACAGCCACCTGGAACATCAAAAGTAGAGCCAGGATGGGGGACAAGGCCAGACAACTTGTGCTGCTGGCTCAGGTCATTCCAAAGCAGCTTTCTCTGCAGCATGGCTCATCAATACAGCAGAGGCACGGGGGAGGTTTTGGACACCACTGTCCCACCCCAAGCCAGCCCTTCAGCATCTCAGCTGCCTCAGATTGTGCCAGCAGGACAGGGCAGGGACCCATCAGTCCTTCATCCCTTCAACCTTCCACCACAGCCTCAGGGACTCATTTGCAGCTTTTCCCAAGTGTTTCCTTGAGGTCTAAATGCTCAGCCTCACCAGCAGGAGAGGACAACCAGGACCTGAAATGAAGCTCTTTCATCCTCCTCACACTCAGGAGCTGAGCAAGCAGGAACAATTGGCATGAGGAGGTGGGTCAGGCCAGAGCAAGGCACCATCCCCACCCCAAAATTTGGTCTCATGCTGCTCATGGCTCAGAGCAGCCTCCCTGTGCAGCCAGAGGCATTTTGCCCAGCTCATTGCCATGCACATCACATGCAGTAGGCAGCATCTCCAGCATGGACACATACAGCACATACATCTTCTCCCTGGCCTTCAAGCAATTCTCTGAGCTGTGTACCTGCTGCCTGAGCCCAGCAAAGGTCACAAGGAAAAGGGCTGCTTCTTTTTCCCTGCTCTGTCCAAGCATCAGAGAGCTGCTAACCCTCTGCCGAGGAGCATCAGAGCCAGGGTCAGCTACGTGCATCTCCTTCCTGGGAACCGAACAGAGGAGGGAGAGGAACAAATAGGAGAGGAAAGATGAGGAGGAGAAGATATGAGAGCTGGTAGCACTCTCATCCATCACCACAGGGCCCAACCTCAGTGCTCATTAAAGCCCTGGGTCTTCCAAGTCCTGCAAATTAGCAGAGGTAAAAAAACCAACCCCAACCCCAGCCCCTAATTGAATGGTTTCCTGCAGAAGACAGACACAGCACTCCTGCTGCCAAGTGGCCAAAAGGAGCTGGTTTGACTTGGAAATCTTTTGCTGGGGAGAGTGAGAGGTAAACACATGCCACTGAGGTTCTGTGGCTACAACTCCTGCTGACATTTACATTGTACTAAAGCTTTAATATTAATCCTGTGCTGTGCTATCCCAGCTAATGCCCAAATTGAGTCTATAGAGTGGAGTTAATATTTCATAGGCTGAAATCCAAACAGCAAAAAGAGAGAAAAAAAGAGAGAGAGCCCTTTTCCCCCCTCAAAGATAAAAGCACCCAGCACTAATTAAAAGTTCTCTGCTACCGCTGAGGCTCAGGACCAAAAGCAGCCCCAAATAAACTCCCATGGAAGCAAAGCTGCAAGAGCACCTCGAGGGCTCTTCACTGACCTGTGCTGATGTGGGGACCACGTAGAGAATGACCCCTCTTGCTCCTCACACTTCAGTGCACCCCAGTGCTGTGGAAGCAGGGCAGGAGAGGCACTGGGATGGACACATGGAGAAGTGGGAGAAGGAGGGAGGGCTCTCATGGGGTTTTGCAGGAAAAACATCAGCTGTCGTCTCCAGGTAAGGCTCAGCAGCTCTGGGCCACCCACTGCAGAGGATCAGGTGGCCAAGAAGGCCAATGGCATCCTGGCCTGCATCAGGAACAGTGTGGCCAGCAGGAGCAGGGAGGTCATTGTGCCCCTGGACTCAGCACTGGTTAAGCCACACCCTGAGTCCTGTGTCCAGTTCTGGGCTCCTCAGTTTAGGAAAGTTATTGAGATGCTGGAAGGTGTCCAGAGAAGGGCAACAAAGCTGGGGAGGGGTCTGGGGCACAAGCCCTGGGAGGAGAGGCTGAGGGAGCTGGGGTTGCTTAGCCTGGAGAAGAGGAGGCTCAGGGGAGACCTTATTGTTGTCTACAACTACCTGAAGGGAGGTAGTAGCCAGGTGGGGGTTGGTCTCTTCTCCCAGGCAACCAGCACCAGAACAAGAGGACACAGTCTCAAGCTGTGCCAGGGGAGGTTTAGGCTGGATGTTAGGAAGAAATTCTTCACAGAAAGAGTGATTGCCCATTGGAATGTGCTGCCTGGGGAAGTGGTGGAATCACCATCATTGGAGGTGTTTAGGAGGAGACTTGATAGGGTGCTTGGTGCCATGGTTCAGTTGATTAGGTGGTGTTGGATGATAGGTTGGACATGATGATCTTGAAGGTCTCTTCCAACCTGGCTTATTCTGTTCTATCAGGACCCTGCCTTGGGGGCAGTGGTTTGGACTAGACACCACCACTGTCATCATCATCATCTCCCTCAGGCCAGCACTGAGATGTATTCCCAACCATGGCCCTTCAGAAGGTGAGTAGACACAGACCACACACAGAATTCAAGAGGGACTGTGCAATCCTGGAGGTAGACCACTACCAGGTCTGTCCTGTGCACCATCCTGGTCAGCAGAAAAGGAGGCAGGTGCTGTGAGTGGAGGTCTCAAACACCCAAACCACAGCCAAGCACAGCTCTCTGAGCCTCAGAAGACAGACAAGTGCTCATGTTCCCTTGTAATCCACAGCTTGTTGGACACCCAAACACTTGGTCTGCCCAGGGCTTACTTCCCCATGTCCATGACCACCCCATCTGTGGTACAGCCCTTGTTCCTGTCCAGGTCCAAAGAGTTCAGATGTTACAGCCCACTGACACATCTCTGAAAGGCAGAGAATATTGGGGGGGGGGGGAGGGAGGGGGGCACAGAGTACCTTTTACCTCCCCAGATTATATTGGCAATATTCCCCCAAGTCTTTAGCTGTCCCAGTGAGCATCACCTCCAGAGCTCTCCTGAAGCCTCCAGCCTCTGATCTTCAGCAGCCTGGAGACCACTTTCTTCACACTGAAAAAAAAATGATCTGGGGTTATTCCCTGTGTGCAGGCAGGACCAAAATTATCCTGTCCATGGCTGGCCAGAGGCTCACACCCAGCAGGCAGGTGAGGGAGCTGCCCCACAGGTGCCCCTCTCCCCTCAAGCTCTGCTTCTCCAACGCTTCTGCTTAATTGGAGGCAGGCTTTGAACTGCCTGTGTTTAACAGGGTCTAATCTTCAAACTGAATACAGTTAAGAGGGCCTGATCTTCATAATGGCTCTGTCTGAGGCCCTGGTTTTCAAAGCAGCTCCACTTAACAGGACTTTGTCTGGAAGCTGCAACCATATAATAGGGCCTGGTTTAAACCCAGGCATGTTTAATAGGATCTGATGTTTAAAGTGCACGTATCTAATTGGACCTAATCCCTATAATCCTCCTTTCCTCCCCCCCTTTCTGCTGTTACTTCTCCTCTGTTGCTGCTCTCCCTCCCTCCAGCACTGAGACCATAACAGATTCCTGCCTCTGCCAGAAGCCCCACCAGGGTCAGGAGCTGCTCTCTCAGGGACCATTCCAAAGCCTTTGAAAACCCTCCAGGGTTTCCCAGGCCAGCTCCTCATTCCCACTGCACTGCCTCTGCTCTCACCATCTCCTCCTCAAGAGCTTACCCAGACCTTGCTGGTCCTTAAAGGCACAAGCCCACCATTCTGCAGCTGCCTAGGAGGAGATTGCAGTGAGGTGGGGGTCGAATAGAACAGAACAGAATAGACCAGACCAGGTTGGAAGAGACCTTTGATCATCACATCCAATCCATCACCCAACACCATCTAATCAACTAACCCATGGCACCAAGCACCCCATCCAGTCTCTTCCTAAACACCTCCAGGGACAGGGATTCCACCACCTCCCTGGGCAGCACATTCCAATGGCCAATTACTCTTTCTGGGAAGAACTTCTTCCTAACCTCCAGCCTAAACCTCCCCTGGTGCAGCTTGAGACTGTGTCCTCTTGTTCTGGTGCTGCTTGCCTGGGAGAAGAGCCCAACCCCTACCTGGCTACAACCTCCCTTCAGGGAGTTGTAGACAGCAATAAGGTCTCCCCTGAGCCTCCTCTTCTCCAGGCTAAGCAACCCCAGCTCCCTCAGCCTCTCCTCACAGGGCTGTGCTCCAGACCCCTCCCCAGCCTCATTGCCCTTCTCTGGACATGTTCAAAGAAGGCTGTGGCAGCCAAAAGGCTGAAGCAACAATGCCTTTTGCCTCTTCATTTGTCAGATGGGAGAAGGTTCTATTCATTTTTATTAGATGAAGCCTACTTCACAAAGCTCAGGCTCAAGGAACCAGCACCTCTGCCAAGCAGTGGAGTCACAAAGACACACACAGTGTCTGCAGGAGCTCTGAATAACCCCCAATGCCTGCCCTCAGTGGAGTCTTAGATGTGCCCACCTCCAGGTACAGGGTTGCCCCTCAGCCCACACTGCCAGGAGCATGGTGGCTCCAAGGGACCATCACCCCACACCCATCCATCTACTTTCTGTCCTGCACAAAGCTTTCAAGAGCTGTTACTTTTTTTGCTCTAAATGCTTAGATTCCAAGCCTTCAAAAGAACACAACCCATGGGGCCCCAGTGTGATTTCTTCACGCTGGCAGATGCTCTTGGAAGGGTTGCAGGCAGTGTGCCAGCAGCTGCTGTGCCCTACCCTCACATCACCCTTCTGCAGCTGGCATCCCCTTCCGAAACACCTCTGAGGTTACAGACTCCTCAGCAGTCAATTTTTATGCCTGTGCTGACAGTGCTGTAAAACTGTCCTGCCCACAGGTCAAGTAGGTTTTTAGCACATCTCACATCCAAGGAAGGATATTGCCACCCAGCCATAAAGTTTACTGTCCCCAGAGCCGGGGATGCCAGAGCTCAAGCAGCAAAAGTCTGATTGGTTTTGTTCCTTGCTCAGCCTGGTCCCTGCCACCATCACAACCACTCTCCATGCAGGCTTTACTGGCTTCCTGAAAGGCTGCTCCAGAGTGCAGCAGAGACAGCACAGGGCAGCTCTCCTTCAATGCCTGCATAGTCTGAGCATGAGGACATCTTCATCTCTCCAGCCCTTGGATGATCAATGGAAAAAAAAACACACCATAGGAATGGGGAGATTCAGATTGGATGTTAGGAAGAAGCTCTTCCCCAGGAGGGTGGTGAGACACTGGCACAGGTTGCCCAGGGAGGTGGTGGAAGCCTCATCCCTGGAGGTTTTGAAGGCCAGGCTGGATGTGGCTGTGAGCAACCTGCTGTAGTGTGAGGTGTCCCTGCCCTTGGCAGGGGGGTTGGAACTGGCTGAGCCTCGAGGTCCCTTCCAACCCTGACAGGTCTATGGTTCTACAACCCTTCCCTACAGACACACATCCCTCCCACCTCCTGGTGCCAGTGCCAGCACCTCCTTAATCATGGAACCATAGAATCAACAAGGCTGGAAAAGATCTCAAAGATCATCAAGTCCAACCTATCACCCAACACCTCAGGACTACTAAACCATGGCACCAAGTGCCACATCCAATCCCCTCTTGAACACCTCCAGGGATGGGGACTCCACCACCTCCCTGGGCAGCACATTCCAATGGCCAACAACTCTCTCAGGGAAGAACTTTCTCCTCACCTCCAGCCTAAACCTCCCCTGGCACAGCTTGAGACTGTGTCCTCTTGTTCTGGTGCTGCTTGCCTGGGAGGAGAGACCAAGCCCCTCCTGGCTACAACCTCCCTTCAGGTAGTTGTAGGCAGTGCCTCTTCAGCCATGCCATTGGGTTAGGCACCGTGCCTGCCCCCTGCTCACACCTCCCCCATCAGCCACCGGCCCCTGGGCCCTCCTGCAGAGCTGATTCACCACATTTCATTCACAGCTGAGTCGAGCTCTGGCTCTGCCCTGAGATTTATGCTCCACAGCAGCCTTATTGACAGGCAGCAGGGTTGGGAGGTTAGAGAAGCAATATTCCCAGAATTTGCATAAGGCAAGGACGTTTCATAACTCAGCTGATGCAGGGTGGGAGAAGATGAAATTGTTGGCCAGTTTGGAATTAGATGGCTAATCATAAAATAACCTTTGCCAGTCATCAAGAGCTGTTATTAGACAAATGAATTCCTGCTCCACACCAAACTTGCTTCACCCTCTTCACCCTTGAGGAGCAGAGACAGCAAAGGAAAGGGAGGGGAGGGGAAAGACCTTTTTTTGGTGGAATTCAGCCTGCAGCCAGCTCCATAGCATGGATCACAAATGCTTGATCAATAAGGCAGCACTTGCAGGAGGATGTTCTTCCTCCTGTCTTTCTGGGGCTGGAATTGTGTGGCTGGCTGCTCACAAGTCTTCCTGTGTGGATTCACTGGCTTGGAGATCCCCTTCCCTGTACCTCAGGGCAGAGTCATCAGCTGAGCCAGAAGGAGAGGGGAAAGTTTATTGGGGCAGAAGGAGACATCGTGGCAAGCAGATAGAATCACTGCTCTGGGCTTGCTGGTTGACTTGCCAGGGCAATGAATGGTCCTGGAAGCCATTAAGCAAGCAGTGGCTGGAAGCAAGGTCCCTCCTTCAGCACATCAAAAGGTAGAGTCTCTCTTTCCTCTCAGCCTGGGACCCCTGTGTGTCCCTCACTCCCTGCCCAGCCTCCCAGCTGTGGCATTGCCCCCTCACATCAGACATTCCTGCCCAGCCCCGGAGGGACTCCTTGTCAGTGCCTGGATGTGGGGATGATGTTCTCCAGAAATCCAAGTTTGCCTCCCTGAGGTTTTTCCTACCTTCTTTCTTCCTGTCCCATCACAGAGGGGCAGCAATGTGTGGCTCCATGGTCAGAGCTCCCCTCACGCCCTCGTGTTTCTCTGCCTTGCAGGGTCGTGGTGAGAACAGCTCCAGGAAGTGGCTCACACAAAAATGAAAGAAACAAAAAAGCCAACCCTGCACCAGCAGGAGCTCAGCTCAGCTCCAGGCCAGCCCTGACCCACAATTCACACTGAACTTCAGCAGCACCTCGGGGCTCCTGCGGCCATGCTTATCCTTCACCAACATCTTCCCTCACTCAGACTTTTCTGCAGGAGCAAATCTTGGTGGAAGAAGGCATCTGAAACAGGCACAGATGCTTGGAGGTGGGGGGAAAAACATCAGTAGAAGGTGCTTGGACATTTACACATCTGGAGGCAAAGCAACAGCTGTGATCTGCAGAGCAGCTCCTGCCCAACAGGGATGATCAGAGACAGTCTCTGTCAAAGAGAGAGCCACCTAATTCCTGTCCTCTGTGTTTGATTTGCCATGCTCATTGCAAGAGGAATTATCTACTGTGGCTCACCCCTAATTTGTGTGCCAGTCTGCTTAAGAGGTGCACTGATCATGTTTGACTTTGCCACCTGAGTAAATGCTGACTCTGCTCAGCCCCCATGGACAGGGAGTAACGAGAGAGGAGCGTGTTGGGGTCTGGCTCATTAAACAAACCATCAGAGGCCAGGGTTATCCTTCAGTGACCTCAAAGCACTTTGGCAAACAGGGATTAAACTGAAGCTCCCCACACTTCCCACGTGGAGCTGGGGCTAAGCAAATAGCCAGCTCACAGTGGGTGCTGCAGGAGAGGAGTCACTGAGAGGCTCCTCCTTGCCACCACTACTCACACCGCAGTCACTGCTTCCCCAAGCGGCTGGGTGATCCCACCCCTCCCTCACTAAACATCACAGCCAGCACCTTGAGACATAATTTCAGTACAAACTGAACCAAGAGCCTACCCTGAGCTCTGCTGCAAAGGCTGCAGGTGCTGGGATGAGCAAGGCTGGGAGCAGGACTTCCTGCGTGGCTGCACAGGGACCACAGGGTCGGAGAGCCAGCGGCGGTGGGGCAGACCCACGGTTTCCATACATGCAGCACAGACTTCCCTGTGGAGCATGAACTGCCTCATCAGCCACACAAACAGCATTTCAGGGGCCATTGCACCAGCAGCTTCTCACTGCAGCTCTATTTGAATTAGCAGCTCCTGCTCTGATCACTCTCTTGGTGCCCAGCACACGGTGCCATGGGGCTGGCTCACTCCCAGCAGGCAGCCTGCCTGCAGTTCACTGCCTGGCAGTCAGCACAGGCTGCTGCTGCACCCCTCACAGCTCTGGGGATTTCCTCCTTGAGGGTCTCCTTCCTGTGAGACAGGCAGATTGTCCCTGCTAGGGATGAAGGAGGCTCAGAGGGGCTGAGCTGTGCAAGCTCCTGTCTGAAGGGTTATCCTTATGCTGCCGAGGTTAATGGGATTCAGAGAAAGAAAGAAGCAGCTGGAAAAGATAAGGGAAATGAAGAGCTGATGGTGATGACCCAGAGATGGGTGTAGATGAGGGTTAGTCACCAGGCAAAGGTTTCATGGCACATCTATGCAGAGGGAGGCAGGGCCTCACCATCTCTCTCTTATGCCAAGTGGCTTGAAGGGCAGCAACATGAGGGGGACTCCTTGACCTCCTCCCACAGCACACCAAGGCAGCAGTGGCTTGCATTAGCTGTGCCAGCCTGGGCAGCAGGATGAGAGCACTTATCTGTGCCCAGCACGGGCTGGTAAAACTTTGCAGTCTTGGGAAATGATCAGATAAGTCAGGCTGGAGCTGCCTCATCCACCCTCCTGCTCCACACAGCATCAGCACCAGGCCAGGTTGGTGTAAGCACCAACCACGTCAGGAAGGTGCTGTGCTGGTCACAAGGTGCTCTGCCCTTACACAAACACCATCTGCAGAGCCCAGCACCCACCACAAACACCTTGCTGTGTGCTACAAGACAGATGGAAGATGTACAGCCTGGTTCAGCAGCTAGATGCAGAGCCTTAGCCAGCTCATCCAGATGATTTGTCTCCACATCAAACCACTCCAGAAAGGACAACACATTTCAAGCCAACCCTGCTCCATCACTTCCTTGCAAGGAGGCCACTGTGCAGACAGAGCTGCCTCTTCTCTCAGCCTTTGACACAGCAGATATTTCAATCACCTCTTCTGTGGTTGCTACAGGGCTGGGACCTCAGGCTGCCAAGCAAAGTGAGGGGTGCCACCATTATTTGGAGCTGTATGGCCTTACTCTAAGTTCATAGGAAAAGGAAAACTTTGAAGAGCTTTCCTTGCTTCAACTCCCAGGTGAGGCAACTGCAAAGCAGCCTTTAGGTACAACCATGACAGCAGCCAGAGCTCAAGATGGGCCAGTACCCACACAAGCATCACAGCTGCCCTGGCAAACCAGGACATGATGGGGCTCCTGAACTGCAGCTCACACATGGAGCTCCACTGACCTCCAGGTCTCAGCAACCCTTCACTGATCTGTTGGAACAGGAGACGTCACCAGCACCTCAGTGGCCAGCAGCTCACCCCTGCAGCACAGCAGGGAGAAGATCCATAAAATAATGTGAAGTTTAGGGGGGCTGGGCCACCTCACAGAGACACAGTGGGTTGGAAGGGACCTCTGGGGATCACCTAATCCAACCCCCTTGCTAAAGCAGGGTCACCATGATCAGGCTGCCCAGGATCACAACCACTCCTGAAAGCCTCCAGAGAAGGAGACGCCATAACCTCGCTGGGCAGCCTGCTATCATCTACCTGATAAGGCAAAGAGTCTTTGTTGCATCCTAAATGAGAGGGATTGGATAAATTGGGACAGGTGGAGGAAGAAGAGGATTAAGTCTGTAACCTTTTTTTAGAACACACCACCGAGAACAATAACACAACCACCTCAAAATGTGGGTCAGGGCTGCTTCCCTGCCTGCCACATCTGCACACCACGGCTCAGACACGCACATGATCCTCCTCTTAAACCTGCAGCTAATCCTGGGAGCCTAAAAAACTGCTGACCCCTCGTTATTAATTAGCTGCCTGCTACCAAGCCACACCAGAAAGATGATGATGATGATGTTCTCAATTCCTGGGCAACCTGCTCAATGCTGACTTAGGTGGGGGGAGCCTGACTGAAAGGCTGCCCAAAGATTCCTCTCCCGTGCCCCACCAGTGTCAGGGCAATCAGTTGCTCACCTGGATCAGCATCCCAGGCTGGCTGCAGTCTGCAGGGCTGTGTCACCACTGTGAGAGGGGCACAGGCACCACTCTAGCAGACACTTGGGATTTATTCAGAAGCACCCAGTGATGTCAGAGCACGTTGGCAAAATTGCCCAGCTCCATATTTTAGCAGAAAAGGAGGAAGAGAGCTCAGAGGAGGATTGAACAGGCCTTCCTCTAACCTCACTATTGCCACCAAAAGCCCAGGCTAAGCAGGCTTTACTCACACCTCCTGCTGCAGGCAGCTGAGTGACACAAAGGTGATGGCATTTAGCCGCTTACTCCAGGTCTGCTTCCAGGATCCGTCTTACTTCTCCCTGAGAAAAAGAGGCACTTGACCTCTTTCCACTGGGCTTGGTGCTGAAAGTGTGTCCAGAGAAGGGCAATGAAGCTGGTGAAGGGTCTGGAGGACAGGTCTAGGAAGGAGCTGCTGAGGGAACTGAGGTTGTTCAGCCTGGAGAAAAGGCAGCTGAGGGCAGACCTCACCCTCTGCAGCTCCCAAAATGACATCAGAACCAGGTGGAGGTTGGTCTCTTCTCCCAAGTAGCAAATGACAAGATGAGAGGGAACAAGCTGTACCAGGAGGTTTAGGCTGAACGTCAGGAACAATTTCTGACCCCAAAGGGTCGTCGAGCCCCGGAACAGGCTGCGCAGGGGCAGCGCTGGGGTCCCCATCACTGGAAAGGCTTCAAGGCCGTGTAGATGTGCTGCTGAGGGACATGGTTTAGTGGTGAGCTGGCACTGCTGGTACGGACGCGGTGATCTGAAAGCTCTTTTCCCTCCCGGGCGATTCCGATCCTCTGCCCTCCTGCCTTTCCCGGCGCGCCCGGAGAGCAGAGCCCGGCCGGCGGCTGGGAGCCGGCTCGGCAGCGTGGCAACACCGCCGCCTCGTGGCCGGAGCGGGGAACAACCCTCGGAGCGCAAACGACTCCAATTGAGGGACAAAAGCGACCCCCTGGCTCCGCGCGGGTCCGGTGTGCACCCCCGGCTCTCCGCCCGGCGGCATCCCCAGGGCACGCTGCCCACCTCCCCTTCGGGAAAGGGATCCTGGCACCCAGAGAGCGGGGCAAAGCTTCCTCCTTGCAAGGGGAAGGTGCTGTGGCTGCCCTGCTCCAGTCCTTGGGGCAGCGCAGCTTTTCACGCCCTCCTTTTGACGCTGCAGTCCAGGAGCACCAAGGGATGGAGCTGCGGGGCAGGATCCGGCTCCCACGCAGGGAGGGCTCCGGGGAGCTGCGACCACAGGGGTTATTAGGCAGAAATTAATCTGTAAAGGAAACTTCCCCAGAGCCAGAGCAAATATCGATTTTGTGTTTGTCTGCCTCTGCAGGGCCTGAGAAACAGCAGGTTCAGACATGAACTGGGGCTGCTCTGGCTTAATTCAGCCCTGAGTTTACACAAACCCTGGCAACAGGCAAACACATCAGCAGAGCTGCAGCTGAAAGTATTTGTTTCCTTTCCCCTCCCTAAATTTAGCCCTTTGGGGCAGGCCTGACAGCAATTTTGGCACCCATTACCTGCTGCACAATTACAGATAACAGGCTGTGCTGTGACTGGGCTGCAGATTCTGATTTGATAGTGGAGGGGGTTAAGCCCAGCAGCCTCCCCAGGTGGAAGCACGTGGCAGCATGGTCCTGGTCACTCCAGCAGCACCACTGCTGGGACAGCTGTGCATGCACAGGACAGCAAAAACAGGTTTCACAGAGTCATAGAATGGTTTGGAAAGGACCTTAAAGGTCATCTAGTTCCAATCTCCCTGCCATGGGCAGAGACACTTTCCACTAGACCAGGTTGCTTCTCTGCCTGACTTTGCACTCGAGCTCCAGCAGGTGCAGTGAGAAGTGGAGGAAGCTGGCTTTAGATGAGACATCAGGAAGCAACTCTTCCACCATGAGGGTGGAGAGCCACTGGAACAGGTTTTCCAGAGGTGGTGTGGGGGCTCCAACCCTGGAACCATTCACAGCCAGGCTGGATGGAGCATTGAGCAACCTGGCTCAGTAGGAGGCAGCCCTGGCAGGGCAGTTTGAACGAGATGATCTTTGAGGCCCCTTCCCACCCAAAGCAGTCAATGATTTCCTCACTCCCAACCCTTTGGTTTCCACAGCAAACTGTTTTCCCTGACCTACTACCATGTTTTCATCTTTCACTGCTCTGTACTGGCAGAGATGAAGAATTGCAGCCTCCTCCTCCTCCTCACTCCAGAAACACAGGGGGAGGATTCTAAGTTTCCAAAGCAGTGTCTCCCCTGTCCAGCTGCACCCAGCTCCTCACACAAGTTGCCTCCACCTCTTGCAAAACCCAGGAGCTGCTCAGCTAATCCTCAGCATGTATCTACCAGGCTACAATTGTCCTTTCAGTTTCCTAAACCTTTAAGCTCCCAGGTCAGAGTGCCTAAATAAATAACTAGAGCACATGGAAAGCTTCACAAGGTTATTGCTAAGCAACTGTTTCAATGAATGCCAGAAGCAAAGGCAGCAGAAGAGGCATTTGGCTGCTCTGAATAATGGCCCAAGCAAGTTTGGGGGCAAAAAAAAAGGAGCCCCAGATGCCTACCCCGAGCTCAGCATCCCCTTGCACCCATCACAGGGCCTAGTGAGGAGCCTGAGGCAGCGTCCCTTCCTGCACTGAGTTGTGCTAAAGCTCAGGAAACACCACAGAGGTGCAGCCAACTCAGATTTAGTCACCAGTAGGAAACTCAGCCCTTTTTTTGTAGAACACCCAGAGCCTGGAGAAACCTCTCTGCCCTGTGTGGGAAGGCAGGAGGAGAGCAGAACCACCAAGGTTGGAAGAGACCTCAAAGATCATCAAGTCCAACCTGTCACCACAGAGCTCAGGACTAAACCATGGCACCAAGTGCCACATCCAATCCCCTCTTGAACACCTCCAGGGATGGGGACTCCACACCTCCCTGGGCAGCACATTCCAATGGCCAACAACTCTCTCAGTGAAGAGCTTTCTCCTCACCTCCAGCCTAAACTTCCCCTGGCGCAGCTTAAGACTGTGTCCTCTTGTTCTGGCGCTGGGTGCAGGATGGAGCAGCAGATCTGCACACTGGGGAGCAGGCTGGGTTCCTGAAGGGAGCTCCTTGTGCAGCCACCAGCCCTGGTGTACTGTGTGACCACAGAGCTGCTCCAGGAGGACAAAGCCCCAGGACACTGTGCAGCCTCCCTTGGCCTTCCTGGACGCATCAGGCAGCGACAGGCTGTGCTCAGCCTCCAACCTCCACAGCACCACCGAGCAATTAGTCATCATTTCGTGCTCTGCAATTTACTTTGCTCTGTGCCATGCCATTAGCTGCTAAATGCTGTGTTTTGGTGAGGTCAGCAGGGCAAGCTGGGGCTGCAGCAGTGATTGCTGCAGGTCAGCAGCTGAGAGGAGGCTGTGCCACCCCTCCAGGGCAGCTGTGCCGGAGGAAATCCTCGGTGTGGGAGCAGGCACAGCATTATGCTCTACCAGCAATGGTTTTGAGAGCAAGCAGGGAATGGGATGCATCCCTTCAGCCACATTTCATTTCCTTCAGTCCCAGGAAACACCCAAAATAGGGCAGAACCCTTCCCTTGCACTTGGCAGCTGCCTGCAGGGGTGGCTCTCCCCACGGCTGCTGTGCCCAAAAGCCCCCTGCAAGCAGCCTGCTGATTGTGCAGGGCTTCAGCAGCAGCAGCTGGGGAAACAAGGTAAAAAGGCTGTGAAATCCCTCCTGAGCAGCAGGAATAAGCCCAGAGCCCCTTTGAGGGACACAGCAGCAACCAGGCTGCTGGGCTTTGGAGCTGTGCAATCTCAGCACCACCCTGCTGGCACTAGAACCCAGGGGGTCCTCTCTTTGGCTCCTTACTCCACTGTTTTTGCTTCCTCAGGGTTTCTCCCAGCTGAAGTGACATCCCACTTGCTGTCAAGGCATGGCCAGCACCCAGGAGCTCCAGCTCTGCTCTTCCCCTGCTGAAAATCAATGCTTTATCCATGTCTGGGTCCAAGCAGGAGGTCATCTGCTCTGCTGAGGGATGTGAAATGCCAAAAGCAATCGCAAAGTTGAAGATGAAGCAGCAGCTCAGGGGTTCTGCAGCTTCCCAAGCAAGCTGGGCCATGGCTGAGTCAGAGGCTCCTGGGACCCTTTCCTCCTCCTCTTTGTTTAAAGCTGAATTAAATGTCTGAGTTCCTCTCTGTGGATGAGGGCTGCACAACCCCAGAGCTGCTGCTGCTGCTGCTGCAGAGGACCAACAGCCTGAGCACAGCCAAGGGACAGGGAAAGGAACTGCCCAGCAAAACTCCCTCCTGGGGGCTCCCAGCTCTAGTCCAGGCACTCCAGTGCCAGGGTGAAGTTCAACCTGGATGAGAGACTGGAAACACAGCAGAGCCCCCAGATCCACAGCAAAATAAAGTGGGGGCCTCTTGTCCCCCTGTGCAGAGCAGTGCCTACACCTGAGCCCTGGGACAGCTGAGCTGGGCTGGTTAGAGCTACACCAGAGGAGCTTCAGTTCCCAATTAAAAGCTAATTGCATCTTTGCTCATTAACTATGCCAGGCCTTGCTTACTTTCCCTGGTAATTTTCTGCCCCTCAATCTTTCTTAATAAGCACTCCACAAGGCAGGGCAGCCTGGCTCTCTGGATTTACAGCAGCAGAGCAGCAGTTAATGCTCCTCAGCCTCATAATCCTTTCATTTAGGGGCAGCTCCCAAGCACATGTGCCAGGCTCACACCCCCATTTATCCTCCAGCAGCTCCTGCCTGCCCAGGACTCAGACTGGATGTTGGGAAGTTCTTCCCCAGGAGGGTGGTGAGAGCCTGGCACAGGTTGCCCAGGGAGGTGGTGAAAACCTCCTGCCTGGAGGTGTTTGCAGCCAGGCTGGATGTGGCTGTGAGCAACCTGCTGTGGTGTGAGGTGTCCCTGCCCATGGCAGGGGGGTTGGGACTGGCTGAGCCTTGAGGTCCCTTCCAACCCTGACAGTTCTGTGGTTCTATGGCTGCCTGTTGATGGTGGCTCCAGGAAGGAAAGCCAGCCCTGGGCTTGCTTTTGTCAACCTCCCCAGTGCAGGAACAGCCAAGCCCAGCAGAGCCTGAGCAGAGAGCTGCTCCTCCATCTTTCCAGCATGTTTCTAATTGCAGTTAGCCTTGCTGCAGCAGCCACATTTCATCCTTGGCTGTGTCAAAGCAGGAGACTATTCTACTGCTGCCACACTGGCACAGCTACATGGATGCAGCTTTGGCCTCCCCAGGAAGGAAGGACAGAAAAGGCTCTGCTGTATCACACCCTCTTGGTGCTCTCCTCCAGCCCACAGCTCTCTGCAGAGATCCCAGCCATGCTGAGGCACCTTCCCATGAAGCAGCCAAATTGCTGAAGAGGGTGGGGGGGAACCATCCCTCCTCCTCCATGCTGAGAAGCCAACAGGATCTTGAAGGTCTCTTCCAACCTGGTCTGGTTTATTCTATTCTATTTCAGGGACTTTCCTTGCAAGGAAAGCAAAGATCCCACCTGAAACCCAGTGCTTTGCTGCATCTGGCCACCCCAGCACAGCACTGCCTCCCCCAAGGCCCTGTGCAGTCAGAGTCCAGGTGACAGGGTGATGTTAGCACCATAGTTTATTTTGGGGGGTGGGGGGGAGGCACAGCCCTGAGGAGAGACACCTGCTGCACAGCACAGCCCACACGGAGCCAGGGGCCAGCTTCAAGCATGGGGCACCCCAAAGCACATCTCCTTCCCTCCTCCTAGAGGAGCAGGGAGCCACTCCATCCACAAGACATGCAGGAGCCCTCACAAAAGCCATTCCTGAGGTACCAGAGCAGCCAGCAGGACATCCAGGCAGGCTGGGAGGGGCACAGGCTGCTCCAGGCTGCTGAGTGCTTCTGCTGTAGCCCAGCCAGGTCTTGCTGCTGGCTCTCCAGCCCTCCCTTGGCTGCCTGGGCATCAGGAGCCCCAGCCTTGCATTCCACACACTAGCCAGCACTTAGCCCCAGCTATTACAACAAAGCCATCTACCCTGGGAGCAGAAGGGGAAACTCCACCTCACACCCCACAGCCTGGCAGAGGTTGTTTCTTCTGTGGTTCCCCCTTCCCTCAGGACAAAATAAAACAGGAACCAAAAAAAAACCAAACCACCAAACCTCCTTTAAAGCAATAAAATAAAATTAAGGCAAAAGCAAACCCAGACCCAAACAAGGCAGAACAATCCTTCATGACAAGATTAAGGTCCTTGATGTGTGACTCTGTTTCAGCATGCCCAGAAACTGTCGAGCTTTCTCCTGCATGAAGAGTTGGTCTTGGGTTCCACCACAGGCTACTGCTTTCCAAGCCCTGGTCATCTGGAGAGGGGAAAGAAAGCCAATGTGCACCATGGCTAAGGCAGAGGATGAACACAGCATCAAGGTCCCGTTGTTCAAAGGCAGCACAAATAAGTCCCAGAAGCCCAGCAGAGTGAGGGCTGGAAGGGACCTCTGGAGATCACCTAGGTCAGCCTCCCCCCCTGCTGAAGCAGGGTGACCCACAGCAGGGTGGCCCAGGATGGCAGTGTCCAAGGCAGGCCTGGAATGTCTCCAGAGGAGGAGAAATGGAAGTGTTGAAGCAGGTTTTATATTAAGAAGGGGAAGGAACTCTGTGGCTGAGCAGCAATTGTTTGTCAGAAGGAAGAGCTTTCACAAGACAGCTCTAATCCAGGGAGAGATGCCACCTCCAGTCCTGAAGACTGACCCAAGGCTGCTCAGCAAGGCACCACTCACCTGGGATGTGAGGGCACCCCCACACCTGCAGTGAGCCCCCCTCCCCAGCTGCAGCTTCCCCCCTCCCCAGGGAGATCACTACCTTCATCCTCACTCAAGCTCCCAGAGAGCTCCCATGACTTGGCCCAAGGCAGCACCTCCAAGCCCTGCTAACAAAGCAAGGAGCTCCCTGCCTGCACACCCAGGGAGTGGGGAAGATTTGAGAGCACAAGGAAGTGTTTGTGTCCCACAGGGCATCTGCAGCTGCTGTGACTCCAGCACAACCCAGACACAACTGTGTGGAGCTGAGGAACAGAGCAGCTGCAGGAGCACCATCCTCAGCACAAGGCCCAGGGTGGCACATGTCAGCTGAGCTCTGCACTGCCAGGGGCTCAGGCATGCTGCAGGGCAAAGCCAGCCTGTGCTGCCCACAGCCTTCACCACCACCATCTAAAGGCACCCTAAAAATCACAGGGGTGGGAAACACCTTTGGGGTTAGCATTTACACAGCACTTGGCAGCCTTGCCATGCCCAGAGAAACAAGACAGATGAACCTACTGTTGTCTACCCAAGGAGAGCTCACTGGAAACAGGGAGGTTGCCTTCACTGCTGGATCAATCATCCCACTTCCTTGATGGAGTGGGAGAAGCAGCAGCCTCCCATGAGGAAATCCAGGGCCAAACACACTAAGCAGGCCACAGGTGAGATCTACCACAGGGCTCTGAGCCCCTGTAGAAAGGCAGGAGTGCAAAGAGGCAGGAGGAAGCTGCAGCTCAGCAGCATCTCCAGACCTCGGTGCGAAGAGAGCCCTGATGCCTCCACAGGAGAGCACAGTGCTTCATCTCCTCACTCCTCCTCCTGAGGAGGGACAAGGGCAGCACTACCAGCTGACCAACTGACTGGGAAGCTGAAGGGCTTACTGGTGCTGGTGGTCTGAAGTGGCTTGGCATTTTCCTGCAGGACATTTTCTCTGGCTGCACTTGCACAAAGGCCCTGTTGAGCAAGCCACTGTCATTCTTCCTGCTGGAGGAGGAGAGGCTCAGGGACCTCGACAGGAAATTCACAGGCTGCAAAGAAGGAGGGAAAAACATGTAAGCAGCAAGTTAATTTGCCCCAAAATAAATGCCTGGCCTGGCCAAAGGGCCAGCTAACAAGTTCAGCCCTTCATCCACATCCACAGCTGCTGGTCAGAGGCAGCTGCAGGTGGCAAAGCTCCCACCATGGCTCCGTGCTGACTCTCTTTGGAGCAGGGGCTGGTCCCACCTGTGCTGGGAGCCCTCACCTGGCTCCTTTTGAAGCAGACAGTCTTGGGCAGGGCAGGCACATTCTGTGTCATGTCCTCATCCACAATGTCCAGGGCCAGAGACTTCCTGACCTTCTTGATGGGACTCCTGCGCAGCTGTGGGGACAGGGTTCAAACAGCTGGGGTCACCAGCAAGCACTCCAGGAACATCCCAGCCCCAGAGCCCAGATTCAAACAGGGGTCACCAGCAAGCACTCCAGGAACATCCCAGCCCCAGAGCCCAGATTCAAACAGGGGTCACCAACAAGCACTCAGAGACCTCCCAGCCCCAGAGCCCAGATTCAAACAGGGGTCACCAGCAAGCACTCAGAGATCTCCCAGCTCCTTTCAGCAGGAGAGGGAAGCCACCAAAGCTTTCCCACAGCATTCTGGGTGCCCAACTTGACACAGATGCTCCACACTGCCATGGCATCTGCTACCATGCTCCCAGTTCATCCCCACCAGGACACAGCTGGACACATTTCCAGCAGGCCTTAATCTCAGGCACCTCTCAAGCAGCAGCCACAGGCCACAAACTTTTTTGGTATCAACATCAGGGTGAACAAAACTGGGCAGAACAGCCCTCAGGCAGCAGGTTCTAGGTGTAAAGTCATCTCACCCCTTGTTTCCTCTTCTGCTTCTCAGGCTTCACATCATCCTCTATGATAAGCTCAATGCCAGCTTCACTTCGAAGCACCTCTGTCAAGTCTTCTTCCAGGTGAGGAGTCTGGGGCTGGAGTGAAAAGGAGCAGCACAAGACAGTCACCATTGCTATGCTGGGCAGACTCACCAGGGCTTCTCTTGAGGGATAAGGGGAGCTCACTGAGGGAGGACAAGCACAAACTCAACTTCTTTACTTCCCAAGTAGGAATGAGAGGTCTGTTGGCCTGACAGAGGTACAGCATCCTCAGGCATGAGAGACTCATCAGCTGAACCCTAGGTGTGCAGTCAAGGGCCCAGGAGGCACAGAAGGCATCCTGGATGCTGGAAACTGCCATCCCCACAACACTCACAGTAAGAGGCCCAGTGCCTCAGAGCTGTCAGTTCCCTGGTTTTCCTCAAGGCCAGCAGCAGCCAAACACTGCCCCTGACTGAAGGGCAGGTCTGGGCATTCTGAGGTGGTTTACAGAGGAGCTAAAGCCCTTGTGGCTACTTACCCTGAGATGTTCACCATGCCAAGGCCCCCTTCAACCCTCCCACCTCAGCCTGGCACTACAAAGCAGTGTTTTGTTACAGCACAGGTAACAGCTGGCTCACAGCTCTGCTGCCACCTCCCCCATCTCCCCTTGTTCCCCCCACCACCAGACACCAAGTACCAGACCTGCCCAACACTCACCAGAGGCTTAATTGGGCCATATTTCTCCAGGGCATTTTTGAAGGGTGTGGGGGTGTGAGGGGTGTTGTCCACCACATACTTCTGATCTGGTGTGACAAACCTGGCAGCAGAGAGGGAAAGATGAAGGATCAGACATGCTGTGACCCACACAAACCACCCCCCAGCTTTCTAAGCCCTCTCATTACATGAGCCACTGCACAGAGAGGTGGCAGCAGCAGAAGCTTTCTTCTTGGGTGGATTATTCCTGGGGCTGAAGCAGGGCAAACAGGCAGGGAGGAGCCCTTAGCAGGGAAAAATCTTTAGGTGGGCCAGCTGCCAAGCACCCCTGCACAGCAGCACAGCACCAGCCTGGCACAGGCAGCATGCAGCAAGCCTACTCTGCAGTGCTTCTGCTGGTGGATCTACTCAGGCCCAGCACAGGCTTGTGACAGTCACAGCTAGACCAGCACAAGTCCTGGGTGCAAATGCACTTAGAGCAGGCCAAAGCAGCTCAAAGTGCCTTGACAGGAGAGCTGCTGTGGACCATGCTAACAGCAGAGTGGTTTTGCTAGCACAGCCAGCACCCCCAGACACTGCACTGCTTCAGCCTGCCAGGATTTGAAGGGAGCTGCTGAAGAGGGACTTTTTACTAAGGCATGGAGTGGCAGGAGGAGGAATGGAAGCCTCAAACTGGAAGAGGCTGCATTTAAATTAGATATTAGGAAGAAACTCTTCACCTCAGAGGTGGTGAGACACTGCAACAGATTGCCCAGAGAAGCTGTGGAGGCTCCAAGCCTGGAAGTGTTCAAAGCCAGGCTGGATGGGAACCTGAGCAGCCTGGTCTAGCAGGAAGTGTCCCTGACCATGGCAAGGGGGTTGGAACTGGATGATCTTTAAGGTCCTTTCCAACCTGAGTATGCTCTGTGGTTCAGTCTGCCAGCAAAACACTCCCTGTGCAGATCAGCCCTTCCCACCTGCCTGCTAGTGGGGCCTTGGACTGCCTCTTAGGTCAGGCAAAGCAGAGGGGGCAGAGCCACAGGGATGGATCTGAGGACATCAAATCCCTTCCCTGCTGCCACAGGGCTCACACCAACGTTTCCCAGACACAGAAGGCAAGAGTGCCCCCAGCAGCTGAGCACAGCACTGCTCACTTGGCTGCACCCCCAGCCAGATGGCACCACTGCTCCCTGCAGCTCACAGGAGCTGGCTCTGGTGGGTGATAGCACAGGTTTAGGGACATGCCCCAGCCTGCCCTGCCCCTCTCAGAAGGGTCAGCACCAGCAGCAGAGATGCTGCTCAGCTGGGGGAGCAAGAGGAGGAAAGGACTCACGCCGAGTTCTTCTGGAGCAGAGGGGTCTTGTCCCTGTGCAGAGGGGTGGTGACAATCACCTTCTGGCTGCACACAGGAGTGGAGGTCAGAGATGGGTTCTCCAGTTCCAGTGTATCCTGTTTGGTCCAAAAGTTTAAGAACTGCACAGCAAAGAAAGAAAGAAAGAGAGGAGACTCAGTCTCAGCACCAAGTCATGGCTTGGTCCTACACAGCAGGGAGACTCTGAAGCAGGGACAATCCTCCCATGCCAAGTGGCACAAGAGGGATCTGTCCCAGTCCAAAGCAGGGCTACCCTCATGGACACTCCTGTACATGGAGAGACACATGGAAGCTTGCCAGAAGTTGCCTCATCCCTCCAAGGATTGTTCAGTTCCCACAAGGGAGGAGCTGATATGACAACAAGCAGCTACGGGGTGGGAAAGAACTCTCTCCTTGCACTGGTCCAGATAAGAGCAAGCAAATGGTGGAAGAGATAATGCCAGCCTCCCAAAAGGCTTTGCCCACCTCAGGCTGGCCACTGTGAGGGATGTCCACACAACACAACAGTCTGCAAGGCAACAGGTCTTGCCCTGAGCTACCTGCACAGCACCAACTGTGAGAAACCAGCAAAGTGCCTCAGCTCTGCCAGGATTTCACTCCATGACAGCCTCGCTGCCAGATGGAGCAAAGTTTGTACCCAAGAAGCAACTGGAAGAGAGAAGTTCTGTGTGGAACAGCCACTGATGGCTGAAGCTCAGACTGAGAGGCAAGACATGCTGTTTGCTTTCCCAGACTCACTCCAGGTCTGCCAGCACCTTACACTCTGCAGAGCTGCTCATTTCAGGTCCCACTCAGATTTCCCAGGGCTTTTTTTGACCCTGCATTTGAGGTCCACCTGAAAATGGCTGTCACTGTCCTGTGGTGCTCTCCCATGTGCCACCCAGGGCTGCAGAAACAGGAGAGAGAAAGGCCTGGAAGGCACAAGGTAGTCATGGTCTGACCAACAGCAGCTGTGGGAACTGTGCTGGAGAAAGCAGCACACACTGCACAAGACACTAGTGGGACTGAACACCAGAGTGCTCCAAGACACAGAGCTCCACAGGTGGGTGGTCACAGGTGGGTGGTCACAGGAGGGTGGTCACAGGAGGGTGGTCACAGGAGGGTGGTCACAGGAGGGTGGCATGGGCTGAAAGATTCTCAGCTCCTTTTGCAACAGACAGGAACACTTTCCTAAGCACAGCAGCTCAGGGCTCTGCACCAGGTGTGTGCTGCTGACCCTGCCTGCATGGCCTCACTGGAAACAAACAGGGGAAGCCACTTGTCACTGTTGGCACTCTGCTACCCAGAGCTGGGGCAGAAGCAATGCCCTGGGGATAGAAGTAAGGCCCTGGGGACAGAAGCACCATGCCCTGCAGCAGTCCTGCAGCAGGCAGGCACACAGTGGTGCTCCTTCCTCACAGTGGGCACACACCCTGCCCATCACCCAGGATAACTGGGCTTCCCTGGCACTGCCAGTGCTCCCAGAGGAGCTCCCAGACACAGAAGAGCAGCACTGGAGACTGCCAGAACCCAACTCTGCACCTTGCTTTAGCACAGACAGACCCTGTGCACTGGCACTGCCTCATCCAAGGGAGGAGAAACACAAAGCTGGCAGAGCTGATGGGAAACCCTGGCATGAAAGCAACCAGATAGAGCACTCACAGGGTTACCAGCTCCCAGGTGAGCCCAAGCAGAGCAGAGCCTGGGCTCTGCCACTGCCCTGTACCTGAGATGGAGAGAAAGGCAGCGTCTTGACAGGGGTGCTCTTGGGCGTCATGCTGTTGCAGGAGTCGAGGAAGGAGAGGCTGGTGCTGGTGGCACTCTCTGTGACAGGGGAAAGGGAGAACTTCCTCTTCTTCTGCCTCTTCAGCACGGAGGGGGGCGTGCCAAAGCTCCCCTCGGCGTGGGGAGAGATGGGGATGAGCTCCCCCTTGCTGCTCTTGCTCAGGTCGGAGATGGTGTGGCCGTCCAGGCGGTACTCGGTGACGTTGGGCAGGGACGGCGCCGCCTTGCTGGGGCTCTGCCTCACGGGGCTGTTGCTGCCGCTGCTGCTGCCAGCAGAGGGCTCCTCAGGCAGGTCAAACTGGGACAGGTCACACCACCCATCCGGGTCCTGCACACAAGGCAAACCGTCACGGAATCGGTTGGGTTGGAAGAGACCTCGCAGATCACCCAGCAGGCCAAGCAGCACTGCCAGCTCACCACGGATCCACGGCCCTCAGCATCACATCCACACAGCTCTGAAACCCCTCCAGCACTGCCCTGGGCAGCCTGGGCCAGGGCCTGACAACCCTCTGGGGGGAAGAAATTGTTCCTCAGGTCCAACCTAAACCTCCCTGGGTGCAACCTGAGGCCAGCAGCCCAGGAAGGAAAACTAAGCAGCCAGCTGGTGAAACAAAGTGAATGTGTGGGACTGGACCAGCTTCTGCAAGGAGCCTGGCCAGAGGAGAGTTCAAGCCCTGCTCCCCTCTGCTGCCAGCACAGCTGAGAAGCAGACTGGGGAACAGACCCAGCTGAAAGCTGCTGCTTGTGCACAGGGCACACTTCCCTCTTTCTGCAAAGCTGATTTCCCAGCTCAGTTCACAGCACAGCTGCACAAACAGCTGCACCCCCGCACAGGAGGGGCAAAACAAAGCAGCTGGGGATAGGTCTGGCAAGAGGGTTGAATGAAGGGACTGTCACCAAACACCAACACCCAGCCACATCAATGCAGCTGGGCACAGAGCTCTGTTGTGGCCACACTGTTGAGAGCAGATTAAAGACAACTAGGCCGGTTCAGAGATCAGCTGCTTCACAGCTCAGCCCCACCAATACCCAAGGCACCTCACAAGCAGGCCCCTAAGGACCCACCGATGGGCCATTAAGCCTTGGGCACAGGCTCTCTGCCCTCTCATACACATGCAAGGTGGATCCTTCACAGCTGATCAGATCATCAGCTCCTCGGGCAGGGTGGTGCCTGCAGTGACATTTCCCTGCGGGGTAATTCTCCCCAGCCTCCCTTGCTGCTCGACTGGCCCCCAAACACCACTACCTCCACGGAAAGCAAAGGGTGGTAGCACTCCAGCACGAGGGGGCCTGGCCTGCTCCCAGTCACTCCTGTCCTATCCCAACCCATAACAGGAGGGAAAGGAAAGCCAGTGACCATGAGCCTGAACTGTTGTGAGACAGAGAGCTCAGAACACTGACTGATAAAGGTCTTGAGATTAGATTTGCCAGCACCTACAGTCTCTACCATACCACTCATGCCCAAGGACATCCACCTAGGGGAATTTGCAAGCCCAGAGCTGGAAAGGCCTAATCCAGCCCTGGAACAGAGATGGTGGGAAGCCACAAGCCAGTGACAGAGCCAGCTCTCCTCAGGGTGCCCATGGTGATGAGCAAGGGGACCCACTAAAGGCACTCAGGGGAAAAAGGAGGGGATTGGCCTCCCTGGAAGAGCAAAGGATTGTTACTCACAGATTCAATCATGTCCAGAGCTTCAGTGAAGGCTGGCACAGATGATGGGTACAAACAGCTGGCAGCTTCAACCACCCACTTGTAGGGTGAGGTGACAGAGGAAGAGGCATCCTCAGGCACTGCATCCTCAGGGCTGGTCTCTGCCAGGTCAGCAGCTGGCAGCTCGGCAGGTAGCTCCTGAACGCCTGTCACTTCCTCATCACTGCCATACTCTTCCTTTATTTCAGAGACATTGACTGGCCAGCTGGGCAGCACTCTCTTTGCACACACAACAGAGAGAATCCAGCCATTAGTAGAAAGCAAGGGAAGTGTCAAGCCTGGTGACAAGGAGCAGGAGTCCCCAGGCATGTTCGGCTCCACCTCTTCTACCTCTCCTTCAGCTTGTTTCACATCCCCATTCTCCCTCTGTCCCACAGAACATCTGAGCAAGAGTCTGTGCACCACAAGCAGCACAGGCCTGGGCTGAGCAGGGAGCACTAATCCTGCATTTCCTGCTGTCCAAGGGCCTGCCTTTGCAAACCACACACTTTCTGCAAGAACAAACCCAACTGTGCACTTCCCCTGCTGCTTTATTTCCAGCAACAAGGAACACATCATCTCTTCACCCTGCCCCCCACACTGGCTGAAGCAGCCTCCCTCTCCCACCAGCAACAGCACAACAGAGCCAAACCCCACTTTGGGTCTCCAAGACAAGCCTGTCAGCAGAGCAGGGCAGCTGGCACAGCTGCCTGCTGTAAAGGTGCTGGTGCAGTACCTGGCTGCCAGCGTTGGTTTGACTTTGGCTCTCTTGGTCATCCACCTCCACCAGCACGTACAGCGCCTTGGACTCTTTAGTTTCACTGAGGAAACCTCCAGTGTCCACCTTCCTCTTGATGGTGGAGTTCCAGTGATTCTTCACAGCGTTGTCAGTCCTGCAGGAGAAAGAGAACAGTTTAGGAAGGAGGTTGACTTGCTGGAGCGTGTCCAGAGAAGGGCAGCAAGGTTGGTGAGGGGCTCGGAACACAGCCCTGTGAGGAGAGGCTGAGGGAGCTGGGGTTGCTTAGCCTGGAGAAGAGGAGGACTCAGGGGTGACCTTATTGCTCTCTACAACTACCTTAAGGGAGGTTGTAGACAGGCAGAGGTTGGTCTCTTCTCCCAGGCAAACAGCACCAGAACAAGAGGACACAGTCTCAGGCTGTGCCAGGGGAGGTTTAGGCTGGAGGTTAGGAGGAAGTTTTACACAGAGAGAGTGATTGCCCATTGGAATGTGCTGCCCAGGGAGGTGGTGGAGTCACCATCACTGGAGGTGTTCAGGAGGGGACTTGATGGGGTGCTTGGTGCCATGGTTGATTAGGTGGTGTTGGATGATGGGTTGGACTCGATGATCTTGAAGGTCTCTTCCAACCTGGTTTATTCTATGCTATTCTATGCTATGCTATTCTATGCTATGCTATTCTATGCTATGCTATGAGCAATCAGCACTGACAGCAGCCTGGCAGCAGAGCCCACAGCTCCCGCCGGCTCTTGGCCCCCCCCCGCGTGCGAGCCCCACACCTGCGCCCCCTCGGGCCCCCAGCCCCGAAGGCAGCAGCGAGCAGAGGCCCTACCTGCCAGGCAGCAGCTTGGCAATCTCTGCCCACCGATTGCCCAGCACCTTGTGGGCCTCGAAAATGATGCGGTCCTCCTCCTCTGTCCAGGAGGACTTCTTCACCTCGGGGTTCAGGTGGTTGTGCCAGCGCTCGCGGCACTGCTTCCCCAGCCGCCCCTTCAGGTGCTTGGCGATCAGCGTCCACTGCTTGGTGCCGTACTTCTTAACCAGCTCAATCACCTGCAGGGAGGGAAACAAGGACGTGGAAGAAGGGAGGGGAAGGTCAGCAACAGCCATGCAGTGCTACAAGGCTGGGGACAGAGTGGCTGGAGAGCGGCCTGGAAGAGAGGGACCTGGGGGTACTGGTCTGAACAAGAGCCAGCAGCGTGCTCAGGGGGCCAAGAAGGCCAAGGGCATCCTGGCCTGCATCAGGAACAGTGTGGCCAGCAGGAGCAGGGAGGTCATTCTGCCCTGTGCTCAGCACTGGTTAGGCCACACCTTGAGTCCTGTGTCCAGTTCTGGGCTCCTCAGTTTAGGAAAGATGCTGAGATGCTGGAAGGTGTCCAGAGAAAGGCAACAAAGCTGGGGAGGGGTCTGGAGCACAGCCCTGTGAGGAGAGGCTGAGGGAGCTGGGGCTGCTCAGCCTGGAGGAGACTCAGGGGAGACCTTCTTGCTCTCTACAACTACCTGAAGGGAGGTTGTAGCCAGGTGGGGGTTGGGCTCCTCTCCCAGGCAAGCAGCACCAGAACAAGAGGACACAGTCTCAAGCTGTGCCAGGGGAAGTTTAGGCTGGATGTTAGGAATAAGTTCTTCACAGCAAGAGAGACTGGCCATTGGAATGTGCTGCCTAGGGAGGTGGTGGAGTCCCCATCACTGGAGGTGTTTAGGAAGAGCCTGGATGAGGCACTTGGTGCCATGGTTTAGATGGTGTTGGGTGATGGGTTGGATTGGATGATCTCAAAGGTCTTTTCCAACCTGGTTAATTCTATTCTATCTCAGGGCTTTGCTCTTCACCTCTCCTGCAACCAGGTTAAAGCAGACACAGACAGTTGGTCCTTAGGAGGGATCCAGCACTGCCAATGAGGTGAACCAGAGCTGAGAGCAATGATCCAGCCACGTTTCTGAAGGAGGCTGTTCCCAAGCAGACTTTGTGCCACATGGCACCTATGAAAGCAGAAGATGAGGTGGAGACTGGCAGGTGAACCAGGGGCAGAGAGGCCCAGATTTAGGCACATATGCCCATTTCTCAGCAAGGGCCAAGTCTGATATGCTCCAGTGCTCCTCTGCCCTCCCTATTCAGAGCCTGGCTGCATGATAACATTCTCTATCAGCCCTGCACTGATCTGCACACTGGGCACAGCCTCCTTTTAAGTGTGCCACACCAAGGACAGGGCAAAGCTGCAGCTCCATGTCCTGCTAGCACCAGGATGCACATCATGACTTCCAAAGCATAAAACCAAAAATGTCCACTTAAGAGCCACCCACTTTGTCATTTCCTCTTCACCCAGGGCTTGGTCATGCCTGCCTGAGGCTCAATGCAAATGCTTATGGGCACAGAATCTGTTCTGAGCTCCTGTGACATGCCCATGGCAAGATGAAACAGTCAGGATGAAACAGTCTACTGCCTGCAACATTCAGCCCACCAAAACCTTAAGAGAGGAGGCTGAAGGCTTCTCCAAGAGCATTTCTACCCTGGCCAGCTGCACTCAGCTGAAAGTTGTGGGTAGGCAGGTGATGTTCACAATGCTCTTGGCTCATAACACATCCCTGCTGCAGACTCTTGACCAGTAAGCAGAGACAAACAGACCAAAGACTCCAATCTGAGGCACAGGTTAAGATGCTGAAGTGTTTGCAGGGCAAAGCAATGTGCAGTGTTAGGAGGAGAAAGCTGGAGCCCAGCCTGGCAGAGTCAGGACATGCAAAGGGAAGGGGAAAGCAGGCAGCAACTACTCTGCTGCAGGAAGGTGGAAGGACATCATGAAAAGCTTCCTGAGAACATGCTTGACAGAACACAAAGATAGGAAGCAAAAGGCTCTGTTACAGCCTGTAATGGGACCAAAATGGAAAGAAATGGGGCAGCAGAAGTGTTACAAAGGAGAACATTTTGCAGCCAAAAAAAGCTTGGTACAAGTTGGAAAGTTAGAATTCACTCCAGCTTCTCAGAAGCACATCAGTATGATGAGGCTGAGCTGGCCTCTCTCAGCTCACACTAGAAGCAGCAGAGAGAGAGGCTCATAAAAGTCACAATCACCCAGACATCACACACCCACTGCAGCCTGTCTACTGTGGCACAGGAAATGCCACCTCTGTTTTCCCTTCAGTCCAACATGGCAGGTCAGGTGGAGGTCTGCCAGCAGGCAGATGAATTGATTCCCTTCTCTGCTCTCTCCCTTGGCAGCCTACTGCAGCAGCACTGTGTGAAAAGGAGAAGGTGCTTAGCTGAAGAGGCATGGAGCTGCTCCAGCACATGGTGACCATTAGGCTGCTTGGAACAGGTCAGAGTTACTCTCAGGGTTATCCACCACTTGAAAGAATTACCCACAGCTTACAAAGAGACACAAGGGTCTGACACCTCCAGAGAGCCACAGTCCAGCACTCAGGATCCTCTCCTTTCAGCTCTGACTTACCTTTTGGTCCTCCTCTTTGGTCCATGGGCCCTTAACCAAGTCTGGATTCAGCACCCTGAGCCACCGGTACTGACACTGCTGATCGCTGCGGTTCTAGGAGGCATGAGAAGAGCCACACCTTAGAGTGGAGGCTCCAAAGGCAGTCCCCCCACACACAAGCTGCCCCCCAAGAACATGCAGAAGCACATGGAGAATACATGCCAGGATTAGCAGAGACTCAGGGACCTCAATTTCCCACCCCAGCTCCAACACTTGCCCTTGAGGGTGCCTGTGCAGGAAGGTCTCCCTGCCCTGAAGGAGCACATGGAGGTGCAGCCACAGAACAGCCTCCTGTGCAAGGTGCTGCACAGACACAGACCACCAGGGCAACGAGCACAAGGAGCAACAGGCAAACCCTGCCATCCCCAACTGGGCAAGGAGGCACTTACAGGAAAGTGACTGGCCAGGAACTTCCAGTCATTCTGCCCATAATGTCTGACTAACATCTTCAGCTGCTCGTCCTGCAAAGAACAAAGACATTCACTTACACATCCACTGAGCACCCCTGGGCTGAGAGCATCAAGGGAACAAGCTGGGTATTATGTCAAGAAGAATGGGTTTGCTTTCTGTGTTCAGGGGAAGAAGGGAGCTCACACCATCCTTTAGCAGTGCTCCAGTACATGGAGCCCAATTACAGCCACAGAACTGTTTAGGTTGGAAAAGGTCATTTAGGTCATCAAGTCTAACCATTAACCCAGCACAGCCAGGTCAACACTCAACCATGTCCCTTAGCACCACCTCTGCCCAGCTTTTCAATCCCTCTAGGACTGGGGACTCCACCACTGCCACGGGCAGCCTGTTCCAGGCCTTGACAACCCTCTCAGGGAATATATTGTTCCTCATGTTCAACTTCTATTTCCCCTGGGGCAACCTGAAGCCATTTTCTCCCACCCTGTTACTTGGGAGAGAAGACCAACACCCACCTGGTTCCAACCGCTTGTCAGGAAGTTACAGAGTGAGAAGGTTTCCCTCTCCCAGTTCCCTCAGACAATGTTCATAGAGCTTGTTCCCCAGAGCCTTCACCAGCTGTGCTGCCCTTCTGTGGACCTGGCTCCAGCACCTTAATACCCTTCTGGCAGTGAGGAGCCCAAAACAGAACACAGCAATTGGAACAGCCTGGTTCTGGGCTCTGCGCTAGGACAAGCTCATACAGCAAATACAAAACAAGAGCTCAGCTCTGTTCCAGTCCAGTCTGGTTCAAACCCTCTGGCCAAGGCTACCTGTTTATAGAGCCCAGTACACCCTTGACCAGACTGTCCATCTCCCAGCTCACCCATTGCTTTTGCCTGGCCAAGAAAGCTGACTGATTAAGGTGCATCAGCAGTAGCTCAGTGGTCTACTGCCTTTCAGTGCTCCAGGACTCCACAGCACTTCTCTCCTGAAGCCTGCCCTAGCTAAGCTGTGCCCACACTTACAGCTCACAGAAAGTCCACTACAGGTGTCTCATGCCTGTGTGCTGTGGCTGGGAAAACTAAGGCATGAAATCATTACCTGCTCTGATCCCTGCACAAAGACCTCCTTACTTGGTGTTCTGACCCCAGGGCAGACAGGACATCTTGTAGTCCTCACACAGAACAAAAATGATGGAGGGACTGGCAGGAGGGAAGAGAATATCCCAACTAGTTTCAGGCTCTCGGCCAAGATGACTAAGCCATCTCAATGTTCCCTGCTTTTGCTAGAGAAAAGGGAGGGCATTTCCAGTGTTCAATTTAGCTTCCTGGAGGCCTCAGCCATCCCTTGGAACTCCTCTTTGCTCACAAGAGCTCTGCAGACAGCAGATGCCTCACTCAGGGCAAAATGGTTGGAGTTCTTGCTCACCAGGCTACACTTCCAACTCCCACGTATCTCCCAGCCTCACAAAGACCTTATCTCACACCAGGAAAACAGACATATGGCCTCCTCCAGGAGCAAGGCAGCAGGAGGTGGTGCTGTGACCAGGAGGTAAGAACTGGGGTGGAACCACCAAGCCCTGGGTGCCATGTCAGAGGCATCTGCTCTCACCCAAGTGCCAGGTTCCTACTCACCTCTTCTTGTGTCCACTTGACTTTGCACCTGCCGTCCCGCTGCTCCGGCACATCCGAGTCAGTGTCCTGGTAGTGCAGCTCATCCTGGTCCTCACTGGAAAGCAGCAAATAAAGACTGAAATGCAGCAGAGGGAACAACCTCCACCATGCAGAGCTGAGCTCCAGATCTACTCCCCTCCAGCACTAAGCCTGAATACTTCACAGACGTTTGCTCAGACCACCCCCCAGGTTTAAAGGAGTCCCTCAGCTTTTAGCTCCTGGTGCATCCTAGCAGGTTTTATGCTGTCGAGGGCAGGGAAAGGAGAGTTTCTCCTGCTTTCTGCCCCCTCCTGTCCCTCTGGGAGGACACTGGCTCCATTTCCCCTCCTTACAGCTCGCCAGGCCCTCCGACAGCTGTATTAAAACCAGAGGGATGTAAGAAGCAGCCAGTGCTGGGAGAGCAGCTCCCTGCACACCGCCTCCCACCCCCGACCCCCGCTCCGCCCTGTCACCCCCTGCTCCCAGGCAGACACAGCCAGGCCCTCGCCCAGCTCCTGGGTAGAGCCAAGATGCTCCTTTTGAGCGGGCCTCGCCCCGGGAACGGTGCTGCCGGGGTTGCGGGAGCGCGGCCCTGCCCGCAGCCCTGCCCGCAGCCCGCCAACTCGCCTGCCCGGCTCGAGAGCGGGAACGGGCTGAGCCCGCGCAGCGGGAAGGGAGATCCCCGGGGCCGCCCCGCTGCGGCGGGAAGGCGCGTAGCCGCCACACGGATCCTCAGGGACTGCACTCACCCGCGGCTGCGGCGCGCCATGGCGGGGCCGGGGCCGGGCCCAGCACCGGGAGCGGGAGGCGGCGGGGCCGGGAGGCGGCGGCGGCGGCGGCGGCGGCGCCACTTTTCCTATCTCGCGCCAACAGCGCCCCCCCTGCGCGGGGCCGGGCCGCGCATGCGCGGGGCCGCCGCCCGCACAAAGAGGCGCGCGCGGGAGGGCGCCCGCTCGCACCGCCCCTGGGCGGCCACCCGCCACCGAGCCCCGCTAAAGAGACCGGGGGGCGACACCATCCCCATCCCCACCTCCCCGGATTACCTCTGCGGCACCCAGAAAGGTGGCTCTGGGGTGCCCACGGCTGCGCTCAGCCATGGGCAGCGAGCTCCCGTAGCCACAGCCCTGCCCTGCGCGCCTCATGCCGCAGCCACAAGACACGGCACCCGCCTCCCGTCAAGAGGGGCCCCCCAAAAAAAACCCATTAAAAGTAACAAACGACCTCCCCCACGGGGCTTCTGCAGCCTCGGGGGTGCACTATGGAGTCCCTCAAGAGCGGACGAGGCTGATCCTTCCTAGAGGAGCGGAGCCGGCCAGGCAGCGGCACTGTCACACCACACCACTGACAGCTACTGACACGCCAGCACCTGGCGCTCTGCGCTTCGGGCTCCTGCCGGCTTCACGCTGCCCTTCCCTGCTCTTGGCTGTGCAGATGGAACTTCCTGGGTTGCAGCTTGTTTCTGCTGCCCCTTCTCCTGTCACCGGGCACCACTGAAAAGAGTCTGGCCTCCTCCTCTTGCCTGCCCATCTTTAGCTCTTGCTGAGCATTGATCAGATCCCCTCTCAGGCTGCTCTTCTCCAGGCTAAACAATCCCAGGGCTCTCAGCCTTTCCTCCTCAGAGATGCTCCAGGCCCCTCAGCATCCTTGTAGCCTTTACTGGACTCTCCCCAGTAGTTTCCTGTCTCTCTTGACCTGGGAAGCCCAGAACTGGATGCAGTACTCCAGGTCTACACCTGGAGTGTAGACTGCCTTCACTAAGGCAGAGTAGAGCAGGAGAAGAACCTCCCTTGCTGGTCACACTCTTCTTAATGTATCCCAGAAGACTGCTTGCCTTGGCCATGGGGACACATTGCTGGCTCAAAGTAGGAGCTGAAAAGGCCTTGGTTCTGTGTAAGCCCTGCTCAGCAATAGCTTAAACGTCCCTGTGTCATCAGCACTGTTTGCAGCACAAATCCTCTCTTGGACAACCCAGAACTGAACACAGTATTACAAACATGGTCTCACTAGGACTGAGAGGAGGCAACACCATCTATACTGTCCACATTAAGCTTGTGTTTGTAAATGTTCCAGGCCAGCATTTCAGAGCAAATATTACAAAATCACCTTGTTGAGGACCCTGCCAGAGTGTTGTGTCCAGGCAGAAACGCTCTACATATCCTCCTGCCACAGAGGACCACAACTCCCGCAGACACCCCCCAGGGCTGCCCACTTACAGGCTACAAACTCCACCAAGCCCTTGAAGGACTTCAGCAGGGAGCTCCAAATGAGCAAACAAACCTCCCCTTCCTCTCCCAAACTAGCTTAATTAGGAAATTAACTCGTTAACGACTTACCAGAAGTATAAAACCGCTAGAAGCAGCACTGGCAAAGAAGGATCAGGATCTCAAAGGAGGTTTCTGTGGAAGCTGAAGGTAAGTTATGAACTTTAGTTTGTTCTCTTAGCATGCATTTTTTTTTTCCACATACCAATTTACTTATCTTTAAGGAAAGAGTACTTTAGTCCCATAAAGACTTTCCTTCTACAGTGACCACACAGCTTCTCTTGGCAGCAAATTCAGGAGGTTGGTTGGGGTTGTTTTTAATCTGTTTTTAAAGTGTTCAGTATAAAAATGGCTTCAGCCCACGGTAGCTGCTTTCTCTGAGCTGCCTGGTTTCCTCTGAGTCTGACTGGAGGCTACTGGTGGTGAGAACTTCCTTCCCAGCATAAAGGAAACTTCTAGTCATAAATCAGAAGACAGGGATGTATGGCATGAGACCTACCAAGAAGACCTGTCCCTGAGGGCCATCATGGGGAACCTATGTGGGCTATGGGAAAGGCCTGCAGGTGAGGGTTGCCATGTAAGAGAAGAGCTTCTCTTCACCTTCTCCCATCCTAACCAGAGCCTGGTTTCAGTACTTCCCTCTCCAAGGGACTCTAACTGGGGCTAATGATCCTCTGACTTGAGGAACAAAGGGGAAAGCAGTTCCACCTTAGTACCAGTAACAGATAGAAAGGTTTGCTAAGGCTCTCTACACCACGTGCAAAGCTCTAAGTAGTGGTACCTGGGCTGAGGCTGAATAAATACAACTCTAGGGAGGTTCCACAATGATCTTTAAGCAACAAGTAGGCCATGGTGCTTTTGTTTTGCTCTAAAAGCCAATGTCAGGTTGGGTGGCCACCTACCTGTCCTGGGTCCCACTCAGCTGCTCACTCCCCCAGGCACAGCCAAAATAGGATTGTGCAGAGAGCAGTCCTGCTACTCCAAGTTTGCACCTCCTTAATAGACACTAATGAACAAATAACATGCTTGCTCTAACAGGAACATCCTCAATAAGCCTGACAGCAGTGGGACTCTGCACTATGCTGTCCACCAGGAGACATGGTACCAGCATCCTGACCATAAAAGAAGCCCTGGAAAACGGGTTTGTGGCTGTGTCCTCCAGCCATAGCCATCTCTCTCCTGTCCGAAGTTATGACATGGATTTTAGCAGTGCTTCCAAACCAGATGCCTGGGAGGTTCTCGTGGACTTGGACAAGGCAACAAAAGGCAGTTCCCTGTGCGTTGTCCAGCAGCCAGAGTACCTGAGCAGCTGTGTGGAGACTGACCTGCACAGCCTCACCCAGGGCATCTCTGACCTCAGCCAGGCCACCTTTGACCTCTCTAGTTGGCCTTGTGAGCACTCCAGCAGAGCTGGCTCCCTGATGGATATTGCCTTGCAGAACACCTCAACGCCGTGCAGGAAAGAAAAGCAGCCCAAACTGCAGGACAGCCTGCTCACCAAGGGCACTGAGCTCACCAGTGACTTCTCAGCCCTTGGGAAGATACCAGCACCCAGATGGGAGATCTCAGCAATAAAAGATCCCCTGGACACCAGCCTGTCTCTTGATGTGAGCACTGAGGAGATGAAGCTACTGGGATGCTCCAAATTGGACCCATCACCCCTGGAGACATCTGTGGTAATTCCTTTGGCTTGGCCTAGAGCTTTCAAAAAGCATTCTATGCTGCTCCACAGGTCTGCCACCCTCGGGACCCAGCTTGAGTGATCCTGACCCCATCCCTGTTTCTGCATCAGGCTCTGTGATGCTGCTGCTGCTGCCCTGGGGCACGGGGAGGCTGCGAGGTGCCATCCTGGGGACCTTCTGTGCCACCCATCCATGCTGCGGCACAGAAGGTGAAGCCCTCCTGCCCTGCCCTGAACCAGTGGCCGCTCACACCTGGTGACAGGTTCAATCTCTCCTCCCGGGGTGCCGAACAGGGACAGCTGCTGGATGCAGGAGGCTCTTGATGGCAGCCCCCAAAAGCCGGCACCTGCGCTCAGCAGCAGCCCTGCTGCCACCCGCCCCTTCACACCCCCCCATCGCTGTCTGTTGTATTGATGCAATAAAGATTTGGATTTCACTCTGCGCTTGCTCTCTGCTTGCCGGCCCGGCCCGCGGCTCCACACGGGCACAGCGCCGGCCGGGACCCCGAACGGGCCCAGCTGCCGGTTGCGGCCCCACGGCCTCTCCGGGGCCGCCCCGTAGCTCCGCGGCCCGGCCGCCTCCACCCACCCACCCGCCGCCGCAAGATGGCCGGGCAGGGCCGGGCCGGGCCGGGCGCCGCCGGTCCCTGCGCGGGGAGCACCGAGCACGGCGGCAGGCACCGGCCCCGCCGCCGCCACCGCTCCCGGCCAGCCCCGCTCCCAGCTGCGCGGCCCGCGGCCGCCCCGCCCGCCCCCGTTACCTGGCAGAGGCGCCCGCGGAGGTCTCGGTGACGATGGGGGGGCCGGAGCGCCGCCCCGGCTCCCGCAGCCCGGCCATGGCGGCGGAGCTGGCCGGGCTGCCGGGGCCGGCCGGGGGCTGGGGCCCGCCGCTGCCCACGGGGAGCGCGGGCAGGGAGGCGGCGGCGGCTGGGGCTGGGGATCCCTCTTCTGGCACACTGGGAGAAAAACAGCCCGAGAGCGGCGGGGCCGGCCCGGGCGGCGGCAGCGCTGGGGAAAGCGGCTCCAGGGCCCTCCGAGCTGCCCCGCCGCCGGGAGCTGGATCCAGGACTTCTCTGCTCGTCCCAACAGCAGGAATTCACCAGCCGACCCTGCAACTCCAGGCCGAGGGAGAGAACCGAGCACACCCCACAGTCTCCACCCGGCTGCAGATGGCTCTGCTCTCCTCTCAGGGCTTCCCACCTTCACACACCTGCTCCCTCTCATTTTTTTTCCCCTATCAGTGCGTACAGGGCACACAAAAGACTCGGAAATTTACTTGTTTAAACCATTTCCCAGGCCACTTAGAGCTTGCTGGAGAACCTCTCTGCTCTTCCACCTCTTCTTCCATGGATAGATAAAAGGATGAGAAGTCCCGTTCCATGAGAGGACCGGGACAATGAAGGGCAAGCATCAAGAGCTGCCTGGAACCAACTTCTGTGAACTACAATTTAATTACTGTACAAACCCCCTGGCTAAGCAGTGTGCCTAACCTCCCAGTGGCCTAGCCTCACTTCTTGAGAGCCCTCACCTCTTTGTACTCCTCCAAAATTCTGTCATCAGCCACCAATCTCATGTGTACCATATTCACATGACCAAAGCAAGCACTTCTGTTTGCAAAACAATAGTTACAGTCCTTCCAGAGGGCCAAAGGGACAGCTTGGAAAGGCAGAGGCAAGCTAGTGCCTCCACATGTATGTCACACTGCAGAACATCCAGCCAGGCAAAAAGCTCTTCCTTCAGAGAGGCACAGCAGACAAAGAGTAAACAGGGAGCTGCTTGCATTCTCTGCCTGCTCAGGTGATGTGTTTCTAATTCATGTTACAACATCAGGAACAGGTGACAGAAAAATGGCCCAGAAAGGGCATACAGTTTGAAGTACAAACACCAGAGAAGAGCACAAACCAAATCTGTAACTGGGGAGAGGGTGACAGAGTTGTTTGGTTCAGCTGCAGCCTGTGCTGGCTGACTGGTACTGATAAAGCTGAGGACAGATTAGGCTTATTGTGTAAATCTGTAGCTGGAATGTGCAAAGTACTCTGTGTGACAAACACAAACTGAAATCAACCAAAGCCTAAGAAATGAAGAATTTCAAACACGCTGCTGCAAAGCAGACAGGGCTGCAGAAGCAGAAACACAAACACTGCTGCTGACACTCTGTTGGCACATCTGAGCCCATCAGCAACTTTGCAGGTGCTCTGGGGGCACCTCCTTAGGAAAACCTGTGCCAAGCTGGTGTGAGAAGCATGAAGCTATGTGAAAAGAGCAGATCTTTAGTGGGATAAAGATCTTTTAACACCAAAAGCTTTGGTGTTAAAAAATGTAGCAGAGCAAGAGATGGAGACTCCTCTGGGCAGCCTGCTCCAGGCCTCCAGCACCCTTACAGCAAGTAAATTTCTCCTCCTGTTCAGAGGGAACCTCCTGGGTTCCAGTTTGTGCCTGCTGTCACTTGTCCTGTCACTGAAAAGAGTCTGCCCCCATCCTCTTGTCCTATTGCTTGTTCCTTGGGAGAAGAGACCAACCCTGACCTGGCTCCAGCCTCCTTTCAGGGAGCTGTGAAGAGCAAGAAAGTCTCCCCTCAACCTCCTTTTCTCCAGGCTGCACACCCCCAGCTCCCTCAGCTGCTCCTCCCCAGCCCTGTTCTCCAGACCCTTCCCCAGCTTTGTTGCCCTTCTCTGGACCTGCTCCAGCCCCTCAATATCCTTCCTGCAGTGAGAGGCCCCAAACTGAACCCAGTATTCAAGATCCAGCCTCACCAGTGCTGAGTACCAGGGGAGAGAAGGCCCCAAACCACATTCTTTGTATAAGGTTCTTGTTTATTCATATATTACAAAATTACAGTTTCACTAAAGAAATAGAAAAATAGGAAATTCTTTGGAAAAATGCTTGTAACTGGCCAACACTTCCTCAAAAGGCATTAAACACCCAAATTACTACACATCAATGACCCAAACATTCAGTGAACTACTGAGATGGTCCCAAATAATATAGTGAAGGTAGGTCTGAAAAAAATAAAGCAGATAAAGTCTTGTTTTTACCAAAAGGTTTGTTTCAGAGTAGGGAAAGTCAGGACTCGGTTACAGTCTGGAATCCAGCTTCACTCGTGTCAGTATCGTGTTCCTAAGGCAAAGGAAGAGGAGACAAAAAAAGAGAGATAAAAAAATCAACAATTGGGTAGAAAGGTCAGATTTTTGTTTCAACTTGACTCTCTGGGGAACACCTGTTAGCAGCAGGAGCTGATTTTACTAAGATGCTCTAAAGAATAGAATAGAATAGAATAGACCAGACCAGACCAGGTTGGAAGAGACCTTAAAGATCATTGCGTCCAACCTATCATCCAACACCCCCTAATCAACTAAACCATGGCACCAAGCACCCTATCAAGTCTCCTCCTGAACACCTCCAATGATGGTGACTCCACCACCTCCCCAGGCAACCTATTCCAATGGGCAATCACTCTCTCTGTGTAGAATCTCCTCCTAACATCCAGTCTGAACCTCCCCTGGTGCAGCTTGAGACTGAGTCCTCTTGTTCTGGTGCTGGTTGCCTGGGAGAAGAGACCAGCCCCAGCCTGTCTACAACCTCCCTTCAGGGGAGAGATTTTGAAGCTTCAAATTCACTATGAAGAATCCTTTCAACACAGTGCCTCTTGTGAGCCAGAATGCTGGTTTCAGAGAATCCCAGAATCCCAGCATGCTGGGGTGTGAAAGGGACCTCTGGAAATCACCCAGTCCAGCCCACCTGCTAAAGCAGGGACACCTACAGCAACTTGCCCAGGATCACAATGTCCAGGCAGGTCTGGAAATCTCTCCAGAGGAGATGACTCCACAACCCCTCTGGGCAGCCTGCTCCAGGGCTCTGGCACCCTCCCAGCAGAAATGATTCTCCTATTTAAATGGAACCTCCTGGGTCCCAGTCTCTGTCTGGTGTCCCTTGTCCTGTCACTGGGCACCACTGAAAAGAATCTGGCCCCATCCTCTTTCCCCCCCACCCCTCAGATATCTCCCATCTCTCTTGCAGCACTAGCAAGCTGTGGTGGTTGCTGAGGGCACGCTGCTGTTACACAACACCCCAGGAAATGAGCTGGACTTAGCTGCAATTACCAAAACTACACTTGCATGTATTAATCCCCCAATTAAAACAAGGGAAGGTCTTACTAACTTGAGCATTGCATCCTGTACAGATCAACAGGCAAAAGTGTTATTTTGGATCACACTCCAGTGGTCTGATCTCTTACATAACAAATGTCTGAACACATCACTGTGCCTCTTGCCTGGGACTAATGTAGCTGCCACAAAGACCTATCAGCCTCCATCCCACTGCCACCAACCAGCCACTTGTGACTCTGTTACTGAAAATACCTGATTCAGTTTCTTAAACTCAACCACTTGGAAGAAGATGTGCTCCAGGATATGTTTGGCATCTTGCTTCTCCTTTGGGAGTTTGCTTGTTATTCCCAGGATATCGCCACACTTCCGTACGTAGAAGTCCAGGTCATCATCAGTACCTAAAGGAACAGCCCCAGGGCAGAAGGCAGGGTAAGAGCACACACATCTGCAGCAGCTGGGCAAAAATGGCCTACAAATCTCCACTTGTTGTTGGCATTCTAAGGGGTTAAGCCTTATAACTAAGTTCAGTGCACTAGCTGTGATGTACTCCTGCAGCTACTGCTTTCTTCTCTTCTTTAGGCTTCAGGTGTGTTCAAAATCATCTCAAGATTTTAACTTCAAAGCATAAAGAGATGTGGAATACATCAGCAGGAGCATGCAACACACATCATGCATGGGAGAGGAAAGAGGAGGCAGGAGAGTCAGGAAATGTCATGCTACAAACACAACGTCATGGCACATCAAGTCATGGCCTCAGTTCCCAAGGCCTTCCAGCCTCCTGAGATGAGAGCAGTGGATTGTCATGAAGGAGGCCCAGGGTTTCACATCAGATCTAACAACCACTGTCCTCCAAACACTTGGGACTTTATACATAAATGTGTAAAGAATCAGCGTGCTCTGCTCACATTTGTTTGTGATCTCTGCAAGACGCGCTTTCTCAGAGGAAAAAGTTTCATCCAAGTCAAAAAGCTCCAGAGGGGGAGGAGGCAAATCCTTGAAAGCAGGTGGGAAAACCTTGAAGAGAACCATCAGCACAGTTCAGCAACAGATGCTTGTCTTATGCTTCACATATCTCTCTCAACAGTTTTGGACTTAGGCTGGACTTGGAAGAAATGCTTCCTCAAGTCCAAAGCAGCTCCAAAGGACACAGCACACCTTTATTTTTCAACCACCACTTACAGTTTGTAAAAATCACTGGATATTCCAGAAAAGTTTAGCCATCAGTGTGCTCCAGTCATGACTTAGCATCACAACTAGAAGCACTGCATTTGCAGCTTGGTTTTGGCTTTGTTCCGTGAGTTCCGTGAGGGAGCCCAGAACTGGACCCTGTGCTCCAGATGTGGCTTCACTAGGGCAGAGTAGAGGGGGGGAAAAACCTCCCTTGACCTGCTGGTCACACTCTTCTTAATGCTCCCCAGGAGATCATTTGTCTCCTTGGTCAAAATCTGCTTTTTGAAATCAGTTTGACACATCCCCCCCCAGAGCTCATGTTGCTGTTAGCTCACAGCTCTGCTGGCACACACCTGGCCAGCCTTTGCTGGCCAAGACAAATGCTCCACTTTCTATTTTCCCAGAGGACCCAGGAGATGCAAGAACAGTGGGACAGACTTGCTCCTCCCCAGCAGCAGTCAGTATATTGCATCACCACAGCTCTCTGGAACACCACATTCTGTTTTCACAGCAAAGGCTGAACCAGCACAGGACTGGCAGCAGCTACTGGGCTGAAGGGTTTTATACCCAAGGCACTCCACAGCCACATAATTCACTGTGACAACAGCATTTCTCACTTCTTGTTGTTCACTCAAAAGAACTATGGAGATGCCACACATGCTCTCCATGAAAAAGGATTCTCCATGTGCTCTCTTTAGCAAGAAGATGACTCACAGCTGGCTGGAGGACAGGTAGTGGAGTCTCAAACTGTGGCTGAATGAGTTGGAGGGGTTCATGCTTCACATTCAGCTGTTCATAAGCTCTGCAGCACAGAAAAAGACAAAATATGAGATGAGAAATGTCCCAAAACCCATTTCCAGTTGCTGGCTGCAGGGATGGCTTTGCATGAAGCCACCAGGCTCAACATTATGCACAGTCACAGCATAAAACAAAATGGTGCATGAGGAAAATGTGATCCAGTTCACAAAAAGCAGACTTGGGATTTCAAAAGGGTTTTTCAGGAAGCTATTTCACTAAATTACTTGTGATGGGATGAGGGAAATACAGGAAAGAGAGAGTCAGAAGAAAGAGTGTCCAGAGCAGAGTGGAGTTTTATGTCCATGTGTTCATCCATGGCATGGTAACAGATGACTTACATGGGACAAAGCTGCCAGTGATGGGAAACTGGGGAAACTGAGCTGCAGATAAATCTTTCAACACAACTACTGGGAAATGCAAAGATGACTTCAGTAAATGCCAAGTAATCCAGCAGTGGAAAAACCCCCAGCTAGCACTCCAGAAACTACCCAGCATTGCTGCAGGTAGTTTTACTAGAAGTATCACTTCACTGCATCAGTAGTAGTGAGAAAAAAGGAGAAAACAATGTCAGAAACAACAGCTAAGAGAAGAAGGAAGAGGAAACATCACTGTCATGCTGTACAAATCGACCTCCTGGCACATCTGTGCTCGGAATGCTGCCTACAGCTCAGTCCCCTCTGCTCTCACACAGATACAGTTAAGCACAAACAGAAAATGCAGACTAAAGAATGGAGTAAATAAATAAAATCACAGCTGCTGACTTGATAACTGAAGGCAGGGCAGTTGTATCCAGCTGATAAAGGGACGTGTCAAACAGCTTTGTGAAGTCTCTTGGGATCTCATCTCCTTCCTGCAGGCAGACCCGCAGCTGCTCCGAGAGCGCAGCGGTGTCTGGGGGCATGGTGTAGTCTGAAATCTGAACACACAGACACACACTCAGGGGCTGAAAAGACAACCCATTTCCATAGCCTCTTTCTAATTTGTATCTCACCCAAAATCTTATCTAAGAAGAATTCTTTCATTCTTTACCCTTTGCAGTGCAGCTAACTAGGTGAGTGCAAACTCTCCTCTTCAGCTCTCTAGTCAGCTGTGCATGACTGCTGCTCTTTTTCTGCACACAGGACAGAGTCTCCTCCAAGCTGAAGAGTCCCAGCTCCCTCAGCTTTTCCTCATAAAGGAGATGTTCCACTCCCTTCATCTTTGAAGCTCTCTGATGGGCTGTTTTGAAGCAGTTCCCTGAGGTTCTTCTTGAGCTGAGGGGCCCAGAACCAGACACAATATTCCAGATGTGGCCTCACTAGCACAGAGTAGATGTGGAGAACCTCTCTCAACCTTCTAATCCACCCCAGGATGCCACTGGCCTTGGCCACAAGGGCACACTGCTGGTTCATGAGCATCCTGTTGTCTACCAAGACTCCCAGGTCTTTTTCCCCAGAGCTGCTCTCCAACAGACCAGCCCCCAAACTACTGGTCCACGAGGCTGTCCTTACCCAGATGCAAGACTCTGCACTTATCCTTGCTGGATTTCATTCAGTTTCTCCCTGCCCAGCTCTCCAGCCTGTCCAGGTCCCACTAAACAGCAGCACAGCCTTCAGGTGTCAGCCACTCCTACCAGTGTCATCAGCAAACTTGCTGACAGTGAACTCCATTCCCTCAGCCAGGTCCTTGATGAATATACTGAGTAATACTGGTCCCAGTACCAACCCCTTGGGGACTCCACTCATGCCCAATTCATCTGTGTACCCAGGGTCAGATCCTGAATAAAGGCTCAACAACAACAGCATCCATCCTGCTGTCAACCAGTTTGAGCTAAATACTGGGGCTGCTGGATCACATTGTTATTTACCAACTTGCAGTGGATTTTTCTTACCTCAGGGTCCTCTGTATCCATCTGGTTCAAATGGATATCTGATGTTGTGAGCCACTGGAAAAGCACATCCTGGAGGAGGGCAAAAGTGAAGAGTTCATTTCTGGAGGGTCCCAATAATCACTAATTAAAACACTCATGTTAAATCTGTTAAATAATATACCACCAAAAAGAAGGAAAAGATGGGTAATAAAGCAAAGAATATCTAGGGAGAAGATCAAAACTGTGTTTGTCTCTACCTCTGGAAGCACTGAGTCATGGAAAGTGCATGACAGCCTCCAGCTACCAGGAGCTATACATGCAAAGGTTTGTAGTAACCAGTAGCCATAATCAAGCTCTAAAGAAGCTAAGAAAAAGTAGTAGCCAAAATAACAGCCTACTTAAGGTTCAAATGTTAACACTAAAGTGGTGAAAGGAAGCAGGGAAAGCTTTTCAGACTCCCTCCTGTTAGTTGTGCTTTAACCAGTTCCTCAAGGCTTTGGTGTTGGGTTAGAATCCCCACATGGAATCCATTTCATAGCTGCCTTGTTCTAAGGTGAAGCCTTTGGATGGCTTTGTAAGTGCTGTGAAAATCCACTATGGTGTTTTCAATAACAACTCAAACCCAACCCCCAAACTTACCATGATCTTACTGTTTTCTTCTTTATCTAAATATTGATCACTGAACATGTGGGAGGATCCCAGTGCTGCCATCTTTCCACCTTGACTCTATCAACCAAGAATGCAATACAGTTAATCTTAGGGTTCTGGAGCCCTGAAGCAGTCTGCCCAGACAGGCTGTAGAGTATCCCTTTCTGGAAAAAAATTCCAAACCCATCTGGACATTGCAATCCTGGGCAACCTGCTGTGAGTGACCCTGCTTTAGCATGGGGGTCAGACTCCAGCGGGTCAAGGGAGGTGATTCTCCCCCTCTACTCAGCTCTGGTGAGACCCCACCTGCAGTACTGCCTCCAGTTCTGGAGCCCCTAGTACAAGAGGGATATGGAAGTGCTGGAAGGTGTCCAGAGAAGGGCCAGGAGGATGAGCAGAGGGCTGGAGCACCTCTCCTGTGAGGACAGACTGAGGGACTTGGGGCTGTTCAGTCTGGAGAAGAGAAGGCTCCCAAGTGACCTAATTGTGGCCTTCCAGTATCTGAAGGAGGCCTACAAGAAGGCTGGGGAGGGACTACTCAGGATCTCAGGTAGTGATAGGACTAGGGGGTATGGAACGAAGCTGGAGGTGGGGAGATTCAGGCTGGAGGTGAGGAGGAAGTTCTTCCCCATGAGAGTGGTGAAGCCTTGGAATGGGTTGTCCAGAGAGGCGGTTGGGGCGCTGTCCCTGGAGGTGTTTAAGCCCAGGCTGGACGAGGCTCTGGCCAGGCTGATCCAGTGTGGGATGTCCCTGCCCATGGCAGGGGGGTTGGAACTAGATGATCCTTGTAGTCCCTTCCAACCCTGACTGATACTGTGAGACTATAAACCTCCACCATGCAACGATAATCTTACTAAAATATCACTAAAACAGTGGGGAAAACTCCCCAAACCTTGAGGAACTAAACCCATCCATCTGCCAACTCAACAAATGTGTAATCATTGCTGTCAATCAAATGAATTCTCTGCTGAACCCCCCTTCCCCCCCAAAAAGTTTTCCATTCAAGAAGGCAGGAGTCACTAGGCTCATCTGGAGTTTGCAGATGCAGAAAATGCACTCTCAACTTCTGTGTGGGGCAGGAGGAGAAGGCATGGTGACACACAGAGAGTCATACCTCATGCTGATAGAAAGCTAGAACAGGCCTGTTGAGCGGGAAGCAGACAGATCCTGTTGACAGAACAGCCACTGCTGGCTTCATCACATTCAGTGTAGCACCAAATGGGTACAGGAAAGTGAGAGCTCTGCAGGGAACACAGGAGCTCCATCAGTACCTGTGTGTGTCAGGGAGGCTGGACACACCTACAGAACTCATGCTCTCTGCCTGACCTGCAAACTCTGCACTGCTGCTGGAATGGCAGGAGCTGTGCTTTTGAAACTTAACCCTTAACAACATTTCAGTCTCTTTCTACAGAGTTTGCCAGGCTGATGATTTGTCTTCAATAAGGAGCAAAGAACACAGACCCAGCTGTGTCCTGGGCTGATCCCCAGCAGCGTGGGCAGCAGGTAGAGGGAGGGCATTCTGCCCCTCTGCTCCGCTCTGCTGAAACCCCACCTGCAGTGCTGGGCCCAGCTCTGGAGTCCCCAGCACAAGAAGGACATGGACCTGTTGCAAGGAAGAATTCAAATAATTAGAGTTATTTGCAGAAAAACTGTATTCTTCTCAATGCTTTTCACTCTTCTGCAGCACAGAGGGATGGAAAGCTAAAACCTGCAATGGCCACCTTGCCCTGGATTAAGACTCTTTACAATGTAGGGTGGCTCATGCCTGCAGCCAGACTCCTCAGTACCCAGAGGTTATTCATATGGACCTTGTTTAATCAAATTAAAATCCACAGACTAGGGGCAAAAAAAGGTTTGGTCAGGAGGACAATAATTCCCTGCAAGCCTATCACTTCTGCTCCTTCATTGGTTATCAAACACTTGCTACACAGATTCTCCTTTCCAGATATAACCAGAGGACTAAGAAGCTGGCACAAGAAAGACATTAGAAAATCTCAAGACAAGCACAACACACTCCTGGTAGTTACAAACCTGCTAATTCTGAGTCATTCTAAACTCTTTTTCACATCAGGAAAACACTTACTGGGAGTCATGTCCACTTCCATCTTCATCCGTTGTCTCAAGCACCGTTCTTCTTGCAGCTACACTGATTCCCCTGCAAGATGTTGAGAAGCAAAACTCAACTGAGACCAGTAGGAATCAGAAGAGTTGGCTGTGAGGATTTATATACCCCAAACACTTACCTATTCAGGACTCCATCAGAGATTAGTGCTTCTTTTGGGTGGTGGTACTTGTAGTATACATTTCGTACTACAGCATCTTGAAGAAAGGAGGGGAGGGAAACAAATAGGTATTTACATCTTAGCTGCTTGGTGTGCCAGAGGCAGCAAGGAAGAAATGATTTAGCTGCTGGATTCCCTGCCTGTTTGCTTCTCAGGCCACAAAGCTGGCATGTGGCACCCAAAAGATCTCAAATCAACCTTCTGGACATACAGATTTACAACAGGGATACACTTGCACGTTCAGAGAAAAACTATACAAACCAAGCACACCTCCAGGCCTTCTGCCAAGCAGGAGAGGCAAAAGGATGATCCACTTAAGAGGATATGTATCAAGTTTGATGAGGTCAAATTTGCTTTAGCTGTCTGCCTACTAAAAGCTTCAGGGATTGAAACCAGTTGGGGGCAAAAAACCCCTAAGGCACAGTCTAGTAATGCCACCAAAGACCCCACAGCTATTTTATGCACACTGAGACAAAGTTGTTTTGTTGGTTGGGATTTCCCCCCCCACCCCAAAAATGAATGGCATTTTCTGGGCCTGCTGAAGAAAAGTGCCACTGTTTATTCAGAGTGAGGATGAAGTGATTCAGTCCACTAAAATGTTTTCAACAGAAGGCTTTTTAACCCTGAAATGTCACTGGAATTAATTGTTGGGCATAAATACCTCTAAACCTGACAACCAAAGCAAAGGAATGGAGATAAATAGTGTGGCCAGCAAGGAGCAGGGAGGTCACTCTGCCCCTGTACTCAGCACTGGTTAGGCCACAGCTTGAGTACTGTGTCCAGTTCTGGGCTCCTCAGTTTAAGAAAGACATTGAGATACTTGAAGGTGTCCAGAGAAGGGAAACAAGGCTGGGGAGAGGTCTGGAGCACAGCCCTGTGAGGAGAGGCTGAGGGAGCTGGGGTTGCTTAGCCTGGAGAAGAGGAGGCTCAGGGGAGACCCTATTGCTCTCCACAACTACCTGAATGGAGGCTGTAGACAGGCAGAGGTTGGTCTCTTCTCCCAGGCAACCACCAACAGAACGAGAGGACACAGTCTCAAGCTGTGCCAGGGGAAATTTAGTCTCGAGGTGAGGAGAAAGTTCTTCACAAAAAGAGTAATTGGCCATTGGAATGTGCTGCCCAGGGAGGCGGTGGAGTCACCATCCCTGGAGGTGTTCAAAAAAGGACTGAATGTGGCACTTGGAGCCATGGTTTAGTTAGTCATGAAGTGTTAGGTGATAGGTTGGACTTGATGATCTCTGAGGTCTTTTCCAACCTGGTTGATTCTATGAGATGGTGAAGCTGTTACCAGGGTACTCTGCTCATGGAAAGCCCTCGGTGTGTCCAGTATTACACTGCCACATCCATGCAGACTGCAAGCAAACCCATCTCACAGACCAACAGGTACTCTGTGAAAAGGATCTGCTTGGGTTCTATCTACACAAGCTGAACCTGCTGCTTTGGCTTTGCTCCAAGTAGATGCATAAAAGGTATCACTGAAGCCCCATTACCATTATTGAAAATGATGCCATATTCTTCCAACAGGAAGTTGATATTTGTGCCACATCTGGACTCTCCACCTTCTCTCAGCATCACCAAGATGGCTCCACCATCCTCCAGGAACTTCTTCAGAACAGAAAACTAGAAAACAATAAAGACCCAGACAAAATATATGTGAAAGAAGCTACAGACAGGACTGCTGGAAGTAAGGTAAATGATTCTGCCTACTTGCAATCAACTTGATCCTATGAGAACAAGGTAAACTCATATAAGGCAGCACAAGTGCAAAGCCTTCTGTGCTCACATCAAGCAAATCTTAAACCATAACTGATTTGCAAACAATTATTGACTTCTTACCTCAGCAGCACTGAACTTTTCTCTTGGCCCTGCTGTAATCCACAGTTTTACCCCAAAGAGCTTCTCAGATGTGATCTCATCTTTTAGGCTAGGAACAGATTAATGAAGATGTGTTATGATTGGATACAGTCCTGACTGAACACCTCCTTGGTTTGGTATGGCAAACCAAACCAAAGGGCTGGCAAATAAGCACAAAGCAAATGACTTCAGTCACTTCACATCCTTCTATCTGGGTTTAAAGTGAACAACTCAAGCAAAAATAATCCTTACAGATGTCTAATAGTAAAGTCTCTGGAACATGGTACAGTGGCAGATTCAGAACTGGTATAAAATGTCACAGCTACTATTAAACCTTGTGCCTCATCAGCTTCCTCTCTACTTGTTTTTGCTCTGGGAACATTTTGCAGTGGATTCACAATATCAGATGCACAATGGCTGTTTTCTTTTAATCCCAAACTCTAAAGCATGACAGACTCAAAAACCTGCAGCAGGAGTTTTCATCCTTGTAACTTACACAACTTCACTTACTGTGAGGGTGGTGAGACACTGGAATAGGTCATGGATGCCTCCCTCCCTATCTAATCAACTAAACCATGGCACCAAGTGCCTCATCCAGTCTCTTCCTAAACACCTCCAGTGATGGAGACTCCACCACCTCCCTGGGCAGCACATTCCAATGGCCAATCTCTCTTTCTGGGAAGAACTTCTTCCTAACATCCAGCCTAAACCTTCCCTGGCACAGCTTGAGACTGTGTCCTCTTGTTCTGGTGCTGGCCGCCCGGGAGAAGAGACCAACCCCCACCTGGCTACAACCTCCCTTCAGGTAGTTGTAGAGAGCAATAAGGTGAAGGAGAATAGGTTTAGAGTGGGTCTTAGGAAGAAGCACTTTAGTGTAAGGATGGTGGGACTCTGGAACAGGCTGCCCAAGGAGGTTGTGGATGCCTCCTCCCTGGGGGTGTCAAGGCCAGGTTGCATGAGACGGTCAGCAGCTGAGTCTACTTGAAAGGTGTCCCTGCCCATGGTGGAGAGATTGGAGCAGATGATCTCTAAGGTCCCTTCCAACATAACCTGTTCTACAGTAAAACAGCTATAAGTTCCAAAGGCAAATTACAGCTAATGGCAGAGCACACTCGATGCAAACCGAGAGCTCTTGGCTTATGACACACAACCCCAGCGACTACTCGGGGATCCAGCGCAGACCTCACAGGAATCCCAGGATCTCTCTGGGCCTGCAGGAGCCCAGCCCCTACCCGCGGGGCTGCACGGTGCTGAGGTGAGGCCACCCCCGGGGAGATGCAGAGGCCGGGAAGGCTGCTGGAACCCTCCGGGGACCCCAGGCCAGCCTTCGTCCCTGCCTGCAAAAGGCCCCACGCCGCCTCCTGGAAAACAACAACTGCAGCTCCCCCGAGGCTGCCCCTCACCTCTGGATCTTCCAGTTACCGCGAAGCCTCTTCCGCAGGGACTTGTAGCTGCTGGCGAGGCTGAACGCCTCTCCTTTGGACGCGTTGAAGACTATGGCGTTCCGCGGGCCCTTCTCCATAGGGCTAGCTGGGGCTGCCACCGCCGCCGGAGAACGCCGGCTCTCGGGACCCTACCCTACGGCAGGGCCGAGGATGGCGGCGTAGCAACCGGCCCGGCGCGGGGCGCATGCGCGGGGCGGCCGCTGCCGGGAAGGGAGGGGAGGGAGAGCAGGGCGGCATCGCTGTGCCGGGCTGGCGGGGCAGGGAGAGCCGGGCGGCATCGCTGTGCCGGGCTGGCGGGGCAGGGAGAGCCGGGCGGCATCGCTGTGCCGGGCTGGCGGGGCAGGGAGAGCCGGGCGGCATCGCTGTGCCGGGCTGGCGGGGCACGGAGAGCCGGGCGGCATCGCTGTGCCGGGCTGGCGGGGCACGGAGAGCCGGGCGGTAGCGCTGTGCCGGGCTGGCGGGGCACGGCGGGGCAGGGAGAGCCGGGCGGCAGCGCTGTGCCGGGCTGGCGGGGCGCGGCGGGGCAGGGAGAGCCGGGCGGCAGCGCTGTGCCGGGCTGGCGGGGCGCGGCGCTCAGCGCACCGCGCTGCGGGCCCGGGCTATAGCCTGCCGGGGAGCCACGGCCGCAGCCACGGCTGCCTCGAACTCTAGTTGTGGGCACCGTGGGCCTGGCTCCGGGCAGTGAGCGCTGAGCCTACCCCGGGCAAGCCCTCAGCTGTCGTCCCTCAGGCAGCAGCCCCAACTCGGGAAGGAGGTTCTGGGCTTTAAGCCCAGGGGAAAGGCAAAAACCCTTCATGCGTTCTATTTGCCTAACGTCAGGACTTTTGCGGCAGAAACTCGCTGAAGCACAGTCAAGTGTTGGAATATTGCCACCCTCCAGCACATCATGACCTGTCTTGGGTGACACGTTGGACTTGATGATCCTTGAGGTCTTTTCCAACCTTATTGATTGTATGACACCAACACCCACCTCCCCCTGCCCAGCCTTTACACTCAGAACCGAGATGGAAGCACATCAGTCTGTGCACTTTATTATAAACCACATCACGTTTCTGTTGACTTCAGCATTAGAAAAAACACCCAATATAAAGTTCCAGTACAGGATGAGCATCACACTCCTTGCAGTTTATCCCCCTTTTGCCCCCAGCCTCTCTCCCTAGCACAGCAACAGAACAAAACTACTTAAAAAAACACCCTAGGAAGCAACCTTCTGTGAGGACAGCAGCTTTTAAATTAAGGCAGAATAAATAACTGTTTACATGGGTGACAGGGCTTTGCAGAGGGGTGCTGGAGCCTGGAGCACTGCTCCTGCTCTGCTGGCCCCTGTGCCAGGGCTCAGTGCAGCTGTGGAGTGGGCTCAGGCTCCCTTGCTTTGTGCTTCCCTGTGCTTGGAGGTGCTCCAGGTTATGCTCCTTGCAGCAGTGTTGGTGCATCTCAAGCACGTGCTGTGAAAGGATCCCCCACCCCCAGAAGGGTTTGGCCATAAAGTTATCTTTATTCTTTCTGAGCAACTCAGTCTCTTCCCCCCCCCTCTTTCATCTGAGATTCCCCCCCGCCAACATAATAGCCTCCCTCTTGCTTCAGCAGCATCCTAGTCATAGGCTAGAGAGAGGGACTGGCTGGCATGAAAATCCAAAGGGCAGGGTCAGGATTGACAGGTGTACAGCAGCCTTTGGAGCAAGAACTGAGCAGTTTTACAGTCTAGCTCAGTCCAGAATAAGTGGCTCTTAAGGCCTACCTAAAGGAAGTTAAGCATGAAGAGTTTCTTTTGCTGGGAAGTAAAAGAGTAGATGGCAGTGGGCAGAGTTAGCTCCACAAAAGAATGGCCAGTTGGGGGGGGGGGTGTGTGTGTGTGTGTTGATGTGAGGGATGGTACATACCTCAACCATAAATACAACCACAGAGTGAATGCAATTCTGCCAAGCCACACATGAGGGGAATAAAATAAATCATAATCTGTGTCCCACCTTCCCTGCCAGAGGAACAGTCATTTAGAGGGAAATCCAAACAGTGAAAGTTGAGAGCTCTGTTCCATCCAAGGCAGTTAGTGTATTAGTCCCAATCTCCTTCAACCATGGGCAAAGCACGGTACCAATCCTTTCAAAAAGGAAAGAAAAATGAAGGGGGAAAAAAAACCCAACCCCAACCAACATAAAACCTATTCAGTTAAAAATTGGCTTCTCAAAGCCATTGTAAAACCTAGATGTCTTCTTCAGTTGGTGCATAAGAAAAGCCTAAAAATGCATCTGAGGCACTGGAGCTGCTGGCTGCTAGGTCAGGTGTGTGAGTGATGGAGGCAGAGATTGCTTCTTGGGTGAACTCTGGATCAAAGTGTCGCAGATCAGCTGGACCAGCCTAAGCCAAGAAACAGAGAGACAGTCATTGTGAGGGACCAGAGCCCAACCACCCCCTTAGGTTCAAGAAGAGACCTACTCTTCCAAAAGCATCATTCTTACTGCATTTGCAGTTCCTCAGTGCTTAAGACATCTGGAGAGGATTCCTTTTGCAGCACTAAACAACGAGGACAGACACCCACTTACCACATTGGGGTTGAATGGAGGAGTAATCCTCTTGTGGTACAAGTCATCCCAGTTTATTGGGCTGAAGAACACATGATTCTTTATCTCAAGCTGCATAGAAAGCAGGGAGGAAATTAGTCTTCTGCCAGCCCTCCTTTGCCAGCACCTGCCAGCAGGTTTCATAGCATTGAAGTAGTTAAAGCAAGAGTTTGAGCTACCACATATCCATGTAGGGGCCATGTAGCAAATCCTCACTACAGGAGGGTCATGGTCCAGTAATCCCTTGAAGGGAGATAACACCATCACATGTTAGTGTCCTAGCTTGTCATCACATCTCAAGTCATAGTATTTTCCCCTTTGGAAATCCAGTTCAGTGCCATATGCCCCTTTTAGGGAGCTGAAGGGACATCAGCATGCATGGAAAGCTTTTTCCAAGGCAGTGCTGTTAGGAAAGAAAGGCTCAGAACAGAAAGGTTTCCTATTAATCCTCCCTCCTGATCTGAACAGAAGCAACCTACAAAGTCTGTCTTGGCACCCAGCCTCCTCTTCTGGTCCTTGTGGAGAAGTCCTTGGAGGATGTCACAAGCTGCCACAGTCTTGCACCCTTGGATCTGGAGTTGCTTGTGCAGAATGTTGTCATACATCTGAGAGACATCCCGGCTGTAAAAAGGAGGCTAATTTGAAAGAAAGGAGAAGCAGCCAGGTAAAGCATGAGCTACCATAAGGAACCACACATCACAGGTCAAATTGGATCCTGCAGTGAGGAGATGAAGGAAACCTGCCACATCTCAGCTATCAAACAGATGTGAATAGAGATTCAGAGGGCAACAGGTCATTCTCATTCAGGATTCCACTGTCTGTGCCAGGTGCCACACAAACATCAAACCAACCTCAATGTCAACAACAGTCTCCATCATGTGGCATAAAGCAGCTTCCAAACTTACCAGGCCAAACAGCATCTCATAGAGGACAGCTCCTAGGCACCACCAGTCTACTGTCCTGTCATAGGGCTGCTTCTTTAGCACCTCAGGAGCCAAGTACTGGGAAAAATCAGGAGTAAATGTTTGAGTCAAAAAGCTTTGTCGTCACGAGAACACAAACCTGGCTGCAGCTCATACTCAGCAAATGCATTAGGAAGCACACAGATGCAGTTCCTGCTATGCCTTGGTAGACTCTCCACTTGCTTCGGAGCAATAGGCTTGAAAGATACCTACTAGTACTCTCAAAGTGGTCTGGGTTTGTTTGGTTTGGTTTTTTGGGGGTGGCTATAGAAAGTTCTCCCCCTATAGAGGGCTTGTACAAGGATTTGCCACCCACTGCAACTCCGCCTGCAAAGCTCTCCTGCACTAACACATTACACCTCTAAGAGGCTCCTTTGGCTTTGAGAAGGCTGCACTTTTCAGTCCCAGTAAGTCTGTCCAAAGCAGGAAAACTACCAATAATCACCACCAAGGAGCAATAGAGAATTCAATTGGCCTGCAGAGCAGGCAGCACATCAAGTCTGGTGTCGCAGAGGATTATCTGTGTACCATTAGGGCACCAAAAAAACCCCACAAACCAGAGCTGGAACATTCCTGCTTGGTTCATGCTGTACTATTGCATAAGTGTGTCCCCACTGACAGCCAAAGGGCTACCACCAGGAAATTGCTGCCCACTTCTGAGCTTGAAATACTGAAAGGTATCTTGTTTGCTGACTCTTCTTCAAGCTACCTGAGGAAGGACTGTAGGACAGGTGTATTACCTAGGCCAAAGTGTTACAAAGTCCCCAGGTCAGCAAGAAGCAGGAAAAAACCTCTGAGAAGCCAAACTGGGGATCAGTTTTAGCACAGCCTAGTCAAGGTGCATAGGAGAAAAGATATTTCCTCCCCTAGGTGCAGAGTTCACATTCCAGGAGAGCCTGGTCCTCTCCTCTGCACAAGGTGTTTTGCAGCACCTGCTTAGGACATGCAGGAGAGCACAGCAAGCTCCTGTCAGGACCAGCAGGCTCCCTGTTCTGTAGCTCCATGGGATCAGAACAGGTCAACAGCCTCCTCACAGGTTCGCTTGTGGGTTCCCAGGCTCAAGGTTATGTCCACAGCTACCTGGAGCAGCCCTAGTGTCACAGGAGTGGCTGTTGTCAAGTGCAGGTGTCCCTGCTTCTGAAAGCACAGCAAATTTAGAGTACAGCTGCTACAGGCAAAACTGTGCACTGCTGAGTAGGGAAAGCCTTATCTGAACTACCAGCTTCAGGCTGACAGCCTCAAAGAGACCAAGATGCTCTTACTCAGAGCTCCTATTTTGAGCACCCACACGAATCTGAGACCCAGAGCCACAAGTCTCTGAAGGCATTCAGCCCATGCCCAGGGGTCACAGCAAAACCCCAGCACATGCAGTACCTCAGGAGTGCCACAAAAGGTAGTTGTTGTCTCCTCTTGCTCCATTCCTTCTTTGCAGAGTCCAAAGTCTGTCAGTACTATGTGTCCCTAAAGAGAGGAGAGAAATGTCACCTTGGCCCATTCTTTCTGGAAAGCAGACAGGATTTCCAAGCACTGGACTTCACACTGCATCTCATGTATGTTTTAGAATAGAATTAACCAGGTTGGAAAAGACCTCTGAGGTCGAGTCCAACCTATCACCCAACACTACCTAATCATCTAAACCCTGTCACCAAGCACCCCATCCAGTCTCTTCCTTAAGACCTCCAATGATGGCGACTCCACCACCTCCCCAGGCAGCACATTCCAATGGCCAATCTCTCTGGGAAGAACTTCTTTCTAACTCCCAGTCTGAACCTCCCCTGGTGCAGCTTGAGACTGTGTCCTCTTGTTCTGGTGCTGCTTGCCTGGGAGAAGAGACCAACCTCTGCTTGTTTACAACCTCCCTTCTGGTAGTTGTAGACAGCAAGAAGGTCTCCCCTGAGCCTCCTCTTCTCCAGGCTAAGCAACCGCAGCTCCCTCAGCCTCTCCTCCCAGGGCTGTGCTCCAAACCCCTCCCCAGCTTTGTTGCCCTTCTCTGGACAAGATCCATGCAGTGAGGTAGAGCTATAGCCCAGCCTGCAGAGCCACAGCCCTCCCTTTCTGGTCCTGATGCTTTCAAAGCCAGACAGCATGAGCTGGGGATGTACCTGGCAGTCCAGGAGAATGTTCTCAGGTTTTAAGTCCCTGCAAGACAAAATGGGCTGTTTGAGCAGATTTGGCCAGAATATTTAGAAGAGCTGGATCTGACAACAGGAGTTAACAAAATTTCCCAATCTAGCTCACCCAGACCTTCCCAGTGTGCAGGCTGCCATCAGTGTTGGTTATGAGCACACACACATGCAAACACAAAGGCTGCTGTCACAGGTCAGCTGTCAGCCTGCATGTCTCTCAGGAACAATTTCTGCAGAGACAACTTCTTACTTACTGAGCCAGATTTCTTTTAGATCTTTACACCTAACCATTCTCTCTTAGAATCATAGAGTCAATAAGGTTGGAAAAGACCTCAAAGATCATCAAATCCAACCCGTCACCCAACACCTCCTGACTACTAAACCATGGCACCAAGTGCCACATCCAATCCCTTTCTGAACACCTCCAGGGATGGTGACTCCACCACCTCCCTGGGCAGCCTTCCCACTCTCAGGCTGAGAGGTTTCCTGCCCATTAGGTCCTGTGCTGACAGCACCCTTCTTGCAGGGCAGAGTGCCAGCAGCATGTTGCCTTGTCTGGGGTAGGAGATTCTTCTGCTATTCCAGTCCCACACTCTGCAGGGAGCCAGTGAAGCCCATCTCCTTCCCAGCACCACACACAACCTGGCTGGGCAGGCTTGGTGGCCCTGCTGTCCTCATGCCTCACCTGTAAATGATGTTTAGGGAATGCAGGTACCCAATGGCACTGGCGACTTCTGCAGCATAGAAGCGGGCCCGGGGCTCACGGAAACAGCGCTCCCTTTGCAAGTGGAAGAAGAGCTACAGGCAGATGAGAGGCTTGGTCATTTCTCCTCCCAGCAAAGCTAATGAAGTATGGCCAGGGCAAGCCTGAAAGCCAGCTGCTCACATGAAAACTGATTTGCAGCAAGCACCTAAATGAGTGCAACAAGTGACTCCAAGAAATCTGAACCCCTTTCCAAGCTTCTGCAGAACAGAGGAGGAAATCTGGCAAACAACAAATGGCATCACCCAAGCACTAGACCAGGATCCAGGGCTGTCCCATCAGTGGATTTTGCTTAAAGCTCACTATCAGTGTTTCACATTCTCCACAGAAAACAGTCTTCACATGTTTTTCTCAGAGTCCTCACTTTGGACATCATCTGGCTCTAAGTCATAGTCAGCAAGCTCTTCACTCATTTTAGAGGTAAGGTACTAACATGCCAGCTGCTCCTGGTTGGTCCTTGGCAGCAGTCAAAGCAATATTATAGAATCATAGAATCAGCCAGGTTGGAAGAGACCTCCAAGATCATCCAATCCAACCTATCACCCAGCCCTATCCAATCAACTAGACCATGGCACTAAGTGCCTCATCCAGTCTTTTCTTGAAGATCTCCAGGGACAGTGACTCTACCACCTCCCTGGGCATCACATTCCAATGGGCAATCACTCTCTCTGTGAGGAACTTCTTCCTAATATCCAGCCTGAACCTCCCCTGGCACAGCTTGAGACTGTGTCCCCTCGTTCTGGTGCTGGTTGCCTGGGAGAAGAGACCAACCCCCACCTGGCTACAACCTCCCTTCAGGTAGTTGTAGACAGCAATGAGGTCTCCTCTGAGCCTCCTCTTCTGCAGGCTAAGCAACCCCAGCTCCCTCAGCCTCTCCTCACAGGGCTTGTGTTCTAAACCCCTCACTAGTTTCATCGCCCTTCTCTGGACACATTCCAGTACCTTAACATCTCTCTTGAATTAAAGAGCCCAGAACTGGACACAGTACTCAAGGCATGGCCTGAGCAGTGCTGAGTAAAGGGGAAGAATAACCACCCTTGTCCTGCTGGCTACACTATTCCTGCTATACTTTAACATCGTTGCCTTCTGACAACAAGCAGTCTAAGGCAATAAAGCAGAATGTTTGGGAAGGACCAGACCAAGGATTAAAATAAAGCCTGTGAGGCACTCACCTCTCCACCATTCACATAGTCAAGCACAAAGTAAAGCTTCTCTGAGGTCTGGAAGGAGTAATGGAGCCCCACTAGGAAGGGGTGCTTGACATTTTTCAGCAGCACATTGCGTTCTGCCATGATGTGGTTTTGCTGTCAAAAGGCAGGGAAGGTGTTAAGAGTTGCAGGCAAAGGTTCAGGCCAGTCTGCTGTAGGGGCTCAGTGCTGTTTTCAGGACAGCTGGGAATCCAAGAAGGGCCTCTCCAGCCTGAGGAATGGCACTGTTCCCTCCTATCTGACCAACTCATCTCCGTTTTTCCCCCCATTCCCACGGCACAGACAAATCCACGTTCAGCATTAAAGATATCTACACGGGGGCCAGCTGCCAGATACCTCACTTGCACTGCCAGGGTGGCTCACACAGTGGCCACTGCTTGCAGGAGTAGCCCAGGAGAGCAGACCTACCTCCTTTTTCTTCAGGATGGTTTTCTTGTGCAGGACTTTGACTGCATAAAAAGTCCCATCGCACTTGCGCTTGGCCAGGAGGACCTGCAACAGAAGGTCCTGGTCACAGCTTCCCGTCACACCTTCTGCCATTGTGGTTAGTGCTTCCTCAGGAGCTCACTGGAGTGAATACACCAAGTATAGCTTCAAAAGGGCCACTAAGGAAGTCAGAGGGCTGGAGCTTTCTCATTGCCAGGGGTAAAAAAAGTAATGCACCTCCACAGACCTTTCTTATGCAAAAGAGAGAAGAGTTTGGGAGCTTCTGGGGACACATCCCTTTGAAGTGGATCCTTCCTGTATCATGAGGTACAGATTTACCTGGAGAGCTTTTGCTAGCCTGAAGCTTATTTGGAAACAAATACTGCTCCTCACTATCACCACCTTGAGCATAAATCACCTCACACATCTGTCCTTAGAGGCTGCAGGCCAGCTTAGAGTAAGAATGGGCTATAAAACCCCTGAGGTCTCATGTGGTCTCAGTGCCTCTATTAAGGTAGAGGTGCAAGCAAAGGGCACAGGCAGAAACTCTTTCAGCAAGAAAGTCTCTTTCCAAGCTGCCCCTCAAGAGCTAAAGACCCCACCTGTACAGCCCACCTACCTTTCCAAAGCTTCCTTTGCCAATAACCTTCAGAAAGTCAAAGTCTGTTGGCTTGGCACTGTTGGGCAAGAATGGAACAAGTTAATGTTTCTGGGAGAGAAGCACACAACAGCAACAGTGCCAAAGCAGAAAGGAAAGGCCAGTGGTTGTGAAAGGGATTAAAGGGCACTGGGTGGGTGACCCTCCCTCCCAACACGCAGAGGCTTCACACTGTGTGTGTTGGTGCACCCAGGAGAGGATGAGCAATGCCTCAGCAACCCACCTGCTGAACACAGCACCAGGTGGTGGCATCTGTACAGGGAACACACTATAGCCACTCCTCTACAGGAGGCTACTCAGAGCCAGCAAGACTGGGAAAGATCTTCCCTTACTACCTCTCAGGAGAGATGGGATGAGGATCCACATACAGGAGAGCATGATTGTGGTAACAGAGACCCGAGTGTCTTGAAGTCTGGTGCCCCAATGGTACACAAGGCATTAAAGCCAAGCAATGTCATGCTCAGGACTTCTGCAGACACCACTCATGAGACATGGACCAGCTGCACCATTCCCCTGCCAGAGCCCTTCACGGCACACACACCACACCCTACCTGACTTCTGCAGGGAGCTTACTTTGGGTTTGCAGAAGGTCCAAGGTTGATGTTGTCAGTTGGTGTTGAAGGCTAGAGAGGATAACAATAACAGGAGTCACAAGGAGCACAGGGCAGGGTGTGCTTTCCTTTTCTCCATGCAGCATCACTGGTACAGGGCCAGTGAGACACAGGGGATGCCTTGCAAACTCTTGGGGAAAGGGAGAGCTGAGCCATGCACTGAAGCAATATCATCCTCAAGCTGGGGGCTGTATTGTGACAGAGCCTGTGCTGAAGTCCTCGTCCCATACTTGCACAAAGTGCTAAGTGGCTTCTTGGCTCTCAGTTTGAGGCTTTCAGAAGCTGCTGTGCTGCCACAGAAAAAAGGTTCAGTTCTCACTGCAGCACCAAGGCATCAGAGCACTGCACACTACCCTAGCAAGGCAAAAAGCCCTGTGCCCAGCTCTGAGACAGGAGCATTCCTGCAGCAGGACACATCACCCTAAACCCTACAGCCCTCTGCCCACTCCTATTAAGCCCCACAACAGCCAAGCTTGGGGCCATGGAAGTTCCCTTTTGCAGGCCCAGCACCTGAGCGTTGCAGCTTCTCTCCTCCTGGTGAGAAGTCACTACGAACACAGAATCATGGAATGGTTTGGGTTGGAAGGGACCTTGAAGATCATCTACTTCCATCCCCCCTGCCATGGGCAGGGGCACCTTCCACTGGACCAGGTTACTCAAGCCTCCTGTTCATGCTCCCCAGACTCTGGAAGCATTATGTCTTATCCAAAAGGCTATACAGAGCCTCTCTGCTCTCCTTTTTCTCCACCCAGCACCCCCCACAGGGACAAGGCAGCAGAAAGACTCCTGGCAGGCTAATGCAGGCTCTCCTCCTTGCTTTTCCCCTACAGGCACCAACCTAAAAGTGAGGACTCTCTGGCTCAGAGCTCTGATCTCACCTGGGTGTTTTTATCTGGGCTCCGGGAGCGATCCATTAAAAAAGCAACTCGTTCAGCACTTGGGAGAGAGCAAAATACAAGAGAAACAGCTTCACACCATCAACTTGCCAGGGACCACCACAGACCCCAGTGTGTGCTCCCCTGCCTCACAGGATGCCTCAGATGAGCTCCCCAGCTTCCCAGCTACCCCCTTGGCTGCTCCCAAAAGGCTGTGGGGAACCTGTTCTGGGGGACGCAGGGGACAGGGGGTGCATGCAGACATGGTGGGGGAGGAAATGGTGCCTGAGTGCACAAGTGACTTAAACAAGCACAGGAATATTGGTGCCACTGTCAGGCCTTGATTGCAACAGCAGAAAGCAGGCAGGGCACCACCACGTGAAGATCAGCACAGCCCCAGCAGCAACACAGCTTCAGGGCCAGACAAGGCTGCAACCCTCCTGGCCATGGCCAGACCCTTCTTGGGGCAGATGGAGCCCCCACTGCACTGCCCAGGGATGCTGCAGCACCTGTACCTGCAACCCAGGGAGTGTCCCCACAAAGCAGCCAGGAGAGTCCAGCTGGGTCCCACTACCTCATGGCATCTGAGCTGCCAGCAGCTAGACAGCATTATACCAGGGCAGGGCTGTTTGGGGCTGGTGGCATTGCAGAGGAGGGGTGGCCATGGCAGCCAGGACAAGCTCAGGGAGCAGCAGCAAAGCACAGGGCTCTCTTGTACCCAGCACAGCTACTGCTAGGGCCAGAGAAGTTGGATTTGAACTCCACTCTTGTTGGTTCAGACCCACCCTATTTGAGTGTCACTGGGGGAGAATGGGTCCTGCTACCCCAGAGATAACTCCCTCTGGGTTTTAGAGGTTCCCCAACTCTCCTTATGAAGCCAGGATTAAAGAAATGACACAGGAAAACAAAACCACAACAAAACAAAAGCAACAAAACCCCAGCAAGGCAAAGCCCACACAAACAGACCCCAGCATACAGAGCTCTCTTCCACTCTCCCCTGCCCCACAAAATTTTGACCATTCCCCCTCAGCTCCCCCAAGCCTCATACATGGTGAGGAGGCTCTGAAGGCTCTCATCCCCCAGCCCCCTCCAGAAAGAGGGCTCAAAGACACACCCCCAGACCCCCAGCCACCCCCCACATCTCACCTGCGGATGCTCCCCCTCGCCACCCCCACAGACCACCAGGCACTGACCCCAGGCCATCCCAGAGCCCCCCTCCTCCACGGCCAGGCTGACCATGGCAGGGGACGCCAGGCAGCAGTGGGTGCTGGAGGCTGTCCCTGGGCACTGCCCACATCTGGCCGGTGCCAGCCAGCTCCATTCACCGCTGAGCCAGAGCCAGGGTCATGGGGCTGAGCTTTTAAAGGGCTCTCGTCCCAGTGGGAGGCTTTTGGTACTCACTATGAGCAGAGCCTGGAGCCGGAGGCCTTGATGGTTTGTCCTATCCTCTCCCGGCCGTGCCTGATGAGTTCTGCGAGCAAAGCCGGAGCACCGGAGCCGATCAGCTGGCAGCAGGATCACAAGTGCACAGAGGCACGTCTGTTCCTCACCGACCTTGCTCTCCTCTCCACAGCCACCCTCCTCCCTCTTCCACCCACATACCAAAATAACCAGGAAATTATAGGAACCAGGACAGCTCCCCTCCCAGCCCTACCAGGAGCACTCAGGAGCTCAGAGGATGGGCACAAGTGCCACAGAACAGACACTCTTTCCCGTGGCAGAGAGCACCTGGGCTGAAGCACCACCATCAAGCTTCCCTGAGCTACCCTCGGGTCCCCAGAAGGGACAAGGGGAGTGCTCACAAGGGCAATGTTGTACTGGGATAGGTCAGGCACTTGGCGCAGCCACTGCCCCTTCCGTTCAGGGCTCTGTGAGTAATTAGGGACATGAATGAAAGCTTTCAGGGCTCTGCAGGAGGTGTGCCAGCACACACATGTCACAGAATAAGTGACTTGCCCATACACAGCCAGTGCCAGAAGCTGGGACTCCCACCATGCAGCATCCCAGCTGCTCAGCCATGCGAGGCAGTTGCCACCACCCATCATCATCATCATCACTACCACCTCCTCTCCTTTCAGAGAAAGTCCTGAGCCTGCTCCTTGCTGCACAGGCTGGACAAGAGAAAAGCCCAAGAAGTGGAACCTGCACAGAGGAATTGTTTTGCTTAGGAGTAGATAATAAAACTATTTCAAGACTCAGTTTTGCCCTCTGGCTCTGCTGTGGCTTTGCTATCAGAGGGAAAGAAAGAACCAAAAGCATTCACAGAAGCAGTCACAGAAATATGCACTTCCCTCCCCCACCCAAAAAAAAACCCTCAAACACAAAAGAAAGAGAGCCTCTGCAGGCACAAGCAAGTAGCCATCCTGCAATCTTCTACAGCCCAAGGAGCTGGAAGCATCAACTGCCAAAGCCATCTCCCTGGCCAAGGAGCTTGCAGGACAACAAGTTTTGAGGTAGACACAAGTCCCTGTACAGAACCCTTCCTACATGGGTCTCAGGGTCTGTGTGCTCCAAAGGGTCACTGAGCTTGGCACCCCCAGCAGGTCTGAGATCTGGGGAGGAGCCAAAAAGTAGAGAAGCTGTGGGTTTAGAGTTTCTGAATGGGTAACAAAAAGGGAAAGTAGGAAGCTAAAGAAATAAACCAAAAACCATTCAGCGAGGGAGCTAATCAAGTCTGGTCTGAGACCCTGACCTTGTCCCATACTTTGCCCCTGCAGCAGGTACAAGAGCCAGTACCCAGACAATTCAATCCCCATCTCCTCCCACTGGGCATAGTCCTCCTTGCCCTGACAGTCTGGCTCAGTCTGGCTCTCCCTGGTTCACCAAGTTCTCCTGAAGGTCATCCAATGCCTGTCTTAGGGCTGTACCTGTCCCACAGGCTGCTAGATGGACTGGCCAGATGTTATGGTCACAGCAGAGGGATGCCAGTGCTTCTGTCTGAGAGCAGGCAATGCTTACTCAGGGCTCAGTGCCAGGGAAGAGGTTGGCACAAGGGGTGGCTGGGAGCACACAGGTGCATACGGAACAAGCCTCAAGCTGCAAATGGCAGCAGTAGATAAAGTGAAGTCTCCTACACCTTGCTCAGGAGCCTCTCACTGGAGCAACCCAGCCAAGCTCACAGTTTAACACCTCACTCCCAATCCATAGATGCATCAGGTGATACATCCTGTTCCCTCCAAATGTGAACCCCCACAACCTCAGGTTTGGCCCCAGGGTCAGCTTGCAGCCACTGCTCTGATCCTAGACTCTGGAAAAATAACGAGTGAGACACAGGTGGACAGGTCAGAGCATCTTGTGGAGCACATATACAAGCTACAGAAACACATCCATCTGCCTCAGAGGTATTTGCTGGCAGCACAGGGTGCAGGACAAGTTCCTGACTTGCTCCAAGGAGCTTGGACAAGGCTACTTTAGGAGGTCTCCACAACCTGCGGCCAGGCGAGAGCCCTGCTGCTGAGCAAAGGCTGCACAGCTCTTACAGGGCCACCTTCACACAGCCCATTCATGCCTTCCCTCACCAGCCCCATTCTGCTCCACTGCCTCTTTGCTGGAAGTGAAGCTACTCAACAAGTCCCTGCTGACCAAGGGCAGCATTTTCCAGCAGCACTGTGTCATTAACCGTGCTGGCACCGAGGCAGGAGCCTCTCTCTCCCTGCACTGAAGTACCACAGGCGCATTTAGGATGTCTATATCCCCGTCCCACGCTCTGTTCAGGCTCAGAGCCACCTTCCCCAGCCTGTGTCCACCTTCCAAGCCAAGGGCAGCTCCTGGTTGGCATCTGCTGAGCAGTCACACAGGCTCTTCCTCCCCACGAGCAAACCTGCTCCCCCGAAGCACGGATGCGAGCACACGCCGAACGACGGAGCCAGAAATAGGTCACGAAAATCCGCTGGCATCCCGGGCTAGCCGTGCCCAGCTGCCTCCCCTCTCCTGCCTGCTGGGGCAGCAGGGATGCTCCAGGCACAGCCAGGTCATACAGAGCATCAGCAAGCAAGTCGAACAGTTTCCTGACAGGACAGGACTACTACCCCCCGGGAACACATACCCCTGCACCCTACACCCTCTCCTCAAAGAGCATTTCACCCCAACAGCCGGGCCAGGGGCACCCCGCAGGCAGGAGGCACCCGCTCCCACCACATAAAGCTGCTGCTTCCGAGTTGGAGCAGTTACTGCGGCTAAACCTCCCCCCACCACGCATCCCCCAGGCACATACGTTTCCTTCCCAGCACGGCAGAAGCAGCTCCCTCTTCCTTCGCCAGTCCTGCCGGCAGTGACCCACATTCCCATGCTAGCCCAGCGTTATTTGCTACAAACACATTACTAATGCAAGGCGTACCTTGCACGGAGAGGCAACCTCACAGCCTCGTCATCTGCAGAGCTGCCTCCCACCCTCCTCCCTCGTGTCACTGCTCTCGGCATCCTCTCCTACCTAACCTAGATTGCAAACCCCTCCGAGCGAGGGCTTCGTCCTCTGCTGCTCTGGGAAGGGTTGGTTGCCAGCACGGAGAGGCAAGGAAGCCTCTGGGACTCCAGGCAGCGCTTCAGGGGAAGCTCAGGGTTGCGAGAGGGGCACCCAAGGTAGCCTGGAGCATTCACCCAGCATAAGGGGGATGCTCCAGTTTCATCTGGGGAGGTGGGCAGGAGGACACCCTGCAAGCACAGGCTTTTACTGGCAAGAGGAAAAAGAAATCCTTTGCCTTCCTTCTGCTACAGATCTGAGAGATAGCTCCAGGCCAGCACTGAGCTCCACTTTCATTCCCATTGAGGCACAACAGCACACAGCAAGCTCAGGAAAATGTTAGAGAAGGCTTTAAAGGACTTCCTCACTTGGGCAGGTTTTCTTAGCTGCCCTCTGCAGAGCTCCTGGCTCACACAGTTTTCTCTCGTGGACCCTTGCCCCTACACTCCAGGAACACCACAGCTCAGAGCAAGAAGCCCAGCCAAAGAGTTCTGGCTCTGAGCAAACTGCAGCCCACAGACAAACAACTCCAGATTTGAGAGAAAAACTCCATGCAGAGCTGGAAGGCAACAGCAGGCGGCTGAAGCTTTGCAGCACTTTGCAAGAGAAAAATGAATCCCATGAAAATAAAGAACAAAGGCTCAAACCCACCTGGGAGCACATCTGCCAGCAGAGGCTGTGCCTGGAAGCAGGGGAAGCAGTCCGTAACTGGTGAGCACAGAGACCCCAGCCTTCCCATCCTCATGCCAGCCCACCCTGCCTCTGACTGCCCTGGCAGACCAGAAGCCTGAGGCTCTTTCCTAAAGCTCAGCTGGAAGTAGCTGTGCTTCCTGCAGCAGTTCATTGAGCCCCTGAACACAAGCACCCTCCCAAGGTGACCATACCACTGCCACTGCCTCACTGCAGCCCTTTAAAGAGAGCAGAAGCTGCTCAGCTGCAAAAAATTAAGAGATCCCTTACCCAAGGAGGGAGAATTTAGGTGGGGATGCAGGTGGTGGGTAGAAGCAAATTCCATCTGGGCAGGCTTCTCAGGTGCTCACAACAATTCTTGACACATTAGTAAGCTGGCAGTTTGTGCACTGCCCTGTGGATTTAGAGGAAGGTCAAAACTGTCGTTTGGTTCAGGTCACACCCAGAAGGAGCTGCTCCTTCCCATGTCCTCCACCAACCCAGGGCAGCCAGACTGGCACTCTGCAGCAGTGTTATATACAAACATCAACACATGTGAAGGGGAAAACCTGGAGTGGGAGGGTGATCTGAGAACAGAGCCTGAGCTCTGAGCAAAAGGAGGCACTGGAGGAGGAGGAGGGGTGGATATTTTCTTCCTCTCTTCACCAGAACAAGAGGACACAGTCTCAAGCTGCACCAGGGGAAGTTTAGGCTGGAGGTGAGGAGAAAGCTCTTCACTGAGTTGTTAGCCATTGGAATGTGCTGCCCAGGGAGGTGGTGGAGTCCCCATCCCTGGAGGTGTTCAAGAGGGGATTGGACGTGGCACTTGGTGCCATGGTCTAGTCATGAGGTCTGTGGTGACAGGTTGGACTTGATGATCTTTGAGGTCTCTTCCAAGCTTGGTGGTTCTGTGATTACAAATAAACCAGCTTGTTGACAGCTTGTTGAGTGATAGGTGCAAGGCAGAGGGTTGGGCAACCTTCTCAGGGGGGCAGCAGAGGAGCTGGTCACCCTGGGACAGGTCCCTCACTCCACATTACAGCCAACAGGAAGACATTCTCTGAATCATCTGATGTGCCCACTGCCATGTGTAAGGAGAGAGGGGCAGCAGCATGTGCTCTGAAACAGATTCAACCCTGATTATTTTTGCCCAGCCAACATCCTCAAGCTGTTAGCATTGCCAGCTCTTAAAGCCTCTTCCATTCTGTTCCTATTTCCTCCTTGCACTGAGGTGGTCAAGTTTCAGACTAGCTGACTCCTGGGTTGGTTTCCTTCAATAAAAACCTAGCTGGTAGTGACAAAGTCTACTTGATTTGATGATTTTTTCCCCCCCACACAAAAGCATCTTTAATAAAAAAAAAAAAAAAACAACCCAAAACAAAACCAAACCCCAAAACTTTTTTCTCTCCAAACCAAAGAGAGCAGAAGGATCCTGAAGGAAAAGATTGTAGCAGCTAGAATGCAGAATATACCCAATCAGGAGTGTGGGCCAGTGATGCTGATCGATGCTGATGGACAAGGCAGTGGCTGGCTTGGCTTTGCCCACCCCACCCCCCCTGCTTGGAGGGCTTGCTGACACACAGGGGCTGTGCACGCACTGGCTGTCACTCAGAGCCATGCTTGTGACATGAATCTGCCACCCCCTGTGCACACAGCTCCCCCCCTGCCCTCCCAGGTCCCATGGGAGCTGGACTCCATGCAGCCCTCGCTGGGAAGGGTGAGCCCCTGTCTGTGCCTGCCAGGCTAGGCTGTGGCACCAGCCAGATGTGCAGTGGGGTTCTGTCCTCTGCCAGCTGCTCCACAACCCAATGCTGGTGGGAGACCTCTGTGGGGAAGCCTCTTCCATGCCCTTACCACCCCCAGGGATTAGTACCACCCTACCAGCCAGCAGCATTACCCTTTGTCTTCCCCAGGGCGGTGGAGGAGGGCTCCATCCAGGCCACGATCATAAAGCCAGCCACAAGAGTGCCTTCTCCTCACAGCTGGGCAACCAGCACGGGGCCTCCTCGGGCAGCAGCTCACACAGATGTTTCTCCAGCTGCAGAGGTGAAAGGCACAGGAGTAAGAGCAGAAACAAACCCTCGGGTGGAGCTCTGGCTGCCTGACAGCCAGCACAGCTCTGGGGCATGGGGCCAGCTCCTGCCAGCTGGTACAGCTCTGGGACAAGGGGGGGGCAGGTCCCTGACCCTTGTCTGGCCAGCACCCACCCAGCACTTGGTCTGGTGGAGATCACTGGGGTTCCACTGCCACTGCTCCAGTGTTCAGCAATAGCCTGCAGCAGCTCTTGCCCTTTGCCCACGGCAGGACAAGTTAGTGCCACCTGAAGAGGCTGCTGGAGGTGGGAGCTCTTCCAGGGCACATGCACTGTACAGGCATGCAGGCACACAGGGATGGAGGTGCTCCAGGCATGGCCACACACCCCCTACAGCAGGACTGGCCTTGGCCTGTTCCCCAGCCCAGCACCCACAGGCTCCTACAGAACATTAACCAACCCTAGAGTGAAAGCAGAGAGCTGCTGGGGTCAGTGTGGGGTTGGCCAGTGCTGCTGATCTGCTCTGCAGGGGCAGTTCCCTGCCCTCCAGAGAGCACATCTGTGCCAGGAAAACCTCTTGGCTGGACCTGGGTCCAGAGGTGATGAGCAGCTCTTGGGTAACTTAACCCCTTTCGTGCATGGCTCCTGCCTGGGCCGGACTCAGTCAGAGCATGGTGAGGGCAAGCCCTGGCCACAGAATGGTGGAGTTCAGAGCTGCACTGGCAGCATTCTCCTTTCCCCCATGGGGAAGGGAAGCTGCTTTCATTTCCATAAGCCCTACATGGGGCCAAGGGCTGCATGGGTCTCCTTGGGTAAGCCTGATCCCTCCTGGTGGGGCAAACCTTGGCTGGTGCAACTTCTCCAGGGCAGGACAAGTCCTGTTTGACAGCAGGTCCAGCCCATTGTCTTTACACACAGAGCAGTTCCCCCTTCTCTCTGTATTAGAATATTTTATGAGCTGTTTCACAGGGAAAGGTGTCCTGTCTAAATCTCCCTATCTAGCCAGATCCATAATCAAACCATAAAAGGCTCCCTGAAGTGAAACCTGAGCAATCAGAATTGCAGGGAAAGGTGCAGATAAGATTAAAACAAACTGTTCTCCAGAGAGCACAAAGCCATTGACCTGCAGTGAAAGGTGACCTAAGGTCTGGCTACTCAGTTATCTCTGCTGGATGAGGAACAGGATAGGGGTAGGATAGGGTTAGGGATAGGGTAGGATATTCTTTAAAAGATCAGAGCCTATTTCTTCATCTTAAGAGGATTCATGAAAGACTAAATAGACTATTGATGACCACTGGAGTTCTTTAAAATACAATTATTTCCCCCCTATATTTTTCTTTGAGCTCCTCTCCCCTCCCCTTTCCTCTCCCCTCCCCTCTCCTCTCTCCCCTCCCCTCTCCTCTCCCTACCTCTCTCCTCTCTCCACCTCTCTCCTCTCTCCTCTCTCCTCCCCTCTCCTCTCCTCTCCTCCCCTCTCCTCTCCTCTCCTCCTCTCTCCTCTCCTCCCCTCCTCTCTCCTCTCCTCCCCTCCTCTCTCCTCTCCTCCCCTCCCTTCCTCCCTCTCCTCTCCCCAGCATGACCTCAGGGCAGTTATAGGCTGTGTTTCAGAGCCTTTCTTAAAACCAAAACCACTGCTTTTTTTTGGGGGGGGAGGGGGTTGGGGGGCACTGAGCCTCTCCTTTCTTCTGCAGCAGTCAGCCTGATGCAGGGTGCACAGTCAGAGTCACCAGCCACAGCTCAAGCCCTAAGTGTCACCAAGCTGGTGGAGACAAGGGCAGAAAGGCAGATTCCCAGCTGGATTGAGCAGGGTTTAGCAGCTCAGGGACAGCTCAGAGAGTCCAAACCCAGGCCCCTCTCTGCTGGCACGGTGCTGGCTTCATTCGGAATGCTGTGAGTGAAGCATCCCTGGGAATGCTCCTCCATTCTAGCCCCACCCCTATCCCTGAGAGCTGCAGCTCCAGCTCCACTGCGTGGCATGTGAATTTTCACCCTTTTAATCCACATGCCAGAGCTGGGGAGCAGCTGGTGCTGGCACAGGCAGAGATTGGCTCCAGCAGAGCTATATATGTACCCTGGATCCAGTGGGCAGCCCAGTCCAAACTGGGCCAAGCACTGCTCAAGGCACTGTCAGGACCTGTGAGCCCCTGAGCAAAGAGCAGCAGATCTGCCCTGAAATCTGTTGAGCTCATCTCTGTTCCCTTGCTGGCTGGGGCTGAGCAGGAACAGCCCTTGGGCTGCTGACCCCCTGCCAGCAAGTGTGTCAAGAGTGCTCTGTTAGAGGGGTGCTGGACACCGAGATCAGCCCAAGAGACCACAGCCAAAATGCCCTGAAATTCCTGGTGCAAACTTCACCCTTCTGAGGCTCGCTTCAAAAGGCCCCTGCAGCCCAAGCCTCCTTTCCCTGTGCAGGTGGCTCAAGGACACGGAGGGACACACAGCTGGTCACGAGCTGGATCTGCTGATCTGCCAGCTCCTGACACTAACCAGGGTCAGGGGCACCTGTAGCTGCTCCCCCCGGGAGCTCACCCAGCCAGGTGAGCTGATGTGCGGCTGCAGACACAAACAGGGTGGTGGAAGCTCCTTCTGATGGAAATTTCCTGGGGGAGGAACAGTTAATGCAGGAAACCTTTCCACTTAGTACAGTATTTCCAGGGGGAGTAAGGACTCTGCTCATCTCCTCTCTGGATACCTCCACAGCTGGGAAACAAATACTCTTCCAGCTGCTGACCCTGAGCCAGACCCCCCCAGAAAGCAGCTGTCCCATGGGCCAGGCAGGTCCTTGCCATCAAGGGACAAGTCTTTCCCAAAACTCTCTACCTCCCCCTTTGGGGGTTAAGTCCTCATGCGGAGAAGGGAAAGGCAGGATCATCCCAGAGAGAGCAAATGGTCATTACCTGCAGAGCGAGGCATGGGAGCTGGGATCCTGGGCTCTGGCAGTGGGGCCAGCAGGCAGTGCCACGCTCGGCAGTGGGGCCAGCAGGCAGTGCCACGCTCGGCAGCGGGACGCAGCAGGTGCCTCTCTCCCTCCCCTCGTTCGCGTTTTGGCGATTCGGTCTGAAGGTCGAAGGAAAAGTCCGAAGGAGTGGCTTGTGGCAGGAAGTAAATGATTACCCTGCCACCGGGACCGAGGCACCCGGGAGCTGGGGTGGGAGAAGAAAATCCTTCCTTGGGGGGGATTAGAGGGCTGCTGGCTGGCAGGGAAGTGCAAAGGGTCAGAACAAAGTACTCTGTTCCCCGGAGGCTGTGCCGGGTCACATGCCAAGTCCTAGCAGAGGTAATGAGACGTGGGTCACCTCCCAAACACCAGCCAGATCGCCTGGGTGTGGACAGGACTCATTGCTAACCCACCAACAAGCCACAGAACTTGTCAGCAAGGAATGGGCTGGACGAGGTGGAGTGTCATCCCCTGGTAGCACTGCGTCCAGGGTGGGCGATGCAGGGACTTCCACTTGCTTGGACCTTGCAGGTGTGACAGTCCTACCACTCCACTTCTGCCTCCTGTGTGACCCTCCATGTGGCTCCATGTACCCCATCCTGGGCCACACATACACAGGAAGAAGCATTTGAGCAGCTAATGAGGGCCAAGCCCCACAGGCACAGAAGAACTCTCTTGAAGCCAACTCCTACTGCCCTCCATTCATGCCTTCCACCTTCCCTGTTCTTCGCCCTTCCCCTCTGCAGATGCCCAGCACTGTTGATCACCACATTCCTGCACAGGTGGGTGCTGGTTGAACATGTTGTTTGAGCCACACACTGCTGGTCGCTGCTGGACTGCCCAGCTCCTCAGCAAAAAAACTTTGTATGAAGGTGACATTTTCTGATTGCCCAGGGAAGTTTTCCAGCCTCAGAAGCCCTTTTGCACCTGCCCATCTCGTGGGAGTGGACCAAGGTGGGTGACAAGTCCCACAGCCTTGGGAAAACAGGAAGGGCCACACAATTCCTCAGGCATTGCCAGGCTGCTGGCATTGTCAGCACGTGGCCATCCCAACATGTGGCCTGGAAATCCCAAAGCAGAGAGGAGAAAGAGGAAGGGTCACTGGCTGGGGAGGCCATTACAAAAGCAAAAGGGTCAGCTGAGGTGGGATCTGCATACACAGATGGGCACAACCATGTGAAAATCAGGTGGTGGAGGTTATCGGAGGCATTCTCTGAAGCAGACTGTAAGACATGATTTGGGGCCACCAAAGTGCACAAGGCTAAGACAGCCACCTGCCACCACAGCCAAGGTCTCCAGCTCTGTGTGCACGGGGAGAAGGCAGAGGCCATACCTGCTCCTCTGTGAGCTGCAGCACCAGTGGCAGCGTGTGGAGGGAAGCAGTCTCAGAGGTGGCACAGCCGTGTGGGTGCATGAGGACAACAGAGGTTGGATATAACCCTCGGGCAACAAACCCAAAGAGAGGTCCCTATTGTGCTTGAAGAACCATAAAGTCACACAGAGAGAACTAAATCCATCCCTGCTAGAGCAGAGAGGGCCTTTGTTTGTCTGGTTTGCAGAATGAGAAGGTTTAGAGGATTGCTGCAGCACATGACCAGAAGCTAGGAAGCTGCAGACAAAAGCCATTTGGAGCAGAGACCAGAACTCCCTACCGTGCTGGCTTTTCAGAAGATTGCTGCTTTGTCCACGTCAAACCTGCTGCTGTTTGGGGGGGTTATTTGTTTTGCTCACCCTGCTGCATCCCCTGCTTTAAGGGCTGCACATCCCCCCCAAACCTAGGTTCACGCAGGCTGTCCCCACCAGCGGCACAGCATCAAGATGTCCGCGTCACAAGGGCTGCAGCAACAGCCGCCCTCGCTCCAGCCACGGACAAGTTTAGAGGACAAAAGCCTGAGCTTATCGCCGGGCTCGCCGCCCTCGCAAGCTCGGCGCACGTCAGCCGCGGGTGCGCGGCGGCAGCCGGCAGAGACGCGCAGCAGAGCTGACAGCGACACAAACCCGCTGGGGCTCTCGGGACAATCGCTGCCTTCGCCACAGCTGAGAGCTGCAGCCAGCCCCCGAGACGTCCTGTCATCCCTAAAACTCATTCCCGGCACCCAGGCAGCCTGCTGCCGAGCGTCCAGGAGGCTGCCAGAGATGCTTTGCAGAGTCCCTCCAGCCAGGTGACCGCTGATGCTCCCTGGGAAGGAGGGGTTTGAGGTGGGTCAAGGATTTGAGGTGTCCTTGCAGAGGCTGAGGGCATCCTCTGCTTTTGTGCCGCTGCTCTGCACCACGAATCATGAGAATAAGAAGCCCTCAGCTGTCCTGACTTCCCCCCCCACCCCGTGGTCACAAAAAGGCACAAATCATCCTACGGCCCCAAATGCACTCAAAGCTGGAGCCGTTTCTCTTCACAAGGGGGTGGGGGGGAAGGGAAGGGGGAAGCTGAATTAGGTTTAAATCCTTTGCAAAGTTAAATCTTCATAAAAAGGTTTCCATCATCGTGTGCCCTTCTCAGAGAAACTTTGGCCCCTGAAAAACACAAAGAGACAGGACAGGTGAGTCTGTGAGCATCCAAACCAACGGCCAGCAGCTGTCTGCAAGGCGAGGCGAGCGAGCTGCTCTGCAGCATGGCAGCCAGCCTGGGCCTGGCTGCATCCCTCTGCTTCCCGCAGCCCCAGAGGGAAACGCAAGGAGAGAAGGGCCCTAGAACCACCGCGGGCAAAGCAGATGCAAACCGCAGATGGGCAGAGGAGTAAGTTAACCTGCCAGGGCTCCTCAGCTCTCTGCTTACTCGCACGATGCGAGGGGTTATCTCAGTCCTGCCCGCGGCAGGGACAGGATGGGCTGGATCTCTTCCCGCCCTAGTCCCTGCTCAGCCCCCTAGGGAGGGAATAGAGCTGGACAAGAGAGCTCAGGACAGGAGAAAAAGCATCAGGCACACATTAAGAAGGAGCTCCTTGCCTATCGCCACAGGGTGGGCTGTCTGGCGGGGGGGGGGGGGGGGGGGGGGGGGGGCGGGGAGGGGGGGCGAGGGGCATCGTTGGGCTGACGAAGCCCCGGGCTGCCAGAAGGCAAGGACCGCCGGGGGACTGCGGTAGGTGGGGGTGAGGGTATCGCGGGCTGCGGTGCCTGCCGGTGCCGCTAATCACCCCCGATTGCCTGCACCGGGTGGGGATGGGGGTGAGAGTGAGCATGGGGATAGGGATGAATAAAGGGAATGGGTATGGGAGTAAGGATGAGGGTGAAGATGGTGAGAATGGCTCTGAGGTTGAGAATGGGGATGAGAAATAACTGAATACCCTCAGAAAAGGAGAGAAACGTGGCTACTGTGGGGGGCAGCCACCTCAGCACAATGCCCCCCACACCATCCACAGCACCACACATCCCTGTCCCCCCACAGAATAAACCCCACAACTCCACTGTGATCTTCTTTCAGAGGCTGCCTGGGAAAACACCCAAAATCTTGTTTTCTCCAGCAAAGGACATCAGCCCCCCCACACTGCCTGCAACCCCCTCCCTGCTACCGCATTGCGGAGCTGCCCATTGCCTTCAGGAGAAGTTCCTCCAGCCCAGGCTGGGCAGAGGAGGGGGATTCCCAAATCTTACCAGGGTCTGACATGATTTGGGGACAACATGAGGAGGTCCATGGGAATATCTGCTATGCCTGGCCTGCAAGAGTGCTATCAGGGGTTCCCCCCTCCATCTTCATCCTCGCCGTGCAGTGGACAGCAAGTTACTCGTTGTGGCTTTTAAATGGGTGGAAATCGAGGTGATTTTTGATCATGGGTGTGGAGCATGGGGCTGCTCCCTGCTGAGGATCCAAACTGCCCCTTTGGCAGGGATCAGCCCCACAATCCACACCTGTGGGCAGGGTGGAGAGAGTCTGGTTCAAATCAAGGAATCCCCCCACCTTCTGATTTCATTTACTCCCCACACTGAGGATTATTTTCCCCTCCATCACAAACCCCAAAACCTTGGGGTACAAACTCCACCCACCCTTGGAGTCTGAGAACTATGGGGTAAAGCCAGATTGGGGGAGAGGGGTGGAAAATACCCCATCCACCCCCGCGGGACGACCTCTTCCCAAAATACACACGTTCTACCTCTGACAAACAACTCCATCCACCAGTGGTGACAACCCAGAGCTGCTCCTCCATCACCACCACCCCTATCCCCTCGAAGCATACAACCCCAGAGCTGCTCCTCCATCACCACCACCCCTACTCCCTCGATGCATACAACCCAGAGCTGCCTCTCCATCACCACCACCCCTACCCCCTCGATGCATACAACCCCAGAGCTGCCCCTCCATCACCACCACCCCTACTCCCTCGATGCATACAACCCAGAGCTGCCTCTCCATCACCACCACCCCTACCCCTTCGATGCATACAACCTCGAGCTGCCCCTCCATCACCACCACCGCTACCCTTTCGATGCAAGCGAGCATGGGGAGGGTGCACCTCCCTCTGCCCCTGGGGAAGATGAACCTCCCTCTGCCCCTGGCGAGGACGAACATCCCTCTGCCCCTGGCGAGGACGAACATCCCTCTGCCCCTGCCCATCTCCTCCGAGCCCCTCCCCCACGAACCAAAGCAGCCTCACTCATCGACTATGTTGTCTTTTATTGTTCGATATATTTATGTACCACATTATATGTTAACGATAGAGGGTTGGTTGTTCGTTTTTTTTTGGGGGGGGGGGTATTTTTTCTTTTTCAGATATACATTATCTTTGTGTTTTGTTTTGTGTTTCATCTTATTTACCACAAGGACACCACACGCACATCGGAAACAGCTCCACGGATCTGGTAAGATTGCACAGAATGAGTTGTGTCGGAGTTTTGTTCCTGTATCCTGAACGACGTCAAATCCAACAAATATAATGTTAGTTGCTTGTTTGTTTGTTTGTTTGTTTGTTTCATTCGTTTAACTTTTCGGCATGTAGAAAGGACGACAAAAATGAAAGTCACCGAGACGCGGGCTCCCGGGTCTGTGATTTCAAAGCTCGTCGGTGGGAAAGTCGCCCGTCCCTCGGTGTGGATTGGGGCGGAAGAATGAAGCAGTCCTGACATGGATGTGACTAAGATGTAAACATTGCAGCTAACCGGCATCGCTGCTCAGCAAGCCGCTGGCTCGGACTCGTTGGGGCTGGTCATACAATCTGGGTCTCACCTCCATCCGTCTCACAGTGGGTAAAAACGAAGGTCCCTGCTCCCAGCGCCCAGGGCTGGGTGTGCTCCCGTCGGTGAGCCCAATCCCATCGGATCGGCAGCTGTGTTTCAGCTCCTGAAACACTGATTTGCATATCTGTGAGGAGTAGTGAAAGCTGCGACTGCTTCCCAACGGGGCCGTTCGCGGCGGGGGGTTGGGAGGGGGCGGGGAAGGGGCAAGCTTCAGGCAACGAGTGAGGAGATAGGGGCAGGGCACCTCATCATTTCCTTCCAAAAAATCTCTAAATAACACAAAAATAGATTTAAATCTTTGCTCGGTTAAAATGACAGCAGGACCAACCTGCCTGCCTCTTCTCCTTTCCTTTAATTGGCAGCTTCTATGAGATAGAATTTGTGGGATGCATGTAACGAAAATAATGACTCTTTCCATCAAAGGGATGCAGAATTATTTGGCTATGCAGATGTTCGATGCAATTCTCTCGCTGCAGCCACCTCTGGCCCCCTCCTTAATCTTCAGCGTTGGTTCTGAAGGCCTCTATGAGGCCTTCTAAAGAGTGGATGAACCCAGAGACACTGCAGATGCCACCTATGACAAAAATAGCCACATCAAAGAAGACATGGTGCCACAGGAGCTTCCTCCACAAGAGTTTGAGGTGGAAAAGACTGGGGAGCAGGAAGCAGAGCCCTGCGCCTGTGAGGCTCCCAGTAAGACCCATCAAGAGGGCGAAATGTGGGACATAGATAGCCATGAGCAGGGTGAAAACTACCAGGGCACATCTGAGGGTGAGCCCCCAGGATTTGAGCCTCCCATCCCCCCCATAGCAGTTGGGGAAGAAGGCCCTGTTTCCATCTTGGAAAAGGGACCTCTCCAGGACTTCCACAGCTGCGAAGAACGGCAAGGGGTACGAGAGCAAGGCTTTGGCCACCAAGAAAATGTTGACTACTGCCCTAATGGTGGATGGCAAGTTGTCTGTAATGACCTCCTTGGTCTCATCAGCCCAGGTCAGATAGGCAACCAAGGCAAAGAGTCCCTTAAGGATGCAAGCCGCAATGTGAGTCCAGTTCATCATGCAGTGAAACTCCTTGGGATTCTGCATGTTCCCCTCCAAGGAAGGCAGAAAGATCTGGGAGGTGTAGCTGAAGACGATGATGCCAATGGAGATGGGAAACTTCTTCACATCGATGTAAAACTTGACTTTGTCCCAGGCCCAGTCGCGTGCCCTGGAGAGGCAGTAGGCGATCACCAAGATGTTGATGACAAAGTGAGCTAAGGTGCAGAGCAAGCTGAACTTGGAGACCGCCTTCAGGTTCTTCAAGAACGCGCAAGGCAGCAGCACTGCCGTGGCAATGATGGACCACGACTTCTGCGAGACGGGCAGGTTGGGGAAGCTGTTGTACATCAGGTTCCCACTCACCACCACGTAGAGGATGCAGGTCATGACCAGTTCAATGATCTGAGCCACGTTCACGACCCTGCCCCCGAGGGTGGGGAAGCGAGGCGCGCAGCACGCGTTCGCGATGTCCACGTAGGAGTCTCTCACCCTGACTATCTCCCCGTCCTCGTTCTCTTCGTAGAGACAGGCAATGAGGATTTTCCCAGTGTAGCAGCAAACCACCGCGGCAAAAATGATTAAAAAGAGTCCTAGGTATCCACCGTGGAGGATGGCATAGGGCAGGCCCAGCACAAACATCCCCTGGAAGAAACAAAATGGAAACCGCGTTGCCGGGCTGACGGAGGCGCCCCGGGCGGGCGCCTGGGCGCACGCAGCCGCAGTCGGTCACGGCGCGCTGGCTGCCTCGCTCATGGCTCCATCACACCCACGCAGCCGGGCACACAGTCACGCCACGCGATCGCAGCCACACGCCATGTCACCCCCCACCAGCCCCCCCCTCCCTTCTCTCTGACGTGCCACCCCCGCAGTCATCGCACCCGTGCCATCGCGCCCGCAGAATCTCGCCCCCGAGCGCTCAGAACAAGCTACCACGGGATTGGCACCCAAGCTTCACCCCAAGATCTACCCTCTCCATCCCCAGCCACTCTCAGTGCATCCAGACCCCCAGAGACAGGGACCCCTGAAGGAGACAGCCTGGGGCCATCTCAGTGCATCCCAGCTGACCACCTGGGCATCACCCAGGGTCCTCTCCTTGTACCCTGCTCCATGTGCTGGGGCAGCCCAAAGGGGACACCCCAGTCTGGCCCCGCAAGACTTGGGGCCCAGTGCCCTCCCCCACCCCCCAACCTTGCACTGTGTTCTGGGTGAGGAGCAAAGCAGAGATCTGGGTTTAGGTTTTCTTCCTTTCCTTTTTTTGCGTTTTTCTGTTTCCCCCCCCCCCCAATTTTCTCTGTCGTTCCCTTATTTTTTTCTTTCACCCCCTCTACCCCCCTTTTATTTCCAGGTTTTCTCTCTTCCCTCTGTTTTGAAGGTTTGGTGGTTTGGGGTTGGGTTTGGGTTTTTTTTCCCATTTTTTCCTCTTTTTCCCCGTTATCCCTAAAGAGGCTTTGGGATCACCCCAGGTGCAGGGCCGGGACCAGAGCCAGGAGGAGGACCAGGAGCAGGGAATGGGACCAGGTGAGGGGAGTGGGGCCAGGAGCAGGGAGCCGGGAGCGCTCCCCGGTGCTCGGCGGTAGCAGCGCTGTGGCGGCCTTACCTGGATGGCGTTGGTGACATTCCAGCCTGCCTCCCAGGCCGTGATCTTGGGCTTTCCCTGCCCGGAGAGCTCCGAGCAGACTCCAGCCTCCTTGGAGGCGGAGGGCGGCAGAGGCCCGGTGCCGTCCCGCTGGTAATGGATATCCCCTTCTAGGGGACTCTCGCCCCCTTCCTCGCCACCCTCGGACTTCAGGATGTCCATCTGCAGCCCCTGCCTATGCTCCATGTCCAGGTCGTCGCAGTGAGCGAACCCCACCGCCTCCTCGTCGGTGGCCGCCTGGAAGCCCATCCTGGCGAACATGCCGCTCATCTTCGCCTGGGACTTGTTGGAGACCGAGGTGGCCACGTTGGACAGCTTGCTGCGCAGGAGGGTGGCCATGGTGGCTGGCTGGCCGGCTCCGCTGCTGAGACAGCCTTAGGGACGGAGAGACCCGACGGGGCACGGGGGATCGGCGGGGCGGCGGCCGGGACGGCAGCGCCTGGCGAGGGGCGGCTGCGGGCTTTGGGGAGGGGGAGGCTGCTCCGAGCCGCTACCTCCGCGTCCCAGCGCAGTGCGGGCGGGTCCTGGCCGGGGTGCCCAGGGGCATGACACCGCTGCAGGGGAGCTGCGGGCCCGCACGCCCCGCCGCCCGCTCCGCGCTGCTCCGCGGTGGGACCGGGTTGGAAGAGGGAGGTGGGGGGCGATAGTCGGGTCGGGGATGGGGAAGGGGACGAGGAGGTTGTCAGCAGCCGGCGGCTCTCAGCAGACGGGCGGCGAAACAAGCCCCTGGCAGAGCTCGTCGCGTCTCCATCGCAGTGCGCCCACCTCGCGGAGAGAGAAGAGGGAGAGGGGAGAGAATTGCTGCATTTCTGGGGGAGGTACCAGCCTCCCCGGCCAAGCCCAGCCTTCCCCCCCTGCCCTTCCCCTCCCCGCCCCACCCACGCCCGCCGGGCCTCGCCAGCAGCACCGCAGAGCGGACCCCCCCTCCTGCCCCCGACAACCGCGCACCGGTTCCGCATCCCCTGCGCTGTCCGCCCTGCCTCACACCCTGCCTCACACCCTGCCCCACACCTGGCAGCCAGCTTCTTCCCCACAGTGAAACGACAACAAAAAACCGTTGAAGAGTCAGACAAACGGCTCTCGACAGCTCCTTAACGGAATTTTCCTTCTCGCACCCTCTCCTTTTGCTTTTTTCTCCCCTCAAAAACGTGCGGACCCATGGGAGGCCGGGGGCAGCAGTGGGGACAGTGGGGACAGAGAATCTCAGAGCAGAGGAGGGAGTGGAAATCCACGCACAGGAAACACGGGCTTGGCCGTCCGAAACGACTCTTATGATCTGAGGGCTCCAAAACCGGAGGGAAACTGGTTCCCGGGGCCAAGCGAGGCTCACAGCCTGAGAGACAGCACCGGTGCCCCGCGGAACGGCCCCGGCACCGCTCTGGCGCTGCGGGATCCCGCACCCCCGGGGATGCTGGGCGCAGGCTCCTGCTCCTGGTTCTCACCATCCAGGGCAGAAATTCTTCTTTCTCTATTAAAAATAGCAGTATTCTCCTTGTGCTGCCGAGCGCTTGGGCTGAACTGTAGCGAAGAACCTTCGCGCTGTTTATTTAAGGGAGAGAGAAACGGCAACGAGAAACGCCCGTCCTGTGCCGGGGCAGAGACAAGGACGGTGGCAAAGAGGAGCGCTGGCTTTTCGAGGAGGCGTGTGGGAGGGTAAATCCCCTCTGCTGCTGAAGGAGGGGGGGCGTTGGAATCGTTGGTTTATAAAATAGATAGCTGTTATTCGTAAAAAAAGAATAAAAGGGGGAAAAAAGAAGAAAAAAAAAACGAAAAAGGTGGAGATCTGAGTTTCCTTTTGTTTGGAACGTGAAAAAAAAGCCACACACAGACACACAAAATCAAACAAACAACAAACCAAAAACCCAAAACAAAATACACATCCAATTTTAAAAATAAATACATAAAAAAGAAAGAGGATTTAATTTATTTTTTTTTTCTTTTAAAACTCCAGATGGGTAGAAAATAGCAGCGCTGAATTCTGCCCTAATACCGTTGGAATCAGACGATCTTAAAGGTCCCTGCCAACCCAAAACGTTCCATGATCGCTGGGAGGAGAGTGCTGCAGGTGGGATGCGGCACCGAGCTGAGGTGGGAAACGAAACTTCCCCCCCAACCCCCCAAAGTCTCCTGAGGGGGAAAAATAATCCCGACCTTAAACGTCCTTTTTCTTTTCTTTCCTGCCAGAAATCGAAAGGAAATTGGGTGCAAAGAGACTGAAATTCGTCCCCCCCCCAAAATAATTACAGCACCTAAGGGGGTGTCTCGACCGCAGCTCCAAGCGGGGTGGGGGGATGCTGCGGCAAACAGTCCCCCCCCGCAAAAGCGAGGCTTTTGGATAGCAAGCGCTGCTCTGCGAGGGGAGGCGGGCGGCTCAGCGCGGCGCATCCTTGGCTGCGCGCAGGAATTAATACATGTCACTGCACAAATAGGTCGAGAAAGCCAAGCCGGGCAGATTTCGCCCCGGGTTTAGCTGCGTCCTGCCCACACCAAGGTGCTGGGGGCCGAGATTTAACCGGTCGTGGGGGTTGAAAATGAATGGAAGAGGGACGCGGGGGACTTGAGCTGTCACCGCTGCCCTGGGCTGCCGCAGCAGTCGTCTCACCTCTTTACAGCGCTGGAAAACGGCTGCCACGGTGGACACGTCTGGGGGTCAATTCAAACATTCGTATTTATTTATTTATTTCAATGCAATTATTTTACCAGAAGAGAAGTTCATTGTGAAAGAAGCTGCAAAGGACACCGATTTCTGGAGGCTGCAGGGGGCATCAGGGAGGAAGAAACGAAAAATCGCCCAAACCGCTGTCTGGTGCGTGAGTGTTTCCTAAAATAGCCCTGACACATCCCCCCTCCTGTCCTGATAACCACCAAACCCCCGCCCTGCCCCGGCTGGGAGCCGCAGCCCCCGGCCAGCACCGGCACGACCCCGCCGGGGCAATGTGCTGCATTTCCCCCCACCTGCTTCAGCATTTCTCGATGCTGGGGATGGGAAGGGGGTCCTCGGCCCCTGGTGTCACACCAGAGGTGGTGGAGACGGGCTTTGGTCTGCTCGTTGAGCATCCAACGTATTAGGGATGTGCTGGGCTCGGGAGAAACCTCTTAGGAAAACCAACCGACAACAATGAAAAAATCCTCAACAAACAAAACCACCCCAGATTGGAAACAGAAAAAATAACCAAACCAACCTCACCAAACCTCAAACAAAAAAGACATCCGCAGAGCATAGTGAGCTTGAAAATCCTCAGAGCGGTGCGTCCCGGGGCAGGGCTCTTGCTCGGACCGTGGGACCCCACCACGGACCCGCCCACGGATTCAGACCACTTTTCCAGGCGGGGATGCTCTGGGGCTGGGGGTCTTTTTTCCCCCTGCTGGATTCCACAGTGCCCGAGAGACCCTCACCTAAACCCCGCGGCGGAGCCCCGGTTGCCTGCTCCGCCTCGGCGGACAGCGAAGAAATAAGGAACTGAAGGTGCAGGAGAGGCAGGGGATGTGCGCGGATTCCGAGGGGTGCCGGGGTGCTGGGGAGTTCAGAGGCTGCAGGCGTTCGAGGAGTACAGGAGCTGAGGAGTGGGGGTGCCGGGCATGCCTCCATACCCACACGGTAACCCCTCGGCGAGTTCTAACATCGGGAAGCCGAATCGGCACCCACCGAGCCCCACCGCGACTGGTGGGGAGCCCTCGGAGCCACCCCCCGCAGCACCTTGCCTTGCTGCCAGGCTTGGAACACCCCCCCTCCCCACCACGGGATCACTCTGCCCCAGGCGGGGGGTGGGAGGGCGGCTCGTTCTTGCCCCTTTTCCAAAGGAGGGATAACAAGACTTTCTGTAGCAGCAGCTGGGGATAAAACACACACGCACGTACACATACACACACAGGCGAATTTCTACCGGCGGCTAGAAGCGGGGATAAAGCCCAAAGAATGAGAAGGGGGCGAGAGGAGGGGGGAAACAGAAGGAAGAAGCAGAGGAAGAGAGGAAAGCAAAGCCCGGAGAGTTGAAGAGGAGGATCGGGGCATTTACCTCGGCTTCTCTCCCCATCGCCGCCCGCAGGGAGCCGCGCCGCCGGGAGTCGGAGTGGAGGGAGCAAGGGGCGCAGGAGGGATGTGGTGGGATGCTGGGATGGATGGAGGGATGGAGGAATGGATGGAGGCAGCGTCACTCCTGGGCTCCCCCTAACTCCTTATTAACCAAAGTAGGATACCGGTGCCAAACCTTATCCAAAGGTTAGGGGCTCTCGGGGGGGCGTTTGAGCTGCAAATCGTTTCAGATTAAGCTAAAAGGAGAAGGCGAGACTGCAGACGAGCCCTCCACTCTGCCCGGGGCTGGCGCTAGCGGTTCTGGCAGTGCCTGCTTCCTCTGCAGCTGCTCCCTGGAGCGGTCGGAGGGTCTTGTTCCCCCACTGGCAGCACTGGTAGGAAAAGAGCTCGCCCAGACCCCCCCTATCCTCCCCAGATCCAGCCAGCAGAGTGACTGTGCCTTATCTCTGCAAAGCAGGCTCGAGGGGTTGTGACTGGATCTTCTGATTAATAAACTGAGGGGAAAGAGCAATTCACGCTCAAAAATCATTTAAGGAAAGCAGGAAAGGCTGGCCCCGGGTGGGCTGCCTTTCACCAGCCTTCACCCACAGCCTCTTCCAGGTTACTGAGTGGTGGCAGCTGCATGAAGGGTGATTATTTGGGAGCAGGATATGCATCACTCCTAGTTCATTGCTCAGTCCTGCTCCCAAACCCCAAAGGATTGGATTCTCACAGGCTTCAGTGGGCTGTGAACTACCTCAAACCCGCTGTGCTGCAAAGTGTGGCCACATGAAAAGGAGATTTCCAATCCTGCATGCTCAGCTCTGTCCTCCTCTGCAAAGGAGAAGCGTGGGTGTCCAAAAGCTGGCCTGGATCCCCCCAGTTCCTGCGTAGCCTCCCTGCTTATGCCGCAATATTTCCCCACACCCCTAAAATTCACTGCTAGGCATCATCACAGAGCTGCCAGCAGCAGAGAGGAGAAGGCTGAGGGGGCACCTTCTGCCTGACGAGCCAAGAACCTTCCTCAGTCCCATTTGTCCAAGGACGAGCTTGTGCAAAGCAGACCTAATGCAGGCCAGCCTGGATACTCACTGAAGAAGCAGCACCCCAAGTCCCAGGCAGGTATGGGGGTACCTAGAGATGTGATCTCAGGAGTCAGCAGTGGTCCAGCTTGCTCCCAGCCGTGGCTAAAAGCAGCTCCTGGGTTTACTGCCCAGGCTATTACCATCCCTGCAGCATCAGGGTTGCACAAGCTCATCCTCCGCTCTCCACCACGAGTGGCTGCTCGGCAGTGAGCTTCATCCCAACTCTGCCTCCTCATCCCCCTCCGGCACCACGCAGGAGACCTCTGACAGGATAATAAAGACTTGCACAATATACTATAAAAAGGCAATTAGATAAACTGCTGGATTGGGACCAGCTCCTGTGACCTAGTTAATAGCTCTGGGAGTTTCGGGAGGGTAGGGAAGGAAAAGGCAGCGGTGTCAGCACATGGTGCAGGGTGAGGGGATTTGGGGAGGGGTAGGAGGACTGCAGTCTGCAGCCCAGCATGATGGAAACACACTCAGCAGAGTGTGGCAAACATCCCTGCCTTGGGTGCCACCTTCTCCTTGCCATATCCTCCTATACCTTCGTGGAGGTAGAATCCCAGAAGCTGCTGCTCTGGATGTCGAGGCTGAATTCATGTGCAGGATGCTGTTCACGGCAGGCAGCTGCAACCGCAGGGACAGAGACTTTGCACTGAGAGATCCACAGCAGAGAAAACAAATCCAAAAGCAAAGTCTCCAAGAGAAAGCCTGCAGTGGATGCCTCCTTTTCATGCCTTTTGTTTGTTTGTTTGTTTTTAATGCTGAACACAAAATGGCTGCCTACATTCTGGGGACATAAAGAGAGAGCACATAGAGGGGCTGGGAATGTTGTCATTGGAGATTAATATATCTTATGATAGGGGGAAAAAAACCCAAACAGCTGGAGAAGGTGCAAAAACTAAATAAAGGCTTCTTGCTTTAAGCTCACTGTGTGCCAGCTCCTGATCTGCACTCTGGGGGACAGTTTGCACATTCATTTCTGTGATTTTTTTCCCCATTTCCCAGAAAGGAAGAGCCCTGACAAGCCATTGTCATCTCTGAACTGAAAATTCATTTGCAGCTGGAGCGCAGCACGGTTGCAAAGACACTTCCAATAAGTTGGAATTAAATTTACCTCCCAGTTTGTCTTCATTGCTGACAGGAAAAATTAAGTGGTGGCCATTGGGTACTTGCCATGCCCAATTCCCAGCTCACTACACAAGCAGCGTCGTTCCCATGAGCTCAAAGGGCATTTTTTATTGACTTAATATATAAGGCTTCATCACTGTCAAATTACAGATTCATATATGTGTTTGCTTTTGTAGGAAACAATTATGGATTAAGACAGCACATACTTCACCCATGCCGAGCTCTCTAATCTCAGCTTTCAAATGAAAAACCTCCTCTGCTGCAGCTGTAGGCTCTAAGTGTTGGGGTTTCAAACTCCCCAGTGCTAGCCTGGCTCTTTTCTTCCAGCATAGAATTGTCAGGGTTGGAAGGAACCTCAAGGCTCAGCCAGTTCCAACCCTCCTGCCACGGGCAGGGACACCTCGCACTACAGCAGGTTGCTCACAGCCACATCCAGCCTGGCCTTAAAAGCCTCCAGGGATGAGGCTTCCAACACCTCCCTGGGCAACTTGTGCCAGTGTCTCACCACCCTCCTGGGGAAGAGCTTCTTCCTAACATCCAATCTGAATCTACAGCCCTCCTCCTACATACCCATTTCTATTTTATTTCCATTCCCCTAGTCCTATCACTCCTTGGCACCCTAAAAAGTCCCTCCCCAACACCCTAAAAAGTCCCTCCCCAGCTTTCTTGTAGGCCCCCTTCAGATACTGGACAATGTTGTTATTTTTAGGGTTTGTTCTTTCTCCCCCTCCCCTTTTTCCTTTGTGATGTGAAACAAAGTTAGGATCAATTGCAATGAAAGTACAAGTTGCAGGAAGCTGAGCATCACCTACAGGCTCATGGGGGTGACCACTCAGGCAGCATCTTTGCCTGTCTTGCCCAGTCCAGCCCAGAGTGTTCCTAAGCAGAGCAGAACAAGGACCCTGCCCAGGAGGGCACATCCAGCCCCTTGGCTTGGTCAAGGGGATAATCCTCGTGCCATATCCCTCACTTGCTCTGCTGACCCCAGTCCTGCACCTCGCTGTGAGCTCATTTCCTCCAGACCCAGCAACTGCTGCCTGGGTCTGACTCACCTCCTCCTGCTCCTCTGCTTGCTGCTATCCTGGCTCCTAAGTGATGCTTCAAAGCACAGAATGAAATCTGCAATGAGCAGTGACTGATGTGCACAGGACATCTCCCCCCACCCCCAGCCTGTGAGCAGATGATGCCCCAGGACTGGAGAGTTTTTCTATCATCTATATTGCTTGGGGTTAAGTTTTTGCTGTTGGTTTTGTATTTGTTGTGGGGTTTGGTGGTGGGTTTTTTTGGGGGGTGTTTTTTCTTGTTGTTTTGGGGTTCCAGTGTTATTTTTTTCCCTTCATGTTATTTAATTTGTGCAGGCTGTGGAGAAGAATCTCTCTGAGCAGAGGCAGCCAGTTTGCCTTTGGGGTGTTTCTTGTCAGGAGGGCTCAATCTCAGCCAGCCCCACCTCCCATCTGTCCATTTTTCTTTCTCTGTTCCATGTTTGTTTTCCTGACAAAGGCAGGATGACAACACAAACAGTTCCTCACATCTTTTGCAAACACCTCCCAGGCCCCTGCAAAAGCCAACACCAGCACACTGGGAAAACCTGGCCCCAGCTTTGTGACACCCCAGTGGAAGGCAGCAGGCACAGGCTTGTGCAACTGCCTGGAACAGGACCTTGCTGGAAGTTTTTGAGTGACTCAGAGGCTACACCTAGGGCTGATGTTAACAGCAGAACTGCATCTGGATCTCTGAACCTGGCCTCTGTTTCTCTTTGTGGAGCTGTTGATTCCAGAGGCAGGATTTGGATGTTCAGTCTCTGCCTGTTGCTATCAATCAGTTTGGGCTGGATTTTTGTTGTTGCTGTTGTTTCTGTAAAGGATACAAAAGCCATGTAAAGGATACAGTCACAGTCTGGGGAGAGAGAAAAAAGCACATGGGAAGCTGTTGCTGTGCTGCAAGGAAAACCAAAGGGCAAAGTGAGGAGTTGCTGCACAGTCCAAAGGGATTCACAGCTCAGCACCCAGCAATGCTTCCAGTGCTGCTGCATCTGCTCCTGGAAAGGCTGAGTCAGGAGACCCCACTTTGTGCTGGTGTTGGTGAGCCCTCTGCATGCTCAGAGCTTCTGCACTGCAGGCAGGGTCCTGCCCCTAGGAAAAAAAGAAAGGTGAAAAAGCAAAGAGCCAAAGCCTCTCTTTTCGCAGCATGGCTCCAAAGCCATCGTTGCCTTTCATCCCAGGCACCCCAGTGTGAGCATGGCAGCTCACAGCACCGGCAGAAGCTGCAGCCCAGGGAGCACCTGGATTTCTGCAGCCCAAAGGGACTCAGCATCCAGCAGCAGCAGCTGTGTGGGGCTAATGGTGTGAGTGGGGGCAAATGCAGGGGAACAGAGTTTACCTGTGTGTAATGCTGCTCAGAGAGATCAGCCAATCTCAGTGTCCCAGTTTGCTGCTGGGTTCTGCCCATGTCCAGTGTCTGATCCTCGCTGGCACAAGCAGCTCATCTCCATGTGCTGACAGCAGACAGCTCCTCCATGCTGACTCCAGAGGACAGCCCATGTTCATCACACTCTAATTGGAGCTTTTCTATAGAGCCTATCAAACACTCTGACCTGGAAAGGTTTCCTGTCAGCACTGCAGAACAGGAAGGCTGGGACAGAGTAATGTTTACTGTCCTCACGAGCAGGTGAGCAGTGAGACATGCTGAGGGAGCATTCCCTGTCCAGGGGCACCTGCAAAGCCAGGCAAAACCTCTTACCATCATGAATCACAGAACTGTTTTGTTTGGAAAAGAGCTCTAAGATCATTGAGTTCAACCACTGACCACAGCACCACCATGGCCATTAAAACACATCCCACAGTGCCATGTCCCCACATTTTTTGAACACCTCCAGGGATGGGGACTCCATCACCTCCCTGGGCAGCCTGTTCCAATGCCTGACCTCTCTTGAGGAAAAGGATTTTTCCTCATGTCCAACCTAAACCACCCCTGGCACAGCTCCAGGCCATTTCCTCTTGTTCTATCACTTCCTACTAGAGAGACCAACCCCCACCTCATTCCAATCTCCTTGCTGGTAGCTGAACAGAGCAATGAGGTCTCCTCTCGGCCTCCTCTTCTCCAGATTAAACAACTGCAGTTTCCTCAGCTGCTCCTTGTAAGATTTGTTCTCCAGAACTCACCCCCAGGGGATGCTGAATCCCAGCTCCCTGGCCCCCATTCTGTTCCTGCTCTGCCCAGAGGTGTTCTCACAGCTACCACAACCACCAGCAGCACTACCTGGGCTTTCTCACTGCTGTGTGGGTGGAAGCTCTGTTGTTCTGCCTTTCAGACACAAGAAATGGAGGCAGGAAGAGACAGGTACAATGGGTACATACACATCTAGCCCCCACATTACCCCCTGCAGAAAGCTGCAGTTCAGCACTCCATCACTTAGGAACAGTTTAACCTAAATTACTGCTGCAAACAGATACATTTTTCCCCCCCTGACATCAGACATCACAACTAATGTCCTAATCTCACACCTATGCCTTTGGCACAGGAGCATCCACTCCATGCTTAAGCCCATTGGCTCTGATTCCTTTGTAAATGTCCTCCTTGTCCAGCCTGAAAACCTTTCCTGTGCAAAGCAGCACTGCTTGGGCTGGCATGGGGGGCATTTGCTTTTTGTTGCATTTGCTCCATTTTAGCCTTAAACCCCTGCCACAGTCAGCAGGCATCATAGAATCATAGAATTGTCAGGGCTGGAAGGGACCTCAAGGCTCAGCCAGTTCCACCCCCCCTGCCATGGGCAGGGACACCTCACACTGCAGCAGGTTGCTCACAGCCACCTCCAGCCTGGCTGCAATAATCTCCAGGCATGAGGCTTCCACCACCTCCCTGGGCAGCCTGTGCCAGTCTCTCACCACCCTCATGGTGAAGAACTTCTTCCTAACATCCAGTCTGAACCTACCCATTTTTAGGGTTCCCCCCCCCCCAGTCCTATCACTCCCTGACACCCTAAAAAGTCTCTCCCCAGCTTTCTTGCAGGCCCCCTTCAGACACTGGAAGGCCACACCTGGACCACTTTCTGTGCTCTGGAGCAGCATTTCTGCTCACTCTCTCCATCCTTGCTCTTGAGCAGAGGGCAGCAGCATCTGGTGTCTGCCTGAGGCTTAGAGACACTCATGGTGCCTGCAAGGCCACTGCCACCCCTCCATTGAGCAGAGCAGAAGCCCAGCCCAGCATGGTGAATCTGTCCAGGACACACCATGGGCTTTGGAGAGGACTAAAGACCCAAAGTCAAAAGTCCAAGAACCAGAGTTTGACTTACCAATGTGTGCCTGATGGTCAGCTTAGGTCAACCCACCTGAGAACCAAGTCTGGTTGGTGATAGTCTGGCTTAACACTTAAATTAAAGCTGCAGTTGATTTGATCTGAACTGTTAGTTGTCCTGAGAATGAATGTCCACCAAGGCTCCAGGCACCACTCTGGAATGGAAAGGAATGGAATAGAATAGGAATAGGATAGAATTAACCAGGTTGGAAAAGACCTTTGAGATCATCAAGTCCAACCTATCACCCAACACCATCTAATCAACTAACCCATGGCACCAAGTGCCTCATCCAGGCTCTTCTTAAAGACCTCCAGTGATGGTGACTCCACCACCTCCCTGGGCAGCACATTCCAAAGGCCAGTCTCTCTGTCTGTGAAGAGCTTCTTCCTAACATCCAGCCTAAACCTCCCCTGGTGCAGCTTGAGATGGACATCCAAGAGCCTTCAGCAAAGGCAGTAACCAACCTTTTAGCCATCTTTAGAACTTCTCATCCATTCATCCCTTGGTTTAGACCTCTGCAGATGCCTGCCAGAACATCCATCACACAGGGGAAGCTCTCGAGCACCCTCAAAGCCTTTGAACTTTGGAGGTAGCAGCCCTAAAACTCAGAGCACTGCTCTCAAAGAGGGAGTGCTCACAACAAACCTTGTGGCATCATAACACTGCCTTCTTTTAATAGCAAAGCACTTCTTCAGCAATTTAGTTAATTTGATTTGTGACAAAAAGAAATTTGGAGAGTGTAAAACACCTCAGGAAAGGAACAGCAGGGAAGGGAACTCTGTGATTACCTCCTCCCTGCACACTCGTAAGCTGTGGCTGAGGCAAATTAATGATGAGACCGAAAGTTACTACTTCTGCGTGGAGCACAGCAGAAAACTGAGTGGAAGAAGCCTGGGAGAGGAGAGGGCAGCATGGTCTGAGAGCAGGGCTGCAATTCAGCAACTCTTCTGAGCTGGAGCCACCTAAGCTTAGGTTAAAGTGATTAATTAAACATGGGTTGATAGTCTCACCGAGCAGAAGAGCCTCAGGACTTGTCTCTGGAGCCTTGCAAGTGTCACTGAACTTACCATGCTGAGTACAGGACCCACACAATCTTTTCAGGAGGAGCTGACATCCTTCTCCCTGTGCCAGAGGTTAGCAAGCTGGAGGTTTAATTTTAGAGTAGAACAGAATAGAATGAACCAGGTTGGAAGAGACCTTCGAGATCATCACGTCCAATCCATCACCCAACCCCATCTAGTGACTAAACCATGGCACCAAGCACCCCATCAAGTCTCCTTCTAAACACCTCCAAACTCTTTTCTGTGGCATAAACCCTTGATGGGCAATGAGCAGCATGGGTGTAGGAAAGCAGAGATTAAACTTTCTTCTTCCCATTTCAGGCACTGAAGCTTTGTCACTGTAGACAAACCATTTAACCCTGGTTCAGCTCTCAGCCCAGCTGATAGGAGGACAGAAGTGCCCAGAAGTAAGGTTAAACTAGAGGGTCTCACTTTCCATGGGCTTTCCAGCTTTATCTTTCTACAAACCAGGATGCTTTCCTGGTCACCCAGTGCCACATTCCCCTCTGACATTCCCTCCAACACCTCACTGGCTGTCATGCCCTCAGAGCCCTCCATGGGCATGCCTTCCTTACCCCATGGCTCTGCCAGCCTCATCCACCAGCCATGCTGGAAGCTTGTGTACACCCCAAGTTCATCCTCCCCCTTCTACTGTCACTTCTTTTCTACCCCAGGAGGAGTTCCCCCTCCTAACCCATGTGAGGTGATGTGGTGCTGCTGAACTAGAGGGGCCAGAGGCTACACTGACTTGCAGGTAGCTCTTGAGGGGTCTGAAGCTGCCAGGTCTGAGAAAGGGACATTAAGATATCCCTTACCTGCTTGCTTTCTTCCAGGTTGGCCCAGAACAGAGCTCTGCACACTGAGCCCTGCTGTAGGAGGACTAAGGGTGACCTTTAATGTCCTTGTATCACAGACATGCTGCTAGCAGTAGCACCTCCTCTTGCTCTGAGTCAAAGCTATTACCTGTTCAGATCATCACCCATGCCTTCAGCTGTGTTTGTACCCATCAGCCAAACCTTTCAGAGACAATCCAGCCTTTAGAATGATTTTCCCAGTAACCTTCCCTGTAGAAAGCCACCCTAAAGGACAATAAGAGTCACCTTTGAAATCACCTCTTGGAGCAAGCAGAGGTCTGGCCACCAGTGCTGCCTGGCATCTCTCTAGGGCAACGTGAGAGGCTATGGCAGCTCAAAAGGGACCACTGCTGAAAGAAGCTTCTCAAAAGCACAGTTCCAAAGCAAGGAGAAGCTCGGAGCAGATAACTCCGTGCCCCCTGGAGCTCAGCTGCTGTCTTGCAAGGCGACAAGGGTGTCCACAGAACCATTACTCGGGCTGAAAGCTGGGTAATGAGGCAATAATTGTGTAATAAGTGGCATCTTACTTTTGTTTTCCTAATGAACCTGTAGGAGGAGGATTTCCCCTCAGCATCCTCCCTCTGCTCTTTCCCCAGAGCTCATCTTTCACTTTGTCATGCAATTCCCAGCTGGCCAGCTGCAGCCTGCCTCACTCCCTTTCCCATTACACACTCGGCTGAGCCGAGGAGGGAAGGGCCCCCGGATTCCAGCGGGAAGGTAATTAATTGACTTTCTGCTCTCGTTGCTATGCGGCAAAGGTGGAAGCTGCTGCAGCAGCCACAGCTCGGTTTTAATCCGGGGAGGTTGGACACGGCATCGCCACGGAGGTGAGCAGGGGAAGACAGTGGCTGGATGAGGAGCTGCGATGAAGAGAGCAGGAGCTGTGAGGAACACCCCCCCTGTTCACCTGCCAGCCAGGTACTGCCATTCAGAGACTCTCCTGCGGAGTCTTTCTCTTTTTCATCTCAAACCTGGCCTAACCCCCAGGCCAGGCAGAGGTCAGAGCCACCACTGCTTTGGTGGCTGGTGGCACCTGCAGCACAACTGGGCAGGGGGCTGGGGGCACTCTGGTACCACAGGGCTCCCGAAGCTGCTCCTGGTGTTGCCTGGAATCCATGTCTGTACCTCTCCTGCTGCTGCCAGCATCAGCCAGAGGAAGGGTGGGCTGCTTACTCTCAAAACCTAAGGGGCTCTTTGGGGCATGTTCATCCAGATAGGAGCTTCTCCCTGTGCTGGAATTTGGGGAATTCATCATGGCTCTCCTGAGCAATCAGCTGCTTCTTCCCAGCCCTCTCTGCTCTTCTATGATCTCTCCCTCCCTGCAGCGTGATGCCTCCAGCCCCAGAGGTCTCCACACTATTTGCCTGAGAAGGTCAGCAGCAGAACAAATATTTGCCCTTCCTGTGTCTCATTCAGGGCTTTGTAAGAATTAAAGTTTCATTTTATGATCAAACTCTGTATCTCTTTCTCTTTTGTTTTTGCCTGGTCCCTCATCACTGCAGACCACTTCCCTTGATTTCAGGTAAGGCCAAAGCCCCTTGGTCAGCACAGGAACACAAACATAACACCTAGCAAGGGTCTAGCTCTTAGTGGATGACCTAGAAAAGCATTCTTTTAACCCAGGATTTCTGGGTGTCAGCATCAGCCTCAGTTCTGAGCCCTGTACACAGCTTTTGTAGCCTGCAATGGAAGCAAATCAGCTCAAGCAGCAGCACTTACAGTGATGTCCCATGGCCCATGCCAGGACAACAGCAACATTACACACAGGGAGAGACCAAAGGAGGATCATGGAATGATAGAATCATGGAATGATAGAAGCATTAAGGCTGGAAAAAAGCTTTCAGATCACTGAGTTCAACCATAACCCACCTACCACGACCACTAAACCATATTCTGAAGCACCACATCTACACACCTCTTGAACACCTTCAGGGATGGCAACCCCACCACCTCCCTGGGCAGCCTGTTCCAATGCCTCACCACTCTCTCTCAGCAGTTTTTCCTCATGTCCAATCTAAACCTCCCCTGGCACAATTCAAACCCATTTCCTCTTGTCCTGTTGCTGCTTACCTGGGAGAAGAGACCAGCACCAGCATCACTAAAACCTCCTTCCAGGTAGCTGTAGAGATCAATAAGATCTCCCCTTAGCCTTCTCTTCTCCAGACTGTATAACCCCAGCTCCCTCAGCCTCCAAACCCCTCCCCAGCCTCATTGCTCTTCTCTGGACATACTCCTGGACCTCGACGTCTTTCCTACACTGAATGCAGTACTCAAGCTGTGGCCTCCCCAGGGCTGAGTACAGGGGAGTACAATCACAGCACAGGCAGAGAGCTGTGGAGAGGTCTCAGCTGTGACAACACCAGGAGCAAAAGCACATTGTTAAAGGTGTCAGCTTACAGCACACAGCTGGCTAGAGGCAGAGATTCATTTTCACCTTTCTGGAAAGGTGATCCCTACCACTTTTCTCTGAGCACTGTGAACTTCCTTCTTCATCCCTGTGTGCTCTTTACTCTGAAACTTAATGAAGGTGACCTCCCTGGCCAGGTTACCTGCAGCCAGCTGTTTTGGTGTGATGCTCACACACCCCTGGGCTGTGTAATCAGTGGACCAGCAGCACAGAAGTGTGAGGGCAGCAGCAGCCCAGGAAGCCACTTTGTGATGTCCCCAGCCCCCTCTCCATCCCCACACCCAGGGGATTTCTGCTTGTGCCATCAATAGCATCAGCAGGCTTACCTGCAGAAGGGCTGTGCCTCCCCTTCTCCTCCCCAGCAGTCTCCTGTCCCAGCTGGAACACAGCTCCAAGGTGCTCTCTAGAGTGGTGCTGAGCCAAAGCCAGGACATGTTTTACTCTCTGAACGTTGACCACCTCGCACAGACCTCCTCAGCTTTGAGCTTACAACCCACTGGACCTGTCCTGTGCTGAACAGGACAGGCTGTGAGCTGTGGTTTGTACCCATCTGTGCAACTGCAGCACTTCTCCATGCCCATGATGAGACTGGGAGCTGCTGCACTCTGCCTCCCTGTGGGGCCCTATGGGGCTGGAGGCATCGTGCTGCAGGGAGGGAGAGGGCATTTAGTCTCCAACAAGTTAAAAGACAATTAGAGCAGCCTACAACTGGTCAAGCACTGGAGCAGGCTGCCCAGGGAGGTGGTGAAGGCAGCCCTATTAACCTGATGCCTTTAGACTCCAGGACACTGTTCTGTAGGTTACTGGGAAGACACTGGAGGTAAAGCCAACCATACTTACTCCAGTTGCCCCTTGGTTCAGGCAGCTACATTACTCTTTGGGGGGTGGGGGTATCACTAACTGAGCAGCCAGCTCCTGTTCACACCTTTGAAGGTGGCTGGGGTGTGGATACTCAAAGCAACAAGCTCAGAACAGTGGTGGTACCACTGCTACGCTGTGCAGGGCTTGTTGTGAGGGATGCCAAGCGCTCAGCACACACAGCCCAAGGCTGTGATGGTGTAGATAAGAAGCTTGAAGCAAGAGGAGACAGCAGGGAATTATTCCTTGCCTTATCTCCTTCGTTCAGTGTATGTCATCATCTCTGCCATCCCCTGCTCTGGCAGGTCCCAGGAGGATGTGTGTGCTGGTGCTGCTCACCTGATAAGGGAAGCCCCAGCGCACAGCCTGGAGGGGCTCCTTCCTGACCTGTACCTTGCACTGCCACCACTGTGAATCTGCATTTTGGGGTTGTGGGGGGGGCACAGAAGGGAGCCCATGCCCCCAACTAATTAATGTGCACGTGCTGGCTGAGGGGGTCACAATGCAGAGCAGCCCTGCAGGCCTGGCTGGAGTGTAAGATGCAAGTTCATGCTGCACGCCACGATGGGAAGCAAACCCATAATTATCCCAGCCAAAGGCTGCCTGCAGAAAAAGATGTGCTGCACATTTCCCTCCCTGTCTCCCTTTCCTGCCCTTTAACAGCAGAGCTGAGATTTAGGCTAGGCATTCTGAGGTGTTCTGGACAGAGCAGCCCATCCCCAAGGGCACTGTTTTACCTGCCCTGCCTGCAACACTCACCATGCCTGAGCTGGAGCTTCTGGGTCCCATCTTTAATTGCATTGTACTGTAAATACAAAGCAGAATACAGAGTTAGCCAGGTTGGAAAAGACCTTTGAGATCATCAAGTCCAACCTATCATCCAACACCATCTGATCAACTAAGGCACTGAGTGCTTCAGCTAGTCTTCCTAAACACTTCCAGGGATGGTGACTCCACCACCTCCCTGGGCAGCACATTCCAATGGCCAATTACTCTTTCTGGGAAGAACTTCTTCCTAACATCCAGCCTAAACCTCCCCTGGCACAGCTTGAGACTGTGTCCTCTTGTTCTGGTGCTGGCCACCCAGGAGAAGAGACCAACCCCCACCTGGCTACAACCTCCCTTCAGGTGTGGAGAGCAAGAAGGTCTTCCCTGAGCCTGCTCTTCTCCAGGCTAAGCAACCCCAGCCCCCTCAGCCTCTCCTCACAGGGCTGTGCTCCAAACCCCTCCCCAGCTTTGTTGCCCATCTCTGGACACATTTGAGCAGAGCATTTGAAGGTGCTGTCACCTCCTCTCCTGCACATTACTATGCCTAAGGTGAGCTCCATCACTACTGGCTCAGTCAAGGAAACAAACAAACAAACAAAGCAAGCTGAGAAAAGGGAGGTCAAATATTGCAGGGAGGTCAGAATCACAGACTGGTGAGGGCTGGAAGGGACCTCTGGAGCTCATCCAGTCCAACCCCCCTGCCAAAGCAGGGGCACCTGCAGCAAACTGCCCAGGATCACAATGTCCAGGTAGGTTTGGATTCCCTCCAGAGAAGGAATCTCCACAGCCTTTGTGGGCAGCCTGCTCCAGGGCTCCAGCAGCATCATGGGAATGAAGTTCTTCCTTATGTTTAAGTGTTCTAGGTTGTGGCTGTTGACCCTTGTCCTGTCACTGGGCACCACTTAAAAGAGTCTGGCCCCATCCTCTTGCTCCCCACCCTTTAGCTGTTGATCAGCATTGAGAAGTCCCACTTTCAATCTGCTCTTCTCCAGGCTAAACAGCCCCAGGGCCCTCAGCCTGCTCAGCTAAAGCAAGGTCATGCAGGACACTGGGAAAGGTTTCTTCACAAAGAGGGCTCTCAAACATGGGAATGGTCTGCCCCAGGCAGTGATGGAGTCACCATCCCTGGAGGTGTCCAAGCAGCTTGTGGACCTGGTGCTTAGGGACTTGGTTTAGTGTTGACCCTTCAGTGCTGGGTCAAGGCTTGGCCTGGAAGAGCTCTGAGGTCTCTTGCAGCCAGATGTATCCTGTGATTCAGGATGTGGTTTGATGGCCATGGTGGTGTCAGATTGATCACAGAATCATAGAATTGTTAGGGTTGGAAGGGACCTCAAGGACCATTGAGTTCCAACCCCCCTGCCACGGGCAAGGACCCCTCACACTAGATCAGGTTGGATGGTTGGACTCAGTGATCTTTACCAACAGAAACAGTTCCCTGATTCCATCAGGCCCATTGGGAATCTCAGACCTTGCCTCTCTTCTGCATTTCAGGCTTGCCTGTTTCAGAATTGGCTCATTGTCTAGCCTGCTAATGTTTTCAATTATGTGAAGCCCAATTCAATATCTCTACCTGATTGGGAGGCAGCAGGAGTTGGCTTTTTGTGTTCTCTGACCTAGAGCTGACTCCATTTGCTGCCTATCTGACTGACTAGTGAAGCAGAAAACACACACAATGCACACAATTAATGACAGAGCCTGAGAAACACACCAGATCCCAGCAGAGGGGAAGGAATTAGGCTCTTGCCCAGTGAAGGAGTTTGTTGATGATGGTTTTCTATTTATAACAATCTCAAGGGCTGGGAGGGAGGTGTTAGACCCAGCAGAAAATCCTGACTTCATTTTCCCCCCTCCCCCTTCTAAAATTGGCTTAATGTTGGGTTTTTTTTTTAATTGAAGTTGATGATATTAAAATCCATCCCAGCTGTGTGGCACTGCAGAGTGCCAAGAGAGGGAGAGGGCTTCTCTGGCCTTTAGCAATCTGTCTCTCTTGGCACTTATGGCCAACAGTTGAAAATCTAAATAAAGAGGGGGGAAAAAAAAAAAAGTCCTCCTTAAAAAGTCAAGTGGCTGCTCAAGCAAATAGCTGAGTCAATAGCCTTGCTCCTCTGCTCTGGGGACCATCTGCCATCAAACAGCAGTTTACAGCAAAGATCTACATGGAAGACATCACAGCCTGAGCTTTTGGTTGTTGGTTTGGGCTTTTTTTCCCCCCCCATCGAGGTTTAGTGTGACAGACTGGATGTTAGGAAGGAGTTCTTCCCCAGGAGGGTGGGGAGAGCCTGGCACAGGTTGCCCAGGGAGGTGGTGGAAGCTTCATCCCTGGAGGTGTTTGCAGCCAGGCTGGATGTGGCTGTGAGCAACCTGCTGTGGTGTGAGGTGTCCCTGCCCGTGGCAGGGGGCTTGGAACTGGCTGAGCCTTGAGGTCCCTTCCAGCCCTAACAATTCTATGATTCTAAAATGTGCTGCTCTGAGCATATGAAAACTATTGATAAAGCAGAGTGCTGGAAGAAGTGGCCCAATTGTGGCCTTCAGCTGCTACAATCATTCCATTCCTCCTGCATTTCCTTTTGAATGTTTGCAAAGTGAAGCCTGCTCCAGCAGTGGGCTCCATGTAATGTCTTGGCTGACAAAACACAGCCTTCATCAGATGCTTTTTTGCTCAGGACATAGATGCATAAATGAACCAACCAGCCTGCAAAACAGCTGACTTGCTGAAGAGGCTGACCTTCCCTGGAATTAAAACTCATTAGCCTCTCCCATTTAGAAAGAAGGTGGCTTTCAAACATGCATTTAGAATCCATTTGCAAGCTGCTCTTGAACCACTTGGATCCAGCGAGAAGTCTCCCTAATAAACAGGTGGGAAGTGCAGAAAAGCAGCCAGGAACTGGAATTTCTGAAGTGGGTTCCATTATTTGTGCTAAAATAAAGAATTAATTAGTAACTTACTGGGAAGGAAAGCAAACAGAGGGGAAAGAAGAGAAACAGAAGAGCCCCAAACAACCCAACAAGCTTCCATGGCTCTTGTGAATGGCAGAGAGTTAGAAATTCAGTGTCAAATAAGCAAATCTTGCAAAGTGATCCAGATGTGGTCTATGCAAAAAAAAAAGAGGGAGAATCAAAGCTGCCTCCAGGCCCCCTGTGGCTCAAGGACAGCAAGAACGGGATGAGACAAGAAGCTTTTCTTTCTGGTCTCCATCCCCAGTGCTCCAGCAATAGTTGAGCACAGGTGGACGGGGCAACAGCAAAGCTGGAAGAGGTTGATGGAGGGTGATAGAATAGGGTAGGGAAGGGAAGGGTAAGGGAGGGAAGGGAAGGGTAGGACAAACCAGGTTGGAAGATACCTTTGAGATCATCAAGTCCAACATATCACCCAACACCATCTAATCAACTAAACCATGGCACCAAGCACCCCATCCAGTCTCTTCCTAAACACCTCCAGTGATGGGGACTCCACCACCTCCCTGGGCAGCACATTCCAATGGCCAATCTCTCTTTCTGTGAAGGACTTCTTCCTAATCTCCAGCCTAAACCTCCCCTGGCACAGCTTGAAACTGTGTCCTCTTGTTCTGGCGCTGGGTGCCTGGGAGAAGAGACCAACCAGTTCTCCTATCAGTGTTCACCACGTGGCTGCTGTGCTCAGTGCCTCATGGCTGTGGTGCTCCTTGGTGTGGACCCTCCCCTACAGGGACAAGGTGGTCTGCTGGGTACCATCCCCTTCCCCACATAACTGAGGAGCTGCAGGGGAGAAAACCAAAACTAGAAGCCTCAGGAGTGAGATTCATTGTTTGGTTAATAACATCCTTTCCTTGCCCATGACCCCAGTGAAGAAAGGAAGGGCTGAGTGGCTTTATCTTTATTCAGTGCCGTGGTCCTTCTGGGACACTTGACCATGATTGCCTCATTTTCTGTGTCAGCCTTGATAAGATGCTGATTGTGTTTCCTCTCTTGTTTTTTTTTTAGCCGTGGTGGAGGACTCCCCAGCAGCCAGGATGGTTAATGGGAACCGACTGGCTCTGCACAGTCACCAATGCTATTCCCTTCGGCTTCCTGCTGTAGCACATTAACACAACAAATTAACATTGTAATTGCCTTTTAACTGTTTAGCTGCGGAAGAAGGGGAAAAAAAAGGGTCGGGGGGAGGGGAAGAAAGAGAAGATCACAGGCAGCAATCCAAGAGATACCCCAGGAAGGCAGGTCTCTGTCTGCACCTCCCTTTGTTTCTATTTATAGGCAGACGTTAAGTTATGCTAATAAACAGCCGGCTGCAGGGGATGGCAAATCCCTTGCTCAGGCAGAGGAAAAAAGCACCGAGTTAAATCTGTTCTTATAAACCCAGGATCTGAAGGGGGCTGCAGGAGAGCTGAGGAGGAACTTCTAACAAAGACATGGAGTGATAGGACAAGGGGTGATGGCTTTCATCTAGAGCAGGGTAGATTTAGACTGGACACGGGTCTCTTCTCCCAGGCAAGCAGCACCAGAACAAGAGGACACAGTCTCAAGATGCACCAGGGGAGGTTTAGGCTTAAGGTGAGGAGAGAGTTCTTCCCAGAAAGAGTAATTGGCCATTGGAATGTGCTGCCCAAGGAGGTGGTGGAGTCACTGTCCCTGGAGGTGTTCAAAAAAGGCTTGGATGTGGCATTTGGAGCCATGGTTTAGTTGTCAGGAGGTGTTAGGTATTAGGTAATAGGTTGGACTTGATGATCTCTGAGGCCTTTTCCTACCTGGTTGATTCTATGATTAGGAAGATGTTCTTTACCATGAGGGTGATGAGACACAGGAACAGGTTGCCCAAGATGTGGATGCCTCATCCCTGGAAGTGTTTGAGACCAGGGTGAATGAAGCTTTGAGCAACCTGCTCTACTGAGAGGTGTCCCTGCCATGGCAAGGGGTTTGGAACTAGATGCTCTTTAAGGTTCCTTCCAACTCCAGTCATTCTATCACTCTATTCAGCTCACCCAAGTGGCAGGACTGGTGGGACTGCTCCCAAATCACAGGGATCTAACAGCAGCCTCGGTGGCTTCCAGAGAGAGCCCTGCAGGCAGCAGGGCCACTGCAGGACTGTGTCACTTGGCCTGGGAATCAAGCCCGGTGTGAATAAAGGGAGGAAAATCCAACAGAATGCCCAGCATCAGTGACTCAGGTATCATCAATGAATCAGGTATCATCAATTATTTTGGCAAGGGGCAGCTCACAAACTGATTCACTGGGGGGGAAAGAGCCCTTCTCTCCAAAAAGGCAGCACAAGGCATCTGCCACAGCTTTCTCCAGAGCAATTGTGTCAAGAGGAGCATTTATGGTGACTCTCCCTGGCACACAAGCACTTGTTTTGCCATTTCCAGCTGCATGCAGCTGTTTGTAAAGGGCATTGTATCATCAGGTCCTCACATAACCTATATGTTTAGACAGATGATCCAATTAAACACTGCAGCCTCAAAGGAGAAGTCTGCTATTCCCTTGAGCACTTCTGGGAAAGCTCTCACTGCTCGTTCTTGTGCTTAAAATGTATTAAGCAGCATTGTCTTCTGCAGCTATTTTTGGGCACCCAGACATTTGCAAAGCACCCATCACTAATTTCTGGATGCCAATCCCTTGTTTTCCTCAGCAGGTTCCAGCAGTCAGAGATGTCTCATTCTCTAAAGTCGCAGAGCACACGCACAGAACGATGCCTGCTTTGTCTTTCCAGACTGTGAGCAAATGCAGGGTGAAAAAAAGAGACTGCTGCTGGGGAGGTTTGTGTAGGGAAAGGGAGGGAATCCCAGCTGGGTGATGGGATTGCTGTCCCCACAGCGCTGACCAGCACCTTTTGACGTGTAGCGGCACCTACCTGCTAGAGAAGCAGCCGTGGGGGCTGAGTAACCTCTGGGATTCCCTGCGACGTCCCCAGCAGCCATCACGATGAGATAATGTCTGACAGGTTCAGTTCTTGGGGTGACTCACCACACTTCATCCCTGGCCATGGGATGGCAGCAGCTCTGCCATGTGAGCCAGCAGGGCAGGAGCCAGCACTAGCTTGCCCTGGGTGAGTAGATGCTCCAGACTTCAGTCTTTCTACAGAGCAAGGATACACAGGCAGGGGAAGGCCTTTTACCAGCCCTGAGCAGAAAGTGCTGGAGTCTGCAGATCTCCAGGAGGATTTCACACGTGGAATGTCCTTGCAGAGCTGGATTTCACACGTGGAAGATGATCACAGAGCTCTGCTGTGGAGTTAACTTCTTCCAGCAGTAAACCCTGTGAAGACAGTAACACCTCTGGTTATTTTACCACCCAGTCTCCACAAGGCACACTGCCTTACTATCGATTCACAGCTCAATCCAATGTCTCCACTTGTTTTAGCAGTGATTAAACAGGTCATCAGGAGGAAGGCTGGAGGTGTTAGAGCACTGTGGTCTCTGCAGCACTGGAGGAAGCAACACAGTGTTTCAGCAAACACAAACACCAAGTATTAGAACACAGTGTTTTCCCAAGGGCAAAACCGGGGGGAAGTGACAAATTCAATCTGAGCACGCTGAGCAGACTGCCTGAGCAGACTCTGCTGCTCAGCCAGGTCTGTCACAGCACTGCAGTCCCTCCCAAAACAAGGCACAAGGTCCAGGGATGCCAGCGGGGCAGCTCTGCTCGTGTGCCCCAGCAGGGCTGCACCGTGGAGCTCCTGTGGCCAGGGCTCAGGGGGTGCTGCCGCTCTGGCTCTCCCTAAGTGCCCAGGCTGGGGCAGATTTGGAGTTGCTGGTCAGAGCTCCAAAGCACAATCTGTGTTCAGGATTCACAACCCTATCACCAGAGCTGTGTTGGCTACTACCAACTCAAACAAATGATTCTCTAGCCACTTTCCTCCATCCCTAACACTAAAAGGTAATAAAAGAAAACAATCTGGCTAATTAAAAGATCTCTTTTTGTTTTCTCCTCCCTACCCCATAAGCCCCAGTAAAGCAGGTGAGAAGCATTGACCCCTGCTCCAGCTCTGGGGTGTCCTCCAGCTTCCTAACCCTCCCCTTCCCCCAGAGAGCAGTTGGGTGGAAAGGAGGATATTTAGCAATCATTAAAATTGCATTTTATTTTTAACCAGACACGCTGCCGTTCCAAAAGCTCCCTGGTGAGAAGGCGATTGACAGTCTGGGGAGGAGAGAGCTGAGGAGGGGCGGGCTGGAAGGGGATGCAGAAAGGCAGCGATCGCGGGAGCAGCGGAGATGCTGGCAGCACAGGGAGGGGTTGGCTGCTCGCCAGCCGGCTCCGAGCTCTGACAAATAGCGGAGCTAATAACCTCAATTACAGCCCGGCCTCTCGGGGGGAGCCGCCGATGCCTTTGTTTGTCTGGATCCCAACGCGAAAGCAAAGATTGTGTTCTGCCCGCAGGGGCATACCTTGTGCAGACACCTGAGAAGCCAGCAGTTGGTGTAAGGCAAAGAAAGGTCAGCTAGACTTCCTTCCAAAACTCCCCCCGGATGCTGACAGCTTTCATTCTGGCTTCTCTGAGCTCCCAGATATTTTAGCTTGGCAGCCAAAAGGCTGTAAGTTACCTCATGGCCACATCAGCGGCTTCCAATGTCTCAGTCTTGGCTGAGACAGTGATGGCTTTCACCCTCTGTACCACAGCACACTCTTCCACTGTGGCTCTCACCACAAGAATGGCTCTCTGAAGAAGCTTGGAGCTGTTCTGTAACAGTACAGGGGGACTGGTGACCAAAACCTTTCTTAGACAGGGGTGCCTGGGAGGAATAGGCAGAAGGAGAAGACCCATGGCTGTGGAGATGCAGCTCTCCTGAGCCCTATCTCAAAGAACAGTTGAGACTTCAAGCAACACCGTTGGACTTGCAGCTGGCTGCACATCTAACCTGCATTCAAGAAAGCTGGAAAGATCAGGCAGGTAAACCACTGCCTTCATCACAGGATGGAGGATCAGGAAACAGAGCAGGGCAGCATCTCTGCAGGGTCAAGCAGCACACAGCATGCTGCAGAGGTGGGGGCCTGCTGACATCTGCATGAGGAAGACTTAGCTAGAACTGATTTCACAGAAGATGAGGGCTGCTGTGCAATCTTTTGTCAGATCTAAGCACTGCTCCTGCTGCCAGAAGGAGCAAGGCTTCTCCTCACGCATGGCTTCCCTCTGTGTGTCGCTGGACACAGAGCCCTGCAGGCTCAGCCATTCCCTTGGCTCTGCCAGATGGTCCATAAGGATGGTCCCACGTTGCTGTTCTCATGCAGCTCACTGTGCTGCCACTTCATTTCCTTTGCCTAGGAAAAGGCAGACAAAGGCTTGTCAGGCCCAGCACAGCCTGTGAGGGTGGCCGGTCCCAGGTTCACCTCAGCTCGTCAGCACACCCAAGCAAGATCTGCCACCCGAGGTGCTCACAGCAAGATGCCTTCAGGTCACATTTGTATACATTTCAGTGCAGATGAACTCATGGAATGGAAGTGAAATTCTCCCAAGTCCCTTAGGAAGCAGAAGCAATCAGCCAGCGCTCACAGCTGTGTCACAAGTCAGCTCCATGCCCTGTGTGCACATGCAAGGAACACAAGGCAGAAACCCAAAGAGACATCCAATAATTCCCAGCTCCCACTCAGCAGACACTAGATGCAGAGAAGCAAACCACTTCCTCCTGAGAGAAGTCAGCAGCCCCCAGTCTCTGGCAGCCAGGTGTGGGATGGGGTAGGGAGAACGTGTTCCCAGGCTGTGTTAGATCAGGCTTACCCAGCCTGACTACCATCCATCTCTCCTCACAGCAAACAAGGACAGGGAGGTGACACTGGCAGTATGTTTTGCCTATGGAAAACCAGAGTCAAACAAGCAAGGTAACAGCTCAGGTTAGATCCCCTTGCCTCAGGCAAGGAATCAAATCTTTTCTTGGCTAAAGAGACCCTTGCAATTTAACCTTTGCACATGGCTGGCTCTTAAAAAATGACAGCAGAAGAAGTGTGAAGGAAGGAGGGGGAAGTTACCGTGCTTTTGACCTTCTTTGCCTGAATTAAACAACAAGACAGGGGAAGGGCAGAGGCTGGGGTCTAGCATAGCCAGGCTAAACCTCACCATCAGCACCAGCTGGTTCCCACTAGCCACAAAGACATGGTGGAAAATGTGCAGGAACCAGTCATGCACAGCCCATAAACCAAAGCAGATGTCATTGCCTTGTCCTCACTACAGAGCAGAACCTCACCCCACAGCAGGGCTCCAGCCACAGTGGGCCAGCGCTGCACTGCTCACCAGTGACTGGAGCCTTCACAGCCCCGCACCACAGGCTGCACTTTCTGACTTGGACTCATTTCCCCCCCTTTAAAGACAGCAAAGATTGCACAGAACTTAAGGTTAGATGTTTACCAGACAGTTATTACCTGACTTCCCAGTAACATCACAGAACCTCCAGCCAAACCCTCACAAGGACTTGATGATCTTTGAGGTCTTTTCCAACCTTATTGATTCTATGATTCTAAGAACCCTCCAAGAACCCAGGACCCCAAGTCCTCTTTTGCCCCTATACCTCTGCAGAAACCCTTCCCATTCCTGCCACATTTTAGCAAGTGATGACCACTGTGGTGTCAATGAGCCAGGCAAAGGCAGGCAGAGCAGCAGAGGAAATGGGAGTTGTGACAGGAACACAGAAAGAAAAGCTGAGGGGTTTTTTTGGATGGTTTATACCTTAACAATCTAAGGAACACGGATTGTTTGGGATCTAGTTGGGAATGTCCCTGCCAGCTGCAGTGGGGGATGGACTAGATGACCTTTAAAGGTCCTTTCCAGTCCAATGCATTCTGTGATGCTATCAATGTCAAGGTCAACATGTGCTGGAAAGGGTGCACTTAGCACAGGTCAGATACTCCAGTTCCAAATACCAAACTACCTCCAGATGTCCTCCTGCAGAAAATGTGGTTGTCCATCCAGCATCTTTACCCTTGCCCTTTGCTGAAGAACTGCAGTTTGTCATCCCAGACCCTTGGCACATGCAGAGGTGCCAACTGAGCTCTGCAGGGCACCCACACCCCACAGCCAGCTCACCAACTAAGTGCTTGGCACTAACAGAGAGGGTGACCTAGAGGTGACATCAACACCCAATGACCTGTCTGGGGCTCCAATGGAACAGGACTTGCAGCACAGCCCTTAAAGCAGTGACAAAGCCAGGGTGGGAATGGGGCTATACCACACAGTGCCCTGTACTGGTGCCAGAAGGAGATCTGACCTTCTGGTTCAGGTCAGACTGTGTGACCTATAACTCCAGATTTAAGCAGCTCTGTGCTTAAAAACATGGCTCAGCTACAAGTCAGTGTAGCAACTCAATGAGCATAATAAATGGTGCTTCAGCTCTTAAGCACAGAGAAACTGCAGGCAGCAAAAGATACTCTCCCCTCCGACCCTCCCATCCCGGGAAGATGAGAAAGAAAGGAAAAAGGAGGGGACCGTGCAGATAGTGTTGATGATTCTGGGAGAGCTGTGGGGTCGAGGTTGATTAGCAGCTGCCAGTGTCCTTTCTGTGTCAGGAGGAGATAAGCCAGAAGCAGAACACTACAGGCAGCTGATAGCAGCAATTCCCAGATCAAGGCTGGGAGGGGGCTGAGGCTGCAGAGTGGGAAAGGCTTCCTGAGGAAAATGGCTCACGATGCTGGATGGCTCCGAGGTTTGAGAAGAGTGCCTTGAGCCCACTAAATAAAAACATCTCACTGGAACCTTCTGCTCATCTTCAAAAGCAAGTTTGTTTGCAGCAGAGAGCAGTATCTCCCAAATTCAAGCCCAGATACATTTCAAATGGAATCAAGCTTGCCAGAGAGCAGCCCAGCAGCCACCACTGACCACCCCAACTGCTTGAACTCACTCAAGTGTGCTCCTGAAAACATCACAAACCTTGCACCTCCTCCTCATCAACGTCTTTTATCAACCCAGGGCTATAGAATTCATAGGTCAGCACCAGACTTGCTAGAGAGAATGGTTGGGCTCCAAGATCTTAAAGGTCTTTTCCAACCAAAACGATTCTGAGGTTCTATGGAAGCCAAACCTCCCCCTGCCTAGTTTTCAAACAAAGCAAACACACCTGACCCACCTGAAGGTTTGCACAGGGGCTGCAGGAGACTGCAACGACCTGTTAGTATTGACTTGCTTTGATCTCTGAAAACAAAGCTTTGGTGTGGGAAGCTTTAAGGTAAAACGAAGCAGTTTACTTGCAGCCCCTCCCCTGCCATGGGTACAGAGGTCAGGATGAGAGCTCCCAGGTCACTGTGAAGAGGTCTTACCACTTCTTGTGTTCCTTTCCCAGGAACTTTCCTTCCCCACTGGTCCTTCTGGGGAAAGATCTCATGGCTCTGAGCTATGTCAGGTTTGAGTTTCCTCCTCCCCTTTGGTTATTTCAAGGACAGCAACAGTTTGGATAGTTCTAGCCCTAGCCCCACAGAGTGTTCCAGAGCAAAGGCATGTGAGCACCATGGATGAGGGAGACACTGGTGACTCAGGAAGGGCTTTGGTCAGCAGCAGGAATGTAACTGCTCTCCTGCATCAACCAAGTCCATCTCCTGCTGCCCACCACCAAAAGGACAAAGAAAGAGCCCTACCCTCTGTGGCCATGCAAAGTTCTACACACCCTTAGCTGCCCAAAGAAAACAGAGAGACAGAGGGTTGCTAATCCTCAAGCAGGGACAGTCTCCCCCAGGCAGCTGGGCAGCAGAGGGGCTCCTCATTTCAGACAGAGCAGCAAGCTCCTGTGTGTGTAATAGCCCTGTAATTTAGACATCCAGCCCAGGCCAATGAGGGCTCAGCAGCCACAATCACCACGATTTTAGCCATCCAGCCTAGCACAGAAACCCTCCTGCAATTGCCTTTTCCCAGCACATTATCTTTAATCATAGGCATAATAGGGATTCAATTGGAGCCCCCCAGCTGCCTTTCCTTCCTTATTATTCACAGGGCTGTACTTTCCTCAGCAATAAACCATTTTCCCCTGCCCTATTTTGCATTGAACTACCTTCAAGTTCAAAGAAAGTCTTTAAAGGGGTTGGGTTTTTTTGGTATCCCTGTATGGAAGCTCCTGGCCAGTAATGAAGGTAGAAACCCAGGGGGTTTACCCAGAGGACTGAATTCACAAAGCAACTGCCAAGAGAGCATCCACCACCTTTGCTTTCCTTCAGAGCTCATCCCTGGGAATTTGGCAATCTTCTTTTGTTTTGCAGCCATTTGCCAGTGTTGTTTTCATCCCACAGCCAAAATCCCAGCAACCAGGACTCCTCCAGCATGTGCTGTTCAGGCTGATGCTTTCCCAGATTCTCCACCTAAATGCTTTGTTACTGGAGGTCTACGCTTTACCTCTTTCCTCTGTTACCTTCTCCAGTGCTTGGTGAAGAAGAGGTGGGGGGGTGGGGTGGAAGGGACCTCTGGAGGTCACCCAGTCCAACCCCCCTGCTAAAGCAGGGCACCCACAGCAGCTTGCCCAGGATCACAATGTCCAGGTGGGTTTGGAATCTCTCCGGAGGAGAGTCCACAACCTCTCTGGGCAGCCTGCTCCAGGCACCCTCACAGCAAAGAATTTTTTCCTCATGTTTAGGTGGAACCTCCTGGGTTCCAGTTTGTGCCTACTGTCCCTTGTCCTGGACCCCACCTGTAAACATTTGGCCACATCCTCTTGCCCTCCCAGCCTTTAGCTATCGATCAGCACTGAGACGATCCCTTCTCAGTCTGCTCTGCTCTAGGCTAAACAGCCTCAGGTGTCTCAGCCCGGACAAACAAGTTCTTTATGCAATATGAGGAGTCTCAACTGCTTAAAAAGCAAGTTGCCAACTCACAAAATTAATCCAGGCTGTGTAAATACACAGCTTGCCCTTAATTGACTCTTTAGATGCACCTATGTCAATGCAGCACCCCAGCGACGGATCAGCTTGCCAGCCAGAAAGGTCTGGTCCCCCCTGGAGGCATCTGGGCTAACATTTCATAAATTACAGTCATGTTTTCCTCTTCTGTTAATATTTTCATTCCAAAGGTCATTTGCCACACACACTCCCAAATCAGGGGAAGCTGATGGAAGCTGCTTGGTTCCCAGACTCGGGAATCACAATCATTCTGCTAATGATGCCAATCCACAGCCTTACTACAGAGCCAGATCTAGCTGCAGCCAGGCCACTCACCTCAAGGAAACTCCATCCTTCACATCTGCCCAGGGAGGTGGTTGGGGCCCCAGTCCCTGGAGATATGCAAGGTGAGGCTTGGCAGGGCTCTGGGCAATCTGATCTAGTCGAGGATGCCCCTGCTGACTGCAGAGGGGGCTGGACTGGATGACCTCTGGAGGTCCCATCCAACCCAGACCATTCTATGATTCTGTGAGGTCTCCCCTCAGACTTCTCCAGACTAAGTTCTCTCAGCTGCTCCTCACCAGACCTGCTCTCCAGACCCTTCCTCAGGCTCATTGCCTTTCTCTGGACACACTCCAGCACCTCATTGTCTTTCTTGTAGTGAGGGGTCTGAAACTGAACCCAATACTTGAAGTGTGACCTCACCAGTGCCCACTACATGGACACAACCACATCCCTAAGACTGCTGGCCACACTGTTGCTGATAAAAGCCAGGATGCTGTTGGTCTTCTTGGCTACTTGAGCTGGCTTATATCACAGTATCACCAAGGTTGGAAGAAACCTCAAAGATCATCAAGTCCAACCTGACACCCAAGACCTCATGACTAGACCATGGCACCAAGAGCCACGTCCAATCCCCTCTTGAACACACGTGTGGTGACTCCACCACCTCCCTATTTAAGGACCACAACATTTTCTCTTCCTATTATCATATTAGCCTGAGAGGGTTTGTGCACTCCATTCTCCAGGGTGTCAGGAACTTCATACTAATTAAATAGCAGATTTCAGGCTCTTCCTCATCAACCCAGCTGTGATCTGAATGATTGCTCCATGATACTCCACTGCTGCCCGCTTGCTGCCTTTGATTGATGGTCTGCATTTGCTGCTTTCCAACCTGCAGTATTGCTTTGGACAGAGGCATCTTTTGTGATCCTAACTGCATTACACTCCCTGGTCAGATGATGGATTGGACTTTTGAGCCTACCATAAACAGCAGCCCCTTCTTGGCAGCACGATATGTATCTGTATTCCATATTCACTCCTCGGTGTATCCTGTATTCAATCATCCTCATATTCATTTCTCCTGATATTATTATGATTAGCCTTGGGGGAACTTGTTTTATAGGCTATTTAGTTTGAATTAAGCATGTGTGTCAGTCCTGCCTGGTGTCTGAAAGAATGCAGATGATAAATGTTGGGATTTATGGACCAGTTTCCATCTTCACCTCTATCCAAGTATCCTCACTGCTGGACTCTTGGGTCCAAACTTTCCCCACACTAAGGCTGCTTAGTAAGTTCATTAGGCACATTTGGAAACTGCTTGTTCTTTCTCCCACCTTCCTTGTTTAATTGATCTCACAGGCAAACATTCAGACTTCTGACCAGCTGTTTCCCCACATTCCTCCCCAAGCACCTTTGTCAGGTTTTTGTGCTTTGCTCCCTCCCCACAAGCTTTGGAGCAAAGCACACCTCAGGGACACAATGCTCACATGGCTCCCCATCACCCCTCCACTTCTGCCTCCCACAGATGACTCACAGAATTGTCTCTGAGGATTTCTGGAGTAAGTGGCATCCCGTGTGAGGAGGAGAGCAAGGCACTGCCTGTTGTACTGCACCCCTCTGGAGCAAGACTGAGTCACTTTCTCCTACTTCTGGCTTGAAGCCCACACCCCTCTCTAACTACTGAGAATGGTCACGTTGCAGACAAGCAGCATGAGGGATGGCACTGCTCTGCTCCTTCCCTGGTTGCTACACAAGCTGGGTGACTTCTGTTTCCCCTGCTTCAGACTAATGAGATAGTGTTGGATGATAGGTTGGACTCAATGATCTCAAAGGTCTCTTCCAACCTGGTTAATTCTATTCTATTCTATTCCACTCCTATTCCATTCCTATTCCTATTCATTTTCCTATTCCATTCCTATTCCTTTTCCTATTCCATTCCTTTTCCATTCCTATTTCTATTAATTTTCCTATTCCATTCCTATTCATTTTCCTATTCCATTCCTATTCCATGCCTATTCCTATTCCTATTCCAGCCTAGCCTAGCCTATTCCATTCTTACCCTATCCTATCCTATCCTATCCTAGCCTTACTCTATCCTATCCTATCCTTCCTCTATCCTATCCTAAGGCTTATCTCCAGGGTTTTTTTACAGGGCCATGGGGTGGGGGGTTTTCTTTGGGTGCATTAAGAAGGGTGTCACCCACCATCAGACAAACCCCCAGAGCTCCAGGAACAGAAGTGAGCAGCCCAATGCACAGAAGAGGATCAGGAAACTATTTTGTCACCCTGCAAGATGAGAAGCTGTCAAACGATTCTCATCATGGAATCCTTCTAGAAAGGTTTGGGAGCAGCTGGGACACCACCACCAGAGCTGAATAGTGTAAAAACTGTCTCTTTTCTGTGTCTTTTTAGACACACTTCCATCTGCCTGACCAGAGATGGCAATTCCTGCTCTCCACAGCTCTGCGAGCAGCACATCAAAGCCAAATGAATCCCCACACACTGGCAGGGTGCCTCAAAACGAAAGGAACGGAAAAAGAAGCCAAGGAGCAGCAAGCAATGCACGTTGCTGGTCACCTGATGTAACAGCAGGCATCCCTGCATGGCACACTGTGATGCTGGGGACTTAGTCAATGCCCCTGCAGCCAGACTCATCAAGCTGTGACTCAGAAATGGTTTTGAGAGCAGAGACATCCTTGCGGATAGGACTGCGGGAGGATGAGGCACAGGGCATCCATTCCACTTAATCCTTGCAGTGTAAGCAGGCTCTAGGACTTCTTTTATTCTGGTAGCTAAAAGAAAACAACAAACACCAAAACAACCAGCTCCCCCCACCCCAAAAAAAACCCAAAACCCAAACCCTAAAATATTTTGCCAGCAGAGAAGCAATATTCATCCCAGCGCATTGCATCTGCATCCTGCTGTAGGTCCTCATATAGACCTCCATCCCCAAGGTGGTGTGGGCAGGGCAGGAGGAGCCATGGTCACTGAGCTGCAGGAGCAGGAGGGGGAGATGTGAGTTCAAGATGAGTTATGTTTCTGTCTCATTAGCCTGCCAGCTGCAGGGCTCTAAGGGCAGGGATCCTTGCCGAGGGTCCTCATTCATTGGGTCAGAGAGATCACGGGCCTCAGGACAGAGGGGAGGAAGATGGCAGTGGAGATATTTTTGTACCTGACCTTTCTTTGAAGGTCAGGAGTGAAGGGGCTGTCTCTTTAAAGATCCAGGGCTTAATATCAAAAGAAGCTGTGGTGAAATGCTGCATCATTGGACTCGATCTCAAAGGTATTTTCCGACCTGGTTAATTCTATTCTATTCTATCCCATCCCATTCTATTCTATCCCATCCCATCCCATTCTATTCTACCCCATCCCATCCCATTCTATTCTATTCTATCCCATCCCATTCCATTCTATTCTATTCTATCCCATTCTATCCCATTCTATCCCATCCCATCCCATTCTATCCCATCCCATCCCATCCCATCCCAGAGACAGCCTTTGTAGGTGCCCATGCTTATAGGATTTCCTCCTACCAGGGAGCATTCTGACATGAAAGCTCACCAAGAGAAGACAAATCCCCAGTCCCTGGGCATCTAACAACAATCTGGCCACTTTTTAAAGCTCATTCACACACTGACCCTGCTAATCTGAACAGGGCAGACCAGGAAGAGAAGACCTTCCTGAGCTGAAGAGCCCAAAGTTTCCTTCAGTGAAGCAGGACACAAAGCAAAGCAATTGGTTCGGGTTCCTCAGCAGGCTCCACGCTTCAAAGGGAGATAATAAAACCTAAAGGCAGCAACATCTCTGCTTGAATATCCACTGAGGGAAGCAGGAGATAGGTGACTGTTGGTACACATTCCAGCTGACCTCCTCAGTGTCCCACATGGTTTGTAAAAGGTGTTTTCAACAAATACTATTAACTCCCTCTGCTTCCTACAAGCTACTGATTTCCAATATTTTTGAACAAGTCCTCTGTGCTGTGTGCATTTATTGCTTGACTAGGCTGGAGGTCTCAGGTGCAAAAGACTGCCTGGGGCTACACCCTGAACTTGATTAAAGAAGGCAATCCTGACTGATCAGGAGCAGAACAATGTCACTGTTACGAGGAACAGAACAGTTTGGGTGCGAGGGGAGCAGGATTCCCTCCCGTTGGCCACCACCGTTTCACCCTCTGCCAATAGCTGAGCAGGGGGAAATATTGATTAGGAGAACAGTTGGTTTCTCCAATGAGCCTTTCATTTGGGGGAGCTAAGAGCCAGACTTGCTCTCTGCACACCCAGCTGAACTTGCCTGTGCTCTCCTCTTTGAGACCAGCTCTCCTCCATGCCAAATCTGCCACGCTGCCTCTGTTATTACTGACCCGTCACAGTTTGGAAACACAGCTTAAAATAAATGAGCCTGAGTGCCATGGCTGGAGAGTTATTAAACTGCCTGGCATTGAGGAAATTGCTTTTCATAAACATCCTGAGCTCCTCTGTGGGTTTTTTTCCCCTTTTCTTTAAGTGTTTAATACAGTGAGAGGCCAAGTTAATCTGAATCAGTCTGCAGACTGAATTGCTAATGAGAAGGGAAGATGTATTAGTGCTCAATATTGAAAGGCTGAAGGGTGAGGACAGAGCAGAGAAAGGATTTCCACAATGGGCAAATGATATTGTTTTGCCTCCTTGTTGTCACAAAATCCCAGCAGGGTGAGAGTTTGGAGGGACCTTTGGAGATCATCCACTCCAACGACACAGCCTCAAGCTGCACCAGGGCAGGTTCAGGCTGGATGTTAGGAAGAAATTCTTCCCAGCAAGAGGAATTGGCCATTGGGATGAGCTGCCCAGGGAGGTGGTGGAGTCACCATCCCTGGAGGTGTTTAAAAAGAGACTGGATGAGGCACTTGATGCCATGGTTGAGTTGATTAGATGGTGTTGGGTGATGAGTTAGTTGGACTTGATGATCTCAAAGGTCTTCTCCAACCTGGTCAATTCTATTCTATTCTATTCTCCCTGCTAAAGCAGGGACACCCACAGCAGGCTGCCCAGTGGGTTTGGAATCTCTCCAGAGAAGGAGACTCCACCACCTCTCTGGGCAGCCTGTTCCAGGGCTCCAGCAGCCTCACATCAAAGAGAAGTTTCTCTTCCTATTTAGGTGAACTTCTTGCACTTAATGTAGTAGCTCATCAGGTGTCTATGTTTAGCCTGCATCTGGGGCTAATCTCCAGCAGGTGCTCCATCAGCTGATGAACCCTCCCCAGAAGAGAAGGGGAATCAGGAGATGAGGCCCATGGGTCAAAATGAAAATGGATTTAATGGAACAGCCAAACTGATACCAAAGCCAGTATGAAGCACCTGACTGTGCAGAGCTGCAGAAGCCCAGTGAATAGCCTTGTAGCTGTTAATTGCCTGTTTAACACTTGGTAGCCCTCAGGCATGGCCCCTGTGTGCTAGCACTGTCTTGGGCACCCAGAGAAGAGTGTAGGAGGGCAGGTGCTCCAGTGCATGAGTTCACTGGGAGAGCCAGATGCACTGTCCAGGTGAACATGGACAGTGAGCTGCCCTGGATTGAGCCACCACATCTCAACAGCTTCAGCAAGGATGCCCACATGATGTCCCAGCAGCCCAGCTCCTCTTTCAGGACAGACTGCCCCTACTACACTGCTGTTACCAGACAATGTGTATCAGAGCTGAAGTTTGATAAGGCTATTTGTGCCCTTTCTGTGTGAAACTGCTTGAGCTGCAGCAGGAGAGGGAGAGGATGGTCTGCACTGTCCTATCTGTGTGCTTGGCAATCCCACTCCTCAGTGCTGGGAATTGTTTCTTACCTGTAGAATCACAGAATCATTTCATTGTTCAGGCCAGAGAAACCTTTTAGATCATCAAGTCCAACCACGAACCCAGCACTGCCAAGTCACCACTAAACCATGCTCCTCAGCACCACATCTCCATGGCTTTTAAACTCCTCCAGGAAGGGGGTCTCCATCCCTGCCCTGGGCAGCCTGTTCCAGGGCTTGACAACCCTTTCAGGGAAGAAGCTTCCTAATTTCCAGCCTAAACCTTCCCTAGTGCCACTTCAGGCCATTTCCTCTCTTCCTGTCACTTGCTGCCTGGGAGAACAGACAACCACCCACCTCACTGCTTGTGCCACAAACTCATGCTGCTCTTCAAAACAATCCTGGGCAGGGTCCCTTCACCTCAACCTCACCATCTGGGATTCCAGACATGAAGCAGGTTGGTGAATCCATTTCCTATCCATCCAACAGTCCTGAACATCCTCATAGGTGCTGCAGACTGGAAGGTGCTCTGGCCACTTCTCCAGCCTGATATGGAGATACAGTAGGAGAGCCACTCCCCTTCTGCACCTTACTGTCTGAATGGGGCTGAGGGATAACTGCAATAACCATCATGGGACCAAGGAGGGTTTCTGGAGATGCCTTTACATCAAGACTGAAAGGAGCAGTGCAATTTCCAGTCCTCACCCCATTTTGAGCCCCAGCAGGACCAAGGGGTGGAAACCAGCAGCTGAAAAGGGCAAACCAGGCCTCGACTGTCCTGGGTTCATTTAACTCATGAGTTTGTAGCTCCATGATGGAGACACACAGGAGGCCACTGCTGCCACCATCTCTTCAGATGCAAAATCTAAGTGAATCCTTCATCAGTAATGAATTCCTGTTTGCAGTGCCCCTAAATTGAGGAAAATGAGCATTTCTTTTTGCTGACAGAGAAGCAGAGCAGTACCCCAATGGGGTTGCTACGCAACCACCTCCTGCACATGGCTGATAACACTCACAGCATTATTTCCCCGCCTGGCTGCACCCTCAGAACAAAGCCCAGCTAATGAAGCTTTTAAATGCTCTTGGCTCTGCCTTTGACAGTTCAACATGGGTTTTCCTTGCATTTATGTGACAGTTGCAGCAGTGAATCGCTGTACCCTCCAGCCAGGGATGTCTCCAGAGCTGGACAGAGGAAAAGCCCAGAGGAGAGAGAGCGATGGTTGGGATTGGGGAAGAGCAGCAAAACAGCTGACAGGCACAAGCAGCCCCAGGAATGGAGGGCAGCCACACACACACACCAGAGCATCACAGAATCGTTTAGGCTGGAAAAAACCTTCAAGATCATCGAGTCCAAACATTAACCCTTCTCTACCGAGTAAATCACAAAGCCACATCCCCAAGCACCACATCCACAAGGCCCTCTGAAACCTTGAGCCTTCAGCACCACAGACCAAGCCAGACAGCCTCCAGCAGCCATTGACTCATCAGATGCAACACCCTGACGACAGCAGAGCTGGGGGTTTGGGGACAGCAAGGATAAGCCTCCCCACTGGCAAATGGGAAAAGGGGCTGGATGAAGACATCTCACCAGGATAAGCAGTTCCAGTCCCTTGAAGCACTTCCAACTTCTTTCTTTCAACAGTATGCTGAAATGAATCTGACCATGGTTTTCTTGGCCAGCACATGTAAGCAAACCCCTCTTCTGCTCAATGATCATCAGTGGTAAGGGGCACCAGCGTCCACCACAGACATCTTCATCCTCCTGTAAGAGCAAGCAGCTGACATTGAACCAGTCCCACTTTGTAACTGGGACATTGTCTCCCTCCATCACTGCCAGATCTGCCCTCCACAGAGTCAGGCACAGGGACTGCCCCATTTCTGGCACTGAGCTACCCTCCCCCCTTTTCATGCTGATGGCCAGAGCTGGTTTCTTCTACTATAGCAGATCAGTTTGTTTCACAGGAGAGCAGACCACAGTGAAATGAAGAGCATCTTCTTGGCCCTCCAGTATCTTGCCTACTTCACAGCATCACCTTAAGTACATGTGCAGATGCCACACAACCCTGGAATGAGAAGGCAATGACAATGGGCTGATGACCTCCAGCACACCTCAAAAGCTTCAAAAGGGACAAGCTCCTGCAGCTGAACAGCTTCAGAGACAGCACATGGCTCCAAGTGTGGTTTTCATTAGGAAACTCCCATGGAGTCAGGGCATGAATTCAAATCCTGGGGACTGCTCTATACCTTGTGCTACTTCAACACACATAGGTGCGGCCTGAGAGATCGTGGCTCCATCATGCAGCTGGTACCCATTCCACCAAGGAGAGCTGGGAGGATTGGCCAGGCTTAAAAGGACATACACCCTTGGACAGCAAAGCAGCTGGAGGAAGCAGAGCAGGCTACATCTGCCAACTATATGACAGCCTGAAGGATCAGTCCTGCTCTCACCATTACTCTTTAAACATAGCACTTTGGGATGTTGCTTAACAGCCATGGTAGCATTAGGTGGACTCAATGACCTTGGACATGTTTTCCAACCAGAACAATCCAATAGAATAGAATAGACCAGACCAGGTTAGAAAAGACCTTTGAGATCATCAAGTCCAACCTATCACCCAACACCATCTAATCAACTAAACCATGGCACCAAGTGCCTCATTCAGTCTCTTCCTAAACACCTCCAGTGATGGTGACTGCACCACCTCCCTGGGCAGCACATTCCAATGGCCAATCTCTCTTTCTGGGAAGAACTTCTTCCTAACATGCAGCCTGAACCTCCCCTGGCACAGCTTGAGACTGTGTCCTCTTGTTCTGATGCTGGGTGCCTGGGAGAAGATACCAACCCCCATCTGGCTACAACCTCCCTTCAGGCAGTTGCAGAGAGCAAGGAGGTCTCCTCTGAGCCTCCTCATCTCCAGGCTAAGCAACCCCAGCTCCCTCAGCCTCTCCTCACAGGGCTGTGCTCCAAACCCCTCCCCAGCTTGGCTGCCCTTCTCTGGACATCTTCCAGTAACTCAATCATGTTTCTATGATTCTGCAGACACCTAGGTAAGAACCACGAGTGAGCAGATCACTCAGGGATTCCAACCCAGCCCTGCTCTGGGTTTAGGGTCCCACAAACCAACCCACCTGGCTACTCACCCACCGGGGCTCTGCCTTGCTGGGCTGAGCTGAAGAAAGCACAGCCTGAGTGCTTTTTGTTGGGAGGCAAAATTATCTAGCAGGAGACAATTAGGGGCCATTACCATTAAAAGCAGAGTGTGGAAAAGAAAATACAATCATTTAAAACCCTAATCCTCTAAGCCTGTGTTATCCTGAAGCCTGCAACCCCCTTTCTCTACCTCTGTGCTAAATAGGTCTCATTTAGTCCATTTGTTCTGTCCCGAGCCAGGCAAAGGGAAAGCAGGCTTGATCCATTTGGTTAATCACAGTAATTTTGCCTTAAATACAGGCAGCTGAGTGTTCATCAAGTCACAGATTTTGCCTGTTACTGAGAGACCTCCCCCCAGCTTAATAATTAGGGATAATAAGTGGCTCATAATAAATGCAAGCCACAACGAGGCGCTCCGCCAGCGCGGCGCAGAACCGGGAGGGCTGTTAGGGAACCCCCAGGTCTGTTTCTCCTTTAGAAGTAAACAATGCCATGTCTTTAATTGTCTCTCTTGAAACCCTGGGCCAGCTCTGCTGGTTTGTTATAAGTAAAAGGCAATTATTCCACCCTCTGCCTGCCTCTTGTGTCCAGGGAAGGCTTATTAGAGAGTCATCAGCGCAGGATGAGAGCAGCTTTCTCCACCTGCACTGACTAGGCAGGTACACAGACTGAGCTAGGAGGTAACATGAGTGTGTTACACACAACTGTGCTCTTCAGGCCTTTTAAAGCTCTGGGTTAGGCTCAAAAAATTCTGTTTCAGCACAAGTTGTAAGCTGTCATAGAGTCACAGAATTGTTTAGGCTCTAGAGACCTTGAAGATCATCAAGTCCAATCATTAGGGCACCACTAAACCCTCAGCACCACATCTACGCAGCATTTCAGTCCCTCCAGGGATAAGGACTCCACCAATGCCCTGGGCAGCCTGTTCCAGGGCTTGACAATCCTCTTAGGGAAGAAAATTTTCCTAATATCCAAGCTAAACCTCCCCTGCCACAATTGGAGGCCATTTCTTCTTGTCCTATCCCTTGTTACCTGAGAGAAGAGACCAGTTTCCTCTTTGCTGCTCTTGAGACTTCTGCTCCAGAACCTTCCCCAGCTTCATTGTCCTTCTCTGGAACATGCTCCAGCACCTCAATGCCTTTCTAGTGGTGAGGGACCCAACACTGAACCCACTATTGGAGGTGGGAGAGATTAGCACTTCAATGCTGCTGAAGATAAATGGGTGAAGAGAGTTTGAGAAGCTGGTGTTTTCCTCAGGTAATTGCCCAGAAAGCTTTCTAAAGCTGCTTGGATCCTCCTCTCTTCCCTTTTGTTTCTGGATAGGAGATGAAGTCCTGCCTTTCTTCTCAGCAGTACTGGCCAGGCTGCTGCTGCTACTGGTTTTAAACCAATAGCAGTGGATTTATGCCACCATTTCCTCACTGGCTCTTGAGCACTACAATATTGCTCTCAATTTAACCAAAGATTCAGGCTGGATTCTTGCTTTCCATGGCCAACTTGGATGCAGGTCACTGAGCACAGCTCAGCAGAGAAGGGACTGAGAGGTAAGAAGAGGATTTCCATTGGGCCATGGACATCTTTTCTCAAGCTTAAATTTATAAGAACAGCTCTCCTTCCTCCAGAAGTGATTAGTGAATCCTTGCTGCTCACAGACCTTCAGCCACATTAACCTTCTGCTGGGCTTTCTACACCCAACACGGACCTTCTCTTCCTCCTCCCAGATCACACCAGGGGAGGTTTAGGCTGGATGCTAGGAAGTTCTTCATAGAAATCACAGAATCACACAATCATCAAGGTTGGAAGAGACCTCAAAGATCATCAAGTCCAACCTGTCACCACAGATCTCATGACTAAACCATGGCACCAAGTGCCACATCCAGGCCCCTCTTGAACACCTCCAGGGATGGGGACTCCACCACCTCCCTGGGCAGCACATTCCAATGGCTAACAACTCTCTCAGGGAAGAACTTTCTCCTCACCTCGAGCTAAACTTCCCCTGCTGCAGCTTGAGACTGTGTCCTCTTGTTCTGGTGCTGGGTGCCTGGGAGAAGAGATCAACCCCCTCCTGGCTACAACCTCCTTTCAGGTAGTTGTAGAGCGCAAGGAGGTCTTCCCTGAGCCTCCTCTTCTCCAGGCTAAGCAACCCCAGCTCCCTCATCCTCTCCTCACAGGGCTGTGCTCCAGACCCCTCCCCAGCCTTGTTGCCCTTCTCTGGACACATTCAAGTGTCTCAGTGTCCTTCTTAAACTGAGGGGCCCAGAACTGGAAAGAGAGACTGGCCATTGGAATGTGCTGCCCAGGGAGGTGGTGGAGTCACCATCACTGGAAGTGTTTAGGAAGAGACTGGATGGGGCACTTGGTGCCATGGTTTAGTTGATCAGATGGTGTTGGATGATAGGTTGGACTTGATGCCCTCAAAGGTCTCTTCCAACCTGGTTAATTCTATTCTATTCTCTCTCACATCTCCCCCATATGATCACCCAAGGAGGAACTTCCCCAGAAGCTACAACAGGCAACTCCTGTCAAGGTCACTTAGCCCCCAGGTGGACCCCTCTATCAGGCACGAGGCAAACCCTGCTGGCATTCACAGCCCAGCTGGCATTTGCCAGGCTCATTCATTCTCAGCCACTGATGAAACTGCAGCCAGGAGATTTTTAGTACAGTTTTATTGTTTTGGTGGATAAATGAATTTTAAATACAGAATTAAAACCTTGTAAAAAACCAACCAACCAACCAAAGTTATTAAAAGACAGCATTCAGAAGCAGGCTGCACCTCAAGGACTGAAAAAATATTTCACACTTTCTGGAAGAAAGAGAGGAAAGAAAAACTGAGAAGCATAACCATCACCTGGGAAGGGTTTGGCTGTGAGTTGTTTTCTTTATCCACTTCCTTCCAATCTGAGAGCTGATATTTGTTCTCAGGAGATTCTCCCACCAACCTTGTTGTCTCAGCACTGATTCACATCGTTTGCTGTGACCTGGACCCCCCCCCCCCCCCCATTTGTTGTCACAGCAGCAGTGATGCTGTGTTGTCCTCCCAGGTGTATGGAAACCACCCAGTAGATGAGGGGGGTGGAACACCAACAGCATTATGTGATCCTCACAAAAGGATCTTTGAGCAGGAAGAGGCTCTCCTGTCTCTCTCACTGATACCTCTGTGGGTTGGGTGTTTCTTAGAGCATCACATCTCTGGCATTTGCTCTTTGCTAAGCTCCATCACCGCCACAAAGACCTCCAGAAGTGATGGGTGAGGAGGTGCCCTCAATTTTTAATGCTCAGTTTTGAAGCAGCTTGATCATTCGAGAGCCACAAGTCACCCATCCTCAAGGACAAGAATCAGACCCTTTCAGGTACAATTTAAGCCCCCCCCCCCCAAAAACCCTCAAAAAGTCTCAGCTTTGGGGTTCTGGGTCAGGGTTGGAACTGGGGTGGGGTTTTAATGAAGGTGATCCCACCACTCAGTGCATCTGCATCAGCTCAAGCAAAAAACATAGGGGCAGAGTCTCTACCACAAGCATCCACCTGAAGACATCAGCACCACTCACACAGCATTCACAGCAGGTTAGAATGAACATGGACTACAGCTCTCTGTTCCTCAAGGATCTGATCCACCAAGAGGATTTAAGCACACAGACAGAGAAGCCACAGAATTAAGTGTCCTTACAACAGAGACTAGGACTTGGAGATACTGAATGGGGATAGCTACATATCAGCCTGGGTTCAAAAAAAGCAGTGGGGGGAGAGGAAGTTCAATGGAGACAAATTCACTGATCAAAGGAAATAATACTGGAGATTGTCACTAGTGCAGCTGGGAGCTGGCAAATGAAATACTTTGAGCATATGCTTGCAGGGCAGCCCTGCTTCTGCCACAGGAATAAATATCCAAGTGTTTAAAAACAGTCTGTAAAAAAAAAGAGCCATGAGTACTGTCAGAGAGGGTGCATGTTCCATCCCCCTGGAACTGCAGGGGAGGGTTCCTCACGTGAGGTATTTCAGCAGAACACTTCTGCGCTCCTCTCCCACAGGTACAGCCGAATCCGAGCTGAGCTCAGGGCATGACCAGGCAGCGATGCCAGGTGTAAGCCTTCTGCTCTCCAGCAGCCACACTGTGCTGTGTGGGATGAGAACATGCAGTCACAGCAGTCAAGGCTCAATTCAGTACCTGCTGTGTGACCAGAGCAAGGCCTGGACCTCTTATTTCAGCCACTGCACGTCTTACTTAGCGGGGGGGGTTGCTTTGTCTGCGTTCACCCAGAGTCTTCCCAAAGGAAGTTCAGTTCACGTGGCCATGTGAGGTGACTAACCTCAAGTTATCTTCAGAGTGTTTCTTTGGTTTATCTGTTGACATACAGGCTGTCCAGCAAGATAAATGGATGGTTCACCCTCACATCAATGGCAACCTGTGCACGTGTTCCCAGCAGAGCTGTGTGGGGCAGGCATGGCTCCTATCACACCACACATCTGAAAGGCTGCTGTCCATCCCATAGTTTTCCCAAGGGAAGTTATTTTCTTCTGCATACACGTGTTTGACTGCAGTCACTACATACAGGATGTTTGCCTCACATCCCCTTTGGCCTTTTTGGAAGCATCCTCTTTCACTCCCCAAAGACTGTAGCAGCATCTTATGGGTGAAAAGCCAAATCCTTCCAGTGGTGTGCAAGAGCCAAGAGTGGATCTCACCAAAGGGATGTCATTAGTACCTCTGCAGCCTTTGACTGTCTCTTCTCAAAGACATGAAGTCACCAAAAGAAAGAGCAAATCCAGGGCTGAGACCTTCAAGACGTTTCCTCTCTTGCATTTCAACTCTGCTGCAGAATCAGCGCAGCCTTCTTTGCAGGGCTTGTCTTGGGAGGTTATTTTGCCACGAATAAGCAGACCCCCTGCAAGTTCAGCTACCTGACAGTAACTGCTGCCTGTTCTCAACACCCTGTTGGCTTGCAGGCTGCTGAACTCACAGCCAGCTGTCATGGAAGCAGCACACAAAGCTGCTTTTCCTTCAAAGACACAAGCATTGTCCAGTCTGGGACTAAACCAGGACCATCTCCATAGCTTTTTCTCCATGCCTTCCAAAAAGCTTCCAACTAAATGCTTCAGCTTTGCTCCTGCTGTCCTTAGAACACCCAAGGGTAAGATGGATTTTGCTTAATTATCCACTCAGCATGGGGATTGATGTGGTACAGGTCTAAGAGGTAAGTGTCTGGGTCCAGGCAGTGCTCACCTATCAAAACAGATTCAAAGGGGGGAAAAAAATAATCAAATCAAACCAACACTTTTCATATCCTTAGCCCTCTAGCTGCTAGGGATTGGGCTTTATGTTTATCTCTTCCCCCCCTACAGCCCCTGGTATTTGTTCACATTAATGTCAGTACCACAACTGCTCAGAAGTAACTTCTGTTAAATGCTTCTTCCAACTACACTAAGCCCAAGCTTTGACCTTTGTGGAAAGGTTATCTCTGTTTTGATCCCCAAGGGCTTCAGCACTTGACAAACCATCGTGAAATACATTAGGGATCCAATGCAGAGAATGAGTTACTTCCCCTGACACAGCTTTTGTTCTACAGATGGCTACTAAGAGAAATTCTAAGGGGCAGACAAAGCCCTCTGGGATCCAACAGTCTCCAGAAGCAGCTGCGGCAGGGCAGAAGAATTCCTTCCCATTTTCAGACTCCCCCCCAATCTGCTGCTACAATCATATCATTCAAGTCCTCTCTCCACTCGATGGCATTGCCCTGCTGACAAATAGAAATCAGTGACTCATGAACATCATCAACTCCTTTGAGTCTCAAGGCACAGGATGAAGCTGCTCTTTACTTAGATTAATGCAGTTTGTGGCTTTGAGCTCTACTCCCAATTCCAAACATGAATCTTTACCCTTGAGAGGAGAGGGAGCTCAGCATGCTGCATTCAAAGGAATGGGAGTAGGGTTTGGTTTCAAGATGGATGGAGTTTTGCATGCTCCATCCTCAAGGCTTCTGGATGTTCTGGGTTTCCACCTTTCCTGACAGGCAGCTTCTCAGCAAGATCCATTAATGTTTTTGGAAGTCCTGGCTGCAAGCTGCCCACAGAGTCATGCTGCAAATGCTCTGCAGTGATGGCTGGGAGACATGTTGAATCCCCATCCCTGGGAGTGTTTCAAAGCTGCAGAGATAAGATGCTGAGGGAGATGGCTCAGCACCAGGCTGGGTAGTTAAAAGAATGGGTTGGACTTGATGATCTTAAAGGTCTTTTCCAACCCAAACCCATTCCATTCTATGTGAACCATGAAGCCAAGAGCCTGTTTGCTGGGGGTGAGGTTAATCCACTCTTGCTCCTTTGTCTCATAACGTTGAGCCCACTCCAAATCTCATCCTTTTTAAACTCCCTCCTAAGAGAAGTTAAGCATGGAAAAAAGAGATACAGAATCATAGAATCATCTAGGTTGGAGAAGACCTTTAAGATCATCCAACCACAAACCTAACACTGCCAAGACCACCACCAAACCATGTCCCTAAGCAGCACTTCTACACAGCCTTTCAATACCTCCAGGGACATTGCCTCAAACACTCCCCTGGGCAGCCTGTTCCTAGACATTTTTCAGCTAGAGGCTGTTTCTTCTCATCCTTTTCTGGATGAAATGACAAATCCCCTTTTCATTGCAATAAATGTGCAGATGCTGCCACCCAGACTTACCAATATTGCCTCCCACTTCATATAGAAGCAAGTTTGTGCAGTCCACTGAGTTGTTACTGTAGGAGGAAAAACACAATGAAGTGAACAAAGCCCTGCAAAAGGCAGGTCAGGTAGTTCAGTAATGTTTCTTCCCCAAAACTGATGATGGTTCAGAGACCAGCAAGGGTCAAGGAAGCAACAGGCCATGGGAGGGAGGCATTGTTGATCCTTCTGAACAGTGCAGCTGCTGAAAAGGGCACTCAAAGGTGACAAAAATCCCCCAGTAAGGCAGATGTTCCTCACTTGGTGAGAAGCACACCATGCACACACACTGACTTTTCAACAGGAAGGCAACAGGCACAAAAATCAAAGCTCTCTGAGAGCATCACTTGAGACCTGTTGGTGTGTTGAAGTGCTGATCATCTGCAGAAAGACTCTGGCAGCTGTAGTAGCAGCTTGTTAGTGAGATACTAGTCCTAGCTGACCCATATTCAGCCAGTTTCCCATCCACCCTCATCTAGACATCATCTGCCCAGGGACACAGTCAGGAGGTTCACTCTTTACCTACTAAACACAGTCCTCAGGGCATGATGACAGAGAAAATCTTTTGTTCATTTATTTTAAGGTTATTCCAGCAATTGGAGCATAGGAGGGAATTGCAGAGCTCATTTAGGAAGCTCCTACATTAACACACACGAGCTGCAAATACTATTCCAGGCAAACAACTCTCCACAGGTAGGATGTTTACCTCCAGGAGTGCTAACAGAGGATGTGTGTTGAATATTATTCCACTTTCTCTTCCATTCAGCAGGGCTGTGCACATCCTGCTGGAGTTCTCTCACCATCCAGCAGCCCAGAGGGGACTCCTGACCTCCTGAGCACTGTGGAACTAACATTAGCTTGTCCCATCCAACAAACTACTCCCAAAACTTAGAATTAAGGAGCAGCCAGCAGTCTCCTAAGGGCTCACTGTGCCACCACATCAGACAGAAACCAGCAGCTAGGCCACCTGCTCTTTGTTTTCTTTCTTCCTTTTAAAAAACCCAACCCAACCCAGAGGAAAGCAATTTACCACTTGAGAAGGTTGACAGTGTTAACAATATTCCAGCCATTCTGGCAGAGGTTCTTCTGAAACTGCTTCAAGACATCAGCAACTCTGGTTGCATTGTTCAGATGGACTTCCAGGGAATCCTTCAGGAGAAGGGAAGCGTGGACTTTCACAGTCTTGGAAGGCTGAGCAAGGTAAAAAGAAGGAAGTGCTTAAAGACAGACTGCTGTCAGCTAAAGAATCAAGTTTCAAAACAGAGCAGAGAGTATAAGAATCACAGAATCAATAAGGTTGGAAAAGACCTCAAAGATCATCAAGTCCAACCTATCACCCAACACCTCATGACTAACTAAACCATGGCACCAAGTGCCATGTCCAATCCCCTCTTGAACACCTCCAGGGATGGTGACTCCACCACCTCCAGGGATGGTGACTCCACCACCTCCCTGGGCAGCACATTCCAATAGCCAATTTCTCTTTCTAGGAAGAACTTTCTCCTCACCTCAGGCCTAAACTTCCCCTGGCACAATTTGAGTCTATGTCCTCTTGTTCTGGTGCTGGTTGCCTGGGAGAAAAGACCAATCCCCACCTGTCTACAACCTCCCTTCATGTAGTTGTAGAGAGCAATAAGGTCTCCCCTGAGCCTCCTCTTCTCTAGGCTAAACAACTCCAGCTCCCTTATAGGGCTTGTGCTCGAGGCCTCTCCCCAGCCTCCTTGCCCTTCTCTGGGGCAACCAGCCAGGTGCTCAGATAATTTGGATTTCTTTCTTACCCCACACATACTCCAGGCTGGAAGGTTACAGAAGGACAAAGAGGGAATGGGCACAAACTGGAAGCCAGGAGGTTCCAACTGAACAAGAGGAAAAGCTTCTTTGCTGGAGCAGGCTGCCCAGAGAGGTTGTGAAGTCTCCCCCTCTAGAGAGACCCCAAACCAGCCTGGACATCGTGATCCTGAACAGCCTGCTGTGGGTACCTCCGCTTTAGCAGGACTAAATGATGCCCTAGGCTGTGAAACCTCAAGGAAAGGATTCTAAACAACCCCTGGCTGGGGCGGCAAACGCTGCTCTCCATCAGCGAGCGCTGGTGCTCTCTGCTGTCCGAAGGCAGCAGCCGCACGGGCAGCAGCACAACCTCCGATGGAAACGGCATTGGCCAGCCCGAAACCTGACCAGCTGAGGTGCACAAGGCTGGCAGACTACTCTGGCATCCGTTTAAATGACTGAAAGAGGAGTTTGGGCAGCTGAATTGCAGGCTGCTGAGTCTCAGAACGGTAGCTGCAAACCAAGCCAAACAAGGAAGCCCTCAGCGCAAATCCTTCCCTGAGCTCAGCTCAGCTGCTGCTTTCTCACGGCTGTTTTCATCAACTGTAGAGAACCCTGAACTGTTCTAATGGGGTCTGACTGCAGCAAGTTAACTTTGCAGTCTTACATCCTCTGCAAAAACTGTGCAGGTCCCCGAGGCTGACAGAAGTGTGCTAATGGCACTTCCAAAGCATCAGCTCGTCTGCCTGACTGCCTGAGCAGCAGCTCTCCTCTCTGAAATCAGCACCTTCAACAGCGACACAGAACCACAGAATCAACCAGGCTGGAAAAAACCTCAGAGATTATCAAGTCCAACCTCTTACCTAACACCTAGCACCTCCTGACAACCAAACCAAGGCTTCAAGTGCCACATCAAATCGTTTCTTGAACACTTCCAGGGATGGTGACTCCACCACCTCCCTGGGCAGCACATTCCAACAGCTAACAACTCTGAAGAACTTTCTCCTCACCTTGAGCCTAAACCTCCCCTGGTGCAGTTTGAGACTGTGCCCTCTTGTTCTGGTGCTGATTGCCTGGGAGAAGAGACCAACCCCCTCCTGGCTACAACCTCCCTTCAGGTAGTTGTAAAAGGAGGTGGACCCTCAGAAGCCCCAGCGACTGAAGGAAACAACCATTAAAACTGAAGAGATGACAGCTTCTGGATTCTCCTGAAAGCATCTGAGACTTATGACTCTCTGTTTTCCCAGGCCCTGACCCACCTCTGCCTGGCTCTTTTCCACCTTGTCTTTATCAGCGTGAATCTTCCGCAGCAGGTTTCTGATCCGCTTGTCGCAGAACTGGTACCGTCTGCTGCTGCTCTCGTTCAGCTTTCTCACTTGGGCTACCAGAAAAGAGGAGACCTGGGCAGGGGAGAAAGAGAAAACAGGAATTAAAACAAACCAAGCAGGCATTTAAGAGCCTAAGCAGCACTTTCTGAAGCTCCTCAGACAAAATACCTACATGCTGCGAATGCGAGTAGGCTCGGAATTCAGCTTGAGGTTTTGCCTATGGACATTTGATTCCAGTGAAATTTCCAAGGCTGTCCTTTCCCTTATCCCAAGTCTAACCAGACCAAGACACTGCTACCCCATGCCACAGACCACCTGCATGACTCACAGTCCAGAGCAAATCCTGGTAGTGGATCATCATCCGCACGACGTCAGCTGCCCCCTCTGCCAGCTGCTTCTCCTTCCCTTCTGGAATCTTGTTTGGCAGCCCCTTGTGCATGAAGAGATTTGGGGCCATGACTGTGGAAACGTTCCAGAGGTTCATTTTGTTGTTGTTCTCCCTGGCAACCACTTTGCTGAGGAACTCAAGTAGAGCCTAAAGGGAGAGGAAGAGGCTTGAGACATCCATTACTGACAGTGCTCAAGAAACTGCCGTGGTAATTGCTGGAGAGAGCATTTAATCAGCCTTTTTGTGTTGCTGTCCTTCAGCAAATCCTCTCTCTCCACTCAGGAAGTTCAGTGACCAATTTCTACTACTAGGACAATATCCTCAGGTCAGTGAAACAAACCAAACAGCATGATGGACATTATTTACAACAGCTGCTAAGTTTCCTTGAACAAAAGCCTGGAACAGGATTGGGTTTCCCCAGCTAATTCCAGGACAAGTTACCTTTAGAGTGTTTCTGTTGGGCTCTGGCAGAATCAGGATCAGGAGGTTTAGAGCTTGCAATCTCTGCTTCAGGTCTGGGATATCTAGAGGGAGAATGGCAAACATTCCAGAAGATGCAGGCTTCTGACACTGTTCTTTTTTGAGTGTGGGAATCCCCCAAGAAATAAGGCAATTACTTTTTTAGTGGTTGCCTTCTAGAGCTTGAGACCTTGTTTTAGAGAAGCAAATCAAGTTCACACTGCCCCTATGAAGTGAATTGCCTCTGTTGCAAACAAATGGCTGACATGCTTCGGAGATTTGCTACCAGGAAGTCTAATGCCTTGAAGGGCATCAAAAGACCTCACTGTTCCCCATTTCTTGAGCAAAAAGAGTTGTGCACATCAATGAGCAGTGAGCTTAACGGATTCAAACCACCCACTGAGGCACAGCCCTCAACATAAGGTGTCTGAAGAACACTGCATTACCTGCAGACCAGCCAAGACTGTGCAACCTTGGCCCTCTGCCACGTCATTGTCTATCAAGTTGTCCTAATTTGTGGCAGCAGCTCACAGCCTCCAAAGACCCAATACAACTGAAGACCCCAGGACAATGCTCCTACACAGGATGTACACACCCAAGGCCCAGTGACTCTGACTCTCAGGCCATGCAGCACCCAGCAGACTTCAGTTTTGGCTGCTGCTCATGTCATGCTCTGCGTAACCATCGCGTCGCGCCCACAGGCTCCCACCACACCTGACAGAAGAGCCCAAGACCTTCACAAGAAAAGCACAAGCCAGGAAGCTGATGCCAGAGGGTTAAGCAGAGGCTTACTTTGTACAGCAGCAAATGCAGGGAGGTACTCTGCTGTCAGCAGCGGGGCTGGCAGCTCTCTGATGAATCTTTTCAGCAGCCCAGAGACATCGTTCTGGTGGACTTCATCCCAGCGGAACAGGCCAGTGTAGAAATCCCTTTCTAGCTTCTGTTCCAGACTCTGTTAACAAAAATTATCACATGCTTTAATAAGCAAACACAAGGCAAATTCTCTAGCTGAGCACCAGGACAACCTATCAAGGCAAGAGAGCAAAGACCCTTGCAGCAGACCCACCCAAATCTCCCAGCAATGGACATTTCCAGTGGTAGTGGGAAAGGATGAGACAAGTCAGGGCATTTAGATACCTGCTCCAGCAACACACTCCCTGATCACCTCTGACACTTTCAAACACTGCTCAGCACTCATACCTTGATTCTGGTCTGGGACCCTGAAACTCTCAAAATGCCTTCTGTTTCCAGTCCTCTCTTTTCCAAGCAGGATAGCAGCTATTAAAGGAGGGGAAAAGAAAGCTCTTAGGTACAGAGAATGAGAAGTCAGCCCTTCCTTATCACAGGCTTCCTGACTCTGAAGATCAGAGGTGTGAATGAAACTAGAGAACTTACTGCCTGGAGTAACAGAGGGACCTTGGTGTTGGGAAGCAGTTTTTGGTCATTTTCTAACAGGGTGTTGAGTGGAACTCCAAAGAGTCTTTTCTCTACAACAGAAACAACATGCTTTAAGTCTGCATCACCTCTAATATAGGTGTAAAGGATATATCCCCCACTGCAGGCTCAGGTGGCACATTTTGTAGCTGGAGATACCAGAGAAAGAAAGGAATAGTTAAATAGGCCAAGGGCATTTGATAGTCAGACACAAAGATGGTGCCAGGTTGATGGCATGATCCAGTGACTCCCAGGAGAAATTCTGATCAAGGAACACATCAGTCACAAGGGTCCTTACTGAAGGCCTTCTCTGGTTAAAACACAAACCTCTGAGAAGATCAGTGCAAAAAAAAACCCTCAAAACCACCACCAAAAAAGGCATTGCAAGAGCCCTTAAATATGACACACAACCAACCTGTTGTCTTCAGTTTTGCTGCTTTGTTTCTCTTCAACTCAAAACCCAGAATATCACAGAGAGCTGTCAGTTCAATAAGGGCCAGCGTGGGGATCTTCTTCATGTCCTGAGCAGATAGATCTCCAATCCTGGTCACTCCTAGTCTGCCTTTGGGGATCTTAAATTTCTAAGGGAAAACACACACAGGAGGATCAGGGCAAGCTAGCACTACTCACCCCACCAGTTCCCAAGTGTTCAGGGCAAGCTAGCACTACTCACCCCACCAGTTCCCAAGTGTTCAGGGCAAGCTAGCACTACTCACCCCACCAGTTCCCAAGTTCTGCTGCATCTTCACTATTCCCTGCCATAACCTGGGGTCTATTGATTTGTCTGTTTTCAACACCAGACCAATGGCCAAAGCTACTCCTACTTTTAGTCCACCCACAGCTGAGTAAGCATTTCCAATTTTTGGGGGGTATTGCTTTTTAATGATATTTGAGTTCCTAATTTATCTAAATTAAAGACAGCCTGGTACCCACTCCAATCTACTTGAATTTTGGAAGCAGCCCAGTACCTCTGCAGAAAAGAAAAGTGATAGAATTAGGAGTAAGAAAGGGCAGTTATTCTCCTCCTTTCAGGGGAAACAACCCAGGATAACAGCACTACCTGTCTAAAAATACCTACCCAATACAGACCCACTGCAACACCATCCACAGAGGATGTTTCCAAGAGCTGATCATGCAGCTGAATCAAGTGGTTTGCATCCCTCTCCACAAGAAGAAACAAACAAATTCTAGCAAGTGCTTACAGTCAGGGCATTTCCATCCTTTAACCTCCTAGATTCAGGCAGGAATGATCCCTTGAGCAGGACAGCTGCTTGCTCTGAGTAGGCAACATCCATGTTGAATGCCTCCTCCTTCCCAGTGTTTCGCACCATGCAGGAGTAATCCTGGCTGTCTGCTGCAGAGGAGAAATCATCTTGAACTTCAGCAAATCAGAAGGGGGAAGCTTAGAGAGCAAGTGTGCTGAAAAGAGCACTTTGAGACAGATCTGAGGACCAACACTGTATCAACACATGAAAAGTATTGTCACAGCACGGCTCTGAGACTCATCGCTCGGGTAAGATTAGCTTAAAGCCATAGCACTACAGCTATGATCACCAGAGCACTGGCAAGACATGGGCATGGCCTTAAATCAAAGGCCATACCTATGGCTAACTTCTCTTTCCCCAGCTGGGTGAAGCATTTAGGGGATTTCACCACATGATCTTTGCTAGACTGATTTTATTTGCATCTTCTAGTTGCTTTCTTGAAGACTAAGCAGTTTGAGCAGCAGTTCCTGGCAATGCTTGAGCCTGGAAGAGCCTTACTAAATCCACAGCTGGGGATAACCATGCATTCAAACCCACCTCACAAACAAGGCCAGAGCCCAGATCAGTGTAACTTCCCATCCAGCTCCAGCCCTACTTCAGGTCCTATTCCTTTCAGTCCCTTTCTGCATTAAAAAAGAACTAAACTTCCTTCTTACTTCTCTGTACACTTGAAGTCCGTAGACTGTGCCACAACTGATCTTTGCTGGCCACCTCTTTGTCTGCTGCTGTCTCCTGAAAAAGAAACCAGAAGATGTTATTTTTACCTACACAAACCAGTACTACAAGATGACCCAAGTCTGGCAGAATAAACCCTGGCATGGTCTTCAGAAAATGCTGCTCCAGCTTAGGGCCAGAAGATTGCTCTGAAATCAAGATTGCTAATTAGAGGATCTGGCAGAGGAGTGGAAAGATGGATGACTGTCTCACAGAGAGCATTTGTGATGCTTTTGCAGCCCATTAAGCCAATTCTACCTTTCACACAACTGTTAACCAATTTCCCCCTCGCAGTTCACGCCCTGAAGGGCTACAGAACGGTGGGCCAGCCAAGCTGCATGTACCCTGTGCCTCCCATCACAAGAGAGAGCACAGCAAGCAAACATCAGCAGCTAAGAGCTTGCCTTCATTCAGCTACACAGTGACCTACCTTGACAAGAATAAGGAGGCATTTGGCAGGCAATTCTGTTAATCAAACCCTTACTTCTGCCAGAAGTAGTGAAAACACAGGAAGGCTTATTCTGTTAGAAAGCTTCACAGCTTCCTGGGAGGTCTCTCTTTTTTCTCTTGCTCATCATGACTTAACCTGCCACTGAACTAACAAAAACACAAGAGGGCCCCAAACGCAAGCAGTGCTGCATGAGGCTGCCGCGCTCAGACACCATCCAGCAGTCTTCCAGCAGTCCCTAGGAAGCTTATGGATCTGCAGGGCTCCTAGCAGCTTCTTAACCCCACAAACTGGGTGCAGTAATTCCTACCACCTCAGCTTCATTTCAGCTCAAGAGATGAAGTCATGCATGAGGAAATGAGAGGAGCCCCCCGGGGGAGTTTTAGGCTGTGCCTTTAAACATTGTTCACAGACCTGGAGCAGAAAAGTAGTAATATGTAAATCAATCACTCTTGGGTGTAAAAAGGAAGATAAAGGTAATTCTAAACAATCCCACTGGAAGAGGTAAGGGGCTAAAACTAGCTGTCCCAAACCAATTTTCCTCTCTTCTTGCTTCTTCACTCTGAGGGGGACACTAACTCGCTTCTGCTTGACCTTGGCTGCATTGTTTGGGTATTAACTTCTCTGCTTCTCTCTCTTCTCCCTTTTGTACAGGGAGGTAAAGGGGCACTTTGACCAGGGGGGTTCCTGTGCTGTTTATTAGTTGTAAATACCTGTAAATATTGTTGCAATATTAAATATAGCATTCCATTGTAGATTGGAGTTCTGCTTGTAAATACAGCTTTTGTTTGCTTCCAACTGGGCTGCCAAATTCTTAGGGGTTTGGAGGGGGAAGAAATATCAACTCACCACACCCCCAGGTCCAGAAAGCCAAGCTAGCTGCCACAAAGCAACAGAGTCTTTCAGGAGATGCCACTAAACATCTAACACATCTAAGTGCCAGGTTCTACACGTTGGCCACAACCACCCCATGCAGCGCTACAGGCTGGGGATAGAGGGGCTGGAGAGCAGCCAGGCAGAAAGGGACCTGGGGGTACTGGTTGACAATAGGCTGAACATGAGCCTGCAGTGTGCCCAGGTGGCCAAGAAGGCCGATGGCATCCTGCTCTGGATCAGGAACAGTGTGGCCAGCAGGAGCAGGGAGGTCATTGTGCCCTGTGCTCAGCACTGGTTAGGCCACACCTTGAGTCCTGTGTCCAGTTCTGGGCCCCTCAGTTTAGGAAAGATGTTGACTTGTGGAACATGTCCAGAGAAGAGCAACAAAGCTGGGGAGGGGTATGGAGCACAGCCCTATGAGGAGAAGCTGAGGGAGCTAGGGTTGCTTAGCCTGGAGAAGAGGAGGCTCAGGGGAGACCTTCTTGCTCTCTGCAACTACCTGAAGGGAGGTTGTAACCAGGTGGGGGTTGATCTCTTCTCCCAGGCACCCAGCGCCAGAACAAGAGGACAGAGTCTCAAGCTGTGCCAGGGGAGGTTTAGGCTGGAGGTTAGGAAGAAGTTTTTCCCAGCAAGAGAGACTGGCCATTGGAATGTGCTGCCCAGGGAGGTGCTGGAGTCACCATCACTGAAGTGTTTAGGAAGAGCCTGGATGGGTGGTGCTTGGTGCCATGGTTTAGTTGATTAGGTGGTGTTGGATGGCAGGTTAGACTCAATGATCTCAAAGGTCTTTTCCAACCTGGTTAATTGTATTCTAAAGGAAGATACCTCTGAGCTGCCCACCCCGAAGATGTCTCGGACGTCGCGCACAGGCTGCTTGTTCCTCCTCCTGCGGGAGCGCGAGTAGGTGTCCAGCCGCCGCTGCACGGCCGCAGCCTGCGTCTTGGTCAGGGTGGAGAGCAGCACGAGGTTGTCATTTTCTGAGGCATGCTCCCCAAGGAGGTTGGACAGACCTGCATCTTGGAGCCACTCAGCTTCAGCTTCTCCCTCTGCAAGGCAAGAGATCAATCAATCAGCTTGGAAGAGACCTCCAAGATCATCCAGTCCAACCGATCACCCAACCCTAACTAATCAACTAGACCATGGCACCGAGTGCCTCATCCAGGCTTTTCCTCAACACCTCCAGGGAGGCCAACCCCACCACCTCCCTGGGCAGCACATAAACAGCAACACTTCAGAGGCAAACCTCTAGAGGTCCCTTCCAACCCAGCTCATTCCATGAAAACAGAAGCTTTAGTTACCCCTTTTCTGGAGTGGCAATGGGACAGCACTGGGAGGGCACTCCATCTTTGTTGGGAAGTGATGCTTACTCTCAAAATCTTAGCCCAGGTATGCAGTTGGGTGTCAGACTGGTCTCTTCTCCCAGGGAACAAGCAACAGGACAAGAAGAGATGGCCTCAAGTTGCACCAAATCAGGTTTAGGTTGGATATTATTTCTTTCCTGAAAGGGCTGTCAAGGCCTGGAACAGTCTGCCCAGGGCAGTGGTGGAGTCCCCAGCCCTGGAGGGTTTAAAAAGCTGTGTAGATGTGGTGCTGAGGGATATGGTTTAGTGGTGATCTGGCAGTGCTGGGTTAATGGTTGAGCTTGGTGATCTTAAAGGTCTCTCCCAACTAAACCAATTCTATGGGACACAGCACTTGAGGCAGCTGTAGCTACCCAGATACTCTTTTCTTCTCACCCTAGCTGAGGAAAAAGAGAAGAAAAAAATACAGAGGCACGGTACACAGGTTCCCTCAAAAGACAGACAGAAGCAGGGACACAAGTGTGACTGCATGGCATTTATCAGAAGAATTGCAACAGGAACTCAATTCAGTTCACAGGACATGGCAGGAAAGTCAGATGCTCTTGCTTTAAGCTGTCTTTGCATGGAGGACCTGGGTAAAGGGAGCTCTGGCAGCAGGGCAGTGCATTTAATGTACTTGCAGAGCTTTCTGTATGTACCATCCCTGTTCTTTACCTTTTCAAGTGGAATGGGATCCATAATCACCCACCAAAAGCAAAACTGTCACTCCTGCTCTGTGCATCCACCTTCTGTCTGTGCCTCTTTCAAATCACCACTAGAATGAAAGACCATTCCAGTTCCAGAATGAAGTGTGAGAAGCCTGGAGACAGCACAGCAGCACTGCTCAAACAAGCTCAATTCAACATTGTTCTTCAATAGATGAAAAGTTGCCCTTCAAACACTGAAGACTGTTTTTTTCCTTATGGGATATGCCCTTCATGCAAGTGAGAAAGCGCCCTGAGCGAGGCAGCTACTTGAAATCCAGGGATAAAAGAAGCAATTTAGCAGGTGGCTTTGACTTTAACACAGTGAAGAGCACAAAGCCTTTATCTTTTCAGTTCTCTGTACCACATTCACTGATTGCAGGAAGCTCCAGCATAGCTCTCCTAAAGGTTTTACTGGGGAAAAGAAAAGGGGAAAATCACAACTGGACTGAAACACAACAGTTCAATCTCGCTCTTCCTTTCCTAGGCACGCTGATAGCTCCTCAGCTATCACAGCTGCTCAGGCCAAGCTTTATTACTGCTGCATCAAGAGTCAAAAAGCTATGAAGCTTTTCAAGAAGGAGGGGACAGGCTCTGCTCAGTTGCACCCTGACAGGACAAGGAGCAATAGATAGAAACTACAGCACAGGAGGTTCCACCTCAACACGAGGAGGAACTTCTTCACTGGGAGGGTCACAGAGCACTTAGACCAGGCTCCCCAGGGGGGCTGTGGAGTCTCCTTCTCTGGAGACTTTCCAGACCCAGCTGGATGCATTCCTGTGAGACCTGTGCTGGATTCTATGGTCCTGCTCTGGCAGGGGGGTTGGACTTGATCTCCAGAGGTCCCTTCCAAACCCCTAACATCCTATGCTCCTGTGCTGCTCGTGGTCCCATTCACAACCCCTCCGTTGTACAGCTCGTTGTCACACATCCCTGCCCTCAGGGCAGTACAGTGTGTAAAATCCTCCTGGTTTGTTTTGTCTTGAGCAACTAAAGTTAGTGTTTTGCTTGCAGATTTTGTAAATACTCAATTCCAGTCATAACAGGAAGCTAATCTAACACACAACACCAAACAGCAGCCCCAAATCGGACATCCGTGTGGGCTGCAGACCACCTGATGCCAAAGCCCCAGATTTTAGTTCCTCTAGCTAATATTTTTGGCCCAGTTGTGTTTGCCAGTAATGCAAAAAGGAAACCACTGAAATAGGTTATTTATGGGGATAAAGGGGAAATCAGGAAGAAGCAGAGCAGAACTGGGAGGTCCACAGGTTGGAGCCTGAAGGACTGCTGAGGTTTGCCTCGCAAGCTCCAGACAAGCAGCATCTTAGATGGGCACAACTAAGAATGAATCTGTAAAACTAGAGGGCATCATTTCCCAAAACTTTCTTGAAACATAAAGGCAGCCACAGGGAGCCTTCACCAGAAAGCATTTCATTGCCAAACATCTCTAAGACAGCCAGAGCAGCCTACAACTGCTCAGGCACTGAACAGGCTGCCCAGAGAGATGCTGGAGGCACCATCCCTGCAGGGGTTCAAAAAAGGTGCAGCCATGGCACTTTGGGACATGGTTTAATGTGCATAGGGGTGTGGGGTTGATGCTTGGACTTGATGATCTTCAAGATCTTTTCCAACCTTAATGATTCTATGATAATTACAGACTTTCTACAGAGTTTTGAGAGGCAGAGCAGAATCAGCCTATGCAGACACTTCCCAGGCATGATTACATGCTCTGGGGATGCCACAAACCTTATCAGTCTGCTGCTCTGCCTGACCCTGGGGAGAACTGGATGCACAGCAGACACCACAGACAGGACAGCACTGCTCCTACCCCAGGCAAAAGCTGCTTTCTGCTCCCTTCAACTGCTACTGAGGCCACAAGAATCATCACCTCCTTTTAGCTGACCCACTTCACAGATTGCACTGGGTTGTCAGGGACCCCCAAAGGTCATCTTGTCCAAACCCCCTGCAGTCAGCAGGGACACTTCCAACTAGATCAGGCTGCCCAGGGCCACACAAGTCTGCTCTCTAATGTCTCCAGTGACAGGGCCTCAACCACATCGCTGGGCAACCTGCTCTGCAGTTACACACTGGCCTCCCACTGACTGCAGGTCACAACCAGCTTCCCATTACACCACCTCCTACACAGCAGAGCAGCAATCTCCAGCTAGGTCAGCAGGCTCGAGTGGCTTTATCTACAGGCAGCTTCCAAGCTGACCCTGCCCCACGGCTACCAGCAGCCATCTGGCAGCCTGAGCCACGCTGTCTCCAGACAGAGCTGTCAGCCACCGCTGCCCGAGCGCAGCCTCTCCAGCTCTGTGCACAAAGTGATGGTGCCCTGGGCTGTGAGGAGCCCTGCAGCCTCTCTGCTGCGCTGCTACCTCACAGCCCTCTAACCATCAACCACAGAGACACCTCCAGTCAAGAGGCACCAGTCAAATCCTGCACCCACACCACTGGAAGTTTCCCCTGGCCACTAACCCTTCCAGCAGGACGCTCATTTGCCTGAGCTCCTTTGCAGCAGGAGGCCGAGCGTGTCGCACCTCCTTCCCCAGCCTGCCGGCAAGGCTTGCCTACTGGGAGCATCATTTCCAGTCTGGCTGGTTTCAGTGACCAATTAAGCAGTCAGCTCCTGCCTGCTAGATTAATGCTCAGCATGAAAAGACACTTTTCCTTGTGGCCCTGCTTACACACAGCAATCGAACCACCTCTGGCATATCAGCCTTTTGGATACCCCAGACAGCCTTTCATCTCGTGGTCTCCTTTCCAGAGACTGCTTCCTGGCTCTCTCAGCTTCTTAGTCACTTTTGCCTCTCTTCCAGTTCTATCAAACACACTTAACATCCTTTATGTAGGGACACTAACAGCAGACCTTGTTGTTTCCCATGTCTTGCCTACTACAGCAGGCATGGATGGTGACAGACTCATAGAGCTGTTTCAGTTGGGAAAGACCTCTAAGATCATTGACTCCAATTGTCAACCTAATGCAATCACTGCCACTGAACCATGCCCCAAAATAGCATGTCCACAAGTTCCTTGAACACCTCCAGGGATGGTGACTCCACCACCTCTTTGGGTAGCCTGTTCCAATCCCTGACCACTCTTGCAGGAAAGGAGTTTTTCCTAATATCCAACCTAAACCTTCCCTGGCACAATTTCAGGCCATTTCCTCTCATCCTATCACCTGATACTGGGGAGAAGAGATGAACCCCCACCTCACTGTAACCTCCTTTCAGGGAGCTGCAGAGAGCAATGAGGTCTCCTCAGCCTCCTCTGGACTGTTTAATCCCAGTTCCTTCAGCCACTCCTCCCCAAACCTGTTCTCCAAGGCCTTCACCAGTTTCACTGCCCTTCTCTGGACCAGCTCCAGCACCTCAATGTCTGTCTTGTAGTGAGGAGCCCAAAACTGAACCCAATATGCAAGGTGCAGCCTCGTGAGTGCTGAGTTCAGTGGGCACAATCAGTTCCCTACTCCTGCTCTTTCCGCCCCACTCTCCAGAGCCTCTTCTGCACACCCAGGACAGCAATTTCCCCTTCCCAAGCATGGCAGCACCCTGGGGTTTTCACTCACAACATTTTCTCATCGGTATCAGGCCAGCACAAGAGCTGGAGGCTGCTCAGGAGGCAAACCCAACCATTCAATAGGCTGCACAGCCAACCGAAACCACAGTCTTCAGCAGAGACCTGGGAAAAGCATGATCCTGATCTGCAGGACCTTTGAACACTTAACACCATTTATCATCCCTCCAACAGCCCAAGATACTGCAGCTCCCCTCTTAAAGAGCAATCAGCCAGCTTCCAGTTATTCCAAGCCACTGGGTAACATCAGCACTACAGAAAGCCCATTAGAAACACTCCATACACATGAAGCAGTCTTCAAAAGACAGAAAAAATCCCAAGACAAAACAATAAAAACCCAAAGGAGGTCTACAAGGGGGGAAAAAAAGTGTGGGGATGGCCTCAAGTTGCTCTGGGTGTTTATTAGGCTTTCTTAACTAGTGAATCAGAGGGAGAACAGCCTGCCTGCCACAAAAGCAGCTCTCATAAAAGCCCCTGTGATGAAGTCTCAGGACCACAAACACAAACAAGCCTTCCAAAACCCCACCAGCTCCCACAGCATGTTTACCGTTCAGCCACCTGCACGGTGAACAAGGGCTCCACACTTAGCAGGGGCTGTTCAAAACCATCTGGAGCCTTGAACTTACTCCTGACTGACCTTTAGAGCCCCAGTTTGTCCCAGAGGCTGAAGCCAGGGCAGGGCAGGGCTCCTCTTCTTCTGCAGCACATTATCAAGGGAAAAACCAGTATCTCTAAACCAGTCAGGTGCATCAGCAAATCTTGTCTCTCAGATGCTCACCTTCCTCCCCTCACTCCCAACATTTTTGGCAACCTACCCTCTTGTGTTTTGACATCTGCAAGGCTGCATTCCTCTTGTTCAGCTTCAGTGCTCTGTTTAATGTTCTCTACTTCCAGCCAGAAACTGTCCATTGACATGTTGTCCAAAGAGTCTATCCTGGAATTCCTGCCCTCCAACACCGGGGATGCCAAAGGGCTCTTCGGAGGAAGTTGGCTCATTTTGCAAGGGCAGTTTCTGGTACTGAGGGAGGAAGAGATATGGAGAGATTAAGCTACACACACTCAGATGTGGCAGAGATTAAGCTCCACGTACTCCGATGTGGCATGCACGACACATGGGGCTGCGGTGATTAATGACTGCAGCAAGAGCCAAACAGAAGTAAGTGCTGGGCTTCCTCTGCTTACTGCTTTGCAATAGCTGACAAGGTTGAGACCTAGTTCCCTGGAGAAGGGGACAAACTGCTGTCCAAACATGCAAAAGGACATAGTATCAACATGGCTTTTCCAGGGCTGTCCTTTCTGTGACCTCCACACTACCACCTACCGCTGCCAGACTTGCTGCCAAGACTCCCCTGCAAACATGCACGCATACCCTCCACATTCACAGACAACCAAGATGCTTCAGGCCTTGTGCACATATGCTCTGACAAACTGGCACACACAGCAAGCCCCTCCAACTCCCAGCCACCGCAGACTGAACCCAGTAGGTTTGTCCTCCACATGCAAAACCCACCACAGCTCCACCTCCAGCAATAAACAACTCTGATGTCTGAGGCCTTTTTTTCCCTGCCCAGACCAGATTTTTTCAGCTGTGAAGCAGCACAAGTGTCCTGGGAAACCCAAACATACAGCATTTTCTAACCACCCTCCTGATTAATTCATGGGTGGCCAAGGTCCCAGGCTGCCCTTGTTCAGCTTTCAACCCCTATGCACAAAGCTGAGAGGTTCTCAGCAGATCATAAAATAACTCCTCTCCTAACATTAATTTCCATTTTCTTCAAAGGCTTACAAGCCATTTAAGCCCTGCTGTACATCATCTCTTTTTAACTCCAAGACCTAAAGAAACTGGGATAAATGGAACCCACTTGTGAGAATACCTCAACGGTTCAACTCATGAATACAAAAGCAAGAGAGATCACACACCATGCTGACTCTGGATGGCTGGAAAAACACCTGTGGACACCACCACCACACACATGTCAGAAGGGATTTCTAGACTTTCAGAAGGAAAAGAAAAGGCAGATCAAGGTCTTGTGCCTTGAAAGCCACGGCAACAAACCAGCCACCATTAAGCCATTTGGCCTCCCAACTCTGGAAGGACTTAGAAAAGTTAATAGGTGGCAAAAGAGCTGGAAAGTCTTATTCCTTTTCATTCCAGAGAGCCATTGTTAGCAGTTCTGGCATTAACTTCCATTATAAGCAGCATTTCAAGTCACAGAAGCCTGAATTTGAAGATCTATCAACCAAGATGCCTATGCTGCAGGATGTTCACCACTTCCATTCACCCATGTGCATGCATGCTATGCTCACACCTTCCAATCTAGTTCTCCCTATTTTCAGTTTAAAGCCACTGACCCCATGTCCTATCCTGAGTGCAGGTTTTAGTCCAGGAGATGCTATGACCAAGTGGAATAAGACTGATCTAAAGCATTAGGGACTACTCCTGATGCACATCTGAGAAGCACCACAACATCTTTACAGTCCAGGTTTCAGGCTACAGCTTTGTCAGCAGCTACTTCTGATCTACCAGCACCTTGAGTCCATATCAAGTACTGGTGCAAGGATATTGTTTTGCCAGACAACAATAAACCACTGTACACCATCCCACTCTGAGCACCAGTTATCTTGCTTCCATGATTTAGCTCTGCTTGCATCAGAAAGCTCCACCACCAGTCACACCAGATGCCAGATTTGAACTACTTGTGCACCAAACAGCCCTAAGGCCATCCTAACATTTCCCCTCAAGAACCTGATGCACACATTTCTGCTTCACCAAGGCGCTGGATGCTAATGGCACGCAGCAGCAGCAGGCTCCAAAGCCCAGCTCTGTGTGTCCCAAGCCAGAGCTGCTGCTCTTGCCTCACAGAACAACTCCAAAGCAAAGCCAGGCCTTGAAAGTTGGAAACCATTCTGCTCTCTGGTGCAAACACTCTTTTTCCTTGAGCACGCTGCAAAGTGCTTTACAACAAATCCAAGCACCAGGGTAGAAGGTTAATTTTAGATTCAGCACAGCTTAAGGACTGTTCTTCCTCATTGCATTGCCAAGCCAAGGGAGGGCAACTGGTGACGTGGAAACACAGCAACAGCTCAGATGGAAAGTGGAGATTGTTGGCTTAAAATGTTAATCGCTCAGCTGCACTTGGGCAAAGAGTAGGTGGAATAATCAAGTTCACTCAGTTGCGCCCTCCACATCACAAAAAGCTCCAGTTTTAAAGATTAACCAAACAAAAAGCAAACTGACCAGAAAGACCAGGTGAAGGGCAGCCACAAAGGAATGACTCTATGAAAAGTATGGAATCCTCTCCTCTTATCTAAGCACAGAACTGGTTTGGATGGAGCTCGGGATAGATTCAGCTGACTCCTCTAACACCTTCAGTCTAATCACGACTTCAGAAGCAGAGTTAGGAGATATTAGACCTTATATAGATGGTTTTCTTACCATTGCATCTATAAATCCTCTCGTGTAGAGCTCTGGTAGCCAGCAGCAAGACCTGCATGCCTGCAGAGCACTGACTCCAAGTGTTTCTGGCTCACCAGTCCTGGGCTAGACTATGCAGTCTCAGGGTAGTTTTTGATGTGTTCCTAGATACTGTCAACACATGACAGAGAGCAAACACTCCTGCAACTCCTAGCCCTCTTGAATATCAAAATAAAACAAACACTGTTGCTATGCATTTGTTCACTCCAGGCTTGAATCATTCCCATCAGAGAACTTCTCAAAGGACCTGTAGCTGCCTAGGCTGCTCTGCTGCTTGCTCAATGTCCTTCCCTCATTGAAATACCTCTCTAGCAGATGAATAAATAAAGAGGTTCCCTCTCAAGCATTTCACAGAACAGGTCATGACAAATGTGAGGCAAGGAAATGGAAATCCTTTACTGCTGCTTCCAGAAAAAACTAAGATGAGAAAAAGGCAGCAAGAACAGGAGCATTCAGTTCTACACCTAGTTTTTAAAGGCACATCCAAAGATCTGGAGCAAGCACAAAGGCAACCAGGAAACAAACAGATGGTTATTAACCTCAGCTCCAGTTAACCTCAAAAGCCAGCGAGGGGCAGCACACAAACTCACAGCACCACAGCAATTCAGACCTACAGCATGGAACACAAAGTCTTTTGAAGAAAAAAAAAAAAGCAGTCAGAAGTTATTCTATCAACTGGCCTCAGTTTGCAGATAAAGACACAAAGCCAGAGAACAAAACTACGTCAGCATCGCAACTCATGCACATCTCACCGGCTTCAGATATGCTCCAAGGTCAGAAACAATCAATGGGTACAAAGCATAAGATTAAAAAAACAACCAAAATAAGTCCCTGCAGGAAAAAGCCCCTCCAAGTCCCTACCCTAAGGAAGCAGCTTAAACCCAGATGAAGAACTGTGTGCTTAATCCCAAAGAGAAAGGATCAGCCCATCGCAGCTCGTAGCACGACAGGTGTTCTTGGTCAGGATCATGTAGTAGGATAAAGGCATCCAGCAACAGCAGATGGGAATGTTTGAAAACCAAGGGAGAGACTCCTGAAGCAGTAAGTCATGCACCCCCAGCTGCACCTATATAAAATATAGATATTTTGCTCAGTATAATAGTGACAGTTTAAACTTCAGTCTTTCAAAGGCATCAACACACTAACATGAAAGAAGTCAGTCTTCTCTTGGTGTGAAAGAAGTCAAATCTTCTTATCAAGATCTGAGGTGAAACACACCTAATCAGCTCTTTCTTTCAGACAGAATTACACAAGACTCCATTCCCAACACAGAGACAGCAAATTTAGCCAGGGGATGCCTTGAGGACGCAAAACTGCACAACTTCCCTATCAAAGGTCAAAACCCAAAGGAAGCTCTACTGCAGATCTTGAAAGCCTGGCTTGGGTACCCTCACAATCCTTCAGATTTTGTAGGCAAACTCCCCAGACTCCATAGTGCTTCCTCCACCCCACCACAAGCAGCAAAAGAGCAACACTGAACTTTACCCTCAATAGAAAACTGAAAAGCACATAGTTGGCTCAAACTCCTTGGACCAGACTGTTAAAGTCAAGACAGAGCAATTATCAGATGACTGTGACAGAGATGAACAGGACCTCACCCAATCTACTCTTACCATGCCTGACTTTCCCTGGCTTACCTAAGCTAAGGCAGCTAAAGAGGCAGAATTAAAGCACTGTTTGAAGCAGGGCCTCTGCTGCTCACCTACATGGCTGAGTATCTTCCTATATTTGGGGTTGCTTAGCCTGGAGAAGAGGAGGCTCAGAGGAGACCTTATTGCTCTCTACAACTACCTGAAGGGAGGTTGTAGCCAGGTGGGGGTTGGTCTCTTCTCCCAGGCAACCAGCACCAGAACAAGAGGACACAGTCTCAAACTGTTTAGGCTGGATGTTAGGAAGAAGTTCTTCCCAGAGAGATTGGCCATTGGAATGTGCTGCCCAGGGAGGTGGTAGAGTCACCATCCCTGGAGGTGTTTAAGAAGAGACTTGATAGAGGGCTTGGTGCCATGGTTTAGTTGATGAGATGGTGTTGGGTGATAGGCTGGACTCAGTGATCTCAAAGGTCTCTTCCAACCTGGTTAATTCTATTCTATTCTATCTCTGACCATGGGGGCTTTGCTCACACCCCTCATAGTTTCACCAAGAGCATCCCTACAAGAAGCCATGGTGCCTCTAGCTCACTCAGGTTCGTGCAGCACTGCTGCCAGCCACCATTTACGTTTGCATTAAGGCATTTTATCAAGGACTCAGCACCCATGGGATGGTGCACTTGAAGGTCTGTCTCTACATCAACAGCAAGAATAGCTAAGATATCACTGCTACAATGTGCTAATGAGATTAGAGCTTGTTTTCAGTAACACAGCAATCAGTTCATCAAGATCTTCCCTTATGCAAGCAGCTCACAGAGCAGTGTCATTTAAGGTTGTTTTGAAGAAGCCTGTTCTGCAGGTGATAAAGAGGATGTGCCAGATAGCTCTGTGTGCGTGGAACAATTCCTACCAGCTCCAGCTTTCTCCCTCCCAACAACAACATGGCACTGCCCAGCTCCTGCCCTGGTACCCCCAGTGACACCAGAGAGACGAAACAGTGACCCTTTGCCCAGTGCTCTGTGGAGTGAAAGACATGAACCCAGACACACTGCTTTAGCTTAGCACCTCCAGCACCTTCTGGAGACTCAAACTCCAGAGACTGCCTCCACCACAGCACTGGGAGTTTTAAATAGGTTACAACTAACCTGACAATAAGCATTTAAGGGCAAAGAAGCTCCACTGTGACCTTTCAGAACTTAAAGGGGCCTGTAAGAAAGACAGGGACAGGCTTTTGATCAGGACCTGTTGTGACAGTACAAGGGGTGATGCTTTGAAACTAAAAGACCAAGATTCAGACTAGGGAGGAGGAAGAAATTGTTTTACACTCAGGGTCATGAAGCACTGACCCAGAGAGGTGGTAGATGTCCCATCTCTGGAAATATTCCAGCTCAGGCTGGACAGGGGTCTGAGGAACTTGATCTTGTTGAAGATGTCCCACCCTGGCAGAAGGGCTGGACTAGATGACCATTAAAAGTCCCTTCCAACCCAAAGCAGTTTGTGATTCTATGATCTGTATCTCAGGTCTTCACCAGCAGATTTGCCTCCACTCTGTCTAATGAGGGTCTAAATGAGCAGAATGAGGAATTGAGAAATTTGCCTGTAATTACAGAGCTGCCTGGAGGCATCTCAGACCGAAACTGAGCACAGATTGATAAGCCCATGCAGATACAGTCAAACGAAACACATTCAAAGCCATGTTTGGCTTAGTCTATTAGTTGGGTGCCTGTCCCCTCACAGCAGGGTTAGTTTTGGCCACAGAGGACATAAACCCTGCTCTCTGTGTGGGCTTTGTTTGACTGTAAGCTCACTGCAGAGGAGCCCGTTGTTCACTTTCCCTGCATTATCAGCCCAAACAGGAAAGGGCCTGTCAGTGACATGGAAATCCAACTGTGGGAAAGGGTACCCAGCCAAAACAAAGCTTTAGGAGTACTGTGATCTTTGATGCAACTCTGAATTGATAAGCCTGATCTACCAGCTGATTAGATGAGAGTCATTAACTCAAAGTGGCATTCCTATCCCTATTCCCAGCCTCACACGCTGCACCGAGTGCACGTTCATCTAAACGGCTTTGTCCATCCAGCAGCCACAGAGGTCTAGCCTGCCACTCAAGTTCATCACCTTTCTGTGATTCCACCTACAGCCATGACACCAGGATGCCAAAGTCCACAGGCCTGCCACGGTGTGGGGCTGCCAACCCCACGGACCGGTGGCACTGGCTCGGAACAGGAGCTGCCGCATACCTGTTCTCACCCGTTACCCCTCCCCAGCACAGCAGCTGCCCTGGGCTCCTGCCAGCTGCCACCAGGCTCAGCCTGAGCACGGGATTCCCACGGAGGCAGCTGGCACAGGCTCGCTGCCCTTCAGTGACGTGGCTGTCCCAGCCCTGTGGCACACACTGCCAGGGATTTTGCCAAGGCCACAATGAGTCAATACCTCCCAGTTACTAACTGCATCCTGCAAACACACTACCGTTACACCGGCCGAGACGGCCTGAGCTTGCTTCCAGCACCACTGGGATGTCAGGAGAGATGCTCAGTCTCTGTACACCTCAACTGCCCAGCTTGGGGACAAAGTGAGTGAGGGACCCCGTGGCTCACAGAGCAAAGGCTGCTGCTGTGCTTGAATCCTCCATAGATAAGCTGTGAACTTCTGTTTTGTGTGATCCTTCATTAACACAAAGGCATTTCACAACAACACGTTCACCCATAGTAAAGATTTACCCTGCAACTTCTTTAGCACCAAACTCAGAGTAAATCAGGGTGGTAGAACTCATTTCTTCTTGCAGCCCATGCCACCAGCTGTACCTACAGCACAGCAGACAACGAGTCATTACAACTTGTTGCTCAGATACATATGGGAAGAGGCAAGAGACTTTGAAGAGGTCACAAGAGTAAACCTGCTGACCAGCACAGAGCAAGGAAGGGTTGAGAGATGTGCTGGAACCCAGCTATGCTTCATGCATGAGAGGTTTAGGGATGCAAGAAGACAGGAAGGACAGTCATAAGCTCCTTGCTTGGATTTCCCAGGGACAGGTTATTACACATAAGACAAAGTGCTTGGCTATTACATTGCCAAGAGAAGCTTGCCCTGGGCTGAGATTTACAACCAATTCTATAATTGGTACCTGGAGTGCCACCTGCAAGCCCAGGGCCACCACCCCCAGCCTCAAGTTCCACAAGCTTTACAGTGCCAAGCAGAAGAACACATGGGATGGGGAGGTGGACAGGCAATGGCTTTTTCTCAGCAGAGCTTCAGAGGCGCAACACTGCCAAGTAAAGCAGTAGGTGTCTTAATGGGAACTCAATGAGCATGCCACAGTTACTGCTGCAAAAATAAACAGTCATTCAAGTCCATTAATTAGAAGAGCAGGACAGCTGGTATATCATGGGGGCACTCTATAGGCATGTTTTATGTCAATCCCAGCAGGGAGTGTTGGTTACACCACCACACAGGGCCATGTTTCACCCTAGTGAGATATGAAGGAACAGCTGAGAATTTCCACTTGCTAGGAGTTAAATCTGCTGGTCAAAGTCAGCGAGGAAGTCTGGTGTTCCTGCTGTAGTGTACACCTCTTCAGGCCTGACCACAGAGGTGTCTTGGCACCAGTACAGACACTGGAACTCAACTAACTCGTCTGGCAAACCCCAGCAGTTGTCACTGAATGTTTTGATTTTTATCACTGACGGTGCTAGCCTAGCCTTCTCACACACAGCTCATCCCAAAGCCATTCACTGTATCACTCCTGGGTCCCTCCCCCCTAAGATTATTATTACTCTTATTTGTATTTTTTAAATCTTAAAACCTTTGCCTGGCATCTCTTACAAGATTTCATTTCTCCCTTCCACATGCGAGGTCAAAGGAAAAAGGGACTAGGAAAAACAAGTCAGAAGCATGAGAGCACGTTAGAGCTGTGGTTAGGAATGAAATCACTGAGAGTACATCCACACAAAACCAACACCTTTCTGCAGCTGGGAGACACTCCAAAACCCGATGCAACTTCAAAGCTGATGCAAGATACAAGTTAGAAGCAGCCTTAAGTCGTTTAATGTCATTTAAGCACACGCACAGTACAGCATTGACCAAGCAAAGCAGTTCCACTTCCAGTGGTATCCTTTAGTAGGCACAGTATGTAGAAATCTGCAGTTCCTACCTTCATGTGGCTCTAAAACAATCACTGACCAAGCCCTCCAACCCCACAGCCTGCCAGGGCAGTGCTACCACTGGCATCGTAAGGAAACACAGAGCCTGAAGTTTAACCCCACAGCCACAGACTATCACCCCCCCCAGGTCCCACTTCCACAGCTTGCTGCACTGCTCCCACTTTCAGGAAAATAAAAAGGGGGGTCGGGGTGGGTAGGTGGTTAATTTCGGGATCAAGGCATTCAGAGCAGTTTTAAAGAGCAGATTATAAAGCACATCTCTAGAGGTGTGCAGGCTGTTTCCAGCTTTCCTGCCCCAGGAACTGCCTTGCCCCCACGCCCTGCCTTCAGGAGGAAGAGGAGCAGCGCTCGCCCCGGTGCCCCACAGCCACGCTCCCTACCTGCCGAGGCTGCCGAGCTGGGCGCAGCTGGCGGAGCGGGCACCTGCCAGCACCACCCGGGGCCTGGGGATGATCCTGCTCCTGGCCACCGCGGAGCTACACGTGCCGTGCTTGTCCATGGCGAGGGGGGAAAAGGAGCGCGGGGCTCAGTCCATCCGTGCCCTCCGCTGCGGGGTCGAGGAGCGTCTGCCGAGCCTCGCAGCTGGTACGGAAGAGCTGCTCCTCGTCACCCACGCAGTGCCAGTGAGGTGGCCCTCAGCATCCTCTCCTCCCTCCTCACATCCACCCGCCCGAGCAGAAGCGACTGGCGATCCACCTGCGCCTGCAAGGCAGCGCTGCCCGAGGCTCAGCCACCCACGCCTGGCACATGGACTGCTTGCTGGACGCAGCCCACAGCCGGCGCTCGAGTAAGCAGAAAACACCGGGGAGCTCTTTTCCAGCCTGGGCTGCAGCTGGGGCTTGCTGAACATTAACCCAAGCCTCAGCCCTGTGAAAGAGTCACTCCCCAAAAGCAGCGCCGGGGAAGGAGGAGTCAAAGAGCGCGGCTGCTCCTCGGAATTGTGCTTCCCTGAAGTACGGGAACAGCGAGAAAAAGCACAAAATATCTGCCTGGGGACTGAGGAGGGGCAACAAAACACCCGAGCACTGATTAAACGAGCAAATTCAGCGTTTCTTGACATAGCTGAGCAGTGAGTAAATCCCAGCTGGATCTCAGACGCTGGTGTTGAAAGAGCAGCATAAACCTGTAACACCCACAGAATATTTGGCAAGATTCAAGCCCTTCTTTAAAGCCTCACCAAAAAGCAACGCACCAGCGAGCAAAAGGTTAAGGGACTCGAATTCCCTGGAGCCATCCTATCAGGTTTGGTTCTTCCCTTGTCATTCTCTCCACCAAACCTCCTTTCACAGCGCTTCGGTAATTTCCCTTCCCTCCAACTCAGAATCCTGAAGTTAAAGGGACAAACAAGTAATTCGTTTAAAGTTTCCTTAAAGCCACACAAAGCTTCTCCAGCACAGGGAATAACCCTGCTCTTCATTTCCAATAGCCCCAGTAAGAGTGGCCCTATGGTTCTGCTTTGCCTCCAACGGCTTAGAGTGCAGCAACAGCTATTTTGGAGACAGCCCCTCACAAAACCATGCAAAGGGGCCACCTCAGTTTTGTTCCTTACCCTGTTTTTCCAGCCACAACTTCAGCTCAGCTGCTTTCACCCCACCTTGTGAACAGACAGCAATGGGCTGTGAAAGGAACGTTGCCCAACTGCCCAAACTTCAGCCTCTGGGGCAGGTGGCAGAAGGATGGTTGGTCTGGGACACCAACAACCCCCTCATGCTGAGCATGCAAAAATATCCATGGGAATTTCTCCTTCCCTTTCCCCATGTGTTTTTCCCCTATCCTCAATTCCTGAAAGAAAGAAAAACAAACCACCCTGTATTCTTCTCCCCAAAACTGTAGATGCTGTGAAGCAAACCAAGAGGAAAGACCTTGAGTCCTGTGTCCAGTTCTGGGCCCCTCAGTTTAGGAAGGAGGTTGAGTTGCTGGAATGTGTCCAGAGAAGGGCAACAAAGCTGGGGAAGGGTTTGGAGCACAGCCCTGTGAGGAGAGGCTGAGGGAGCTGGGGTTGCTTAGCCTGGAGAAGAGGAGGCTACAACCTGAAGGGAGGCTGTAGCCAGACGGGGGTTGGTCTCTTCTCCCAGGCAAGCAGCACCAGAACAAGAGGACGTAGTCTCAAGCTGCACCAGAGGAGGTTTAGGCTAGATGTTAGGAAGAAGTTCTTCCCAGAGAGAGAGATTGGACATTGGAATGTGCTGCCCAGGGAGGTGGTGGAGTCCCCATCACTGGAGGTGTTTAGGAAGAGACTGCATGGGGTGCTTGGTGCCATGGTTTAGTGTTGGATGATAGGTTGGACTCGATGATGTCAAAGGTCTTTTCCAACCTGGTCTGGTCTATTCTATTCTTCCAGTGAGGAGGAACCACCCTGCTGCAGCTGGGTCTTCCTCCAGGCAACTGAATGTGCCTGTGGGAAAGCTCCTCTGCACAGCTGGAATGAGAGCTGACTGCCCTGGCTCACTCCTGTTCCCAGTGAACCCACAGCTCTTGTGTGGTACATCCGTTATTTAGCTCCTCGAATGAGAATCATAAGGGATCAGCTTCAAAACTCAGGTGATCCAGAGAGCTCCTTCTCATCACATCTGTTAACAGCTTCAGCCAGTGCTTTGTGACAGGCAGGTTTTTCACAGAGTCCCAGAATCACTGAGGCTGGCAAAGACCTCTTGAGATCACCAAGTGCAGCCTATGACAGATGGGCTGCCAGTCACTCCTGCGAGCGAGCTTCATTGTCACAGGTTTCTCACACAGCAGTGAGAATTCCAGCAGGCTTGTTGCACAACTCAGGAGAATTTAAAGCATCCAGAACAAAACCAGAAGTCTTTAATAGCAGGTTCAGCTTTGATTACTCCCATAAAGCACACACAAGCATTACTGAAAGTTTAAGATCTCTGTGGATAATAACAGCTGCACCTCCATCTGCAATAGGCACTCCTGTCTGGACTTTGGTTGTTCATGGAGCAACCAGCAAGTTTATGGCCTGTCTTGCAAGAGGAAAAAAAAGGTGGAGGAAGAGGCCAGGAGGCCAGCTGAGTCTGCATTTTCAGAGAGAGTGAATCAGGATAAATATTCCAACTCTGGTTTTGAGCTCTCCAGCATGCTTCGTGCTCCAGGACAGCCTTTCTGGCGTCATTAGAGAGAAACCAAGCTCACTAGGACGAGATCATCTGGATCACAGGAGCTGAATCTTACTCAAATATGGAGACAAAGAGACACAGCAATGCTCTCAGCAGCCAATTAATTCAAATGAATCACTGGTCCAGACCCAGCACTATTATCATCACAGCTTGAGTGCACGAGTTCCTTCTGAAGGTATCTACACATCCTGCCAAACTGACACGACTTGGCTTGCTCAGTAAAGTTGATTTTATTTCAAGACCAAGAAGGAGGAGGAAAAACATCCAGTGTGCTTTTGGATAATCAGGAATTTCAGCTGGGCAAAGCACATGCAGGTTGGAGACCTAGAGACTACAGGATGCTTGTCAGACCACAGGGACCCTGCCCGGCTGGGAGGGCTGCCTCTGAGTACTGCATTCAGTTTTGGGCTCCCCAGTTCAAGAAGGACAGGGATCTGCTGGAGAGGACTGTGAGGATGATTAGGGGTCTGGAGCACTGCCCAATGAGGACAGACTGAGGGACCTGAGGCTTTTTAGTCTGGAAAAGAGAAGACTTAAAGGGGATTTAATAAATGTTCATATATATATCTGAGAGCTGGGGGTCAGGAGGGAGGGGACAGGCTCTGCTCACTTGCTCCTTGTGATAGGACAAGGAGCAATGGAGGTAAGCTGCAGCACAGGAGGTTCCACCTCAACACAAGGGGGAACTTCTTTGCTGTAAGGGTCACAGAGCACTGGAACAGGCTCCCCAGAGAGGTTGTGGAGTCTCCTTCTCTAGAGACTTTCAAGGCCTGTCTGGATGTGTTCCTCTGTGACCTGAGCTAGATTGTATGGTCCTGCTCTGTCAGAGGGGTTGGACTCAATCTCTTTGGGTCCCTTCCAACCCCTGACATCCTGTGATCCTGTGAACCCCACCTGACAGAGCCAAGTGCCCTCAGGTTGGCTTGTCCATCAGCCAAGACCTGCACTCAATCTCCAGAGGTCCCTTCCAACCCCTACCATTCTGTGACCTAGTAGCAGTGTCACATTTTCCAGGCATCCCCAAATGAATTTGTTAGCCTCAAAATCAAATGCAAGAGAAAGACACAGCAATGCCAAGAGGAAAAGCCTGAAGGTAGCTGAAATCCCTAATGCCCAATTGTCTTTTGTTGCTTGTTTCTTTTTGTTCCTGCAGCAGGTTTATTTTTGCAGAGTACAGAATATTAGGAAAGCCTGAAAAGAATTTATCCCCCCAATCACAGATCAAGACAAATCTTCAAGTAGTGTTTCCTATCCATCATGTGGACCCATCAAGATGAAGAGATTATTTGAGTTTCTGGAGTCACCAAGGCGCTGAGGATTACCCAAGCCCCAGCTTGTTCCCAGTCTGCCAGGGCAGCAGCACCCAGCCTGTGGCCTGAGGCAAAGCACTAAACTGAAATCATCTGGTAACAGGCACTGGCTCCCAGCTGCCAGATCCTACACCACCGGCTGGCTCCTCTCTGCCCTGAGCTGGGACATCCAACAAGCACCTCTCAGCAAAAGGGCTGTCAAGAAACACCCCAGCAACACTCAGCCCCTGCAAAGTGCTCCTGCTTGTGACTCAGCTTCACCAGATGAGATCAAATTTGTCATCCTGCTTGGATACAGGCCGACCCACAGTGGGTGGGACATCAACCCAGTGCAGATGGAGAGGTAAAGCATCACCTTCCCCAGCTGCCCAGCGTCACCCCCTCGACCCTCCTCGCTCTCCCCATGGCTATGAACAGTCAGACCCTCCCTACTGTAAAACCCAACCTGCCCACAGCCTCGAGCTCTATGTCAGAGCACATAATCTGCTTTGCTGCACCCAGGAGTTGGAGCAAACAGAGGATTAGGAGTTCAGGCAGTGGACAGACAGGGAGGAGGGACGCTTCAGAGGAGACCTTATTGCTGTCTACAACTGCCTGAAGGGAGGTTGTAGCCAGATGGGGGTTGGTCTCTTTTCCCAGGCAACCAACACCAGAACAAGAGGACACAGTCTCAAGCTGCACCAGGGGAGGTTTAGGCTGGATGTTAGGAAGAAATTCTTCACAGAAAGAGAGATTGGCCATTGGAATGTGCTGCCCAGGGAGGTGGTGGAGTCACCATCACTGGAGATGTTTAAACAGAGACTGGATGAGGCCCTTGGTGCCATGGTTTAGTTGATTAGATGGTGTTGGGTGATAGGTTGGACCTGATGATCTTGAAGGTCTTTTCCAACCTGGTTTATTCCATTCCTAAACCAGTATTGTTTGGATGCAGATGGCTATTGATGTCACATTTAAGAATAAAGATCAAAACATTGGGCAAAGCCTCCTGGTATCCAGTGGGCTGCAGTGCTGCAGTAGAGTGGGACAAGCTGGCTGGCAGTCAAAACCAGAGCCCCTCCATCACGTTACCATCAGAAGCAGTAGCACCTCTGAGCAGAGAGCTCCACCAGACACGCACCAGTTGCTGGGTACAGGACTGCTTCCAGGTGCCCACCTCATTTGACCATGTCATGGCTTGAGGGGTGAAGGAGAAAAAGAAATCATACACTCTTCAGACACAGATGTGCATTTAGAGGAGTGAACTGCAAAGTGGCTTACACCTAATCACTACTGTAAATGCCATTTAAACCACCCAAAACATTTCCAGCACTCAAGGAAGAGCTGCAACAATGGGAGGAAGTGCTAAGACACAGCAGCTATTCTTAATGCACAAAAACACTTATTCTGATGAATAACCAAGACTTACTAATTTGAAAGGAGTATGTTGCTGTCTCCAGGGCATTTTCAGGCTGTATAAAATGAGAAGCCTTAGCAGGTTTCTGAGGCTGACCTTGTTTACCTCTCTATTCAAACACGTGCCTGACATCTACCGGGTGCTGTGCCTTGTAAATCCATCTCTTGCTGAACACTCAAGGCAGAAAGAAGTGACAGGCACCAGATTAATAACCAGAGAGCTGCTTGTTCACTTCCTCCCAACACAAGGACCAGGTATCACTGCAACCAGCTGACCAAGTGCTACACACCATTTCTAAGGTGTGATAGATGAGACAGGTGGGACAAAGGACCGGCGGTCGGTTCTCTCTCCAGCTTCAATGGGTAACCACCATCTGATGCCAGCCCAGCTGTTGAGCTCACATGGGACTAGACTCCGTGCTACAGACTTCACCCTTCATGGAGAGCTTAGCCCCTCCTTAATTTTCGTAGAAAAAGAACATGGAACAGCTCAAACTTTCAAGCTCACGTCCCAGCCCATCTCACAAACCTCATTTTGATAGCTGCACGTTGGATTTTCTGTTCCCTTCTGGGAAATGGATGGGGCAACAGAGCTGCAAATAGGAAGAATGTCAGAAATGAACTACCTTACTGTGCTGCCCCAGATCTCAGGCCAAAGATGTGATAGATGAGGTTGTCATCTTGTTTATTTCCTGCACCACAATCACAAGCAGCGGGATGGGCTCCGTGGGCTGAACTCACCATCGTGAGTCAGTGTGTCTTAGGGCATCACACAGGAGTGACTGCCCAAAGAATGCCAAACATCCACTCCTGAAAGAGGAGAAGGCATGCACATGGCACAGCCCCACGATCAGCATGGAGCAAATGGATCAGAGCTACCAAGGTTATGAGACAGCTACACAATAGGTGCTGATAGCTTGACTCAGATAAGCCAGAGCTTTAGCAAGGGTGGCCACACAGGGGGAGGAGAAAAGTAGGAGTGACCTGATCACAGCTACACAACTGAGATATTTATTAAGACTAAAAGTGAAAGACCTAAAGATCAGGGAGTGTGGAGTGAGTACAAATGCAGTTTTCAAGGCAATGTCTCAGTTGGGTCTTTACCAGATACTGAAATCTATCAAGCTTAAAAACCTCCCAGACTGCACTGGGTTGGAAGGGACCTCCAAAAGTCATCTTGCCCAAACCTCTCTGTGCAGAGACCAAAAGTGTCCCATAATTTATCTTTATGGGCATTCTCAAGCTGCACCAGGGGATGTTTAGGCTTGAGGTGAGAAAGTTCTTCATAGAAAGAGTTACTGGTCAGTGGAATGTGCTGCTCAGGGAGGTGGTGGAGTCACCATCCCTGGAGGTGTTCGAGAGGGGATTGGATGTGGCACTTGGAGCCACAGTTTAGTTAGTCATGAAGTGTTGGGTGACAGGTTGGACTTGATCTCTGAAGTCTTTTCCAACCTTATTGATTCTATGATTCTCCTTATTTGTCCTCTAGAAGGGAGCTGGGCCAGAAGCAGAACTGGGCTGGACTGCTGCTTTAAAGGCTCAGAAGCTTAAACCAAAAAGCCAGCTTTCACTGTTTGTGCTGTGCTGGCACCCTGCTCTGAAGTCACCACACAGAGCTTGTCTGTACTAGTTTCATCTATAAACGATGCAACAGCTGGAACAAGGCTGCTTGAGATGCTGAACCTGATTGCACAACACAGCTGAGGGCTCTTACAGAGCTGTTCCTAGTCCAGAGTCTGTTAACTCATTAGGAGAGGGCTTGTTTTTCCAAAATACTCATGACAAAGCCTAATTACCCAAGTCTTCATGAAAACCAAGGTCAGAAGATCACAGGCATGACCTAAGAGTTAGAGGCCACGGAGGGGATGGAAGAGCTTGCTACAGACATTGGCGAACAGCTTTGTAGTGCAGGACACAAAGGAAAGAGAACCCAGGGCAGGTGAGGTCAGCGGTGCAAGATCATCTCAAGGGTCAGTCAGAGACCACAGCAGTGTCTGTAAACCCCCACAGGCTGCTTGCCCTTGTATGAACCCCACTGCTGTACCTGCAGGGCCAAAGAGGAGATCAGAGACAGAACTCTCAGGTATCAATGTCAAGTGATGTTGCAAGAAGGGTTTATATTCTTCAGTGTACACCCAGTGTGCAAGTTCAGAGTCCCACACTGCTGTTGCAAGAGCAAAAAGACAACACAGTGATGATCCACAGAGCAAGCTAAACAAATCCAAACCCAACAAGCTAAACAAGCAGAAATTCAATTCACTTGCAGGTGAGTTGAAAGCAATAAAAGTCAGTCTAAAGGCATCCACAAGCAGCTGCAATGAAGCAGCTATGCATTACCTCACAGCTGTACTTAATCTGATCAACCAAACTCTATGAACCAGGCTGGTCCAAGCAACCAAACTGAGCCAACAGACATTTTCTAACACAGACATCACTTGACTGTGAGAGAAAAGGGCTTCAAGTTGTGCCAGAGGAGGTTTAGGTTGGATATTAGAAGACACTTCTTCACTGGAAGGGTTCTCAAAGACTGGAAGAGGCTCCCCAGGGAGGTGGTTGAATGCCCATCCCTGAAGATGTTTAAAAGACAGAGACACATGGTGCTGAGGGCCACAGTTTAGCACCAGACTTGATACAGTTAGATCATGGTTGGACTTGGATGTCCTTGAAGGTCTTTTCCAACCCAAATGATTTTGTGATTGTATGACTGCAGGTGCTGACTTGATTCCTGCTCCAGTTTTGGCCTAACACACAGCTCATGCTGCCACAGCTCAGCTTGATCTACGCTGGGAACAGCACCAGTGGGCTATAGCAAGAGCTACAGGCATGCCAGATGGAAAGCAGCAGAGACAAGACCTGCTGTTCTTGCAGCTGTACAAAAGCAGCTTCTGGTAAGACTGAAAGCCTTCAGAATTAACTGAAACACCCCACAGGAACAGTAGAAACCAAACTTCTGTGATGGAAGGTGTAAACACCCCACCCAAAAAGCTGTTGAGCTGACCCATCAGCATCTGCACTGCTGAGGCTCCCAGGTTTCCCACTGGGATACAGAGATCCCTGCAGTGTGATGGAGGAAGAAGGATGAGTATTCTCACCATCAGCTGAGAAACTGCCTTCCTCATAAGCCTGTCAGTTAGTGAATTTGTTAATTAACAAAGTAATTAACTAGAAAACTAACAAGTTACACCAGCCCACTGAAAGGAGGCTGAGCCCTGGTTTGATTTGTGCCTAATGGGCTGGGTAACAAAGCTGGATTCACAGGGTACATCCTCCCATAACTTTGAGAGGACCAAATGCACCATGACAAATTGACTCTGCCATTGTCAGAGAATGATCTGGTATAGGCTTAAATGATATTTAGAGGTTTCCAGCTAGCACCCAAGCAGCAGCTTCTTGACCTTTCCAAAGATCAGTTTGTCTCTGCCATCTGCTCTGCTGACACTTCAATGAGGTAATGCTAGCCCATTACAGGATTGCATGAACCTCACTAACACAGCTGACAATGAGAGCCTGAAAGAAGCAGTTCCTTTGTCCTGCTTAGAGGTTTGCCCCTTGGTTAGGTTTCTTCCAGCTAACACGTTGCTTCAGCTAGAGTAAGCTTCACAAAGGACCACCCTCCAAAAACCTTTTTCCACAGAGGGCCATCCTCCAGAAATCTTTTTCCACAGTCTGTGCTGGCATTTAGCAAAAGCCTTGGATTCTCCCACCTGACCTGGCAGTGCTGTGCTTGCTTCCAACTCTTCCTGGGCTGCAAACATCCAGCAGCTTCACGCCTGCCAAGAGCACGTTGGAAGCACAAAGTGAATGAACTCTGAAACTCTTGGATTAGAGCTATCATTAGGAGGGCTGCTGCCAGGAGGTATCCTTCCTCTCCCATTAGCCAAAGGAAATAGTGCAGCTAAATGCAGCTGTTACCATTATCTCCCCTCACCCTTCTTAGGCACAAGCTGGAGCAAGTCCAGGATTGTGGAGTATTTGACCACAACAAAGGTATCTCAGATCAGCTGCCGGGATGTATATAGTGCAGCCTCATGCCTGCCTTCCGCTATGAGGCATGCAAGGATTTCCTTCCACTGTGTTGGCCTGGCTGTTTTCAAACAGGAACATTGTCTGAGCTTTACCTTGACTGAGAAAAACAACTTTCATCAGCAAAGCTGCATCTTTTGTTGCCTGAAGAGGATATCCTTCCAGTTCCATTCCATAGTAGCCACCTGCTATAGACCTTGCAAGAGCTGCAGGCTCCTGTGCAACAAAGCTGGTGAGGGGTTTGGAGCACAAGCCTTATGAGGAGAGGCTGAGGCAGCTGGGGTTGCTTAGCCTGGAGAAGAGGAGGCTCAGGGGAGACCTTATTGCTCTCTACAACTACCTGAAGGGAGGTTGTAGCCAGGTGTGAGTTGGTCTCTTCTCCCAGGTGGCCAGCACCAGAACAAGAGGACACAGTCTCAAGTTGCACCAGGGGAGGTTTAGGCTGGTTGTTAGGGAGAAGATCTTCATAGAAAGAGTTATTGGCCATTGGAATGTGCTGCCCAGGGAGGTGGTGGAGTCACCATCATCGGAGGTGTTTAGGAAGAGACTGGATGGGGTGCTTGGTGCCATGGTTTAGATGATCAGATGGTGTTGGATGATAGGTTGGACTCAATGATCTCAAAGGTCTTTTCCAACCTGCTTAATTCTGTTCTATTCACTCAAGAGTTTGCACACACCTTCCATGTAAGAAACACTTCGTCAGCTTCAGTGTTGGTCACTTAGGGCTGTCAGGAGTAGGATCAAGCAGGAGAACTGGGTGGTTCCAGCACTTGCAGCATGCTCAGTTGTGTGTGTACAGAGACACCAAGAAATCCAAGCTCCCAGCACAAGCGTTCATTTGGCAGCAGCAGTGCAAAAGTTGTGAGAGTGGTTGAATGGCAGCCACCATCAGCAGGACAGCCTCATGCACAAGCTTCAGAGCCATCATGTAGCAGTCATTTTCCCAAGCCCAGAAGAGCCCCTCCAACACCCCAGCAGCTCAACACACTGATTTCCTTTCCTTGTGTGTGTGCTCTCCACACCCACTACATGCCAAGTCCAGTGAAAGTTCATCAAGAACTGAAGGTTAAGGAAAAACACATCTGTTAAGCCACCTCCTCCAGAAAACAAGCACTTAGCTGACCTCAACTAATTCAGAATGAGACCCTTCAAAGAGTGCAGAGGAGAAGGAGTGCTGAGTGCTCTGCGCTTCTGCCATTCCCTTGTTTCTTAGTTACAGTGGTGTCCTCCCACGCTTCATTAGGTGACCTAGGCAGGGATAACTGAGAAATCTAATATGATAACTCTTGGTCAGGGGCCTGATGTCATTGCTTCATCAGTGCACTGCCTGCCTGCAATGCTACCAATGAACCATCAGTGTTACAATGGTCGACCAGGCTCCTGCCACCACCCCCACCATGCTCTTGGCAAACTCTTCACAATGTACACACGACAGTAATGTGCTGGTACCAACCTCCAGTCCTAAAATCCCTTATCCTAAAAGGAATCTTCTATAAAGGGGCAAAACAGGACAAAGGGATAAGTACACCAGTGGTGCAAAGCCATTTCAACAGGAATTCATGCACTAGAAGGGTGCTTAGGTCTCAGCCAAGCTCTTCACTGAAACATTGGGGGTCTCAACTCTGTGTTGCTTTCAGTGTCATTTCCTATGCTCAGCCTCCACCATATGATGGGAGAGTGCATGTTCACGGGGTCACCTCACAGACCACAAGGCACACTATTCAATTCAAGCAGCCAGTGTCACTGCAAGTCAGAGATGGACAGAATTTCACGTTTTCTAAGAGCAGACCAACTCTCAGACAAGTGGTGAATCAGAAACAGGCTTGCCCAGGCATTCTGCAAGGAGATTTGAGGGTCCTGAAACTTCTCCCTCTAAAAATGCAAGACCAGAATGTTTATTCTGAAGGGACCCCAGAGGGGGGTGCCCTGCAACTTCTCTGTATGACAACAGCAAAGTTTCCTCCACACACATCACAGAGGAGTTAGTGAGAAATCCTCCTTTTTACAACAGACAACTCCACGGCCCAGGCTCTAGCAGCCCTGGGGCTGATGGAATAAACTCTGCAGATGGAAACAATTATTTAGGAGGGGAAGAACTCCTGCATGCATGGAGCAACATCTCACTCAAGCTGAAGCCTCCCACCGACACATTCCAGACTCTTGGAGTAATCTACTTTGGGGAATACGCTTTAAGCCACATCAGCTTTTGCACTTCTTTCTCCAAAATTCTCTGCAATCACAAAACCACACTCCCCTGCAAACTGACCCAGGACTGCTAGTCCTACCCAAAACACAACAAATACCAGAAAGGATCATAAACATCTGAACCTAAAACCCGTCCAGAGACCCTAACTTCTCAAGCAATAAGCTCTGATACCAGACAAGCTATTCAGTACTCAGCACACCTGGAAGGACTTACCCACAGTTAACAATGCTGCTGTGATTGACTGTGACCTAAAGTCCATAGGCATAAAATAGATGAATAAATCATAGAGGGCAGGCTTGAGAGGTTGCATATCAAACCCAAGTGCCTTGCAGAATTCAAAGCAGCGGTTCTTAGGAAGAGGACTGCAGAAAGAAGTAGCACTAATTGATCAGAAATACCTAACTAAGGGTAGACCTTTCAAGGCAGCTGCAACAGGAATATTTCATCTAATAAGCTGCAGGAGAGAAATAACTCCAGCAGTTTTCAATTAAGGCTCGCTGCCATATGGATTTTACATCTGCAGCAGGAAGGCTCAAACACCATGTCACAGCTAAGACATTTTTATGTCTCCAACTGAAAGCACTTCTGCTGCACGGAAGAGAAGCACAGGGGCCAGAACACCCCCAATTAAGCAAACATTTTGCTGAACTGCAAGTCTAAAAGCCATGCAAAGCCAGAATGCACTGCAGCCTTGGTCATGTGTTGTAGCCTCCAACTTTTAAAGGACAACCCCCCTCCTACCCAAACCTAACAGCATATAGCACGTAACCTTTCGTGCCCTCCCCGCCCAAAGCAGAACCACCCAGCAGTGATTTTTCGTGACTCACTGAAGGGGTGAGAGGTCCTTTCCCCCATGCAGACCAAGAAAGGCACTGCCCCTGGAGCAGTCCACATGGGCTGCTACAAGGACAGGTGGAGGTCCATCAGATCACCACCTCCTCCAACCTTCAGTCAAAACTGAGGCTAGTCCAGGATGCTGAGAACTTTGGTCAGTTGAGCCCTGGAAGAGAGTGAGGTGCCACAGCCTCCATGGGTGCCTGTTCCAACACTCCCCTGTACTCACTGGGAGTCACTCTTCTTTAAGGCAAGCTAGACCCTCATCCATTTCAACTTACAAGGTTTTGACAAGCAACACAGCTCTCTCTGCAACTAAACAAAGATGCTGTGATGTGGAAAACAACATTAACGGGGTTTCCCTTTCAGCATCAAAACCCCCATCTCCAAAACCATGTCCTGATTAAACCAAGAGCTGTGCTTGCAGCCCCTGCACCCTCTTGGGGCATGAGGGACCACGAGCCAAATCTTCAACATTATTTTTCTCCATGCAGCTGGACCCAAGAAGCCCAATTCCTCTTGACTAAAACCAGATGTCAGCCAAGTTAAATCATCCTATGACTCCTCCAGGGAAGGATGTAAACAGCCACAGCTCACCCAGCTGTTACCAAGAGAGGCCCCACTGTCAAATTAGGGATCCCAACATGCTGCAAGACCTTATCCCAAAATGCTTTTGGACACATTTATCACTTAAATCCATCAACATTAGGTCACTTGAGTTTACCCTGGATTAGAGTTCGGGTCTTTTACCAACTGCTTGCAAAGGTTTGAGCTCAGAGGAGAAAGGAAGTGCTATCTACAGTTTTCAGTGGGCTCTTAACGTTTAACAAACCCCACCCCACAACATGCCTGCAGTGCAAATGCCTCCCAAACAAAAAATGGGGGACAAAACAAAAATGACAGGAAGGTTAAGCAATGTTCAAAAGGTCATAAAACATCTAGTGGACAGTTTGGCATACAGAAATGCAGGCTTCTGTCCCCCAGGAGGCTCAACCCCAGCCAAAAGCAGCTACCAAAGAGAAACTTCCACTAATGTTGTGCTCCAACGTGTTCAGTCCAGGTTTTGGCATCAAACACTTGCAGCTAAGAAAAGGACATGCTACAGTACAGAAGCACCCAAGGATGGAGGCTGCTGGGTGCATGCTTTGCCCCCTGGTGAACAAGAGACCTTACAGGTGAAATTAACCCAAAACTAGAGAAAATTCTTCATTAAAAACAAAGCTAAATTAAAACCAATCTCCTGTTTGCAGTCACTGTAAGCAATCACACTGGCAGGAGCCCTATTCCAATATCCAAGCCTGCAAGCTCTCATGCTCCTGCTGATGCTCAGAACACAGCTTTTGCACAGAATAGCCAAGGGAAAATGAAAGAGAAATTCACTGATGCTATTCAAGTGCTCGCAGAGGTCAGGTTGCGCTCACAGCGTGAGCTCCAAGTGCTCGTAACAGACAAGCACAGGGACGGGCTTCACAGTGAGATTCAAGGAACTGAAAATTGAACAAAGGTGGACCCCAACACGAAGCCTACAAGGTTCAAACCGAGTGCCCACCTCTGCAGGTCTGGGCCCATCCTCCAGGTCATGTTCACACAGCACCAAGCTCTTACAAGAGGCATGGACTCATAATAGAGCCCAAGTGGCTCTTCCATACTACCTTTAGCCACACACACCCAGGAAAAAAACCAAAGAAGTCTTATTCTTAACAGCCAAACACTGAGCTGTGTACTATTTCTCATAGCTCCAAGGCAGGAAAACCAGCTGTGAACCACTGCTGCCATCAGCATAGCTGTGGTACTGGGGAACTCTGCAGGAACCAGTAGGTTTCTCCAGCAGGTTTTGCTTGCTGGCACCAACTGCCCTGCTGTTAGAGTGACACTGCAAGCAACAGCCAGCCCAGTCACACTGCAGCTATTCCCAGTCTATTTACCCAGACTAAAAAGGAGCCTAAGCATATACTTTGGTGTCCCCAGGCTTTCAAACGTCTCCATGCACTACAAGAAGCAGCAATATTCCATTAGACCTCAAGACAGTTCTCCTACTCAGCTCAGCTCATCTACTTCTTTGCAGCAATGATCCCACTGGAACGTTTTTTAACTTGCATTGTGGCATTTTGGCAGCTGCCTCTAGATAATAATGCTTCTTATTGAAGCCAGATTAACAGAGTCCAACACATTCATCCAGCCCAAACAAGGGACACCCCACAGCGGTAGGAGGCATCCCCAGTGGTTCAGCTACACAATTATGTCCTTATTGCCAACAGGTTTTGAACCACGGGGGGGGAGGGGGGGAACGAGAGAGAGAGAGAGAAAGAAAGAAGGGAGGGGGAGAGAGAGAGAGAGAAAGAAAGAAGGGAGGGGGAGAGAGAGAGAGAGAAAGAAAGAAGGGAGGGGGAGAGAGAGAGAGAGAAAGAAAGAAGGGAGGGGGAGAGAGAGAGAGAGAAAGAAAGAAGGGAGGGGGAAAGAGAGAGAGAGAGAAAGAAAGAAGGGGAGGAGAAGAGAGAGAAAGAAAGAAAGAAGGGGGGTAAGTGAGAAAGAAAGAAGGGGGGGGGGGGGGGGGGGGAAGAGAGAGAGATTGAGAAAGAAAGGGGGGAAGAAATAAAGAAAATCCTTGAGAGTACCAGAAAACGCTCTCCTGCCTGGCTCGGCTCCGAGCTGTCACAGGAGGGCTGCAGCCGAGACCCGAATGCCGCTCCCCAGGGGAGACGCCAGGTCGTGCAGGAGGAGCAGCGGTTTAGTGCCGCTACAGCATCCCAAGCAATAGGCATCCCACAGCCTGAGCACCGCCAGCCCTCCCGCGGACCAGCATCAGCCTTACCTGGCCAGCGGAGTGCCGCGGGCACCAGCCGAGAGCAGACGGAGAAGCGAAGCAGGAGCTCCCTCGCCTCGACTCACCCCGCGCCCGCGGTACCGCCCGCGCTCGCCCCCACCGAGCTCCCAGCAGCCGCTCCCGGGCTTGAAACGCACCCCAGAGCCCCAAACGGCGCCTGGCTTTGATTGCCAGGAGTCACCCCCCTGCAGGCGTGGCGAGCCGAAGCGTTCCCGACCCTCCACTCGGCGCAGGCGGGAGGCGAGGGCCGGCCCGGGTGTGGGGCGGGGGCACAGCCGCCGCCGGGCCGGGGGCTCTCGCTGCGCGGACTCGGGGGAAGGCGGGACCGGAACCGGGCAGATACCAGCCGGGGCTGCTGCCCGAGCTCGGCCCCGGTAACAGCAGCTGTGGCTTGCTCCTAAGCACCAGGCTTAGCCAGCCACCCCCGCCCACTGGCAGCTGGAGGAATAACGGGGTGTCCCCGACGGAGAGGCACCCCAGCCGCGGGTCACCCCGGCCCCGGAGAGAATTCCTCGGCAAACAGCTGAGGAACGGCAAATATTATTTTTTTATTTCCTTTTCTAAATAAAGGAGCTGCAAAAATCAAGACGTGGACAAACAAGTTTTATTTAAGAGCACACTGCTCTGGACAAATATTTGGACACGGAGGGTTCAGGGGCTGAGGAGGGCAAGACAAGCAAGCACAAACCAGGCAAGCTGCAGTGTTAGTGCAGGTCAGTGTGATGGTTTCACAATCCCCCCCCCCCTCCCCAAGCATAGACCCCACAGTCACTTCACCTCAGGAGCAGAAAAACATTGGCAATGTGCCCTTTGGGATGCAACTTCTTAGTTCAGCTCCTCTTGAAAAGAGTTTGTTGAATGCATGCACCCACACCAGGAGCAAATAGCTCCCATCCTAATGACTGGATAAAGCCTTAAGCCCCAAAACTGGCTCACCCCCCTAACTTCCTTCTGGTTCCACCAACTGGTTAAATCAAGCCCTAGGAGTGCCACTCTGGGCTGTAATTTAATTCAATCTAGGTAGTGCTGCAGTCTTGGGGCAGAGCAGCTGGAAAACTGGCTGGCAAAAGAGGACCTGTGGGTGCTGGTGGACAAATGGCTGAACACAAGCCACTAGTGTGCCCAGGTGGCTAAGAAGGCCAACAACATCATGGCCTGCCTCAGAAACAGTGTGGCCAGCAGGTCTAGGGATGTGATTGTCCTTTGTCTGGGCACTGGTAAGGCTGCAGCTTGAGTACACTGTCTGCTTTGTGGCCCTGGACAGAAATGAAGAGAATGAATGAATCCTCAGTGTCTGCTGGGCTCCTAGTTGTTTCTTGTTAATTGGAGGTAGGCTCAATACATTAGCTAGACCTGAGTGTTGGGAGAGTGGTTTCCCTCTTTGTGAGCTGACAGGATGGAGGTCATAAAAGGACAAATGGCAGTGTGGGTAAAATAATCCCTGGGCTGTGCTTCATCAAAGCTCCAGCAAGAAATGCTACAGGGAGCTATTGCCTGGATCTTATGTGCATGAAACCAAAGGTTAGTGAACAGAGGGTACTGCTGCTGCCAGGGTAGGGTTTGGTCCATATGAGACAGGAACTCACCCCTCTGTAAAGTGGGAGGGGAGCAGAGTACACAGCCAGGCACTGGACAAGAGGCTAGCTGTTGTTGCCTATTTAACATCTAGCCAGGCATTGCTGTTCCCTCTGGAAGTAGCTGTTGTGATCTAGGGTTGTGTTGATTTCATCTTGACCAGGTTTCCATTTCAGAGACTTAGCCTTCTGCCACGCTGCAAGAGCTCTCTCTGATGCCATGTGGGACTGCTGCTAACAGTGGTGGGACTGCCTGCTTTATTTCCACCCTGAGGTGGTTCTCCAAGCTTCATCACTGTTTCAGCCTCCTCCCCAAGACTGAAGCTGGGCTCTCCAGCCCCAGGGAGCCCAGGATTTTCACAGCTTTTTCACCCAGAAAAGCAAACAGCTGAGACATGTGGAGAGGCAAAGAGGACGGCAGCAGCTGGATCCTCAGGATATTAGAGATCTGGAGCAAATGGCAGACAACGGTGCAGGTGAAAGAAGAAAGCATGCTGAACAACAGCTGGTGAAGAAAAGGAGGAACAGAGTAGTAACAGCAGTGATGTTTGCAGTAGAATATCATTAATTTGAGACTGAGTGCTTGTTCCTTTCCTCCCAATTAACCTGTGGTGGTGTTTCCACCCAGCACAACTAGCAAACCATTCACTATGAGTGTTATGTCCTACATGAGACAAATTTAAACCCCAGTCCTTCAAACTGATATGTTCAAATCAATACTTGTATGTGTGTGGAGCTCTAGGTAGGAGAGCCAAGTGGTACCCTAGACAAGACCAAGCTCATTCTCAGCATTGCTTCTACAGCCTTTGAGCAACAAGCCAAAAAGGAAGAGTTACTCCTCTGCCTTGGCACTGCCCAGGCAGTGTGAAAAAGACTTTGATCTGAGATATAGAATAGAATAGATTAGAATAGAATAGATTAGAATAAACCAGATTGGAAGAGACCTTTGAGATCATCAAATCCAACCTATCACCCAACACCATCTAAGCAACTAAACCATGGCACCAAGTGCCTCATCCAGTCTCCTCTTAAACACCTCCAGTGATGGCGACTCCACCACTTCCCTGGGCAGCACATTCCAATGGTCAATCTCTCTTTCTATGAAGAACTTCTTCCTAACATCCAGCCTAAACCTCCCCTGGCACAGCTGGAGACTGTGTCCTCTTGTTCTGGTGTTGGTTGCCTGGGAGAAGAGACCAAGGCCCACCTGGCTACAACTTCCCTTCAGGTAGTTGTAGACATCAATAAGGTCTGCCCTGAGCCTCCTCATATGACCAATTCCACACCAAAGCTCAGCTTGAGGGTGTGCTGGTCAAACAACTGCAGCAGTTTAAGATGTCATCTATTATTAGCTACTCTAGCCTGACAAAATTGCTGCTCCAGCAAAACTGGTGCTAGTGAATGTGAGTGAGAGTAGTGCAGCTGCTGCAGCTCAGTGTGAATGAGCAGACAGGACTGGGAAGAGTGGAGGCACAGACCAGCTTTCCCTTCAAGCACCCTCTGCAAAGCAGCATACAGTCAAGGCACGAGGAAATAGAAGACACACGAGACACTGAGCTCTTCCACTGCTTCAAATACATCTTTGGGGATTTGTCTAAAGCCTAAGAAGACAGGGACTGCCACATTTGCAAAGACATAGAATAGAATAGAATAGAATAGAATAGAATAGAATAGAATAGACCAGGTTGGAAGAGACCTTCAAGATCATCACGTCCAACCCATCAATCAATCCAACCCACCTAAACAACTAACCCATGGCACCAAGCACCCCATCAAGTCTGCTGGCTTCAGCTCTCACTGAGCAAGTGAAATCTGTCCAATTTGAAGTCACATACACCACTGCAAGAAGTCTGTGGGAAGTGAGGGAGCTGGGGTTATTCAGCCTGGAGAAAGGGAGGCTGAGGGGAGACCTTGCTCTCTTCAACTACCTGAAAGAAGGTTGGAGCCAGGTGGGGGTTAGTCTGTTCTCCTGAGCAACAAGTGATAGGACAAGAGGAAAAGGCCTCATGATGCACCAGGGGAGATTTAGATTGGGCATTAGGAAAAAAAACACTTCATAGAATCAATAAGGTTGGAAAAGACCTCAAAGATCATCAAGTCCAACCTGTCACCCAAGACCTCTTCACTGAAAGAGCTTTCTCAGACCCTGGCACAGGCTGCCCTGGGAGATGGCTGAATCCCCATCCCTGGAAACGTTTAGAGAGGCAGAGATGTGGTGCTGAGGGACGTGGTTTAGCAGCAGATTTGGTAGAGTTAGATAATGGTTGGACTCAATGACCTTAAGGTTGGTTTTTCCCCCAGCCAAAATTATTCCATGAAATTGGAAGCAGCTTTTAAAAATACATGGTATCAGCCACATAAACCAACAGTTTCTATATGCAGTTGAATTAACTGTCTTCCTTAAAGAGGACCAGGCAGCAATTTTCCCTGCTTCAACTGCAGTTCTCAAGGAGTTTGAAAATGTGTGTGTATATAGAAAGGTAAAGACACATTTAAAGAGCACACAAACAATGGCTGTCTGGGACAGCTTGCTACTATCTGCATCTTGGAGTCATTCCAAATAGGGATGACAAACCCCCCCCATCTCTTGTTAGTCCTTAACCAAGCTTTCTCTTACCCAAGAGGCCAAAGAACTAGGCAGAGGTGAAAAACAGCATCAGAGCTGAAGCACAAAAGCAGCACAACCACAAAGAGGCAACCTGGTGACACCACTCACCATCACGACACCACAGAAAGTGGTCTGGGGGGAATATCTTCTCTTCTGCCTCTGAAACCAGTGCTTTGTGATCACAGCAAAAAGCCTTTGCTTTGGGCTTTGGGGATTTGAACTCAGATAAGCAGGTTTGGGACTCAGTGTTTTCCCAGATCTACTGGATTGTGTCTCCTCTTGCATTCCTATACTGGAGGTCTCATTCTGGCTTTCCTCCTCTGATGAACCATTGTCAAAGTTAGAGTCAGAGTCAGGTTTATCAGAAGTTTGTTTCTTCATTTCTTCTGCACTGGGCATCTGTGCTAGAAATAGATTTTAAAAGAGCATGTAAAATACCTGTATGGGACATTTTCTTCCTGGCTGGGACCCTTGTGTGCTCCATCTAGGAGTCAAGCAAACTTTTTCTGAATCAATTTCACCTGAAATAGAGCTAAATATAGCTAAGCCTCTACAAGTGTTTGATTTTAGCCATTCAGCTCTTAATCAGCAACCATATATAAAGCAGGAGGTGAACCACCTTCCTCCCCCCCCCCCCTTGGTGTTTGTATCTGCTGTGAGGTAGCATGAAAGGAGTGGATGTGACTGAATTAGTTTGTTTGTTATTAGAAAGTGCCATTTTCTTTTTCTCCTTTAAGAGCAATTGAGGAAAAACTTGGATGCTATTTTCAGGACTTGGAGGAAGTGACCTCAAGTTGTTCCAGTGGAGGTTTAGGCTGAACATTAGGAACAATTTTTTTCCTGGAATGGGTTGTCAAGCCCTGGAATAGGCTGCCCAGAGTAGTGGTGGAGTCCCCATCCCTGGAGAGGTTTTGAAGCTGCGTAGATGTGGGTGCTGATGGACATGGTTTAGTGATGACCTGGCAGTGCTGGGGGTAATAAGGACCTTAAAAAATTCTCTTCCAACCTGAGAAAAATCTATGATTCTAAGAAAAGCTGCATGGCTTTCTGACTCTTTATGCAGCAGTAATAAAACTTGGCCTGAGCAGCTGTGATAGCTGAGGAGCTATCAGTGTGCCTAGGAAAGGAAGAGTGAGATTGAACTGTTCTGCTTCGGTCTAGTTGTGATTGGTTTTTTGTCCCCAGTAAAAACTTTAATAGAGCTAATCACAATCACTACAAGGCCAGAAATGGTGAAGGTATAATCTGAAAACCTCTTCCAAAGCCTCAAGAGATTCTGGAATTATTCTGTCCAGGCTGACACTTAAGTGTAAGTGCATGGCACAGCTGCTCTTTACCTATGCCAAATAGGTATTTAATTCTGATCTTCAGCATAAAATCAGCACTAAGCCAGGCCTGTGCTGCTTAGGGTAGCTTGTACCATTGTCACAATCTCTTACAACCTTCAGGTTTTAATTACTCTTCTTGGTTACCCACTGGAGTGCACTTGAGTGTGTGGAGGGAAGACACTTTACTAAGGAAGCAGGCAGAGGCTGCTCTGAGCATCAGTTGTGTGCTCAGCCTGTGAGATGGGAGCTGAAAGTGTGTGTGTGTGAAAGTCAGCATGTATGGATATGCAGGACAGGAAGAGAGGGAGGAGCACAGGCTTTGCTGGGGTGTCTCCTGTTCCTCTGCTGTCTGTGGGTATTGTCTCATTGCTGCTGTTCCTACAGGACAGGCTGCACAGGCTTCCATATGAGTAAGTAAAAACAAAGGGCACCAAACAGAAGTAAAAGTTGCTGAAGCAAGTTCTTGTTCTTATTTTTCTTCCTATAGCTGTTCTGCAGAAGCCTCTGAAGTTTAGGATTGATTCCTCAGCCAGGATTGCAAGGCTTTATCCTCCTGAGTACACCAACAAGCCTATTATTAGCCTAACTCTAAGCCTGCTATCGGTTACTGACACGTTAGAAATAAGACTTAGTGATGGGTTGGAAAGAGGAGCAAAATGCACAAGTGAAAATGCATGGCCTACTCCCTTCAAAAATTCAGCATTGAGAAAAGAATCCCCAAACAGACACACACCACACCCCCCCCCCAGTAACAGCCCCAACTCCCCAGATAAGGAGAAGTGTAAGAGAACTATAATGCCAGAGGCTGAGAGTGTACAAAATGACAGGGTTAAGTTTGCTCTTTGTTTCAGTTCTGTTTGTTGGCTTTTGTTTAAGAGAAATATACAACAGTTGCTTTGCCTTTCTTAGATGAAATTAGCACTGAGGAAAAGGAAGAAGGGCAGACAGCTTGCAAGCTGGTCTGCTTGTAAATACTTTAAACAGAAAAGGATAAGAATTGGAGTTTAGTTTTCCATGTGCTACCAACAGTACTAAAACCCCTTTATTTTCCTTCTGTGACAAGTGACATCAACCTAAAATTAGCTAGCAGAGTGCTTTAAAGATGAAGCTGCTGGACAAAGCCTTTGTGCAGGAGCATTTGATCTGATCAGCTGCAGAACTTACCTTCATCAAGCAGAAGCTGTAGCCAGATAATCGTCACGATCAACAGCATTACAAATGGCAAACAAAACCAGAAGAAAAGAAGAGGAAAGGTCAGCTCAGTCACCAAAGGGACCAGAGGATACTTCATGGCTTGCTTCAGGTTACACTAAGTTTAGAACAGCTTGCCTGCTCTGCTTTACTGCCTACCTTTTAATAACCCTCATTGCATCACTCTGTTAATCACCAGAAGTCGGCTGATTACCTCAGCAGGGGCAGCAGATGGGACAGTCCTGTGCTAGCCAAGGAGGGAATAATAAGGATTAAATAAGGGATAAGAACAACTGATAAAATGTCTGATTTGATTGTCCTTCCTTCAGCTGCTATTTAAAGGATAAATACAGGTTAGGAAGCATTCAAAGCTTCTGGTAAAACAATAGTTAAAGGTATGGTCATGTCCTTAGATACAGGGGACATAGCCAAGCACTTCATCCCCTTTGAAACTGGGTAGTCAAGGTTGCTTTTGAGAAGTCAGTAAACCTGGATTAACTCTGAGGAGGAGAGTGGAGGATGAATAGCTAAAAATTGCTTTTCCCAGGCTCTCTTATTTGATAATGGAGCTTTAAAATGCCCCGTAGTAACATGGACTGTACTCTTTGTTTCCATCCATTAATAAATCCATTAGAAAACTAAAACTTTGTATTGTAGTTGCCTATCTCACTTCCCTCCAAGAAAGGCAAACTAGCATGGTTCAGGCCGTATGTATCTAGAAATGTGTTACTTAGGAGTAAAGGAGTGACCAAAATAAGAACAGATACCTGGCTTGATCCTCATCTGCTTGTGTGGTTCTTTCTCAATAGAATAAACCCATTATCTGTCACTTGCCTCACAGTGGGGTGGCTGGCTGGCTGAATTGTTTCTGTAGCTCTCAGTAAACCTTGACGGAGAGCAGTGCACTTTATGAATGATTGCAGGCACTTAACTTTCTTGCTCCTGTGCATGTGTTTGTTTAAATGTAGTAACGGCCCCTTGAAAAGAGCTTTTTGTAATCCCGAGCTCTAAACGAATTGTGCACGTTCTTATTAATTGGCATTACTGAACACCCCTGCGAGATAAAAGCAAGCTATTAGCCCTCCTTTGTGCATTGGGTAAACAAGTGAGAAAAGCCATTAACAGCGCTAAATATTTGCAGTCCCCACTGCACGCAGCAGGGGTGGCAGGTTGGTGGCGTTTCTAAAGATCAGGCTCTTGGTGTGTCTGCAAATGCAGTGACAATACACAGACAAGTGACAGAAAGGAGCAGAATCCAGAAGCTGTGATCTCTTCAGTTTTAATGGTTGTTTCCTTCAGTCGCTGGGACCTCTCAGGGTCCACATCCTTTTACAGCTACCTGAAGGGAGGTTGTAGCCAGGAGGGGCTTGGTCTCTTCTCCCAGGCAATCAGCACCAGAACAAGAGGGCACAGTCTCAAACTGCACCAGGGGAGGTTTAGGCTTGAGGTGAGAAAGTTCTTCACACAGAGAGTTGTTAGCTGTTGGAATATGCTGCCCAGGGAGGTGGTGGAGTCACCGTCCCTGGAGGTGGTCAAAAAGGGATTGGATGTGGCACTTGGTGCCATGGTTTAGTAGTCAGGAGGTGGTGGGTGACAGGTTGGACTTGATGATCTTTGAGGTCTTTTCCAACCTGACTGATTCTATGATTCTTTCACTGAGCCAAGCTGGTGGCCAGGTTTGCTGAGCAGCCTGCCCTTCCCTGCTCGCATCCTGTGCCTGTCTCCCTGCTGCAGGGCATGGATTTGGCAGAGGCTGGTGGAAGAGGCAAGGGGATGCCAGGCATGGCTGGTCCCTTTTTTTGGTAGGGAGGTACAGCCACTGAACGCTGATGAGACCTCAGGGAAGAGCACCTTGTGTGGAACCTCCAGCGGTGGTTTGGCGTAGGTCAGGGCTGTAGGCTCTCAATTTCATGCAGGTCACAGACATTGGAGAGGTCTCGGTCTAAGCTTACCTCAGAGTGGCAGAGAGTTATGCTCTTGTGGGAGAGAGGAGTTTAGGTTAGAATTGTAGAACCATTTTGGTTGGAAGAGACCTTTCAGATCTTTGTGTCCATCCATCCACCCAGCACTGCCAGGTCACCACCAAACCATGGCCCTCAGCACCACATCTACATGGCTTTTAAAACCCTCCAGGGACGAGGACACCACTGCTGCCCTGGGCAGCCCGTTCCAGGGCTTGATCATCCTTTTGGGGAAGAAGTTGTTCCTCGTGTCCAACCTAAACCTCTACCGGCACAACTTCAAGATGATTCCTCTCGCTTCTTTCTTGGTAGAAGAGGCTGAACCCCACCTCATCCCAACCTCCTTCCAGGGAGTTGCACGAGTGGTACAGAACCCCCGCAGCCCTGCATCTCCTCGGAGTCTGTCACCACGTACAGAGGAAGCTGCCATCAAGTGTGGTGAACGTGATGCTCTTAGTCGTGGCGTAGCTGGACTTGATGATCCCTAAGCATCCCTGGAGAGATTCCGTGCCCCCCGCCCGCTGTGCCCGGAACGTGTGCCGGTGCCCGCAGCGTGTGTCCGTGCCCGGAACGTGTGCCGGTGCCCGGAACGTGTGCCGGTGCCCGCAGCGTGTGTCCGTGCCCGGAACGTGTGCCGGTGCCCGCAGCGTGTGTCCGTGCCCGGAACGTGTGCCGGTGCCCGCAGCGTGTGTCCGTGCCCGGAACGTGTGCCGGTGCCCGCAGCGTGTGTCCGTGCCCGGAACGTGTGCCGGTGCCCGCAGCGTGTGTCCGTGCCCGGAACGTGTGCCGGTGCCCGCAGCGTGTGCCCGTGCCCGGAACGTGTGCCGGTGCCCGCAGCGTGTGTCCGTGCCCGCAGCGTGTGTCCGTGCCCGGAACGTGTGCCGGTGCCCGCAGCGTGTGTCCGTGCCCGGAACGTGTGCCGGTGCCCGCGTTCCCGGCCGGAGAGAGCAGGGGCGGACCCGACATGGCGGCGGCCTCCCGGGTGTTCGCTTTCCGTGACGCTCGCTGGGCGCCGGACCCGGTGCTGGAGCCGAGCGCGGCCGTGCGCACGCCGCAGCCGGTGCCGCTGGTGATCGATAACGGCTCCTTCCAGACGCGGGCGGGCTGGGCCTGCGCCGACCCTGCCGTCCCCGCGGAGCCCCTGCTCCGGTTCCGCTCGCTGGCGGCGCGCAGTCGCGGGGCCCGCGGCGGGGCCGGCGCCGAGACGCAGGTGGGCAACGACCTGGGGAGCCCCGAGCCGCTGCGCTGGCTGCTCCGCTCGCCCTTCGACCGCAACGTGCCCGTCCAGCTGGAGCTGCAGGAGCTGCTCTTCGACCACGTCTTCCAGCGCCTTGGCGTCTCCTCGCAGGTACCGCCGGGCCGGGGCTGGGGGACCCTGGGCTGGCGTGAGGCTCAAAGCCGCCGGTGAAATCAGAGCCGGCCTTGTGAGGAGGAGGAGGTTGTGGCTGGTGAGAATAGAGAGGGTCCAGCATCAACCTGGTGTCAAGGGAGGCAGTGCTGTCCCCCCACCTCGCAGATACACGTGGCCTGGAGGTACGGAGCCAGAGTAACTTGCTGTGGGGAGCCAGGCTCAGACAGATGCTCCTTAGGAGTGTCTTCTGAGCCCACTGGTCTCTCAATTCCTTGTAGTTCTGTGGTAAAAGGAAAGTGAGAGGCTACAGCTGCAGAGTGAGAGGTTTGGACCACAGCATCTTGTCAGGCTGTGGCTAAGAACCTGCACTCAGGGTCAATTTTTTTTCAGAAGGGCATTAAACATTATCAGTTCTGTGCAGTGTCCAGTGACTTTCTGTACACCTAGCTGAGTTGAGTTACACTTCAGAACATGAAGAACTTTTGCCTGTGTGACAGCACCAGTTTGAAAAGCTTTGCCTAGTGCTGAACCACCACCAGTTTTCACTCCTCCTTCTCACTGTCTAGATTCTGGTTGCTTAGTTTATTAATAATTTGTGCTTTAAAAAATAAACCCATATTCACTCCACCCTCAGGAGTTTATTGCTGTAGACAAGACTTCTTTTTTACCCCTTTAAGCACCAGATGTAATTTGACTTACATGATTAATAGCCTGCACATACTTGGAGGAGTTCTTCCAAAGAAGAAGCAAGGATTAAGTGTCTCTGGATTTTCCCACCATAGCTTCATTGTTTTTCTCTTACAGGGATGTGTGGATCACCCAATTGTTTTGACAGAAGCAGTGTGCAATCCTCTGTATTCAAGACAAATGATGTCAGAGCTCCTCTTCGAATGCTACCAAGTGCCAAAAGTCTCCTATGGCGTAGACAGCTTGTACAGTTTTTACCACAACAGAAAGCAGAGCTGGCCCTGCAGTGGCTTGGTCATATCTTCAGGTTATCAGTGTACCCACATCTTGCCAGTCTTAGAAGGCAGGTGAGTTCTTGGTGGTTTAAGTGTTGTGCAGCCTCTCTTTGTCAGTCATTGGCAGAGTGACTTGTTACTCTCACAAAGCCTCATTGACTTTTTAGTGATGCACATACCCATTCCTCTAGCATTCAGTACTCCAGCTGCTGCAGGATAAACTCTGATCAGGCCTTAATTTATACTGAGTTAAAACTAAGTCTGTAGATTTAAATGAAATCATAGAATCAGTAGGGTTGGAAAAGACTTCAGAGATCATCAAGTCCAACCTATTACCTAACACCTCCTAACTAAGCCATGGCTTCAAGTGCCGCATCCAGTCCTTTTTTGAACACCTCCAGGAATGGTGCTCCCTGGGCAGCACATTCCAATGGCAAATTACTCTTTCTGTGAAGAGCTTTCTCCTCACCTGGAGCCTGAACTTCCTCTGGCACTTAACCACAACAGAATCACAAAATTGCTTCAGTTGGAAGAGACCTTTAAGATCATCCAGTCCAACCATCCTCTAACTCTGCCAAGTCTGGTGCTAAAACATGTCCCTCAGCACCACATCTCTGGGTCTTTGAAACACCTCAAGGGATGGGCATTCAACCACCCTCCCTGGGGGCCCTATTCCAGTGTTGGAGAACCCTTCAACTGAACAATTTTCTTCTAATGTCCAACCTAAACCTCCCTTGGTGCAACTTGAGGTCATTTCCTCTTGTCCTGTCACAGAATCACCAAGGTTGGAAGAGACCTCAAAGATCATCAACTCCAGCCTGTCACCACAGACCTCATGACTAAACCATGGCACCAAGTGCCACGTCCAGTCCCCTCTTGAACACCTCCAGGGACGGTGACTCCACCACCTCCCTGGGCAGCACATTCCAATGGCTAACAACTCTCAGTGAAGAACTTTCTCCTCACTTTGAGCCTAAACTTCCCCTGGTGCAACTTGAGGTCATTTCCTCTTGTCCTGTCACTTGTTATTTGGGGAGGAAAAAAGTCCAACCCCCACCTGGCTGCGACCTTCTTTCAGGGAGTTGTAGAGAGCCAGAAGGTCTCCCCTCAGCCTGCTTTTCTCCAGACTAAACACCTCCAGCTCCCTCAACTGCTCCTCGTTAAGGCCTGTTCTCCAAAAAGTAACTAATCCTGGGGAAAGCAGGTGGTCTGTTTTGTGCTGATCTCTCCAATTTCAGTTGTGGTCTCTCTGCATTTTCAGGCTGGATGCTAAAAACTGCAAACGCATCAACCTCGGCGGGTGCCAGGCAGCTGTGTACCTGCAGCGCCTGCTCCAGCTGAAGTACCCAGGGCACTTTGCTGCCATCACCCTCAGTCGCATGGAGGAGATACTGCATGAGCACAGCTACGTGGCAGAGGACTACATAGAAGGTAAAAGCAGCTGTAATCTCCCTCTAGGCAGCCTTCATCCACGCTTGCTTTTCTCTCCTGTACCTCTTGTGCTCAAGGTGGCTGGGGTTAGGCCAGGAATATTCTCCTGTTTTGCTTTATTTCATGGAATCAGTAGGGTTGGAAAAGACCTCAGAGACCATCAAGTCCAACCTGTCACCCAAGATCTCATGACTAAACCATGGCTTCAAGTGCCACATCCAATCCCCTTTTGAACACCTCCAGGGATGGTGACTCCACCACCTCCCTGGGCAGCACATTCCAATGGCCAGTAACTCTTTCTATGAAGAACTTCTTCCTAACATCCAGCCTAAACCTCCCCTGACACAGCTTGAGACTGTGTCCTCACACAGTCTGGGTGAAGAGACCAACCCTCACCTGGAGCTACAACCTCCCTTCAGGTAGTTGTAGACAGCAAGAGACATCAGTGTGCACTTCCTTCTTGTTAGTGCTGCGTGCCTCTTGCATGCTGGAGATCAGAGCACTGAGAACCACGTGCACTGAGGATGTGACTGGCAGGCAGTGCTCTGAACAGGGGAGCAGCTGCCAAGAGGTGACAGAGTCATAGTGAATCACTAAGGTTGGAAAAGACCTCAGAGATCATCAAGTCCAACCTGTCACCCAACACCTCATGACCTGGGCTGGAGTGTGGTTCCCCTCTATGCCTGACCTCAACGTGGAGCGTGTACAGCATAGAAACCATGGTTTGCAGCCTGGCCAAACAGTTCTCTTGCTTTCAAACACTCAGAGCTGCAGAAGTGGCGATCCCCAGAGTACTATGAGAACAACATGCACAAGATGCAGCTGCCTTTCTCTAACAAGCTGCTGGGGAGCACTCTGACATCAGAGGAAAAGCAGGAGAAGAGGCAGCAGCAGCTGCGGCGCCTTCAAGAGCTCAACGCGCGGCGCCGGGAGGAGAAGCTGCAGCTCGACCAGGAGAGGCTGGACAGGTTGCTCTATGTACAGGTAATCAGGGCAAGGTTTTCTGTGTGCTGTGGGAGGAGGGCAGGCTGCCCTCTGGGCTTTATCAGAAGGTTGTGCATTGCTGTGAAGAAGCTGCAGCTGCCCTGTGTGTTTGTTTTAGGAGCTTTCGCAGGTTGCTCGCAAGATAAAAGGGAGAGGTTATTGATGCAGAGGAGGCTTCCAGCTTCTGAACAGTCTTTCTTTTGGGAAATACTTTGAGTGCTGCCAAAGCCTGCACACCACAATACCTAGCAATGATGGCAAAGTGTTTGTACACACCCCACTGACAGGGAGTTGACTGCCCTGTCTCATTCAGCACGGCTAACTGCTCTGCCTACAGGAACTCCTGGAAGATGGTCAAATGGATCAATTCCACAAAGCTTTGGTGGAGCTGAACATGGATTCTGCAGAAGAACTTCAGTCTTACATCAACAAGCTGAGTCTGTCTGTTGAGCAAACGAAGCAGAAAATCCTCCAGGCAGAAGTCAATGTTGAAGTAGATGTCGTGGACAGCAAGCCAGAGGTATGATGTTTCTACCAAGATAATCCTGCCCTTCTCTCTGAGAGAATTAGGTTTCTTACTTGAAAATGTGCCACTTTGGACCTCCATTGATGAGCTGAGCTTTTCTTTTGACACACAGCAACTCCTTGATTTGACAGCTGCTGCTCTCTCCCAGCTTCTCTGTGAAGCTCCAGAAAGTGACAGTTTTGATTACACAGCACATGCCTGAAAGATGCTGAGATGCTGGAAGGTGTCCAGAGAAGGGCAACGAGGCTGGGGAGGGGTCTGGAGCACAGCCCTGTGAGGAGAGGCTGAGGGAGCTGGGGTTGCTTAGCCTGGAGAAGAGGAGGCTCAGGGGAGACCTTCTTGCTGTCTACAGCTACCTGAAGGGAGGTTGTAGCCAGGTGGGGGTTGGTTTCTTTTCCCAGGCAACCAACACCAGAACAAGAGGACACAGTCTCAAGCTGCACCAGGGGAGGTTTAGGCTGGATGTTAGGAAGACATTCTTCATAGAAAGAGAGATTGGCCACTGAATGTGCTGCCCTGGGAGGTGGTGGAATCACCATCACTGGAGGTGTTTAGGAAGAGACTGGATGGGCTGCTTGGTGCCATGGTTTAGTTGCTTAGATGGTGTTGGGTGATAGGTTGGACTTGATCTCAAAGGTCTTTTCTAACCTGGTTAATTCTGTACTGTGTAAAAGTGCTTTTGGTGTATCCAGTGTGCAGATGTTGGCAGCTGAAACCACCAGGAATTGTGTGGTGGCTCTGTAGGTAGCAAATATTTGTTTTCCAGTCCCACACACCCAAGGCAAGGAATGCAATGGTAATTACAGAACAGTTAGAGGTGCTGAGAGTACACCAAGCTTGAACCAAGTTCAGAAGCTGTTTCATTCAGTTTTGAGTGTGGTGTTGTATTTAGGACATGGCTGGCCAGAGCCTGGCAGTCAGACTCTTGACAAAGACCTTTCATTTCTGGACTGACTTCACAATACATTTATTGAGATTTGTTTGGGTTTTATGCTCTGAGTCCATTTTAATGTCTTGTTTCCTGGGTTGTTCACCTTCTGGGCATCTGGGAACAGCCAGCATTTTGGGGTTCAGGCATGTCAAAAGCTGAGATGTGAGGAAATGGATGTTGAAGTCAGAGCTGTGCCCAGCACACCCTGTAACTAAGCCACCATCTCACACCTTTTCTGTTTCCAGACTCCTGACTTGGATGCATTGGGCAGTGAGCAGTCCCTGGAGGATGTGGAAAGCATTAATGAGTTTGAACCTTTATTTGCTGAGGAGCAGCCTGAAGTTGAGAAGCCTGCTGCTGCAGTGCAGGTTTGATTGTTATATCTACCCCTTGTGCCAGAGGTTTTCCAGCCTCCCAGTTGTCCAGCCAGCCTGCTAACATTCCTCTAAACATGAGGGCAGTTTGCCTGATCTTGGAAAAGATGCTTAAACTAACTGACCAGGACACTGAGAGATAAGTCCTTCCAGTATCAGCTGGTGGTGTAGAACATGAGCATGCCCACTTGGCTCACTCTGCAGGCAGTGCCTGGTCTAGCAGGGCCATGCTGTTAGGGGAAGAATGTCCTGCTCAGTGTTGTTTTGGTGTAACTTAATACCACATCCCAATGGACAAAGCATTCAGCTTGTGAGGTTGAGCCTTGGAAATGTGTGGCACCACACAGTATAGAACCCATCCCTGCAGATATTCAAGGCCTGAGCAGCCTCTGATCTAGTGGAACATGTCCCTGCTTACTGCAGGGAAGTTGGGCTAAATGACTTTGAGAGGTCCCTTCCAACCCAGACTATTCTGTGTTTCTAGAAAGTATAGGCAAAGTCCAGCTTCCTTGGCCTTTTGGAACCTCTTACAGCTTGGCCTTTCCTCTGAGAGCACTGCAGCCTAGTTTTCTGTACAAGTGTTTGGGATATTGCTGTTCTTCAATATCATTTTCCTGTACCTTCCATCTCTTCTCTGTAAAGCCTGTGTTTAACCTGGCAGAGTACCACCAGCTCTTTCTTGGCACTGAACGAATCAGAGCTCCAGAGATTGTCTTCCAGCCCTCCCTGATAGGAGAAGACCAGGCTGGTATAGCAGAAACCATGCAATATGTCCTTGAGAGGTGAGTTTATGGAGCTGCTTGCTGCGTACTCCAAACAGGCTGGCCTGGTTTTGGTATCAGCTCCTGCCAGCCTGGGTACTGAACAGTGCTTTGAGACAATATGGTTGGATGGTTAATTTGGAGGGGCTGAGCAGTGCAGGCTGCAGAGGGCTTCCTGTTCTGAAACCCACACATAACTCTGCTTGTAGTAAGTCCATGGTCTCTTTTCAGTGGTGCCCAGTGACAGGACAAGGGGCAGTGGGCACAAGCTGGAACCCGGGAGGTTCTTGGTTTATGTGGTAGGGTGCACAGAGTACTTCAAGGATTTTTCTCCAGCCACCCTCTGAATTTCCAGAAGACAAATGAAAAGCTTTTCATGCTGGTGAAGTGAAGGCAACTTCTTAAAGTGAAGCCTGAATCACATTGAAAGGAACCTTTGAAAGTCACTTAGTCCAATCCCCCTTCATCTGCCACTAGACCAAGTTGTTCTAAGCCCCAAACAACCTGACCTGGAATGGTTCCAGGGATGGGGCATCTACCACCTCTCTGGGCAGCCTGTTCTCAGGTTGCTTAAACCCAGGTTATCCTCATTCCTCACCACTGTTCAGTTCATAGGAGAGGTGTCCTTGAGAAAGGCTGAAGCTGCCTTCTGTTCCTTGCAGGTACCCAAAGGAGCAACAAGCTATTCTTGTCCAGAATGTTTTCCTCACTGGTGGAAATACAATGTACCCTGGACTGAAAGCCAGAGTCCAGAAGGAGCTCCTTGAAATGAGGCCCTTCCAGTCATCTTTTCAGGTAGGTGCATTGCCAGGGTGTTTGTGTTCAGCTGGTCAGAGGAACTCAGGCTGGGAGAGGTGCAGAGCAAGTGTACTTGGAGCATGGAAGTGGAGAATGGATTGTGATGAGACCTCAGAGATCATCAAGTCCAACCTGTCACCCAACACCTCATGACTGCTAAACCATGGCACCAAGTGCCACGTCCAGTCCCCTCTTGAACACCTCCAGGGATGGTGACTCCACCACCTCCCTGGGCAGCACATTCCAATGGCTGACAACTCTCTGAAGAGCTTTCTCCTCACCTCCAGCCTAATCAGCTCAACCTTCTGAAAGTCAGGGGTTTGTGTTACAAACCATAACAACCAGGGTTAAAAGGGCTTTTGTCTGCAGTGTTGAACTGATGTGGCTGTTGTGCTCTCCTCCCATCCAGGTTCACCTTGCTTCCAGCCCTGTTTTAGACGCCTGGTATGGGGCCAGGGATTGGGCAGTGGAATACATGGCTCGGGAGGAAGGCTGGATAACCAGGAAAGACTATGAAGAAAAAGGGGGAGAATACCTCAAGGAACATTGTGCTTCAAATGTCTATGTCCCCATTCGCCTTCCCAAGCAGGCTCCAAGGACAGCAGAGGCACCCAGCAGAGCTCTGGCATCCAGCGCTGGCAACCCCTGCGAGCAGGCCTAGCGCTGAGCCCTGGGCATGGCCCCAGGGCTGGAGACAGCAGGGCAGAGAAAGGAGGAGATACTGTTGTGTGCAGAGCAGACCTCAGCCTGTCCTTGCTGGCTGCTCAGTATGGAACATCTCACCCAGGACCAGCCTTGCTGGGGCAGCGGCTGGCACTGCTGCGCTGCGCTTCAGCTCGTGGTGCTGCCCGTGCAGGGCACAGCAGTGTGCATCAGCGAGGAGGAACACCACAGCAGGGCGTTCCAGGGGGAAATAACATCTCACAGACGTTGCTAGGGAGGCTCAGGGGGTTTGAAGAGTGTATGTTTTGTTTAATGCAAACATCCTGGGTTTGTACTGCTTGCCCTGGGTGATCCAGAAGCTGGAGCAAGGCTTGCACCAAGCGAGTCAGCCCAGCAGGCGTCCCCCTCGCTCCTCCCAGCCAGCCTCAGCCAGGACATGTTCTGCTGTTGTGGAGGGGCTGATCTGTGCCTTTCCTCCTGAGGCCTCCTGTATTCACCTCTTGTTTGATTTCCTTCCTGCTGTGCTTTGCTAAACCTCCTCTGAACACACAGTGGGATTTCAGGTACTTTTTTACTTCATTTGTGACAGTAGTCTCAATGTCTTGGTTGAGAGCATAAAGCACTGCTCAGCTATAAAAACACAACCTCCATAAAGTACATTCCAAGGACTGGCAAATCCTGTGCAGTCCTGAAGTGCTGCTGCAGGACAAGTGGCCACTGCTGAGAGGAACTTTTTTATCCAGAAGCTCTTTTAGCAATAAAGGAAACTCTTTGCTTTACCATGCCCTTATGTTTCAGTGATCTGACCTCTCTAAAGAGAGCAGTAAGGATGTGCTTGACTCTGCCTTGCTGAGAAATGCAGGTTTGCATTGCAGCCAGGCTCCTGTGCTGCTGCTTGAATCTGAGTGAGGGCTCAGTGCTTGTGCTGAGCAGCTCACTGCTGCTCTCCCACAGGAGTGATGAATATGAAATGCTGAACTGAAAGCTAAGCAGACCCTTGCAGTTTGGCAAGAGCTGTGAACTGTGAGGCTGGGAGAGGTGAGAAGAACTTCTTCAGGAAGAACTTTCTTCTTTAGGAAGAAGCTCTTCCCCATGAGGGTGGTGAGGTGCTGGCACAGGTTGCCCAGGGAGGTGGTGGAAGCCACATGCCTGGAGGTTTTTGAGGCCAGGCTGGATGTGGCTCTGAGGAACCTGATCTAGTGTGAGGGTCCCTGCCCATGGCAGGGGGGTTGGAACTGGATGATCTTTGAAGTCCCTTCCAACCCTGACAATTCTGTGGTTCTGTGATGGGGAAGGCATCCAGGTCATAACTGGCATAAAGGTCAGGTGGTGGCTTACTGTCCCCAAGTTGTCATCTGGCAGATTCAAAGCCTGCAGGGGTTCTTGGTGCTGAAATGAGGAGTTTGCTGCCACAGGATGCGATGGAGGTGTTTCTGGATACAAAAATGATTGCTCAGCCTTGTGATCTAAACCAAAGCCAGAGTCTGGCCTGTGTGTAGGAGGTCCTGCAGTCAACGAGTGTGTGGGAGTGTTGTCACAGACCTGCTCCCTTTACACTGTTTGGGTGGCATTCAGCTTTTGCTGGACCTTTACCCTGCCCCTAACAGCCTGTTGGGCAGGGGAGGAGGAGGAGGGAGCCTATTACCTTCAGGTCATCTCAAGTTTGGACTGCTGATCCTTTCCTTAGCTGCCTGGAGGCCAGACTGATTTTTTTTTTTGTCAGGACTATTAAGACAATTCTGTGAGTTGCAAAGAATGTGTTAAAAATGTGCTGTGCTGAAACACCCCAGTTAGAGCCCAAGGAAGTGTCTGATCTCAGCTCCTATCAGTGACCTGGAGCAGAGTCCATGATGTGTCATTGCTAGGTGATCCCTTTTGGATTCAACTGTCAGCTGCTGTGGTAGAGCCAGCTGCTCAAGACACAGAAGTCTGTTCCCAGCCTTGATGTTGGTTGCTGAAATGAGAAGAGGATGCTGGGAATGAAACCTGCAGAACTAATCCAGATGCCTGAAGGGCACCTGCAGTGGATGGTTGCATGGCTTTAAACTGGCCAAATTGTGCCAGCCACTTAGCTTGCATTAACTGTGAGCAGAGCTGCCTCATTCTGTGCAGAGGTGCTGGGTCAGCTGCTCCAACAGCTCCAAGGAAGCATAGTTTTATAATCTCCTCAATATTAGCTGTTAATTTGGCACTTTCTCCCCACCTGGGGGAACTAATGAATGTGGGCAACGTGATCCCAGTCACAGGCTGTGCTGAACGTGCTGCTGGGCACTCAGGTTGCATGGAGAGCACCATGGAAAGCCTGAATGTTGCAAAATGAGATTAATTTTACCTTTTTAAGTTCAGTTCCTTGCCAAAATTTGCTGCAGTGCTAGGTGAGCATTGTGCTGGCAGGAGACAAACAGGAGGAGTGTGCAGTGCTAAGGGCAGGAGGCCCAAGGGTGCTACCTTGGGCTGCTGTTGGTTGGAGGCCTCGTGGAGCAAGGTTTTCTCATACCCCTCTACAGATCTGAGTTGTTCTTCACATCATTGGTGCAGGGCTTACCAGAGAGGGGGAGCTGTGGAATATTTCTTCAGGGCCTTGGCTTCTCCCAGAGTCCCAGCATGGTGGAGGTTGGAAGAGACCTCTGGGAGTCACCCAATCCAACTCCCCTGCTCAAGCAGGGCCACCCACAGCAGCTTGCCCAGGATCACAATGGCCAGGCTGGTTGGGAATCTCTCCAGAGAAGGAGACTCCACAACCTCTCTGGGCAGCCTGCCCCAGGGCTCCAGCACGCTCACAGCGAAGAATTTCCTCCTTATGTTCAGATGGAACCTCTTGGGTTCCAGTTTGTGCCAACTGCCCTTTGTCCTGACCCTGAGCACCACACCATTGGCAAGAGTCTGGCCCCATCCTGTTGCCTCCCCACCCTTTAGCTCTTGCTGAGCATTGCTCAGAGCCCCTCTGGGGCTGCTCTTCTCCAGGCTCAGCAGCCCCAGGGCTCTCACTCTTCCCCTTCACAGAGCTGCTCCAGGCCCCTCAGCATCTTTGTAGCCTCTGCTGGACTCTCTCCAGCAGTCCCCTCTCGAACTGCCACCTGAGGGGGGAGCAGGCCAGCCAGGCACCTGCTTGGCTCCTTTTTAATGAGCCTCCTGTTTGTGTGAGGAGCAGGGGGAGGGATCGTTAGGATGACAAGACCACTCACTGGGAGAGGAAAAAAGAAGATCATTCTGTGGACAGGAAACTTGAAGTGACACTGTGAGGACCATTGCCAAGCGATCACAGAGCTGCTGTTGAGCGAGTTTGCTGTGCGAGCAGCCTCGCAATCTGTGCCGTGTTTATCCTGGCAGGTGTCCTGCCAGCTGACAAAGTGCAATTGCCAGTTCAGAGGTGGTCAAGTGGTTGCCATTTGGTCCTCGGCAGATTAAGTTCAAAGCAACCTGCAACCCTGTTACACAATTCAGTGAGTGCCTAATTCAGGTCAGGGAACACAAAAGCGGAGCCGCAGCGCTGCGTTCGGCAGGCGTGGCCGGGCCGGCCGGGGCTCCTTAACCCCAAAAGGCAGCTCCCGACTGGGGTCCACCCTCCGCGCAGGGTCCCCAAGACCTGCGGAGAGAGGAAGCACCGCGGCGCTCAGCAGCCCTGCAGACTAAACGCAGCCCATGTGCTCCACGTCCCAGATTTCTGTGGGAGCTGCCTGCGAGCCTTGCTTTTGGTCTTCCAAGGCTTCTTGGGTTTCCTGTGCCACAGCCACTTCAAACGGCAGCCGCTCCCTGCCAAAGCTCCGCTAGGACACCCAGATTAGAACTCTTTGCTCCGGTTATTAATCTCCAAGACACTTAATGTGCTGTGTAAGACAGCACTTCAGAAGAAAAGAGAAGATGCCCATGAACTGTCTCTGAGAATTTAGGATTATCCCTCCAGAGACAGCCTGCAGCGATCCTCCAGCAGCCAGGCAGAAGCCAGAAGTTTCGGAGCTTTGTGTGGGATGAGCAGGGGAGGGGAGAACGCTGCAGTGGATTTAACATTATCCCCCCAAGTCAGATGGGGGATTTCCACCAGGCACACAGCAGCTGTGCTCACTCCCACTGCTTTGTGCAGAGAGTGAGCCTGTTCCTCAGCAGCAGCTTCAGCAAAACTTCCCCTTTTCAAGGGCTCAGATCCTGGCAAGCTTTGCCCAGAGCACCTCAGGCTCCTCTCGCTCCCTTTTGCTCGGGTGCTCACAGTCCTGTGTTTACCTGACCAACACCTTGTGCAGCCCAGGAGCCCAGCCCTACCTCTCAGGGCATTAAAGTGCCAGAATCTCAAGTGTGTTGGTTTGGGGGTTCATTTTATTGCATTTTTTGTTTTGATTTGGTTTGGGTGTTTGGGTTTTTTTTTTTTTTGAGATCCTTATGGATCTTCTCTCTCTCTCTCAGAGCAGAGGGCTTGGTTTTCATGTCCTAATGCAGCAGAGGCTGTGATGAGGACGCTGCAGTGAACCTGGAGCCCTGCATTTTCACGTGTGTTTGCTCAGGACAATCTGTGGCTGTTTGCTCTGACCTCAGCTCTGTGCCTTGGCATCTCCAACAGCAAAGCTGCCCTGAGAGCGGTGCTAGCAGCAGGTTTCCCAGGGTGCACAATTACTGCAGAGGTCAATAAGGTGGTGGAAGGCTGGAAAAGGGATTGTGAGGAAGGAGGGGAGGTCAGGTAAAATCGTGGGGAATAGGTCTGTGCTGTGCTGAATGCAGGAGGGGGCAAGTGGAAGGTTCAAGCCACTCGGTGCCTGAAGCTGGGGGAAGGATGTGGTGAGGTGGGAATCCCCCCGTGCAGGTATGCTTTTGTCCTTAGCTAGCTATTGACCACTGCCAGTCAGGATGTGAAGCAAGCTGAGTTCATGGTCAGAGTCAAAAGCTTTTTAGCCCTTAAAATTCCTGTGCTTGGGCAGGACAGTCTGGTTTTAGCTTTCTGTGTGTTTCAGGACTGAGGTGAAACACAGAGCAGCTTCTTCCTTCACCTGCTGTGCTGATGGGGCAAGCACCTTTTGTGTGTTGCCAGTGGGATTCTGTGAAGGCATCCAGGCTCCTGCACTTCAGTAGCCATAGCTGGGCTGCTGCTTCAGGAGGAAGCTCATCCCCAGGGAAGCTGAGTGCCCTGCCCTGGGTAGGTCTGGCTGGACAAACGAGCTTTAAAGCCTACAAGGGGAAAGTGTGGCTTCATTCACACCTATGCCATATGAATTCCAGAGGGAAGAGACCTTTGTATGGCATCTAAGATCATGTGTGAACTGCTTGGGAATCTGGGGGGTGAGGGAGTGTTGGACACAGACAGACCATGGTGCATTTGGCTGCCTGCCTTACTTAGAGGAAGGGCCAGGGAGTGTGGTGAGCCTCCAGGTGGGAGAAGTTTTGAGGGGGTGATGGCAACCTGCAGCCCTAAAGGCCTCATGACTGCTGTGGTGGTCTGTGGGGGTGGCACACAGGGCTGCTGTGTAGGCACTTTCCCAAGTGCTCAGGAGGGGTGGGAGGCTGTTGGCATCAGCTGAGGCTGATTTTCTTCCTTTCTAAAAGGCTTCCCTGTTTCTGCACCTTCCTGGAGCGTCCTCCAAGCTCCTCAGTGGCTCTGTGCACCTGCTGAGGAGACTGTCCTGTAGGAACAAGGCAGCCTGGGGGCTCACTGCCTCCCCTCAGACTTGCTTGGAGGTGAGTTTGAGGCTGTGAGAACAACTTTGGGGCAGTCTTATCTTTCTACTGTAGATTTTGATGTGGAGATTGTGTTCTCCAGGCTGCTCTCGTGCTCTTCAAAGGCAAGCAGTCCTCAGTAAGAGCTCTAGCCTGTGTCACTGGCACTGCTTTCTGCATGTCAGCAGCAGCCCAGCTGCATCCAGATAAGAAACAGCTCTGCTGGGCTTATCTTCCTCTTATGCTTTGAGACTGTCAGGACTTTCACAGGGCTCCTCCACATGATTTTACAAACAACTTCAGCTGCTTCTTGAATGTCCAGATGCCCCCTGGGGTATGCATGCCTCTGTTCCTTGGGGGTGTCCTCCCCTGTCACCTCCCTCATCTTGAGCACCAGTGCTTTGTCTGCTTTGCTTAGATAAATCCACCCTACTTAGAGCCCAGCAGCTGGTATGCTGTGAGTGCTACAAAGTGCCTTTAGAAGGTCCCAAACTGTTTGCCTGGGTGCATCCACAACGACATGCCCCTGGGATCCCACCATGCCCAGAGGAAGGTGGTCAGAGGCCATCTGCTAGTGCTGGCTTGGAGCTGTCAGCAGGCTTCTTGCACAACACCTTGCAGAGCTCATCCAGGACTGGGCAAAGCATCTCTGATGGCTGACTGGGGCCAAGGGTGGGTTCTGTCTTCTTTCAACTTAGTTTTGTGTCCCTTGGCTTAGGCCTTGTGAGGGTTACTCACATGCAGTAACACGATGCTCCTGCCTGGTGTTGCAGCTCAGCTCTGGGAAAGAGATTTCAGATCCTGAGCTTCAGATCACTATTTTTTAATTTATTTTAATGATTTTCTTGTGTGTCACACTGCAGCTTGGTTAAAATATACCCCACTCCTCCTCCTCCTCACCCCAGATTCCTGCCACATACCTGGCATTCCTTCATCCTTAATGAGATGAAGGAGTGGGGGATTTCACCCTCCTGGAATTTTAGAGGAATACTAAGTGGATTTCTCATGAAAAGTCCTATTTAGGGTACAAATCTCCCCAAAAGATAGTCCCTGCCTGGCAAACCTTGCTTGTGCTGCTCATGGGGAGCAGAGAATAGAATAGAATAGGTTGGAAGAGACCTTTGAGATCATTGAGTCCAGCCTATCACCCAACACCATCTAATCAACTAAACCATGGCACCAAGCAGCCCATCCAGTCTCTTCCTAAGCACCTCCAGAGATGGAGACTCCACCACCTCCCTGGGCAGCACATTCCTATGGCCAATCTCTCTTTCTATGAAGAATTTCTTCCTAACATCCAGCCTAAACCTCCCCTGGTGCAGCTTGAGACTGTGTCCTCTTGTTCTGGTGCTGCTTGCCTGGGAGAAGAGACCAACTCCCTCCTGGCTACAATCTCCCTTCAGGTAGTTGTAGACAACAAGAAGGTCTCCCCTGAGCTTCCTCTTCTCCAGGCTAAGCAACCCCAGCTCCCTCAGCCTCTCCTCACAGGGCTGTGCTCCAGACCCCTCCCCAGCTTTGTTGCCCTTCTCTGGACACCTTCCAGCAAGAAGCAGCAAGCTTTCAGTTCCTTGTCCAGTAGGGATTTTCTGCATGGGTTTTGTTGGGAGTGTTGCCTTTGGTGGAGACCACACTGGAGCAAGCTCCTGGTGTTGTGGATGAAGCAGAGGAAACTTGTGTCCTTGCAAGGTTGCCCAGGAAAGTTGTGGAGGCTCCAACCCTGGAAGGATCCTTGAGCAACCTGATCTAGAAGAAGGTCACACTGCCCAGGTCAAAGGGGTTGAAAGTAGATGATCTTTAAGGTCCACTCCAACACAGCCCTCTCTCTGATTCTCAGAGCTCTGCAAGGACACAGATTTGTTTGAAGTAGCAACATCACACTGGACTGTGAAGGTCCACTTTGGAGGCACTGTGCTGCCTTGAGGACGTTTCAAAGCTGCTGTGGTGGCCCCAAGCTGCGCTGCAGCACTGAAGGGCTGGGGCAGGACCCTGCATCTGGCCAGCAAGCCCGGCTCTGCCTCCTGCTCCGGGAGAGAGAGAGCTTTTACTGCAGCTCCACAGCACAGGCTAAAGCAGCCAGAGCCCTGGGTCCTGTTGTGTGGGGTCCTTGGGTCGCTTTCATCCAGCTCCCTGGTGGCAGAGGGCCATGGGCTGCTCTCACTGCTGAGGAAACAATGGAGAGGAAAGCTTTGATTTCAGCAGTGATGGACACCCTCCTGCTCCAGGGTGGTGCAGATGGAAGGAACTGGGGGCCAGGGGCTCTTTTTTTTTTTGCTTTTATCCTTTGTTAACCACTGGCAACTTCTGGCTGTGGGGACTGCTGTGAGCTCTCTTTAGGCTTTGTTTATGTGCTTGGCTGACATTGTTCACAGCAGCCCTTTGATATTCAGCCCCGGGAGTGTCCTCTGGCCTGGGAACAGGAGAGTTGGGCCCAACTCCTCACAGGACCAGCCAGGGAAGGAGGCAGCCACACAGGAGTCACAGAATACCTCCAGTCGGAAGAGACCTCAAAGATCATCCAGTCCAACCCTCAAGCCACCACTGAAGGGTCAACACTAAACCACATCCCTAAGCACCAGGTCCATGCACTGCTTAAGCACCTCCAGGGGTGGTGACTCCACCACTGCCACACAGCCAGGGACCTTTCCATCACCTGCAGAAGGCAGATGAGTCCCACACCGTAATGGGTTGCCCCACGTTGATGACTTGTGCCCAGCATCTGCCCTCTTCAGCCACAGCAGCAGCAGCTAAAGCAGGAGCTCTTGCTCAGGCAGGAGCAGCTGCTGGTGCTGCACTGCTGGCTGCTGGAGAAGGTGCCTAGAGGAATCTGGCATTTATGGGACTTTGGTCTGTTTCTGTAGGAAGAGAAGAGCTAGGAGGCTGCAGAGCTTTTGCACAAGGTCCAAGCTGAGGTTCACACCTGGGAGAGCTGGGGGATGCCCAGCAAGTGTCATCAAGGGGAGCTTTGCTCAGCCCTCCTGTTTGCAGTGTCCTGGGGGTGTGTGGCTGTTCCACCAACCCTCTGCTCAGGAGTGAGCTAGAGCTGGAAGGGCTGATTTCCCAGCTCCTCCCCAATGTGCTGCAGAACACACACATCCTTACCTTTTGTGATCATCCCTGCTCACAGGAGGCTTGCTTCCTGCTCCTCACTGCCTAGAAACCTTTGTCTGGGTCTTGAACAGCCCCAGCTTTTAGTCTGAGGCAAACACAGAGAGAATAATTCACATTTATGCTACCCCTGAGCCCCTTCTCCTGAAAGCACTTTAAAACCCCCAGTGAACACCATTCATCACAGCCCAACACATTCCCCAGGCAGCACAGATGGCAGTTCCCAGGAGCCATAAACTCCTTGAGCAAGTTTCCCCAACTCAAACTGCACTTCATGAGATCCCATCACCCACAGCCTACCCTGCTAGTTTCCATGCTGGGCTCTCAGCTCTGTGCAAGCTCTGGTCGTGGTGTCTGCCTTCCAGAGAGTGTGGGAATGGTTCTTCAGCTGCAGGTGTGGCATGCTGTGGATGGCAGCTTCTCCAAGCAGTTGTCATTTCTGTCCCTGGAGGCGAGCAGTCCCCAACAGCGGATGTTATCAGGTATCAAAGTCCAGCCTTACCTTCTGGGAGCAAAGCTCACTGAGAGGGAGTTTCTCTCAAGCTCCAGAGGAAGGTTTGAGTAGGTGGTCACCCTATCAAGGATGGCCTGACCTGGAATGGTTCCAGGGATGGGGCATCTACCATCTCCCAGGGCAACCTGGGCCAGGGCCTCACCACCCTCAGTGTAAAACATCTCTTCCCTCTCTCTCGTCTGGGTCTCCCTCTTTTAGTTTCAAACCATCACCCCTGGCCCTCAAGTATGGGAGCATTCCTTCCACATTCCTGGTGGGAATTCAGCACTAATGGCTTCAAGCAGGAGCAGAGTGACACAGCTGGGAGGTGCCTTATTCATGACCCCATGGTGGTGCCTCCACATTGCTGCTTCACTTCCAAGCTCTCAGCCACCAGCCCCAAGTTTTGGTGCAAGGGAAACACATTTGTGCTTTTCCCTCCCATGTCACTGAACACTGACAGCCACTTGCTCACCTCTCTGGAGCAAAAGGCCACTTTTACACCAGCATTTCACCCTCAGGAGAAGAGAGCTGAGCAGGCTGTCATCAAGAGGGTGTTGAAACAACTTGTGCTCTAGAATGCAACCTGCACATTATGTGCTTGAGCTTCTGAATGCAGAGGGAGGAGAGTGTTCTTAGAGCTACCTGCTTCTGCAGGGCTGGAAGAAGGAATCAGTGTGGATTCCTGCTTGAGCCTGCTCCCCAAGCCCATTCCCCAAGAGCACTTTGGTATGGAGTATCCCTCCCAGATCCCTGCTGGCATCATGAGCAATAATGGTCAGTTAGGTGGGACCAGGAGGGGAGGGAGAGCCACGAGCAGAGATGCCCATTTTAGCAGTAGCAGGACAAAAGAAGATGACTGTTTGCTGAGCAGAAAGGATTTAGGAGCCTAGCAGGGAAGGGAGGAGAAGGAAAAACTGTAAACCTTTAGAGCAAGGACTACAGAAGCTGCTGAAGGCTGCTCTTCAGGGCTTGCCAGAGAGGCAGAAGGCAGGGGAGCACTTTCACCTGCTGGCTCACGGGGACTGGACCTTCCAGTCAGGTTATATAATGTGTTTTGCAGACCAGGCTTTAAGCAGGGCCCAAAGGTAAGTGGATCCTGGGGGCCTCTGCATTGTGGAGGAGAGGAATGTGGGTTTGTGCTCTTGATAGAGGTGGAAATTTGCAGCAGATCAGGTCTGGGCTGCTGAGGGATTAGGTCAGTATCAGCTCTCAGTGCTGCCTTAAGGCAAATTGAATTTTTCAGAGAAGAAGGAAAGATGAAGAGAAAAACCCCTTCAACTTAACTAATCACCTGCCCCTAAATACAGCAGCCTGAGCCCTTCACCACCTCCACTTGGCTTCAAACATTGCTGCAGTAATTACATGGCACATGTGACCTGAGCCTTGCTAATCCTGGCAGAATAAAAGGGATTCTGCCCAGCTGAGGCTCTGCTGCTGGCTCTCAGGTTGCTGTGGTGGGACTGGGTCCTTGGTGGTGGGCTCAGTTAGAGGATGAGCCGTGGGTAGGCAGAAGGTGAGCCCAGGGGATGGGGTTTAGCATGGGGAGGATGAGCCTGTGGGGTGTCCAGCTGGGATCACAGCTCTGTGTCCCAGGGGTTTTGTTCTCAGCTATGTCATTTCAGAATTGCTCTGGTCTGTTGATTCATATCTGCTGATGGCTGCTGTTGGAGAGGTAGGAAACAGGATGCCTCATCAAATCCCAGTGTGGCTGGGGGTGGGACCTTTAAAGATCATCCAGTCCAATCTCCCTGCTAAAACAGGCTCACCCACAGCAGCTTGCCCAGGGTCACAATGTCCAGGCAGGGAAGGAGACTCCCCAAGCTCCCTGGGCAGCCTGCTCCAGGGCTCCAGCACCCTCACAGCAAAGAAGTTTTTCCTCAGCTGGCACAGCTGCTGCTCCTCTTTGTCACTTGTTGCCCTGCCTTCTCTACTGGGCTGGCCCCAGCAATGTCCCACCCCAGGTGCTCACAAGATGTGCTCTAGTCAAGCCCTGGCTCAAATCCCTGCTTGGCTTAAACTTAGTGGAGTAAGTGACTGCAGAGGGTGAGATTGGAAAGCTGCTTTTGCTGGGCAGGTGTCCCTGGCCTCTGTCCCCTGCTGGGCAGAGCTGCTTGAAGAAGGCCTGCAACGATCACAGACTGCTTTGCTTGAAGGAGGCTCACTCTAGACAGAAGATGCATGTTTCCAGGCAGAAAGCAACAGGAGGGAAAGCTGCAGAGAGGCCTGAACCAATGTTCTTACAACTGTGGAGTTAAGAGAAGGCTTAATGATGACTCTCAGACAGCATTTCCTCCTGCAGCTCCTCAGAGAGGAGCTCCCAAGAGAAGGGAGGCATCTCACCAGAGATCACCAGCATCAGAACAAGCATCTGCTTCCCTAGCTCTCAGCTGGCTGGAAATAATATGTAGCAGAGAGCCTCCTGTGTGATGCTTTGCTCTTCCTGCTCCCTAGGCTGTCAGTCCTCATCTCTGGATCCCCTGCCATGCCACTGCTGTAGCTGTTCATGGCCAGGCTGAACACTGAGGCAGTTAAGGGTAGTAAAACAAGAGAAAAGCCAGGGAACAGCTGTAGCTTTGCTTTCTGCCCTTGTTTTGACACCTGCCACAGTGTGGACAACAGCCTGCTGGCCCCCACAGGGAGTTAATACCTCTATTGCCACAGCCTCAGCAGTGCCGCTGAACTCCCTGATGAAACCTGTGCCTCTTTCTCATGGGCTTGGTGCCAAGTTGTGCTAGGAGGTCAGGGACCTGCCTGGTGGCTGTGGTGTGGGTCTGGTAAGGCTTGGGTTGAGGCTGGACAAGTTTAACCAGGTGTGCCAGTGACCTGAGCGCTTTCCCTCATTGCCCCACCAGTTCTGCTGGTGACTCTCTGAACCACAGCTTGGCAGTGGCCACGTTGGCCACCACTGCTGCAGGAAAGCCTCTTGGATGTGTGAGAGGGGAGGACACTGCAGAGGACACAGATGAACTATTCAAGTTGGTTTTCTGCTAGTGGTGCCTTGTGTGACCTGGTATAGGTGATCCTGCTTGGGGGGGTGGGTGTTGGGCTTGATGATCTCTTGAGGTCACTTCCAGCCCCAAACATTCTGTGATACTGTGTCCTGGGAGCTGCATTGATCTGCACCAAAGTGTCTGGGCATGGACATTGCTGATGTGCCTCACAAATCTGGCACATGGCCTTGGCACATCGTGGGAGACAGGAGCTGGTGGGACTTTAAGCAGAGGAGAAGAGCTGGAAGGGTGTTGGCTGAGTTCTTGAGGGACTTGTGCTGCTGTTGTGGGTAGTGATGGAGCACTTTGAGTCTCGAACAGGAGGCCTCTTGGTTGTGTTAATTTTAGAGCAAACAGAGGTCTCCTGTAGCACTCAGCTGAGGTGGCCAGAAGTAAAATAAGGCTGTGACCCAGGGCAAGCCTGGGGCCACCTGGGTGCAGACCTGCAGTGTGTCTCCACCTGGGATTTCTGTGATTCACTGTGGTGTTCCCTCAGCCTCTCCAGGCAGGGGCAGGTCTCCTGCCTGTCCAGTGTTACTGCCAGAGCTCTCGATGATCTCTGAGCTGAGCATCCCTCAGGCCATGGTGCTGCTTCCCATGCATATGTGAGAGCTAAACTTTCTCTTCAGTGCTGCTATGTGCCCATGTCAAGCAGAGACAGAGAAAGCATCAGCTTTCCAGTAATGAGTTTATAGCAACCCATTAACTCCAGTTCTTGCCTTCAGAAAAGAAACAAAAGCTGCCTGCTTGAATTAGTTAAAAGGAGCAGGAGAGGATTTTTCTGTATCCTGCCTTACAGCTCTTGGCTTCCAACAGCACAGCTCAGCTCTGCAGCCTTTGTGCTCTCAGAGGAGCACTGCAGCATCTCCCCAGCCTTGGCCAGGCTCAGCAAGGTGGCTTCTGGGGGTCACCAGCATCAGAGTAAGTGATTATTGCCCTAGGTGGCTTCCAGGGCTTTGTCCATGTCCTGGGGCATGATGCAGCCAAGCCTGGAGGCCTGCCAAAGCTTGGCTTCAAAGTGACTCTCAATATCCCTGCATCCATGACAGCTGCAGTGACTTTGGGTTGGATATTAGGAACAATTTGTCTACTGGGCATGGGAACAGGCTGCCCAGGGAGGTGGTGGAGTCCCCTGCAGGGGTTCAAAAGCTGTGCAGACATGGGACCTGGGGCCATGGTTTAGTGGGCATGGGGGTATTGGGTTGAGAGCTGGACTCAGTGATCTCAGAGGTGTTTTCCAACCTCAATGATTCGATGATTCTGCCTTTTTAAAGCCAGAGTGCAACAGAGTGTCAGGTTTATGGGTATCTGTGTGGTTTTATAGATATATATATATATAAAACCAGGACTGAAAAGCCACCTCACACACAGCAAAAGGCAAGATGTTGCCCCATGACTCAGCAAAGTCAGGGCATTAGCAGGGGATTTGTCAGAGCTCAGCCTGATTCCAAGGCAAGGCTTCTGTTGCTATCCATGGGGGCAGGCTTAAGCCAGTACTCATCACTTTTGGGAGTCTTGTTTCTTCCTACTTTAGTTCAGATATTTCCCTCCCCTCCTCCTTCTTGGTCAGGGCTGACAATATCTCCTTGACACAAGGTACCAATATTTTAGCATCAGCTGCTGTGTCAGAATCACTTCTTGAAGAGTGATTTGATGCACAGCCAAGGAAATCATTTTTTTTCTTCCTGAGGCTGCTCCCCACTGCTGTGTGCCTTGCTGGGCATAAATCTGTAGTCCTGGTGACTTCACTGATGGCTTTCCTTCCAGGTGCCCCTAAAATAACCATCACTAAGAAAATTTGAACCCTTCCCAAGGAAGCTTGGCTCTAGCATTCTGGGTGATAAATTATTCAGCATCCTGAAATGCTGAGTCAGGGCTGCTGAGGGAGAGCTGGGTAGATTAATCCCCTACACCTGAAGGCTTCAGTGGCTGGGTGTTTTGCAAGCCTTCATCCCAAGCCAGCAAAGCTGGGTGTAGAGCTCTGTCAGCACGAGGCAGGGCAGAAATCTCTCACTTCCAGTGCTGCAGGTGCTCCTTGGGAATAACTTCACCTGGGTGCCAGAGCAGCTTCTCAAGCCAAGGAGCACCTTGCCCATGCTCCAGCCTGCTGGGAGCCAGCCAGGGAAACAGCAGCCCCAAGACCTTCCTGAACTTGAAGCAGAGCATCTGCAGAGCTGTTTTTCCCTTGTGAGTATACAAACATTGCAACTCCTGAAGAAATTAAGGCTCCTCAGGTTAAACAGCAATCAAGAGAGTGGCTGGAACAAGGAAAGTGCTGATGACAACACACACTGTGCCACAGTGTTTGCAGCAAGGAAAAGTGTTCCTAATCAATAGTAATTGGAAGTTTCCTGCTCTGGGAGCTCAAGTGCTTCAGTGTCTGCTTCCCCTTTGGTACCTGCTAGTTGGAGAACAGACATTACTCTCCTTCAGAGTTTGTCTTTCAAATACCTTTTGATTCAAGGTTGAACTTGTAAGAAAAAGAAACACCAGGGGGAAAAGGAACAAACAGCAAAATGGTTTCCTGGATGAGCTTCCTTCACATACTCCTCCTTGACTATCTGCAGGGAAGGAGCCTCAAACACTTCCCTGGGCAACCTGTTCCAGTGCTCCATCACCCTCATGGTAAAGAACTTGTTCCTCACATCCAATCTCAATGCTCTTCTCTAGTTTGAAGTTATTGTCCCTTGTCCTGTCCCTGCAGGTCTTTGCAAACAGTCTCTCCTCATCCTTCCTGTAGCCCCCTTCAGGTACTGGCAGGCTGCTCTAAGATCTTCCCAGAGCCTTCTCTTCCCCAGGCTGAACACTCCCAGCTCCCTCAGCCTGTCCTTGTAGCAGAGCTGCTCCAACCTCCTGATCATTTTCATGGCCCTCCTCTGGACCTGCTCCATCACCATTGCTGGAGGTGTTTAAGAAGAGACTGGATGAGGCGCTTGGTGCCGTGGGTTAGTTGATTAGATGGTGCTGGGTGATAGGTTGGACTTGATGATCTCAAAGGTCTTTTCCAACCTGGTAAATTCTATTCAAATTCCCTCCTCTTTCCTTCTCCTCCAGAATAATCCTCCTCAATGTGAGCAGGTTTAGGCTTGCAGAGCACAGAGGGCCAGGCAGGTCCTGCTGCGGGCTGACCCTTTCCATTCGGGTTGTGCTTAGTGCCACAAGTCCCCAGCTGAAGCTCTGCTGGTAACCAGCGCTGAGTCATTAGCACCCCATTAACTCTGCTGGGATTCTGCACGGAGTGCTCAAGAGAGGACTTATTTCAGCAGCTGCTTTGTTCCTGTGCCTGTGGGTGGAATTAATAATAAAAAAAAATACAGAAGAGGAGAAATGAGATGCTGAGCAGTTAGCAGGAGTTAGAAGTGCCTCATGTGCTCTGCAGTCACTGCCCAACGTCCTGCTCTCTTTCTATAGTGCCAGCTTCCTCTTCACCTCTTTGCTCTGCTCTGGTGAGACCTCCTCTGGAGTGCTGTGTACAGCTCTGGAGTCCTCAATATAGGAAGGACGTGGAGCTGATGGAGAGGGTTCAGAGGAGGCCATAAGAATGAGCAGGGGATTGGAGCAGCTCTGCTACAAGGACGGGCTGAGGGAGCTGGAAGTGTTCAGCCTGGGGAAGAGAAGGCTCTGGGAAGATCTTAGAGCAGCCTGCCAGTACCTGAAGGGGGCTACAGGAAGGATGAGGAGAGACTGTTTGCAAAGACCTGCAGGGACAGGACAAGGGGCAATAACTTCAAACTAGAGAAGAGCATTGAGATTGGATGTGAGGAACAAGTTCTTTACCATGAGGGTGATGGAGCACTGGAACAGGTTACCCAGGGAGGTGTTTGAGGCTCCTTCCCTGCAGATAGTCAAGGAGGAGTATGTGAAGGAAGCTCATCCAGGAAACCATTTTGCTGTTTGTTCCTTTTCCCCCTGGTGTTTATTTTTCTTACAAGTTCAACCTTGAATCAAAAGGTATTTGAAAGACAAACTCTGAAGGAGAGTAATGTCTGTTCTCCAACTAGCAGGTACCAAAGGGGAAGCAGACACTGAAGCACTTGAGCTCCCAGAGCAGGAAACTTCCAATTACTATTGATTAGGAACACTTTTCCTTGCTGCAAACACTGTGGCACAGTGTGTGTTGTCATCAGCACTTTCCTTGTTCCAGCCACTCTCTTGATTGCTGTCTGCTCCTTGGGATCTCTGTGTAAAGATCCTCCCTTGCTGCCTCTCTGGCAGCAACAGAACTGGGTAAACATGTGAAAGCAACTAGAAACATCCTGACCTGCAGTCGCTGCAGAGCCCTGCCTGGCATAGCTGCTGAATCACAGAATGCTTTGGCTTAGAAGGGACCCTCAGAGCTCATCTTGTTCCAATGTCCCTGCATTGAGCAGGGGCATCTCCAACTACATCAGATTGCTCAGGACCTCATCAAGTTTGACATTGAATGCCTCCAGGGATGGAGCCTCAACCGCACCTGTGGACAACCTGTTCCAGTATTTCACCACTCTCATTGTGCAGAACTTCCTCCTGGTGTCCAACCTAAATCCACCCTGCTCCAGTTTCACACCTTTGCTCTTTGTCCCACTGCTACAAGCCCTTCTAAACCTCCCCAGCCTTCCTGCAGGACCTCTTCAGGCATGGAAATGCTGCTCTAAGCTCTCCCTGGAACCTTTTCTTCTCCAGACTGAACAGACCAAATTTTTTTCAGCCTGTCCCCTTAGGAGAAGCTCTGCAGCCCTCTGATCACCTTTGTGGCCCTCCTCTGGACTTGCTCCAGCAGGTCCACGTCCTTCTTTGTGTTGGGGACCCTGGAGGAAGCAGAAAACATTCATCTGCTCTGCTAAAACCTCAGTAAAGGTGAGGGAAAACCCAAGATGCTGCCCCATAACCCCCGAGCTGGTGGCAGGAGTGACTTCTGCCTTCCCAGAACTGTTTACACACGAGGTTTGTTCTGCCTGCGTTCTCCTGCTTTGTTAGGTTGTCTTGACACATCATTAAACCAGGACTCAATAGCCTCAGGGAGGGGAAAAGAGGTCCTGGTGTTCCTTTGAGTGCTGTGTGAGTTGTGTAATGCTGAATGTACAATGAAGGCTGAAGACCTTCACCTTGAGCCTGCGTTTTTGCTGTCAAACAGCTTTGATAAAAGGCTGAGCTCCTGACGCCTGTGTTGGTGTCACTTGGTTCTTGCTGTTCTAATTGCTGATTATTTGAATGTTAATTCATGGCTTTAAAGAGCAAAGGCATTGTGTCATCCCTGTTTGGAAACACCAGACGTGTGTGACAGGCTGGACTCTGACACCACCCAGAACATAACCCTGGACGTCTGAGTGCTGCCGCAACAGCCTCTTGCGTCCACACAGGAACATCACTATCAGGTCACCTGTCTGGCAAAGCCTTCTTAGGGAGGAGAAAGTCCTAAGCATGGAATGTCTGTGTTCAGATCCCTGGTTCTCACAGCTGTATGTCCAAGCTGAAGCTCTCCTTGCACGTAGCTGCTCAGGCCCTGTGTCCAGCCCTGCTAAAACTAACGGGGGACTTTCATTAACGTTAGAAACAAGATCTGGCCCTGAAAGATGGACAAAGGCTTCTAGCACTCCTGCTCTTGATGAGGCTTTTATACCTTCAGCTATCAAATGTGTCCTCTGCTGAGCAGCATCATTAAAGATGCATGAACTGTCAGGATCTCCGTTTCCCAGCGCAGCAGGCGCGGGTGCTGGCCAGGGCTCTGAGCAGCAGCTCCAGCATTTAAAGTCTCCTTGTGCTCTTTTGCTTCATAGATGGTCAAAGCTTGGTGAACTTGGAGCATCTTTGAAGTCACACCAGCCAGGTACAGCTGTCTGGTACACTGATGCTAGGCTGGTTGGGGAGCAACCTGGTCAGGCAGAAGGTGTCACTTGCCTATGCCAGGAAGGGGTGGAACTAGGTCACCTCCAAGGTGATGATTCTATGATTCACTTGGAGTCAAAGGGGGTGATGCTGGCCATTTATGGGGTGCTCTTTTGGGGTGCTGGTACAGGAAACTAACAGTGTGGGGCCACTCTAAGGAGAGTTAAAAAACCAAACACCAGAGCCATGGGAATGGATGGAGATAAACTCCCCACTAATAAGCTCATCTGCAAAGCAGAAGGGTGGAGTTCCTCAGGCAGCAGAACTGGGGGACTGAGCTGGCTGCAAAACACAGCATGGCTGGCTGATCTCAAAGCAGATGATGGGGGTTCTCAGGCAGCAGAACTGGGGGTCTGAGCTTGGCTTCAAAACACAGCATGGCTGGCTGATCTCAAGGGTACTGTGATGCAAGTGCCTGCCCAAACCAAGGGGTTTGGTTATGATTCAGGGAACCCATTCCAGCATTTCTGTTCCAAAGGGCTTGGAAGGCCAAGTTTCTCTCTGAGACTGGATTCCAAACTGCACTGAATAGCTGTATATCTAAACAGAAAGGCCAGGCACACCCTGAAATGCTTCAGCTCGTCAAATACCTGAATGCCGCAGAGGATTTTATGGCCAAGCATTCTGTGTGCCCAGTGTAAACCAGATTAGCAGCCAGTGTTTGCTCAAACTGGGGGAGAGCTCACAGCCAGAGCACTGAGGAGATTCACCTGCAGTGCACAGGAGATACTCACATGAATTGCCAGGCAGGGGGTGTCCAACAGCAGGTAGAAAGCCCTTTAAGGGTACCAGTCTGGGACAGCAGGGTAGAAAGTGTTCTGTTTCTCCTCTGGTGGTGCTCAGACCTTCCCTCTAACCACCTCAACCCTCTGCAAAACTGGCATTAGGTTTGAAGAGCAGTGGTGCTCTTTGCACTTCCCTCTAGACTTACTGGCACTGTTCTGTGCCCATGGTCTAGGGGCAATGCTGGGTCTGGACTATTTCCCTACCTTTACTTTTATTAATGGATTAAAGAGACCAGAGGGCAGAGAACTGTGTAGTGCTGCAGGTGTTAGGGGGGGTGTAGACCTCAATGGTCAGCTCTGCTCTAGATTTCTGTGCAAGTCTCTGCTTCCTCAAGGTGTAGCCTCCAGGTTGGAGAATGGGACCACAGCAATTCTTTTCCAAACTCCTCTTGGCTTTGTGAAGCATAGATGGAGGACCACCCCTGCTCCACAGGCAAATGATGGGCTGGATGGTTTCCTCAAGGGCAGAGAGAGAAATTCAAGGACACTATCAGGAGCAATGGCTTGTTGCAGTCAAGAGAAGGGAGTGGACAATGTTTCAGATAAAATAGCAGCATCTCAGCTAAAAGCCAAACCATCCTTCAGCAGTCCAGTGCTGAGATGGTTTCAGAGCGCCTTGCTTTGCCTGATGTGATCTTTTCTTTCCAAAGGCCTTCAGCACTGGCCCCAGGGCTGCCCAGAAATGCCTGTTTTCAGGTAGCCAGAGGGTCTTGCTTTTGATTCCAAGTTCATTTGGAGGCTGTCTTTTTCATTTGAAGTTCCACTCTTCGTGACTTGCTGTCACTTTGAAACTCCCTAAGCACCTATGGCTGATAATTTGGTCCAAGGAGCTTGTGCAGTGCCAGAAGTGCGCCAGGCTTTCGTGGCTGGACTGTATTGAGCCCTTCAAATGTCTCCACCTCAAAGCTTCTCACAGGCACAGGTTGAACCAGCTTAATTCTGACCTTCACAATTTTCCAGCCAGATGCAAAGTTTGCACCTTGAGACAATCTTTCTAATTAATCTGCCCAACCTGCTGTGAAGAAGGTAAGTAACAGGCACTAGCTGCCATCCGAGGACTGGGGGATAGGAAGAAGATGCAAAGCTGTGATAATGGAAAAGATTTTCAGCCCTCAAATCCTAGGCAGAAAGAAATGCTGTGCTGTCCAGGTGGTGTTCCCCTGGGAGCTGCTGGAAATGGCCCCTGCAACACGTGTGTCTCTGCTTTGCTGCAGCAGGAGGAAGGCCACAGCAGGAGACTGTAAGCATTAGGAAAGATGCAGGGATTAATTGTGAGGTTAAAGTCACTGCTATTTAAGGTCTGCTGCTGCTCTGGTGGGCTCTGCCTCACTGCAGTGTGGAACCACAGAATGCATGGGGCTGGAAAGGACCCTCAAAGGTCCATCTAGTTCAACCCCCCTGCAGTGAGCAGGGACATCTCCAACAGCATCAGGTTGCTCAGAGCCCCATCGAGTTTGACTTTGAATACTTCCAAGGATGGGGCCTCAACCACACCAGTGGGCAACCTGTTCCAGTATTTCACCACCCTCACTGTGCAGAGCTTCCTCCAGGTGTCCAGCCTTCCTACCTGGCTCCAGTTGCAACCCCTTGTCCCTCATCCTATCACTACAAGCCCTTGCAAACAGCCCCTCCCCTGCCTTCTTGTAGGTCCCCTTTCAGGTGTTAAAATGCAGTTCTAAGGTCTCCTTGGAGCCTTCTCTTCTCCAGGCTGAACAACCCCAGCTCTCTCAGCCTGTCCTCATGGGAGACAATCCTCACTTGTTTGATTCTCTGTTGTCAGCATGGTGTCTGCCTGCAGCTGGGAGGAGGAAACCATCACCAAAACAATTCTCCTCTTCCCTCAGCCCCCAAGAAGCCAGCTCCCCACAGGATTCCATGTCAGGCACTCACCTATGGGCATGCTCACCTGACACAAGGGCCCTGGAAGTGCCTCTAAGGAAAGCTCTTGGTACAGGCATCAGTGCTGAGGTGGGGTGAGAGGTGCCCATTCCTCCAGCCAGAGGTGGAGGACAGGAGGAGCAGCGCAGTCCCACGCTCAGTGCTGGGCAGGTGGCCAGCTCCTAACCACAGGGATTTTAACTCCTGGCCTTGCAAGCCATGGATCTTTGCCCACCAGCCTGTAATATTTCTTTCCTGACAAGGCATGAAGTCTTCCACAGGTCAGCCCAGTCCTGGCTCTTTCTGTGTTTGGAGAGGTTTACTCTTCAAACCTGCTCCTGGCTTTTGCATCTGCAAGTGGCCCTTCTGGGAATGGCCTGGATGCTGCCACTGCAGCAGTGCTTTGGGTCAGAGCTGGAGCTGGTACTGAATGCTTTGCTTGGAGAGGGCTGGCCTTTGTGCCTGCAGAACAGAGGAGGAGTGAGTGACAGCCTTTGATAAGGGTGAGTTGTGCAAGTATTGGGGTTGATCAATTAATGTTTCTTCTTCTTTTTGTGCATCTGCAAAGTACAAACTTCCTCTGGCAACACCACAGTTCTTAATCTTCCTGTGGCAGTGAGGATGCACTTGGATAACTTGTTGGGAAGTCACTGTGGCAGTTTCCTGGCTCATGCCCAGTTTGATGCAGTCTTTCCTAGCATGGATGGAGTAATGGTCCCCAAGGTTGGGGTCCCTCCTGCCAGCCTTCACAAAACTATTTTGTACTCATTGGGTGCTTAAATATGAAAGATTAGTTGCTTTTGTAGCACAGCAATTTGCTCTTTCTGCTGTATCACCTTGGAGCCAGATCTGTGCACCCTCTCTATTTGACTTCTGGCTTACTCTTCATCTGATCTTTCATTTCCTTTCATGGTCTTCTACTGAATTAAGCATGAATAGCCCAGAACTACCCCTCCATCTCTTTTAGCCCCACATTTCTGCTACTACTTTGAGCTTCCCATTGGTGTCCTCCTCTGTCCTCTCTTCTCCTACTGATTTCCTTCCTCTATTTTTCCTTCTAAGACAGCCTCTTGTTGAAGTTCTCTTCTCTTCTCTCTCTTCTCTTCTCTTCTCTTCTCTTCTCTTCTCTTCTCTTCTCTTCTCTTCTCTTCTCTTCTCTTCTCTTCTCTTCTCTTCTCTTCTCTTCTCTTCTCTTCTCTTCTCTTCTCTTCTCTTCTCTGTGCCCTTCTGTAGGACATTTGAGAGCCTTCCCATGACTTCAGCACTTTTCAAGCCCTTGAATCTGTTGTTTGTTTGCTTGTTGTTTGTTTCTAACAATGAATAACCAATGTCAGTGTCCTTGCTCATGTATCTTTCCCCAAGAGAGTGTCTCATCACTGGTAGCCTGCTGGTTTGAGCATCACTTCCTTTTCTTGTCCCTTGTTATTTCCTTCTAGGCAACCCACACACCCCACACACCCCACAGCTGAATCACTCCTCCCCTGCCACCAGCCCACGGTTTCCCCTGCACCTCCTTCCACTGTCTCTGCTCATAGCCCCTTGCTGTCATCACTATGCCTGCAAGATTGTCCATTTCCTTCTGTTTCCCCATCTTCATCTCCCACACCCTCTCAGTGCTCTCTGTGCTTCCCCTTCCCAGTTGCCTTTACCTCCTGCATTGAACCATCCTAAGTGTTTGAAGCAGCCCAGGTTCACCAGCTGTGACCAACTTCTGCCTTCACTTCTTGTCTTGTGATTTGTTTCATCTCAGCTCTTACTGTGCTGCCAGGTGTTGCCCATGAGTATTGCCCAGCAGTGCAGGGACACCAGGGTGTAGGTGGCTCCTCTGAGAAGGTTGTGCTTAGGATTAGGTATCACAGAATCAACCAGGTTGGAAGAGACCTCCAAGATCATCAAGTCCAACTGATCACCCAACCCTATCTAATCAACTAGACCATGGCACTAAGTGCCTCATCCAGTCTCATCTTAAACACCTCTTATGGACATGGACCCCACCTCCTCCCTGGGCAGCCCATTCCAATGGGCATCACTCTTTCTGTGAAGAACTTCTTTCTAAGATCAAGCCTAAACTTCCCCCTGCACAGCTTGAGACTGTGTCCTCTTGGTCTGTTGCTGGTTGCCTGGGAGAAGAGACCAACCCCCCACCTGGCTACAACCTCCCTTCAGGTAGTTGTGGACAGCAGTAAGGTCTCCCCTGAGCCTCCTCTTCTCCAAAGAGCTATGGACGTGGTCTACCTGCTTGCCACCAGCCTTGCCTCTTAACGGCAGCAGCTCTTAGCTGGGATAAAACACATCCAGGAGACCTTGAGAGATCACGGAAAGAAAGCTTCGCCAGGGAAGGAAAACTGGTGAGATGGAAGCGTAAATTGAAGAGGAGAGGAGGGAGATGGAGCAGCACTCTCAGCTCCTGCATGGTGCTGCTGGCAGAGCTCCTCCTCCGGCGCTCGGCTCCTGCTGCAGCCGACCTACGCTCCGCCGCTCGCTGCTGTGACAAGCTGTCACCACGCGAGCGGCCGATGGAGCAGCAGTCGCAGCCACACGCTCTCCCTGCCTGCAGAGCAGGGATGCCATCTCATTTGTATGTTTTCATTTTGCTTGACTCTCCTCTCCTTTCTATATTTATTACTTTGTTTTCAGCAACCAGCACAGCCCAAGACTGGTAGCTCCTTCTCTGTGCCCAGATTGTGGCAATTATAGGATCACAGAACGTGCTGGGTTGGAAAGGAGCCTCAAAGGTCATCTTGTCCAACCACCCTGTGGTGAGCAGGGACATCTCCAACTAGAGCAGGTTGCTCAGGGCTACATCAGTCTGACCTCAAGTGGGATGGGGCCTCAACCATACCAGTGAGCAACCCACTCCAGTATTTCACCACCCTTATTCTAAAGAATTACTTAATATCCAGCCTCAATCTACCCTGCTCTAGTTTCAAACCATTGCCCCCAGTGCTGTCACTACAAGCTCTTTGAAACAGTCCCTCCTCAGGCTTCCTCTAGGTCTCCTTCAGGTATTGAAATGTTGCTCTAAGGTTTCCCCAGAGTCTTCTCCAGGGTGGACACCCCAAAACTCTCTCAGCCTGCCTTTGCAGGAGAGGTGCTCCAGCCCTCTGACCTCGTGGCCTCCTCTGGACCCATTCAAGCAGGTCCATGTCCCTCCCATGTTGAGGACTCCAGAGCTGGACACGATACTCCAGGAGATGTCTCACCAGTCTGCTCAGTGTTCTTCCATCCCTGCAGCTTCCTGCCTTCTTTGTCAATCCAGAGGGCTCCTTTGGTTGCCATCATCCGGTCTGACTGCTGAGTAACCTCTGTATTACAAACACTGCTCTTGGAGCTGGGTGAAATCTTTCCAGCAAATAGTGGATTTGTGAAAGGATCTTCAGGGACCAATGCTAGCTGTGAAATTGGATTGAGTGCTGGATGAGGAAGGAGACACCAGGTACCAGCTCTGTGGAAATGCTGGATGTCCAAGCAGTGCTTTCAATGAAGCTTGACTTTTGAAATACCTTTTTTCTTAACCTAGATCTCTGTCACCTTTTTTAGTTTTGCCCTCAAAACCCACAAACAAACAAACAAAGCCCCAACAACAAACAAAACCAACCCAAACTTGATGCAGTGGGGTTTGGTTGTACGAAGCAGTGGTACCCACCATAGAAACTGGACTTCTGTTCTCCCTCCAAATCTTTGTGTTGGCAACTGAAGGAAGAACTTTGATTTGCCAGCAAAAAGAAAATGAAGGTGCTGCAGATGCCCATGGGCTCTGCCTGCTGCATTCAGCCCCCACTTTGCCCTGAAGATCTCCACCTTCCTGGGCTCTGGGCACAGAGGAGCCTGCTGACGTGGTGGCTGGCCTTATCTTCCCAATTGCAGTGCTCCTACCCAAATTTGAACAGAAAATGAGTCTCTCTCCTTTTTTTTTTTGATCCCCTGACTGCTAAGCTGCGTTTCAGCTCCTTGTGCTTACTCACTGGTCTGGCATGGAGCCAGTTTATTTATGTGACTCCCCCTATCATTACCATACGTGCCTCAGAAAGCAGCTGTGCTTACAACACATTTTAAGTCAACAGACAACTGAATTATGGACTTCAGAGGCTGCTCCAAAGTTGCTGGGCTCTCCAATGCCCTGGGCTAAGTCTCCAGCTGCCAGGCTCTCTCTTTGGAAAGCCTCCTCCACCCTGCACGGCCCAGGGCAGCCAAGGTCTCCAGCTGGTGAGGATCTAAGTCTAGTCCTAGATCTGTAACTAACCTTTAACTTGGGTTAAAATATTCCCATTCCTCCCATCCTGCACCTACACCTCTGTGGAGCTAGTGAGGAGGAGGGCATGGATGTATTTTCGTCTCATCATCTTTGTTTTCCAGGACAAGTTTATACAGTTAAAGCACATCTCCAGGTGTCACTTGGTGACTCTTCAAACATGGCTCTGCTGCGTTATGGCAGTAACAGGTTAATTCTGGACAGAGCTCCCGGTTTTGGGTTCCTCACTGCAAGAAGGGCATTGAGGTGCTGCAGTGTGTCTGAAGCTGGTGAAGGGCATTGAACACACGTCTTAAAAGGAATGACTGAGGGAACTGGGGTTTAGTCTGAAGAAGGGAAGGCTGATGGGAGACCTCATTGCTCTTTACAAGCCTCTGAAAGGAGCAAGGTGGGGGGCAGACTCTTCTCTCAAGTTACAAGTGGTAGGACAAGAGGCAAAACCCTCAAGCTGTGCCAGCAGAGGTTTAGGTTGGACATTAGGGAGAATTTCTTCACAGGAAAGGTTATCAAGCATTGGAATGGGCTGCACAGCAAAGTGATGAAGACACAATCCCTGGAGGTATTTAAAAGCTGTGTGGATATGGTGCTGAGGGACATGGTTTAGCAGCAGTGGCTTAGCAGTAGGGGTGGGATTGCAAGCTCTAGGCTAACGATTGGCCTTGATGATCTCAAGGGTTTCTTCCAACCTCAACAGTTCTATGATTCATCAGAGGAGTCTCCTGCCTTCATCAGACCTAGACACTCTGGATGCTGTCTCACACACACAGGTACAGTGGCAGAGATCCATGCTGGTTGCTCCTAAACCCTTCCACATTCTGGATGCTGTCTCACAGACACAGGTACAGTGGCAGAGATCCATGCTGGTTGCTCAGAAACCCTTCCACACACCTTGTCCTGTCCAAAGGAGCGAGTCCCACAGCAAACCAGAATGTTTTAACAGAAACCCACAGCACAATGGCCAGAGCTGTGTGCCTGTTGATCTGCTGGCTCTGGGTGGAGGCCCTTTCCCAAGGAGAAACAGGGCTGAGGGTGATTAATCCTTAAACCTTCCGAAACCTATTTCACCCCGGAAAAGGCCACGGATCCCAGGCACAGTCTCTGACAGCAGCATGAGGAATCCTCTCTGCTCCCCTCCCAGCCCATGCTGGGTTGTGTGTGGGCTCCCCAGTGCCGCTCCCTGGCCCAGGAGGCTTCTTGGCTTCTCTCCCAGCTCCGGTGACTGGTTTTGGCTCCTGGCAAAGACTCTTATCTGCCTCTTTCTGTCTGTCTATCAGACGGGCGTGAGGCACACTTCGGGAATGGCATTTGTTTGGGGCATGGGGCGCTGTGAGAGCACAGCCTGACCTGAAAGTTACGCTGCACTGGGGGTGGTTTCTCCTTGTCCCTAGCATCGCCTCGCTCCGCAGCAAACAGGAACCTGCTGCCGGGCTCAGCTATTTACACCGAAAAGAGAAGGTCAGAAGGGTTTTTAACCCGGATATCCTCCCCAGCCCAGCCAACATGAGTGCAGGCAGCAGCATCTCCCATCTCAGAAGCCAGGGCAAAATCTTATCTGAGGCTGCAGTCGGCAGCTTCAGGAAGGCCGAGGCGTGGCTGCAGCCTTCCAACCGAAACGCCAGGAGCTTTTTTTATCCCAATATTTATTCATCTATTTATTTATGTAATTCAATTACCCTACCTCCCCAGCCACACCACCCACTCCAATGCAGACAAACCCTTCAGCCTTCCACCAGAATGCCAAGACCTTTTTTTATCCCAATAGAAATTTGTTTGATATCTTATTTATTTCAATTACTCCCCCACCCCCACCCCCCCCAACCACAGGACCTGCCTGAACACGGACAAACCCCCTCATTTTCCCAAGCCCCCCCCCCCCCCCCCCCCCCCCCCCCCTTCCCCAACCCCTCAGCCTTCTGCTGGAATGCTAAGAGCCCTTTTTTTTCATCCCAGCATTTGTTTATGTGTTTATTTATGCAATTGATTTTAATTACACCCACCCCCAGCCACACCACCCACCCCGACACGGACAAACCCTTACAACGGAACGCCAGGAGCTTTGTTGATTTGTTTGTTTATTAGTTTATTTATTTTAATTACACACCCCCCACAACCCCCCCAGCCACACCGCCCACCCGAGGGCGGACAAACCCCCCCCTTGTTCCCAAGTCCCCCTCCCTTCTCCGAGGATGCTCCTGGGCTCGATGCCTTCCACCTGCCGGGGCCGGCGGAGGGGCCGGGTTGTGGATCGCCGGTACCGCGCCTTCCTCCGCGGCCGCGCCCCCTCCGCGGTCCCTCCTCGGGGCGGAGCTGCGGCCGCAGCCGGAGCTGGAGGCGGGCGGGGGCCGGGGCCGGGGCTGCGCGGCGCCGGTGCCTCCTTCCCTGCCTCCTTCTTTCCTTCCCTTCGTGCTTGCCGCCGGCCGGGCCCACTCCTGCGGAGCTACCGCGGGTAAGTGTGGGGCTGCGGGGCCGGCCCGGGCAGCGCCCGAGCGGGATGCGCCGGGGCTCGCCGCTCTCTTTCCAGCGGAGACTGCGGGGGGGTGGGCGAACGTGTGTCCTGTGTCCCCCATTCTGTCCCCCGGGGCGTGGGTAGGGCCGCGGAGCGCTCCGCGGGGTCCCCACCGCGGGCAGGGCAGCGGCCGCAATCACGGCGCGGAGTTTGGGTAACTCCATCGCGGTGCGGTCCCAGCGCTTCAGGAGCGCAGCTGCTGTTGGAGCCCCCAGTGAAGCCCCCCAGTAAATTGGGCTGAGCCCGCCCTGAGCGTGTCTGGGGCTGAGGAGGGAATCGCCGCTGCAAGGCAGATGTCACTTCCACTGGCTTTGGTTTTTCGTCCCTGCCTGTGCCGTGGAGCATCGTGCTGAACCCAAAGGCACAGGAGGTGCGGATCCCTGGGGTTTGTTGTGTGTCGGGGTTCCTGGTTGTGTTCAGAATTCCTCTCCCCTTCGGCGTGATTGGGGTGTGGAGGGAATATGCTGGAGGCAGCAAAAATGCAAGGAACCGTCATTCCTGCAATGGCACCGGGATTGCCACTGCTGGCTTCTGTGCGAGATGGTGAAGGTCTTTCCCAGAGAGAGTCTCCTTCAGGTAGTGGCTCAGCAGCCGAAGTTCACCCTGAACTTCAGCCTCTTCTACAGCTCCAGGGTCTGAGATGTCAGTGATGGTAGAAGTGCTTTGGGTTGACTCTGTTGACAAGCCAACAAGTTCATGTTTATCTCCTTGCTTACCTCTCATGAAAAGACCTTTTCTGCACTGTAGTAACTGCTCGAGGAGGATGTTCCAAGCTACAGCAGAAAAGTAGCAGAGAAAGTGGCTTCTCAGAAGCCCCTAAAGAAAGTGGAGGGCTCACACACTTGGGCGAATCCTCCCCCAAACCTCTTGAGCTCTCCTGTGTCCCTACCATATGCTCCAGGAACCTCAGGATAAGTGGCTGCCCAAGGTTTCACCTTGACCCAGCCCTAGCTGACCTGCTGCCCTGAGCCCTGCCGTTACAGCTGGGTGCTTTTCACTGCTGGGAGGGCCAGGTGTGGCAGAGGCAGGAGGGTTTTTTCCTGGCTGACACTGAGGTTAGTCTGGAGGGGAGATGGTGTTCATTGTGAGAGATGTGATGTGTTAAATCCTGAACGTGAGGAATGCTCCTTTCTTTCTGTGTTTGTTTGTTTGCTTTTCCCCTTCCTTGTTTAATCTCTGCAACTCTGTGTTGGACCAGAACCTGGGGCTGATATTGAAAGTCCTCTCGCTGCATGATTTTTAGGGGGAGGGGTGGTGATGTGGAGTTTGCTTCATGTCCTGAGATCTCCCAGGAGGTTAACAAAAAAAAAGAAAGAAAAGAAAAATAACAACAAACAAACCACTACCAGCAACAAAAAAAGGTGCTTATTTTCCTTCTGAGTGGAAAACAGAAGGGACTGTTTCACAAGGAAAATAAGGTCTGAAGCGTTGAGCTTGAGCTGGCCGTGGCGGACGCGATGAACCGCTGAGATACCGCCGGCTTCTCCTTGCCACCCGGGACCACGTGGCCAGGCTGCCCATGCCTAACAATGTCTTCTTGTTGAGCCTCTGGTTGGCAGGAGAAATGACTCTTGTGTGCCTGAGCTGGTACCGATTGTACTGGCTGCTTTGGTGCTTCTGCAAGCCACTTTGTTGGGACCTTATTTCCCCCCCGCCCCTTTTGGTTTAATAATTTATGAACCGCCGGCTGCCTCTAGGCACGTTTCATCCAGTAAGAAGAAAAACATCAACCAGTGTTTACTGGTTGTGTAGCCTGAGGTTGACAAATAATGAAGCTTTTGTGGATGAGGGGATGGCTCACTTTTTTTTCCCCACTCTTATGTAAACTCAAGGAAATGCAGGCTTTGTGCTAGAAAGCGTTCTGGGGATGTTACTCCTTGCTTGTTCCCATCCCTAAAAGGGTCTCTTACAGGCTGGTGACAAAGTGGGGTGTTAGCTGTGACCTTCTCTTAACCTGGTTTTGGGTCTGTTTCTCCTTTCTGCTGTTACCTACATCTGCCTCACGTTTGGTAGCTTTCAGGTATTTAATGGTTGTGAAGTGAGATAGCAAAGTCAGGTCCTACATCTTCTCAGGCTTCGCCGGCTTGGCGTGAAAGAGGTCAATCTCTTTTTGGGCAATAAATTGCTGTCTCGACTCCCCTGCCAGATACTTATGAACCACTATCATTAACTGCAGCTTGAATCACTCCTTGGGCTAGAGGGGGAAGATTGGCCTGCAGTTCATCCTGGCTCCTCTGAAACTGCCAAATGATGATTCAGTGACCTTAGTTGGGCAAATTATATCACCAGCTAATTGGCCTCAGAAGAAAAACTTGCCTGGTATCAAACAGACTGGCTGCTGCTCTCCTTCCCTCTGAAACCCTCACCTGCCCCAGCTGAGCCCTCCAGTTCCAAACACTTATGGGGCTTTGTTGAGGCCACTGGAAATGGAACATCGTGAACTGTTAGCTATACCTGGGCATGGTGTCTGCTCCACCTCCAGCAGAGTTTGAAGGTGTTGTCCCTCAAAGTATAAAAACCTTCACATTTCAAGCTTGCCTTCACCTCTGGATAGCCCTCTCCTCTTCCTCCTGCAGTGAAATTGCTCGCTGTGGGTAATGTTTTTGGAAGACTCGTCTCTGCTGGGGATCCCAGCAAAGCTGAGTGTAGAAAGGAGGCACAAATCCTGATGCTCATCACCTTGCTGCTCCCATCCTTGCTTTGGCAAAGCTCTTCTCGGGAGCAACGTGCCTCTCTCCAGCTGTACCTGGGGAGGTCAGCTTCCTGGCCCTGACAGGGGTCAGGATTAGCCCTGCGTGGGCAAGGAGACGTGCTGGGTCAGGCCTGGGGAGAGCAGGCTGGGAGAGCTCAGCCAGCGGTAACGGTCAGCCCGACCTCGCCGCCTGTTTGCTTGTTGAGAATGGTTCAGGGCTGGTGGCTTCTCTGTGAGGAGGGCAGTAATTGCAGGTGAGTGCTGGTGTAGAAGCATCCAGGCATAGCAGACTCAGCCCTGTTTGCTTCAAGAGCTGCAGGAGTGAGCCGGGAGGTGTGAAAGGGGTCAGCTGTTGGCTTTTTGCAAGGCTGTTAGTGGAGTTACACCACCTCCTAGGCTGGCCTTGCCAGCTGGCTCATCCTTTAGGGAAGTTTAAAGAGGCTTATCGCAATCTTACTAGAAACCTGTCATCTTCTATCAATCTCCTTGGGGCTCCTCATCTCCTCCCCACATGCTCCTTCGCTCATTCATCCCCACGGCGCCATCCCGCCCGCGCCGCTGCCGCTCGACACCAGCTGCGCCTCTCACCAGGGTCTTGGTTAGGGCACCTTCAGCTGTGGGCTGTCACTTCCAAACTGTCCAGTGGTGGTTTTTCTTTAAAAATGTATTATTTAGCTGATTTGGGTTGGTTTGAGGGTTTTTTTTTTTGAAGGTGACACTCCTGAAAGGCCAGCAGAGTCCAGGTGCTTTGCAGGCTGGGGTGAAGGGGTTGGAGGAACAGGAATGGCACTGCCCAGGGAGGTGGTGGAGTCACCATCACTGGAGGTCTTTTAGAAGAGACTGGATGTGGCACTTGGTGGCATGGTTTAGCTGATGTCGTGGTGTTAAGTCATAGGCTGGACTTGATGATCTCAGAGGTCTTTTCCAGCCTCCATAATTCTGTGAGGACCATGGTACCGTGGCTCTGAGTAAGCCAAAGCCCACCCCCAGCTGGGTGCTTCTTGCTGACACGCTCAGCACGGAGCACAGCTTGTCTTACTGCCAGCAGCACAATAAGGGACTGGTAATTGTGGCTGTGAACAGCTGCCTGCCTGCACCTTCCACGCTGGAACTGGGATTGTTCCTGCTTCTTGGGGGCAGCAGTGCACTTGGTGTGAGCAAAGAGCACGGATGAAGGGCAGTGGTAAAAACTGTCCAGCTTTGGGAGGTGAGAGGAATGAGTACTACAGCCTGAGTCTCATGGCAAAGTGGGGAAGGGTTCATCAGTGAGAGCTGGTGGTGCTGGGCTGAGTCTGAATCCAGTGGCACCTTTGCTAGCTGGGGCAAGTGGCACTTTCAGAGCAATGCAGCTCTTCCTGAGTGCTCTTTTCCTCACACACCTCACAGCAGCAGTCGGTACTGGGGTTAAGAGCCACGCAGGCACTAAGGGAAAAAAACAATAGCCCCAGGAAGGCTCAGCCTTAATACCCATACAAAGCAAACAAATGTTGTATTGTTTGATGTGGATTAGGTGAGCTGCAAGATCTCTGGATCTGGAGGCTCAGGTAGGAAATGCAAAGCCTTTGACAGCGGTGGCTTGGCTGTCCCTCCATCCAGAGACAGCATCCATGTGCTGGTGCTACCGGGAGCCACGCATCCGCCTCTCCCCTCCACTGGCACAGGGATGTGCTTCCTCCTGCACAGCACTCTGTTTGCTATCCCTGAACATTGCTAGCTGACAAGGAAGGAGATTGGTGTGTTTTCCCAGAATAGTCAGCTGATTTCATCCCATGGGAAGTGGTTGAAAAGCATGAGACAGGTGGGCTGGCATTCCTGCTTCGGAGCCATCCACAGTTCCAGCAGCAGAAGGCCTAGCCTAGGCGTGCGGTTGCTGGCACCGTTCTGTGTTTGTATTTGAAGGAGTGTGATAGGCTGTGATTAATGAGGCTGAATGGGAGCCTGATAAATCCAAATGAACAGAAATGGCTTCGTGAGAAGGCTCTTGGTTGCATGCAAAGTGCAGACTGTGAGCTTCCCTTGGTGCTGTTTGGTTGAGGATTGGCAGGGCGCTGGGTGAGCTGTCCCCATGCCTCGGTGTCCCGCTCTGCATAGCTGCTGGAGGGATAGCTGCTGTGTGGCAGATCCTGCCTGAGCAGGCTCTGTGCAGACCCTCCTGCCCACGGTTGTTTCTTACCAGGACTGGGTAAATACCACGTTTCCAACTATCCTGGAGCACCCCATGTCCCCATAGCCAGGGTCTAATTAAGGCTGCTCTAAAAGCAGCAGGCCAGCTACCATGGCCTTGCAGATCAGAACCACTGGCCCAATCTATTTTTGAAGGGAATTAAACTAGGAAAAGGTACTGCCACTCTAGAATAAGAAGCCACCTGGGGAGTTAACCCAGAATAGTTGTTCTGCTTTGAATTCACACCCTATCTCACTTTCCAAATATGCAGGCTCTGAAAGTACAGAATAGAGGGCATGACTTCAGCAAGAGCACCCAGCAGAGCTAGGAAAACACCCGTTTGTTCCTGAGGTTTTCCCTATACTTAGCACTGGTGAGGCCACACCTCATACCGTGATCAGTTTTGGGGCCCTCACTCCAGGAAGGACATTGAGGTGATGGAGCAGATCCAGAGAAGGGCTGGGGAAGGGTTTAGGGCACCAGTCTTGTGAGGAGCAGCTGGGGGATGTGGGAGTCTTTAGTCTGGAGAAAAGGAGGCTTAGGGGAGACCTTCTGTCTCTCTATGACTGCCTGAAAGGAGGTTGGAGTGAGGTGGGGGTCAGTCTCTTCTGCCAAGTAATAAGTGGTAGGAAGAGAGGGAATGGTCTCAAGTTGCACCAGGTCTGCCTGCCTGCCACTGAAAGAGTGGTCAGGCATTGGAACAGGCTGCCTGGGGAGTGGTGGAGTCCTCATCCCTGGAGGTGTTCAGATCATGTGTAGATGTGGCACTCTGGGACGTGGTTTAATGGGCACGGCGGTGTTAGGCCAATGGTTGGACTTTTGGTCTTTCCCAACCAAAACTGTTCTGTGACCCTTTTCCGTGATAAATCTACCCCATTTCTTGCTCAGTGCCCTGCAGAGATCTGCACTCCTTCCCCCCACCCCCCAGCCCTGACTGCCAGCTCCCCACAGCCCCTCTGCTTGCCTTCCATCCTCTCTCCAGCTGTTGTGCCGCTTGCGCAGAGTGAAACGAGCATCCTGAGGGCTCATCCCCCACAAAGATCTTTTCTTAGGCTGGATGGGACCTTATCACCTTTCTTGGTGAGTCAGTGTGAGCAGTAGGTAAGCATCAGGTGCCTTTTGCTGAGCTGGGGCTGATAACCTGAGCTGGGCACCGGTGGCAGGCGTAAATTATTTGCAGCGGGCGCCGTGGGTGCTGCTCTCGTGCTGCTCTCATCTTGCGTCGGCCAGGAGGAGGAGTGGGGATGTTTGCATCACGGTGTGAGTTGTGCTGAGACACTCCACTCTTTACACTGCTGCTTGGGGTTTGTCAAGCTCAAGTGAAATGTATGTAATTTTCACATCTCATGATTCTTTGGGGGCTGACTCATGGGTTTTTGGCCTGAGTGAATCATAGCTCCTGAACTCCACTGCTAAATTCATTATGCAACAATTACAGGGTTGGCAATGCCACCCTAAGTGCACACAAACATGCTGGCAGCACTTTCCCCCCTCCTTTTCCCTCACCCTGTGTTGCCAGGAGACCTCCCTTGTGAGTGTGCTCGCTAGCTCTTGCCTCTCCTCTGTAGGTGAGGGGCTGCTTCACACGCCATGGCTTGATGCTCTGCCCTTGAGCTGGAAGGGATGGGAATTGCAGAGGGGTAATTCTGGAACAGAAGAGAGGGGCCAGCCTAGAAGGGAAGCCTGGAGATGCACAGCTTCACTGATTGATGCCAGCTGCCTTCATTTTGTCCCAACTGCTGCGCACAACATTGTGTATGGGAAAACCCCAAGTGCAAGCATTGCTCTGCAGTGGCTCCATGTGGCCATATTGGACGTTGGCAGCATCTCACAGCCATAAACTCGGCTTGGTTACTTGCTCAGAAGCTCAGAGGTCAAACACCCATCCAAGGAGAAAGACCAGGCAAGGCTTAAGCCTTGCACTGGCTGTGAAGTGTCCTGTAATAGCCACCATTGCTTTCCCTGCTTGATGGTGCTAAGCTGAGATTTGGGGATTTGTGTAGGACTTGACTTTTTATTACTGAGGTCTGGAGCATGAGTTCATCTGGTGTGTGAAATTAAGAAAGGGCTTTGTGCTGGGTGGGCTTTGCTTGCTGACTTGCTTAGCCCATCAAAGCTGGTGGGAGCTGGTGCTGCAGAGCTGTCAGCGGGATGCAGAAGGGCCATCTCCACCATCTGTGGGATCAGAGCAGATTGCTGGCTTTCAGATGCCCCTGCTGCCCCAATTTGCCTTTCACTACCAGGACACCATCCAAATAAACCTGCCTGACAGAACAAATACTCAGCTGAGGTATGTCCTGAATGTCAGGGTGGGGACCTGTGCGGGGGGACACCCTCCAGAAAGTCTTCCTCATGGGCAGCTGTTCTTCCCAGCTAAGTTCTTGACTGTTAAACCTCAGTATCTTTGGGAAGAATCTCTCCCCTGGGGGAGTGTGGCTGTTTGCATATCCATCGAGTAAGCAGAGAAGGAATCATAGAATCAATAAGGTTGGAAAAGACCTCAGAGGTCATCAAGCCCAACCTGTCACCCAACATCTCCTGACTAACCAAACCATGGCTTCAAGTGCCACATCCAATCCTTTCTTGAACACCTCCAGGGATGGTGACTCCACCACCTCCCTGGGCAGCACATTCCAATGGCCAATTACTCTTTCTGGGAAGAGCTTTCTCCTCACCTCCAGCCTAAACTTCCCCTGGTGCAGCTTGAGACTGTGTCCTCTTGTTCTGGTGCTGGCTGCCTGGGAGAAGAGACCAAGCCCCACCTGGCTACAACCTCCTTTCAGGTAGTTTGGCTAAACCTTTTGCTCATGGATGGGTGCAGCAATCCCAGAAATGGCAGAAGCAAAGCAGACTGTGAGGGAGGAGAGCAGCTGCCAGCGATTCTGGCACCCCACTCTCACAGCCCCGTTAACATCAAGTATCCGAGGGCAGGTTTTCAAGGAGTGGTAAATATTTGATGGCACTGAATGTCAGAGGGAACTGTATTGTCAAGTCAGGCCAACATACCATCTCTGGCTGTGGCCAAGAGGAGATGCAGAAAAACAGAGAAAGTAGGGCAGGGATGGTGACGTGGGGGTTGATAACTGCGCCTAAAAATAAGGTACTTTAGAAACACACAAATCTGCCTCGCAAGCAAGGCAGCGGCAGAGCTGCTCCCAGCCTCTGATTTCAGCTTGAAGCCGGTGGTGTTGGCACTGCAGAGAGCTGTGCTAACGTTTTGGGAGCGTTTTGCTAGCAAAACATTTTGTTGCAGTTGGATGGTTTGTGCCTGAGATAAGGCGAGTTCCTCCGGAGCTGTGCCTGGGTAGAGGTGGAGGCTGCTGGCAGAGATGCTTTCCCCTCAGCCAAGCCCCGCCGGCAGCAGCCTGCTTCCCGGGCAGGGTTTGGGCTGATTTGAATTTTAAGGAGCTTTTGTCCCCTTGAAGTGTTATGGTTCAGCTTTCTAGAAGATGTGCTTATAATATTCCTGTGGGCTTCAAGGGAAGGCAGTCTGGATTGCCTGGAGGTAGCAAGATCTGGTGGAGCCGATCGTCGCTGCTGTCGCGAGTGGGCTGATCAGAGAGTCACAGAACGGTTTGAGTTGGAAGAGACCTTTAATGGTCATTTAGTCCAAGCCTCCTGCAGCCAGCAGGGCCATCGAGGCTCAAGGTGAGGGGAAAGTTCTTCACAGAAAGAGTAATTGGCTATTGGAATGTGCTGCCCAGGGAGGTGGTGGAGTCACCGTCCCTGGAGGTGTTCACAAAAGGTTTGGATGTGGCACTTGGAGCCATGGTTTAGTTGTCAGGAGGTGTTGGGTCATAGGTAATAGGTTGGACTTGATGATGTCTGAGGTCTTTTCCAACCTGGTTGATTCTGTGATTCTATGATCCCCATTTAGAGCAGGTTGCTGAGAGACCCCCCCCAGCCTGACCTGGAATGGTTTCAGGGCTAGGGCATCTACTACCCCTCTGGGTAGCTGGGGTCAAGGTCTCATCACCCTCAGTGTATTAAAGAAGATAAAAATTCACCTTCTCTCCACTCTAAATATCTCTTTTAGTTTAAAACCATCACCCCTTGTCCTGTCCCAACAGACTGCTACCAGTACCCTATAGCAACTATAGGATGCTGGTATCCATGTGCTGCAGGAAGGTCTGAGCTGCTGTGCTGGAGGTCTGCTGGTGTCAAATCACCAGCTTCAGGCCCCCCCCCCTTGCATGCTGGTGACTGACCTTGACCTGCTAGGTGGACTGGAAGATGAATTTTTTGGAGTGCTGCCATGCATGGTTTAGCAGTGAAATAATGAAGTTCTTGTGGAGTTCACCAAGGGACAAGGGCCTTGCCTGAGACAACAAATCCAGATGGTGGAGCTGTATGGAGCAAACACAGGATCACAGAATGACAGGGGTTGAAAGGGATCTCTGGAGGTCATCTGCTCCATCCCACCCTGCCAGAACATCCCACACCACATTGTGGGTGATTAATTTTTCCCTAAGTCTTAGCTCTTTACTCTCCCAGCAGCGCCTGTTGGTTCCTGTGTGGCAGAGGCAGGTGGGCAACACCAACCTGAGCAGATGTATTTGGTTCCCTGATGGATGCTCAAGGGGCCACCTTTGGTTAAGGTCTTCTGAGGACTATTGGGATGGTGGTTGATACACTCAATAATGTCCACAAGCATTAGAGCTGAAAGCATTTTGTCAGCAACAATTAAATACAGCTCTATTTTAAGTGGGTAAATCAGGTTGTTGGGAAGAACATCCCCTCTTAAATTTCCCACAAAATCAATATTCCTCCTGTCAGACGTGCAGCTCTCACAAATCCTGCCAGTGGGAGCCCAGCCCACCATGAAGCTGACCCCATCATGCTGACCACAGTGCTGCTTGCCTCTCAGAACCTCCCTTCATGCCGTGGAGGGATGTTTGGCTTTGGCGCTGGGTGATGGTTGTGCCCTGCTGGTGACATCTGTCCCATGGCTGGTGGCAAACAGCTAGTGCTGGCAGGCTGGCTGATGTTTGCTCCTCTGGTCTGGCAGTCTGGGGTTTTCTCTTACCTTCTGCATCAGCTAATACACCCTGCTGGACCTCACCTTGGATCATGTGTGCCATGCTCTAGGTGTCCAGCTTGGCAGTAGGTACCTCCTGGCATCAACGCTGGTGTAGCAAGCTCCAGTCTGGATGTGCCAGGGACACAAGTCTCCTGCACACCAGCATCATCTCACAGCATGAACCCAACATGTCTTGTCCTTCCCAGCATCACACAGGGGTGACAATGAGAGCAGGTATCCCCTGGGGAAAGGCCCAGCCCGGAGAGCAGCCTGCTAAAGCCCAGCTGCTGAAAGGTCCCCTGCTGGCACGGCTCGAGGGGCTGGGGAGCTGGAGATGGAAAATACAGGCTCTTATCTGGCTTGTTGCTGTGCCAGGATAGGGCTGTTCCCAGGGCTTGGGTTTTTTTTTCCAGGGGCCAAAATGTGTGTGACTGTAAACAATGGAAGGATCCCTGTTAACAAGGCTGGGTTGTGGGTGACTGGGGCTGTAATTTCTATCTTAGGGGAAGGGTGTGGGCTCTCAGGAGGGTGTTTTTAAGGCTCTGTTGGAAATGAGCTTTGGGTTTGCTTTTCTTCATTATAATATTCCCCCCCCCCCCCCCCCCCCCTCCAGTTTTATTTTAAAGCCTCTTTTTTGGGGGGCCAAATTTGTTGTTGCTTTTTTTGTTTGTTTGTTTGTTTTCAAATTGCAGGTCTCCCAAATGTGGAGTTGAAAATGGGCAGGAAAGGGAGATGCAAAGTTGGGAGAGACTCCTGACATCTGAGGAAGTTTTACCCAGAGAGAGTGATTGCCCATTGGAATGGGCTGCCTGAGGAGGTGATGGAGTCACCATCACTGGAGGTGTTCAGGAGGAGACTTGGTAGGGTGCTTGGTTGCACGGTCTAGTTGATTAGGTGGTGTTGGATGATAGGTTGGACTCAATCTTGAAGGTCTCTTCCAACCTGGTTTATTCTATTCTAATCTAATCTGGCTGTTGCAGGACTGATTTAAAAACACTAAAATGGAAGCTTTAACCAGGAAAGAAAGGGGGGAAAAAAAGAGCAAACCAACCAACCAACTAAATGAAAGGAGGTTATATCACTGTCACAGATGGGTTGGGCTGCTTTTCCCTGCAGGTGTCTGCATTGCAACCCACACTCCCCTATAATGTGCCATGGAAAAAAAATAGATGGAGAGCTGAATCGGAGACTTATGCCCTCAATTAATTTCTGTTCCACATAATGGGAGCTGCTGCATGGCTTTCCTTCAGTGGTGAGCTGCCTGGCTGAGAGGATGGGGCTGCTCTCCTGTGAGGGAAGTTGGGATTCGGTTCATGTTTGCACAGAAATCCCGTTCTGATCTCCCTCTCTTTGCCTAAGGGCAGAGATCCTGCTGCTTCTCTGATGCTGGAGATAAATTTTGTTAGCAGATACTTTTCTCTGGGAGAGCAAAGGGGAGAGGGGTGTGGTGTGTAATGAATTCTTGAAGGAATACATTCTTTTTTTCCCCCCTTCCTTGTCTTCAAGCAGCATCTTCTCTGGAGTCCTGTGTGCTGCCTGCAGCCTGTCTGCGCCGTTGCGGTGCAGTCGGTGGGGAGCAGAGGGGGAGAGAGCTTTGCTCACAGCTGGATGTATCCAGCCCTCATCTAAGGTGGAAAAAAAAATAAAATAATCAAAAATGTGTGCAATTAGTGTCTGCTCTCTGCAGGTTTGCAGGCTGCTGAGCAGTTTTCTCTTTGCACTAAGTGAAAAGGGGTGGCCTGCTTTGGTGTGGGGTTTGAGCCCTGAGCACAGCCTCTGATTTTTGACTTGATTCAAAGTCACAGTGAGGAGAGAGATTTTTTCAAGCTCACACTGACTGAAATGTGCCTCTTCCTCCTTTGGTGAGCTGAAGGCCAGCAGCCTGGGGTGTCTTTTGTTTACTGATTCATCATCAACCTGAGGTCCCACCCTGGGAAAGGGTCTGAGCAGCTTCTGCAGCTCCAGGACACCCTCGAAGGTACACCCAGCCCAGAGCTATGCCTTAAACTGTGGCTGGAAGAGCCTGAGCTGCCTGTGGATGTGGAGGGAGAGGCAGAGCCAGGTAGAGCAGAGCCTGGTTGGTAGGTGGAACGTCAGAGAATGAAAATGGAGAGGGGATGGAACCCCTCAGCCTCATAGTGAACATAAAACCCATCCATGTAAAGCTGTGGATTTGAAAGTCTGCGTAGGCAAGGACAGTTCAATGTAGAAAAGTGGCAGCCTTGAGGGAGTTGTGTGGAGCAGGCATCAAAAAGAACATTTGCTCTATGGAGCTTCTAGATTAAGGTTTTCTAACCCTCCTCCAAGTCCTGCTGCCTTATGCAGGGAATAGAGCTTGAGGAGTAGCTCTGCACATGGAGGCAATCAAGCGCTGAGCTGGTCCAGCTTCAATGCTCTGGCTTGCTCCTAAATCACGTGTGTAAGCCAGGGGAGGTTTAGGCTGGATGTTAGGAAGAAGTTCTCCACAGAAAGAGAGATTGGCCATTGGAATGTGCTGCCCAGGGAGGTGGTGGAGTCACCATCCCTGGAGGTGTTCAAAAAAGGACTGGATGTGGCACTTGAAGCCATGGTTTGGTTGATTTAGGTGATAGGTTGGACTGGATGATCTTGAAGGTCTTTTCCAACCTGGTTAATGCTGTTCTATTCTAAGCTCTGCTGGGGCTTGTGTACCTGCTAAAGCACAGCCCTCTACAGCTGTGGCTGTGTCCAGTGAACCCAGAGACACAGCTCTTGATGGGAGCTTCATGGGCTAGCCACCAGCAGGTTGATTTGAATGGGGACCACCAGCAGGGTGTCACTGAGGTGCCACTGGGAAGAGCATCCTGTTTCCAAGCACAGTGATGTGGGGGAGGACTGCCTGGCACAGATGGCCTTTTTCTTAAGGAAGCCCACATTGAAATATGGATAGGAAGAAGGTGGTGTATGGTGCTGTGTTGAGAGTTCACAGGAAACATCTACTGAAAATACTGAGGGGCTTTCCTCAAACAACTGCTGGTATTGTGAGGAGTGGAACAGCTGGGAGGAGAAAAGAATGAGGCACTGGATTGATTTATTTATTTCTTTATTACCAGCATTGGCTCCAAAGAGAGATTTCTTTTTTCCTCTTTCCTTGCTGTTTTGCTTTTCTTCCTTCTTGCTCCTATTTCATTCCCACTGCTAGGAGGGAGCTCACCGGAGTGGGAGAGATTATCTGCAGCCAGAGATAAAGCAGCCAGACCAAAATGCTTTCAATTCTCTGGGGAAGAATTTAGCTTTTAAATTCAGAGCTTTTTCCATAAAGCTTGAAAAATAACTGGTGTTGATTCATCCCCAACCACCCAATTTCCCCTTGCATCAAGCAGCAATGAACCTTCCTTTGCTGCAGACAGGTAAAAGAGCCTCCTCGCTTTAAGAAGGTAATTGGGGCACAGATTAAGTTACTTACTTTGCATACAAGAAACCTGTGGGAAAGCCAAGAATCTCTCCTGAAACTCCCAATTTCTGGTGTGATCTCTCACCCAGAAGATTCCTGTCCCTGCTTTTCTTTCTCAGTGCTCCAGGGCAGATAGAGGAGCTGTGTTCCCCGAGGGGTCTTGGGTGAAATTTTTTCGTTAAGCAGTGTTTCCTGCCCCTTTTCCCCTTCATTCCTCCTCTTCATTCACTTGGAAGCACTGAACATCTGCTGCCTCAATTGCTGCAGAAGCCCTGAGTGAGGGAAGGGGCTGCTTGCTACCATGATGCCAGGGAAATTAAATCATGCAGTGACAATTTTCATCGTTTCCACAGCTCCATGTGGTTCACCTGCAGGTGCTGCAAGGCTCCAGCACAGAGCTGGGAGAACCACACGGTGTGTGCAAGAAGAATTTGCTCCTAGAAGCACCAGCCAGTGCTGCAAGAGTAGCACTGAGGGGTGAGCAGGTTGTCATGGAGCACAGGACTGGAAGCAGAGCTGTAGACTGCTTTGGGTTGGAAGGGGCCTTTTAAAGGTTGTCTGCCAAACCCTCTGTAGTCAGCAGGGACATCTGCAACTAGAATAGGCTGCTCAGAGCCCTGAACAACCTGATCTGGAATGGTTTCAGGGATGGGGCAGCTACCACCTTCCTGAGCATCCTGGGTCAGTGTTTTACCACCTGTGTTGCAGTCAATGCACAGAGATCCAGGCAAGGGAGGTGGTACAACTGGTCTGGCAGAGTGTGATGACTGAAGAGATATAAACTTCAGTTCCAGAAAAGAAAGGAAAGCCTTCAGGAGGTGAACTGCAGCATTTTGAATTGCTTGCTGCTGCAGCCTTTCACCACAGGTGTTCTCTCCTCCTCCTCTCTGGGCTGGGTAGGAGACGTGACTGTGGTGCAGCATTTCAGGGGAAAACAAATCTTTTGGGACTGGGATTCCTTGGAGGGACAAGAGTGTCTCTTGTGATTTGAATTCCCCTTCCCAGTTGCTGTTGGTGTCTGACCCTTTGACTGTCTTCATTTGAAAACCCAGGGGCTGAGCTCTCCCGTCAGAGGTGTGTGAGGGTGTGATGGGTTGGGTGGTAGGGCTCGAGACAATGTCAGTGTTGATGGTGCTCTAAAGAGAAGTTTTCCCAAAGGCAGGAGGTGACAGCAGTTATAATAAGGAGAGGAAAAACTGGTTCCATGGTCTTCTCAGCGTGGAAGATCCTCTTGTTTTGATGCACCCTGTGCTAGTGAACCAATGTGGCTCAACGTGAGCCAGCAGTGTGCACTTACAGCCCAGAAAGCCAATCACATCCTGGGCTGCAGCTAGAGAAGCACAGCCAGCAGGGCGAGGGAGGTGATTCTCCCCCTCTGCTCCACTCTGCTGAGACCCCACCTGGAGCTCTGTGTCCAGTTCTGGAGCCTCTGTTCCAGGAAGGATCTGGAGGTGCTGGAAGGTGTCCAGAGAAGCACCACGAGGATGAGCAGAGGGCAGGAGCTGCTCTGCTATGAGGACAGACTGAGGGAGTTGGGGTTGTGCAGTCTGGAGAAGAGAAGGCTCCTGGGAGACCAAATTGTGGCCTTCCAGGATCTGAAGGGGGCTACAAGAAAGCTGGGGAGGGACTGTTTAGGGTGTCAGGGAGGGATAGGACTGGGGGGGATGGAACAAAAGTAGAAATGAGGTAGATTCAGATTGGATGTTAGGAAGAAGTTCTTCCCCATGAGGGTGGTGAGAGACTGGCACAGGTTGCCCAGGGAGGTGGTGGAAGCCTCATGACTGGAGGTGTTTGCAGCCAGCTGGATGTGGCTGTGAGCAACCTGATCAACTGTGAGGTGTCCCTGCCCATGGCAGGGGGGTTGGAGCTGGACAATCCTTTAGGTCCCTTCCAACCCTGACAATTCTATGAAACCTCAAGACCTCTTGATGCAGAACATGGCTCACTGTTCCCATCAGCAGGCCAGAAGAGAGGTTTGGTTTCCCAAAGGCCCTGCAGCTGTCTGCAGGGAGCAGGCTGTGTGCTGGTGGGGCAGGGAGTGCCTTGGCGCAGCCAGAGCCGTCCTGTGCTCGGCAGGGACAGGGCTTAGGAAATGGCTTGGAACGTGTTCCCTGCAGAGGGTGGAGTAGGCTGCTGCTGCCCTTCTCACTCTGCTCTGGGCTGTGGGAAGGAAGGGAATGGACCTTGGCTTTTTGTGCAAGGTCAGCCCCATGGCACATCCACGTTTTGGGAAGCTCCACTGCATCCCTTGCCTTGGTCTCCCTTGGGGATGGTTAACTCCTGTGTCTTTCTTTCCCTGCTGCTCCTGCCTGTCCTTCAGTCTGTCACCTCCTCAACTTGGTGCCTTTCTGTCTCTCTCTGAGTTGTGTTATGGCTGCTGGGCTGCCAGTGAGCTTTTCCCCTCATCGAGGAGTGAGTGATGAAGAGCTGCTTTGCTGCTTCCTCCAGACCTTGGGGAGAATGTGGCCAACAGCAGAGGTGGCAGCGCAGAGCATGCATCTTCAGCTGCTTTGGATCTGCTGAGGGTGATGCCTGAAAGAGGAGCTGTAGATTCTTCACTGGTGGTCATTTCTGGAGGGTGGGTTCAGCAGAAGGGCTGTGGTGGGCTTCTTATGTAGCATTTCATGGGGCAGGAGCAGCTTAGATTGTTTTGGCCCTCTTAGGAAGCAGAAGGGGGTCCATGTGACAATCCCTCACCTTGGAACCCCACATCCAACAACTTGCCCTGGTGCAGGAGTTGGCTCAATGAAATAAATCAGGCAGCCACCTCCTCTGCAGGCTGCTTATGCACCCAGATCTCTGCTATAGGCTTTTGAGCTTGGTTTCCAATTCCAGCTAAGAGATTAGCTTGGGGTGAGGAGGAGAAGGCTATTTCTGTCATGCCACTGACTTGACTTTGTGCTGCAAACCCAGACACCTCACCTAATTGGCTGGGCCCAGTGCTGCAGGTGATCCTCCACAAGCAATCCAGTGAATGAGAGCAATCTCCTTGACATCACAAGCAGCTGCTCACAAACCTGGGTCTTGAATTTTACCTTTGCTTGGAAGCTGCACAGCTTGGAAGAATTCTCTAGTTGAAGTATTTCACTTCAAGGTGTCCCATTCAAGGGTTGCTCTTCCATGGTTTGTGTTTGTTTGTTTTTTAAAGTGGAATAAAACCCAAGCCAATTGATGCCACTCCAGTGAAGGACTCTTCAAGTGTTTGTGTTCTGCTCTGCTGTCATGCTGTGCTTTAAGTAGTGCCTTGGGGAGATGTGTCAGAGGATTTGCAGGTCTTAGCTCCAGCTTTGCCACTCTGGCAGGGAGGTGAGGAGGCTCTCCACCATCCCTCAGCAGCGTGGCTGCTTTAGCAGATCCAGCTCCAACCGCAGCAATCCTGTGGCAAAGGCTGACTGCTTTGTAGGGAGGGCTGGGGAGGCAGCTCCAAGTTGTAGAACAGAAACAGAAGTGCACTTGCTTTTCTCCTCTGTGAGTGAAAATGCCTCCCTCTAAATGTGGTATGAGAAGTGTGCATTTGGGTCCCTCTCAGGCAGAGTTGATGGTGTGGAGTAGTCTGATTCTTGCAACCACAGCCTTGGGAACCTCTCCCTTCACAGAGTCATCCTTCTCTTCTTGTGCTGCAAGGGATTAACCAGAGCCCTGGATGTCCTTTTGGGCTTAGTGGGGCTGTTTAGTTTGGAAAAGAAGAGGCTGAGGGGAGACCTCATTGCTCCCTACAACTACCTGAAAGGATGCTGTAGAGAGGCTGCTGCTGCTCTCTTCTCCCAGGTAATTAGTGATAGTTTGAGGCCATTCCTTCTTGCTCTACATCTAGGTAGGTTTAGATTGGACATTAGGGACAAAAATTTCACAGCAAGAGTGGTCAGGCACTGGAATGTGCTGCCCTGGGAGGTGGTTGAGTCACCAGCCCTGGATGTGCTGAAAGGTGGTTTGGATGTGGTGCTGGGGGGCTGTGGTTTAGGGGTGGACTTTGTAGAGCAGGGTTCTGGGTTGGACTTGGTGATCCTGAGGGTCTCTTCCAAGCTGAATGTTTCTGTGATTTCTGTGAATCTTGCACTCAGGTGGGAGAAAATGTCCAGGAAATGCAGTCTTAAAGGCTTCTCTCAGTCAGCATTCACATGCCCTCTGCATGGACTGCTGTCTGGCACAGTTGGAGTGGGACTTTCCCTGCTGTAGTGCTAAGAGGACAGCGATGGCACAAGCACAGTATAGCAGCAGCCAGCTCACCTTGCTTTTGGCCCCTGAACTAGAGGTGCCTCTTGGCCCCACAGGGCTGGGACCTGTGTGTGTGTGTGGCAGGATGTCCTCAGCACAGTGACAGCAGATCTGCTGAGCTCATGGAAATGCAGCTCTGTCAAACATGAGGAGCAGCATTTTTATATCCCCCCCCCCCCTTCTTTAAATAAAACAAACCCAAATGAGATGCTTCAGAAACCACAGCCACCCACACAGCCAGCTTCTGTGGTGCTTTGCAGGTAAACAAATGCTGGGGCCTGAAACCATGCTATACTTAGACCCACCAGCTTGTGTCATGAGAAGTCAATGTGCCTTTGGGGGGGGTGGGGGGGACAGAGAAGAAATGAGGTCACTCCAGGCAGCTGGAGTGATGGAACCAAAGTCTTTCTGATGCTTTCAGGTCCATGGAAGGTGCTGAAGGACTTGTACCTAAGCTGGGAGAAGCTGAGTGGTGCCTTCTTCATGAACACCTCTGAGCTTGACCTCTCTGCTCTTTCAGAAGTTCATTTGCTGGTTGATTTGAGCAGACACTGGTGCCTGGTACTTCAAAAGGTGTCTCCTGGTGCTCCCAGATCGCTGCACTTTCCTTCTGCAGGTCATTCAACTCCCCTTTATGTTCTGATGAGAGCAGAAGAGCTGCTGGAGGACAAGGTGCACGTAGGAGAGCTGAAACATGGGCAAACAGTGGTTTTCTCTCCTTACAGGTTAATGTCCTCTTGCTCTTTCCAAGGTGCAGTCCTAATACCACCACCAAAGCTTTAGTCCTAATACCACCACCAAAGCTTTAGTCCTAATACCACCACCAAAGCTTTAGTCCTAATACCACCTCCAAAGTTTTCTGCTTTTTTTTTGGGGGGGTAAGCAAGGAAATGCTGAAATAAAGTTTCTTTGCATTACTAAAGCTGCAGAGTTAGGTCCTCCTGATCCCTTCAGGTGTGTTTTGGGAAAATATTTGTTCATCCTTCAGCAAACAATGGCAGAAAATGGCCTGGAGAAAGGAGCAGGGTGGGAGTGGCTGTGTGGTATGCCGAGAGGCATTTCCTGCCCTCGGCTCCCCTCCTTGGAGGTATTGTGAGCAGGGCTTCAGATCTGCAGCCTGCATTACTGCGGCCGAGATCGCCAGCAAAGATACCTTCCCAGAAGGCCTGCGAGGGGCAGGAGCTGGGCTGCTGCAGCTGGGGTCACCAGAGGTGCTGGGCAGCCTCCAGACGAGGCTCTGTGCTTGGGAAATGCCTCTGCCTCCTGGGAAAAGCACTTGGGCAGCTGGACTGTGCTTGCACCTCTCTTTACTGCAGGGTTTCTGGGGGCTGGGAGTGAGTCCTGGGGTGCATTAAGGACAGTGTGACCAGCAGGTTGAGGGAGGTTCTTCTTCCTCTCTGCCCCAATGAGGCCACATCAGGACTATCATGTCCAGCTCTGGGCTCCCCAGTTCAAGAGAGACAGGGAGCTACTGGAGAGAGTCCAGATGGTGGGGAGCTTGGAGAATCGCTGTGAGGAGGAAAGGCTGAGAGCCCTGGGGCTGTTGAGCCTGGAGAAGAGCAGCCCCAGAGGGGATCTGAGCAATGCTGATCAATAGCTAAAGGATGGGGCCAGGCTCTTTTCACTGGTGGCAGGACAAGGGGCAATGGGCACAAACTGGAACCCAGGAGGTTTCATCTGAACATGAAGAGGAACTTCTTTGAGGGTGCTGGAGCCTTGGTGATGGTTATGCTGGCATGGGCCAGATGGAGAGGTCTCAGTACTTGAATCTCTCCTGAGATGTCTGAATGCTATGGAAGATCTTTGCTCATTAGGACTTTCTTCAGCTCATAGGAGAGGGCTACTTTGAGCTGTGGGTATGAGTAAATTGCACCCTGAAATGCTGCTTAATCAAGAGGGATTTGCCTGGGTGTTTGGAGGGGGTAAAGGATGGAGTCACAAAAGTCAGTAAGAACAACCAAGCAATTACAGCACAGCTCAGCAAGCTGCCTTCTGAGATGGTAGCTGCTGCCTGTCCCATTTTCCATTGGTTTGGCCTTAGTTGCTTGTCTGCAGAAGCTGGACATGAGCAGGCAGTGTGGGCTTGCAGCCCAGGATGTGATTGGCCTTCTGGGCTGCATCAAAGGATGTGTTGCCAGTAGATCCAGAGAAGTGATTCTGCCACTTTGCTCTGGTGAGACCTCTTCCAACCTGGTTGATTCTGTGTGTCATTCTCTGTGTGTGTGTGTGTGAGAGATGCTGTGTACAGGTCTGGAGTCCTCAGTACAGGAAGGACGTGGGCCTGATGGAGAGGGTCTAGAGGAGGGACACAAAAATGATCAGGGGGTTGGAGCACCTCTGCTACAAAGACAGGCTGAGGGAGTTGGGGTTGCTCAGCCTGGAGAAGGGGAGACCTAATAGCAGCCTGCCAGTACCTGAAGGGGGCTGCAGGAAGGATGGAGAGAGACTGTTTGCCAGCGTCTGGTGACAGGACTAGGGGCAATGGCTTCAAACTGGAGCAGAGCAGGTGTAGATTGGATATCAGGAAGAAGCTCTTCACTATGAGGGTGGTGGAACACTGAAGCAAGTTGCCCAGGGAGGTGTTTGAGGCTCCTTCCCTGGAAATATTCAAGGGAAGGCTTGAGGCAGCCCTGGGCAGCCTGATCTGGTTGGGGATGTCCCTGCTGACTGCAGGGAGGTTGGACTCGATGACCTTTGGAGGTCCCTTCCAGCCTGGACCATTCTACGATTTGATGATGATGAGGCTTGATCCCTCACCCTTCCCTCTCATTTCAGGTCTCCACCATACTCTCCTCAGCCCCTGGGATGGGCCTGCCCCGGCTTGGCCTCAAGATGCTGGAATAGCAGCAGGCGGCGGCGAGCCAGAGGACCTGCGGTGGGACGTCGTTTCCCGCTGGGACATCCTTCAGCCCCTCTCTCTCAGCAGAAGCAATGGATGCCCACGTGGACCTGCTGACCGAGCTGCAGCTGCTGGACAAGGTGCCCACCCTGGAGAGGCTGCGGGCAGCCCAGAAGAGGAGGGCTCAGCAGCTGAAGAAGTGGGCCCAGTATGAGAAGGAGATGCAGCACAAGAAGCGGAAGCACGAGAAGAAGAGGAACGCTGTGAACAGAAAGAAAGTGTCCTTTGAAGCCAGCGTGGCTCTGCTGGAGGCTTCTCTGAGGAACGACTTGGAGGAAGGTACAGCACTTAGCATCATCAAATGCTTTGGCTTGGAAGAGACTCTTTAAAGGTCATCCAGTCCAATCCCTCCCCTGCAGTCAGCAAGGGTGTTGCAGCTAGGGCCCCAGATAACCTGGGCTGGAATGATTCCAGGGTTCATTTGTGTCTGTGGTGTGCAGAGGACTACCATGGATATGGTTTTGGTCCCTAGAGCGTTGCCATCTCTGCTGTAGCTGTGGGGACCTCAAAGCACTGTGTGACAGCAGCATTACCTAGATTGACATCGGGAGTGGGCACAGGAGTGCCAGGATAGAGCAGGAGTCGTGGCCAAGATCTGGGGAGAGGGAGGCAGCCTTCATCTGTCCTTTTCACACTTTCTACTCACAGAAGGTGTGAAATGCTTCTTTGCCTTCTGGGTGTGCCTGGTTTAGTGGCTTTCTGGAAGTCTGTCACAGGGATTTTCATGTCAGTGTAAATCTCTTCAGCTTCCCTGCTTGGGGGGATGGTTTGAAAGCCACATGGATGTATGCATTTCTTTTTCTCTCTTCCAGCTCCTGAAAAGCATAGCTCTGCTTAGTGCTTCCTACAGAAGAGAACTGCAGGTTGTTCAGAAATTGGTTTAATTGCACATTTCAAAGTGGATCAAAGTGCTTTGGTTTTGCTTCAAAGTCTGATAGGAGGGGGGGGAAAAAAACCCCAGTTGAAAAGTCAGTCTCCATTAGCCTCAGCACAGCACGGTGGGGGAGAAACCTGTAAGCTCTGGGGAGCTGGAGCTTGCTTCTCAGCAGGGAAACAAAAGCTCTTCTTGGAGAAGACCTGAAGCAGCCTTTGGAGTTGCTGCTCTACCAGGTAGCAAAACTGCTGTCACCTCCTTGGTCCCTTGGCATGGCAGAAGCAAAAGGGGTGCTTAGGAGGTCTTGCCCACTTGAGTTGCATCTCTGCCAGCGTTGCTTTGGTTTCCAGCATCTCTTGCAAGAAGCGATATATACTTCACTGGTAGGTGTGTGGAAGGCAAGGATCTCACCTTGTCTTGTGAGGAATCTCCCCAAAGTCCTGTCCTTGTTTCTCAGAAGGCCTTTTGTGCACCATGCCTTGTCCTTGTGCTTCGGATTTGCACCTGTCAGGGAACGCAGTGCTTCGGAGAGCAGCGATGCCTGCCTGGGCTACGTGTTACAAGCCCTTGCCAAGCCCTGCTGTGTGTCTGTGCCTTTGTGTGTGTTTGTAGCCTCTCTCTAGGAGAGCAGAGCTGTGATAATGCTCTGCAAGCTGCAGGCTTTCATTTGTTTCTTCCCTGCCTTAGAGGTTTAACAGTTTTTTGCAGCTCTTTGCCGCAGTGGACCTGTGCTTCTCCCTCGGAGCTGTTGTAGTCTTCTAGGAGAGCCCAGGTGGTGAAGCCCAGCAGAGCCCCAATGTGAAACTGTGTCTAGTGGCACTGCCTGGGATGACAGAGTTCAGACTGGTATCACCTCTGCCTGTGCTGGCAGACTCTTGACAGGGTATGGCTTTGGGGGTTGTACCCTGTGAATCACAGAATCAACCGGGTTGGAAAAGACCTCAGAGATCATCAAGTCCAACCTATTAGCTAATACCCAGCACCTCCTGACAACTAAACCATGGCTCCAAGTGCCACATCCAGGGATGGTGAATCCACCACCTCCCTGGGCAGCACATTCCAGTGGCCAATTACTCTTTCTGTGAAGAACTTCCTCCTCACAGTGACAAGTGGCAAGACTGGGGTGAGTAACAAGTGCTTCATCAGTGCCTCTGGGCAATGCTTGAGCTGGAGGGTGTGATGGGGCCATCAAGGGTGTAAGAGGCTCAGCCTTGTAGTTTGGCTTTCTGCACTTCTCCTGTCTGGATCTGTGTGGCTTGGAAGGAGGAAAGCTCCTTCCCTGTCTGCCTTACAGATACTTGCTTGTGTTTGTGCAGAAGAGGTGAAGCTGTTTGCAGGCACGGCACCAGTGGAGGGTGGTTGTGCACCCTGATGGTGGAGAACAGGCAGGGCTGGCAGCTGTTCAGGCAGCAGCATTAACATACTGGTGTCTGAGGTCCTGTGGCTGATGGTCTTGCACCACATGTGGACAGAGATACTTTGTGCTGGGGGTGCAGGAGTTGAGCTTTCAGCTCACAGCTTTACTCCTTTCATCCTGTAAGGAAAAGCCCTTTGCTGCAGGTCTCCTGGTGCTGTAATTGTGGTGACCTCTTTCTATAGCCCAGCCCAGCCTTTAACCATCCTTGCTCTTTCTGATGTGGTGCTGGTCACACCAAACACAATGCAGGCACTTCCCTGCTCAGTGGAAAATGAACCTCTCCCCCACCAGGCAGGAAAGAGGCCCTATCTCTGGTGGCAGAGGTGCTGGACCCCACATCTGGATTCTTCACATGCCTCAAGCTATTCAATTCAGTTTGGTTTGTGGTCAGTTAAGGCCTCAAAATCAAGTGTGGGCAGGTTCTGCCCCCGGTCTGCCCAATCTGTGCTGTGGGACGAGCGCAGAGGGGAGCAGGACAGAGTCAAACCCAGGTGCCAAAGTGGGAACATTCCTTACCAAGTGCCCAAGGCCAAAGTGAGGGAATTCGTGGGCTTTTGGAGGTCCCAGGTGATTCTTCCATCTATGAATCATCTTTTGTTTCCACGTGGGAAGTGGAGGGGGAGGTGAAATATAAATGATTAAGCAGCTGAGAAGTTAGAAGGAGGAAGGTTAGAGCCGGGGGTGCAGCTGGCACGTGTCACCTCCCAGCTGCCTCCGAGAGGGTCAGGTGTGCCACTTCCAGCTTTTTATTCTTTTTTGGCTGTTTTTCTGCACTTTTGTATTTATTCTTAACATTCTGACTCCTGGAGTGGGAGAGGGGATGCGGTAGGCGTTGTGCAATGAAATTGGGGTAAAGGGAGCAGAGCTGGGTACTGAGCTGGCTTTGTGTTGGGAAGGAGGTGTCTTGTTGCTGTGATCTAACCTCCTGGTGGAGGTGGGTTGAGCACTGTGGGATGGAGTCAGTGGGTGCCAGACCTTGCCCCTGCTCTTCTAGGAGCACTCCTGTGTCCCTGAGGACCTGGATGTACCAACTTCATTGTCCATTGCCTGTGCCTTGCCCAGGTGTAGCTGACAGAGCAGCACTTGCTGCGCTGAGCCCCTGTGGCACCTCTCCTTGTCCCTTTTCCTTCTGCTGTCGATGGCATGGCCCCAGGGCTGAGCCACCCCTCCTTTCCCACCCAACCTGTGACCTCTCTGGCTCTGCAAATGTGACAGCCTCACAGGAGAAGACATCTTTCCCATGTAAGAAACCCATTTTGTCTGCATCTGATGAGTCCAGGGGTGACAGGGCACGTCAGGGAATTGCTGTATCTCAGTGTGGTGGAGAAGCAGGACTGAAGGCAAGAGCTCCAAGCCCTGGTGTGGGCAGGAGCTGTGAAGGGGTGACAGCTCTTGCCTGCTTGTTCCTCACATCTTCTGCAACAGATCTGTCAAAATATCCCAGGATTAACAAACAAGCTGCTATTAAAAGCTCCTGTGGGTCTCTGCTGACAGAAGCAGGGTAGGGAGCACATCGCAAGCATGCTGGTGGCAGGTGTGAGCAGACAGACACTCTGGGGAGGAGGTGATGGGCAGTGACCCAGGACCTAAGGCAGGGGTCCTGCTGGACTGCAGCATCCTGGCTGGGACCTTCTGTTTGGAGAGCTGAAATACCTACAGACAGTTCAGGGGTGAGCTGTGAGGTGAGAGCAGAATACTCCAGTTGCCACACCGGACCCACTCCACTCTGCCCGTGGAGCAGCTGGGAAAGGCATCACACACTGTGACTGGCTTAAGTGGAGATGTGTTCAAGCCCTCACCCAGCTGTAGGCAGGATCTGAGCTGGCTGCAGGAGGCCTGTGCAGAGGGGAGGACGTATGGTCCACGCAGAGCTTGCAGGGAGCAGCAGTGTACAACCTCGGGGCTGTTGCAGTGGCTGTGGAGCAGAGTTGCTTTACAGTGCAATAAAGCAATGCTTTACAAGCTGCTGTGCTAATTGCAAAGAAATAGGGAGGGCTGCTGAAGGCTGTCACCCCTTGAGGCCACTCTGCAAGGTGAAGATCTGAAACCATGGGGAGGAGGCTGGGTCCCACTGTTCCCAGGGCTGCTGCAGGGCTGTCATGTCTATGTCTTTCTACATCACTGAGCTCCCATACAAGCAGCCCCAAAGTGCAGGAAGGTGAGCTGGTGTCCTGTAAATAGAAAAATGACATCCCCAAAGGTGGGTAAATGGCTGCTCTGCAGATGTGTGGCATTTGCTGCCTGGACAGCCCTTTGCACACCTAACTTGTGTGCAGAGGGAGCTCCCACTTGAAGCTGGATGTGTTTGTGTTAGCTGGGGGGGGGGTGAACTGTGCTCCCTTCAGTGAACCAGCAGAGAAATAAAGCCCCCAAAGGACTGATTCACCTTCCAGCAGTGCTGGAGGTGCCCTGGTTTCTCCTGCTCTGGATGAGAGCTGCCTCCCTGCAGGCACCCTCTGCCCTCCCCCTCCCCAGCCAGCGCTCTGGGAAGCCTCGCTGCAAAGTCCTTCAGCTCCCAACCTTCTGGCACTTCATCCTCCAAGCGAAAACTTTGTCAGAGCCAGAGTGTTGCATAAACCAACTCTTCTGCAGAAGTTTAACCATGCAGATCCTTATGGCTGGTGAGCCAGAAAGTGAATGAAAGCTTGGGCTTGACGACCTTGGAGCTGGCATCCGTCAGAGCGGTTCCCGTTGGCAGAGCAGCGGCCGCAGGCCTGGGTGCTGTGCCAGCGTGGAGAAGATTTCCCCAGGGAGGGTGTAAGTACTGCCCACTTTATTTGTGTAAATCCACCCCCCCCCCCCCCCCCAGACATGTTTCCCTTCTTGCCTCTTTCAACCTGCTGTAAGCCTGCAGTGGTGCCCAGCTTGTGAACTCTTCCAGGAGCCATCCCCAGGTAGCTCCTGCCCTGCTCCCTCTGCATCTTCCCGGAGCGAGCCCAACCTTGTCATTTGCAAAGGCACTTTAAAAAAGAGGCCCTAATTAGTGTCTATAAATTGCTTTCTCTAACCTTTCCAAGTTGATGTGATCTGTTCCCTTGTTACTAAAAACCTTTTATGAGGTGCCTTAATTTTCCACCCACATTATTCGTCTCCTGAAGCTTTTTACATGGGCTTCCTGTGGCCAAGTCTGAGCGAGTGCATTTGTCTGTCTGAGAAGACTTTTTCTCCTGGGTTTTGTGCCCTTTGAAGGGCTCTGAGAATTAGAAAGAAAGAAAAAAAACCCACCCCACATCTCTTTTATCCCCAGCAGTCTGAGTGTATCTCTGGGTAGCTGGGCAGTGACTCCAGGCAGAAACGAAGAGTTTCTGTTCACTTAACAAAGGCATTTCTGGAGTTTTCAGCTCCATCAGCGTGGAAATGAAAGCTGTCCTCTCTGGGAAGCTGTGTGTGGGAGCCCTTGGCAAGGCTGGGGTTTGTTAATTTTGTTAATGGGGCTTGGTATCTCTTCCAAAAAGCACATATTTGGCCATGTTTAACTTGGCTTTTTCGTGCAATCTGGAGGTGATGCCAACGCAGGGTGGTTTGCATATGGCAGCTAACTAGGTGGCATCTGGGAGCACGAGCAATATTGAATGTGCAACTTCCTCTGTTGTCATAACAAGTAAATAATCTTCTTTTTTTCTCCCCCCTCCCTCTGAATTCCTGTCACTTCAATCAAGAGGGCAAATTATTTCCATAAGAGTTTGAGATGCCACTTCACCTGTTTGGAAGGAAAGTAATGCATAAATGCTACCCTCCTCTGGGCCAGCCCCAGCACCTCAATGTCTGTCTTGCAGTGAGGGGCCCAAAAACTGAAGCCAGTGTTTGAGGTGTGGCCTGACCCAATGCTGAATACAGGGAAACAATCACATCCTTCCTCCTGCTGGCCACACTGCTCCTGAGACAGTCCAGATAATGAATAAACATTGGATTTAGACTAGAATAGACCAGGTTGGAAGAGACCTTCGAGATCATCGTGTCCAGCCTATCACCCAACACCATCTAATCAACTAAACCATGGCACCAAGCGCCCCATCCAGCCTCTTCTTAAACAGCTCCAGTGATGGTGAGTCCACCACCTCCCTGGGCAGCCCATTCCAATGGGCAATCACTCTCTCCATGAAGAACTTCTTCCTAACATCCAGCCTAATCCTCCCTTGGCACAGCTTGAGACTGTGTCCTCTTGTTCTGGTGCTGGTTTGAACCACTTGTCCCTCTCATAAAGACAATCTGTTGGGATTCAAGGTGTTTTACATCAGAGACTGACCACTAACTGCTGCCAAGCCCAGGTTTGGGGTTTTCCTGATCTGGGTTAATTAGAAGATGAGCAGAGGGCTGGAGCCTCTCTCCTATGGACAGACTGAGAGAGTTGGGGCTGTTCGGTCTGGAGAAGAAAAGGCTCCAAGGTGACCTTCTTGTGGCCTTCCAGTATCTGAAGGGGGCTACAAAAAGCTGGGGAGGGAATTTTGAGGGTGTCAGGGGGGAATGGAACAAAAATAGAAGTGGGTAGATTCAGATTGGATGTTAGGAAGAAGTTCTCCCTCATGAAGGTGGTGAGATGCTGGCACAGGTTGCCCAGGGAGGTGGTGGCAGCCTCGTCCCTGGAGGTTTTTGCAGCCAGGCTGGATGTGGCTGTGAGCAACCTGCTGTGGTGTGAGGTGTCCCTGGCCATGGCAGGGGGGTTGGAACTAGATGATACCTGAGGTCCCTTCCAACCCTAACAATTCTATGATTTAATTGGCTTCTAAAATTTGGCTACAACGTGTTTTGGAGGAGAAACTTGGAGCTGTTGCTTCCTTGGCTGCATGGGCAAGGAAGACAGGCAAGCTGGGCATGGCTTTGGTTTGGAGGTGGTGTCAATGGTTGCTTCTTAATGCCACCATGAGTAAAGAGTTTCCCTTCCAAAAGGAGAGCTGAGCACTGGGGAGTAACAGCTGAAGCTCTCAGGGTTGTGCATGCAAGGTGCAGTAGGCTGTCTGCGTAAGGTCACCATCTGCTCTGCAAACCCTGCTCGGCCAACTCACGGCAGGGAGAGCTCAGGACGCAGTGCTGGGGATGTCAGGACTTCTGTCAGCCCAAGGCAGGTTGTCAGTGGGACACCTTAGTTCAACCAGGTGCCCAGGGATGTTCCTGCATATGACCAAGTGCTAAATCCTGGTGTTTAACCTTTCCCTTCCCTGTCCTGGTTGCTCAGCTTCCGAGGGCATGGAAGCAGCTTTGTGTGGCTGCTTATTTTCTGCTTGCTGCAGGCTCCCAAGTGTTGAAGCCAGAACTTCCTGACCTGAGCTGGATCGTACCTGCTGATGTATCAGTGGCTTTTTCTAGCCAGTAACTTCCCAGTTTGATTGTGAGCTCTCTCTGGGAGGAATCACTGCCTGCCACCAGCATGAGGGACCATGGAACCTTCTTCACAGAAGGAAGAGTCCCAGTCAATAAAGCATAAGGATGGGATGCAAAGCAAAACACAGGAGGATAAGCACAAGCAGGTAGGAAAACCATGCAGAGCTGAATGAGAAGGTGCAGCCATGGCCCTGGCTGTGGGCTGGATCAGGCATGGAAAGCAGCAAGCCTGGCTGCCTGCTCAGGGGGATAACAGTGTGGAAGGGCTGCTTGCTACAGCCCAGCCAGCTCCTCGCTCCAGGGGGCTGTGACACGGGATTTCTTGCAGGCAACATATTTCTTGCCTGCCTGGCTGCCTTCCAGCTATGTGCTGCTTCCTCTGCCTGTTCTGTCCCACTCCAATAACAAGGAACCAGAGAGTGCAAACAGCAGCTCAGCTGGGGACCTCTGCTATCTTCTGTGTGATAAGCAGCAGCGACCTGGAGTGAAAAATCTTCTGTCTTCCCACCCTGGGCATGGCCTCTGACAGCCATGGCTCTGCCTCCCTGCCATGCTGTGTTGTGATATCTAATCCAGCTCTGTCCAAAGGCCATGGGATGTGAGCCTGGTCCCAGCCAAGAGCTTGCTGCTACCTGGCATTTTGCAGCATCATTCTGCTCTCAAGTGCACTGTCAAAACCAAACCCACAAACAGCCCACAGTTCTGCAGCCAGGTATCAAACTCTTCTTTGCAAAAGAGTACTGGGGAGGAAGTGGTTCTTTGGTGGGGGGGTTGAAGCCTCCTTGCAGGTCTAAACCTCAGGTGGCTGTGTTACCCTGATGCAGTTGAAAATGCAGTGCTTGGATGTGTTTCTGGGCAGGAAGAACTTGGCTGTAAGCTGTGGCTGCAGGCTCTGCTTCCTGCCCCTTCTCCAGGTCAAGGAGAGCTTGAAAAGTGGATTCAATCTACTTTATTGGGGTTTTTCCCCCCACCCCAGATTTAAATGCCTGCCTTTCAGGATTGGGGCCAGCTCAGCTGGTGTAGATTTCTTCCCCTTGGAATCATGGAAAATAGAGGTTGAGAGGGTTTCAGGAGGTCATGTAATCCACCTCCTGCCCCAAGGCAGGATCAACTGTATCTAAAATGCTTGCTAATGAGGTTGGAGTTAGGTATCTCAGTGTATTTATAGGCACCTCCACAACACAGGAGCATATATACCTGTGCACGTGGCCCTGCTTCTCATTCAGTTCTGCATGGGTTTCCTACTTGCTGATGTTTATCCTCCTGTGTTTTGCTGTGCATCCCATCCTTACTCTTTACAGACTGGGACTCTTCCTCCTTCTGTGAAGAATGTTCCAGTTCTTAAAGGAGTATTTGCTATGGCTGTGCCTTAGAACCTTGTGCAGAGCTGCTTTGACATACACTATCACTGCTTGGTTTTTTCCCTCTGGAGGCTGGCCAGATCTTTGGGAAACCTTATCACCCACTGCAAATGTCTGTACAAAAAAGAAAATACTGAAGGAAAAAAAAAGAAAGAAAGGGTGGGGGGGGAAAGAGAGATCCTGGCAGCCTTGCCTACCCCCTAAACGTCACCCAAAGGATGCTAAATAGGCCAGGAAGCAAACTGTTTAATTCTGCCTGCTGATGCCTTTGTAATCAAGAGCCAAGATGCAATCAAGCACCCTGCACTCCCTTTAATTCAGGGAACAAGAGCCCATGTGCAGCTACCAGCAGGTGGATGCAGTTTCCACCAAGGTCCCTGCCATTTGCAGCTGCCTGTGGCTGGATTTGGCCTCTGGATTCCCCAGGCAGCCTGAGGCAGGCTTGCTGCAAACGTTGCTGGTGCAGGGCACTGGCTGTGGGCTGCTCTGTTGTGTGTCTCCTGCCCTGTATGCCCTGAGGGGCTTGGAACACAGCCCTGTGAGGAGAGGCTGAGGGAGCTGGGGTTGCTTAGCCTGGAGAAGAGGAGGCTCAGGGGAGACCTCATTGCTCTCTACAACTACCTTAAGGGAGGTTGTAGACAGGTGGAGGTTGGGCTCTTCTCCCAGGCAAGCAGCACCAGAACAAGAGGACACAATCTCAAGCTGTGCCAGGGGAGGTTTAGGCTGGAGGTTAGGAGGAGGTTTTACACAGAGAGAGTGATTGCCCATTGGAATGGGCTGCCCGAGGAGGGCACCATCACTGTTCAGGAGGAGACTGGATGAGGTGCTTGGTGCCATGCTTTAGTTGATTAGGTGGTGTTGGATGATGGGTTGGACTCAATGATCTTGAAGGTCTCTTCCAACCTGGTCTGGTCTGGTCTGGTCTATTCTATTCTAAGGAATGTGCCAGGTCATCACTAAACCACATCCCTCAGCACCACCTCTACACAGCTGTGAAACCCCTCCAGGGATGGGGACTCCACCACTGCCCTGGGCAGCCTGTTCCAGGGCTTGATAATCCTTCCATGGAAGAATTTTTTCCCCTGATGTTTCTGTCAGAGTGGCCAAGGATTTCAAGGTAGATTCTGGATTCCCTTTATCCTGGTGGTCTTGTCTGCTTCACCTGGCTTTGCTTTTAGGGTGGCACAGAGGACTGGTCCCTGCCATGAATGTAAGGGCACCAGGTTCTGAATTGGAACAGGGAACTTCCAAGCTCTTATTTATCTTTGTGTGCCTTTACCTGGGCTGATGAGAAATGCTATTAGTGTTAAAAAGCCAAAAGAAATGCTCCCCAAACAAACAATAAACCCTCTGAGGGCTTACTGCTACAGTGTCTGCCTCTGAAAAAGGGGAGACTAAAGCAGGAATTAACCTGAAGGTCAGCCTCACACATTGGTTGCCCCATCCCTGTTTCAACCCAGTTGGCAGCTGGTGGTTTCCACAGCAGAGCAGCAGGGAGCTTGTGTTTTGTGCTGTTACACCCACAGCTGTCTGGAAACAGCCCCAGTTTGAGTGGGTGGGGGAGATTCTGGCACCTTCAAACTGTTTCCGCTCTGGTCTGATTCAGAGCAGCAAAGGTTGGAGATCAAATGCTGATACCTGTCTGGTTCTGGTTGAAAGGATGACAGCAAGATGTGATGGCTTGGTGTGTTCACAGAATCATAGAACTGTCAGTGTTGGAAGGGACCTCAGGTATCATCTAGTTCCAAACCCCTGCTATGGGCAGGGACACCTCACACTGCAGCAGGTTGCTCACAGCCACCTCCAGCCTGGCCTTAGAAACCTCCAGGCAGGAGGCTTCCACCACCTCCCTGGGCAACCTGTGCCAGTCTCTCACCACCCTCATGGTGAAGAACTTCCTAACATTCAATCTGAATCTACCTCATTTCTAGTTTTGTTCCATTCCCCCCAGTCCTATCCCTCCCTGACACCCTAAAAGTTCCCTCCCCAGCTTTCTTGCAGCCCCCTTCAGATACTGGAAGGCCACAAGAAGGTCTCCTGGGAGCCTTTTCTTCTCCAGACTGAACAGCCCCAACTCTCTGTTTGTCTCCATAGCAGAGCAGCTCCAGCCCTCTGCTCATCCTTGTGGCCCTTCTCTGGACACCTTCCAGCACCTCCAGATCCTTCCTGTAACAGGGGCTCCAGAACTGAACACAGTACTCCAGCTGGCTTCCTTGTCCCATGCCATTGAGCAGACCACAGACATCCTGCAGCAGAGGTGCCCCATTCTAGTCCAAGGACTTCATGGTTTCCATTCAATATGATCCAAAGTCCTTCAAACTCTCTAATCTGAAGAGTTCTCTCTGCCCAAACCATCTGCTTCAGTACAAGTAAAATTTTGCCAGCAGGTTATTGTTCAATGGACATTATGAAGTCCTTAGGCTGAACTGGAGCAGCTCTGCTGCACTGAGGTTTCACTGCTGCACGTCTGCTCAATGGTTTGGGACAAGGAAATCAGCTTGGCAGTCCCTGTGAGTTGTCAGGAAGGAGCAGTGACTGCTGTAGAGCAGAGCCATCCCACTCCTGCTAAGAATGCAGAGAGAAGAGCCTTGGGCTCAGCTCTGTCTGAGGAGACAGGTGCTGTCATTCACCCTCTGGAGAGTCCATCAGCTTTACAGAGCCCAGCACCTGACCTAGAAACCAGGGCTTGGACAACATGTGGCACTCCCACGGAGAATGAGCTTCAGCCTACTTCAGCTCAGACTCTTCCCATGGCTCTCAAACTTTTCAGACCTGCTTTTGGTTTTATTTTTTTCCCCACTTCAGATCCTGTCAGTCTGTCTTTAATTAGCAAGGCTACAGCAGGGCTCGGTGGGAACTTTAATGGGACTCTTCCTTTAATTACAATTTTGGTTTGGTAGCCTGAAATAGCAGGAATGGGAAAGAGCCTGAGCTCCAGCAAGGAGGACACTCCCTGTAGGTTTGCAGTGCCATCCTCTTGGCTCTCAGGCAGTTGGCCACAGAATCGCCAAGGTTGAAAGAGACCTCAAAGATCATCAAGTGCAACCTGTCACCCAAGACCTCATGACTAAACCATGGCACCAAATGCCACGTCCAATCCCCTCTTGAACACCTCCAGGGGTGGTGACTCCACCACCTCCCTGGGCAGCACATTCCAATGGCTAACAACTCTCTCTGTGAAGAACTTTATCCTCACCTCCAGCCTAAACTTCCCCTGGTGCAGCTTGAGACTGTGTCCTCTTGTTCTGGTGCTGCTTGCCTGGGAGAAGAGACCAACCCCCACGTGGCTACAACTTCCCTTCAGGCAGTTGTAGAGAGCAAGGTGGTCTCCCCTGAGCCTCCTCTTCTCCAGGCTAAGCAACCCCAGCTCCCTCAGCCTCTCCTCACAGGGCTGTGCTTGATGCCTCTCCCCAGCCTCGTTGCCCTTCTCTGACACATTCAAGTGTTTCAATGTCCTTCTTAAACTAAGAGGCCCAGAACTGGACACAGTACTCAAGGTGGTCATAGAGGTTTGTTTCTTTCTGAAGCTGATCCTGTCATGACAATAATGATAAGTCCTGAAAGTGGCATGAAGCTCCAGCCCAGGCTGTAAGCAGTCAGCTTCCAACCTGCTGCTGGCTGCTGTGCCAAAACTGCAACATCCCCGAGCTGGTGGGGTGAGAGCAGGTCATGGAGAGCTGCTGCAAGTCTATTTTGCTTTTATTTGAAGGGTCAGTGAGCTCAAAACTCCATCTTATAAGAGCATAGAAGGATTCCCTGTGTGCTTTCATAGCAAATTTATCCTTCCATAACTTTAATCATGCAGCTGTGAAATCACAGATAGCTGTGAACGAGCTGCTGCTCTGCCCCCTGACCCAAAGTATTCTCATCTGCTCTGGCAATTTCCCATTGCTGTTCAGAGCAATGAAAGCTCTCACTGGAGTGCTGGTCAGCACTGAAGCTGCAGTGTGGATCCAAGCTTTGGGTCATCACTGCACTGTGCCATTCAGCTCTGAGGTTTGCCATGTAGTGGGGATGTCTGCAGCGTTGTTCTGTGTGGTTATCCTGAGGGGAGCAAGGGAGCAGGAAATATTCCATTCAAAGATTTGCCTCCCAGCAGAAGGACAATACTTTTTTTTCCCCCTGCTTGCCTCCTGTGAAGTGGGACTGACAGCTTGAATTGTAGCTAGAGGTGGAAGGAGCTGTGCCCAGAGCAGAGCAAGGGTGACGAGACAGAGGTCTGGCCATCTGGCTTTGCTTCATCCCTGTGGCATTCTCTTGGATTTGAAAGCTTCCAGAAACAGGTTGTTCATTCAGCCTTCCTGGACCAAGCTCTGATAGGAGCACATTCAGCTACCACTAGCTGGAGGAGGTGATGGTGCCCTGACTGATGCAGATCCCACTGTGATACTGTGTGTGGACTACCCCAGGTGCTCCTGCTTTTGGCAGTGGGGTTGACCCCATGATCTCTGGAGGTCCCTTCCAATCTCTAATGTACTGTCCTACTGTGATACCAGGATCAGGCTCCCCCTGAGAAGACAGGCATGGTTCTCCTAGGGAGTGTGTGTGCATCATATTCCCATGAGATACAGCACTGTGAACATCCCAGGAGAGCAGGGACATGCCCTGCCTCAGTCTGAGTGCCAGATTGTGTGTCAGGGACCACCTAACCACACCAGCACACCCCCTGGGAGCAGGATGCTGGGGGATCCATGTTGTGGCCATAGCCAGGGCTTGAACCAAACCTTTCCTGTGTGGCACTTCTGAAATGGGCTGAGCCAAGAGCCTTGGTGTGGCACCCTGGCTTCACCCTGCCTGTAATGGGGACGAGCTGCTTGGCACAGGGAGAAGGACACTGCCACCAAGCATCACTTACTCTAATTAAGTTTGGGGGGACTGGTTTGTTGTGTGTTTTTTTTTCTAATGACCTATTTTATCTCTTTGGACAGCTGCTTAACTGGGAAAGTAAGGTGGGGGCAGGGGGAGGGAAGCTGTCCTTATTTAAAAGGGTCCCCCACTTTAGCCTGGAAATCTGGGCCAGATCCGCTGGTACCTGCAGGCTGCTTTGTGTGACCCTGGTGAGGAAAGCAGCCAGAAATGTCACTTTAGAGCTGTTTTGCTTTGCTTGATGAATCTGGATCAGTGTCTCTCTCCTTCCTAATCAGGTTAGTTTTCCTTTGATCTACCCCTGTTAAGAGAAACCTAAACTGATTTAGCTGCTCCCATCCATTTGCCTGATGGCTCTTCCCATGAAGCCCCCTCAGCTCTGCCTTAATCACTGTGGAGCTGCCTGATGCTGTAGCAGGTGACACTCCAGTGTATAACTTAGCCAGTATTCACTGGGAAGGTTTTGCCAGATGTTTTGTTTGATTTGATTCGAATTTTTTTGGACAGATGAGCTTGGAATTGGCAAATGCAGGAGAAGACAATTGCTGGTAGCTGTCAGAAGGGAAACACTAATTGTCAATCATGTTTTATTGAGCCCCTGTTGAACTGATTTGCTGTAGAAAACATCATTTCCTTGCACTCCTCCTTCAGGAAATCTGATTTGTTTATTTCTATGTGAGCTCTGCTCTCTTGGTGATGGTGATGTATGCCAACATAGAAGGGGGTGGTGGAAACTAGCTCAGGGTTAAAATCTGTGACACCTGGAAATTTAAACGACCCATTTTTAGGAGCACAAAGCCTCTCTCCGTGCTGGTGTGCCATAAAATCGTTGCAGATGTGTCCTCCCTGTCACTTTTCCCTCTTACACCCTTTCCATGCCTGTGATTGACAGCACTGCTAGAGCACAGAATGGTAGGGGTTGGGAGGGCCCTCTGGAGATCGTCAAGTCCAACCCCTCTGCCAGGGCAGCTTCACCTAGAGCAGACATCCAGGCAGGTTTGGGTGGAATCCAGAGTTGGAGACTCCATCCCCTCTCTGGGCAGCCTGCTCCAGTGTTCCACCACCCTCAACGTAAAGAAGTTTCTCCTCACGTTTAGATGAAGCTTCCTGCGTTCAAAGTTTGGGCTCATTACCTTTTGTCCTGTCACTGGGCAGCACTGAAAAGAAAACTCTCCCCACCCTCCTGCCACCCACCCTTTAAGCCCTGAGAAGAGCAGCAGGGTTTAGTCAATGCAGTGGCTCGTTTGATTGCTCTCAACGCGTTTGAGAACGACCCTCCGGTTACCGTGGGACGAGACAGGACTCGCTGGGGCAGATTTGGGTGCTCGGGCTCGCTGGGGCAGATTTGGGTGCTCGGGCTCGCTGGGGCAGATTTGGGTGCTCGGGCTCGCTGGGGCAGATTTGGGTGCTCCGCCTCGCTGCGGAGCTTGGCTGCGGCGCTGCCCTTGCCGGGACTCGGCGCAGCAGCGAGGCAGCAGCAGCGTCCCCTGGGATCGCCCCCTTAGCAAAGCTGCTGGGGCAGTCGAGAAGGAAACGGAGTTTTGTAGCGAGTTATCCTCCGTGGTGGTTGTGTGTGATGTCTAAAATGTGCTTAATGCACTCAAGCAGGCTGGAAAGGCAGGTGGAGGAAAGGGACACCTTCCACAGATGCTCGCACAGCCCTTCCCTGCCTCCAGACTGGTTTGGGTTTTCTCTTGTGGTAAGTTGAGCAGGGCTCAGCAGTGTCCCCTGAGCTCCTTTCCCTTGAGAAAGGGAAGTGTTGTTTGTCAGGGGAGAAGTGGTACCCTCTGTGACATGGGCATGGGGGAGCTCATCCAGGATTGTGGCCAAACAGGACCCATCAGTGGGTCAACATAGCCTGGCCCCTGCCCTTCACTGCTGGTTTAGTCCTGGGGGTGTGCTTCAACAGCACATTTCTCCTCTGGAAATAGCAGAAAGGATGGGATAGCCAGCCAAGAAGTTGAAGCAACCTTGTCATAAAAGTTTAGTCCACTCTCTGAAGAAACAACTTGATTTAGATGCTCTGAGGTGGAGGAAGGAAGGACCAGATGGCTGCAGAGCATCCTCGAGCTGCTGACAATGCAGTGATCTCTTCGGAGAGTCCCCTGAAGAACCTTTTCCAAACGCTCTTGGATTTTTACTGCAGAACAGAAATCCAGGAGGAGGGGTTGCATATCTTGCCCAGCTGCTCTGGGACTCAGGTCTACCTCAGTTCCCATCAGATGGGGGCTCTGGTGACTGGTGCTGGTGGGCTGGTGCTGGGGTGGAGGAGGTGGCTTTGCCTTGCATCTTGTTCCCTTCCCACGGTGACTCTGCGTATCGCAGCTGCTGTGATTTGTTCCTCTCCACCTGCAGTGGGGATGGCCTTGTTTGAACCTCACCCTCATGTGCTGAGCAATCATAGAATCAATAAGGCTGGAAAAGACCTCAAAGATCATCAAGTCCAACCTATTACCTAATACCTAACACCTCCTGACAACTAAACCATGGCTCCAAGTGCCACATCCAATCCTTTCTTGAATACCTCCAGGGATGGTGACTCCATCACCTCCCTGGGCAGCACATTCCCATGGCCAATTACTCTTTCTGGGAAGAACTTTTTCCTCACCTCTAGCCTAAACCTCCCCTGGCACAGCTTGAGACTGTGTCCTCTTGTTCTGGTGCTGCTTGCCTGGGAGAAGAGACCAACCCCCACCTGGCTACAACCTCCCTTCAGGTAGTTGTAGAGAGCAAGAAGGTCTCTCCTGAGCCTTCTCTTCTCCAGGCTAAGCAACCCCAGCTCCCTCAGCCTCTCCTCCCAGGGCTTGTGCTCCAGACCTCTCCCCAGCCTTGTTGCTCCTCTTTTATGGATGCTTTATTTACTGAGCTCCCTGGTGCACACATTCTCCCCTTTCATCTTCTTGGCGCTGTTGTGCACAGAGCATCTCAAACCAATTTGCTTTACTGGGTGTCTCTAGAGATACAGCCCACTTGAGGAGCAGCCTCACTGGGGACCATGGCTCCAGCAGTGAAGAGGTTAATGTGTCTGTGCCAAGAGCTGTCTGTGCCTCATGCCAATCCTGATTGTCATCTTGCTCCTTTTAGCCCCCGCAGTTGTTCTGTCCCCAGAGCACTGTACGTGGCCATTTGATCCAGGAGGGACAAATGCTTGTTGGGAATCTGTTCCCTGCTCCAGTGCTCCTGCTGCCCTGTTAGGGTGGAAGAGGAGCCTGCTGCTCCTTCTTGTGTCCTCCAACTGAAAGGACCTGGTTATGGGTGGAGATCTTGGCCAGCAAAATGTGCCCCATCCCTTAATACTGAATCACAATTTAGGCAACCAGGACCTATTTTAGCTCACATTTTGCTGGTGATCCTCTCCTCCCCAAGTGTACTGGATGGAGGAAAGGTGTGTGGAGCCAAGCCAGAGGTTCCAGCTGTAGGAGCTGGCAGCAGCCAGGGCAGCAGCAGTCTGTGTTTGTTTTTCAAAGGGGAATAGCTGCAATTTGGTTCAAGGTTTGTAGGTCAGGTTTCCATTATACAACTGTACTGGTTGCAGCTGCTCCTGTGAGATCCAGACCTTGCTGGATCCTCCTGGTCTAGGTGGGGGTGCCTTTCCCCAGGAGTTATTCTTTGTACAATCCTAGAACAGTTTGAATCAGAAAGAATGCTTTAGAGGTCATCTGGTCAGACCTCTCTGCAGTGAGCAAATGGGATGGACACCTTTATGATGAGGTGCACAGAAACAACCAGGATTTCTCTGTTGTAGCTCTGACTGGGGTGGTAATGGAGGCTTGGAGTGGGATTTGCTTCTGTGAAATGTGGGAAACATCTCAGGAGTGTTTGTTACACACAGCTGCTGGGGAAGAAATCTATTCTTTTAAGGCTGTTGGTTTTTTTCAGACCAAGTAGGACCAAAAATAGTGGAGGGAAGGATGTGGTTGATCACAGGGGTGGCAATGGGGATCAGATCTGCAAAACAGGTACAAGTGCTCTTGGCACAATTCTCACAGGGCAGGCAGAGCTCTGCCTGTCTTTGAAGGACAGGATAGCTTGTGTAAGGAAGGTTATAGCCCTGGTTTGGTAAGGGAGAGTTCAACCCTCCCATTTCCTTTCATAAGGGGTAGAAGGGTCTGTGGTGTCTCCAGGAACCAGAGCATTTGGACTCCTGTCCTCCCTAGCTCTTGCAAGAGGTATTGAGATGCTACAGGCCTCTTCTGCTGGGTGTTGATCAGCAGAACCAGCATCTGGTGCTCCTTCCAGAAAACCAACACCTGGTATTCTGTCCAGAAGCTGGCCCAGTTGCTCAGCTGGGCTCAGTGCTGGAGATGCTGAATTTGGGGGTTAGTGGCAGGAAATGTGGTGGAGTGCCCAGCCCAAGGGGCTGCATGGAGCTGCACTTCTTCCCAGTACTGTGCCTGAGCTTTAAGCTGATTCCCAGGTTCCTGTGCTGGCAGTGGGATCCACCCCTGCAACCTGGGAAGCAGTGCTGCCAGCAGAGCAGTGCAAGCAGCCACTTAAGCATTAATTACTTTAATGAACTTACTGAAGGGGGAGTTAGCTACTGAAGCATTTTGTGGTTACTGTAAATGTTCAAGTCCAAATACCAGACTGTGGGATTGATGGGGGAGGTGAGAGGGAGCTCAGGCCTGGCTTTTCTCTTGTCTTAATGTTCCAGGTGTGGGGTTTTCAGGTAATTTAATGATGCAGCTTTTTCTCCTGTGTTGCACAGAAGCAGCCATGGCAGAGTGTTGGGAGGTCCTCTCTGTGTGGCTGTGAGGGATGCTGTGAGTACAGGGCAGCCTGCCAGTCAAAGCCCAGGAGATGGGTGTCACCTCTCTTGCATTGTGACAGCTAAAAGGTGTCCCCATGATGCTTGGGCTCTTGCAGTGGTAAATATGTGATGAAATCCCCCCCTGCTGTGAGGGATCTGCTGCTCTCATAAGCAAACAGGATGGAATAAAATGGCTCATTAACAGGGCTGGGTTTAATAGAGAAGTAAGTAGAGCTTTCACCACTGTGGAGAGGAGAATGGTCCTGCCCTTGCTAATGGCAAAAGGTAATGGGGAATTGCAGTGCCTGGTAATTGTTTTGCACAGCACAGTTTTTCTTGGGAAAGGCAATTCTCTGGCAAAACTGAAGCTGCTCTCCACTGCTGCAGAAAGGAAAACTCTCAACTCCTGTGCTCTGACTCTGGTTGAAAGGAGGCATTCCACTTGCACTACCAACATGGAGAGCTGGACAGGGTCTTTCATCCCAGGACAGGAGACCTTTCCCTTCACCCCTCTGAGAGAAGTGGGATATGTTGCTCTCCCTCTGCAATTCCTCGTCCCCAGCATTGAGGTTCTGGGATCTGAACACCTTCAATGCTGAGAGCTACTGCTCTGATAAATGGGATGCTTTAAACCTGCCTCAGAGCTGGAGCAATGAGGTGTACTTTAATTTGCTGGTTCAAACGATTTAATTGATCAGCTCAGCATGGAAATACAAAATAGAATCAATCCCTGTATGAGCTGAGGCTGAAGAGCTCTTCTCTGAAACATCAGTGACCTGGTCTGAAGCACTAAGGCATTTCACATGAAGTACAAAAACCTCAGACTGACCCCAAAGGCTGTCAGAGCAGTCTTGCAAGTGGTGGGAGTCCTGAGCTCACAACCCCAGTTTGGGTCTGGACCATCCCTCCCCTCCTGTGGGGCAGCATCCATCTTCCTCTGCTGCCACGTACACAGCTCCTCAGCCCTTTGTGAGAGGCAGCTGGTTTTTTCTCTCTGCCCAGCTCTGATCTGAAGGGGGTTGCTGAAATCAAGCTGTATTCTGCAGATGAAAGTTTTAGGCTGCCTGAGATGGCTTTTGAAAGGGAAGGAGTCACTCACTGAGAGAGAGAAGTGCTCCTGACCCCCGTGTGTGGTTTCTTTCTTTTCTACATCAAAGTGCAGGAAGCTCAGCAGAGGGGAGCTGGCAGCAGGCTCTGTCGTGTGGTGAGCCCACACAGGGCTGGCACCTGCATGTCTGCAGGGTGGGAGTTGGAAAGGACCTCTGGGGATCATCCAGTCCAAGCCCCTTGCTAAAGCAGGGTCACCCACAGCAGCTTGCCCAGGAGCACAATGGCCAGGCTGGTTGGGAATCTCTCCAGAGGAGCCTCCACAACCTCTTTGAGCAGCCTGCTCCAGGGTTCTGGCACCCTCACAGCAAAGAAGTTTCTGCTCCTGTTCAGATGGAACTTCCTGGGTTCCACTTGGTGCCCATTGCCCCTTGTCCTGTCCCTGGGCACCACTGACAAGAGGCTCCATCCTTTTGCCCCCACTCTGTAGTTCTTGCTGTGCATTGCTCAGATCCCCTCTGGGGCTGCTCCTCTTCAGGCTCAGCAGCCCCAGGGCTCTCAGCCTTTCCTCCTCACAGAGATGTCCCAGGCTCCTCAGCATCTTTGTAGCCTCTGCTGGAGTCTTTCCAGTAGTTCCCTGTCTCTGGGCTTGGCTGAGGTGGCTGAAGGCAACAAGTGGGACTCTTTTACTTCTCCATTTTCTGATAAGTCTAAATGACCTGTCAAGTGCTCAGGCTGCTTCCTCGTGGGCTAATCTCCCAGCAACCATGAAGTTATCTATATTGCATCATCCCAGCCTGGGAACACTCATGCTGAGATGGTGGGAAGCAGAAATTACACAGAACTTGTGACAGGAGGAGTTTGAGGGAGCTTTCAACTTTGTCTGCTGGGGCAGGTGAAGTGTCTTCTAAATCAAGGCAGGCTGCATGCTCAGCACTTGGCACTCAGGCTGTAGACCAGCCCAGGCTGGATCCCTGTGTGCCTGCTTGGTGTTGAACTAATGTAAAGGGTCTTTTGTGTAGCCCCTGAGGAGTCATGGAGGGGCATCTCAAACCTCCTTTGATGAAATTAGGAAACATTGGGGAAATTTAACTTTGTGTTCTGCTGTTCCTCTGGTTTATCTTTTTTAACTTGGATGCTCAAGGTGTCAGGTCCTAAATTTGGCCTGCAGAACGTCCTGGGCTCAGCTGGGACAGAGTTAATTGCCTTGCCAGTAGCTGGTGCTGTGCTGTGGTTGGATGTAGTGACAAGGCTGCTGTCACACTGGTGTTTAGCTGCTGCTCAGCAGTGCCCACACTGAGTTCTGGTCTCTCCAGTTTGCTGTGCTCTGCCAGAAGCTGGGCTGGGGGCTAATGGCCAGGACAGCTGACCCACACTAGCCAAGGGGCTATTCCACACCACAGGACATCATGGCCAGTGTGTAAACTGGCTGGGAGAGGGTGATTGCTGCAGGGGCATTGGCCAGCAGTGATGAGCAATTGCACTGTGCATCACTTCTCTGTCCTGGGTTGCATAGAATCAGTAAGGTTGGAAAAGACCCCAGAGATCAAGCCCAACCTGTCACCCAGCACCAGAACACAAGGACTCAGTCTCAAGCTGCACCAGGGGAGGTTCAGACTGGATGTTAGGAAGAAATTCTACACAGAGAGAGTGATTGCCCATTGGAATGGTCTGCCTGGGGAGGTGGTGGAGTTGCCATCATTAGAGGTGTTTAGGAGGAGACTTGATAGGGTGCTTGGTTGCCTGGTTTAGTTGATTAGGTGGTGTTGGATGATAGGTTGGACATGATGATCTTGAAGGTCTCTTCCAACTTGGTTTATACTATTCCAAACACCTCCTGACTAACTAAACCATGGCTTCAAGTGCCACATCCAATCCTTTCCTGAACACCTCCAGGGACGGTGACTCCGCCACCTCCCTGGGCAGCACATTCCAGCAGCCATTTATTCTTTCTGGGAAGAACTTTCTCCTCACCTCCAGCCTAAACATCCCCTGGCACAGCTTGAGACTGTGTCCTCTTGTTCTGGTGCTGCTTGCCTGGGAGAAGAGACCAAGCAAAGAGCTTCATGGTGCCCACTTGCTGAGTGAGGTCAAGCCCCAACACACAAGTGGAAACCTGCAGCAAGCTGATGCTGTGCTCCTTGTTGCACAGACCATCCTCAACCAGATCAGGCTCAGGAGGTGGACAGTCTCCAGCTCCAGCCCCTGGCTGGGGGTGGGACCAGTGTCCTCTGTGCACAGCAGCCATCACCTGGATTTGTTTCTCCACCTTGTCAGGTCTGTTGCTTAGAGTGTAAGTGTTGCTGCAGCTGTGAAAGACCTGCAGCTCTGCCAAGCTCAGGTGTTAACTTCAGCCTCAGCTCTTAAATGTATGAGCTGCTTCCCATGCAGTGCCGAATACCTTTGATGGTATTGGTGTCTTCTCTGGGGGGGTTGCTGGTTGCCAAGGGCTGGGAGAGCCATCCCTGTGGCTCTCTCATCCATTTGGTTCTGCTGAAGACAAATGTGAAGCCTGGGGAGCTGAGGGGCATGGGTATTTCTGGGAAATGCCCCTGCTTGGTGTGCACTGGTGCCAGGGTCACCCACCCCTCCGGGCCAGGTCCCACCCAGGGGCAGAGTGCTGCCAGCTGAGTGACTTTGTGCAGTTGCTGGGTGGCTGGTGACAGCTGCCCACTGCCTCTGTACCCCGAGCTGTCATGGGCACCACGGGGCAGCAGCTGTGCCAGGCTGATGCACAGCATTGGGGGTTGCTTTGGGACTGGAGGTGCTGGAGCTGTAGAGCCAATGGGATGTGCTTTATCCTCAAAGTACAAGAGGAGTTCTGAGCTGCTGAAGGGGAAATTGGAAGAGAAGTGATATGAAATCTGGGGGCAGTAGTAGCATCTAATCAGCCCTGGCCACTTGCAGGCTTCTGGGATCTGGGTTTGTGAGAGAGGGGAGGGGGAAAGATGGGTTGTCCTGGCTGGGTGGCTAGTGAGGAGCAGGAAGGGTTGCCACATGTGGGCTTGCTGACCAAACATGCTTCATTCTCCACCTCAGTGACAGCATCGTGCCTGATTTGTAGCTAAACAAAGTGTGCTGCCACACTGCAAGCCCTGCAGATCACCTCACTCCTCTGCCTCCTGGAACTTGCTCTCCTTGCCCAGCCCCAGTCCTCAGTGTGGTCAGCAGGCAGGGCCAGGATGAATGCTGGAGAGCTTCCCACGGGAGCGACACCAACCGGGAGCTGACGCCAAGCCAGGGCCTTGGGGTTCTGTGCAGAACATCCATGGACACAGCTACTGAGCTCTGTCAAACACAGTGTTCTGCTCGGGGTCTGGTTGGAGCTGTTAGTGTTGAGGCTTCAGCTGCTCTGCCCAGTTCCTCTCGGCTGAACAGCCAAGAGAGCAGGGGCGAGGGAAGGAAGAGTTTTCCTGTGCTTAAAGGGCAGAGCTGGGAGCAGGGACTCAAGGGCACTGTCACAGCTGTGCCATGGACTGTCACTGCGACCTTGGCAAAGAAACCTGAGCCTCCAGAGTCTGGGACTAACTCGGGCTGAGATGTCACATCTGTGAAACGAGGCAGATACTGATTGTCAAATCCCAGGAGACAGCCTGGAGCTCACTCTGCTGCTGGCAGCAGGGCTTTCAGACATCCCTGGATGAAAGGCTCTGCTGAAATACAAATCTCTGGAGTTGTGGAAAATTTGCTGCTGAATCATTGCAGGTTGCAAGAGCAGAAGAGTTGCTGGAGCTAAGGATCACTTGGTGCTTCCGTGGTGAAGTTCAGGCTGCTGCTAAACTTGCATGAGGGTAGCTCTTGCTTTTGAAAAGGAAACCTCAAGCTCTCTTTCTCTGACCAAAAAGTAAAGAAAGGGGAGGACTTCCTGCTTGGTAGGCATTTCCCTTCCAGCACTGCAGGGCCATGCAGTGTTTCCAGTAAGAAGTGGTGCTGCCTGGCAGGGGGTGATGATTTAGGAGATTGCACTTTAACTCCTGCCACAGTCTCCCTTCTGGGGTAATGGTGTGAGACACCTCAGGGCTGGCTTGGACCTGGGGGCTGGCACCAGCTCCCTCAGCTGCCATGGCACACAAAGATGTGTCTGAGAGGGCTGCAATACAGAGTGTGTCACACCACACTCTGCCTCACACAGGCATTGAGGCCTTGGCTGCCTGGCACCCTGTTCTGTGAGCAATGCACGGGAGCAGACCGAAGGATGTGATGTGGTCCTGCATCTCTTAGAATCATGGAATCAATATGGGTGGAAAAGAACTCCAAGATCATCAACTCCAACCTGTCACCAATCTTAAAAGATCTTCATCCCCAATGTACTCATCCTAAACTGAAAGGAGACAAAGTTGGAGGGGGGAAAAAAAGCCCACCAAAACGTGTTGATCCATAGAATCAGTCAGGGTTGGAAGGGAGCACAAGGATCATCTAGTTCCAGCCCCCCTGCCATGGGCAGGGACACCCCACACTAGATCAGGCTGGCCAGAGCCTCACCCAGCCTGGGCTTAAACACCTCCAGGGCTGGGGCCCCAACCACCTCCCTGGACAACCCATTCCAGGGCTTCACCACTCTGACAGTGAAGAACTTCTTCCTCACATCCAGTCTGAATCTCCCCACCTCCAGATTCAGAGTGGATGCTGCTGAGAGTGGAGAAGGTACCAAAACAGCCAAAGCAGCTGGAGCTTCTCTAAAGACCAGTGCAAGGTTAGGGAAGCACAACAGAAAATGGATCTGTGAAGTGAGCCAGGCTGAGGAGCAGAGGAGCCAGAGAGCCCAGGCTGCTGGCAAGCTCCTGGTCTGTGGTCAGCAGGCTGTCACCCCAGGGAATCCTTTGGTATCAATCCAGAGCAGCTTGAAAAGCAGGTATGTGTTTCCTGAGCCCTCCACCAGAACCTCTTTTCCGTTACTCTAAATAGAAAGTTTCCTGTTTTATAACTGAGGCTCTTCAAACACATTCATGTGGCTCAGGTCAACACACAGCTGCTTAGCTGAGGCCCTGAAACACGAGCTGGGGCAGAGGCTGTTGACTCTGGAACCTAATAACACTTTCAAATGGCAATAGGAACTATTTCCTGCTGCACAGAGCATATTAGGGTATCCTCTTGCTTGCAGGGGCAGGCTGGCTCTGCCTGGACCTGGGGGGTTATTGCACTTCTGTGGCTGGACCACAGAGGGACCTTGGCAGGCTGGAGAGGTGGGCACAAGCCAGCCTCATGAGGTTCAACAAGACCTGGTGCAGGGTCCTGCATCTGGGTCAAGGCAATCCCAGGCACAAATCCAGGCTGGGCAGGGACTGGCTGGAAAGCAGCCCTGAGGAGAGAGCCTTGGGGGTGCTGGGGGAGGAGAAGCTCACCAGGAGCTCTCAGTGTGCACTTGCAGCCCGGAAAGCCAAGCAGAGCCTGGGCTGCAGCAAGAGAAGTGTGGCCAGCAGGGCAAGGGAGGGGATTCTCCCCCTCTGCTCAGCTCTGGGGAGACCTCACCTGGAGTACTGCCTCCAGTTCTGGAGCCCCTAGTACAAGGACAGACTGAAAGAGTTGGGGCTGTTCAGTCTGGAGAAGAGAAGGCTCTGAGGTGACCTAATTGTGGCCTTCCAGTATCTGAAGGGGGCTACAAGAAGGCTGGGGAGGGACTTCTTAGGATCTCAGGTAGTGATAGGACTAGGGGGAATGGAATGAAGCTGGAGGTGGGGAGGAAGTTCTTCCCCATGAGAGTGGTGAAGCCCTGGAATGGGTTGTCCAGGGAGGTGGTTGAGGCTCCATCCCTGGAGGTGTTTAAGCCCAGGCTGGATGAGGCTCTGGCCAGCCTGATGCAGTGTGAGGTGTCCCTGCCCATGGCAGGGGGCTTGGAACTAAATGATCCTTGTGGTGCCTTCCAACCCTGACTGATTCTATGATTCTATGATCTCAGAGCTCTTTCCCAACCAGAACAGGTCAATGATTCTGCTCCTCAGCTCACCTGTAGCTGTGTTCATGCAACTGGCCAAGCTCTTCGTGTACTCAGCTGCAAAATTTACCTCCTGACACCGTTGCTCTCTCTTACCTCAGCACTTATTAAGCTGCAGTTTCTATTAAAGCCAATTATGTATTTATTCATGTTAATTTGGGGCTGCATTTCCTTTTTTGGTAACCTGAAAGATCTACTTTTCCAGTAAGCTCAGTGTAGAGAGCAGAGGTGATGGCTGCTGCAGGGCTCAGTAGATAGGGTTTTGGTCCAAGGCATCCAAAGTAGTTTCTGGGCAGGCTACATGTAAGTGGGCTGCTCTGGGCTGCTCAGAGCAAAGGCTTTGATGTTGTGTTTCTGGGTGGGTTTGCATGCATGACTTCCAGGAAGAGCTGTTTGTAGGAAGAAAGCTGGAAGTAGCCTGAGCTGCAGGAGAACAGGAGGACTTGGCCAAACACTTCCTGGCTCTGTAGGTGCTCTTTGTCTAACTCTGCCTGAAACATGGAGGGCAGTGAGGTGTGCTGCTTGCATCTCCCAAACCCAACATTCCAGGTGGGAACTCCAGAGGTGCAGGTTCCTACATGGCTGTCCCTCAGTGTGTCAGTGTCCCTTGCTCAGGCCCCTGGCTCATGTGGGTCTGACTGCAGCAGGACAATTCCCTCTGCACGTTCTCAGTGCTGTCTGCTGAGTATCCTAACAGCTAGCACCGCTCTGCTCATCCCTGCAGCTTCTGAGTCATCCTGGGGAAACTTGGCCTTGGTCTTCTTGATCCATACCTCCACAAGTCTGACTTCAGTTTGGGTTTTCAGTGCTTTTTTAAATCAGGATCTGTTCAAAATACCTACTCCAAAATGCCTCTTAAAGAGAGAAGAGGCTCTTTGGCAGCCCAGGTGTCCCTGTTGTAATGGTATTGGGGAATCTGCTCTCCTGGCTCCCTGCCCACAGGAATCCTGCTGCAGGCAGCTGAGCCCAAGGGTTATGTAAAGCATTCATCCCTTTTCAAGCCCAGCATCTGTGTGAAAAAAACCATAGCAGAATGATTTCTTCAACAACAGGCAAGGAATGGGAAACCAAGAAACTAATCTGTGGCTTTGGTTCTCCTCTCTGTCTTTCATGTCTCTTGCATGGACCAATTCCACTGTTAGCCTGAGCAGCAGGAGGTGAGGAGGATGCTTTTGAATATGATGCTATATCCTTAGAAAGTCCTTGTCAGATGGCAGCATCCTCTTCTATTATTTTTTTTTCCCCTCTTGAAATGAATTTGGCTTTGTTTCTGCTGTGTCCTTTGGGCACTGCTGGTTGCAGATGGGTAACTTGCACACTGTTACTTCCCTGAGTAATCCCAAGTGGATGGCAGCCATAAAAGAAAGCTGCTTCTGCATCACTGGCACTAAGCTGATTATCAGAGCCTGAAGCCCTGGAGATGCAGAACTGGGAAAATATGGGATGCAGCAGGGTGTGAGCACCTGCCTGTGGCCTATTCATCCAAGATGTGGCTATAGAATTGCAGAATCATAAAATCATTTTGGTTGGAAGAGACCTTTATGATCACTGAGTCCAGCCTGGCACTGCCAGGCCGCTCCTGAAGCCTGTCCCTCAGTACCACATCTTCATGGCTTAGAAACCCCTCCAGTGATGGGGACTGCACCACTGCCCTGGGTGGCCTGGTCCAGAGCTTGACAACATTTCTGAGGAAGAAATTGTTCCTCATGTCCAACCTAAACCTCCCCTGGTGCAACCTGAGGCTGCTTCCTCTTGTTCTATCACTTGTTACTAGGGAGAAGAGACCTCCATCCAGCCTCCTTTCAGGGAGTTATAGAGAGCTCTCCCCTCAGCCTCCTCTTCTCCAGGCTCAACACCCTCAGCTGCTCCTCCCCAGCCCTGTTCTCCAGACCCTTCCCCAGCTTTGTTGCCCTTCTCTGGACCTGCTCCAGCACCTCAATGTCCTTCTTGGAGTGAAGGACCCCAAACTGAACCCAGTATTTGAGCTGCACCCTCTCCAGTGCCGTAGACAGCTCTCCCCTACAGGGTTGGTCTTGGTGCTCTGCTACTGTGCACAGTCATAGAATATTTTGGGTTAGAAAGGACCAGTGCTGGACAGGGGTCAAAGCAAAGAGCAAAAAATTGATTGAAACAGACACAAAGAGGGAGAGAAGAACTGGGCCTGATGCATGGAGCACATTTGTGAGCTGCTGGCAGCTCTCACTTGCTATCAGAATAAAACTGGAGTACGAAGCAGACTCTGCAGGCAGAGGCTCCTTGGGGAATGTGTCCAGAGAAGGGCAACGAGGCTGGGGAGAGGCTTTGAGCACAAGCCCTGTGAGGAGAGGCTGAGGGAGCTGGGGTTGCTTAGCCTGGAGAAGAGGAGGCTCAGGGGAGACCTTATTGCTGCCTACAACTACCTGAAGGGAGGTTGTAGCCAGGTGGGGGATGGTCTCTTCTCCCAGGCAAGCAGCACCAGAACAAGAGGACACAGCCTCAAGCTGCACCAGGGTAAGTTTAGACTCAAGGTGTGGAGAAAGTTCTTCACTGAGAGAGTTGTTAGCCATTGGAATGTGCTGCCCAGGGAGGTGGTGGAGTCACCATCCCTGGAGGTGTTCAAGAGGGCATTGGACATGGCACTTGGTGCCGTGGTTTAGTCCTGAGGTCTGTGGTGAGAGGTTGGACCTGATGATCTTTGAGGTCTCTTCCAGCCTTGGTGATTCTGTGATCAAGGATGTGTCCTCTTCCAATCAAAATCAGACCCAGATGTTTTTTGTCCTGGAGAGAAGCAGCACCTGGGGCTGAGTGTAGCTGTGTGCAATGTCCCTGCCTGGGCCAGTGTGGCAGGGAGCAGATGGGGCTCCGCTGGCCTCTTTCCAACCTTCCCAGGTTTGGTGGCTGTGTTAGAGTGTGTGCCCAGCTCTAAACTGGGTGGGAGGTGTCTTAGCATGCTTTGAACCTTCCTCAGAAGGCTGGGTGAGCCATCATTATGGGATGGCTCTGCTGTAGCTCAGCAGGCAAACGGGGCCATGTGTATTTTTAGCTGCACTGAACGTCTGAAGCTGCCCGAGTGTGGGATTTTGTTTTCTGTGAGTGGGGTTCTTGTTGTTGTTGTTTTGGGTGGGGGTTTTTTGGTTGCTTGGGGTTTCTTCTTGTTTGTTTGGGGTTTTGTTGGCTGTTTGGGGTAATTTTGGCTGTTTGTTTGTTTGCTTGTTTTAGTCTTTGAAGAGTTTAGCATGGCCCAGGGTGGGCTCTCAGCTGTACCTTGCAGAGAGTGGAGGGTAAGGCTGAGTAAGTTGTTGCATCCTGCTGTTGCTCGGGGCTTAGTTATGCTCTTCAACAGGGATATCACAGTCTGCTGTGTTGGGAAGCTGGCTGCTTTGCTGGCAGAGTGCTCACAGCTTCAGTGCTCTTTTCCTGGCAGTGTTTCTCCTGTGTAATAACTGTCCTTGCAAAACCATAGCTGTAAACATGCAGCTTCGAAGTAGCTGAGCCCATCCATAGGACCATGCCTGGCAGGCTGGGGACCAGGCTCTCTAGACCTTTGCCAACACATCAGTGTGGCACAGACACCACTGGTATCTCATGACAAGTAATTCTGGGCAGGGTTTCTTCTGCTGTGCTGGGTTTTAGACTAAAGCTACATTTGGAGGGCAGGCTGGAGAGCTGGGCAGAGGGCAACCCAATGAACTTTGACAAGGCTAAAGTCCTGCACCTGGAGAGGAATGATGCCCTGAACCAGCAAGGACTGACTTGAGGAAAAGCAGCTCTGTGGAGGAGGATTTAGGAGTGCTGGTGGACAAGGTCACCATGAGCCAGGATTGTGCTCTTGTGTGGCCAAGAAAGCAAATGATCTCTAGGGGTGCATTAAGAAGAGTGTGGCCAGCAGGTCAAGCAAGGTTCTTCCTCTGCCCTAGTGAAAATGTACCTGGAGCACTGGGGTCAGTTCTGGGCTCTCTAGTTTGAGAGAGACAGGAAACTACTGGAGAGAGCTCAGCAGAAGCTACAAGGATGCTGAGGGGCCTGGAGCATCTCTGTGAGGAGGAAAGGCTGAGAGCCCTGGGGCTGTTGAGCCTGGAGAAGAGCAGCCCCAGAGGGGATCTGAGTGATGCTCAGCAAGAGCTAAAGGGTGAGGGGGCAAGAGAATGGGGCCAGACTCTTGTCAGTGGTGCCCAGGAACAGGACAAGGGGCAACAGGCACAAAGTGGAACCCAGGAGATCCCACCTGAACGTGACAGGACAGAAAACTTCTTTGCTGTGAGGGTGCTGGAGTCCTGGAGCAGGCTGCCCAGCGAGGTTGTGGAGTCTCCCTCTCTGGAGAGATTCCAAACCCGCCCTGGGCAACCCACTCTGGGTGTCCCTGCTTTAGCAGGGCTGTTGGGCTGGATAGTCCCCAGAGGTGCCTTCCAATCCCCACCATGCTGTGAGTTCCAGCAGCGTGCTCAAGCACACATCTTCCTCCAAGGGGAACTTCATTTGGCTGGGTGACATCAGATCTGAACACACCAGAACGGTTCTGCTCCACCGCGACCTCAGGGCAGCAGCAGCTTTGAAAGGTGGCCTGAGGGCCAGAGAGTGACCTGGAAGAGTTTAAATACTTTCCAAGCTCAGCCTCAGCCTTGAAAAGCTAATGGCCTCTGTGTGTGTTAACTTGGATGACTCAGGCCAGCCTGCTTGCCAGTATGGACAATTTACCACTGTATTTTTGGGGGGGGAATCAGGACCTCCTGTCAGAAAGGTGCTGCTGGGGATTTTTTTCCCCCTCCCTGGTGCCCATACCCATTTCAGGGGGCTTTTAATTATTATTTTTCCTCCTTATGAGTTATTAATTCTTGAGGTATGCAACTGCTGGCTGCAGATGGGAGTGTAACAGGATCTGGAATTCTGTGCTGTAGTTTATTGACATAGAGGGAGCTGCACTGACAAAGGTATATTTTTTTTTCTCCCCCTTCTAATTTAAGGACTTCTCTGGAAAAGCTGTTTCTAGTGCAAGCTCAGTGGGAAGTAACATGGACAAACCCCAGAAGTGCTGTGATATCTCTTCAGGTGATAGAGCTGATTACCTCCCACTGAATCCTCCTCAAGGCCTCTCCAGTGGGTTGTTTTTTTGTGTGTCTTCCCCCTGACTTACTGGTTTTGGAGGGGGGGAGAATCAGTGAGGCTTGGACGTGCCTGGGAGGGGAAGGGGCTCCTGAGAAGCAGGTTGGCTGTGTTCAGGGAAGAGAATCTGTCTGAGGCTGCCCTGGCACACGTGATGGAGAGTGACTTAAAACCTAGGCTGTATTTTCACAGCTGCTGTGGGAGCTTTTCCCCCCCATTTAAGACAGCACAGATGTGAAAGGTAAAAATGTAAATGGATGATTAATGTACAGCATCCTGGCATGTGAGAGGTTCAATTATCGGCAGAGCAGGCAGAGTGATGGCAAAGACACTGGAGTGATTGTTCAGTTAATATCATTTGCAATGAATTATTCACAACAATTTGTTCACCCAGCTCTCATTGTAATCATTTGCAGCCCTTCATTGGCTGGGAGGTTGGAAGCTGCTTCCCACAGCTTGTGCCTGACAGGTAATCAGCTCTCTCCACGCACCGAAGGATCTCCACGGATCCAGCCCCTGCTCCCCACCTACACATCAAGGACACATTTTCAAGAGCTCAGCGTTTCAGGACGGAGCTCTCTTTAAGAAGTTAATCAGAAGTGTTAAAGTGGAGGCTGCTGCCTGCTGGGCCCACTGATGGGACCTGTCAAAGCCCATTCTGCTGAGCATTCAGTGACCTGAGCTTGCAGAAGACCCATTTCCATGCTGTACTGGTTTGGGAGGGGGGGAATCTTCCTCTCAGGAGTGGTGTGCTGAGGCTTGAGCCAACAGAAGGTGATCAGCTGGCACTGAGTGATTAATCCATGTCTTTGAGAGCTGAAGCTCAAGGCTGCCCACCTGTGTGGCATCATTCATGCTTGGTGGTGGGAGGAGAAGGTGTTGAGGTTTTTGCAGTGAGGCATGCAGCACTGGCATGCTTAAGGAGAAACACTTTGCTTGCTCAGGTCCCTGTCCCTGCTTTAACCAGAACAGCTCAGCAGTGGAAGTGCCACGTTGCTCAGAGCCCTGAACAGCCTGATGTGGCTGCAGGGATAGGGCAGCTACCACCTCTCTGGGGATCGTGGGCTGGTGTCACACCACCCTCAGTGTTCAAAAGTCTCTTCTGTCTAGTTTGAATCTCCCTCTTTTGTTTAAACCATCACCCCTTGTCCTGGCACAACAGGTCCTGCTCAAAACTCTGTTCCTAGCTCGCTGATCTACCCCTTAAAGCCACCAGAAGATCTCCCTGGAGCTTTCTCCAGGCTGAACAACCCCAACTCTCTCAGCCTGTCCTTACAGCAGAGGGGTTCCATCCCTCTGATCATTTTAGTGATGTCCTCTGCCACCTCTCCAACAGGTCCAGGTCTATCCTGTGCTGTTCTCGCTTCATGTCCCTCTTCAGGCCTGTCTGCAGGGAGCAAGGGGTGATGCTGCTGCTCTTTGCCACTCAATCCTCTGCTGCTGGAAGTGGTGGGTAGGAACTGGGGCTCCATTCTGCTGTGAGCTTGGTGGGACTCTGGGTAGATCTCCTCACTCGTAATAGGAAGCACAGTTCTTGGATACTTCTGCCTAGATGTTGGGATGTGCTGTCTGGAGCATGAGGAATACCAAAGGCAACATCCATCTGACTTCAGGAAAAGGAGCCAGGACTCACTTCTGCCCAGCCCTGTGCTCCTCTGCTGAGCCCTGAGATGCAGCCTTCATCGTAGGACTGTTTGGACAGGAGTTTAATCTCTCTTCAAGTCACGTTTGCCTGGACTCATGGGTGCCACATCCATACCTAGCTTTGTTGCCTGACTTTTCTCTGCCTTTCTTTTCTGGCATCTTGTGGTTGTCAATGTTTTGGGCAATGCTGGGAAGTGTTTTGAGGGCTGTGGTGAGCTGGTCCCAAGGGCAGATGGGAGGTGTGCTACAAGCTGCTGCAGGGGTTAGTGGAGAATTCAAAGCTGCTTTAGGGTAAGGCAAATCCTTCTCTGAATCTTAACCCTTCAAGGGCTCTTACAAGCTCTGTCAAGCCATGATTGCAGAGCCTTCAACAAACCCCCCCAGACTCCATAACAAGCTGGGGTTTATGCTACTGCTTCTTCCCATGGAGGGACAGCACTTGAAAGGTTAATCTGCCAGCATCTACTTGCCCAAGTCTCTGTAATCAGGCAGAACTTGATTGTGGAGCTGCATGTCATTAGTACACAATGGCTTTGAAACGACTGAGATTGAATTAAAACCCTAATGGCAGAGCCTCCAAAGCAAATCAGAGACAGCCAGCCCCACTGGTGAAGGACTCAGCCGTCTCTCAGCTGGGATTAGGAGGGAAGGAGCTTGGGGCTGGCCAGGAACAGCAGAAGCATGGTCATTAAACTGGATGTGCTGGCTGGGGTTCAGCACTCCTGTTGCTTGGAGATGCACGGGGAGGGGGGATGTGAGCTGAGCTCGGCGTGGGCTTCCTGCTCTGCCCTTCCAGCTGGAAAAGCTCCGACTCTCCGGCCTGGCTGTGCTGGGAGATGAGTTTTGTTCTTTGCTGTATTTGTCTCTCTGATGTCAGTTTCAGTGAGCAGGTGGCAGTGCCTTCAAGTTGTTTCCACCTGGTGTAAATTCCAGCGCTGGGGCCGGGTGAAGCAATGCTGTCATAGAAACAGTAGGGTTGGAAAGGACCCTCAGGATCTCAGAATCACCAAGGTTGGAAGAGACCTCAAGGATCATCAAGTCCAACCTGTCACCACAGACCTCATGACTAAACCAAAACCCTGCTCTCCAAGCTTCACCCCTAAACCAGAGCCCCAAACACCACACCCAAACCACCTTTAAACACCTCCAGGGCTGGTGACTCCTCCACCTCCCTGGGCAACACATTCCAGTCCCTGACCACTCTTGCTGGGGAAAAATGTTTCCTACTGTCCAGTCTAAACCTACCCAGTCATAGCTTGAGGCCATTCCCTCTTATTCTATCACCTGTGAGAGGAGACCAGCAGCACCCTCTCCACAATGTCCTTTCAGGTAGCTGTGGAGAGCAATGAGGTCTCCCTTCAGCCTCCTCTTTTCCAAACTAACCATCCCCAGCTCCTTCAGTCACTCCTCATCAGAGTTATTCTCCAGGCCCTTCCCCAGCTTCCTGTCCCTCTTCCTTGTGTCCAGCTCTTTCCTGTCAGTTTGACTGAGCGGGTGGCAGTGCCTTCAAGTCGTTTCCACCTGATGGGTAAATTCCAGCCTTGGAAGCAATGCTGTGATGCAAAGTGGTTTATTTCCTTTCCCTCTGGCTTTTTATTTTCAGACCAAACAAAAAGTTCCCTTCGGTTTCAGTTTGCTGCTCTTCAGAGTGCCTTTGGATGGAAGGGCAGGGGATGGAAGTTGAGGCATAGGAAGTTCCATGGAAGCAGAAGGAAAAGTGTTTTCCCTGTGAGGGTGTCAGAACCCTGGAACAGGCTGCCCAGGGGGGTTGTGGAGTCTCCCTCTCTGGAGATACTCAAAACCTGCCTGGATGCATTCCTGAGTGATGTGGTCTAGGTGATCCTGCTCTGGCAGGGGGGTTGGACTGGATGAGCTTTCGAGGTCCCTCCCAGCCCCTGGCATTCTGTGATTCTGTGCCTCTCCCAGAGCTTTTAAACAAAGCTTCATAAAGCCACACTGATGTCACTGTGGATGTGGTTTCCCTCTTCTGCTTTGGGTGCCAGCAGTGCTCTGTGCCCAGGGACAGCCCTGCAATTTGGTTTCCCTCTGGATGGGATGTGCTGGGGAAGGAGCCTCTAAGAGCAGGACAGTGAGCAGTGAGAAGCAGAGGCTGCAGGGTGCTTTGAGAGGCACCAGCCCTGCAGTCATTTTGATTGCCAGCTGTGAGGATGGTGATTGCCCTTTTAGCTTTGTTAGTGTTGCTTTTTCTGCAGCTCTGGTTTCACTTTAGTGGTTGAATGTTTGCCATCAAACGTGATGCCACTGGTTGCTACCCTGGCCCCAAGGAGATGATTAAGAACCTCTGGCTTGTGCCTGTGCTGTCAGTGACATTTGAGGTGGGAAAAGCATTAGGCAGTGAAATCTCTGGAGAAAAGCAGGGAATGAGCAAGTAAACAGCAGAAGATGGGTATAGATCATCAAGGTCTGTCAGCAGCCTTGAGTTTGAAGAGTTCCTGGTGTTGCTATTAGTTTACATCCCCTGCCAGTCATATTGCTGTCACTCCCTGCAAGATCTGTACCACAAAGCACACTTTATTTTTCACCTGGGGGCTAAGGACTCTTCCTGTGTTTCAGAAGTTTGCACTGCAATGGACTAAATCTTTCCCTTTCTCCCCAAAGCAGCAAATCAAAAACAAAGCCTCTGGGAAGATTTCTTCTAATACTCAACAGCTGATGTGAAGTGTCCAAAGCAGCCCTGGTGTATTTTAGATGTGGGAGCCCCCTGAACATATTAGACTTCTCATCTCAGATTGTAACTTCTTGAGGCAAGACCTCATCCCTCCCACAGTGAGAGATCTCTTACGGCTGTAACTCAGGACCCCAGAATCACCTTGGATGGCCTCTGAGCTCTCCTGGGCTGCAACCTGCAGTGGCTGCTCTGGGATGCTGCAAAGCACAAGATAAAGCTGCAGCCTGCTCCATCACAACCACACAGCAATGACAGCTGCAATAATAGCAGCCTCCTGTGGAAGGAGGCTGGGGAAAGTTGTATGCTGGTGCTCTCTGCTGGATATAACTGAGGTGGCTCTTTCCTCACCAGCACTGCAATGGCTATGGGCTCCTGCCAGTGCTGGGCTCTCTCTCTGGGTCTCCTGCAGCATTGCCCCCACTGGGACACCCTGTCTTGAAGTGTCTGAGAGCAGGAGATGTGCTAGGAGTGCTGGTCTGACTTCTCTCCTCCTGTCTCCTTCCCTTACAGTATGTTACCTGCTGAAGAGCAACATCAGCCCGGACCTGTGCAACGAAGATGGATTAACTGCACTGCATCAGGTGAGGCATGGGAGGAGGTCACAGCTCTGTCCTGCTCCACACTTTTGTCTTCCTCCTACCTTCTGAGCAAACCTGTTGGACAAAACAGAGGCAACTCTCATACTGCCCTTTTGAGCTCAGTTACAGCAGTGAAGCCTCAGCATGTCATGCTGGCAGTCCTCTTTCTTGGGGAGCAGACTGAGATCAAACCCTTCTGTGCTGTGTCCCAGGGTTGGTTCAGTGACAAGAGCTCAGGAATCAGGGCTGGATGTCAGACATGAACAACATTTTTTCTTCCCTTCAATTGTTGCAGGGGCTGGGCTGTAAACTCTTAAAGCAAATTAACTCAAATCTAGGGGCTTTGGTAACCCATGGCTTTTGAAACTGGCATAGATAAATGATGCACAAGATGCTGGAGATGCTCTCTGCAACCTCAGGGGCTTCCAGAATCATAGAATGGTCCAGGCAGGAAGGGACCTCTGAAGGTCATCCGGTTGGACCTCCCCTCCCTGCAGTCAGCAGGGACATCCCCAACTAGGCTGCCCAGGGCCTCATCAAGCCTCACCTTGAATATCTCCAGGGAAGGAGCCTCAACCATCTCCCCAGGCAGCTTGTTCCAAGTGCTCCATCAGACTCATAGTAAGCATCTTGTTTGTAACATCCAACCTAAATCTGCCCTTCTCCAGTCTGAAGCCACTGCCCCTAGTCCTGTCCCTGCAGACCTTTGTAAACATTCTCTTTCCATCCATAGAAGCCTGTGTGATATGGGAGCAGCTGATGGCCAGCAAAACAGAGACTTACTGTACTGCTGTGTGAGTCTGTGTCCTTCCTCAGAGCCTCTGCACTGATCCCATATGGATTGTTCTATTGTTCTTCTCCTGAGTCCTGATTCTCAGTGTGAGAGCCCCAGGCCAGTCAGCCTGCAGCAGAGCTGTGGCCCTCACAGTGCCTGGCAGCTGCTGCCTCTGCTGCCACCCACAACAGTGCCACGTTTGTCACCCTCCCTGCAAGGGTGGCAAGGGGAGGGGACTTGTGGTTCTCTCACCATCAGTGTGCCTGCTGAGCCATGGTTTGGGATTTGCTCTCTTCAAAGCTGGGCAGATGCTTCTTTAGAAGTGCAAATTGGCTTCTAGAAGAATAAACAGTTCCCAGCACCAGCTCTTCCAAGAGAGGTGACTGCACACAGAGAAACTGTCACAGCCTCACTGCTTCCCCTGCCAGGCACTGAGGCCACAGAGAGCCCCACCTTGCCCACTGAAGGGTTAGATCTTGTAAAGATGCATTTTGGAGTTGAGTTGGGAACTTCTCATCTACCAGAGTTAATTGAATCCCTGATGAGAGACAAGCTCCTAAGCAAACCCCAGTGCCTGTTGGCAGTGGCTCCCAGTGAAGGATGCAGCTGCACTGCTGTGCTAACCTGGCTGTGTCACAGGTGTGATTTTATCTTGGCAACAGAGACACCTGAAGGCTGCTTGTCACTCAGCTGCTGAGATGCTTGTGGTGGGCTGGAATTGAGCCCTGTGACAAGCCCAGCTGCAGAGCTGAGCTGAGCTGTGAGTCTCCTGTGTGGCTCTGCAGTCACGTGCAGACCACGCACTGGCATCTCGCACAAGGATGAATCTTGGTTTAGTGTCTGACCTTACACACATTCATGCCAAGAAGTGAGCAAATTCCACCCTCATCTTCCCAAGGTTGAAAACCCCATCTGTCTGTATCTCTTCCTCACCAGTGCTGCATAGACAACTATGAAGAGATAGTCAAGCTTCTCCTCAGCCACGGGGCCAATGTCAATGCGAAGGACAACGAGCTGTGGACTCCATTGCATGCAGCAGCTACCTGTGGTCACATCAACCTGGTGAAGATCCTCATACAGCAGTAAGTGGCTTTTTGTGTCTGTCCCTTTCTGCAGAGCTGTTTCTGCCCACAGCTCCTCTGGATGGAAACCAAGACAGCTGAGCACCTTGTGAGATGTGCAGCAGTGGTGGTTACTGCCTGCTTTCAGGCTGTTCCTGGGACTCCTTCCTGCTTGGAGGGGTGGGGTGGGATGGGATGGAATGGAATGGAATGGAATGGAATAGAATAGAATTAACCAGGTTGGAAGAGACCTTTGAGATCATCAAGTCCAACCTATCACCCAGCACCATCTAATCAACTAAACCATGGCACCAAGCACCCCATCCAGTCTCTTCCTAAACACCTCCAGTGATGGTGACTCCACCACCTCTCTGGGCAGCACATTCCAATGGGCAATCTCTCTTGCTGGGAAGAACTTCTTCCTAATATCCAGCCTAAACCTCTCCTGGCACAGCTTAAGACTGTGTCCTCTTGTTCTGGTGCTGGTTGCCTGGGAAAAGAGACCACCCCCCACCTGGCTACAACCTCCCTTCAGGTAGTTGTAGAGAACAAGAAGGTCTCCCCTGAGCCTCCTCTTCTCCAGACTACACAACCTCAGCTCCCTCAGCCTCTCCTCACAGGGCTGTGCTCCAGACCCCTCCCCAGCTTTGTTGTGGGATTCATCTTCTCCATCCATAGCTCCAGGGCTTTGCTTCAAATCTTTCTTCCCTCATACAACTCCTGTTGACGTTTGGGCAGCTCTTTAGCCCCAGCTGGTTGTTGCTAAGCATTTCTCCCAGTGTTTGGCACTGAGCTCTAGGATGCCTGAGGTCCTTTCTCCCTTCCTCCTTGCAGTGGAGCAGACTTGCTGGCAGTGAACGCAGATGGCAACATGCCGTATGACCTCTGTGAAGATGAGCCAACTCTGGATGTCATTGAGACCTGCATGGCCTATCAGGGTGAGGAGAGGGACTTCCTGTGAAACACAAAAAATGGGTCAATGTAGTACTAAAAATTACCTTGTTCCTCAGCTCTTGATTTGCCTCTGGAGAACAGCAGAGAGCTGCTGCCTGGCATAAACCCTTGGCACCTGACTCTGCCTAGCTTCTCTGGTTCCTAAATGATGATAAGCATGAATCATAGACTCAATAAGGTTGGAAGAGACCTCAAAGATCATCAAGTCCAACCTGTCACCCAACAGCTCATGACTACTAAACCATGGCACCAAGTGCCACTTCCAGTTCCCTCTTGAACACCTCCAGGGATGGTAACTCCACCACCTCCCTGGGCAGCACATTCCAATGGCTAACAACTCTCTTTGGGAAGAACTTTCTCCTCACCTCCAGCCTAAACTTCCCCTGGCACTGCTTGAGACTGTGTCCTCTTGTTCTGGTGCTGGTTGCCTGGGAGGAGAGACCAACACCCACCTGGCTACAACCTCCCTTCAGGGAGTTGTAGAGAGCAAGAAGGTCTCCCCTGAGCCTCCTCTTCTCCAAGCTAACAACCCCAGCTCCCTCATCCTCTCCTCACAGGGCTGTGCTCCAGACCCCTCCCCAGCCTCGTTGCCCTTCTCTGGACACCTTCAAGTGTCTCAATGCCCTTCTTAAATTGAGGGGCCCAGAACTGGACACAGGACTCAAGGTGTAGCCTAACCAGTGCTGAATAAAGGGCACAAGGACTTCCCTGCTCCTGCTGGCCACACTATTCTATGAAGGCCAGCTGTCAGTGCCCTCAGCCAAGGAGCCTCTGAACAGGATTTGAGGTCCTATCAACCAGGAATGATTAAGTCTAATTTTACCCAACCAATGGAGACACCTCCCAACTCTTCTCTCTCTCTAACTGGAATTTGAACAGGGATCACACAGGAAAGGATCAATGAGATGAGAGCTGCTCCAGAGCAGGTCATGATCTGTGACATCCATGACATACTTGCAGCTGGACAAGACCTGAACAGGACAGATGCCCAAGGTGCTACGCTGGTGAGTGAAACGTTGCTGCGGCTTCACCTCTGCCTTCCCCCAGCCCGCAGGTTGCCAAACCTGCCCCGTGGCAGGAGTTACACAAAACCAGCACATACAAGGCACTGAGAGGAGTGAGCAAGACATTTGGATGTTTGCCCCTGTTTCAGCTTGTTGTCACATAGGAACAGGCTCTGTCCATGAGGACAGCTGACATCACTTAGTGCCTAGCCCTGTGCTTTTTGGAGCAAACTCCTTGCTCACGAGAGCTCTCTCAGCTGTCCAGCAGCTCAGGCCCTGCAGCAGGGCTGCCAAGCTCCTGGGTCTTTTCTGCAGGGGCTGGTGCCAGCAGCTCCCAAGCTAAGGTGCAGTAAATCCCACAGGGAGGAGGAGTTGCAGAACACAGCACTTCTGCTGACCTCAGCGGGGATGGGACTAAATGACCTCCCACTAACCCTTGCTTCTTGCTGGTCTCATAGTCTGATCTGATTGCCACAGAGGAGATGTGAGAGCCCTCTGCTTTTCTTGGGGCACTTTGGAGACTTTCTTTTTCCTCCTCTTTCTGCTTTGCATAGCATCTGGCTCATGCTGAGTCGCATGGCATCTGCCCCTGGGCAGAGGAGAGCTCTGGGGACAAAAGCACAGCACAAGGCAAGCTGTGCCAGAAGGCTGAACAATCCTAGTGGTGTTTCCTTCTTTTTCACCTGCAAACTTGTGCCTTCAATCCTTGTATACAGCAGTCCTAACGCAGGGAGAGTTCAGTAAAGCCATTGTATGTGTGAGGACTTTGATATGACCCTGGTCATGGGTTACCATAGAATCAGGGAATGGTGGGGGGTGGAAGGGCCCTCTGGAGGTCATCTAGTCCAACACCCCTGCTAAAGCAGGGGCACCAGGAACAAGTCTAGGTGGGTTTTGAAAGTCTCCAGACATGGAGCAATAGACTGGCCACTTGGTACCATTCCTTGGCAGTACATCCAGGTTTCTTAATCTAAACTGTCACCTACAGCATACACCAGAAGTGTAAAGGGAGGGCAGGCTCCCTTCAAGATAAACCTGGGTGACTGAGGAACCTTTTATTGCAGCTTTTTTTCTGTTTGTTTTTGAACACATTTCCCTTTTAACAAGGATTATGTGCAGAAATTAGGTAGACCTCCTGCCTTCCCCTTTGGGATCACCCCCCAAGCGAATCCTTGCTGATTCTGATGGCCTCTAGAGGCTATGACCTCATGCTGTAAAATTTCTGTAAGATGTTAACTGAATTGCCAGAAAGCATCAGAATTTATTTCCAGGTGAGGCTTTAACTCTGTGTGGTGGAATCCACATGGAAATTCCTGCAAGGAAGGAAGCTTCAGTACAGTTGAAATACGATGAGCTCTGAGTGGAGCCAGCACCTTCAGAGCAGTGCACACAGGTCAGTGTTTTGCTCAGAGATGCAACAGCAGGCTGCAATTAGGAGAAGGTTCAGAGATATGAAGTGTCAGGGGGGGACTAAAGGAAACTATTATTGATGTCTCCAAAGTGGTGGTTGTAGTTGGAAGCCAATGTCTGGGGGAAAAAAACCCACCAACCACATTTCCCTTGACTAAAAGGAGCCAAGGATTGAAATGCTTTTCAAAAGGTGAAAAGAATTAATAGTGTGAGTTGGAAGTGCAGCTGCACAAAGGGAGTTCTGACTGAAGCAGGCTGAAAACTTGATCAAAACATTACCTCCAGAGCCACTTAAGTGGGGAAGAGGAGACATTCTCCTGGCATGAGGAGTGCAGAGGTTACAGAGGGTGATGTTCTCCACTGCATGTTTGCCTTTTGCTTGTGCTGTTTCCCTACACCTGAGGGAAGCACTTAAGAGTCCTTGATTTAAAACACAAAACCTTCCTTAATCACAGCATTATTGAGGCTGGAAAAGACCTCTGAGATCATCAAGTCCAGCCTATGACCTAACACCAAGACATCAGCTAAACCATGCCACCAAGTGCCACATCCAGTCTCTTCTTTCCTTGTTCTAACCCATGCATGTAAGTTATCTTCTGAACTGTCAAGCAGTTTCCCCTCCAAACAGAACTGGATGCAGGTAGTACTGAGTGTTAGGCACAGGAATAACCTGCTGTTGACCTGATGGCATCTGCCAAGTGGGGAATGTCTGCCTGCCCAGATCTAGACTTGTGTTGTCCAAGAAACTTCACTGAGATGTGGCCTTGCAGGTGGCTCATGCTCTGTTCCTTATCTCCTAGCTGCATATAGCTGCAGCCAATGGTTATCTGCATGCAGCTGAAGTACTGCTTGACCAGGGGGCAAGCTTGGATGTGAAGGACTGGGATGGCTGGGAACCTCTTCATGCTGCTGCTTTCTGGGGACAGGTAATGATCTTGTTCAGATGTCATGGGTGAAGGTGGCATTTTTCTGCCTGGACAAACTGTGGAGTAGTTTGCAAATGGAATAAATCTGTGCTGGGGCTGGCCTCTCTGAACAACATCAGAGGAGGTCCTGGGGTCTGCAGAAAAGAACCTGGTACTAAGGAAGTTCAGGGAGAATATGTCTGTGCAGTTGTATGGTAGGAAGTGTGTTGAACATCAATCACACAGCAGAGTAATTCGAGGTGAGTTGAACACGAGTGCCAGGGCTTCATCTCATATTCCAGCTTTTCAGCTTTGGGGAGGAAAATGATTGCCTAAAATAACCTCTCCCAACTTGGCTTTCTTTCCCTTTCTTTAGATGCAGATGGCTGAGTTGCTTGTGTCCCATGGGGCTAGTTTGAGTGCCAGGACATCTTTGGATGAGATGCCAATAGGTGAGCTTACCAAGCTTAACAAAAAAAAGAAGAAATAGCTAAGCAAAGCTTTTCCTCCTAAGCTTGCTGGCGTCTTCACATGGTGCTTTCAGGAGCAGTAATACCATTTTCCTTTGGAATCAAAGTTGCAGTTACTTTAATGGGGATTGAAGTTTTAAAGCACCTACTTTGTTGCTTCTGAAAATCATGGAATCATAGAATCAATAAGGTTGGAAAAGACCTCAAGCTTTGGAACAGCCTGGAAGTAAAAATGCTAGCATCTGAGCATGGCTGTATCTTCCTCCTAGCACTTGTGGTTGCACATACTCAGAAGGCACAGTTGGTAACATAGTGTTAATGGTTTGACCTGTCTGATGGATGGCTTGGTTTGTGCATGCCACAGATCTGTGTGAAGAGGAGGAATTCAAAGTCTTACTTCTGGAGCTGAAACACAAACATGATGTGATCATGAAGTCTCAGATGAGGCACAAATCCTCCCTGAGTCGAAGGACCTCCAGCACTGGCAGCCGGGGGTAAGTGTGTTGCTCCCTGTGGGTCCTCTGGTGCACAGCTTGGCCACCCAGACCTGGTTGCAGGGCACTCTGTGGTCAGAGAGCAACCTGCACATCCTGTCTGAATGGGCTCTGAAAAGTGGAAGCAGAGCTCCTTCCAATAAGAGGCTCTTTCACACGAGAGAGGTGGTGCTTTTTGTGCTGTTGCAGTTCAAGAACCGCTCTGAGCAGAGGAGCAAGTGTTGAGAAATGACCCTGTTACACCACTGCTACTGGTGGCAAAGAGTCAGTGCTCCAAGTGGATTTACTTGAGCTTATCATTAACAGGTCTGATGGCCAAGACACTGTGCTCAGGCAGGGTTTGCACAGCTCTCTCTGTTTACTAGACAACAAAGCAGACCTGCAGTCCATGAAACTCCCTGACCAGCTCATGGGCCCTTTCCTTCTACATTTGCTCCACTGGGTTTAGAGCAGATCCATTAGGTGAGCTGTGTGACATCTCACACAGATTTGCTTCAAAACACCTTAAAATTCCTCCCACCTTTAATACCCACACTCGTGCCCTTGTTTTGCGTGGGTGCCAGGAAGCCAAGTTCCCCTTCCATTCCAGTGGGGGAGGCTGTGAAGCTCAAGGAGGAGATGAGAAGAGCTACACAGGGTAAGAGGAGATGTCATGTCCTGCTCACAGCTTTGCTGTGCCTTCCCCTGTCCCACAGGAAGGTGGTGAGGAGGGCCAGCCTTTCAGACAGAACCAACCTCTACAGGAAGGAGTGTGAGAAGGAAGCCATCGTCTGGCAGCAGCTGGGGGCTGCAGAAGAAGGGAGAAATTCAACTCTCATTGGAGAAATTGGGGAGACTCGCTCTGACCAGGAGAACACAGACCCTGTAAGGAATCCCTTCCCTGTTGTGGCAGTCACCCAGGAGGGCTGCTGGTGCAAGTTCAGTGGTCATAGCAGGAGTGGGTGCCCTGGTATGCAAGGTGGCATAAGCTAAAGACTTCTTCTTTGGCATAAATGGGGATGTCCGACTCAAGTGGAAGGACTGGTTTGGATTTACAGCTGCATAAATACTTTTGGGACAGTGGGGCAGCAGACACCCCCTGGAACACAGGAGGTTCCACATGAGGAAAAAAAATAATCTCTGGGGCAGACTGCCCAGAAAGGTTATAGAGCCTCTGTCTCTGGAGGCACTCAAAACCCACCTGGATGTGTTCCTGTGTGATTTACTCTGGGTGAGCCTCCACTAGCAGGGGAGTTGGACTGCATGGTCTCCAGAGACCCCTTCCAACACCTACCAGTCTGTGACTTTGTGAGACTAGTGAGGTAGGAAGTCCAGCAATGTGGTGTGTGTATTTCTCCTTCCAGCTAGCAAAGTGGCCACCACAAAAGAACTGTGATCTTGCTTGGCAGCTACTGAACTCAGTTATTGCCATGTTGTGTTAGTATGCTTATCTAGCTATATCTTCTTTTTTTGGTGAGTCCTTCTGAGTTAGCATTCCATGGTTCTGGGTGGGAACCAGCTCCCGACTGGGGCTCACAGCATTACAGGGTCCTGTTAGTGAGTGAATGCAATGTTTGAGCTGCAGTGTGGTAGAGGGTCTGAGTGTGAGCAGGCTAAGGAAGTTGTGAACCATGCTAAGGGGGATGGTCAAAGCTGCTTTGCTTTCTTATCTTCTCGTTACAGAATTCAGTGCTGGAGAACTCTTCTCTCCTTCCGGAGTTAGCAAACAAAAGCACCCAGTGTGACTCTGAAATCCCCCTCCAGAACGGACTCATGGCCTCGGCCAGCCCTTACCAGTACACCTTTTCCAACGGGGACGTTTGGAGCATGCACACCGACCTTGAGAGTAACCCAGGCCACATGCTGCCCTACGGCAACCCCGGGCTCCCTGACACCCAGCAGTTCTGGGGGCCCTACAAGGAGCATAACCACCAAACGCTCTCGGAACTGAAGCGGCAGCGGGCTGCGGCCAAACTCCTCCAGCACCCTTTCCTCAGCACCCACTTCAGCAGCGGCGTGGGAGGAGTGGCTGAGAACGGGGGTGAGGCCAAGTCACACCTCATTGCATCCAGGACTTCTCCCTACAGCTCCAACGGGACCTCAGTGTATTACACAGTGTCCAGCGGTGATCCGCCCCTCTTGAAATTCAAAGCTCCCATGGAGGAGATGGAGGAGAAGGTGCATGGCTGCTGCAGGATCTCCTAGTCCCAGCTGTTCCTCACCCCAGAGGAAACCAGATGCGGGTGGGCTGGTTGGATCTCCCGCAGCAGCCAGGTTGTTTGCATTCCAAAGGGAGAATTTGGCTATGGACATCCTGACTGTGGTGGCCTCCTTCACCTCGAATTGTACTTCACCCTGCCTGCTGCTTCCATTGCAGTTGAATGAGTAATGCAGGTGGAGCAAGGCTCTTGGGAGAGGAAGGGATGCACATCAGCATGATGTAAGAGTCACCCTAGCCTTGCTCCCTGGAGAAGGAGGTATGGTGCACTGCCTCCTTGTCCTTGGGAAGTCATGAGATGCCCTGGAACAAAGGAAGGATCTGAATTAAAGTCGTTGCATCGGAGCCTCTTGCTGTAAGTCACCAAGCTTGTGGAAGGTGACAGTTCCAAACCTGAATTTTCACTCTTATCCTGGAGGGGAGATCAACCCCACAGTGAGGTTTGCAAGAGTGGACAGAGCTGTTGTCCCTACAGCTGGATCCAGCACTTACAGACCCTGAGCAGCATGCCAGCTGAGGTGCTGCCCTCGCTTTAGGAAGTTTGCAAGGTGTCACCTCCTTGCAGTGAAAGCTCACCATCAAAAACTCTGCACTGGCTGGGTCCAGTTCTGCTCAGTAAGCTCATCACTGCAGACTACCACCAGGTTTGAAGCAGAACTTTGCCTGCAACAGGCTTCACTCAACAGGCTTTAAAAGTGATGTTGCAATAAGGGGCCCTGGCAATAGAATTCTACTGCAATAAAATACTGACAAAGGTCTATACTGGGATAAGTAAGTTAAAAACACCACAAACCACAGACAAGTTCTTTGTACTCTTTAGACTCTTCATTTGGTAAAACTGAAAAGACTTTTGCTGATCTCACTTTCCTAATGGTTCTCTTTGTTTACTCTCTAGGCTCAACACAGCTACTAGGGGCAGTGTGCTTTGCATTCTCATTGTTTCTTCTGGATTTCCAGAACCACAGGGCTGAGGAGGGGATGAGGAGGACAAGGCTTGCCAGCACTAACCTAGAAACACCATGGAAGCATTTCTGACCTCCCTAGGTGTTACAGCACTCCTGTTCCCCTGCAGTCTTTGGCTGATAAATAACTGTGAAATCATTGCTCGGGTAGATAAACATTGCAGCAAGGCAGGAGGGGTGTGTGTGTGTGTGTCTGCTTTCCAGCTCTCATGCTGAGGTCATCAGCAGTGGTTAGCAGCTGTCAGAAGACAACTTAAATTGCCTCTGTGTGTATGGGAGTCATTTAGTGCCATGCAGTTGTCAAATCCTCTGCAGGGCGGTTGGCACACCAGGCGCCAGCGTCGCAGTGTAGCTCAAGTCAGCTCTGATTATCTGAGCAACATTAGCATGGCATAACCTGGGACTTTGGCTCTTCAGCAAGCTATGGGTTTGTGCACCTGGGGGAGGTGAAAGGAGGGTGTCCCATGAGAGACAGCTCTGAGGAGCTCATCACAGTTGAGTTAAGAAGTTGTGTCTGCGGAAGTAGATCTCAAGCCTTTTTCTACACAGAGGGACACACAGCTCTTTGCCTGCACAAATATGTGTCCTCCTTGGACAGTTCAAATTGCAGGCTCTGAAAAGTATAAAGCCCATCTGGGGCTCTGCAAGCCATCCATGGATTAAATCCAGCTCGTGTAGTTGTGCTTCAACCAAGCAACAGCAAATGCAGCTTCCACCAATCTTCCTTTTAGCTGGTGGCTGTTGGACATCAACATTACACTTCACATGTAGGCTGCCCTGTGGGGGTCCTCACAGCCTTCCCTTTTTTTCAGGCTATGAAAAGCTGATTTAGGCTGCCAGTGACTGTTAAATGCTCCCTTCTGCTCCACATCAAATCTAGCTCATCACAGGGGCTGGCTGTATTATGATGCAGGGCTTTGGGCTTATCATTCTCAGCTCCTGGAGGCAGCAGATGTGGCTGCCTGTCACCACCACAACCACACTCTGCAGGAAACACCTTTGGACCTGTGAAGCTGGTACCAGGCTGACTCTAAAGATACATTTCTCCTCTCTCACCAGTTTTTAGGAGCAAACAGAAAATGGGAGCAGTTGATCTGATTTCCAACCCTCAGTTCAGTTACAGGCAGGGATTTCTTTCTCTGGTTTGAAATATTGAGAGAAGTTTGGCTTGCTGCATGATGCTAAATGTAAGACTAGAAAATATTTCTGGTGTTTGGTTTAACCTTAAGGAACTGCAGAAGTCATTCTCTAGTAGAAAGAAGGTGATTTGGTGACTGGAGAGAGTTTCCTGCATCTGTGTGGTATGAACAGTGTCTCTTCTGATTACCTCAAGGAAAATTGTTCCAGGATAACACCAAGCATAGCCTGGGCATCACTGAACTGGGAGGGGGAGGAGGAAATGGGGGTGATCTTTGAGCTGTCTCTCTTCTTCCATGGTGCTGAGGGTTGTTTCTGCACATTCATCCTGTTGAGAATTCTGAACTCAATGTAACAAATTTTGGTGCTGCTATCCACTGGGTTGCAAGTGGTGCAAAATTCAGGCCTAGCTGATGCTTTTTTTTTCCCCCTAGGGGAAAAAATCCTACCTAACTCAAAGCAAATAAAAAGAAGACCCCTGGATGTGATAGTGCTAAGTAGTTTGAGGCTTGCTTTCACTGAGAGCTGTTACTGCATTAAGGCTGTAGGAAGCCTGTCCACTTCAGGCACACTTCTTTTAGTGCACTGATGTTTCCCTCTAGTTATAAGTCAAACTCCAGGAACTCGGCACTCTGGCTGTGATCTTGAGCAAGCCAACAACTGATTTACTGTCAGGCAAAAGATATGGCAGGTTCTAGATGATAAAGCATCCCCCTGATTGGACTTGGTGTGGTAGCTGTACAACTGGCTGTGATACAGCTCTTCTGGCTTTGGCACTGTAAGGTGAGTGGTGTCTGATCAAATGTCAGACGAGAGAGTCAGTCACCAGTAAATCTTGCAGGCTGTGTTTCACAGCCCTAGAGTCATAGATTATCTCAAGTTGAAAGGGACCCATAAGGACCACGAAGGCCAACTCCATGCCAAGTACTTACCTACCACTGGCTTTGAGCTGAAGCTGCATCAGAGATGGACTTGTGAAGGCTGTCGACGCGTGACCTGGAGTGGATTAATGCTGATGTGCTGGTGACGTTTGGGATACGATGGTCACTGCCTGGGGGGCACTGGCTAACACACTCAGGGAAGGAGCTGGCAGTTCCTGCTGCATGCAGAGCTGTGGGCTGTAAATCTGGGATGAGCAGTTTTGTGAAGTGGCTATTTACCCTGCTCCTGGGGAACTAGTTTGTAGAGACAAACAGGCTGTCATGGGGGCTACAAACCTGTGGATACTTTTCAATGTGCAGCGTAAAAGCCTACCTCTAAGAGCAGGGCTTTTCCCTATAAGCTTCAGCAGTGTTTACTATATCTATGTGTTTTAAAGGCCAGGCCACTGGAAAGCTCTGACAGTAGAAGGCACTTAGCTATTTCATTGGATCTTGGTATTGCTAAAAAGCTGTAGAAACCACAAATCATGTCATGAGTGGCTCATTTAAGGAAGATGTGGTTAGGTTTTTTTATGCTGCATCCAGTGTTTTTAGGCTCAATAAGTATCTAAGCACAGATTCAAGATCAGATCAGGGTACTGTTTCTGTCAGCAGCAAGCCAAAGGGTGTAGTTGTTCCTAGAGATTTACAGAGGTGTGAGAAAGTGGAGGTACTGATGGGTCTAGTGTAGGTGGAGCTGCCTGTGGGAATAATCCTGCTTGCAAAGCCATCCTGTGCGCTGAAGTGTCTAGCAGACTGCCTGGTTGATGCAAGAAGCTTGGCTTTTCTTGGTGAAAGGCATTTTGTAGAGGGAAAAACAGGTGTGGCTCAGAACAGTGTCTCTGCTTCACTGAGCTCAGTCAAGAAGGTCCCAGCACTGAGATGATAGATAAGGGCTTAAGTACCACTGCTGAGTTCTGTTTGATGTCAGACCTGGATACTTACTTCATGTACCAAGTGATGTGATTTTAGCTCACTTAGGCTTACTCCTGTGATGTTCCAGAATCTTAAAACCCTCCTGATTTTGGGAAGAACTGACTCTAGGCTGTTGTGATTCTATACTATCTTGCAGATGTGGTCGAAGAACTGGTGAGGAGGAAGAGCACGGCAGGGCAATAGCAATAATGAATTGGTGCAATACTTGGTGGAGGCCACGCATTCTCGAGTCTATTGAGCAGGGTCTTATTTTGTGGGGTTGAGAGCATTTACAAGCTCCCAAACTTCATTGCCACTTCTATTTAGTGTCTTTTTGCTTTAAGCTCGGAGCTCTGTTTACCCAAATCTTCTCTGCTGAAGCTAAATCAGCAGTGCCATGAAATAGGAGTATCTTTAACTGAGAAAGCAATAGCACCGGTCTCCAGTGAGCCACAGATGAGCTGCTGTCCATCTGCTGGAAGGTGTTCTCCCTACATCTGGATATTTCTGTGCCTTATCATACTTGCTAAACTCGGTAACTAGTCTCTGGAAGGCTTGTGGTGACTCTACAGTGCTGTTCTTTATCTTGGAGACCGTTTTGCAAGGGGATAACAGTCCAGAGCATGCCAGATGCTGAAGTTTTTGTTTGCGCTCTCAGTTCTCTCGTGATCACAGGTTCTCCTTTCCTAAATACACAGAAAGGAGATGTGCAGGGTCCTCACTCTGATTTACCAAATCATGTTGACCTACTTTATTATTAGCAGTTCTCTACAGGCAGAGTCCAGAAGACACCTTTAGCAGCAAGCCTCTTGCTGCAGAACACAGCTAATATTGACATTTTTTTTGTGCTCTGCTTTGCCTGTGGCCATACAACAGAATGTTGTTGTCCCTGGTTGTCCTGTGGCTTTATTCTGCTGTTTTCATGTTGGCCAAACTAGTGATGAACTTCTCAGTTTCCCCCCCTTCAATTCGAGTCCCACTGGGTTCTTCAGGCAACATCTGCCACGGCACAATTTCAACCTAGAACATTTTGTTGGTATTTCAACTGTGGATGCTGTAGTAGAGGAGACCCTGCTCGAGATACCTGTTCCCAAACCTCCACCAATGCAATTACCTCCACCTGCAGCTGGAGAGGAGATACGGGTCTTAACCAGTGCAGATGCAGCCTTAGCATTGCCACCTGTGCGTCTTCAGCCTCCAGACTGTGATGTGAGGACAGACTAGAGGAGTGTTGGTGACCCTGGTGCGCCTCGGTGTGACTGCTGCACGTACAGGACGTGAAGGAACGCTGGCCAGCCTCCTGCACTAACTCCTCACTCCTTTGATCAGTAGTAAACGATGTACAAACAAAAACTTGATGAAATGTATTTTATGTGAGGAAGAAGAAAATTAATGTAAGAACTGTATATTGTATTAGCAGCTTTGTGTATAAAATGGCATTTTGGCAATCAGAGTCTAATATATTTAAAACTGGTTTTGTTTTGTTTTGTTTTTTTAAATAATAAAGGGTATTTGATATTGTATGGAACTGACTTTATTGCTCCTGTAAAGTATGACAAGATGGTTTCTTAACATGTTGAAGCAATGCAGCAAAATCTTAACTTGTATGTAAAAACTCGATGCCAAAAGGGTTATGTCTGACAGTATTAGCACCGGACTCCAGCGTCTTTAATAAGAGAGATTGACATTGGTTTTTTATTTAAAAGTTATATTAAATTTCTTTTAATACAAAAAAAAAAATGCCACTGAGCTTTATTTAATGGGTTTGGATTTCGGGGCGGGGGGCGGGGGGAGCGTCTCTACCCCTCTCCTATGTACGCGTGGCCAGGGATTGCCTAGAAGAGACAATCCAAGCAGGGGCTAGCTGCACGTTGTTATTTTCAGCGGGTACCGGTAGTTTGTGCTGGGGCTGGGCAGAAAGGGCAAGCTCTGCTTGGCTTTTCCGAGCTTCGTTGTGTCCGGGGCGCTCAGGGGGTGCGTGAATGGTTCTGGCGAAGGTGAAGTCGGCTGTCCCTGCTCCCAGCCCCGGCACAGCAGGACAGGGTGGGTGAGAGGCAGTGAGGACTAAAGCCTCGGGTGGGGCTGGCCATGGGGCAGATCTGAGGCAGCTTCGAGGGGGTTCAGTGTGAGACGGCCGTCTCGGCCCGGCGCGACTCGGCGGCCTGAGAAGGGGTGTGTGCGGCAGCAACCGAGCCGGGCGGACCCCTGGAACAAACGCGAACCAACCGTTCGCCGCCAGACCCTCTCCGCGTCCCGCCCCGGCCGCAGCCGGGCCGGGGCCGCCTCTGCCGCAGCCAACCGCGGCCCGGGGCGGGGCGCGGCTCCCCCAGTGGCGGCGGCGGCGCGGAGCTGTTTGGATTCAAACCTCCATAAAGGCGCTCCCAGTCCCACGGCCGCACCGTGCCATGGCCAACAGCTCGCAATGTCTGGAGGAGGGTACCGGGCGCTGGCCACCGCAGCCACCCGAGCCCTACAGCGAGGCGCAGCGGCTGGCGCTGGAGGAGCTGGTGGCGGGCGGCCCCGAGGCGCTGCGAGCCTTCCTGCGGCGGGAGCAGCTGCCGCCCTTCCTCTCGGAGCCCGAGGTGCGGGCCATAGTGCGGGGGGCGGTGCCGCCCTCCGCGGGCCCGGAGCCGGCGGCAGAGACCTCTCTCGGCGCTTCCCTCGACGCCTCCTCGCTCACCTACTTCCCCGAGCGCTCGGACCTGGAGCCGCCGGAGCTGGAGCTGGGCTGGCCGGCTTTCGCCAGCGGCGCCTTCCGCGGGCTGACGCGGGTGGAGGCGCACTTCCAGCCGGACTATGGGGCCGGCGACTGCGGCTGCAAGGAGGCGGTGCGGCGGCAGATCCGCTCTGCCCGGCAGGTGAGCGAGTGCGGCGGGAGCGGGCTGCGGGCTCGGGCTTTAAACCACCTGTTGACCAAAGAAAGGCAGCTTAGGAGGACGAGTTTATAAATACACGATTGCTTCTCTTCTTAATTATATGTGTCTGTATATATGCTGCTGCCGGGGGATGTCGCTTTCCTGGTTCCTCTAGAGGTGGTAGGCTGCAAGCTTCCAGTCCCCACTACCGAGTGCATACGGTACTGCTGCTGCTCTTCATAAAGAAACCACTCACTGACTTCGAACTGATCTTGCTCTTATTCAAAGTGGAAGCTTTCCTGTTCCAGGTTCCTCACTGCTGTGCTCTGTGAGTCAGTTTTACTTGCAGCAACCTCATACAGTCCCTTAAAGGGTATGACACCAAAAAAAAAGCCTCTCTTGTAAAAGAAGAACTTTCTTATAAAAGACCCCTAGGATTATATTTCTCTTCTTCACCTTTTCCCTTTTGCACCTCATTAGTTGCCCCCAAGGCTTGCTTTTAGCAGGATTTCACCTGTGAATGGTTTGATCTGATGCAGAGTATGGTGCAGTAAGTTCTGACTGTTCTGTGTAGCTCATTATGGTACCTGAGGTTGTGGCCTCCAATTGCAATCCCCAGGAGGGAGCCACCCTTCTGGTAGGCAGCCATTCAGTTGGCTCAGATGAAATTTAAATGGATAGCTTCCTTTTTGGGTGGCTCTGTGTAATGTGCTCATGCATGGCACGCCTTTGAATCAGCAACTGAGCTCTGTACCTGCCCCCTTCTGAGTGCAGAAGTGTAGAGTGTATGTGAGGATGACATGAACATGGGCTTCTGGCCAGAAACGGTCACAAAGGGAAGCTCTGTTCTCAAAGGATCCTTATCAGGTAGATGAGACCAGTCTGGTGACTTCAGTAAACTCCCTGCAAGCAGCTGTTTCTCCCCAAAGCTGTTCTGCTTTGTAATTGCTTGTAGCATCCTGCCAGTGCCTCCCCTCACACTGAGCCCAGAGCCAGGCAAGATGTTCCAGCTGCTGCCATGTGTGTGCCTGATCCAGGGTGTGGTTTTGTGGGCATGAAATGGAGAGCAAATGTTGGCCCCCAGTATTTTATTGAACATCAGGTGCTGTGTAATATTGCTTAATCGTGTCAGAGTTCCTTGGGAGGCCATAACCTCAAGTAGTCTGGATTCCCACTTCTGCTGTGGTAGTTTCTCCAGTGATCCCAAAAGGCCAGATTACAGGAAACTGTGTACCAAAGCAGGCTGTGAAAATGCACAAAAGCAACAGCAGACATGAGGAAAAACCTCTTCAGGCTTATGCTTTGCACCCCAGGGCATAATGAATTGACAGAAACACTGGGGGAATGTAGAAACCTTTTATAACTTGCCAGGGCCTGGGCAGCAGGAGGGGAAACTATGCTTCTGCCCATGATGATGGCAGCAGGAGAAAACAGCTAGGAGAGGCAGTGATCTGGCCTGGTGTAAAATAAAGGTCTCGAGCAAGAGGTGTCACTCTTCTTGCAGGTGATTGCCCTGGTGATGGATTCCTTCACAGATATTGATATCTTTGGTGACCTCCAGGATGCCTATAACAACCGCAGAGTGCCTGTCTATATTCTCCTGGACCAGGAGTTTTTACCCTGTTTCTTGGAAATGTGTAAGAATTTAGGAGTTTGTCCTGAGCAGGAAGAGGTAAGTACTGAAAATTCAAACCAAGCCCTCCCATGTTTGTTTGTTTCTGGTGGTACAGTTTATGGTGCTGGATATCAAAGATACTCTGCTCTAAAGCATCAGAGTCCCTTGAAAGGCTACAGCTGGTAACCGGTGTGAAAGGGCATTTTGTGAAGTGTTTCTCAGCTGGTGAAGATCCAGGGTTGATAGGGTACCAGTACAGCCTCTGACCCAGCCTGTGAACCAGCTCTCAAACTCAGTGAAAACCAAGCAGAGAAGGCACCTCTGCTCCCATACTCCACCTGTGTGCAGGAGCTCCAGCCCTGCTCTGCACCGGCCTGGTGTGCTGGGTGGAGTGCACACTGCCATCCCTGTCCTGAGGAAGCAACAATTTGCAAGCATTTAGCTTTGCAAGATTTAAGAAGCTTTATTCTTTGGCTCAAAGGATTTAGAATCATAGAATCAATAAGGTTGGAAGAGACCTCAAAGATCATCAAGTCCAACCTATTGCCCAACACCTCCTGACTACTAAACCATGGCACCAAGTGCCACGTCCAATCCCCTCTTGAACACCTCCAGGGATGGTGACTCCACCACCTCCCTGGGCAGCACATTCCAATGGCTAACAACTCTCTCTGGGAAAAACTAAACTTCCCCTGGCACAGCTTGAGACTGTGTCCTCTTGTTCTGGTGCTGGTTGCCTGGGAGAAGAGACCAACCCCCACCTGGCTACAACCTCCCTTCAGGGAGTTGTAGACAGCAATAAGGTCTCCCCTGAGCCTCCTCTTCTCCAGGCTAAACAACCCCAGCTCCCTCATCCTCTCCTCACAGGGCTGTGCTCCAGACCCCTCCCCAGCTTTGTTGTCCTTCTCTGGACACGTTCAAGTGTCTCAATGTCCTTCTTAAATTGAGGGGCCCAAAACTGGACACAGGACTCAAGGTGCGGCCTAACCAGTGCTGAGTACAGGGGCACAATGACTTCTCTGCTCCTGCTGGCCACACTTCTTGCAAGGGAAACAAAGCCAGGGAGCTGGAGGGTGGTATAGCTCTGGGAACATTTCCTTCCTTTCCTAATACAGAATTGCTTACTTCTAAAAGGTTTGGATGATGTGAGCCAGCTGATTTACTTAATTCCTCTGAATGTAAGATGACAGAACTGTGTTATGGCTTGGCTTGGACAGGTTTATGCTCACCCCAGTGAGGGGTTCTCTGCACAGGGAAACACTCAGAGCTCTGTGGCCAGTAATTAATTGGAACTAGCTATTCTCTCCACAGAATCCCCTGACAGAAACTTAGAGGTATCTAACTTAGATCCCTGTGTCTCCTGTGGAACTGATGACACTCAGATACAGACAGTGTGAGGAAGTTAATGTCATTCCTGTCTTCTCAGCTAATTTTTAGGCAGCATTGCTAGTCAAAACTTTTTGGAAGATAACTGAAATCTGATGTCATTTTTTTTTCCCCTTCTTTTCCCCAACAGCTGATGAGAGTTCGGACACTCACAGGCAACACCTTCTACATGAGGTCAGGTGCCAAAATTGTTGGGAAAGTCCATGAGAAGTTCATGTTAATTGATGGCATCAGGGTGGCAACAGGCTCCTACAGGCAAGTACTTGTGGTCTGCTGGTGCCTGATGAAGCTGTAGAGGCTTTCTGCAAAACTCATAGAATCACAGAATGGTTTGGGTTGGAAAGAACCATAAAGGTCATCTAGTTCCAGCCCCCTGCCACAGGGATTCCTCCTACTAGACCAGGCTGGAGCCTCCACAATTTCTCTGGGCAACCTGTTCCAGTGCCTCCCCACCCTCATGGGAGAGAATTTCTTCCCACTGTCTAATCTAAATCGAGCTGCTTCCAGTGTGAAGCCTTTACTTCTCGTCCTGTCACTCCATGCTTTTCAAAAAAGTCCATCCCCAGCTCTTCTCTGGTCCCCTTCAAAACCTTGAAGGCTGCTCTAAGATCTCCCTGGAGCCTTCTCCAGGCTGAACAACCCCAACTCTCTCTGCTCTCACAGCAGAGGACTTCCAGCCCTCAGGTCATTATTGTGGCCTCCTCTGGATCTACTTCAAGAGGCCCATGTCCTTGTGTTGGGTGCTCCAGAGCTGGACCCAGCACTGCAGGTGGGGCCTTGGCAGAGCAGAGGGGCAGAAGCCCCTCCCTCCACCTGCTGCCCACACTACAGGGGATGCAACCCAGGACATGCTTGGGTCTGAGCTGTGGGCACATGTTGCCAGCTCATGTTGGCTTCTCATCAACCAGCATCCTCAAGTCCTTCTCTGGACTGCTTTCTAGCCATTCAAGAAGCACAAATCAACTTTGCTGTTTGCCTAGTGTTAACAAATGCAAAGGGTAAGTGGACTACCTGTGTCCAGTTGGGACTAGCACAACTGGGAGCAGCTCTGGAAAACTGGCTTACACAATTTGTTGCTAGCAAAGCACCTGGCCATGGCTAAATAAGAGCTATTCCTGAAAAAGGGAGTCAATAGTCTACAGGTTTTATATCTCACGTTCAGCACTTCTGAGTTTTGCTCTCTGTCAGTCGAAATGCTCTGACAATTAACAGTGAATCTTGGTTTGTTTTCCATAGTTTCACGTGGTCTGATGGGAAGCTGAACAGCAGTAACTTGCTGGTGCTGTCAGGTCAAGTGGTTGAACGCTTTGACCTGCAGTTCAGGATTCTTTATGCCCAGTCGATGCCCATCAGCTCTAAGTGGCTGCCCAGCTGCAGGAACAGTGGGGTCCTTGATCACCTGGTGAACGGTACAGAGTCCCCCAGAGAATATACTGTAGAAGGCAACTTGAGAGCAGCATTTGCCAGGCTGTCTAGCACTCCAAAGAAACTGTTGAAAGAACCAAATCAGGCTGAAGATAGTCCTGGAGGCAAGCCTCGTAACCCAGGGCACTCTTGCCCTCCTGAAGAGGAGTGGTTCAGCAATGGAGAGGCGACAGTGGAACGGAAAAGTGTCTCTACCCAAACAGGGTCATGGGAAGAGAAGCTTGTAGTGAGGGCATGTAATGCTGCCACACAGACCAACACTCTGACAGAAGAGGTTGGCACTCAGACATCTGTCACTGCCAGAACGACAGGCACCCAGACTTCGGTTCTGCTGAAGGCTGCAGTGACGCAGACCAAGGAAGATGAGCACACAGAAACTCCCCTACTTCACAGAAAGCTGTACACAGAAGCTCCCCTCCTTCACAGAAAGCTGTCAAGAGAAGGCCCTTATCTGGCTGGCAAGGCCATATCCAGTTCCAGTCTGCAGTCGCTGTCTTCCTCATCATCCCAGTGCTCGCTGGCAAGCTCTGCTGGCTCGCTCTCCTCTCTCCGCTCCTTCGACTACTCCACCAGTCGCAGGGCAGAGCACTTCCAAAAGCTTCACAAAGAGAGGCAGTTCCACTACTCCACTATCCGCTCCAAGCTCAGCCACATGGTGGATATCCTGTCCCGGAGGGGACGTGTGCCTGAAAGCTACACCACCCAATACACGGCGAGGTGCAGCCTGAAGCAGCGGCGCGACATCAGCGCCAGCCTGCGCAGCCTCCGCGACGTTTCCCTCTTTTCCCTGAACAAGTGAGCGCTGCCCTGAGTGCAGAACAGGTGAGCTCCAGTCCCAAACTGGGGTGGCTTTGTCCTTCCAGCACTTTGACTTTTTTTAATACAATGTGTACGTTGCTCCCCAGCACTTTGTCTCAGACTATGCACTCGAAGCAGTGAAAGAGAGGGGGGTATTTATACTGTAACTGCACTTGCATGTTCCTCTTGTATGTATTAGTGGTGGAGGTTTTAATTCTGGATGTTTAACCTGAAATGTAAACTCAGTGGGTGGGTTCCAGTTCGTGCCTGTTGCCCCTTGTCCTACAAAGACTTTTAATCTTCATGCTTTAAAATGAGCTTCCAGTTCTGGCTCAGCTTCTGAGTATCTGAATCATCTTTTGTCTGTTAAGAGACCTGTCACCAGCTTCCTTCTTTAGAGTGAACTTGGAGGCCAGTCCCTGCAGGCACATGACAAAGCTCCTCTTCAAAAGCAAGCTGACAAAGGCTCTACAGAATGTTATGGGTTATGCTCAGTAAGGTTATTGTACATATTAAGAGTGAAACCCTGCCCTCCCCTTTTTCTCTTTAAAATGCCCTACCTGAAATATTCTTTCCTGCTGTCTTTATCCACTGCTAACTCGGTTTGAGGAGTTGACAAGCCCAACGTGGTTCTGGAAAACACTTTCAATATGAAACACCTCTCAGGTGAAGTTGCTTTGCAGAGGTGTTACCTGACTGGCTTTTTCCCTTTTTTAGCAGTGGTGGTAGTGAGAAAAGTTCAATTCTCACCCCCCCCACGCACAAACCACAGCTAAGTCAGTCAGAGAAGCAAAGGGAAAGGCTATATTTTTACAAGCAGAATGAAATGCAATGAATATATACAAAATATAGAGTGCCTACAGTATATACAGGAAAGGTCACACAGAAAACTCCCTCCAGATGGAGGAGGGTTCTGCCCTCCCCCCCCACCCCCTTTTTCCCCCTTCCTCCTTTTTTCCCCAAAAAGGATTAGAGAGAAAATGGATATTAAGGGAAATTCTGTTAGTTCAAAGCAGTTGTTAAGAAACTAATTCTTTTTAGTCCAAGGTCAGTACTGCTGTGCCAGTTTTGGGCTGTGCCTTTAAGAAGGACAGCTACTGAAGCACTCTGGCTGAATGTTTTGGTGCAAAAAGGGAAAACAAAGATAATTCTGGACAAATTTCATCGGTAGCAATGTAACTTTAAGTTTTAGTCTGTGCAGTCAGTCTCTGTCTGTTTGGAGTCTGAGTCTGTACAGCTATTTTTCCTCTCTGTGCTTGGTGCTGACCTTCAGCTAACGAGATAAGAGACTAATTCTTTTTCTTCCCTTAGCATATGCTTTGAACTAACAGAATTTCCCCCTTCATAATTACTTTTCTCTTTGTTTTTCCTTTTTACACCAAAACATTCAGCCAGAGTGCTTGCTTCAGTAGCTGTCCTTAAGGGCACAGCCTAAAACTGGCACAACTGCCAAGAACAGAACAGAAAGAAGGCAGGTGTCCAGACTGACTGAACAGACTGAACTCAGAGTAAAACCTTAAAGTTCCATTCCTACCGATCTACCAATGAAATTCGTTTAGAATTACCTTTGTTTTCCTTTTTACAGCAAAACAGAGTAGTCAGTAGCTGTCTTTTCCTTAAAGGCACAGCCTAAAGCTGTCACAGCAGTACAGTGTGTCTGTGCTTGCAGGGTCGCTTTTCTGAGCAGTGTGTGGATTCCCTCGTGGAGCTCTGAGCTGTTGCTCTTGAGAGCTGCATCACTTTGGTGACCAGCCAGAATGAATTCTGCCAGGGCAGAGCAGCGTGGGTGACGTTTTTCCTCCTTCTTTCTGGCCAGCAGATGGCACATTTCAGCCGCTGGCCCGGAGAGCCCAGGGAGCAGCCAGGAGCGAGTTGCATGGGCAGGAAGAGACCCAAAGCTCAACAAGGCTGAAACTTGTATAAACAGCACCGCCTCGTTCTGCTACCTTGGGCATTCCGATCTCAGAAATAATAATGGTGGCACTCGAGCATCTTAAAGGCGTTTTCCAATCATAGTGATTCTGTGAGATCTCTTTGTGCAAAGAGGCTTAGATGCTTTTACATCTCGGATTTCAAAGTAGCCACTCCCTGAAGTCGTGAGGCAGCTGTACAGAAGCACAAGTGGGAGAGAGCTCTGTCAGCACTTGTTCAAAAAGATAAGGCTTTTGTGTCTGGTTCCTGGAGCTGGAACACGGGGACTGAGGCAAGTTGCAGGCTTGGAGCTGGGATCTACCTTCACAGCTGAGTGTGAGTTGTATTTTGAGAAGCTCACATTTGGCAGTACTTGAATGTATGCAAGATCGACTTGTTTGCTCCATGTGCTGCTTTCATTACACGGTGCAGCTGTTGTGGTACTCACAGGAACAAGCAGCAGTTTACAAATAAACTCATTTTGCCATTTGAGCTGTGATTTCTCTTTGTACGGCATGTGGAGCTGGGGTGACTAACGCAGGACTTCCTCCCGTTTTGCTGGTGCTTTCCTGCTGCTCTGGGCATGCATACCTTGAAGGCAGCTGCCCGGGTTAAGAGCCACCAGCCCCCTCCGTTTGGGAACAGCCTTTCGGTCCGGGCTAGGCGCAGGTGGGGGCTGTCCTTTCTCTCCCTGCCTCATACAGGGCTGCGGGGGTAGCCGGCGGGCACTCACTCCTGGCTGCCACTGCCCGGGGCCGGGCGGAGCAGAGGCTCTTCTGCTTCGGGGCAGGCTCCCTCCGCGGTCCCACCGGCTTCTCGCTGCGGCGAGAGCAGCGGCCGCCGTTCTTCTTGGAGCCCGAGCTGCGGGCCCGGAGCCGGCGGCAGAGACCTCGCTCACCTATTCCCCCCAGCGCTCGGACCTGGAGCCGCCGGAGCTGGGCTGGCCGGGCCGGGCTTTGCCAGCGGTGCCTTCCGCGGGCTGAGTTTTTCAAGCTCAGCACTGCTTTAGCTGAAGTCTTACTAGCAACACAAGGAGCACTTCAAACCAAAGACAGCTTTTTAATGGCATTTCAGTCCCTAGGCCCTTCCAGTCTGGCAGGGAACCATTGCAGCAACGCAGCATGGGCCTTTTTTTTTACAGCCAATGATGCAGTTAACTGATAGAAACCTTGTGTAATCAGGGTTTCCAAAGTCTGCTTATGAAATTACCGTGTGGGATCTTGTTGCAAATCAGGATGTATGATAGCTGCTAGTTCTTCTCCCCTGGTGCCTTGCTCTGCCAGAGAAAAATAAAGATGGACTTGACTGGCTTCTTGGCAACTCCACCCTGCCTTTATCCATCTTCTAGATGCAAACAAGTTGTATCTGTTTCAGTATTTTGCAGGGATTAGCATCAGAGCAGCTGTAATTTCTCAGCCCCTTCTCCTGCCTCTTGCCCCATTTTATATGTAGATGCTGTGCTTGCCCATTTCTGATCTTATGAAATTTCCACCCTTCAAGTTCTTCAAGGTAAGCACTGACATTCCTGAGATTGCTTCAGTCTCTTCTCACTGTATCTAAGTGAGATGAGGTCATAATAAAAGGAGATAAAAGAGCTTGTCTAGTTCTGTGCAAGGAAAGAGCAGTTCCTGTATCCTGTATAGGAGAGGGTGAGAGAGAGATCCATGAGCAAAATGGTGGAGGGCTGGTTTGAAAAATGAACTAGTCACAGGATGTTAGGGGTTGGAAGAGACCTCTGGAGATGGAGCCCAGCCTCCCTGCCAGAGCAGGACCACAGAATCTATTGCAGGTCACACAGAAGTGCATCCAAATGACCCTTGAGAAGGAGACTCCACAGCCTCTCCGGGGAGCCTGGTCCAGTGCTCTGTGACCCTCACAGTGAAGTTCTTCCTCCTGCTGAGGTGAAGCCTCCTGTGCTGTAGTCTGAAAAAGAATAATTTGTTGTGAGGCAATGGTAACAAATTAATTTCCTGGGTACCTATAAAACGTCCTCTATGTGCAGATCAAAGTATTTTAGCATTCACCATTGTGTCTGCCTAGTCAGAACCTAGATGAGTAACCACCCTGGGAGCACGGCTTGCAGTAGTCCTTTGTTCCTGCTACGGAATGAGTGTTTTATTTTATGAGGCTGAAGTTTCTTTTTGTGCAGGGAGAGTTACTTGAGATCCACTCCCCACAGCTATTCAGTGAACAGTAATAATTACTAGCAGCTTGCATTGCAGCACTGATACCATTAAGTCTAAGTCACAGAGACTCTAAGGAGGGGCCAAGACAAAGGCAGAGCCGCGGTGATCCCCGAAAAAGGACTGATGAGGTAAAGGAAGAATTTGGGTTTCTCTCTCCAGACATAGGAGTACAGTCACAGGGAGGGAACTCTCTGAGGTTTATGATGAATATATACTTTTATTAGATGAATACTCACCCCCTGGACCATCCTGGGAAAAAAAAAGTACTAATTCATCCTGACTCAAAAGAAGAATCCCTTCCCGCATGACACAGCACTGCGTGTGAGATCCTGGAGTCCAGGCATGCAATTAAGCCCTCCACTTTTCCAAGCATCTCAGTCAACTCTCTGGATAAGCAGCCTGAATTGCATAAGTGCAGTGTTTTAAACCCCATGAGCTAATGTATGGTCACTAGGAAGTTTGCATGCCCACTGGTATGACTTACCTGCCTCACCCACCTCATGTGCATCACAATTGGCTCCAACATAAGGAGAGGCCTCTCAAGTTTTTGCTATAAATGCTGCCACACCGCCAGAGCTTGAAGTCTTTAGCACATGGGCCTACAGTTGCTCCCAGAAATACAAAGTCCAAGGCACAGAGGAGCAAGGCAGCATGGCTGGTAAGTGGGGAAAACAAAAAAAAAGGAAAAACAAAAAGGAAAGGAAAAAAAGAAGTCTCTTTGTGCATAAGGAATGGGCAACTGCATAATGTACCATGTGCTAGGGGGTTTCTGTCTTGTGAGGGGCTCTGAGTTGTTGGGAGTGCACCATATTATAAGATGATGAATGGGTTGTTTCAGCATTTTTCTTGCCTGAGTTTTCCAAAGGACACAAACAGGGGAAAAGAAGACCCTGCATCCATCAGCACGCTGGAGTCAAACCTCGGCCGGAGCAGGAGCTAAAGCAAACTGCAAAGTAGCTTTTGGCATGAAACAAATGAATCAGAAAGGAGCTTGGGGTGTGAATGGATCTTGTGTTAATGGGAATATTTGTGCCAAGAAGGGAGCAGAGGCTGGATTCAGAGGCAGCAAGCTGTGATATCATTCTAGCTACTTTTGTCATAATTAGTGTGAAAGGCAAAGGCACTTTAACATGCAGGCAAAGCAAGCTGATGTCCAGCAGGGAGCTCGTAGGAGGAAGGATATGAAATCAATGCACTTAGCAAAATTGGCTGTGTTCCCACTTAGGGCTGACTCACTGAGACCTCTGCAGAAATGTGCAGCGAGGTCTGAGTGCAGAGGATGCCACTTTATCTCTTACAGGCACAGAGCCCCTGATTTGTGTGGCATAGGCTTGAAAATCTCCAGAAATTAGTGAAAACCAAGGATCCACAGAGCAGAGTCTTGAGCAGAGGCAGGGCAGGCACTGCCTTCCCCTCGCTGAAGTTAGGAGGCACAGTTACCCCTTTGTCACAGCGTTGGGAGACCTGACTGCACAAACTCTCAGGACACAAGAGGTCCTCCATATACTGTCATTTGAACTCATTGCTGTTAGTGACCTGATCAGCTGGTGCTAGCACCCCTGAGAAGCATCTGCTCTTTGCCTGGTCTCATGGAGCTTGGCTAGTGACTGTCTCTGCACCTGCTAAGGGTACCACCACCTAAATGCTTACCTGAGCAAGAGCAGAACGCAGGCTGGAAGGGACTCAGGTGCATACAATGGGCATAGGGTTGTGGATTCCCTCCTAAACCTGCTCCACTGAGCAGAGATTAAATAAATGGCAAAACACAGCTTGGTAGGTCAAGCTGAAAGCTTGGACTGGGGAGGAAAAGCCTTCTTTTTAACAAAAGAGCTATAAAGTAAACCCCTCCATCTGCAGCAACAGAGAGCAGACTGCCAACCAAATGTTTCTGCATTGTAACATTTCCTTTTAAGCAATAATTTGCCAGTAACACAGCCAAGACCTTCCAGCAAGGTGGCCCCTAAGAGCCTCCTCTGTAAGTGTCACACACCAGGCTGCTCCTCACCACAATGCCCTCACCACATGCACGAGGAGCAGCAAGAGCAGCGCTTAACCAACAAACTGCCTTTTGCTGATCCCACTCAGCTCCTGCTTGTGAAACAGCCCCAGTTCAGTTGGGGATGTCAAAAGTGCCCAGGGATGTTCCCCACAGTGCCATCCACAACCTTAATGTGCAAAACTGGGAGGGTCTGTGTGCAAGAGTGTGGGCACAGAACTGTTTTCAGCCCTCTCTCTCTTCCCCTCCTCCCACCTCCATACACACATCCTGCAAATATACTTTCCCCACCTCCTCCCTCAGAAGTTCTTAATGCATCCATGGGCCAATTTCTAATGGGTTTGTTGTAAGAGAATGCAGAAGGTGGTGTGTAAAGAGAAGGGGGGAGTACCTAAAAAGCTCCTGTACATTTGGCAGTGTGATTATTTCATTCATTTCTTTTTCCCCTGACATGTTTGGGTAGTCTGCAGCACACTGCTGCTAACTAAGAGGTCAGCAACATTGCAGTCACGCTCCAAATAATTATCTCTGCTTCTGCCTGTTGCTTTTAAGCCTCAGTGTAATTACAGCTAAAGCATAAGTCACATCTGCAACCCTCATGGTTGTTTATTTGTATTAGAAGCATTTGGCTGCAGGCTGGGACAGGAGGTTGAGTTCTCAGCAGAAATTAGCAGAGCACTGCAGTGATGGATGGGATCCTGCAAAGCTATTCTGTGCTGAGGAGAGTAACAGCAGGAGCTGGAAGTTAAAACTCCCAAATGATGTCTCTATTCCATTCCCATGGAAGAGATGTGTGCACAGGTGGGAGAGGTAGGAAAATCCATTTAAATGTCACACAGGTTGTGTGTGACTGTGGGGGAGCTGTGTGGGGAGCATAGCACAGACTTGTCCCAGTCTGTGCCCTGTCACTGGGCTTACTCCTGTGTACTGGGCCAGGGTAGTTTTTGAGGTTCACCTCTGTGTCACTAGTGTATTCCTCTTGGTCTCTCTCCTGGAATAAGCTGACATCCCAAGGGAAGATCTGAGCCCAGCTAACAGGTCTGTACACAGACTCTACAGGCTGCCTTCAAAGTCTGGCTATTGGAGAACTTCAGGAACAAGCAGAAAGTTCAGGAGGGCTTCAGGCTGCAGCAGGCTGCAGGCTTCCATTAAAAATGGCACTGCTATTTGGGGCATTGTGAATGGTAGAGGAAGACAGAAAATAAGTTGTCTTAGGCAACATAAAGACCCCAAAAGAGAGCTCAGCCAAATGCTTTTCTGTAGAGACTTTCCAAGTCTTCATCAGGGGGTCCTAGTGCTGAGGAGTGCTGATGTGAGCCAGCCCATGCTGCTGTCCTAGAGCCCCAGGGCTCTCCCCAGTGTGGTTCACAAACACTATTCCTGTAGGAAATTACTTGACTTCCAGTTCCCAGTATCTAGGATAGCAGGAAGAGGGTGTGCTGGTGAAATTCCTTGCTTAATTATCCAGTGAGGAAATGCAAGGGGAGACAGATTAGTCCAAACTTCTGAGAAGTACTGGGAGTCTCCTTCTCTGGAGATATTCCAAACCCACCTGGATGTGTTCCTGTGTGACCTACTCTAGGTGACGCTGCTCTGGGTCTGGATGATCTCCAGAAGTCCCTTCCAACCCCTACCATTCTGTGGCACTGAGGAGGTCCCTAGTGTGCTTCAGGGGCATGGAAGGAAGAGCTGTGCTCAGGAAGATGAAAGCAGCAGACAGGCTGTTCTAAGGGCTGATTCCCCAGCCTGAAACAAAGGCAAAATGAATACTAGGTGACATTTACTAGAGTACAAGTGTCACTGCAGACTTATCCAGAGCTGGTGGGGAAAAGAACAATGCAAAGAGGAGGAGAAAATAAGTAATGAGGACAATTGCTCTGTTACAAAAGGTGTCCCTCACTTGAGTCCAGAACTCTTCCTCCTATATATTCACTTCTATAAACAGTTACTGAAGAGAGGGAAGAAGTCTGAGTGTAAGTGGGAAAGGATGCAATGAACTGAACCAGTTGGCAAATGCTGATTCTGCTATAGCTTATTCTGGGTACCTGAAACAAAGTACTAAGACAACTTAGAGCTTTCATTCTCTGAGGTCCACAAGAATCTTCTCCTGCTATCCACCAGAGTTTCAAGAGTGCAACCTTGTGTTTACAGCCACCATACAAGCTCTGCAAACACAACTTGCCTTACAGGAAGCTGCCTGGCTCAGGTGCAGTCTGCTTGACTAGCATTCTGACTAGTGTTAGAATTCCTCATTACCTCAACCCTCATTCTCAACCTTCACCCATGACCTTTAATCCAAAGGTCTGGTATGCAGCATTCATCTGTTTTCCAAACAAAGCACACCAGAGGCAGCTTAACCAGAGCTGGGAATAAACACCTGGAGCTGATGCAACAGAGTAAAGTGACAGTGCCTGGGTTTTTTTGAACATGCTGCTTTTAACTGCACCATCACAGCATCAAACACCAAACCCAGTGATGCCACTGGCCTACAGCACAGTGATACCAGGCATAGTATTGCTGGACACAAAACCCCCAGGGGACCAAAGAAGCACTGCCAGCTGTTTGGTGAATAATTACTGACTTTGTTTTGCTGCTTTGTTGTTGTTTGGTTGGGTTTTTTCCATGAGTAACTAATCTTTCTAACAAACAGAGGATAGGCTGAAACCTTCAAGCCAGTTTGTTCTCAGATGTATTTGTGTGTCATGAAGGAGAAGGTAAAAATATGGCTAGAAGAAGAGCTTGGCTTAACATCTTAATACTTAATAGCTTAATATTTTAAAAGAAACTTTAAGATTTCAAATCTTCTCATTTTAAATTCACAGCTGGGCTTTGAGTGTGATAAAAGCTATGATCCCTCTTAAGACTAAATATTATTATTGAACAGAGATTCAAAGCAGCAGCCTGAATTAGAGCCAGGTCCAAACTGCTTCATCTCATAACACCTATTTATAAGTCATGGCTAAAATACATCTGCATATGAAATAGGCTGAGCAAGTTCCAGTTCCACAATATGCAAACATGACCCAGATCAGCAAACAGAACTGTTTGGGCTGCTGAGTACTGAGCCCAGCCAGTGAAACCCTGCAGTTAGGAAGGGACAGAGCTGTGGGCAGCTCAGCAGCATCAGTAGCACTCAGAAGGATTCCTCAGGGCTGGGCATTGAGTACATCAAATTTTGCAGGTTGCTCTGTAGGAGCCTCAGAACTACTCTCTTGACTCTCTTTCTTAGCAGAAGCCACCTGCAATGCATAAGAATCACTCCCCTTGAAGTTAAACAGAATCTTTTGGGGCACAAATTGGCAGCAGCAGCTGGATGCTCAGAGAGATCCTATCAGAAAACACAATTGTGTCCTGGCTGAAAGCAGAGACAGCCACTTCATCACAAGGCATCAGTGCCCTTAGCTAGCATCTCTGGTGTGTCATCTAAACATGCCATGGACTGCTTGTCTGTTTCAAGTTGCTAAGCAGCAGTTATGGGATAGATGAAAACCTGTTGTTTTCTTTTCTTATTTAGCCTGATTAAATCTGGGACAGAGGCAATACCTTGAGCATTGTTCTGCAATGACTACGTGCAGTGGAAGAAGGGCAGCTCCAGGAAAGCAATGGGTTCAGTGAATGAGTTTTTCCCAAAAGCCACTGCAAATACTGCTCAGGAAGCATTCCACAGTTTCAAAATGTGTGCAAGCAGAGAGCTCTGCTGTTCCTCTGTTACCATTGCAACATACAGAATGGTTACCAAATACTGAATGCCTTGAGAAACTCTTAACAAGCAGCCAGGCTGCTGGGGATGAATATTGCCCAGGCTTCAGGATTGAGTTTTCCTTCTTCAGTAGGAAATGAGATCAGGATGGGGGCACTGAGAAAGTGGAAGATGAATGAGAAATTAACCCTCAAGCCCTGCACTCAGCTAAAGGCTGGGGAGCAAAGGAGGCTGCTCAAGCTCCACCCTCCACCCCGGAAACATTGCAAAGGGGCAAAACTTTGCCCCTAGATGGGTAAAGAAGGGAAAGGCTTGAGTCAGCCTGGGTAGAGGAGGAAATTCAGAGGAAAGCTGCAGAAGCTGCTCACACAGGACCTGTTGACCAGTTATGGGCCAAGGTGAGCAAGGGGGGAGCCACTTCTGTGGTGCTTCATTGTCTTGCATCCATACCTCGTGTATGGCTCTCCAGCGGGCACTGAGGGGTCACTGCTGCTCTAAGGAGTTTTAATGCAAGGAAAAGAGAAAGGAAGATAAAATTCTTCCATCAAGTTTTAGGAGGAGGATTTTCACAGGAACTGTGGGGTTTCCATGTGTGCTGTGCATGGGAAAAGCAAGTTTGTTAGAAGGAGATTGGGGAAAGCAGGTCTCTATCTGATATGAAAAAGGAAGGCAAGCAAAGTCTGCAGCTATTTGAAGCTACCAGGCAAGTGCAGGTGAGAGGCTGACAAATCTGACATAAGAGAAAGCAGCAAAGCAGAATTTGCAGAAGGTATCATATCAAATGCTCACCAAAAAACTGATCTCTATTTTTGGTGGAAACCTCACCTGGATCCTCTTATCTGTTGAAAGTAGCAGAAGATTCTTGGAAGTGTCCTTGCTCTTTCCTCCCTGGATGCACCCTGAAGTTTTGTTGCTCTTCTCACTTTCCCATAGCTTCATCGCAGCCAAGCACCAACTGGCACCTGAAAGAAAATGCAAGAGATCACCACACAAGCAAGATGTCCAGTGAAGAGCTGATTGTGAGGAGAGGACAGCCCTTCACTGTCACTTTCAATGGGACACTACAGCCAGAGCAGAACATAACTTTCATTGCAGAAACAGGTATGGCTCCCAGCTTTTCACAGTGTAACACTGCCTTGGGCCATGCTTTTGGCCTGATGTGCACTGTAGGCATAGCAAGGCCATTCTTCAGAGCCTGATTCACATGGCCATGGAACTGTGTGAGGGTTGCATTACTCCCAGCCCAGCTGGCAGTGACGGCCTCCTGCAGTTTCCAATACACAAGTTCATCTGAGGGGAGGGCTACCCCGCTGCTGAGTTTGGTGCACACTGCATCTCCACTGCAGCAAGCTGGGCAAACACAATAATGTGGTTTCTTCTCCTTGAAAGGTCCCAAGCCCTCAGCGCTGGCTAAGACCCAGGCCACATTTGGTATCTCCAGCACAGCGAGCAAGGAGAGCTGGAGTGCAGTTCTTCAGTCTGCCAGCTCCAGCTCCGTCAGTGTCTCCATTTCCAGCCCACCCAACGCTGCCATTGGACGTTACAGGCTGAGTGTTCAAAGTCCTGCAAGTGGCAGCTCCTCTCCAGCAAGCCTTGGCACTTTTGTTTTGCTCTTTAACCCTTGGTCTTCAGGTATGGACGTGCCCAATTGCCCCTGAAAGAACCAAGTTGCTTGCAGACTCAGTCATATTTGCAGCTCCTTCATGGGATCTGAACTTCAGTACAGGGACAAAGAGTCACCAGATGATGGAGCAGTGAGGAAAGGGTTTAATATTTCCCTTGGCACCTTCTGGGACATAAACCCAGCTCTGGTTCATGAACTTACTGGAGGCCTCCTTGCTCTAAAGTTCTGCTTTTGCCAGAGTCTGCCTACTTTTGCACAGGATTAGAAGGGTGTCTGGTCCTTGCAGAGCCAAGAAGAGAGTCCTCTGTACCAGCTTCCACCCTCACTCAGGTCTGACAGCGTCATGGCCCTGTCTACACTCAGACACCCCCACCCCTGTCTCTAATGACAGGAAATCATGAGTTTCACAGTCTGGTTATAGCAGCAAGAACAGCAAAGGCTACCTGCAAGCATTCTTGGGGATAGAGACCAAGGTTCCCCAGGCTTTGTTTTATTTTGCACTCACCTCTGTTTTGTCTTTTCAGGTGATGATGTCTTCATGCCCAATAAGGCCGAATGTGAGGAATACGTGCTAGAAGAGTTTGGCATCATTTTTGCCGGCAATAAAAATCACATCAGCAGATTTGGATGGAACTTTGGCCAGGTAAATGCAGCACTGAAACACCAGGCAGTGTTTTGTGCTCTCCTCTTCATGTGAGCTGGGTGAGCAGGGCTCATTTGCTTTGTCCAGTCCGTGGCACACACCTCTGAAGAGCAGGAGTCTGAAATTAGAACTGAAATTAGCCAAGCCCTGCTACATTGGTTAATATAAGGATTCAAGTGACCAGTCAGTGATTTGATGGAGGACTCAGAGGTACAGCCTGCAGAAACCTCAGTGCCTGGTGGACAGTAAAATAGTGGAGCAATGCTGCGAGGCAAAGTATTGACAGGAACATCCCAAGCTTTGAAAAGCTCTCTGAGTTCTAATCTCCACAGTGTGTGTTGAGGCTGCCTTTCTACACAGTGATTCCTGGCTGAGCTTCCGCACTTCGTGTGGTGACTTAAAAACCCATTAAACACTTACATGGCCCTGCTTGTTCTGGTTTCTAGCAGAGTGATTTGTGTTTCCAAAACATTAACTTGTCTCTGTAACACAGTTTCAAGGAGATATTCTCAATATTTGCCTTTCCATACTGGATCGAAGCTTGTATCACCGTCAGGACCCTGCCACGGATGTGTCTCGCCGCAACGACCCCAAGTACCTGGGCCGTGTCCTCAGTGCCATGGTGAGCAATGTGGGCCAGAAGTCCAAGCTGCTGCCTGTTCTTTTAAAGCAGTGCAACTGGGTAGGAAGGTCCTTGTCAGAACATTTTACACCACTGCTTCTGTGCAGCAGAAACAGGGGCCAGAGAAATGCCTGGGTGGTCTCCTGCTCAGAGCCTGCCAGAGGGAAGTTTAGGCTCAAGGTGAGGAGAAAGTTCTTCACAGAGAGGGTGGTTAGCCATTGGAGTGGGCTGCCCAGGGAAGAGATGGAGTCACTGTCCCTGGAGCTGTTCAAGATGGGATTGGATGTGGCACTTGGTGCCATGGTCTAGTAGTCACAAGGTCTTGGGTGACAGGTTGGACTTGATGATCTTTGAGGTCTTTTCCAACCTTGTTGATTCTATGATTCTCATCTGTAGTATTTCTGAGACTTGGCATTTTGACAGCCAGCAAAGTGTAAGGCATGAGGTGGTATGATGACCTGGGGTGGGGGGGGGGGGTCCAAGTCAAAGTCCCTTGGGGGTCTTTAGTCCAAACCCAGTTTGCCAGGCTGCCTTGAAAACTTCCAAGGATGGAGGTTTCTTGGCCTCTCTGGGTGAGTGGTCCCGAGCTGCACTGCCCTCTCTGTGTGGCATTTGCCTCTTACATCAAATGTAATTTTCCCAAGCTATAACTTCCAGCTATCTACTGACCTGGGTTGGAAGGGACCTCGAAGGTCATCTAGTCCAACCCCCTCTGCATTAAGCCTCTTGTCACATAACCTGCCAGAACAGAGCAAATCTGAGCTCTGACAGCTCAGCCTGTTCCGTTCAAGCAGCCACAAGCTGCTACTATGTTCTCTTTATCCCTTTCTTCACCAGACTGAACTGCCTCAGTGCTCTCAGATTGTTCTTGTAGATCGTGGACTCCAGGGCCCCTGAGTGTCTTGGTAGCCCTCCATCCTGAGTCCTCTTCAGTGTCTCAACATCCCCTTGAACTGAGGGATCCAAAACTGGAGATGGGGTTCCCTGGCACACCTTCACTAAGGATACCTAAAGGGAGTTAGCAGCTTCCCCCCATCTCCTGGTTACACTTGTCCCAGTGCAGGCCAGCACAGGCTTTCCCTTTATGATGACACAGCACTGCTGGCTCAAAGTCAGTCTGGCATTTGCTGTAACTCCCAGGCCTCTTTCAGATGGCTGCTTCCCAGCCTCTACCAATGCCTGGGGTTACTCTAGCCCAAGTTGCTGAAATGTGCACCTTTTCTTTCTGAGGTTTCTACTACCCCAGATTTTCAAGGTGACTGTGCCCCTGGTCTAATGTAAATTTGCTGAGGGCTCACTACATCCTGATCCAGGCACACTCTGAAAGCTTAGCTGCATGACATAGAATAGAATACGCTTGGATGATGACAGTCAGTAACACAGGGGTAAAGCTGCCACCTTCTGTGATGAAGGCCCACTGAAAACAGATGTTAGTCCTCCTGCCTGGTGGTCCTGTACTTGTGTGGGAGAAACAGGGGTGCAATGCTCTCCACGTTTTGAGAGGACACACATCTCATTGCCCTGAAAAGATAAAGCTTCCTCCTGAAGGCCAGCTGCACGAGGCTGTGAATTTTGCCCACTAAAATACCATCCAAAGCTTTCCTCCTGCCTGCTCCCCTATCACTGCTGCATCTGTTGTAACCTCTTACATCATCTCATCACCAACGTAGTGAATAATTTTGCAGGTCAATGCCAATGATGACCAAGGGGTGGTGCTAGGAAAATGGAGTGGAAAATATGAGGATGGGAAAGACCCAAGCAGCTGGACTGGAAGTGGTGAAATCCTGCAAAACTGGAAGAAATCAGGGTACAAACCTGTTCGGTACGGCCAGTGCTGGGTGTTCGCAGCAGTACTGACTACAGGTACGTTCCATGCCCTGCACGTCACTGCCACCGCACAGCTTCTGTTACCAGAAGCCCTAAGAACACTTCCTAGGTGAAAGTGTTCCAAGGAACATTCCAGAAATGCATTCTGACTGTTTTCTGTTCCCTCTGTAGTGCTGAGGTGCCTGGGGATTCCCACTCGTATGGTGACAAACTTCAGCTCTGCCCACGACGCAGACGCAAACCTGCGCGTGGATGAGTTCTACGATGCAGATGGAAACCACTTGGAGAGGGGGGCTGACAGCGTGTGGTAAGGCTCTCAGATGCTTAACACTAGGACCCCTCAATGCCTACCACTAGGACCTCTAAAATGCCTACCACTCAGACCCCTAAATTGCCTGACCCTAAGACCCCTCAATGCCAACCCCTCAATGCCATCCCCTCAATGCCTGCCCCTGGGACCCCTCAATGCCTGCAGAGTCTTCAAGTTCAGGGGCTAGATTCTAATGACAAGTGCTTTACCTTTAAAATCACCTTCAAAGCAACTACACACACATAGGATCCATTAAATAAGATTACAAATAAAAGCACAAAATTAATTACAAATAATACCAATGGTGTTCTCACTTTGCCCCCTCCAAAGTAATGGGGAGAAACCACCACCACCCCCCCCTCACAAAAAAAATTGCCAGACTAGCTCAGTTTGGGATGGAAGCACAGGGGTTGGGCTGGATGACTTCTGTAGCTCCTTTCCAACCCATACCATTCTATGATTCTATCCCAGAAGCTTAGTTTGCTCATTCCTGCACACAGGAATTTCCATGTCTGGAATGAAAGCTGGTTTACCCGCAGCGACCTGGGCCCCTCGTACAGTGGATGGCAAGTTCTGGATGCAACTCCCCAAGAGGAAAGTGGAGGTATGCATGTTTCATTTCAGGGTGAATGTTGGCTAGTTACCAGGTCGCTTTCAGAGAGGAGAAGAAGAAACAAAAGTCAAATCGTTGTGAAAGCAATTCCTCACCATGCTCAGAAACAAAGTGGCAGAAGAGATTATCTCTGGCACTAGAAAAGCTTCAGGTCTGTGGATGCTAAGAAACCAGACTTCTAGGAGCAGTCTTCTGCAACAATCCATTTCCAGAATAGGTGTCCAGAACTACTGGGAAAAAAAAAGTCAAGGAATCATAGAAAATAAATGGAGTGCAGCTTCAGAATGCACATGAGATGCGTCGATGGCTGCCGGGGTGTGAGGGCTGGTGTAGGTGAAAGGGCTGCAATGGGACATCAGCACTGGGCAATTCAGGAGTCGTTCCTAAACATCTGCCTAGCAATCTGCTTACTGTCCAAGCCTTGATTGTGGCTCAAGGATCGTTTTTTTTTTCCTCCCCTGCTGCTGTAGGAATCTATCAGTGTGGTCCTACCTCACGGAAGGCTGTCAAAGAAGGAGAGGTAGATCTGGAGTACGACTGCCCCTTCGTCTTTGCAGAAGTGAATGCAGACTGCATGTACTGGAACTATGACCCCAAAACTGGAAAGAAAACCCTGATCTTCAACAAGTCTACTGAAATTGGCCAGCTCATCAGCACCAAGGCTGTTGGCAGAGATGACCGGGTAGACATCACCAATGATTATAAATACGAGGAAGGTAAACAAAACACCTCTGGTGTTTCCTCTGATGACACAGCTGCTGCTTTCCCAAACATCCAAACTTTAGGCCAAGAGTCTCTTAGCAGGCAATTTTGGGCATCTGTAAGGTAGGAGCAAAATTTATACTCAGTTTATTCAGCAGAAAAAGGAAGAGAAGATAAAAGATACCCCCCCCAAAAAAAGTAAAGTACTGCCTTGGCCTTTCTAGTGTGGAGCTGCTGTGAGAGACTTAGACAGGGCAAGCCCAAGTATCTCTGAGCAAAGCACAGTTCAGCCTGCTGATGTTCACTGACTGTCTCTGCTTTGTGAGATGTAGCCTGCAGCCCAGTTATTTGGCAGCAGGATGAAAGGGCTATCACAGAAACCTGAGGCAGAGCAGCACTTCCCCCCAGGTACAAGAAGGTTTGCCAACAGCACGCCAACCTGGCAGCCCGTAGGGGTTTGAAAGTGCAGGGGGTTAGGGTCTCAATATTGCATTTCCAAAAACAGGATATAAATGGAAAGAGTGAGGAACCTCAGAGTTCAGATTTTGTGTTACAAAAGATGCTGTGAGAGGGGCAGTGCCATTACTGACCGCGGATGCACAACAGGATGTGTGGCTGCAGAAAACAGAGGCTCTCTTCACCTGCTAAGTCCAGGCAGCACATTCTGCTGGCCTGTCTGTAGCAGTGGTGGCAAACCAGAGCTGCCTGCCAGCTGTGTGAGGCTAACCTGCAGGTTTCTCTCTGGCAGGATCCAAAAAAGAGAGAGAGATTTTTAAAAAGGCCCGCAAGAAGATGGGACTTGAAGACAAATTTGATCCTACAGCACCAACACAACAGGAGGTTGACCAAAAGCCTGACATCTCAGGCAAGTTCAAAGTGGCTGGCCCCTTACAGGTGGGCCAAGACCTCAGTCTGGTCCTGGTTCTTGCAAACTTACAGTCTGATGCTAAGACTGTTCATGCCAAGATGACTGCCTGGAGCACTCTGTACACCAGAAGACCAGTTGGTGAGGTCTGGAAGGACTCCATAGATGTCACCCTGTCTCCTAAGGAAGGTAATTCTTCAAGTGACTCTTAGTTACAATTGTGTAATCATTAAATGGGCACCAGAAACTTGTCAGCTTGGAGGTAAAAGCTCTCTAAAAAGAGCAATCATTACTGTTCTGTGCAGGAAAACTTGAAAGAAATTATATTGCACTTCTAAACATATTGGAAAGATATTTTTCACACCATCATTTTCTCCAGTACTGTTCATGCTGTGGAAAACGTTTTAGGAGTGAAAAGAAGTTGGCTGAGTAACCATCAAGCTTCATTTAACAAAACTTGCATTAAAAAAAAAGAAAAAGGAAAGATTTAAAAGAGGTAAAAAAAAAATTAAAGAGGTAAAAAAAAAATAGAGGTAAAAAAAAATTTAGAGGTAAAAAAAATAAAGAGGTAAAAAAAAAAAAGAGGTAAAAAAAAAAGAGGTAAAAAAAAAAGGTAAAAAAATAAAGAGGTAAAAAAAATAGGTAAAAAAATTAAAGAGGTAAAAAAAATTAAAGAGGTAAAAAAAATAAAGAGGTAAAAAAAATAAAGAGGTAAAAAAATAAAGAGGTAAAAAAATAAAGAGGTAAAAAAAATAAAGAGGTAAAAAAAAATAAAGAGGTAAAAAAAAATAAAGAGGTAAAAAAATAAAGAGGTAAAAAGAAATAAAGAGGTAAAAAAAAATAAAGAGGTAAAAAAAATAAAGAAGTAAAAAAAAATAAAGAGGTAAAAAAAAATAAAGAGGTAAAAACCAAAAGATTAAGGTAAAAGAGGTAAAAACCAAAAGATTAAGGTAAAAGAGGTAAAAAACCAAAAGATTAAGGTAAAAGAGGTAAAAAACCAAAAGATTAAGGTAAAAGAGGTAAAAAACCAAAAGATTAAGGTAAAAGAGGTAAAAAACCAAAAGATTAAGGTAAAAGAGGTCCCATACACAGCATGAATGGAAATACTAACATTAGGTATGAAACTGTGTGTGCTTAGGAATGTGCACATCACTTCCTTCTTTCTCTTCCAGAGAAAGAATTCCCTATTAAGATACCCTACACTGCCTACCAGCAGCAGTTAACTGCAGACAACATGATCCAGGTAACAGCTTTGTGTCACGTAGAAGGTGGAATTCAAGTGCTTGTGCAAAGGGACATCACCTTGGACAATCCTGCCATCGACATACAGGTAAAGTGCTGTCCCTTCTCTCCAACTGCAGTGGCAGAAAAAGGGGGAAATGAGCTCCCAGAAGCATTTTCTACCCCAAAAGAAGCATCCTGGCCATCAATCATAGCATCTCCTAACATCTCTTCTGATGACTGAGAAGGATCAGGTAGAAAAGGATAACAGGAACCTGATCTTTCAAACAATCTCTTTGCACAGGTCCTTGGTGAAGCAAAAGTGAATAAAGAACTGGATGTGGAAGTGATATTTGCCAATCCTATTGATGTGGAAGTGACGGACTGTGTGCTGCAGGTGCAAGGCAATGACCTGCTCAGAGGAATTCTTGAGATAGAGTAAGTATGAGTGATGCCTCCTTCCTGCTGGGAAAGATATATGAGCCAGACTGTAAGCAGGGCTGCCCCAGATCTGACCAGTGGGAGAAGACAGCATTTTCTCCTGCAGGTAACTTGGGTTGCCAGGCAATGTAACAGCTTGTAATGAAGCACACAGCTCTCAACCACCTCTTCATCTAAGCTAGGCCCCTGTATGTACTCTGTACATATAAAAACTGCAGACAGCTTTCACATGTGCCAGCAAGTGCAGGTGTTTGTAAAAGCTACCTGGGATATGAGAGAGGACTCCAGAACTGAACAGACACACAACACACAGCAGCTTGACACCTTGCACTTGAGCAACTCTGAATGATTTATCCCACAATTTATAAACTCTCCTGAGGGAGTTTAGCAACCTGATGTTGTGTGTCACATCTAAGTCCATCCTCAGGCAAGACAAGTCAATATGATAAAGTAGGGCTGTTTAGGAAAACCATCCAGGTCTCTCCAAGGCTTACAAAAGGCACTGCTTTCAAACTTTTCCACTTCCACTCCAAATTGCATCCAGCACAGTCCTGCATCCAGTTCTGGAGCCCCTATTACAGGAAGGATCTGAAGGTGCTGGAAGGTTTCCAGAGAAAGGCTACAAGGATGAGCAGAGCAGTGGAGCTCCTCTGCTATGAGGACAGACTGAGGGAGTTGGGGCTGTTCAGTCTGGAGAAGAGAAGGCTCTGAGAAGACCTAATTGTGACCTTTCAATATCTGAAGGGGGCTGCAAGAAAGCTGGGGAGGGACTTTTGAGGGTGTCAGGGAGTGATAGGACTGGGGGGGGGGGATGGAGCAAAACTAGAAATGGGGAGATTCAGATTGGATGTTAGGAAGTTGTTCCCCATGAGGGTGGTGAGAGACTGGCACAGGCTGCCCAGGGAGGTGGTGGAAGCCTCATCGCTGGAGGTTTTTGCAGCCAGGCTGGATGTGGCTGTGAGCAACCTGATCTACTGTGAGATGCCCCTGCCCACAGCAGGGGGATTGGAACTGGCTGATCCTTGAGGTCCCTTCCAACCCTGACAATTCTATGAAATTTCCTGCTGTTCAAGCAAGGTTCTCTTGGTGCTACAATCCATTCTAATCCATTATCATTCTCCATGATCTCATTCTCCATGATCTCCATGATCTCATTCTCCATGATTACTTTTTAAAGTAATTAATTGATTTGCTCTCCATGAAGTTTTGTTTCTCCTGATCCCAGGCTGTCCCCTTCCTGTACTTCTCTGGGTGGCTGCTAAGTGCATTTGTGAGACCCTAAAATGCACATTTAGGCACAGAGCAGACAGCCAGGTTCTAAGTGGCCTTTGTGTGGTTATCCCATACTGAAATAAGGAGTTCTGACTGAAGATGAGAGATGGTCAGTGAGAAAACCTCAAGGATGATGTGTAAGCCATTTTTCAGCTTATGTTTTTTCCCCCCTTTGTTTCCTACTTTCAGCTTACCCCCACTGAAAGCCAGTGAGAAATCCAGTGCAAAGTTCAAACTCACCCCTTTTGAAACGGGCCCCAAGCATCTACTTGTGAATTTCTCCTGTGATAAATTTGCACATGTCAAGGCCTTCAAGATGGTAAATGTGACTGACTAAGATGAGGTCTGAAGAAATCCTGGAGAAGAAACCAGTGCCTAGCATGAAAGCAAAGTCCTCCCTTCCCCTGAGGAGTGGTTACCAACATTGTGTCATTAAAATTTCACGTTGGGAATTTTAGCCAAACCAGGAACTGTTGGTTCCTCATTTACTGCTGTGACTTTCCATGTTATTAAAGAGATCTTCTGTTCAGAGATTGTTTGACTCTTGTCTGGTTTTCCTGGGAAATCATCCTGCCTGGCTCCAGCTGCCTCTGCACCAACATTCATAAACTGCTTTCCACACAGCCAAAGCCTTATGCAGTGAATTCTTCAGAGCAGTGTTTCTCCTCATGCAACCACGATACTAGAGGCAGTAGCCAGGATGAGCTGCCTGATTGATGCCATTTGGCTTTGCCTTTTTCAGCTGCAAAGCCTGTCCTGAGATTATTTCCCCCCCCCCCTTTTTTGGGAGGGGTAAATCAGTGACCAAAAGAGGCACAGGAAATGTTCAGAAGGAATGTGGGTGGTGTCCAGTTTGAGAATTATTTGACAACCATGAGGTGATAATTACCCAGCTCAAAACAGATGATATTTTTGCATGCTAATATTTTGCACCTAGCTGAAAGTCTTTGGAATCCAAAGGGAAGGGAATGTTAAGTCTGAAGGTATTTTAGCTTGGAAAGAGCTTGGAATACTTCCCTACAGATCATGTATGAGGAGGTCACCTTCCAGAGCTGAAGTTTAGCAAAGCTCACCCAAACCCTTTCCAGCAGGACAGGTTCCAGGAACCAGCTAGGCTCCAGGAACAACTGAACCAGGCTTAGCCCAATGTGGCAGTTTAAGTCTGAGCAGCCTTTAAGAATTACCAAGTTACAGACCTCCAGAGGCTAGAGAGGCTCAGGAAGTGGACCAGAAAAGTGTATTTCATTCCCACACGTTCTGCATCCCTAGAAACCCAAGAATTTCCACTTCTGCCCCTTCTCCCTCCCTCTCTCCTCCCTGGAGGACACACAGGCTGTTATCTCTTGTGGGGGAGGCCTGTTGTTGGCCTTGGCAATGCTGCCAATTATGCCTGGAGCAGCCTAATTTGGGGCCTGGAGCTGCCAAGCTGAATCTTTGCTGCGTCAGAATGGTGTGGGATGGAGGGTAAAGAGGCATGGGGGGGTGGGGGATGAAGGCATGGGCATGTTGGGCTGGTTTGCATGGAGCTCTGGTTTAATGAGCTTCTGTGTTAAACCCAGACTATGGATTGTGTGTATTTTTATCTGCTTTGTACTGTTTTATGCAGTTATGAATAGCATTTCCACTGAAACCTTCCAATCCTTTGTGTGAGGGTTCTTCTGTTGCCCCTTTTGGAAGGGGTGAGAGATCAAATCTGTCTCGCTCTAAACTAAGACACCCAACGAGTGGCTTTGTTCATGGCCAATAATTGTACAACAGCAAGTCAATCTCTGACTGAAAGTCACCTGTGTAGATGAAGTGAGTGGAAAGCTAAGGTGCTGCTCTGTTTAGCTTTGGGCTGCAGGGCCAAGAAGCCACCAAAATCTTAACAAGTACCTGGAGCTCTGTGCCCCTACTTCCACTACATGGTACCTGTGACTTGCCACAGGACCTCCTCACTGTTCCACAAGCAGCTCAAACTCAGTCTGGCTAAACTCCTTTTGCCCTTGTAGCCAGCAAGATTGCTTTAGGAGGACCCCTGCAGTCAACTGGTTCTCTACTGCCTGTCACACAGTAGTCACCACAGACCATACTGGGCCTATGAGAGAAGAGGCAGAGAGGCTGCGCAAGTAACCCACAGTGGTAGCCTCTCCTTTGCTCCTGATGTTTCTCAAGGCTCACCAGAGCCAAGAGCTCTTATCAAGCAGACCAAACAAGTTGAATCTCAAGCACAGCCTTGGATTTAGAATGTGGATATCCACTTCATGACTTCTGACATCTCTTGGACGTGTGAAAACAAGACTATGTGAAAGTCAAGTGACTTGCACTAGCAGAAGTGAGAGACGCTTGCCCATTGGATCTCAAAGGGTGTCGAAAGGAAGGCAACAGCTTTCTCCTGCACCCTTTCACATGCACATGAAGTTAATGTGGCTAATGAAAACGTGCCTGCCTGGACACAAGCTCAAGGAATGGAGTCTGCAGCACTCTGTGGAGGTTACCTGAACTCTGCTGTCTAGTAAAAAGCAGCAACAACCCAAGTGTGAGGCGAGCTGTGGTTACCCCGAGGACATAATAGTGCACTACTTGAGCAACAGAAGAAGTCATGAAGGAGATGAGTAAAACTAAAAGCGTGGTTTTCAACAGAAATGTGGCAGACCAACTGCAATCCCAAGGCTCTGAAAGAGGGGGAAAGGAGGAACCACCTGTTTTGAAGCGTTTGGGCTGATGGGTGGGTGGGACGGAGCTGGGAAAACACCTGCGACAACGCTCAGCCATTAGTCACTTAGGAACCATGACTGCAGCATTCCAAAGGGATTGCAAAAGCAACTGCTGCTGCTTTGCTGCGGTGAAGGTGCAGACTGGCAGGTGCCAGTTTGGGATGTAGGCCAGGCTGAGAGAGAGGTTCTGGTGGCTTGGTGAGCATCACTGTGGGCGTGTCGGGCAGAGTTACAGGAGGTGGCTGCAGCAAGAGACAGAAAGAGGTTCAGAGATTTAATTGCTTGTGAGTAGCGAGGAAGAAGAAAGGAAACAGTCATAGTGCAGGGCAGCAATGTGTAACATCTGAGGCAATCACTCTAAGTGCCGAGCACCTGAACTTAAGAACTGGTCGATGCGGTTTGTCACTAGGGCTGTGTGTGAGGAACAGGGAACATCAGAGGCTTGTGGCTCTTATGGTTTCCAAGGAATATGAATTAAGGAAAAGAGAAAAAGACCAACTGAAGTGGCTCTGAACAGCAATCAAACCCTTTTGAGGCGCTTCCCGGAACAAGTTTTGACAGCCTGGAAACCGCCAAGAGGAGGAGGGAAGGACTCTGAATTGCAATGTAAGTGAAGATAAACCATATCAGATGTGCTGCTGCCAAGGCAGGAGCCTTTTGGTGGTGTTCTTTCAGGACAGGGCTAGCACAAACGTCAACCTAAGGAATTACTCTTTTAGTCTTTGTGGTGTCCAAACAAAGTTGCTCAAAAAGGTGTCAGAAGCCAACTTTTATTGGGGGGGGGAATAACATTAACCTTAGAAAAAGGTGCTGGGTCTCCATTTCTGCTTCTCTTTCAAGCTTTTCTCTTTATCTCTACCTTAAAACTCAGACTCATTTATTTTCAAGTGGTTGCTGAGTGTTACAATAGGATCAGGGAAGCTGCAGAACCTTAAGCAGGTAACCACTGCTCCCCACATCAATGTCAGTGTACACTTTCAGAGTACATGCCTTGGCAGCCGTGACGCCGAGCTGGCACTGATAAAAAGGCTACCCGTGGCCAGTAGCTTGGGGGGTTCTTTCTGAACTAAAACGGTGCTGAAAGAGCAGCAGGGAGCTGGCAACAGAACAAGCAAGAAGCAGTTTGTTCCTGGTGGCAGGTTATCATTTTGGGTTGGGGGGGGGGGGGGGTGCACTGGAGATCATTTGAGACAGAAACCCAACCCCACCCCTCTAAAACCAAATCACAGCTGCTGAGCAAACCAGAAGTGGTGCTAACCAATCTGGAAGGGAAGTAATGAGGAAATGCTCCTTTTTTCCCCCTTCATATGGTTTTTCCATCCCACCACACTCCCCATTTCCTCATCCTCACAGGTAACTCATTCATGGCACACCTATTGCCCTTCGTAGGAAGCGCCTCTCGCCTTGGAATTCCAGAGAATGCATTTCCTCTGAGTAAATAATTTTGGAATCTCCTCCCATAATTACACCCACATGGAGTAGGAACATTGGCATTAGGCATGCCTGGGTTATAGGAACTAGTTAATTAATTTGACAGCCGTGCAGGTATTAGTAACAACTGCTAAGTACCTCTCCCTTCTCTCCAATTTCAGCTGAGAGCAGAAAAAGATTGCCTGGGATTTTCCTCTTTATGATTAATGTGACCTGGACAGCCTTGAAGAACAAAGCAGGAGTTGTATGCAGTTCTCATAAGCTGAGGGAATGGCAGGTGAGTTCTGTGTGGCATTTGCTTCCCTGCAGCAGTTCCTTTCCTCAGGGCTATTTCCTCAAGATGCATGCCCTGGAGGTATCTGCTCACACTCCTTATCTGAGGGGAATTCTCTTTTGTCCTTTCCACTTGCACTTTGTTTTCAGAGCTTTGTTGTTGTTATTTAAGGCCTGCTGTTTAAGAGCAATTTTTTAGCTAAGCAGAGGACTTTTGGGGTTTTCTGAGGGGAGGGAGTGAGGATGGGGGAAAGAAATTCCCATTACATCCACAGGCACCATGCAGAACCCCATCTAGTTTAGAGGCTATTTCAGAGCTCTGTTGTTCTTTGTGTGACCCATCCTGAGGGAGCTGTGAGCATGGAGCCTACAGAGGGGAATTCAAAGCTGCATTCAAGCTCTACCACAGTAGAATAGGCATGACAGCACCTCTGCTTTTAAAGTTTAAACCAAGCTGGGGCAGTTGCAAGGCAGGCTTCTCCCTGTTTAATGATGAACCATTTTGAAATCACTTTTCAGAGCGCTGGTTTGCAGGGAGAGCAGCAGCCTGCTGTAGCTGCTTTCTTGGTCCTTGTTTGTTCATGTAGGATGGATGATGTGTCACCATGCTTCTTTCCCTACCCTAGGCCAAATGGCCTCAGGACATAAGCCTGGAAAGTAAGATGTCCTAACAGCCATTTGTCTAGGTAAAAATACATAGGCTGAAAACAGAGGCTACAGCCACTTTATTGGGTGCTGACTGTGACTGACACTGATCTGCCTCTGTAAGTGTTTTTTTCCCCCCCAAGTCCAGTGATAAACCAACATCCAACACTCCATAGGAAGTGTTGGGTGTCCAAGTCCTCAGCACAGGACAGCCCTGCAATAAAACTCAAGCCAAAACTGGACTTAGTAATGGAGTGTTGTCTGCTTTCTAGTTGCCCTTCTTCCAGTAAAAGCTAACTGGTCCTCTTAGCAAGATCATGGAACCATAGAATTGTTAGGGTTGGAAGGGACCTCAAGGATCAGCCAGTTCCAACCCCCCTGCCATGGGCAGGGACACCTCACATTACATCAGGTTGCTCAGAGCCACATCCAGCTTTGCCTCAGCAAGTGACATGCTGGATGCTTCAGGTCTTCTGTCAGGGGCCATGGTTTAGTGCTGACCCTTTAGAGCTGGGTCAAAGGTTGGACTAGATGATCTTTGAGGTGTTTTCTGTGACCCTGTGATTCTGCCTTACAGATCTGACACCCACCCACATCAGCTGGCAGCCCTCGCTGAACGCGCGAGCGCACCGCACGGACAGGTACGCCAACACCGAGCTGACCGTGCGCCGGGGACAAGGCTTCACCATCACCCTCTACTTCAACAGGCCAAGGCAGACTGGGGAGAGCCTAGCCTTTATCACTGAAATAGGTAACACTCTCCTAGCTGAACCCATGCTCCCCACACAACTGTAATCTTCCTTCCTCAGAGCTCTCCCCCGACTCTCTTTAGGGCTGCGATCTTCCCTCGTGTGTCTGTGATGCTCTCTCTGCTCTGCTCGCTTCTAAGTGTGGGGTTGGTACTGGAACCAGGCTCTGCAATGCAAACCAACTGCCCCCTTCTCTCTGGCAGGACCAGCCCCCTCAGAATCACATCGTACAAAGGCTGTGTTTAACCTGTCTGAGGTGGGGGCCAGTGGCTGGAGTGCTGTGCAAGTACCCAGTGAGGCTGGCTCCATGAACTTTACAATCTCCAGCCCGGCCAATGCTGTCATTGGACGATACAATCTCACCCTCCAGGTAACCTCAGGGAACAAGATCTTCTCCAGATTCCTGGGGCAGTTTGTATTACTCTTCAACCCCTGGTGCCCAGGTAGGTGCCAATGCTTTTGCTCTTGGATGTCACTGATGTGTTTGCTTTCGTGCTTGCACAGTGAGCTTGCTCCCCCAGGCTGTCCCTCTTTGGGCTGCCAGTGGCAGCAATCTCCTCTAGCTGGTTTGACTACACTAAAAAGCCACTGCTGCACCATCCCCTTCACTCACACCCCACTTTTATCCTAATGCAATATGCTGTATGGGGTGTTGTGAACTACTCCTTCAAGACTGAGATGACTTTTTTCCCCCTGTAGATGAGGGCTGGCAGACTTGCACAAGCTCACATATTTCTCAAAACCCGAAGCAAGCACACAGGAAGCAGCTAAGCCAAAGCAAGAGTGCACTTGCAGATGTTACCTGCAAAGCCCATGGCTCAGCCAGCTCTGAAAACTGAGAGGACTGCTGTGAAGAGTGGTACTGCCCACATCTTTCATCACATGTCGGAAAGGGACATCTGTTCCTGCTCCAGTTTCTACCGCTGCGTCCTCAGCGTGTTGCAGAAGAAATGCAAATTCCTAAACTCAGATTTTGCAAGTGTGCAATAGTCTAGAGACCTAGATCAGCCTTAAGATACACCACTGTGTATAATTAAGAGAGCTCTTAGCCAGCCAGGTGACTAAACAGCTTGCAAAAGGAAAGTATCCACAATCGTCCACAATTTCTACGTGAAGAGCCATGGTGATAAAAGCTGCTCATTAGCTCAGCAGGTCTTGGAAGACAGAAATAATTACAGAAGTATGTTCAGAAAGTTCAGTCTGTCTCTGCAAAGACATTCCTGAGGGAAAAAACACACCACCCTTCTCAAACCTCCCCTGGAAAAATCACTTGTGGTGTAACTTGTAATTGATGGCAACCACACTGCAGGGGTTGAAATAGGTGACAGCTCTTGAACTGGAATACCAGAGCAGCTGTGGCACTCATGAGACTCATTCTCAGAGGAAAAGAACCAGTCTGTGCCATTCCTGTTTGAAGCTGATGACTGCAGAAGAACCCTCTGGATTGATCAGGCAGTGCAGTGGCCACTGCCAAGCAGAAGGAAGTAGCCTTAAAATAGGATGCAGTTGAACAAGCTTCTGCAGAGTGGAACAGCATCTTGATCCTGACTAAGAGGCACAGACTCAGTCTGAAGGTCTGTTATCACCACAGTAAATGTCATAGCAGAAGAGAAGTAGAACATTTGTGTCTCAGCTAAGTGGCAGATTTGGTCTGCAGATGTGGTTCCACTTGAGAGGTTGTTAATTAAGGAATTAGTAACTTGTACTATTAGTAAAGAACTGCCTACGAGGAAACAGCCTGAACCAGAGATGAAAGGGAAAGCACTGGAGTGGAGAAAAGCTGCTACTGGATCCTTACCTGCCACCTCAAAACCCACTCAAACAGTTCATTGCTGATTTGGAGAGGATGACATCTGAGTTTATTCCTAAGTCCTATTTCCTTCAGAAACTCTATTTTCAGGACTGCTGAGCATTTCCAATGCTCCTCTCACTCTTGTCCACACCTTCAAGTGCATGCAGCCCCTGGCATTGCACACAGCTCTCCAGGCCCATGCTGGCCCAAGAGTTTGGGAGTCAGTACTAATGATATGAAGAAGTGTGGATAGCCACCACAAAAACAGACTTCTAGCATGTGATATAATTATTTTTTTAAGTAAATTCCACATTCTTTTTATTTGCAGGAAGGGAAGGATGGAAAGTTCCTATAGGAAGGTAAAGAAGTTAACTCAATAAACCAGAAAAGTTGATGATGTTTTTTTCCTCCCCCCTGTGTTTTTCCTGAGATGCAGAATCTTTCAGAAGATATTTTAAAGAGTAAGATATGAAAGAGAGAGCCAAGGAGAGATTGCTACCTAAAGAGTGAGCAAAACAACCAAAGCTTCTGGGGGAAACCAACCAATGCTCTCACAACAACCAATTGCTGTGACATAGACTAAGGACAACAATGCAATCAAAAATCCTATCCTAATAACACTCCCGACAGCACTTCAGAGGAGGCAGGTAGAGATCTTCATCCAGGTGCCTTAAACCAAGACAAAAATGACTGGAGAAGAGAGAAAAATCATCATCTGTGTGATTCTCTCTTTTACTTCCAGCTACCCTGAGAAGGCAGAAAACCCCAGGGAGCTAGGCTGGACTTTTCTCCATCTTTCTTATACAGTGGACAGACAGGGAACCTTGAGATGGCACAGGAAGGCTACCCTGAGATGGGGGGCAAGTTAATGTACTAGGTGGATTTCCATCCCCCCTGACCCCCACACAACTGCAGGCATTCTCAGTGTGCGTGTCCAGGGAGCTAAAGCAATGCATTTGCTCCAGAGGTGGCCTTCCCCCTGCTAAACTTAGATACAAATATTTTTGGAAGGCATTCTCAGCTCTGAGTGGAAAAGCATCTCCAACTTGGTTTCCAGGTGATGATGTCTACGTGGCCACCGAAAATGAGAGGCAAGAATATGTTCTAAATGAGAATGGAATCATCTTTGTGGGCAATGCGAGGTACATTGAGGCAAGAGGATGGTACTACGGGCAGGTAAGCCAGGAGGAATTCAGCTGGGCTCTTACTCTGCCTCCAGTTGCATTTGCTCTTGTTAGTTGATCCAAGCACCTTTGCTATGAGGACAGGCTGAAGGAGATGGGGGTGTTCAGCCTGGACAAGAGAAGGCTCCAGGGGGACCTCAGAGCAGCCTTCCAATACCTGAAGGGATCCGACAGGAAGGCTGCAGAGGGACTTCTCATGAGGGTGCCTAGAGACAGGACAAGGGGGAATGGTTTGAAGCTGAGGAAGAGCAGAGTTAAACTGGGTCTGAGGAAGAAGTTCTTCAGTAGGAGGGTGGTGAGACTCTGGAATAGGCTGCCCAGGGAGGCTGTGGCTGCCTCCTCCCTGGGGGTGTTCAAGGCCAGGTTGGATAAGCAGCTAAGTGTAGTTGAGAAGTGTCCCTGCCCATGGTGGGGTTGGAGTAGATGAGCTCTAACATCCTATCCAACCTGAGCCATTCTGGGATTCTATGATATTTACCTCTCTGGTAGGAAAGCCTCTTTAGAGGCAAACTGGACAAACCAGGCTAGCCTTAACCTGTGGCTTGCTCACAGTCTGCATGGGACTTGAGCATGAAAAATGGCTCAGCACAACACTGCAACTAGAACTAACCTCTGCATGTGCTTGAAGCTCATGGTACAAGTGTGGAGCTCATCTGTGACCACAGTGTCCACATCTAGCATCCTGCTAGACTTCTACTCTACCTTTAGCCAGCATGGCAGTGTGAAGTGAACACTGCTGGCTTTGGGCTGCACTGTCCCAAGCACCTTTGGGTTGGAGTATCTTAAAAAAGGAGAAGCTGCAGCAGACTCTCTGTGGGTGAAACTATTTTCTTTACATTTCACCTTATCTGACCCCAGTTTCAAGACCACCTGCTGAACATCTGTCTCACCATGCTTGACCTGAGCCTGTACTACCGGCAGAGCCCAGCCATCGACGTGTCCCGCAGAGGGGATCCCAAATACGTGGGCAGAGTAATCAGCTCCATGGTATGAACACGACAACTTCACCTGAAGGCCACATGCTTGAGCAGAAGGCATTTGTTGTACCACTGAGGCTCAGCCACCTGCACCTTGAGCAGCGTGATGGTGCCTCACACGCAGCTGACTCTGTGCCCTCTGTCCACTGCCCTGTCTTTAGATCAACGGAAACGACAACGATAACGGAGTTCTCCTGGGGAAGTGGCAAGGAAGCTTCCACTCCCATGAGAACCCCTCCAGATGGGATGGCAGCGTGGTAATCCTCCAGAAATGGCGGCAGGACAACTACAGACCTGTGCAGTATGGCCAGTGCTGGGTTTTTGCAGGCGTGATGTGTACAGGTAAGAGCAGAGGAGCGTGGTGGAGCGGAGGCATTTGTCACCTCCGAGTCTAGCAAAACCACAAACCAATTAATTCATTCCACAGGGGGAACAGGCTGCAGATGTTGAAGAAACACAAAAATCTTTAGACAGCTCTGTTCTCAGACATGTGATCATAGAATTATTAGGGTTGGAAGGGACCTCAAGGATCTTCTAGTTCCAACATCCCTGCAACCATCGACACTGCTTCCAAACCAAAGCCATGCCCAGCTTGCCTGTCTTCCTTGCCCATGCAGCTAAGGAAGCAACAGCTCCAAGCTTCTCCTCCAAAACACGTTGTAGCCAAATTTTAGAAGCCAATTAAATCATAGACTCATAGAATTGTCAGGGTTGGAAGCAACCTCAAGGCTCAGCCAGTTCCAACCCCCCTGCCACAGGCAGGGACACCTCACACTACAGCAGGTTGCTCACAGCCACATCCAGCCTGGCCTTGAAAGCCTTCAGGGATGAGGCTTCTACCACCTCCCTTTCCAACCTGTGCCAGAGTCTCACCATCCCCATGGGGAAGAACTTCTTCCTAACATCCAATCTGAATATCTCCATTTCTCTTGCTGAAGCTGGGGGGGGGTGGGGGTGAGGGGGGGGTGTTGTTCTTGTCTTGTTGTCCAATTTTGGATTTGTTCTTCTCTTTTTCATTCAATCTGTTTCAGTTCTGAGGTGCTTGGGGATTCCAACTCGTTTGGTTTCCAATTTCAACTCTGCCCACGATGTGGACAGAAACCTGAGCATTGATAAGTACTATGACAGCTCTGGAAAGAGTCTCAACATTGGCAAGGATTCAACATGGTAAGTAGGATGATTTCATTAATTGGGTGCTTGGGGTTTTTTTTTTGCATCTCACCAATAATTAGAGAGAGGATTTAAGGAGGCTTTCAAATATTTGCCCAGTCAGCTGCTTCTGTATAAGTTAATACAAACACCTAAAGCAATGCACCAGCTAACCATTTGGAAAGAATCCTTCATGGCTTTGAGGTTAACACCTCAGCCAACCAGCCTCAAACAAGTTGCAACTGCCTTTAAAATGTGTTTCCACCCCCAAGGGCCCAGTTCAAGGCTGTTTTAACTACTGTCACCTAAGCAGTCTGTCCCTGGTAACTCAGCTGTGTGCCTTCCATGCCACTGACTGGTTTCCTGTTGCCTTAACTATCCTTCATCACACATCCAAAGCCTGTCTTCCTCAGCTTGGCCTGCCCCCCTCCCCAGGTAAATGGGGGCTTCCCCAAAAGGTTTGCCAGCACTCCCACACCTAGACCTTCCCTTTGTGGGAGCTGAGAAGGACAGAGCAATCCCACCACTATCCAGACTTGCTTACTGGACAGTGTAGTCCAGTGCTGTAAACTGCAAGTGATCCTAGGTCAATCAAGCCTCAAGTTATGAGCAGCCCAAGGAGCAGGATATTCTACAACTAATGATGCCATTTTGCCCCCCACCCAGGTCTTAAATATCTTTACTCTGCAGCCTCTTCACTTCTCAGAAAGTGACTTTACCATGCCCAGAGATATATGACAGAGCTCACAGTCTCTCTGCACTCTAGGCTTCACCAGCTTTATTTAGTTTGCTTCCTTTCACAGTGGAGTCTGCGTGGCTGAAGGACATGAGAAGCCTTTCACCCCTTAGCCATCAAGCTCAGTGGTCTCACTGTAATGACTAATTCAGAAAGACCCTAATTCTCCAGCTGCAAGGCAGCCTCTCGGGGGATGTATCCATTCTCTTTACACCTTGTTCTTGCCTCTTTCCTAAAGATCTGCTGCTGCACAGTACCCCAGATGGACTATTGGACTTCAAGAACTTTATGGGACCCAATGTAGCTATTTGAGATTCCTATTTAAATGGAGCATTGCCCACATTTGAAGGTTACTGAGCCCAGCCACCAAGTGTTGCCTACATCCAAGGCTTAAATCCTTAACACTTACAGCTCCTATTGACCCCAAAGTGACTGGCATCTCCCCTTCCCCACCTTGAGGTCTACACCTCCAAAGCAGGCAGCAGGTTCTTTGGGAGAGGAAAGGAGCTGCTGTAACCAGACAGCTTGTGTCACATCTTTATACACCCCCAAAATCCCCACTCCTTCCCAAGTGAGGTCTGCCTGGCTGTGTTACTGTGCTTTCTAGACACTGTTCTCTCTCTCCAGGGATTATCATGTCTGGAATGAGAGCTGGTTCCTTCGCCCAGACCTGGGAGGATCCTACAGCGGGTGGCAGGTGTTAGATGCCACTCCACAAGAGCAAAGCAAAGGTGACAGCATAACTTCTTAACATGGCTTAGCATCCCTTCTCCAAACTGAGCACACCTAATAGACTCTGACCTTTATGTTCATGTTTTAGGATTGTTTCAGTGTGGCCCTGCTTCGGTTGTAGCCATCAAAGAAGGCGATGTGGACTTGGACTATGACACCTTGTTTGTGTATTCAGAGGTGAATGCTGACTGCAACAGGTGGATTGTGTACAGTGATGGAACTAAGAAGAGAGTTTACTGTGACACTGAAATAATTGGCAGATCTATCAGCACCAAAGCTATAGGCAGCAATTCCCGTGTGGATATCACCTATAATTACAAATATCCAGAAGGTAAAGGGATTATCACAAACGATCTCCTCCTTATCACAATTATCTCTGACTGCATTCTTGGGGCTGGGAATGGGTAACTTGTTTTCATAGAATGGTTTGGGTTGGAAGGGACCTCAAAGCTCATCTCCTCCAGCCTCCCCACCATGGGCAGGGACACCTCTCAGCCAGTCTCAGCTGCTCAAAGCCTCATCCAACTGGCCTTGAACACCTCCAGAGAAGAGAAATCCACAACCTTCCTGGACAGCCTATGCCAGAGTCTCACCACCTTCATACTGAACAGCTTCTTCCTCAGATCCAGTCTAACCCTGGTCTGCCACAGCTTCAGATCATTCCCCCTTGTCCTGTCTCTAGACACCCTCATGAGAAGTCCCTTTACAACCTTCCTTTAGGATCCCTTCAGGTACTTGAAGGCAGCTCTAAGGTTCTCCTGGAACCTTCTCTTGTCCAGACTGAACACCCCCAGCTCCCTCAGAAACACCACAGGATAATCATAGAATCAATAAGGTTGGAAAAGACCTCAGAGATCATCAAGTCCAACCTATTACCCAACACCTCATGACTAAACCATGGCACCAAGTGCCACTTCCAATCCCCTCTTGAACACCTCCAGGGACAGTGACTCCACCACCTCCCTGGGCAGCACATTCCAATGGCTAATCTCTCTTTCTGGTAAGAATTTCTTCCTAACATCCAGCCTAAACCTCCTCTGGCACAGCTTGAGACTGTGTCCTCTTGTTCTGGTGCTGGGAGAAGAGACCAACCCCCACCTGGCTACAACCTCCCTTCAGGTAGAGAGCAAAAAGGTCTCTCCTGAGCCTTCTCTTCTCCAGGCTAAGCAACCCCAACTCCCTCAGCCTCTCCTCACAGGGCTGTGCTCCAGACCCCTCCCCAGCTTTGTTGCCCTTCTCTGGACACCTTCCAGCATCTCAACATCTTTCCTATACTGAGTGGCCCAGAACTGGATACAGGAGTCAATGTGTGGCCTAAGCAGTGCTGAGCACAGGGCAGAATGACCTCCCTGCTCCTGCTGGCCACACTGTTCCTGCTACAGGCCAGGAGGAGTCTGACTTGGTTCTCTCCTTTGTAGGTTCTGCTGAGGAAAGAAGAGTTTACAAAAAAGCCTTGGCCAAGATCTTTGGCTCCAGCTTCACAGAAGGACGCAGGGAATCCCCCTCCGAGGCCATCAGGAACCCTGGGATCGCCGGCAGGTTCAAGCTGGCTGAACCTCCGCTCTTTGGCAAGGATATTAACCTCATCCTAATCCTCAACAACCTATCTGTTGACCACAAGACTGTGAAGGTGGACATGAGTGCATCAACCATCCTGTATACAAGGAGAACGGTGGCAGAGATCCTGAAGGCAACCACTTCTGTGGATCTCGGTTCTAGACAAGGTAACTTTTGATGTCCCTAAGTAGCCATCTGTACAACACTCAATTTAAACTCCCTCAGCTAAAGTTAGGGCTCTTTGTGGAATGCACTCAATTTCACCATTCCCCTGCATTACCCAATAAGTGTGACCAGGACCTTCAGCAGAAACCACCCCTCAGACAGGTTTGGCCTCTCCTGAAGGAAAAAAAACACCCCCACAGTTTTGCTCAGCAGATTCTTTTCTCTAGCCACAGGAACTCTATCACCTTCTACCTTTATTTATGCTTTTCTGCTCAAAATCTGCAGCTACATTTTAAAGGCATAGCCTAAGGCTACCACACCAACACAGCCCTGCTAGCCACAAAAGGCAGCTGGAAGAGACACTTCTCATCCCGACCTCAGGCTTGTCGTGCATCTCCTTGCTCCCTCTCCCAGCAGCAATGGCTTTGGCTGCTTTTCACAAGATGCTTATTTTCACAGAATCACCAAGGTTGGAAGAGACCTCAAAGACCATCAAGTCCAACCTGTCACCACAGACCTCATGACTAAACCATGGCACCAAGTGCCACATCCAATCCCCTCTTGAACACCTCCAGGGATGGTGACTCCACCACCTCCCTGGTCAGCACATTCCAATGGCTAACAACTCTCTCCTCACCTTGAGCCTAAACTTCCCCTGGCACAGCTTGAGGCTGTGTCCTCTTGTCCTGGGACCTTTTGGTAGCTCAGTCAGGAATTGGAAGGCATTTAGAAGGAATGGGAAGGTGTTTAGAAGGCTGCACCTAGATTACAGCTCCGGAAGCAAACCTCTCTGTGCTGTGGCTGTTACTTGTGCAGGAGCACATCTTATTCTTTTAACAAACAAGAAAAGTCTGCTGCATGCTTGCTGGCACTCAACAGGCAGAAAGAGAAATAGACCAGGTTAAAAGTGACAGTGAAACTCTGTCTCCCTCTTGAAGAGTTAAGGCTGTTAAAATAGAGAGATCTTTTTCACTGCCAGGGGCTACAAAGATAAACTTATTTCCCCCACACACATAGCTGAAAAGTTGTAGGATTACAGTAAGCAGCTGAGCAGGCCACTTGAAAAGCATCTCTCTGAAACCTGACTCGAAGTTTCTTCCTCAGTGAGGTAAAATAAGTAGGGTATAAAGGGGCAAGGGACAAAAAGGGTTGTATCTCTAATTGTAAGAAATAGAAAGGGACAGGAACAGAGTCAAACGCAGCTAAGCAGAACCCCTGAGCTTCAGGCCAAAGATCTCCCTTCAAAACTCTAATGAGTTAAAGCAGAAAAGGGTGACCAGAAGAGGGAAATACACAAGAGGGAAGAAGTATGAACAGACTCCAGCTATCTTCTCTTCTGTTCTCTTTAACAGTTTCACAAACCCTCACCAAAAAAAAACCCTCTCTCTGCTTTAGCATTCTTTGAAAGCCTCCTGGCTCCTAACTGTGTCTGATTGCAGGGAAGAACATCCGGATAAAGATCCCTTATTCCTACTACGGGAAGTATCTGACCACTGACAAAAGGATCCAAGTGACTGCTCTGTGTGAAGTCATGCACATGAATGGGGCAAAGCTGCTGGTAGAGAAGACAATCATTTTAGAGGACGCAAACATTATCATTAAGGTAAACGACTCTCTCCCCGATGCCCTGAGCAGGCAGACAGAGCTCAAAAAAGAGCTGAAGAGTCTTTCCGGAGCTCAGATCTTTGCTTGAATTTGGGGATAAACGCATTGTGATTCGGGCTGGGGTTTCAGAGGCTGCTCTAAAATTCTGCCTGCTTAAAGTTGAGGAAGTAACGCATCAGAGATGTCTCTGTCCCTCAGATCCCCCGGCGGATTGTCGTGAACAAAGCTGCTACTCTGGAGATCTCCTACGCCAACCCCCTGCCTGAGCCTGTGGACCGCTGCGTGCTGCTGGTGACTCTGATGAACCAGCAGGTCAAGATACGGTAAGGGAAGGCTGCAGCTCTTACTCTGGACCTCTGACAGGACCAGCAGCCTGTCTTGCTTCCCAATAAGGAAAGAGAGAATGGTTGCATCATTTTTTCATGTTTTCCATTTAAACAAACCCCCTACATACACATTGGGAAAGCACTACTCAATCCTGCATTCTTTTCCAACTTCTTGATCCACCAAACACTGCTCAAGCCCTGCTTTGCTGGCAAACTCTTTAGTCTCTCTGATGTTTCTCCTGCAGCTTGGCTTTGTGTTTCTGTTTTTATATACAGTGCCCCAACACAACCAAAAGAAGTCTGAGCTAAAGCAAACAAAGAAAGATGCTGCCACAGCTCTCCTTGTTTCAGCCCAAACAAGAAGTTGCTCTGTTCTCCTTTCAAAGCAGGAGAAAACCATCTCTCTCCAAAACATAACAGCAAACTCTTCTATCACTTTGCTTCCTTTCCCTCTGGACTCTGCTGCCTTATGGATCAACTCAGGGGTGAGAGCAGAGCAGCTGGAGGGGGCGCTTGGTGCCATGGTTTGGTTGGTTAGATGGTGTTGGATGACAGGTTGGACTCAATGACCTCAAAGGTCTTTTCCAACCTGGTTCATTTTACTCCATTCACAGAATCACCAAGGTTGGAAGAGACCTCAAAGCTCATCAAGTCCAACCTGTCACCACAGACCTCATGACTAAACCATGGCACCAAGTGCCACATCCAATCCCCTCTTGAACACCTCCAGGGTAATCAACTCAGGGGGGGAGAGCAGTTCACATTTCCTAAAGCTCATTTTATTATAAACCATCCTGACTTGCTGTGGCTCTGGAGATGTTTGGACAGGATAATAATCCATTTAAAAAAAAAATACATGGAAAACATTGTTGCAGTCAAACAGGAAGCAAATTTAGGCCAATCCAAGGGTAAATGAAGTCAGTATTCTCTTTTCTCATTGCTCAGTCTACACAAAGCCTGAAACCTAAATAACTCTCAGAAGCTAAGGCTGGGTCTTGAGTCCCTCTTGGTGCCCTGCTGCTGGGGACTCTCGAGGCAAGGCAATGCAAAGCCTGCAGTGATTGACTGTGTTCTGTTTTTCCCCAGCCTGGCACCACTGGCAGCGAGGGAGAGATCCAAAATCTACTTTGAGTTCACACCTCGCAGGACTGGGCCTCTGCAGCTGCAAGTGGACTTCTCTTGTGACAAATTCTCCCATGTGAAGGGATTTGTAACCCTTGCAGTAGCACCTGCATAACGTGATGGAAGCAGCCTCCTCTTTCAACACCAGCAGGGGAAGGCATTCTTCCCACTGCAGGAACAATCATCACAGCAAGAAACTTCCCACACAAGTGGGTGACTCTTACACTGCAATACAACCCAGGCTCCTGCTCTCATAGTGCTTCACTGTGTAGTTTCTAACTGTATTTCTTTCCCCCCACCCCATCCTTCTTTATGTGTAGGAAAATGAAGCCCCTTCCCTGTAGCTCTAGTTTCGTGGTCTTATCAAGTCTCACTGTGTTAAGCTCCCACTTTGGACTTTTAAATCAGATCATTAAAAGTCTCTTTTCGACCACCTTGTCATTTTCAGCAATAAATAAACTCTATCCCCCTGGCTGTATTCTTCTGTAATGAATTTTGTAATGAGGAATCAGAAGCCTGAGCAGGGTTTGGGGGTTTCCCCACTTTGATTTCACACACTTCTTACCTAAGAAAGTAGAGCATTTCCCCCCATTGTCCATTTGGGTTCTGGATTTTGCAACACCTCCAACTCTGTGAATGGGGAGGGAGAAAGCCTCTGAAGGCTGGAAAAAGAAATGTTTGGGATCCTTGACAACCATATTTCTGTAGCCTGTGGGCACAGGCTTGCCTCAGAGCAGACACCACCTGTGCATACCCAAATCAGGGACTTCATTCCTATGCAATGCAACAAGTCTCACCCAACAGGAGCCCTGTATTAATGTGCAAGCCCAGCAGCACAGCCTACCTAGCATTTCTGGCCACCACTGGAAGGTCCCTGGGGACAAGGAACACATTTGCCTTCAAGCCTTCCCAGTACAGCTCATACACAGGCAGCCCCTGCGCCACACCTCTGTCCCAGATGCTTCCTTTCTGGGTTCCCAGTCCTAACACCACCAGTACCAGGTCCCACCTGAATCTCCTTCTCAAGGAGCCTTAAGGCTTCTCTATCACCGCAGGCAATGCAGCCTGCCCAGGGACTACTCTGAAAGCTGATGACTGCCTGGGCACAGTGACCACCCTTCAGGAGCAGGGTGCAAGGCAGTGATGATGCACAAACAGCTCTGCCCATAATCAAGATTCAGCTTTGTTGTCTGGCTTATAAAAGTTTTAAAGCAGAATTAAGGCCAAAATTCTGAAGCACAGAGCTGCCAGGAGTTTGAAATGGACATCTTTTGTCTGGCAGGTGATAACATTCCAGTCTGCCACATCCAGGCACCATCACAAAGTCTTACTGACAAACACATGAGAAGCCATAACAAAAATTCAGATTTCCTTTGCTAAATAAAGAAATTCCAGCTGTGAGTGATTTGCCTTTTTTTGGCTGCCAGAGGTCTTGCAATGAGAGTGGACACAAAGCAGAGAACAGCAACAGACAAGACCAACACAACACAGAAATGGAGAGGTGAGGACAGTTAAGGGCTTAGTCCTTTTCCCCTTAACTCCTCAGTCACAGTCCATTGAAAGCTCAGAGCAGTGTGCAAGCTCCTCTCAGGACATGGCTCTGGATAGGTTGTGACACAGGATGAGGGAGGAGAGCATGAGGGAACTTCAAGAGCAGGGAAGAGAGTGTCTCTAATTAGAGTGGGCAGGGTTCATACCAGAAGAACAGCTCCAGAGCTTCCTCTCAAGCCCAACTCAAGCAGCCCTGCCAAATAGCTGCAGAGAAACTCTGGACAGGTGTTGGGAATGCCAGGCTACAAGGAACCATTATTAAAAGCACAGAAGAGTGTGGAATAGCTGAGTCTGTTCAACAGCAGCCACTGCTGCACAGGTGGCTGCAAACAAAGCCCTGGTGTAAGAGATGCAGACTACAGCTTCTCAGGTCAGGAGCAGGGGGGCAGAGCATCCTGGCTGTGTGCTTCCAAGGAAGCAGGAATTCTGTGCAGTTATGTGCAAGCCCTTCAGGCAGACCTGCCTGAAAAATAAAACCAAAAAAAAGAAAAGACAAAAAAACAAAAAGAGTGGCTTGTGCCATGCAAAGTCAGGGTGCTACTGGGTGCCACCAGCACTCATTAATTACAAATCATAGAATCATGGAATGTTTTGGGCTGGAAGGGACCTTAAAGATCATCTAATTCCACCCCCCACTGCCACAGGGAGGGAGACCTCCTACCAGGCCATGTTGCTCAAGTCCCCATCCAACCTGGCTTTGAACACTTCCAAGGTTGTAGCCCCCACAATTTCTCTGGCCAACCTGTTCCAGTGCCTCACCACCCTCACAAGGAAGAATTTCCTCCTGATGTCTAATCTAAATCGAGCTGCTTCCAGTCTGGAGCTATTACTCCATGCCCTGTCACTGCATATCTATTAAAAGCCCCTCTCCAGCTCTCCTGTAGCCTCCATCAAATTCTGGAAGGCTATTTGCAGACCTGAAGAGCTCATTCCATGTCACAGGATGCTAGGGGTTGGAAGGGACCTTCAGAGACCATCGAGTCCAACCCCCCTGCCAGAGCAGGGCCATAGAATCCAGCACAGGTCACACAGGAATGCATCCAGACAGCTCTGGAAAGTCTCCAGAACCCCTCTGGGGAGCCTGTCCCACACATCCATGCTGTACATCATGCACTTGTCCGCACCTGCCCCCTGCACACTGCCCTCAAAACCCTAACCTGATCCATCCCTGGAGGTGTTCAAGAGGGGATTGGCCGTGGCACTTGGTGCCATGGTTTAGCAGTCATGAGGTCCTGGGTGACAGGTTGGACTTGATGACCTTTGAGGTCTTTTCCAACCTTATTGATTCTATGATCCCAAATTTTCCTTCTCTCTGTGGTAATTCCTTCCTTGGATCCAGTTTGGGATGTTTTCCTCTCTCAGTAATCAAGACACCAGGACACTGTTTATCATCTTTCCTTAGCCATTCACCAGCTTTAAATACACATAATTAGATTGAGGGTTGTGCAATTAAGGCAATCATAAGGGAGATGCTCACGTAAGGCATTACTACAAAAACAGTAACTACCAACCACAGGTCACACCCAGCTTGTATAAACCCTGGCTTAAGTAGTTGAAGTCAAGAGTCCTAAGCCCTTGTGTTACTCATGCTGGTGGAAGAGGATTCAGAATGGTCTTGGGCACCTTTGTATCCTTAAGCTGAACTACCCAAGTGGGGAACAGAAGAAAGAAACCTTATGGAGGGTAAGTTCAAACCAGCCTGATGGCTCCAGCCAGCACTCTTCAGTGCAGAGCAGTGATAGTTGCTGAAGAACAGGATGATGGCACCTGGGTGCTCTATAGCAATTTAGCCCTTTTTTGGGTTAAGTACATTTCTGAGCTGTTCTACTAGAAATTATGATTTAATTTTTATATATTTTTTAACTATTGCTCTTCTTTTTTAATATCATGAGTTTGGAAGGTGTTCTTTTTCCTGCAACACAGAGAAACAGAGTAAGGAGCTGGGTTTGCTGTCATAACCATTAACTACTCTGCAGAGGGCTTTTGCAGCCACCTAGCCAGAACTGTTGGCTGGCGATTTGGGCATCAAACTGCCACACACACGTCCCAAGCTCTAATCCCTCTTTGATATTAAGCTGACATCCTGCCTCAGATGGGTCATTTGATGGCCTCTGGCCCCTCAGCTCCCTGCAGGGTGGCTGTGTTCCCTGGTGCACTGCTTTGCTGAGGTGCAGCACCGCTGTCTGTGCAGTACCCTGCACTTGCTGCCCCTCTCCTGCTGCCTGGAAGGCTCACTTCTTAGAAAGAGGTCTCATACAACACAGAGAGGCTGTGCACAGGTTAGCCTGAGGATTTGTCCTGTTATTGCTTCAGATGTCTCTTGGGGGCAACGAGGACCCTGTGTGCAGAATGCTCATCATGCCCAGCAGTGATCACCAGCTCTGCAGACTTCTCCTTCTAAGCAAGCTCCCAGTCTCCATCCATGAGAGGATAAACACTCCCATTTTTAGAGGCTCAGCCAGTTGTGCCCTGGTGGGGTTACTGAAAATGTGCTTTTCTAACAGAGAGATACTGAAAGTAGAAAAAGAAATGGTAAGGTTTCAGCTGGAACTGTTAGGATCAAAGAAAGCCCTGTGTCAGCTTTCCTCTTCTCTTGCTCCATGTATAACCCATTCCTTGCTGATCTCCTGCACGTGGCCACAAGAAATGCCTCTGTCTAACCCTGGGCTTTGCAAGGCAAACCAAACTGTCACTGCAGCCAGTTCTTAGAGGCAGGGTCAGCCACTGCCTTCAGCCTTCCTACTTCTCCAGCTGTCCCCTGTTTATTGTATTGTCTTTGCCTGTGACATTCCACTCTCAAAGTTTTGGCACCACTGCTGAGGTCCTTAAATGTCTGAGCCCACCAGTGTCAAAGCCCTGGCTCAGTGGGTTATTAAGCCCTCTGTGTGATCCATTTTCATTTGCAGAGATGCAAAGTGCTCTGAGTTGGCTCCATTGCTGCATCCCCAACAAGGTGCACACTCCCCACCCCAAAAGCCTGGACACTGAACTTGCACAGCTCAGGATGCACAATGGGAGTGTGTACAATGGGTGAAGTGCTGCCAGGCTGACTTCTCAAACTCTGAGAGGCCAAGTGCCCTTGAGAAAAAGGCTTTAATTCACTCAAATTAGAGCACTGGATGTTAGGAATGCTCTTTTCTGGAGGCCCTTTGCAATTAAACACATTTAAGTCTGGAAAATAAAGCCATGATGCAAGCTGGAGACTTTACATCACATGACTCAAGCATCACATCCCTATCAATGGAATTTTGTTCTCCCCTCCAGGTCTCATAGCTGGAACAAGCCCCTTCATTGAACTGAAAATACCAATGAGCTTATGCTATGCTCAACACATTAAAAGCAAGCAGCTTGCTCCAGGCCCTTCCTGCAGCCTCACACATTCAGCTTTCTTCCAAAAAGCTGAAAAATGAGGGCAATTACAGCTGCATCACAACTCACAGAACATGATTCTGGGATGCAAGCACAGCAGAAAACTCAAAGCCCAGCCTCACCCTTTCCATAGCAGAACCCTACAGACTTCCCCACATGCAAGCCTCGTTCCAAGGGATTCGAGGTGGTGCTACCAAACCCTGCTCAGCAAAGTGACAGAGTGCTGCTAACAGCACCATCAGTCTGCAAAGGGTTAACATGCTCCAGCTGTGGCAGGGAACTTCCTCCAGGCAAAATTCCTCTGGAATATCATAGTGGGGAAGGGTAATTCTCAAGCCTGCATGTATAGAGAGATTGGCACTTTTGCTGCTTTGGCTTTGCCTGCTTGTTGGTTTGGGTTTTTCAATTGACCAGGGAACAAGAAAGGTTGAAAGCTTTTGTGATCTGTGCTTCAGTGTCCCATTTTCAACGGTGGTGCAACCTAGCATGATACAACAGAGCAACTCATAGCACTGCCCCAAGACATCAGCACTCCTAATCCTACCTTCCCTACTCCACTGTGTGCCTTTTACTAGCAGAGTGTGAAATAACACTCAGCTTCAAGCAGCAAGGCTGGAAATTAACTGAGACACAAAGTATGTGTGAAGATAAAGTGCAAGTTCAGGAAGGAAGATGCCAGCCTTCTATCCAACAGCTGTCACACAGGGGTTCTGGGATCAGGCACACTCTTGCTCATGAGAGTTTTAATAACCACAGAATGGCTCAGGTTGGAAGGGACCTCAGTGCTCATCTCCTCCAACTTCCCCACCATGGGCAGGGACATTTCTCAGCTAGACTCAGCTGCTCAAGGCATCACCTGCCCCCTGAAAGGAGGAAACCACAGCCTCCCTGGGCATCCTGTGCCAGTCTCACCACCCTCCTACTGAAGAACTTCTTCCTCAGCTCCAGTCTAAACTCTCTCCAGCAGCTTCAAACCATTTCCCCTTGTCCTGCCTCTAGACACCCTCAGGAAAAGTCTCCCTGCAGCCTTCCTGTCGGACCCCTTCAGGTATTGCAAGGCAGCTCTGAGGTCCCCCTGGAGTCTTCTCTAGGTTGGAAAGTAATTCTTTTGCATGTCTGGGAACAAGAGATCCTCACAGAAGATCAGGAACATGCCAGAAGAGTCTCTTTGACCTTTAATAAAGAATTGTCTAACTACCACAGGGATTTTGTTAGTTTGGTTTGGTTTTTTTTTAAATCAAAGATAAATTGTCAAATGGGTCTCTTTTCTGACTCTGGGGGATGCCTGCAGAAAAACTCTTTTAGCCATTCCTCTAAGCTGATGGTTTGCAATGCTTAATAGCAACAGGGGACTCTTCTGTTCTCTACTCCCTAGAGAACAGAACTGCAGCTCTGTTTAATAAAACGACTGCATTAGACAAGCTGAGAAGATGCACAGGTTTGAAGGAACAACGTTTCTAATGAGCTTACCTGGTGTCTTTCTAGCCCTGAAAATAGCAAAGGTCAACTGGCAAACCAAACTGAACAAAGCTGCCCACCACACCTCTGACTACAGCAGCAGAGAAGCAATCCTGAGGAGAGGTCAGGCCTTCAGCATCACTCTGAACCTCAAAAGTACAGCACAGGCTGGGGAAAACTTCACCTTTATAGCAAGCACAGGTAACTTCCCCATGCTACTCACCCCACATCCAAGTCACTCCAGCTCCACGCACTAGTCCACTCCTGAGGTGTTAAGCTTTGCCTTGGATCAGTCAGCATTCCTTGTCCTTTCAGGCTTAGCAGCTCCCTTTTTGAGGTTCAGTTCTCACCTTAGGACAACAGAAAGCTAAGGTGATAATTAATACAAAGGTTTGTGCCACCCTCACTCTAAAACAAGGCTGGATCTCTGCTCCTAAGGGCCCACCTGCAACACTAAAAGTTGTCTTCATTTTATGGCCCCTGAACACCTCACAGCTCCACCTCTCTAGCCCCCATTTACCTCCTCTTCTGACTCTCTATTTCACCTGTTTAAAATCCCCTTGATGACCATCAAGTGTTCCCTGTTACTAGAGCAGTCTACATTGCCCCATTCACTCCTATCTGTATCTCCCCAAAAGGCTCCTCAGAAGAATTCTCCATGCAGCTAACTCCCAAGGAAATGTGCATTCCAGTGCCTGGCCCACCCTGCCTCCACAGGGGCAGGTTTTCAGGACACCCCTCTTGCCTCCTCCTCACTTGTCCAGCATGGTTCTGTGCACTCCCTTTACTGAGCTGTGCCCATAGCACAGAGGGCTGCACAGGATGGAGCACAGGGAGTTTACACTGAATTGAAGTCCCGGGGTCATCACTGACCCCACGTTTGTCACCTCCAGCTGTAATTCAGAATTGCTGTCCTTGCTCCCTCTGCCAGGACCATCTCCATCAGAATCACAGCAGACCAAGGCCATATTTAACCTTTCTGAGGAGGATGCCAGTGGCTGGAGTGCAACCCAAGAGCCCAGTGAGCCTGGCTGCATGAACTTCACCATAGTCAGCCCAGCCAACGCTGTCATCGGACGATACAAACTCAAACTGCAGACTGTGTCTGGGAACAAGGTCTCTGCAACACCCCTGGGACACTTTGTGCTGCTCTTCAATCCCTGGTGTCCAAGTATGTTTTGCTGTATCATGGTCCTTCAAATAACTGATTGCCTCAGATAGGAGATCTGGGTGTCAGAGTCAAGCATGCACCTGATGGTCACGGCTACAGGAAGGCTTTTTTCACTCAACATCAAGGGTCAAGCATTTGCCCCTTCTCCAGTGCTGCTGTGCAGCAGACCTGGCCTCCTGCTTGTCAAATAAGGAATCAGAGGCAGGAGGTATTGCAAATACTTATTCCACTTTCTTTATTTCCCTCTGAGTGTCAGTGTTCAGTTGTAAACCAAGCACCACCTACCAGTAAGACACATACTGAAACTGGTGCAAGGACAGGAGCATGGTCAGCTCCCCTGCTCCACAGGAACTGCAGCCTTCTTTTGTCCACTCTGTGATTACAGAGGAGTCCTAAGCCTGAATGCAGAGGCAGCCTGACCTGCTCCCCAGAAGTCCCCTTGAAGTAGGAGCTTCAATTACAGCAAACCAAGTTTCCCCTCAGCCAGCCTCTCTCATTCTGCTTCCAGATGACGATGTCTACATGGCTAATGAAAAGGAGCGCCGGGAGTACGTCCTGAATGACAGTGGGATCATATTTCAGGGGCTGGAAAAATGCATTGAACAAGAAGCTTGGGACTATGGACAGGTAAAGAGCATCACCCATTCCACAGCTTTGAGAAGAAGAAAGACAGATAAATAGGCTTTTGAGGAGAGAGAATCCTTGCCTCACAGGGTGAGAGTTGAGAATTCCTTCCTCACTCAGGATTTGCTTGCAGACATGTGCCTTGATCATCAATTAATACCAGCAGCATCAGGCTCATTCCCCTGTCTGTTGTGTTGATACAGAAGCAAAAGAAATTAAGCAAAAGTTTTAGCTTTTCTTTGGTCTATTGCACAAACTGTTTACATTCTACTTATTGCTTCACCTTCACAAAGGGCAAAGGAAGCTGTTCTAGCATTAACCTCTAGGTACTGAGGATGGCAAATCTAAATACTAACACAATTGGTTCAGCAACGGGGCAGAAGTCATTAAAAGAACATCCCAAACTGAAACAGCTCAAGCTGGAATGTCTGGAAACCAGTGTGGTGTCACAAGCAGAACTGCCACAAACACAGACACGACTGCAGCCCATCTGTAGTCACACGGCTGTCCTGCAACTTGTGGGGCCAGACAGAGCCACCCCTGACCACTCCATGCATTCCAGCTGCAGCAGCAGTTGCACAGGCAGCATTTCTATTAGCCCTCCTGACCAGGCTGGCCACTAATAAATGAAGAAAGGCCACATCTGCTTTCTGCCTCTGAGTGATGTGGCATCCTTGCCTGACCGACATCCATACAGCAAACCCTAATGGCATTCCCTGGGCCCAACACAGAGCCTCTGTCACCCTCATCCATAATAACAATTTCCTGTTGGTTTCTTTCAGTTCAGATCATCTGAGATGAGATGAAGGCAGCCCCTAAGAGTGAAGCTTTCATAACAGAAGGGTTACCTGTAGGGGCATGACAGGATGGGGGAGGCTTTAAAGCCTGCTGAGCCTGACCCGGAGTGGTCTTGGCTGTTCCATCAGGCTGTGTAATGCCTTGATGAATAGCTAGCAGCTATGGCTCCAGGCCATGCTCACAAACATGCTGCCTTTAAAATCCTCTGGAAAGCCAGCAGCTTAGTGCCTCTGCTTTCCTCCAGGCCTTCAGTTCTCTCATGGTACAGAAAATGCCTGCAGGACCAACCTGCTCCCATCATGCCAGGAGAAGGAAAATAGGTGGGCAGCTTATCCTGGGGCTTATTGATGAACTTGGCCTTTAACAAAATGCTTGTTTGGATTTCAGTTTGAAGAGGGAATCCTTGATATCTCTCTGGCCATACTGGACCGAAGCCTGAACCACCGCCAGGATCCAGCTGCTGATGTCTCCAGCCGAAGCAGCCCTGTCTACGTGAGCAGGGTTGTCAGTGCCATGGTAAAGTGATCGACTAACCACAGCTGCACAAAGCACCTGGAATGAACCCCACAGTGTGACTGCCTCAGTGTTTGGCATGAGTAGCCCACTCTTCTGCAAAAACTAGCTAGAGAAGAGGCCAAAGTGGAGCTTTATCCTCAAGGCAAAATACTCCCAAAGCTGGGTTTGTCCTCTTCCAACAGGTTTGCTCGTTGCTGAAGTAAAGTTTCCAGCAACTTTCAGGGGGGGTGATGAGTGTCAAAGGTGTTGTCAGTCCATGAGAGCTTCTCAGTGATCTGGGGAGCCTGTGTCCATCCTGAATTCATTTGCTAAGCTCTTCACGCACCAGGGGAAGCATAAAATGAGGAAACAGAGCTGGTCTGGCAGCATTTGCTCTGGGTGTGTGTTTAGTGTCAGTTACTTGAGGGGCATGGGTTCAGTGAGGCTTGCACCCATTTCCTTCAGCCCATAGTGAGACCTCCTCAGTACTCCCCATCCCCACAAACCAAAGTGCACAGCCAGGCAACTGCAAAGCTCTCTGTGCACCACCACATTCCTTATTGAGACTTCTCCTTTCCAGCTGTGATCCTTCTCACCCTTGTAGACAGCACTCACTTACACAGCCTCAACATGAAGTAAACAACTCTGCTTTGATTGAGAGAGTTACTAACAGGACATTAATAAATTACATTAAAAAAGAAAAGAGAGAAGAGAAGGCTCCAGGGGGACCTCAGAGCTGCCTTTCGGTACCTGAAGGGATCCTTCAGGAAGGCTGCAGAGAGATTTTTGCTGAGGGTGTCTAGAGAGAGGCCAAGGGGGAATGGTTTGAAGCTGAGGCAGAGCAGGGCTAGACTGGTGCTGAGGAAGAAGTTCTTCAGTAAGAGGCTGGTAAGACTCTGGCACAGGCTCCCCAAGGAGGTTGTGAATTGCTCCTCCCTGGGGCTGTTCAAGGCCAGGCTGGGTGATGCCTTGAGCAGCTGAGTCTAGTTGAGAAGTGTCCCTGCCCATGGTAGGGGAGATTGGAGGAGATGAGGTCTGAGGTCCCTTCCAACCTGAGCCATCCTCTGCTTCTCTGATCAGACTCTCCCATCTGATCTGGCTTGCAGACAGCATTCTGTGACTCAGCGCTCAGCCAGTGAGGACAGGGGCACAAACAGGACCCTCTCTGCCTATTTTCCATTCTGTAAATAATTTTGTGTCACGAGGAGGACTCTTCCAGGTTAACAGCAACGACGAGAAAGGAGTAGTGGAAGGGAAGTGGAGTGGGAAGTACGGCTCGGGAACCAACCCCCTGGAGTGGAGCGGCAGCGTCCCCATCCTGCGCCAGTGGTACCGCAGGAGGTACAAACCTGTCCGCTACGGCCAGTGCTGGGTCTTTGCAGGAGTGATGTGCACAGGTACTCAGGAGGGAATGAAAAATGCCTGGTAGCATTTCTGGAGCTTTGACCATGACTCTAGGGTCAAAGCTGTTTGAGCTCTGAGAGAGAGAGAGCGCAGAACCCATCCAGCTCCTGCACTGAGGGTTGCTTCTCTGAACGTGTCCAGAGAAGGGCAACAAAGCTGGGGAGGGGTTTGGAGCACAGCCCTGGGAGGAGAGGCTGAGGGAGCTGGGGTTGCTTAGCCTGCAGAAGAGGAGGCTCAGGAGAGACCTTATTGCTGTCTACAACCACCTGAAGGGAGGTTGTAGCCAGGTGGGGGTTGGTCTCTTCTCACCAACAGAACAAGAGGACACAGTCTCAAGTTGTGCCAGAGGAGGTTTAGGGTGGATCTTAGGAAGAAGTTCTTCATAGAAAGAATGATTGGGCATTGGAATGTGCTGCCCAGAGAGGTGGTGGAGTCACCATCACTGGAAGTGGCTAAGAAGAGACTGGATGAGGCACTTGGTGCCGTGGTTTAGTTGATTAGATGGTGTTGGAGAGAGACCAGGATGAAGAATTAAAAGGAATGAGGGAATCTAACTCTTAGAGAGCACACAGCAGCTAAGAATGTGGAACTGTCTTCTGAGCAGCTCTGCATGGTGGGGGTGACTTGCATAACAGCTGAGAGGGAAGTTTCTGAGGGTTTGTTTCCCCACTGAAAACACATCCAGCAGACTGCTCTGCCAGGAACACCAGAAAGAGACTTTGTCTGCAACAGAGGTGTGCAGCACTCTGATGGAATTCTGTCTTGCAGTTCTGAGATCCCTGGGAATACCTACTCGAGTTATTACAAACTTCAACTCTGCCCATGACAGGAACATCAATCTGAGTATTGACAAGTACATTGATGCCTCTGGAAAGACCTTGCACCTGAGTGAAGACAGTGTGTGGTAACTATGATTGCTTTTCTTAATAGCCCTTCCATTACACTCTCCTCTGGTTGAAAACCTCCTGACTCATGCCCCTGAAAAAACCACCTCTGCCTCATGCTTCCAAGTGATCCAAAGCTGCACAGCAGAGAATCAACAGTGCAGAGGTTCAGAGGTGCAACACCATTGCACAGAATGAACAAAGGAGATGCTTTGTCCCACTGTTATTCCACCACTCCCACAGCTGATTTTGTCTCTACTGTACAAAAATTCAGATTTTTGTCAAGAAGTGATTCATCTCTGGCTCCAAAATGATGTCATATGTGTTATAGACCTTGATCCCTACAGCAGAGCACTCTCAGAAGCCCCTGAGTTACTTCCTGCCTTGCACCAGGAGTGCATCCACCCTTTCAGTACAGTTGCCTGACTCAGTGACCCCCTGGGTCTACCTTCCTTGCAGGAATTTCCACGTGTGGAATGAAAGCTGGTTCGTCAGGAGAGATCTTGGCTCTTTTTACGATGGATGGCAGGTTCTGGATGCAACACCCCAGGAAAGAAGCAAAGGTAATAGTTGGTAATTCCAAAGCCTGCCGCTGAAAGGGCAGGACAAGGCTCTGCTGCGTGCTCCCTGCGGGAGCAGCGTTACCTTGGGGGCATTCGACAGCCAATACCCAGCATCAATCTACCAGCTCTGCATGCACCTGGTTACCCCTACAGCCTCCTCTGTGCTCCCACCTGGCATAGGAAATGCAGGTGGGATCTCTGGCTGTGCTCTCACCGTGACACACACCTAGAGACAATGCACTCTGTGTCCCTGGAGTGACTCCCTCCTCTCCCTGTTGCTGTCAGCATGAGGCTTTGTGTTCTTTCCCAACAGGCAGCCATGGCAAAGTGCCATGCTTCCTGACAAGGTGAGGGGAGATTCAGGTTGGACATTAGGAAGAAGTTCTTCCCCATGAGGGTGGTGAGACACTGGAACAGGTTGCACAGGGAGGTGGTGGAAGCCTCACCCCTGGAGGTGTTTAAGGCCAGGCTGGATGTGGCTGTGAGCAACCTGCTGTTGTGTAAGGTGTCCCTGTCCATGGCAGGGGGGTTGGAACTGGCTGATCCTTGAGGTCCCTTCCAACCCTAACAATTCAATGATTCCTCTCACACAGGCATATATCAGTGTGGCCCTGCTTCCACCAGAGCCATTAAGGAAGGGGACGTGAACCTGGATTACGACAGCTCCTTTGTGTTTGCAGCAGTGAATGCTGACTATGTCACCTGGATTCACTACAGCAAGAAAAGAAAAGAGAGAATTTATTCTGATACTAGGAAGATTGGAAAATTGATCAGCACCAAAGCAGTGGGCACCAACTCCCGTGTGGATGTCACTGCCAACTACAAATACCCAGAAGGTAAAGCCTTTATTAACTGTTGTCCTGCCCCTGATGGTCAGAAGTGAAGAGAATTTCTGCCTTCACTGGATGGAGCACTGATTTAATTCCTTTACTTCTTCTGGAGCTCATTAGTTGTGACTTTTCTAAGTCTTAGGGTTCACTGTCAGCTGAGAGTGATGAAATATGGCCTTGGTGGTCCTGGATGAAATGCAAGTGCAAGCAACGCAGAGCCAAAGCTGCTTCTGTGAAACATACTCTGAGCTGTCCTGGACAGCTGGTGAAAGTATTCCTGTTATGATAAGCAGCAAGAGCCATCCTGGGGAGCTGCCTGGGGATAACTTCTCCAGAAGTATTTTTATACCCTTCTGAATTTCAAGGAAGATGGCAGCTGCCCCACCTGAGACAGAACTGAGCTCCATACTGCTCACAGCTTCTAAGGGGTGCCCAAGAACAGCTGGCTAAAGCTGGCAGGCAGATCTTACCTTCCAGCCTTCAGGACCACGTGGACTCATTTGTTTTTGTGGCAAAATTAGCTTTGAGGTTAGATTTTGCTTCCCCTCTTGTGTATCTTTGCCCTCCTCAGCTTTCCTAACCTGTATTTACTGAGAGCAGTTAGGGCTCCATTGCTCTGTATGCAGAGAGCTCTCTGACCACCTCATCTCCCCAAGCAGGATCCCCCAAGGAACGGAGGGTGTACAAGAAAGCTCTGAAGCTGCTGGGTGTGAGAAGCACTGGGAATAGAAATAAAATCAGGAGAAGGAGAAGACCAAACAGGACACAGCCTGCACAAAAACCCAGCATCTCAGGGAAGCTGATCCTTGATGCACCTCCTGTCATGGGCCAGGACGTCCTCCTTACCTTGGCACTCAAGAACTTGATCTCAGATTTCAAGACCATCAAGGTTAAACTGAGGGCTTCAGCCATTCTCTACACAAGAAAACCGAAGGCAGAGATTTTGCAGCTGTCTAGATCTGTTAAACTGGGATCTGAAGAAGGTAATTTGCCTCTTCTCACAGCTTAGAACGAGCTTTGGGGTTTGACAAGATCACAGAGAAGTAATGAATGGCTCCAGCAGTGCATGACCTGCAATTAGCTGGAGGTTAAGGCTGTTCAGCAGAAGGGAAATGTATATATTTGTGCTGTTTTAAGCACCTCCTTTTGGATGCTGTCACACAGGACACTGAGCTGGGTGACCTTTTGCCTGAGCCCAGCACAGCCACTATTAGTTCTAGGTGAGGATCTTTTCCTTTTTTGCCAAGATAGAACAACTCAGAGATGTGCACCTGGGATTATTCAGCTACCAGCTCCCCATAAGCAAGGCACAGACAGATTGAAATAGGAAACATGACCAAGGTCCTTTGCAGGAGTAGGAATGTGCCAGTGACAGCACCTGCAGAGAGTGGTCTTTGCTTTGCCTCTCTAGGGGCAGCGCTGAAAAATGAGGCATGTGCCACAGGTGACTGTAAGGACCCCCTCAAGCTAACATCCAGCACACTGTAACTCCTTCCCCTGCCCCAGCAGCAGCAGATGAACATGTTTTCTCCATGTGCCCTCCTCACTGGCACAGACTCTGACTGTGCACCCTCTTTAAGGCAGAGGCTGAAGAGCTGCATCAGCAAGGGCATTCAAATCAATCCCCCTTTTCACTTCTGCCTTCTCTGCAAGGAAGGAGCATTAAGTGCCCAGAACCAGCAGGGTTGCCACAAACATCCACCCTCTGAACTGTCTGCTGAAAGGTACCTGACCATGTAGTGTTTGATGTGAAGGCAAGCAGAAGTCAGCTCTGAGCACCATTCCTGCCTATTGGCTGTGGACACCCACAAATGGAGGGCCCCAGGTGACAGTATCCTTGGCTCCTTAGAAGCCAGACACATCACAGATAGCTGGCACCTAGGCACAGAGGAAAAATGAGAGAGGAAATTCTGTTTTCTCTTTCCATTCCAGAAAAAGAGGTTCCCTTCAAGATCTCCTATGCCCAGTACAAAGACTCTATGAAGGAGGACAGGAAGATCCTAGTGACAGCTCTGTGTGAAACCAAGCAGGGAGCCTCACTTCTAGTGGAAAAAGACATTGTACTTCAGAACCCTTTCCTCACCATCCAGGTAAAAGTGACTGCCCTTTGTGTCCCTACACAGGCCTGTTGAGAAGCAGCAGCTAGAACCCTTCTTCCACCTAGCAGGCATGGGAAGGAGTGTGGGAAGTGAAGCCATGCCTGAGGGTGATTTGATCCTGCTGCTGTAGACACAGGTGACACCAGTGAATGCACTAAGGAAAAGCAAAGCTTTCCAAGGCACAGCTGTGCTAGGGGATTCCAGCCAGCGCCTGGTGACAGGGCACTGATCAAGCTTTCAGTGTTATGAGGACTACAGAGATCACCTCCAGAGACACAGAGAGATCTAGCCCAGCCCTAGGCCTTCACTTTAGCCAGGGAAGTCTGATCATTCTCTTCCAGCTTATTTAGGAAGCCTGATTTTTAACAGAGACTTCTTCAGTGGCTTGCTGGTAGTGCCTGGGGCCATGAGGCTCATTAGTAGCCACGCTCAAGGAAGTTGTTTCACCTTCTCAGGAATCATGGCACTATGCATCTCCTGTAACATCCTCCCAAATGACTAACAATTAGAACTGGAGGCTTTCCTTTCCACTTCAGATTGTCTTCTGGCAGCTGTTGTGTAATGGGCAAGAAGCACTTCTCAGGCTACAGGTGAAGCCATGCCCTCTGCCTGCCAGGGGCCAGCTCTGTGTTAGCATGGCCCAGCACACCCACACAAATTCACTGGTTTGGACAGTTCTGCTGTGCCAGACATGGGATCAAAAGCTCTCTGCTACCATCCTGTGAACATCACAGAGGAGTAGGAGAACTCAGAGAGTCTTTCAGAGCCTCCAGACTAAGATGAGCTACCCCAAAGCGTTCTGCCAGTGGCCTACAGGAAAGCAGAGTTACACACAGGGGTGAAAAAAGTTTTCATCTCTGTAGGTCTGGCAATCCCTGAACACCAGATTCTAGACCTTGCCAAAAAAACCTTCTTTGCTGGAGCATGCAAGCAACAGAGTCAGCTCACAGAGTTCAGGCCCCTGAACAAATTAGTGACTAAGTTTCGAGAAGGCTTTATGGTTGTGTTTGCTGAAACACAGTCAGCACAGAGAAATGCACTGAGGGGGCTGGACTTCTCCATTATGTTAATTAATATTAAGGTCATTAATACATTTGGTTGCTGCTTGGCAGTCTCTTTTTCTTTGTTGAGACATCAAAATTTGGCTTTGTCCCACACCTTCAATGCTCTCTAATACTAAGCTTCTCCTTTAGCCTAACTAAAGCTGGTTTGAGTTGAGCTGCCTGCAGCAGTTAGTCACCTATCCCACCTCAGTATTTGTGCTCCCATTCTGTTCTCCCTCTGGTGAGTATCACACAGCACAGTGACCTAGTTTAAAACTTAGGACCTGCTCTTTCTCAGCCACCCTTGGATGGCTGATTCAATATTTCTGTGTACTAATTGCTGGCTCCCTCCTGTCCAGGAGATCCTAAGAGGGCAGGTGGTTTGCAGTGGGAGTGAAAAGACAGAACCCTAAGAAAGAAGTGAGCCCAAGTGCAGTGGCTGAGCAGAATCTTTTCTCTCTCTAGGTCCTGGGTGCAGCAGTGGTACACGAAGCTGTCAATGTGGAGGTGACTTTTACTAACCCACTGTCTGAAGCTGTGACAGACTGTGTGCTAAGAGCAGAAGGCAGTGGCCTGCTCAAGGAGCAGCTCAGAATCAGGTAGGTAAAGGCTATGTGGCTGAGAAGTCATTCACCTGGAATAAAAGGTGGTGGTGGTGGGGTAGTGGTAAAAAGATTCTATCAGCCTTCTGTCTGCACCCAGCTTGGACAAAACACCATGGTGGCAGTGCTCTCCTTTCACACCTCTGAGTTACAGAACACTCAGGGAGTGCAGTGCCTGCTTTTACTGACAGCATGGACCTCCAAAGTGCTGCAGTGGGTGACTGAAGGAGAGAAAGGGGAAACAGAATAAAAACTGAAAAAGAAACAAACCACCAAACAGACAAAACCCAAACAAACAAAAACCCCAAACCACTTTCTTGATGTGGTGGTTTGCAAAAGGAAACCCAAACAGTCCTTCAAAGTGAGGAGATCTTTCCCTCTTCAAGGAGATCTTTCCTTCTTCAAGGAGATCTTTCCCTCTTCAAGGAGATCTTTCCTTCTTCAAGGAGATCTTTCCCTCTTCAAGGAGATCTTTCCCTCTTCAAGGAGACCTTTCCTTCTTCAGATATTAAGTTGCTAAAGAGCCAGGACACAGACTGCAATGAAATGCCTTCAAAATGTGCCCAGTGCTATCTCAGCAGTAAGAAAGTCTTCTCCTAGCTCCTCCCTGCTTATTGTTAAAAAAGAATAAACAAACTCTGGGGGAGTTAATACCAAGAAACTGTGAGAGGAAAACAACAACAACCAACACAGCAGAAGATGGATCTTGATGTGAGTCACCAAGGCTTCATTTACATTGAATCCAAATTCAGGTCTAGCTTCTGCCCTTGACTCTCCAGCATTGGTTCTGCCCAGCTTCTGTACCCCAGCAGAGGTACTCAGAGCACAGAGGCCCTTTGAATCATAGAATCAACAAGGTTGGAAAAGACCTCAAAGATCATCAAGTCCAACCTGTCACCACAGACCTCATGCCTACTAGACCATGGCACCAAGTGCCATGTCCAATCCCCTCTTGAGCACCTACTCTCCCACTCTCTGCTTGCTGGTGCTGCTATCAGTCTCCTTCTGCTGGACAGCTGGGAGCCTTTTCTACCTGTGGACATAAAATCAAGAGGTAATTGTGTTTACCACAGCAAAATCTATCATGAGCATATCTAGGGTGCTGCAAATGCTGTGAGTGTGGAGAGGAACACAAGCAGTTGGATTTGAGCTCCTCCAGACACCTTTCTGATCACTCCTCAGGCGCTCCATGTGTGCCCTCCAGGCACAATCCCTGATTCTCCATCACAGGTTGAGAACTGCAGCTGTTTCCCCACATCTGTTACAGCTTGATTAGTTCTGCAGGGACAGTGAGCAGGGAAGGTTAAATCCACCTGTGCTAGGAGCAGGCAAACACAGCAGCCACTGACTCTGGCTCTTCCTTTTCATGCTTAGAACTCTGGGCACTCTGGAGGACACAAAGCAAGGCTTTTTCAGATGCTTGAGCTAACAAATGCTTCCTCTTTTTCAGTGTGGCAAGAATGGATCCCCTGGAGAGCTCAACAGTCCAGTTTGAAATTATTCCCTACAAAAGTGGCACCAGGCAGCTGCAGGTGGACCTGGTTTGCATCCACTTTTCAGACATCAAGGGATTTGTGATGGTTGATGTGGCCCCTGCTCACTGACCTAACCTCTCCATCAGCTGAGTTCTGCCTCTGAGACTGGGCTCTGCAGCTTAAGATCTCTTGCTCCCTGTTGCACACTGTGGCTGCTCACTTCCTCAGGGTTGTTTCTCACCAGGATCTCCTTAAGTCTGTGCCCCATTGTCTGCCCTCACTTTCACCCCTTGCTCAGGTGTGGTGTTTAACACTGTCTCCAATTTGTCTGCTTTGAAATGGTTTGGTTCCCTGATACCCAAACACAACACCTCTGCCTTCATGTGTGACCAGGAGGCTGAAAGCAGCAGAAGGGGATGAAATAATGGAGCAGAGATGCAGAGCAGCCAGGCAAAAGCAAAGTGATGTGACAGCAGCAGAAATGAATAAAAAGGAACCATGCCCTACACTGTGTCAGCTTTTCATTCCTTAAACTGTTTTAGGGACCAGAACTACTACTGGAAATCATTGGATAATTCTGCTCCTTGACTCTGCTCCACTGAGACCCCACCTCCAATCCTGCCTCCAGTTCTGGTGTCCTCAGCATAAAGAGGACCGAGAGCTGTTGGAGTGAGTCCAGATGAGGCCACAAAGATGACCCAAGGGCTGGAGCAGCTCTGCTGTGAGCACAGGCTGAGGGAGCTGGGGGTGTTCAGCCTGGAGAAGAGAAGACTCCAGGGGGACCTCAAAGCTGCCTTCCAGTACCTGAAGGGATCCTACAGGAAGGCTGCAGTGGGACTTTTCATGAGGGTGTCTTGAGACAGGACAAGGGAGGATGGTTTGAAGCTGAGGGAGAGCAGGGGTAGAGTGGATCTGAGGAAGAAGTTCTTCAGTAGGAGGGTGGTGAGACTCTGGAATGGGTTGCCCAGGGAGGTTGTGGAGTCATCATCCCTGGAGGTGTGAAAAAAAAACCAAGTACCTGTGTCACCTCAGGAAATGGTCTGGTGGTCATGGAGTGTTAGGTGGAAGGTTGGAATTGATCTTGGAGGTATTTTCCAACCTTCATGATTTTATGATTGTATGATCATCATTCCACAAGGCTGCTGAAAGCTGCTCACTCTCCACTATGAGGAAGGCTTCATGCCACCCACGTGTCCAGTGCTGTGCCCATTCACTCCTTCCAGAGTTAGCAAGCCAAAACAGCAAAGATCAACACATTCCTAACAGATAATTTGACCTTTGCCTCCTGACAACTGTCCAGCAATGCAATCCCAGCTTCCCCTAGGAAGAATGTTCCATGGACACAAACTGACCCTTTGACACAGATTACATATGGAGGCCTCATTTAAATTTCTTTGAATTAAAGCCAAAACAACCTTGCAAACATGTAAGCTCCTGTGTCATTACAACAATTACACTGTTCTGCCACACATTATTTACCAGGGATGTGGAAGCTTGTCATAACCAGTCAGTCCAGAGAGACTGGAATGAAGATTGAAAAGGACACACAGAGAGAGAGACACACACACAGGCACAAAGGAATTCAGATTTCTCCAGGCACAGGAGGGGAACTTGGTGGCTTTGCAGCTATCAACTAAGCCATGAAGGGGTTTGGAAAGTTTTGGTACACAAATCCTCCAAGAGCCTCTGAAAAGGCCTTGAGGCAGGGATGCAATTGCACAAATTCTCATTAAGGCTTGCAAGAATGCAGCCTGTCATTACACTGAGCACACAGCACCACCAAACCATCCCAATCCCTGCAGTGCTCCTCCTGAAATACAACCCAGGAAATTATTTCGCACTGTGCTTTGTCACACGGGCTTGGAGTGATCTCACCTTAACGAGCTGCCTGCAAAGGAAGGCTGCTGTCCAAAGGGAAATCAGCCTGAAAGCTTCGGGGCTTGCTGGGCTCTCAGGGTGGCAGCAGAAACTGCCCTCAGCAACCACACCTAAGCTCAGGTTCGGTGCTAAAACGCAGATCTGGCCAGTGGCATGCACAAGGAATAAAGATTCTTCCTGCTTTAAGATGTAATTACACTAATGAGTGTTACCAAGACAAATGTCCAAGTGCCTCCAGGAAGGGTTTAGACAGCTTTTGCCAAAGCCAGTGGAAATTGATGGAGCAGAATGTGGCTAATTATCAGTGTTTGCCTTTACAAATATGCGGCTCAAATCTGAGCATGGCCAAGAGGCTGACCCCAGCCCTCATTGCATTCTGACTGATCACAGAAAACCCCCCAACAAAATCAAGTGAGCTGCTATGAGACATGATGATGTCCCTTCCAACCCCTAACATTCTGTGAGTCTATGAATCAGCCTTGAGAGACATTAAAATCGGTCCTCAGGATGGGGAATATTTCTTCCCCCCTCATCCTTCCCCATTCTCTTCTCCTGATCTAAGTTTCTAGAACTTTGATTCAGGAAGTCAAAGAAATTATTACTCTGAAAAAACAAAACCCCACCAAACCCACCAAAATAGACCAAACAGAACCAGCCCAAGCTGGCAGTTTCAGATCACTTGGCTCTGTCCCCCCAGGCTGCAGTGCTTTGCCATTTGGTATCCATCACTCCTGGGTACTCAGCGTGGAAGGGAGGTACTGCTCACTACGACAGACACCCAGAAAAGGCCCAGTGGAAGCATTTTTGTGTGGCTCCAAAGAAAGAAGGCATTCTACCAAGAAGGAGAATGCAGGGAGCTGCCAGAATGCAGAGCTGGAAATGCAGACACAAAAGAAAGGGAAACTCTTTTTATTACCCTGGTTGTGAGATGCTCACAGAACATCTCAGGCTTCTGCTTTCATAGGGAATAACATTTTTGTATGGCTCTGTGTTTGCACCTGTAAAACAACAAGAACCCCCAGGCACTAGAAAGATACCATCCAGGCAAGCTGGATGTTTAAGGATCCTATGGATCACTCTCCCTTTAGATTCAGAGCCCATGTCAGAGATGTAGCAGAAACAACCTTGCCAAGACCTAGGTGAAGTTTTGAAGCAGCAGCAATGTAAGGAGGGCAAAGAGGGCACAAAACCTGCCCATGACATCAAGCCATTTAAATTACTGAGGGCTAAAAACTGTGAGGAACTTCAGAGGGCCCCAGACAAAGCAAAATGGATGAGAATGGATGAGCTGGGAAATGCAGCTTGGGAAATGCAGCTTGGGAAATGCACAGTAAGCAAGCAGCCTTTGGTCAGCCACCATGCTGAGCGTTACATCAGCCATGGCAAGGGCAGGAGGAGACCTCAGCACAGACAGCTCAGCTGGGATGACAGCACCTTGGATGTCTGCAGATCCCACTAATGACATGTTGGGCTGCAAATGGGCAGAAGGGGATTACTCCCAGGAGCATTTATCATGAAGCAGAATGCTCAGAGCGCTGCCAAGTCTTGCACAGCATCGGCTGCGAGGTGATGCCTCGCTTGCTGGGGTGAAGCTCAGGCACATTCTTCTGAGGCAACTGGTGGTGTGCAGTGCCAGAGAGCAGATCAGACTGGGTGAAGCTCCATCCTGACCCAGTCCAGCAGGCTGTGCATGCTGATGCTTTTTTTGTTGTATTTGGACAGGATTAATTAAGTCTTACCAAACCCTTACACCGAATTCCCTCTGTTGATCTCCTGGCCCTTGTGCCCCTGAGGTTACACCTGAGTCCATGACCTAATTTAGGATCACAGATCCTCCCCGGCTGAAATGCCACTTGAGCTCTGCGTGCAGCAGTCTCTTTTGTGTGTTAAACCTTTCCCAATGGGCCTTTTTTCAGCCTCCTTCAGCGTGATTAAAGATGCAAAGGGACAGTCAGCAGCTCCCTGCTCACTTCACGACGTGCATCCGCACTGCAGTTGCCAGTTCGGCCAAGAGATGGTACTGCATGCTCGCTTACACAGCCCCTGCAGGGCAGTGGTGATGGGATAAATACCTGCGGGCAGCTAAACCACTCTTTTGACTTAGACCTTCATACAGGTGCAGATGGCAAAGGTGCATTTGAAACCAGTGATGGTGCAAAGGAAGTCAGAGCTCTGAGCACAGTCACTTGGCTAACACTGCATAGAATCACAGAATGGTCCACGCTGGAAGGGACCTCCAAAGGTCATCCAGTCTGACCTCCCCACATTCAGCAGGGATATCCCCAGCTAGATCAGGTTGCCCAGGGCCTTGTCAAGCCTGACCTCCAGGGATGGAGCCTCAACCACCTCCTTGGGCAACCTGTTCCAGTGTTCCACCACCTTCATAGTAAAGAACTTGTTTAGTTGATTAGGTGGTGTGGGATGATGGGTTGGACTTGATGATCTTGAAGGTCTCTTCCGACCTGGTCTATTCTATTCTATTTAGGTGTTCAAGGGGAGATTGGATGTGGCACTTGGTGCCATGGTCTAGTTGTGAGGTCTGTTGGGACAGGTTGGACTTGATGATCCTTGGGGTCTCTTCCAACCTTAGTTATACTGTGATACTGTGATACTGTAATACCCAATCCCAATCTGCTCTTCTCTAGTTTGAAGCCACTGCCCCTGACAGCCTTTGCAAACAATCTCTCTCCATCCTTCCTGTAGCCCCCTTCAGGTACTGGAAGGCTGCTATTAGGTCTCCCCAGAGCTTCCTCTTCTCCAGGCTGAACACCCCCAGCTCCCTCAGCCTCTCCTCATAGCAGAGCTGCTCCAGCCCCTTGCCCATTCTCTCATGGCCTCCTCTGGACCTGCTCCTTCAGGTCCACGTCCTTCCTGTATTGAGGGCTCCAGACCTGTACACAGTACTCCAGGTGAGGTCTTACCAGACCAAAGTGGCAGAATCACCTCTCTGGATCACCCCCAAGTCCTTTTTCACAGGGCTGCTTTCTATGTACTGCAAAAGCAGAGATCAGCCATTCTATCCTGTGTTTAGTTCTTTATAGCAAAGAACAAGTTCAAACCACATACTAAACCCACACCTCACTGACACAGAACACACAGAGATCATTGTCTGAAAGAGCCCCCCTCAACCCCCCCCAGTGTGTTTGTATTTCACTGTTTCCCCATTTCTGCAAAGCCAGTGACCTCCATGCCACCCAGTAACAGTCAAAGCAATCAAACCTTGTGTAAGGCAGCAATGGATATCAGGTAGTGATAGGACTAGGGGGAATGGAGTGAAGCTGGAGGTGGGGAGATTCAGACTGGACATGAGGAAGAAGTTCTTCTCCCTGGAGGTGTTTAAGCCCAGGCTGGATGAGGCTCTGGCCAGCCTGATCTGGTGTGGGGGGTCCCTGCTCATGGCAGGGTGGTTGGAACTAGATGATCCTTGTGGTCCCTTCCAACCCTGACTGACTCTGTGAGTCTAATGTGCCCTTGCCACAGAGAAGGGCACCAACACCCTGGGGTGCCACAGAGAAGGGCACCAACACCCTGGGGTGCCACAGAGAAGGGCACCAACACCCTGGGGTGCATCAGTATTGCCAGCAGCTGGAGGGAGCCGATCATTCCCCTCCTTCAGCACTGGTGAGGCCACAGCTGGAGCTCTGTGCCCAGCTCTGGGCTCCTGACCTGAGTACAAGACAGACAGGACCACACTGGAAGGAGTCCAGCATGGGGTCCCCAGTGCACATCTCTCTGAAGAAGAGCCCAGCTGTCTGTGCAGGCTTCACATCCTGCTGTGGCATTGAAGCTCACCTGTAGGTAGGAAAAGCCTCCCCTTTCAGAGGGTGTCTTTACTGTAGCCTCAGAGATAAAAAAAAGCCCTCAACTTCTGCACAGCAGGCCAGCAAGATAAGCTGAAGGAAAAGTGCCAACCTCACGTCCCACCCTGCATGAAGAAATTGAGCAAACAACTTTGTGAGTGGAGGACTTCTACAGCAAGCTGAAGGAAGGAGTCGTTGCCCAACAGAGCAAGCAGAAGCTGAAGACTTTCTTGGTCCAGGGAACTAGACATGGGGCAAGGTAAGCAGCAATCACTTCGGTTAATCCCACGTGGTTCCTCAGCAGCTGTCTCTGCTCTGGGGAGCTTGCAGAAGAAGTGACCAAAAGGAGCTCTGAAGGCTAAGGGAGGACTGCACAAAAAGGACCAGCAAACAAAACCTGGTGGCAATGTGTAAGAGGAGACTGAGTGCAGTGAGAAGCACCTAAGGCAGATGGGTGAGAGTCTGGATGCAAAGGCAACAGAGTTATCCTCAGCATAGGGACTGGGGGTGGCAGGAGGCAAGCCAGGCTGCAGACTGAAGCAGAGCAGTGACTGCTTTAGCCACCTGAGCAAGGGCAGGGTCCATGTTCCAAGCAGCCTTGGAGAGAGTGACAATAAGATCCATGAAAAAGTCAGAGGGAGAAGAGGGGCCCAGGCTGCATGTGACTCACCAGGGTACAAGACAGCCAGAAGAGATATCTTCATCACAGAAGAGAAAACACATGAGGTCAGAGCTGGCTCTGGAAAGCTTCAACTGGCACAGGGCTATGAACTGGGACAGCTGCTGAGGGATTTGAAAGCCAGGCCAGAATCATTCACTGAAAACAGTGCATGACATAATTCATATGGGAAAGAAAGAAACAAAGCACAAGATCCAGAGAGACTGCCACAACAACCCCAGGAAACAGCAGTGGGAGATGGCAGCCAGGCAGAGGACAAGATGAGAGCAGACCAATGACAACTGCAAAGAGCAGGAGCTGTGGCTTTCACGTGGGAGCAGTGGCTCTGGGTAGCAGAGGAATGCTCTGTGCATTGATTTTAGTTTGGTTTTAGCTGGAACAAAGGGAGGAGTCTGGGTCCACAAGGGGAGGTAGATGACAGCATGTGTCACACAAGCAGCAGCAGTTGCAACCCACAGGTTCAAGGATGAGTTGGGAGCTGAAGAGGGAAGTGAGGTCAGGATGATGCCAAGGCTGAGCAAACACCAGCAGGTCTCAGCAGGTCTGGGAAGATTAAGAATACCACAGAAAGCAGAAGAAAAGTGCAAGTGTATGACCACCCTACAGCCACTGAGCACCAAACTGGGGGCTTCAAGGTTTGACAGGGTTTGTTTTCCCTCTGTTAGACAGAAGCATTTGTGGTGTGCATGATGCATGCACAGGAGCTGGGAGGAGGAGGAGCATTTCTGTCTCCTGCAGCTCTGGGGGTGAAGTTGCCAACTAATATGGTATAGAGAAGGAAGAGCTGGTGTTTGACTTGCTGTGATCCACCAGTTCCAGGACTACGCAGCCAGTGTGCATTTGATCCAGCAGTGAAGTCTGCACTGGGAGCTGGGCATTGCTGCAGATCATAGCTGAGGGTCAAGAGAAAGGGTACAGAGTAGTCATGAGGTCTTGGGCGACAGGTTGGACTTGATGATCTTTGAGGTCTGTTCCAACCTTGTTGATTCTATGACTGCTCACTTGAACCCAGGGATAGGACAAGGGGCAATGGATGGAAACTACAGCACAGGAGTTTCCACCTCAACGTGAGGGGGAACTCCTTCACTGTGAGCACTGGAACAGGCTGCCCAGAGAGGTTGTGGAGTCTCCTTCTCAAGACCCATCTGGATGCATTGCTGTGCAACTTGTGCTGGATTCTACAGTCCTGCTCTGGCAGGGGGGTTGGACTTGATGATCTCTGGAGGTCCCTTCCAACCCCTAACATCCTGTGAGCCTGTGATCAGACCCACGTGGGGCAGTCACTGCTGGAAGAGCTTGCACCACATTGCAAGTGGGATGCCACAGCTTGTCCCCTGTGCACAGTTTCAGCCACAGGAAGAGATGCTGCTTTGAGTGTTACTGATGCCACTGAGCACACAGAGCAGGACTCCAGTTGTAGCCACAGTGCATGCTCTGTACTGGCCACTGGGATCATCTGAACGCTGATTTCTGTTCTGTGTCCTTTCCTGGGCAGGAAGGAGCTTTTGCACAATCACTTGCTTCACTTAAGGGTGCTGTGGTACAAGCAAAGGCAGCTCAATAGCCACTTGACACAAGAACAACCAAGCTCAGAGTGAGGGACAGAAAGTCTCAAAGGTGGGGGAGGTCACTGTCCAAGTGGAGAAACACAAAATCACCTGTCTGGGATGGGATGGGGTAGAGTAGAGTAGAGCAGAGTAGAGTAGAGTAGAGTAGAGTAGAATAAACCAGGCTGGAAAAGACTTTCGAGATCATCCAGTCCAACCTATCACCCAACACCATCTAATCAACTAAACCATGGCACCAAGTGCCTCATCCAGGCTCTTCCTAAACACCTCCAGGGATGATGACTCCACCACCTCCCTGGGCAGCACATTCCAGTGGCCAATCTCTCTTTCTGGGAAGAATTTCTTCCTAACATCCAGCCTAAACCTCCTCTGGTGCAGCTTGAGATGTGATGTGACCCAAGGCCAGACTGCAGGCAGCTCACAGCCCCAAATTCATTCTGTGTCTTCTCACACTGCAGGTCTAAGCATCAAAAAATGTGATTTGAAGATCACAATGAACAACAGTAACCACCACACAGCAGAAATCAGCACTGAAAGCCTCATGCTGAGACGGGGGCAGCCATTCACCATCACTCTGCACTTCTCATCTCCAGTACACAGCTACCTGCAGCAGCTGAAGAAGGCTTTCCTCACAGTACAGACAGGTAACATCAGAGTTCTGGTCCTCCACACACCTAGACAACAGAGATGCCCATGATTTGTGAGGGCAGTGAACTGCTTATCTGAGGCAGAGTCTCCTGCTGGTGGGACCCAGGGTCGAAACAGATCTCCTTCCAGAAGAGACACTGCAACACAATAACCAGGGCAGGGACACTCCTCTATGATTTGAAAGTGCTCCCAAGATTTCATCTCTCTCCTGGCTTTGGGGTTAGGAATGTTCAGACTCAGCCAGCCTGTCACAGAGATGTTTTCTGTTAGTGTTTTCTGGTGAGACCCCTGAGAAGGGCAGCAGCGTTCAGCTCCTGCCTGTTTCACCACAGCCACAACCCCAGCAGGTCAGCACCACTCTGCCCGCTCCTGGGCTCTACAAATCCACACAATACACAACCCAGTTTCAAACACAGAGCCTTGAGAGCAGTGGTTGGAGGTTTTGGAGGGTCCCCAGGCATTCAGCTGCTCAAAGGTTAAGCCTCTCTCAAGAAAGCAGAGCTCTGGCTCCAGGTACAGACAAGGTCTCTGCAGTCTGCATGCGGTGAACATGCAAGGCTGTACCACTCACAACCAGATCTCTTTGGCTGCAGGATCAAATCCTTCCAAAGCAGATGGAACCCAGGCTGATTTTCCCATCTCCAGCCTGGGAGACCCGAAGCAGTGGAGTGCAGCCCTGGAAGAACAGGACCCATGGTCCTGGACCATCTCTGTGAACACACCTGCCAGTGCTCCCATCGGCCACTACACTCTGACTCTACATGCCACCAAGACTGACTGTCACCTGGGCAACTTCACCCTTCTCTTCAACCCCTGGTGCCAAGGTAAGTGGTCAGAAACAGAAGGGCAGGCTGGGATCAGTCCCTTCACAAAGCCAGCTCTGGAGCTCTGCCACTCTACACCCATGGGTGGTGAGGCTGAGCCATGCTCCCCACCACTCCTGCTCTGCTCCTTACAGTACTTAGGGCTGATAAAAGCACAAAGCTGCCTGCCTCAGCACTCCTGGGGTACTCAACTGCCAGGGCCCTGGCCTCCTGCTAAGGGAGAAAATGTTTGATAAAGATTTAATAACAAGTCAAGATTACAACTGGTCTGATGAAGGGCACTGCACCTCTCTCAGGAATTGAGAAGTCAACAGCCAGGAGAGTAAAAGAGTCAGACAGGGCAACAGCCTGGCTCGGGAGGGACTTTGGACCAAGGAAACAGGGATGCCAATGAAATTCTTCCTTCCTGCTTCATTCAGATTCTGGGGTATTTTTCTAGGGCCTGCCAAAGTCCCTGGAGAGCAGTGGAGTCTGCTGATGTAAGAGAGCCCAGGAGTGCTTTCTGCCTGATGCTTTTCTCCTCTGCTCTAGATGATGAGGTGTTCTTGGCCAACGAAGCACAGCGGCAGGAGTATGTGTTGAACCAAGAGGGTGTCATCTACTGGGGGACTGAAAATGCAGTCCTGGCACAGCCCTGGGACTTCAGTCAGGTAAGCAGGAGGTCCAATGTCTGTGGTCTCCTACAGCCCCCAGCAGAGTGTGTGTCCCTATCCATTTCCGTTCTGCTGCTCTCTGCACTCTCTATCGTGTCCCAGGAGAGTGCAGGAGCACAGGGACTGTCCCATGGCCCAGTGCAGGCAATTTTAGCTACCTGCTCAGGCTATCCTCTGTGAAGAAATGCACTGATCTATGCTGAGGCTCTCTGTGTCTTCCTTTCACCAACAGATATAAAAGCATTTAACAGAACTTAGTGATACTGCCTGTATTTCACAGGTAAGGTGAGGACAAGTACAGCTCCCAAGCTGCTCAAGGTCACCTGGCACAGCCAGTGAGCAGCATGGGACTTCATTCCACTTTAGTGATACCAAAGTACTCAGTGCCAGTCTAGGGAGGGCTTCAGAACAGTATGAACTTCCCTCAGGCAGGGGATGCAGCACCATGCTAAAGCTTTGCCACCTTGACTCAACAAAGCTGCAGATCTCTTTAGTGTGCTGCGCCAAAGGGCTGCCTGCAGCTCTCCTCTGCAGCTTATCAGCAGAGGGGAAGATACAATCTGCACGGTTACCAACCCTTGCAGAGCCTCCAGAAGACAAACCCTCAGGCTGTGTTCTTGTTTCAGCTGGAGGAGGACGTTGTTGACATCTGCTTCACGCTGCTGGCCGTGGGGGAACGTCGCCAACGGGTCAAGGGCTGTGCCCAGCGCCAGAGCCCTGTTGCCATCTGCCGCACAGTGGCTGCCATGGTAAGGAGGGCAGGCAGCAGCCCTGACCCTGCAAGAGACGGCTCAAGTGCAGAGCAAGGGCCTGCGTCTCCTCATCCCCACTTTGTGCCAACCCACTGACCAAAGAGAAAGCCTGCCCAGGGCTGTTCCAAACACCTCCTGCCCAGCTCCAGCCTTTCCTGATATGCTTGCAGCAGACAAGGGCTGCAGCAGCCTCTGAGCAGTGGCAGTAGACTTACTGAACCAACCTCAGAGGAGGCTGTGGCTCCTCTTCTGCTCAGCCACAACCTTCATGCCCTGCACTACAAATCCTTCTGGTTTCATCTGCCTTAGGAGCAGCTTCATCAAACAGGGTGAGGCGTACCTACCAAAAAGGCGTACCAATTCCTTAACCCACCTTTCTCTCCTCTTTTCCTGCAGCTGAGCTGTGATGAGTTAAGAGGAATCCTGACAGAACAGGGGACTGGGCCAGCCTCTGATGGGACACCCCCTTCCAAGTGGCTGGGAAGCAGAGCCATCCTCCAGCAGTGGTTGGCATCTCAGTGCAAGCCTGTCCGCTACGGGCAGTGCTGGGTGTTTGCTGCAGTCCTGTGCTCAGGTACAGTGCTGCTTCAAAGCTTCTGTGCTGGGCAAAGCTCTGCTTGGCCTGCAGAGCCTCTGGCATGTGCCTGCATTCCTGGACTGGCACAGATCCCAGTAATACAACCTTTAGTCTTTAGGTGAGAGGCAGATCCTCACCTCCTCATCAACATTCAGCATCCCTAACACTGAGATAAAAGCACATTAGGGCGCACCTCGAGCCTTTGTTTCCTGAGGGGCAGTGCACCAACAGGCTTCTGCACCTCTAGGCAGAGACAGCCTTAGGAGAGGAAGCACAACTGACTCACAGCTCTTTCTTCTGCACAGTTCTGAGGTGCCTGGGAATTCCCACCAGGGTGGTCACAGGCTTTACCTGGGCTCACAACACCAACAGCAGCTTGAGCGTGGATGAGTACTATGATGAAGATGGGACAATGCTCACAGGAGACAAGAGTGCCCGAGTCTGGTAAGAAAATGTGGCAGCACCCACTAAGAAGTTTGGACAAGACCTCCAGGAAGTGAGAGAGGGGCAGAAGGAAGAGGTAACAGCTGCAGGAAGTGGATAGGAGACAGCTCAGGTGAGACCCTGCAGCAACCCAAACTGAGGAGTGCCCACCAGAGCCCACAAAGGCATAGAGAGAGCCCAGTGCAGCTGGAGAAGATCCCCCAGAGTCAAACCGTATGGTCTCTGCTCTCCTCAACGCTCACAGAGGAGCAATTTCAAAGGAGCTTTAACTGGCTGTGGCTGGGCTAGAGCTTTCCTGTACCTCAGTGGCACAAGCAGGTGATGTTGTCTCTGGCAGGACCTTTCACGTTTGGAACGAGTGCTGGATGGCTCGAGCAGACTTGGCACCAGAGTACAGCGGGTGGCAGGCTCTGGATGCCACCTGCCAGATAAAAGACAAAGGTAAGAAATCAAAGGCTGACTTGGAGGTAGGTGGGAGAGCAGAGTGGAGAGAAAAATAAAGCAGTTCAATACTCCTCCTTCCCCCAGCTTCTGGGGACTCAGCTTGTTGACTTTTGAAGCACTAAATCATCACTCAGCTGGTTGGTTTGTGCAGCTTGTGTAGCTCTAAGAGCTTCATCAGAGCACTGCTCCCTGATGTTCTCCTAAACTAGGTTACTTCCCCACTCCCAGGTTAGATCTGAACTAGGCATGGGTCTGGCTGCTAAAGCATCTGAATCTGAACTGGACCACATTATCTCTCCAGGTCCATCCTTCTGCGGGCCAGCCCCTGTTAAAGCCATCAAGGAAGGGGACACAGAAGTGGATTATGATGTCTGCAACTTCTTTGCTGCCATCAATGCCAAGTGCCAGGTCTGGATACAAAAAGCAGATGACACCCTCAAGCCAGCTCTCGGTGGCACAAAGTACATTGGCAACAACATCAGCACCAAGGGCGTGGGCAGCGAGCGCTGCGAGGATGTCACACACCACTACAAGTACCCTGAAGGTATGGGGCAGGCAAGGGGCTGTGCCAGTGTGCAAGGGAGGACTAAAGGATTAGAGAGCAGACCCATGCCAGAGCACTACAACCATCCACTTCACTCCCCCCTCCTGAATGGCACAAGAAGCTTACTCTTGCTTCTGTAGAATGAAAGCACTGCTCGTGTCCCAGATGTCATCCTGCTAACTTACACTGATCAGCTCTCTAGGAGGCTAGGCCTTCCTTCACCAGCCATTTGCTGGCTGGAAAACCTTCTTGCCCAGTTTCTGCCACCTGTGCACCCTCTACATTCACCTCCCACTGTGATATATACAGATACAGTCCATGGAATCATGGAATTGCTTTGGTGTTTCATCCAGTCCAACCATTCTCTAACTCCACCAAGTGTGGTGCTAAACCATATTCCTCAGCACCCAATCTCTGTGGCTTTCATAGAATCATAGAATGTCTTAAGTTGGAAGGGATCTCAGAGATTATCTACTCCAACCTCCCCACCATGGGCAGGGACACCTCTCAACTAAGCCTGGCCTTGAATACTTCACAGGGAGGTGGCATCCACAGCCTCCCTGGGCAGCCTGTCCCAGAGTCTCACCACCCTTATACTGAAGAACAACTTCCTAAGATGCAATCTAAACCTACTGTTTGAAACACCTCCCTCAGAATCTAGCTCACAATAGGTGCTCCCAGCCCCTGTCTAAATCCCTTCCCCAAAAAGCAGCTCTCCCTTCAGAACCTGTCACTGAGTGTTCCTGATCCAGCCCCACCGCCTCACCCCTGTGGCACGCTGTCTCCCTGGCTGCAGCCTACCAGCAGGACACAGACTTGTGTCCTAGCTACAGCTGCCCTTAAAGAGCTGCCTGCCTGTTCTACTGACAGATGTTAGCACCAAGGTGCTTTGAAAACCACAGCAGATCTTTCCAAGCAGCATCTGTCAGGTACATCCCATGCTCTCTATGCTCTTAGAAGCACTTCCCCACAGAGCTGCCAGGATAATCCAACACCATCCTTCTGCATTTGCTACTTCCCACTGGTGAATAGGAAAGGAGACTAAAACTTGTGCTCTGCTCCCTGTTGCAGGTTCTCTTCAGGAGAAAGAAGTACTTGATAAAGCCTACAGAAAGATAAAGCAACTGGAGACAAGCAGCAGCAGCAAAGCAGAATTTGCCCTCGAAGATCCAGTTAACCTTTTCATCCAACTCCAGTCAAAGAGTTCCCTGCTCCTGGGACAAGATATTCCACTTTCCATTGAAGTGTCTAACCACAGTGGTGAAGAAAAGGCTACTCACCTGGTAGTTAGTGCCCAGTCTCTGCATTACAGTGGTGTGCCCATTGCCCAGCTTTGGAAGGAGGAGTTCCATTTTACCCTCAAAAGCAATGAAGGTAAGCAGACCTCTGGGTGCATGGCTAGGAAAGTCCACTTGGTCTTCTTGCCTCAGGAAAAATGCATTGAGGCAGAAGTTTCCCACAGGCTGGCTGAAGAGTTGACTGAAATAAAACACTCCAGCAACAGCATCTTAGAGGTCCAGCTGGGATCACAGAAGCTCTGAATGCTTTTAGCACGATGCTGGGTGCTGGTCACTCTTAACCATGCAGGCTAAAAGCAGGCTGCACTCATCACCTGATTTCACCACTCTCTATTCCAGTCAGCAACCTGCAGGTCTTTGTGCCTTACTCACTGTACAGAGGAGAGCTGGGGGAGAACCAGCTGCTGAGGCTGACTGCCATGCTGAGAGATGAGGACTCCTCCATGTACCTTGCCCAGGAAGAGATCAGCGTTGCTGAGTCCCCGCTCACCATCGAGGTTAGCTCAGTCTCTCCCTTTGTTTTTGCACTAGTGACATAGCTGCTCTCACAGTCACAAAGCAGCAAAACCTTTCTGCTGGGCTGGGTGGCCCTCCTCAGGCTGCCTTTCAAAGCACTGAGGCAGCAGTTTGCTGAGGATTAAGTTGTGCCACACTTGTCTGCGGTACCCTGATTTCTGCCTTGTCTGTGTGTGAGTCTAAAGAAGCCCCAATGACTCCTAACTCACCACTCAGAAATCAGAAAGGAAACTACTGCAGAAGACTGTAGCTGAGAAGAAGTCTTGACAGCTAGACCTTGCCTCTTCTGGCAACTGGCAGCTCAGGCTGAGACCTCCAGCACTGAAAAGCAACTGATCTCTAACCATAGAAGAATCTCTTTCCTTCTCTCCCTTTCATTTCCTTCTTTCAACAGTTTCCAGAAGACATGGCACAGTATCAGCCAAGCACAGCAAAGATCAGCCTGCTGAACCCCCTCCCTGAACCCCTGGAGAAGTGTGTGGTAGCAGTCACAGGGAGAGGGCTCATTTACAGACAGAGGAAGTACAGGTAACTACAAAGTGACTGATCAGAAATGGTAAAAGGGGAAGAAGAAATACAAGAGAAGCCAGAGAAAGCCTTGAGCAGGGAAGGCTGCCCTCAAAAAGGAGGGGGCCACAACATGGCAATAAGAGACCTGCTACAGCGTGAAAGCCCCAGGCACCCTCTCCTGCATTTACAGACCACACACAAGGTTTACACACTGCAAAGGTGAAAGGCCAGGTATTTTACACTGATGTGCAACATACAAGTTGAGGCCAGCATAGCATCTGTGACAGCTTCAAATCCAAAGGCCTAGAAAGCAGAAGGAAAGCCTCCTGCCAGCAAAGAGGGTAACAACGGAGGTGCCACAAGGCTGAGACAGAAAGAGACATATGACAGGAGCTGTAGGTCACCTAAACTAGCTATGGGATGTTATTTGCTGATGAGAAATCATCTGCTCTCTAGCTAGCCACCCTAGCAGGACAGCAAAAGTATGGTTTGTGACATCTTTTCACACATTACCCAGCACCAGGAACAATGACAGACCCTAGGTAGAATGTCAGCAGTGTCTTCTCCTTCTCTCACCGAGAACCAGGCAAACCTGCCATAGCCAAGAGTCATCTCCAGAGGCTTGCTCTTCCCATGAAAAACCCCCACATTTATCTCAGCATTAGGGCAAAGTAACCTTAGATGCCCTTTGGGCAGTGCAACCCTCCTGCTGCATCTCCCTCCCACCTTTGTTTTGGCACCACACTCCAGCCTAGTAAATGTACCTCATGAGCTCTGGGAACTAGAAATACAGAGCTGTGCTCCTGTGTAACCCCTTCTCACCTTGCAGGCTGGGCTCTGTGCAACCTAACAGCACTCAACAGCTGCAAATCCCCTTCACTCCAACCCAAGCAGGGCCCAGAAGACTCACTGCACATCTTACCTGCCTTCAGCTCCAGAATATGAAGAGCTACAAAACTATCAACGTTGCAGCTGCCTGATGCCCAGCTTGGAACAGGTCCTCCTGTCCTGTTTGAAGAGGGGTGGTGATGATCTGTGCCCTGACCTTGGGCAAGCACAAGTGTTAAGTTTAATTAAAGATGTATTTTAAAACCTGTCTGACTCTTAGTTGTTTATAGAAACTCAACTCTCCCCCATCTGCCACTGTGCTCACTCTTGTTTCAGAAGCTGAACCTTACTGTGACAGAGAAGGGCTGAATGCTCCAGGGGATGCTGCCTTTCTCCTCCTGTTTATGTGCCAAACCCACTGCTGCTGAGGCATTTTCCCTACCCATGGCAAAAAAAGGCCAGTCTAGAACTTTAAAGGGATGATAGATGCAGCATTCCCCTGGACAGACTCTTATCCCCCTGCAGATCCTAACTGGTGTTAAAGTAGTAAATATTTTCTGCATGTTTCTGAGGGAACAGAAGAGAAAGGTAATTCACTCCTCTCAGGTCAGACAGCAAACAGTAGCTGCACATCTTTTAATGGTTCATGGGGCTGCTGGCAAAAGAAGCAAGACCCTTTCCTTCTGTGTACACTCTCTGACACCTGAAAACAGATAAAAGCCACTCATGTAAACAGAGCAATCTTTTATTGTTGTGTGAAGCCCACAGCAGCTGTCTGAAGAATGAGGAACAGGCACAGGAGGAAGTTGCAGCACTGCACCATCCCCAGAAATCCAAGCAAAATGACAGCTTCTGCCACAGCAAACAGCAGCTTCCTGGGAGACTTTTACCAAGTGGCAGTAAAGTTCTCTCCTAAAGACATTGCTCCCATCGTTCTCCCAGCAGCTGGAGAACAGCAAGAGTCACTGGAGAAACAAATGGCAGAGCCAGTGGCAGCATCAGTGCAGAGTGGGAAGAGCTAAAGTTGATCCTGTGTTAGGTTCTTGATTTTGTTCATGTTGTGATCTACTGCACCAGTTAGAAACTGCACCCAGCCTTCTTCTGATGGTGGACATACATGGCTTGTCCTGCAAAAGTGGAGGAAATGCATTAGGAAAGCCCCCTGGTGTCTCTCACCTCTGCATCCAGACAGCCCACAGGTACTGGGAGGTGCTGGATTAGCACAGCACTACCACAGGACTGCTACACCCTCGGGGGCTTTGGAGCAGGGAAGAAGTCACATCCATGTCTCCAGGCCCAAACCTCAAAACACATTTGTGTCTTCAGTGGGAACCACCTTCATCTCTGCCATCCCTTTGTGACTGGGTAACATCACAACTATGCCAAAGGAGCAGAATTCACTGCCTAAGAACTGAGCCATCAAAGACATCAGAGGCAGAAAGACATCAACCTTCACCCCAGGGGACAGACAACTGCAGCTCATACTCACTTGGCGATCTCCAAGACTTTCTTCAATACTGAGGCCAACTTTGCAGCCTAGAAAGAAGCAAAATGGAAATAAAGTGAGCCAAAGGAGGAAGCAAAGGAGTTCAGCAGCACTGGAAAAGAAAGTGGGGTGCAGGAATGCCCAGCACAGCCAAAAATGAGTAAAGCTGCCACAGGCCCTGCTGCAGAAGGAAGCTATCTAGCACTGCCAGCCTGGGTGTGTCTTCCCATCTGCTGCTGGCTGGGAGAGGTGAAGATAAAGCCAGGATGCTTTTTAAAGCAGGCATTAAAATGGTCTTGAATTCAAAACTTATTAGCAATTGGTAGCTGACATTAAGGCATGAAGCTAGAAGTGACTGACTGCAATGGATCTGATGTGAAGCAGTATTTTCTTTTCTACCCCTCAAAAAAAACAACCAACAATCAAGCCACTGCCCAAAGGTATAAAACCAGAGTTAAGAACAAACCCCATTTCAGATACAAGGAGATGTGGACTTAAACTTGTGATGCAAGGGACCTGTGGAAGTCCTCCAGCAGAACCTCAAGGAATGCCCAAACCAAGGCTGACTTCCAAGTTCAGTCAGGTTGCTCAGAGGCTTGCCCAGACAAGCTTTGGGTACTGCCACAGATGGAGATTCCAATGCTTCTCTGAGCAGCTTGGGGAAACAAACCACATCCACTGCAGGAATTCTTCATTGAGGTAACTTTATATGAGCCAGTTTACATTACCCAAGGAAGAAAGCAGACATGGAATACAGCCTTAGCAGCCTTAGCCATCACTTTCCTGAGGTACTGTCACTGGGTGTCTGATTACTGATTGTAATTCAGAGCCAAAGCTCAGATGCCCATCTCTTCCCTGAGGAAGATGAGGAACGCAGTTCCACCTGAAGGAAGCTAAGTGTGCAGCAGGGACTCTTCATCCCTAAGAACTTGTTTCCCCAGGCAGTCACTGACACCCACTTCTCCCTGAGTCCCATACACCTCCAATTCAATTCCTTCCCTTCTCTCCAGCCAGGTGAGCAGAGCTGCAGGTACTTACATTGAGCCTCACAGCCAGCTGGTTCACAGGGGGATACATGCTCAGGGCAAGCTCATCCACGCTGTAAAAGAGAGGGGAGCAAAGGAAGAAGTGTCCTGAAAGCTCAGCTTATGGATCCTGGTCAAGACCTATACCCACCCTGAATGGAATTCAGGGTCAGCAGTGCATGACAAGGACACAAAGTCAGCTTTTCATTGCTTTCTCTGTCTGCCACTCTCCCTTGGAGTGAGATGTGGCCACAGTCCCATCCCAAGCTGCAACCTGTGTTCCTCTCCTAACCACTCCCAACTCTCAACAGCCTATGCCACAACAGTCTTCACACCACAGCTGCTTCCACCACCTGCTTGAAGCTTCAGTACCAGGAGTTCTCCTAAACCATTCTCTACACCTCAAGAAAAACAGGGCCTGCTCTGGAGCAAAAAGTGGCACAGGGAGAGACTTGCCTACCTTGGACTGATCTGATGAGCAATGTCTGCAAGATCATCCAGCTGAGTGATCTGCTCTGCAGAATCAGCTTTGCCATAAGCCTTCACTGCAGCCAAGATCTTCTTCAGGCAAGCTTTAGAAGCTTTCATCAGCCCCATGCAGAAGCTGAGCAGTTTCCGGTCAGCCTCTGACCAGTAGGTGTCTCTGTTACCCCGAAAGCCCAGCTCTTCATCTTCCATGATGTCACTGTAGGGGTCCTGCCCTTCCACCAGAGCCTGAGAACACAGTTGCACTGAAAACCCAGAGCCCAACATCAATTCCAGCAATACCAAGGGAGAACATTGACCTAGAAATCAAGACAAAATTGCTCTATGACCTTAAAGGTCTTTTCCAACCTCATCATCCAACCTCATGCTTCTGCTCTAATCATTTTAGTTATGGAAGAATCTCTCCAACCAGCATCTCAGCTAGCAGATCCTGCTAATCCCAGCAGGATTGTGTTAAGAAAAACTAGCCCACCCACTCCAATCCATCAGAGCCAACAGCAAGAACCTGGCAGAAATGCTATTCTCACATTAACCTAAACTGCCCCCCTAAACCCCCTGCCCCAGCCCCTACAATCCAGGGCATGGAATGCAAACCTTATATAAAGTAAATCAGGCTTGAGTTTAGAAACTCACTAAGATCCAGGTACAATAAAATCACCTAGCTCCTATCAGAACCAACTGAAATCAAACCAATCCCCACGCTCCACCACGGAACCATTACTGCAATTCATCACTGCAGGGTCCTCAAAGGCTTAGGGGGTTCCTTACATGTTCCATCTCCTTCACAGCATCCTTCACCACACCTAGGCATGCAGCCAGAGCTGATGCAACTGCTGCCTGGTTATCTGCAAAAGCAAAAGGATGAAAACCATGAAAACTGTGCTGACTGCAACAACTTTATCCAGGTCTGCTACCACCAGCTCTCTTGAGATCAGATTCTCTGCAGAGCCCACTGTTGAAACACAAAGAACCTGGCCTGGCTTTCAAGCTGACACACTTCAAAAGCAGTCAGGTGTTGCAGGAGGAGTGAGCCTTCGTTGTACTAGCTAAAAAGTCCCCTGGATGGGATATTCCAGGACACCAGGTCCCGTTGCTCTGTGTGCAACACTCACCTCGTGGCAGGCTGGACACTTGCTCACAAGCCTCCCACACACCAGCAGTTGATATGAGCTGCTCCTGAGACAAGCTGAAAGAAAGCAAAGCCCCCTCTAAAGTTAGACTCAATAACATCCCTCTGCTAGACTGTTTTATCTTTCTGCATCCAAGATGTTGCACACTAGCAACAGTGTGTTCCCCCCTCCTAGGAGCTGAGCTGGCTAAGTACAAGGTCAGCTCCCATATTGTGAATAAAGCTATGAGGACCAGCCCTTCCTTACCCTAGAAGCTTTTACCCTGAGCCCTGTTTGTGCAGTTATGTCTGCACCCAGGCTCACACCCTCTTGATTCTAACCTGGATCCTGACACACTTATTTGACCTTTCTTCCTTATCCTCAGACCCAGCTCACTGTAATGGACATGCTGGGCAATCACTGAACAGTGCTTACTCTGACCTGACCCTGATCCAGACATGCTGGTCTGACTTTCCAGCTTGACCTCATCACTATTGTTTGTCTGATGACTTAGACTCTCAGCTGAACCTCACTACCCTCATCAGCACTGCTCTGCTCACTCAGACACCAGGGGACAAGAGCCTTAGCTGATGAGGCTTCTGTCTCTTCCCACCTCAGAACAATGCCCTGCCTCCTCCCTCCCTTAAGCAGCAGGCTGCACTTGCTGCTTCCTAACAAGGATACTGTCACTTTTTCTTGCCCTTTTTCACTTTTTCCCCTGGAAAATTCCTACCTCTCCAATGGAGAGCTGAGAATTGTTTCTATGAGCTGGATCATTCCTTCCACCACTTCAGTGGTAGCATCTCGTACCATCTTCCGAAGAGTAGTACCTGGTTGAGACCCAGAGAGAGCAAGAAAGTTGCCACCAAGTCAGCACAAACAGAAAGCAGCTGCCAAGGATGAAGGCAGAGACTGCTCCACCTGTGTGGATATGCTCTAGAAATAAAGCTACAGGTCCTTTAAAGGGAGCTCCTCTTTGGAAGAGGATCTCAACTGTTTAGAAAGGTGAATTCTCAATCAGCTACAAAACTTCCTACACTACCACTAATTCAGGCATCTGCAGGGGTAGACAGACAAGTGCCTCACTCTCAAACAGGCTGCACAGTCCACAAAACAGCTGCTAATGGACCAGCTGCTCACAAAAACTTGCTTTCCTGCAGCTGCCAACCTCCTGTCATCACTGGACTCAGGAAGGTGAAGTCCTTAGCACCTCAGGCATCTCTGCCCTGCAGACTTTGGGTTTCTTTATACAGTGGTGAAAGAACCACCACCCTATATAGTGCTGGCTGCCCTACTGTCACCAGCTCACCTTGGCTCTTGGGGAGCCAGTAGTACACTGTGGCAACTGCAAGAATAGCACTTTGGACATCATCACCCAGCTTCTGGCAGTCCTGAAAAGGGAGAGGCAAAAACATTAACTGAGTTAATGGCAAAAAAAAAAACCCCAACCCTACCCTCTGAGTTAATAGCAAAAAAAACCCAACCCTGTGAGTTTATATCTGCACTGCACTTAGAAAGTCTCACAAGCACTCACATTCAGATTGCTTTGAGAATGGAAGCACAGTAATCCTAGAATGGCTTAGGTTGGAAAAGACCTCAGAGGTCATCTACTCCAACTTCCCCACCATGGGCAGGGACACCTCTCAATGAGACTTGGCTTCTCAAGACCTCATTCAACCTGGCCTTGAACACCCCCAGGCAGGAGGCAGCCACCACCTCATTGGGCAGCCTGGTTCCAGTGTCTCACCACCCTCATACTGAAGAGCTTCTTCCCTAGATCCAGACTAACCCTGCTCTCCCTCAGCTTCAAACCATTCCCCTTTGGCCTGTCTCTAGACATCCTCAGGAAAACTCCCCCTGCAGCCTCCCTGTAGGATCCCTTCAGGGCCTGGAAGGCAGCTCTAAGGTCCTCCTGGAATCTTCTCTTGTCCAGGCTGAACAACCCCAGCTCCTCAGCCTACCCTCATAGCAGAGATGGCCACCTTGCTTGAAAACCACAGCACACAAAGACCCTTCACGTGAAGGGTGTACACCAGAAGCTGCCTCATGATTTAGTAACCATTTGGTGTGCTCTGGTGTGGAGGCTATGGATCAGAGAAGTACCTGTGACTATTATTCTGAATTGAAGATTTTTTTTCCCCCTCTCCTGCAGACACAGGTGTGACAAATTACTCTCAAGTAACAGCAAAACTATGCAAGTGTTCTTCCCCTCTTTAACAGCTACAGCTGCTTGCTGTTGGCTCTATGGTCTGTACTGTCCCATATCCTGTCTCTTTCAGAAGCAGCTGCAGCTGTTAAAGAGGGGAAGAACACTTCCATTTGGAACATCTCCCTAACTTAAAAGAAATTGCTTCTCTTGGCAGTTCTTGAATTGAATTAACACAGCCTACAAAGCACAGCCCATGCTGACATCCCTTGTCTGCGCTGCACCCAATGACTTTGGGTTAGTCAAGTGAAACAGAAGGCACCTGAACCTTGTCACAAACAGGGCAGCTTCACAGGCTGGGGAGGCTTCCACTCACCTCTGCAGAAGTCAGTGGAGACCTTGAAAATGCCAGGCTGAGCTTGGTAGCTTCCTGTGATGTTACTTTGAATGCCTGACCTGGAAAGGATTCAATGGGGGCAAGAAAATAGAAAGTAACCTGGGTAGAAGATAAGAGCTACTACCTTCACAACTCCTTGATTACCATTTCTGCATTACAAACAATAGGAAGACTTAAACCAAATCCCCCTACAGAGCAGAAATTCCCTGGTATGCTTGTATCATACGTGCTGCAGAGGCAGTATTTTTCCTCCTTTTTCCCCCATCTAGCCAGCAGTGACATCCACAACGCATTTTGTGTGCCCTGCTCACGACACCTACGCCAGGACGTGCCGTGGGGCTTTAGCAGCGGTCAGAGGCTTTAAAGCCGACGTCGTAACAGCTGCTCGCTACCAGCTGCCGCTTCACCAATGCAACAGCCTGGAGCGGAGGGCAAGCGCAAAGGTCCCGGCTGGAGAGCCACGGGGTTCTCTCCCGCCAGCCAGAGCCGTGATACGGCACCACGGCCCCGCGCCTGGACCTGACCCCCTTCCCCCGGCACCCACAGTACGGCCCAGCGCCTGTCGCTCCATACGCAACCCGCTGCCCCCCGCGTACCTAGAGCGTCCCAGAAACGCGGCGGCTCGAACGGCTCCCGGCCCCGGCCCGGTTCGCCCTCTGCAAAAGTAGAGAGAACCCTCAGCCTGCCGGGCCCGGCCCGGCCCGGCCCGACCCAGCCCAGCTCCTGGCCCGGCCCTCACCTCGGATCCCGCTCAGCACCGCACGCAGCGCGCCGCGCAGGTCCCGCAGCGGCTCCCGCGCCTCCATGGCCGCGGGCACCCCCCCTGCACGGAGCCCCCCCCTGCACGGAGCCCCCCCCTGCGGCCGCCCACGGCACACAACCGCTTCCGGGTGACGGCAGCCCCGCCCCGCCCCTTCCGGGGAGCCCGCCCGAGCCCAGCCCCGCCCCGCACGACAGCAGCCTCTCAGTACGCAGCGGGAACGCTTTATTAGCTGCGGGGACAGCGGCGAGCGATGGGGCAGCCGGTGCGGCGTCCCGGGGACGGGGGAGGAGGGCGAGAAGCGGGGCAGACACTGGCCTAGAGCAGCTGCTGCAGGTCCTCGAAGTTGAGCAGGTTGTTGGCGGTCTCGGACCAGGCTGCGTGGGTCGCTCCGTCCATCTCAGGAGCGAGACTGTTGGTGCTGTCCAGGGAGTGGTTTGCGCCCCCGATGACTTCGTGGCATTCGGGGCACCGGCTCCTTTCCATGGCCCCCCCACACTCCCCGATCACGTAGATGTGCCCGTTTTTGCACTTGAACCAGTGCCCGCGGGGGCAGCCGATGGCGCTGACAATCTGCACCCGCTCCGCTTCCGAGATGCCCAGCCCCGAAGCAGGCAAGGCACGCCAGAGCCAATCCAGCGCAGCTTTCACCGCAGCCTCATCCTGCTCGGTGAATTTATTTGTCCCTTCCAGGCACTCACGGACATAGGCAATCTCTGCTGCCAGCGCTGGGGTGATCATCCTCTTTGCAGCTTCGCACCTTGCCAGCAGGCTCAGCAAATAGGTCAGCCTCTGGATCTCGGCCTGCAGGTCAGACAGCTCCTGTCCTGAAAAACTGAGGCGCTTCTTGTCCAGCCACTGCTGCACTTCCTCCAGCTGCTTCTTCAGCCCTTGCCTCTCACTTGCATCAATTTTGCTCAGAGAAGCGGTTAGGTCTGCTACACGCTGGTAGAAGTTAAGCTGGTTCTCAATTAGTCCAAGGCTCCTTGTGGAGAGATCAGGAGCACTTAGTTTATTTTCTAGCACAAAGTACTTCTGAAGTAGATTTCTCTTCAGAACATCACTGCCTGCCAGTGCGACCTGCAGTCTTTGTCTGTTAGCCTCAATTTCCTGGGCTGGACCTTGGATTTTCTCTTTCACCTTCTCTATCTCATCCAGGCGCCTCTTCACTATGGTGCCATACCTCAGGTTCTTTCTGATCGGTGTCTGACACATAGGGCACACCTTCAGCTTGACGACGTCATCGTCCTCGTCCATATAATGGTCAAGGCCTTGGGACTCAAAGACGTGGCCACAGTCTTCAAGCTGTACAAATCGAGCATCTGGGTCTTCCTCAAAGCCAAAAAAGATCTGGGTGAGTTCCTCACGGTCACAGACGAGGCACTTCTTCGGGCAAGGCTCTCCACACAACCCAGCGCAAGGATGCCCACAGCGGAGCAGCTCAGCGCAGGGCACGTTGCAGCGAGGCCTGTTGCACGGTTCAGAGCACAGACTGGTGCACTGGTAGTGCTGACACTGCCACTCACAGGGCTCAGCACACGGGAAGCAGCTCTCCCCACACTTCTTCTTGCACCTGCTGTGGACACACTGGTTCTGACATTCCATCTGGCAGGGAGGGCACTCTGAAGTACAGGGCTGCTGGCACTTGTGGGAGCAGACCAAGAAGCGCTTGCAGGGGCTCTTACACTGCTCATGAAATCTTCCTCCAAAGCAGGTATGACAGGAACCTGAGCACACATGGCCACACTGCAGGGTGGCAGTACACTTAGCCTTACACCGCACAACCCTCCCGTGTTTTATCTCCTCAGTAATCCAGCATTTAACTTGCTGGGCATGGCCACATTTCAGCACAGCTGTAACCAGTTCAGGACAGTACTTGGTGCATTCTTGCCCACAGAACATGTTGCATGTGTGCCCACAACCCAACAACTTCTGGCAAGGTTCTTGGCAAGGAAACTCACTCTCTGGTACAGAGCAGGGCACCATCTGCAGGTGGCCACACTTGGAAATAGTTTTCTCTACCATCACCTGGCATGGTTTACACTCCTCAAAACACGACCGGGGACAGCGGTGCCCGTCTGCACAAAGCACCTTTTGACAAGGCTTCAGACACTGAAACTCTTTGTGCTCTAAGTCGTAGGGGTGACAGACCCTTGTGCAAACATGTCCACAGCTCAGCCTGAACTCACAGGGGCGAGTGCAGCCTCCTTCTGGGACTTGGCTGAAGTCTGCCGCTGTCGATACCAGAGTCTTGGTTTCGGGGTGGTTTTGACAGCAAAGCACCAATGAGTGGCCAATGTGACCGTTGGCTCGAAGGGTTTGAATGATCTTGCCCCAGAGAGGAACCTTGCCCAGCATTCTCATATTCCCAATACAATACAGCCCCTTCTTAGCTCTGGATAATGCTACACATATCCGATTAGGGATCTGGAGGAAGCCAGGTCTCTCCGCTTTGTTGCTTCGCACGAGGGACAGCAGAATAATGTCATTCTCCTCCCCCTGGTACTTATCTACTGCATGAACCTTCACACCTGCAAAGGTCTTGGCTGGCATCAGCCTCTGCAGACAGAAGAGCTGTCCAGTGTAAGTAGTGAGAATGGTGATCTGAGAAGGTTGATAACCCTGATACAAGAAGTATTTGCACAGTTCCACTACAAAGTGAGCCTCGTGTGGGTTCTGGTGGCTTTTCCCTTCCTGGATCTCTTGCTCAAGAAACTCATGCTCCACAAAGAAGAGGTTAGATGAGACCCCCTGAAACAGAAGAAAGGAGTATCAGAAACAGAATTGTAGCTTCTGTCACTGCAGCCTCTTTGCACATCCTCCAGAGGCAGGAGGACTCTTAGGGAGAGGACAGTACAGAGGTATTGCACACCTGGGTGATTTTCTCTTACATTTCCACAGCACATTCACCAGAGAGGTGATCACATCACCTGCCTTACCCTGGGCTTTCACAGATCATACCTCAAGTCTTCCAGTTAAGAGTTCTTCCTGCCTTTCAATACCCTACCAGATTTTTTTGGTCCCTCTTCCCATTTTCCAGTGTTCCTTTAAAGCCATCAGTACCAGATCCATTTCCAGTGCCCACCACCACTAATGCTGGAAGAACGACAAATGGCTTGCCCTCCTCCCTCCCTGTCACACAGTTCCTTCAGTCAGGGATAGATTGCAGTAGCTGAGCTTGATCTAAGAGTCTGAACACCTCGACCACTATATTGTACAGAAACTCATCTTCAGCTGTAACAGGGAACAAAAGCAATTGCTTGGATTACTGACAACTCACTTTTATGTTCTCATACTGCAGCACAGAGGGATGGTTCTCCAGCTCCGAGTATATGTGAGGACAGAGAAGCTGAGCGATTTCAGGGCGCATGCGGTGCTGAAACACAAAGCAACTTGATCAGGCTTGAGGGGGGAGCAGCCTGCCCTCTCAACATCCTGCTGTTCCACTGTACATACTAGGGAGGAATAAAGGACAAGCCTGACACCCCTGTGAGAGGCAAGGGAGTACCACCCCAGCCCCATCACAGCCAGCAGTGGCGATTATAGGGGAGCAGTAGCACATTATAGAATCATAGAATTGTCAGGGTTGGAAGGGACCTCAAGGCTCAGCCAGTTCCAACCCCCCTGCCATGGCCAGGGACACCTCACACTACAGCAGGCTGCTCACAGCCACATCCAGCCTGGCCTTCCAAACCTCCAGGGATGAGGCTTCCACCACCTCCCTGGGCAACCTGTGCCAGTGTCTCACCAACCTCATGGGGAAGAACTTCTTCCTAACATCCAATCTGAATCTACCCATTTCTAGTTTTGCTCCATTCCCCCCAGTCCTATCCCTCCCTGACACCCTAATAAGTCCCTCCCCAGATTTCTTGTAGCCCCCTTCAGATACTGGAAGGTCACAATTAGGTCCCCTGAGAGCCTTCTCTTCTCCAGACTGAATAGCCCCAACTCCCTCAGTCTGTCCTCGTAGGAGAGGTGCTCCAGCCTTCTAATTATCCTTGTGGCCCTTCTCTGGACACCTTGCAGCACCCCCAGATCCTTCCTGTAATAGGGGCTCCAGTACTGGACACAGTACTCCAGGTGGAGTCTCACCAAAGCAGAGCACAGGGAGAGAATCACCTCTCTGACCTGCTGGCTGTGCTTCTCTTGATGCAGCCCAGGATGTGATTGGCTTTCTGGGCTGCAAGTGCACACTGGTGGCTCCTGTTGAGCTTCTCATCCACCAGCACCCCCAGGTCCTTTTTATCTTCAAGGAAATCATTTGGCAAGGTGGTTGTAATAAGAGTGTTGGCTTCACTGCAAATCTGAGAGCCCTGTTCTGGGGAGCAAGAAGCCAGCACCTCACCCTAACCACTACATTAGCTCTTCAAAGTAGTTTTAATGGAGGACCACTGGAGGTAGCATTAATTTCTTTATGCACCAAGAGAGATGCTGATGGCAATTTAGCAGGAAGCAGCCTGAGAAGACTTGTGCTGTCAGTCTCCCAAGTTCTGGAAGCTTCAGCTGCCACAATAAGCCATGTTCATTGCAGTAAAATGTAGGAATCGCAGTGCTGCAGCCCACTGAGTAACTGGAGAGAAACTGGAACACAGTTTGACAGCTCTGAGCAGTCTTCTCAGGAATTAAAGAGCATTCTCTTTTAAGGTTGCTCTGAGTGGAGAGTCATCACCTGGCGTGTACCACAAACTTAAACCACCCTCAACAGAGATGCAGGGGAGTGCTTTAGAGCTCTTCCTCACCTGGTACTTCAGACAGACAAAGGGGAAATCGACTTTCACCAGCCGTTCGAAGAGGGAGACTTCCAAACTGAAGTTTCTGGCCAGGTCATAGACATTTGCACTAGGCTGCAGCTGAAAAAGGAAGAGGAAGTCCACAGTTCAGCACTTTTCCCATGCATTAGTAAGATTTTTCACTATTCCTGTCATTAGCCCCCAGAGAAAAGCCAGAGACTATATTTGAACCACCCTATCAAATCACGTATTTCAGGCACCACTGAAGTGGCTACCAGATACCTTGGTGATTCTGTGATAACTTCTGTGTGCTTGTGAACTCAAGGACAAGTCCCACAAGGACTCTGCTCCAAAACTGCAGGAGACAGGACATGGAGCAGCCTTGGCAACCACTGCCATGGTGTTTGGTTAAAGGGTCATAGCTCATTTGCACAAGTTAGAGGCACTAAGGCACGAGACAGGGATGTTACCTGCTGATGATCTCCAATGAGGATAAGATGCTGGCAAGCTTTACTCAGAGTGGTAATGGTGTGAGCCTCAAGCACCTCTGCTGCCTCTTCTACAATGACAATTCGGGGCTCAACTTTCTGCAGGATCTGACGGTATTTGGCAGCCCCTGAGGGAGGAGAGGAGAGAAACCTCAGCAGAATTCATTATGTGCAGGCAGCATGACAAGGGTTTGAGGCAGGGGAGTAAGCTGTGTCCCAGAAGAGACTGGGGTCCTTCCCAAGATTCCCCATTTCAAGACAGCTTTTTGAACTTTACAATAGCACACCACCAAGGGTGGCTTCTCTGTGAGGAGTTACTAGGCAAGGCATGTGGGGATTGGAGTCCTATGCCTGCCTTGGTCCTTTCCCAGTGCCCTTCTCAGACATAAGATACCTACTCAATACATTGACCAACAGAGATAAATAAACCCAAAAATTGTCTCTCCAAAGGGTCATACTGCAACAACTTTTACAGTATCATCACCAGCTAGCAGGAATAGCAGAGCAGGTGTTAGCTGTGCTTTAGGCAGGCACAAGAGGTGGAGCATTTCTATCAGAATAATGCTGCCCCAGATGGAGGGAGTGCAAAAGTGCACAGAAGCTGCTCATGTAGTTAAGTGACAACTCACACAACAGCCCCCTTTGCAAAGGAAGCAAAAGATTAAGGAGTTGCAGAGTGATGCAGAGCCTGCCCCAGGCTGCTGAGCAGAACACGCTGCTCATCTTTTGGCAACAGGGGCCTTTAACCACGAATAGATGCAGTACAATACTGGTTTGCTCCCCAGCCACTATGCACCTGTAGTGGTCATCCCCACAACTCTGGCCCCCCTGAGAATGTAGAGATCCTCCTGCAGCCTCAGCTCTGCCAGCCTTTCTGCTGCTGCCTGGTACTGCTGGGCATATTGTAGAATACTCTCTCGAATGTTTCCTTGATAGGTCTGCAGCCAAAGCCTGAGAAGAAAGTACCATTATCACATAGAGCAAGGGGGACAGGATAATAAACCACAAATTCCAAGTGGATTCAGTTCAAAACTTCAGTTCAAAAAATCCAGTTCAAAACAGTTTGGACAAAAGATTATCAGCATTTGTACTCGGACCCAAACACGGTGGAGGTGACAGCACTGCTCAGGCAATACAGGGAAGATAAGAACAAGAATGTCCAAACAAGGAGCTGAGTAGATAGGAACAGAAACACTGTGGCTTGACAGAAAAGAGCTTGCAGCCTGGAGCAGTCTAGGGAGCATCTGCCTGATAGACTGTCACCTGTAAAGCCGCCAGCGGGAGTTCAGGTCAAGTAGCCACAGATCCTGAATAGCCCTGGCCTCTAACTCTGTCATGGCATTCAGTTTACAGAGCTCAACCTTCATCCTCTGTTTCATTTTCTTCCTCTGGGCAGCAGTGACCTGCAGGCAAAAAAAAAAATCCTCCCTAATAAGCAGTCACAACAGAGAGACTCCTCTGCATTAGCATTATTCTCTGCATTAGCATTCCCATGTGAGTTTTCACACAGTCAAGCAGAGCCAAAGTACACAAAGTTACCTCCCACTGCATAGCCTCCTCTTGTAGCTGGGTTTCTTCTTCCTCATCCTCCAGCTTCAGAGCAAACAGCACTTTGGATAGCTTAGGAACAGCTCTGTACTCTTCCTTCTTCCTTCTCTGAGGCTTTACTACCTCTTCATCCTCAATCACTCTGTCAGCTTGAATCAGGTCAGCTTCCTCTAGGATCTCCACAAGCTCCTCTTCTGATTCATCTTCCCATTCCTCCTCTCTCTGCTGCTGACCACCTGTGAGAGTCAGCAGTCACATGCAGTCAGCTACAGCCACTCTAGCAGAAGGACAGAGCAGCAATGAGATCATTCCATGGAGATTAAGGTTTGTCTTCTTCCCACAGCCTTGCAGCACCATGCATCTTTCAGTGGCTGTTAAGAACCACTGTCTCCTTTCTGGCACACATCTGCTACTTAGGCAAACACACTTGGAAAGGGTGAAGGGTATGTTTTGTCTGAGGTTCTTGGCTTTGTTTTGGTTTCTAGTGGGCTTGGGGGTTTTGTTTGTTTGGGCTTCGTTTTTTTACCTGAATTCTCAGCCTCTATATCCTCAGCAGCATTCTGGGTGAAGATAGTTGCACCAAGGCCCAGCCACTCCAGAATCACTGAGTGTCGTGAGTACAGTGGAGCACTAAGAAACTCATCATCATCCTAGTACAAGGAAAGTCAAATCAGCCAGGTCTATTGCACTTCACATCTTAGGATGATGCCAAATCACCACCCTGCAGTAGCAGGCAAACAGGACAAATCCCTGGAGAGACCTCCAGAGTCAAAAAGTCTGAGCTCTTCAGAAAGAACCTCCCTTTTCTCCTTCAGTTTAAAAGGCTTTTCTTTGGGTACACTCACCTTTATGCTGATGGAGATCACTTAGAATCTCTGCAGTTTAGGGATGCACAAGTTAAAGTCCCCAGCCCGCTCTGCCCAGTCCAGACTACTGCCACTTGGTACACCTTGCTATTCACTCCATCAGTTTCTTAGTAACCAAGTGATGTTAAAAAGTGTCCTTGGAGAACCTCAGACTCATTAGCAGAATGGGCAGTAAGCATACCTTGGGACTCAGAAGAAAGGGAGCCCTCTTACCACAGCTCTCATCAGGCTGTCCCAGTGCTGGGGTGCAATGCATGCCCGCAGCTGGCGCTCATGCACAACTCCACGTGTCGTGCACTCCAAGTGCTCCACTCCCTCTTGGAGTGACTCCTCAGCCTGCTTCATCACACTGGTGATCTGCTCAGCACAAAGAAGGGAGAAAGCATCATCACACTCAGGGAAACAAAGTTCCAAAGCAACATCATCACACTCAGAGAACTGCAGTTCCAAAGCAGCATTCATCGCACTCAGAGAAACAAAGTTCCAAAGCAGCAGGAGGAGAAACTGACAAAGAGAAGGAGGACAGAAGAGTTAAGAGACGGGATTTTGGTGTAAGACAAGGTGAAAGGAGAGGTGTGGAGGTTTGGTTGGCTCCTGTAATGCGTGGGCCAGCCAGCCCCACCACCTCCAGGGAAGCCTGCACGTACGTTCATGTAGGCTCTGCGGAGGTGTGCTGGCAAGTTGTACCGGAGCCCACAGCTCTTCCTCAGCTCCTTCAAGGTGAATTGCTCCAAGACCTTACTGCTGCTTCTGCCCCCGATGCGAACCATCCCATTCCTCTGAAACTTGTATATTCCTGGAAATGAAGGTGAAATATCCCAACTACAGAGGCAAGCTCTGCTTTCTGCAGCAGCACCAAGGGGTAGGGAGAACGCTCTTTGTCTGCCAGTGCTACACTGCACTGGGCCCAGGGAGGTTTTCTTGCTGTGTATCAGTGAGGCTAGAGTCACTAGAAAAAGCCACAAGGGCAGCTCATTATGCCAGAAGATGGGCAGAGTTATCATAGAACTCTGCCTGACCCTCCCTCATCCCTGGCAGGCACTCTTACCTTCTAAGAACTGATCCAGTGCATGGTTAGTGTAGCAGACTATAAGGATGGGAGACCTCTGGCCAAGGGTTTGCCAGTTGTGATTATTAGTCAAGAGAGCCTGAACAATCTTCAATCCCACGTAAGTCTTCCCTGTAAAAGAAACTCAGAGAAGGGTAACTCACCCCCTATGGAATACACAGGAATCATCAAAATCAGACACAAGACTCACTTCTAGGTTTCAAATCTAGTCTGTGCCAAGAGGTGACTGCAGCAGCAACTAGTTCACAAAACATAAACAGCACAGCACAACACTACCAAATCTTTCTGACCTGTAGCAGAGCCTGGCCATGCTCTGCAAGCTCTCTTTTGGTTATTACACTGGACCTGGACCCAGGGTTTTCTCTGCCACTGTCCCTCACAGCCCACTCTGACACAGGCTTCATGCATGACATTTGGCTGCACATGAAAACATTCAAATAGTAGTGGAATGCAAACAGTGGTGCTTGTATTCCATGGGAAAACAGCAAACCTTATAACGCTTCATTCACCTAGAGAACCATGGCTGAACACCCAGGATGTTCTACCATGCTATAGAGATAAGCAGTACTGTTGTGCAGCAGGAGGCACCATGTTATCAAAGAGGGCTGACTTTTTTTTCACCCCAATACACAAGCAGACCCAACAGTGAAGTTGTGTCTACTTGCAACTAGGTTGGCACTGCCTAAGATCAGCTATGGGTATCTGAGAGTGTTTTAACCTTCACAGCTCATGCTGACCGGATTCCTCAAGCATCAGTCAGGCATGGGGCTAAAGCTTTGGAGACTGGAGGTAATCGCCCTAAATGGGAGAACTCCTGAAATGACAGAGCCTTAAAGCAAGCATTTCTCACCGGTCCCAGGAGGTCCTTGGATAATAGCCAGCTCCTTGGTGAGTGCAAGTCTCAACGCCTGCAACTGAGACTCATCTAATCTCAAGGTTTCCGTTGAAGGCCACTGCTTGGGATCTAGAACACAGAAACTTTTCTTTCCCTGCCCGTCAGGGTGCATCTGTTCATCTGCATGAGGAACTCTGACCAAGGGTGCAAAGTCATAGACAGAGTCCATTGTCAGGTAGGCTGGCTTCTTCACCTGCACATCACATTCCACAATGTACTTCTGGAACGGGACATCTTCTTCCTGGATCTCCTGCAGCCCTTCCAACACGTGTCGATAGGCCTCAAAGTAGGCAGTTGTCTCTACCATGAGGAAGGAGTCCGAGGGCTGAACCTCGGCCAGCAACGCCTGGCTCTGAGCATTGAAACACAGCTGCACAACCCCACGGGCAAGCTCTGCGCTGTCCCGGTTCGAAACGGTGGCGAACAGGCAGGTTTCAAAGCGGTCCTTGGACATGCAGATGAGGGAACCGTACAGCAGCCGCTTGGAGTTCTGCCAGCGCACGAACTTCAGAGGGGTGACGTCAAACTGCACCTTGTAAACCACACCGGACGGGGTGCAGACAGGGGTGAGAATGTGTGCGTCAAAGTAGATCCTGATGTCATCAAACTTCTTCCTTCTCAAACCTCTCTCCTCGAAGCTCCGCAAGAGCTCCATGATGCCTTCCCTTAAGGGCCTGATGAAGTCTTCTCTCAAGAGCCGGAAATGGGTGTCGAGGTAAATGGTGGTGCTCTCATACCTCCCAGAAACAACATTGGGGCGCAGAAAGGGCCTCTTGCCGTGGTGCACCTCCTCATAGGTTGGATAAATGGTCATGGCACGATAGCTTTCTGCTTGATCATCAGTCTGAGGCTGCACGAGAGGACTGTTATCAGCCCCCAGCGTGCCCTCGCGTCTCTTCTTCTGCAGATGCTGCATGAGCATCTGCACTTTATTTAGATTCTTCTCCGTTTCTTCTGTGATGTCCACACCAGAATCTTTCAGGACGTTGACAGATGCTGACAAGACTGTCAAAAGGATGGAGATTTTCTGCACAGAGCTGGCTGGGAAAATACTGACCAGGTCCTGAAGAAGTGAAACGATGTTGCTGATATGCACAGGGTACTGCCGGCGCACAGCGGGGTCTGCTTCTGTTGCCATGTTAGACACATACTGCGGCAAACAGATTTTGAGGAAGTTGGACTCTTTCACAACTCCAAGAAAGTGTTGCACACTCTGTCTGTCCATTCGGGAACTGCAAGCTTTTTGAAGCACCTGGCAAATGAGCTGAACGAAATTCGGTTTCATGGCTGTTTCAGAAAGCAGCTCCTTCAAGCCTGAACTGGAAGCGAGCGTGATGGCGACTTCTGAAGGGTCTTTCAAGAGGAGACCTTCTAGGAATTTATAGCCAATCCTTCTGACTTGCCGAGGCTGCTCACTGAGCTGGGCACCACCTGGGGATGGGTTCTGGTAGAAACGAGGCTTCTCCCAGTGTTGCATTCTCCTTCCTCTACCTTCATTTTCCTGCCCACCCCTCCACCCTCTAGCTCCTTCCTGGGCTGGTCTACCTTGACAACTCCTTCCCTCACCCTCCTTTTCTTGCTTATTCCAGGACCCTCTGCCCTTCCCACGTGCTTCTCCACCTTGATGCCTCATCCTCCATCCCTCATTCTGCTGTTTATTGCAGCATCCTGCGGTTCTGCTGTTGGCCTGTCCACTTTGGTTTCTTGGTTCATTTTTGCTTGATTGAGGTATCCACGAGCCAGGAAATCTCCCCTTTCTTTGCTCACGTAGAAGAGCACAAATACTGGCTTGGCTGCTTTCTCCTAACTCAGTTGCCTGGCCTGTTGTATTATTTGTTCTGGTTTTGCCTTCTTGTATAAAGATAGGATCCCAGTCATCTGCATGCCCTTAAAAAAATGAAAAGACACTCTTTAGTTATAAATCAACCACATTAACCTGCCTCCCAACACAAACACAGGAGCATTTTGACCTGACAGTTGGCATATCTTGAACATACAGCATTAAGTTAGAAAACTACCATTGTATTTGTGCCCGGGTTTTCAAGTTAGTGTTTCCTTCCCTTATTTTTAGCAGTTAAAAAGAGTTCACTTTTGCTGCTAAGTCGTGTATAGACTAAAAAAACCCGAAATCTTTGTCCACAGAACAGAAAGCAGAAGCAAGAAATGCCAGGGATGAACTTTCCTGCACAGAAGAACGTTTCCTCAGCAATCAGCAGTCACTGAACAACGACAAAGGCAAAAGCAGCTGGCACTGACCGACTGCACACAGCACAGGTAAAACACAGCCCTGGTCAAAGTGCAGCCTCCCAGACCAGCAGGAAGCATTGACCACAAACCCTTTGCCAAGCTCTCAACTGAATACTTTGGAAAGCACCGAACGCCAGCAGAAAGAGTTAGCAAAGAGAGCGATACAATGCATCACCACCCCACGGGCCCCACCAGACCACAGGGCAAATCAGGAAGCGATGGGATTTAGGCTTGAGAGGCAATTTCGCTGTACACAGGCAGGGCAAGAGCGAACCCCCCTGTGCTACTCTGCCATCCGCTGAAGCCTCCTGCCCTGCGTTCACCCCGCGACTCTCACCTTCTTCTCCAGCTCGGGGCTGCCGGGAGCAAGGCTCCTGCTCGGAGCCCTCCATGACTCGGCCCACGGAGTCCTCCGCGGGGTGCCGGTCCCGCTCAGCGCCGGAGGCTGCACCCGAACGCAAGGGCCGCGGCTTAGCACTGCTGCGCAAGCCGCACGGCCGGGAAGTCTCCGACCAAAGTTTCGCTTTCCAGTTCCTCGCAGGACCCGCCCCGCCCGGCCCGGACCCCTGCCTGTTGACAGCGGCTCCCACCCTCTCCCGGTCCCGGCGGGCGGCGCCCTATCCCTCGCTACAGACAGGGCCCGGCGGGCAGCGCCCCCGCGGCGGCGCGGCTCGCCCTCTCCCCGGTAGCACAGCTACCGCCTCCCCCCCCCGCCGCCGGTTTCGGTTTCCATTCCGCCTACGGGCGGAGCCGCCGCTGCCGCTGCCGCTGCCCTGCCCGGCCCACAGGCGCCGCCCGCGCCGGGCTCCGCGCACGCGCAGCCGCCGGTTCCGGGACAGCCGCGGCCATGCTGCAGAGCCTGGGCCTGGTGGGCACCATCGCGGAGGGGGACGAGGTGCCCGAGGAGCCTGAATCTGGGGACTCCGAGGATGAGGAGGTGAGGCCGGGCAGGAGCCTCTGTCCGGGTCCGCGGGTGGGTCGGAGCGCACCGTACGGCGGAGGCCGGGCGAGGCTGCGCGGAGCCGAGGTCGGTGCGGTGCGACTCGCCGGTCCCGCGGTCGCTGCGCATTGGTGATGTTGCACATTGGTGATGTTGCACGTTGGTGGTGATGTTGCACATTGGTGTTACCACAGGAGATGTGCCGGGCGCCGGGCCCCAGACGGCGGGGCCCCACGAGCGGAGACTTCAGCGCTGCCTTCGTCTTCGGCGAGGCAGAGGCCGGCGGGGAAGGCGCCTGGGCGGCGGCACTGCGCCAGCTCCGCGGCAAGGTGAGGCCTCGGGCCGGGACTGAGGCTACGGTACCTGAGGCCACAGTACCCCGCGCTCTCCCGGACTCCTCTGACGGCTTCTCTCTTGTGATTTCCTGCCTAGAAGTCAGCCACGACGCTGGATGAGAAGATTGAGAAAGTGAGACAGAAAAGAAAGTGCCAGGTTTGGTCCTTTCCTTGCTTGAAACGACTACTAGGGGTTCGTCTTCTGCCGTGTTCCTTCTGGAGGTGCAGGCACTGAAAGCACCCCGGGGCATGGTGCTCTAAGCTGCAGCTCAGCACCCGAGTGGGTGTGTAGAGGATGCAGAATCATTAATGCTTAAAGTGTTGCAAAACCATGTGGGTCTCCAAACGGGTTTGCAATAGCAACAAACAAAAGCTGACAAAGGACTGAAGTTTAATTTTCATCGTTTCTTTTCAAATTTCTTTTTTTAATAAAGGAGAGAGAAGCTAAAGAAGCAAAAGTGGGAGAGGAGGATGCAGAGACTGAAGATAAGCAAACCAAAAAGGAGAGTGAGGATTTTGGTGGGGATGAAGACGAAGATGTGGAGTCTCAATATTCATTGGATGATGAAACCATCTTCACAAAAGCAGGTACTAGCAGTATGTAAATAGCTGGTCAGGAACAAGAGTGTCACAGATCATTGGCTTCCTGAAGACAACTCTGTCGTGAAGCCTTGCTGGGAGTGTGCAGGAACCTCTTAGTTCTCCTTCTGCAACATTGCTTCTGATTTTGGTCAGGCTTATTTTGCACGGTAGCCATAGTGCTTTAATTGAACTCCTCCCTGAGGAAGGATGTTTGCTTGAAATTTTGCCCCATTTCATGCTTGTATTTGGTTGTGAGACTTCTCCCTCAATATTTCATGTGGAACAAAAGGCAGGAGATGAAGGCAGGCACCGATCTTGTGTGTTTGGCTGTGGTTGTTCACTCGTGTCTTGTGTCTCTCCGCAGATACAGTCAAAGTGAAGAAAAGGAGGAGATCAAAGAAGGGAGAAATGGTAAGTGTTGGACAGAATGCCACTAGGTAATTCTGCAGTATTTCTTCTGCAGGAATTTTGCTTTGGTTAATGAACTTCAGCTTGAACACCAGCCCAGAGCCTTTGCTGCCTCTGTTGTTCCAGGTTTATTGTTTTGTGGTTGCTGTTTCTAGGAAGCAGGGAGCTTTTCTGAAGATGCATCTCAGTATGATGAGAACTTGTCATTCCAGGACATGAATCTCTCACGACCTTTGCTCAAGGTATTTGCCTTTGTTCTCTGCCCTCCCTCCCACTGGTCAGAACTGTCAAATTCCACTTCTCCTCACAGCCTCCCTGAACAGGAAATTATGTGAACTGATGGGATACTCCCCTGGGAGCTGTTTCCTCGAAGAAAGGAAACCATTCTTTGATTTGCAATGCGTCAACACTGTCTTGAGTGAAACTTCTTACGGAACTGTGGAATGGTGGAGGTTGAAAGGGACCTCTGAAGGTCACCTTGTCCAACCCCCTGCTCAAGCAGCGCCACCTAGAGCTGGCTGACCAGGAGCGTGTCAGGACAGCTTTTCAGTATCTCCAAGGATAGACTCCCGAACTTCTCTGGGCAAAACTGTGCCAGTGCTCAGCCACCCTCACAGTGCAAAAGTGTTTCCTGGTGTTCACAGGGAACCTCTCAGTTTGTGCCAGCTAGCACCAGTGTGAAGAGCCTGACTTTGTCCTCTTCTCACCTCCCTGCAGCTGTATTTATATCCACTGCTAAGTTGCCCCCTGAGCCTTCTCTTCTCCAAGATGAGCAGTCCCAGCTCTCTCAGCTTTTTCTCACACCTGAGGTGCTGCAGACCCTTCGCAGTTTTCATGGCCCTTTGCTGGGCTTCCTCCAGTATGTCCCTGTCTGACTTGCACTTGGGAGCCCCAAGCTGGACACAGTACTGCAGGTAGGTCCACAGCAGAGCCAGAGTCTAATTGCTCTGTATCCTTTGTAGGCAATCACAGCTCTTGGCTTCAAGCAGCCAACCCCAATTCAGAAGGCTTGCATCCCTGTGGGTCTTCTGGGGAAGGATATTTGTGCCTGTGCTGCCACTGGGACAGGTAAGACGTTGAGCAGAGCACTGAAACGTGGAGAACCAGGTGTTCACAGCAGTTAGTAATGGGGTTTAATTTCTTGTTCAGGTAAAACAGCTGCCTTCATCCTGCCTGTGCTCGAGCGCCTGATTTACAAACCCCGCCAGGCTCCCATCACTCGGGTGCTGGTCCTGGTGCCAACGCGAGAGCTGGGCATCCAGGTGCACGCCGTCACCAAGCAGCTGGCACAGTTCAGCAGTGTCACCACTTGCCTTGCTGTAGGTGAGTGCTGTGTGGGCAGTGCTGGAGCTGCAGCACTGGGAGCTCCCTGCTACAGGACCGGAGCTGCGTGCTCGTTGCAGGTGTGCTGGGCTTTCAGACCTCACTTCCAGTGCTGGGCTGTGCCTTTTGTTTGTCAGTTTCTGGGAAAGAAAAGGTGGGGTGAGGTCAGTTCTAACTATGAGTGTGGTACTGAGCTGGTTTCCTTTCCCCAGGGAATGTGTTTCAGTGTACTGTGCTGTGGCCTGTTCAGGGGAGTCAGCAGTCCTCATTTGATCTCTTTCAGGTGGCCTGGATGTGAAGACACAGGAAGCAGCGCTGCGCTCTGGGCCAGACATTCTTATTGCCACTCCTGGGAGGCTGATTGATCACCTCCACAATTGCCCTTCCTTCCACCTGAGCAGTGTGGAGGTGCTGATTTTGGATGAGGCAGACAGGTAGGCTAAGCAGGACAGCAGTGAAAAATGAGGTGGTGGTTTTCTGCTTTCTCGGGCTGTAGGGCAGTCTTTGTTGCCCTGCCTTAAGTAACATTTCTTAACTAGAACCAGATGCAGCTGCCTCACCTCGCTGACTTTCTTCCTTGTAGGATGCTGGATGAATACTTTGAGGAACAGATGAAGGAAATAATCAGGTTGTGTTCCAATCACCGTCAGACCATGCTCTTCTCTGCCACAATGACAGAGGAGGTATGTGACAGGCTGCTGAGAGACACCCTAAGGCAGAATAGGGTAGGGTAGGATAGGATAGGATAGAATAGAGTAGAATAGAATAAGGTTGGAAGAGACCTTTGAGGTCATCAAATCCTACCTGACATCCAACCCTATCTAATCAACTAAACCATGGCACCAAGCACCCTATCAACTCCTTCCTAAACACCTCCAGTGATGGTGACTCCACCACCTCCCTGGGCAGCACATTCCAATAGCCAATAAGAAAGTAGAAGACAAGTTTGTCTGGTCTTTTTTTTAAGCAGAGATCATTTGGACTTTGTTTTTCATCTTAACCCTTTGTTGTAGGTGAAAGACCTGGCTTCTGTTTCTCTGAAGAGCCCCGTGAGGATTTTTGTGAACAGCAACACGGACGTGGCCCCGTTCCTGCGGCAGGAATTCATCCGCATCCGGCCCAGCAGGGAGGGGGACCGCGAGGCCATCGTAGCAGGTTAGCCAGCAGCAGAGCAAAGCTGCAGTCGGTAGGTGACTACGAAGCAGGCTGAGGGAGAGGGCTTTCTTTCAGCGCTGCTGACACGAACCTTCCCGGATCACGTCATGCTCTTCACCCAGACCAAGAAGCAAGCTCACCGCATGCACATCCTGCTTGGGCTGATGGGTCTGCGCGTGGGGGAGCTCCATGGCAACCTCTCCCAGACCCAGCGGCTGGAGGCACTCAGGTATTAGCAGGCTTAGTTGGCAGTCGTGGGCAAAAAGAGAAGTTAGGAGCTGGGAGCTTTGCAGCAGAAGCGGTTTGCTGCACTCCTCGCTAATGCATTTGCTCTCTCTGCTCAGGCGGTTTAAGGACGAGCAGATCGATATTCTGGTAGCTACAGATGTGGCTGCTCGTGGGCTTGACATTGAAGGTGTCAAAACTGTGAGTATCCCAAGCGCTGAGCTTTTGGAATGAGGCCTTTAAAGCTGTCTTCCTGCTAACACTTGCTTCTGTTGTAGGTCATCAATTTTACCATGCCCAACACCACCAAGCACTACGTTCACAGAGTGGGTAGGACAGCAAGAGCAGGCAGGGCTGGCCGCTCGGTCTCTCTGGTAGGCGAGGAAGAGCGCAAGATGCTGAAGGATATTGTGAAGACTGCCAAGACCCCAGTGAAAGCCAGAATCCTCCCCCAAGGTACTCGCTGCACTGAGGGGAAAAAGCAGCCGAGCAGCACCCGGGGAATAGCTTGGTACAGGGGGGACACTGCGAATGAGGTGCTGAAAGCCAAGGTGGCCTTCCCACGAGCTGTCTGTAACGTTCCCCCTGGGGTCTTTCCAGATGTCATACTCAAATTTCGGGAGAAGATTGAGAATCTGGAGAAAGATATCTATGCAGTTCTGTGCTTGGAGCGTGAGGAACGTGAGATGCAGCAGTCAGAGGCACAGGTCAGCGAGCTGCTCAGGCACTTCTGAGTGTTGACCTTATTTTTCTAGAATCTGGGGTAGAGTGCCTGAAGAGATTCCCCTGATGGGTTTAATCTGCTTGCTTTTTTATTCTTTTTTAAAAGAAAGCTACTTCTCAGCCACCCAAAACTCACTTCTTGCCCTGAATTCTCAGATCAACAGGGCAAAGAAACAGCTGGAGACGGGCAAAAAGACTGAGGGTGAGGGTTTGGAGCGGAGCTGGTTCCAGACCCGTGAAGAGAGGAAGAAAGAGAAGTGTAAGTCATGACACTGCTACTATGGTAAATTCTGTAGCTGCAGCTGGACTCTGCTGAGTACTTGAAGAGCTTCTTTCTTTGCCTCCCCAGTGGCTAAAGCCCTGCAGGAGTTTGACCTAGCATTACGAGGCAAAAAGAAAAGGAAGAAATTCATGCAGGACCAACAGAAGAAAGGCCAAATGACAGTGAGTACATTTATGGACAAGCAGGGCTGTGTGGGCTGTCCTAGCTTCCCCTTGGTGAAAGCTCTCATCGCTGTCAACCTGCATTTCAACCCCTTTCAGCCAGAGGAGAGGTCACAGTTTGAGATCTTGAAATCTCAAATGTACGCGGAGCGGCTGGCAAAAAGGAACCGCCGAGCAAAGCGAGCCAGAGCCTTGCCTGAGGAGGAGCCAGCACCAGTGGCAACAGGTGCAGAGTTTGGGTTTCACAGCCGACTTAACCTTCTGTCACCTTGGGCACACTGAGCTAATTCGTACAGGGAGGCCCTGGTCTTGGGAGGAAGAGCCACCAGTGCTGGCCAGGGTGTATGCCTGCAGAGGAGTCCTTGCTTCTCCTGGGGGTTAGGCTAACTGTTGTGGGCAAAGCTACTGGACTCTAATATACAAGTTCTGTGGCCTTCTCTTTTGGGCCAGTGTTCTGACTGTTGTCTCTGTGTTAGGTCCCAAGAAGAAGAAAAAGGTGTCAGTGTTTGATGAGGAGCTCACCAACACGAGCAGGAAGGCTCTGAAGCAGTACCGTGCTGGGTAATGTCCTCGCAGGAGTGCATTGGTTCAGACTTTATTGGGGGGGAGGCTCTTTGCATCTCTGGACTTTCTCAGGGATGCTTTGCCTGATTGTGGGGCAAGAGATGGGCAGAGCAGATGGGATTCTTGCAAATAGCCATGCTATTGCTGTCCTTCAGTGGTTTTTTCCCCTCTCCCCTCTTTAAAAAGCCCATCATTTGAAGACCGAAAACGCCTGGGTATGGCCCAGCGTAGGAAAGGAGGAAAATTCAAGTCCAAGTCCAGGTACAGCTCCTTTTACTTTCTTACTCAAGGTTGGGTTTTTTTCCTGCTTTGTTTTCCTTCCTCTTGTGACTTTTTTAACAGTTGGTTCTGCAGTAGCCTCCCCTCCTACTGCAGGTCTGATGCTGGGGGCAACCCAGGCCATTCCTGGACTGCTTTGGGAGAGCATTGCCTAGTAAATGCTCAGTGTTGTTTCTTACCTACCCTGGAGGGCTGGGCTGCTGAAGTGTCAAGTATCTTCTCTTTCAGGTACAAGAGAAAGTAAGAAGTGTTGGCAGTTACCAAATGACCACTTTCAGACACACTCTCTCCAAGGCCTCCATTTCTTTGTGCTGCAAGGAGGCAACTTCATCAAATTGGAAGAGTTTTTCTTCAAGGGTCTGGAATAACTTTGGGCTGTTCATTAATACCTGGTTGAAGGCTGTGTGGAAGCATCTTCCACAACCCATGCAATAAAAGATTGATCCATTTTTTACTTCTGCCTCATAAGCTTGCTCTATTTTAATCAGACAGCTAAAGCAAAGGAGAGCTGGGGCAGCTTCCAGCTTCCTGCCAAGACTTGGGTCAGGTAAGGCAAGCTGTCTTCAGGGCAAAAACTGGAGAACGTTTACTGCTTTGTCCATGCACTTCTGTGCTCTTGAGTCATTAACCTAGCTGAAAAAGATTTCTATAGTTGAGAACCTATTAAAAAATAGGGGGAAAAGAGTCTGAACCACTAAAGATGGCTCCAGAGGTGACAGTCACAGGAATTAATTCTCCAGGAGGCTACTAGGTGAAAAGTATCTCCACAGGCAGGAGGAGGGGTGGTGGGCACCCAGCCTCCTCCTAACAGTAACGAAAGCAGCTGTGAGACAAGGAGGGAAGACTAGAGCCAGAATGCAGGCTGGTTTGCACTGCTGTGTGTAATTAATGCTAGCTTTGCTCATCCTGCCCTTGGAAGTTTTTGATATGCAGGTTCACTGCAGGCTAACAAGCAGCAGCTCAGTGCTGAGCATTAGAGATCACTCTTCCTGTACTTGTTCCACTGTGAATACAGGAAGGAGGATTCTGCTTAATAAGCCATACTTCATAAACTTGAATTTTCACCATCTACAGAACCCCAATAGTTGTTCTAAATAGTCATTGGTATGCTTTAATGTCTATAAGGAACACAGACTAACTGTTAACTTCTGAGCTTTTTCCTTCAAAGCTGCTCTTTTGGGTTGACCAGAGTGCAAAAGCAAGGGCTGCACTCCTGAAACAGACCAGGGCAACAGCAGTGATTCCAAGCAATGGGTTTTCCCAGCTTTATTAGAAAGGGCAAACTTTACAAGCAGTAAATATAAAATATACATAACAAAGTTCTGAGGGGTGGGTACTGCTCACTGTATTCCCTTGATCAGCCTTCTCACAGTTCCTAAGTACATTACAGGGTATCTCATGGCCGTGGTGGACGCATGCCAGGTGGAGGAGGTCCTAGGAATAAAGGAGAGAGTTGAATATTGAAGAGGGGAAAAAAAAGGAAACAAGGCTACAAGAGAAAGGTGCTTTTGCTGTACTCAAAGCTGTCTTAGGACCCTTTTTTTGTGGGACTCTGGCATTTAATGACCACTGGCACAGCCAGAAAGGCACTGAAGTATACCACTATTAAATGTGTTATGTTGTGGTTTCTCTCAGCTTTTAGGCATTCAAGATTAACCTCTACTCACCTCTCATGCCTGGAGGGGGTGGTCTCATGCCTGGTGGGGGCATTCCCATAGGAGCACCTCGGCCAGGTGGCATTCCCATTGGTGGGCCCATGGGTGGTCTCATGCCTGGAGGAGGCCCCATCATTCCTTGAGCCAGAGAAAAGAAGCAGCTTATCAATACAGCTGAACATACAGGGCACTAGCTGGCTATCAGAATAATCCTCCATAATGCCCATTCTGCCACACAGCCTGAGCTTCTTGCAGCACCACTACAGAGTAATTCCTACCTGGAGGAGGTGCTCCTCTGCTCATGGGTGGGGGAGGACCCCCACGCCCTGGTGTATATTGAGTTGGGGCTCCTGCTATGCTAGCAGTGGCTGCTGCAGCAGCAGCTGCAACTGTGCCACGACCCTGAGGTGTCATCACCTGTAAACAAGATAAAGAGGGTTACAGAGAAGCAGCACATCCACATGACATTAGCAACTACAAAATAAACAACATTTACATTGTTACCCCTTCAGAAAGTTATGGCAGCCTGCTCTTAAGGTATCAAATAATGCTACAAGCCTTTTTTCCATCAAGAGACAGAGTTCCCAGAGGATCTAGTACCAAATAAAGCTTCAGCTAGGCTCAATCTCTCTGATAACAGAAACCAAGACTGGTGTTCTTCCCCTCCACCCATTCCTCACATCACATTAATTCTTGGTACCCAAGAGCCACCCTGCAATGTACTTCAGAACTCTTTATTTAGAGTGACAGCATCTCACCTGCTGGGATGGTCCTCCCACTCCTCTGACAGGGCCAGCTAATCCTGCTGGGGCTTGTGGCATGGGTGCTCCTGCTGGTACTCCCCTCCCTGCTGCTCTCCCAACTCCAGGTCCTCCAGCAGCTCCAGCAAGTGGTACCCGGGCAATTCCAGTCTGAAATCAGACCCCCACAAAAGGAAGAGTTATCACACCAGAAGCTCTCAGATTCTAGGGCTGCCCACAGCCCTCCTTCAACCAATCAATGCCCTAAGTCCACAATGAATATAATGAAATTGACTGGATATAGACACAACAGCATCTGGAAGCCTAGGACAATACTGCAGCAGTGTTCTGCAAGGAGGCAGATCCATCCTCTACCCCTGCCCTTTTCCTTAGCTCACTCTCCATTCTCCTTACATCTTTTGGAGGTGGTCCTTCAACTGTCATGGACACCAGGTTTTCCCCTCGCAGCAGCACAAGACCAAGGACTCGTTTCTCTTCTCTCTCTGGCTGTTTTGAATTTTTTGGTCTATTGAGAAGAGAAATAAATCGTTGCAAGACAGGGGGAAAGAGAACAAACCTCAAATCAAGCAAAACAAATCACTGCTGCTCTTTGAAATTGCAATGGAATACATGGCAAGCCTAGCCCTGAGAGAACCTGCCCTAAAACCCATGGGTTTCAATGCCTCAGAACACAAAATGTGTACTGACTTTTTTCCACCCCGTGAAGCTTAACTGCGCTGGCATCGCATAAAGGTACATCCCGTTAGCAGCTGATACTGGAGGCAAAGTGCCCCTCGGACCTTGGCAGCTTGGGGATTTGACAAAAGACCCCACACCCACGAGTGCTGCTGCAGAAGCTGGCAGCAGACACTGTCCAGCGGCTGCCCCGGCTCTCCGCTCTGAGCGGGCAGCTGGCCTCGGGGCCTCCCGCCGTCAGAGCGGGGTCTGGGCTTGGGGGGCACCACCGGGCGCTCCAGCCGCGCCGCTCACTTGATCTTGCGGAACTCGTCGCAGTCGCAGAGGATGAGGTTCATGTGCTTGTCGAAGGCTTTGAAGGTGCCGATGAAGACGCGACCGTCCTGCAGGATGCACCGCATGCGGTAGTCGATGTGCTGCAGCATCTTGCTGCTCTTTCCCACCGTCTGCAAGAGAGAGCCGTTACACCGAGCGCCAGGGCGCAGCGGGATCGCTGCACCGCGGATGCCCGCTGCCCGCACCCCCTCTCCGAGCCCGGCTCACCATGGCTGCAGCTTTCCGTGTTCCCTCCCGCCGCCGCCGCCGTCGATAGCTGCCGATCCGCCGCCCGCTCCGCCGGAAGCTCCTACGCGCGGCAGCCGCTGCTTCCGCCCGCCCGCACGCGGCCGCCCGCCACCACTCTACGCACGGCCGCTTCCGGCGCGGGAAGGACGTATTTCCGGTCCTGGGAGTGGAGGGGGCGCGGCCCAGCTGTCGCTCTCGGAGCGACGGGTGCCTTACGCGCCGCCCCTCCGATGTTCCCTATTAGCCCCGTGCGCTCCGGTCAGCAGAGCTGCAGGGAGGGCTGCTCTACATGAGCCGGCGGAGAAGCAGCCCTGGGCGGTCACAGCCGCTCTCGGAGACGGGGCACTGTTGGCATGGGGAACTGACGTGAGCCCTCCCTTGGCACCCCCGAAGGAGCCGAGGGGCGCAAGCACAGGGGAGAGTCGCTTAACGTAATTCACTGAGGCTGCCGAGGCGGGTCACGCATGAAGGGCTCCGGAACCGGCGAAGCGCGCTCCGCTGCCGGGGCGGAGCCGCAGCGGGGCGGGGCCGGGCAGGCAGCGGTCGCCATGGCAGCGCGCTGCGCGCGCGTGACGCGCCTACGCAGCCAATCGGCGGCGAGGTGGATGAGTGACAGCCGGCGGCACCAGTGGCGAGCCGCGCCTTGGCGGGGCCGCCGGAGCTGCCGGGCGGCCGGAGCGCGGAGCGGCCGCGGCGGGGCCGGGTGAGCGCAGGGCGGCGGGTGCGGGGGTGGGTAGCCCACGGGATCCGCGGCGAGCCGGGCTGCGTGCCGCTGGCCGCAGTTCTGGCAGGCCCGGTAAGCGCTTCTGCCTTCGCGGGCCTACTGCGGCCCTTCCCTCCGGTGGCCCGCCCCGCCGCGAGGCTTTGGCCTAGAGTCGCCTACCACGGGATCACCGGGCCAGATCCGTCCCCGCCACCGAGCTCCCGTTTGTGCTGCGGCTGCTGGAGCTGCGCTCTCGGTGTGCGCGGGGTCCGCCGCGCCGCCCGGCTCCCGGGCGTGAGACCGGGTCGGGTCGCGATCCGGCCAGCAAGGAGCCGGGTGGACCTGGGGCGCAAAGCAGACGGCTCCTCGTCAGGAAAAAATGCTGAGCGCCTTAAATTGAGTTTCTGGCCAAGCTGCGGGAGTTGCTGATTGATTGCGTTCAGCTGACTTGACTGATTAATAAAGAGCAGTTCCCTCCTCGCTGTTGCTATCGCTTCCTGGCTTCGCTCAGAGATGCTCTCTGCCCAGCTGTGCGGGACTGTGCTAGGCAAGAGTCCAGCCTCACAGGCTTAGCATTACAGCTAGAGTACAGCCGTGGAAGGCCTTTGGAGGAAGGTAGGCTTTCAGGGATGGGTATCTGGAGCCACCAGGTTCTTTGGCTTCTCTAGCAAAGTACTTTTTCATTGTGCTTGCGTGAGGTAATGTAGGTGGCTGCACGTTGCCCTTGGTTTGAACCGTGCTGTCTGCTCCCCTATGCTGCTTGTTTAAGGAAGCTGTCTTCTGGGCACACTTGTGCAGTTAATCACTCTGCTAGCAGCACTTCCACCTTCTGCTTGGCCAGTCAGTACTCGCTGGGAACTGCATAGGGAATTCTGTGGCATCCACAGGTTTCACAAGCTGCAGCTCTTCACTTGTTGACTGGGGGATTTCTACCAGGCAGCTTTTCTTTCTGATGGAATGTTCTTTCATCCTCCTCATTACCATTCTGTGTGCAGCACACTTTGTTCTCGATCTGTAATGAAAGGAAGATTGAGTGTGACTGGGGAAATTCTGTGTCAAATATTCAAGTTGTTTCAGCTCACAGCTTCTCAGAAGTCTCTTTAATACTGTGTGTTCTTACTGGCTCTGCTGATTTCTCTTTGCCTTCCTTGCTTTGTGTGGAGGAACTTGCTCTGCAGAAGCAGTGTGACTTCATCTTTGATGGATTTCAGCTTGGCTGCTCTCTGTATAAAGCTGTGAGAATTGCTTGCCTGCTGCTGTTGAGAAGAGTTTGCTGTGAGAGACCCATGAGTGACTGATGATCACAGTTATGCAGAGCTGCAGCCTGCTTCTTCCCAAGAGCTTCTGAGCAGTCACTTTGTCAGGTGCACTGCAGAACATCTACTGTCAGATTTAACATGCCACCTCTCATGGCTGCAGACACAGTGAAATCTCTTCAAAGAATGCTTTTGATAGACAACCTTGTGTCAAGAGCCTGACCTCAAGTACCCTTTTGTGTTTGCAGTCCAGTCTTCATTGTCCTCTTCTGGGAAACTGCCTCTTCTGAGGCACTGATCTGTGAAGGTCCTTTGAAGGGTCCTTTGACCCAAACTGTCAGAACAGTTTCCTGTCTTTCCCCCACAGTTTTTAATTCCTTCTCTGGATTCTGCTCAGCCAATGCTTTGTGGTGTTTGAGACCCTTCCTTGATAGCCTCCTGTGCCATGGTGCTGCTGTGCAAAGGAGCAGCTCACTTCTTTCCCTCAGGGTTTGCTGTCCCTTGAGTGCTGTTGGCATAAGGATCATGCTTTCCAGTTGTGACTGGATGCTCACTTGTGGGAGAAGTTTGGGGTAGAAATAGTTTAATGTGCCACAGGGAGTTTCTTTCTGAGTTTGTGTGCAGCTGAATGGCTTTTTCTGGGCTGTGAGGGTCCCTTAATGGGTGGAAACCTGTGTGTGCTGGAGGTCTGGGGCTGTCCTGCGCGTTGGGCACTTTGGGGTGTGAGTACAGTGCTGTGCTCCCACTCTTACACCTGTAATTGACATTGTGTACATAAGGATGTAGCTGATGAGTTGTCCCTGCTGCAAAAGATGTTTGAAAGTCTGCTTTGTGTATTTATTCATTTGGTTTAGTGTCTCTCTAATTCAGGAAAAGGAAGTGAGGAAAACTCATCCCTGCTTTTGCTAGGTTCCATCTCTCAGTGAGGCAGAAGGGTTGGGTAAGCTCCAGATTCTTCTGGCCTATGCTGCAGAGTCTCTTGGTTCAGCAGGACCCACGGACATGGCTGAGGGAGGGGAGAGGCAAGGCATGAGCCTCATTAACTGAGATCATTAGCAGACCTCTAGATCAGCCTCTTCTACAGGCCAGGAACTCACACCTTTTGTGGTAGCCTCAGCTAATGTCATAGAATCCTGTTCCAGGGTGCTCTTGCAGTCCAACTTCCTGCACCAGCCATCTCTGCAGCTGCTTTGTCTTTGCTGATCCATGGAAAGTTCTCTCTTTTCTTTCCTTCCTTGCATCAGGAGAATGCCAAAGGCTGCTGGTTTGCCTGCAAGTCTCAGGCTGCTGTAGCATCTTTTCCAGTTGATGAAGGAAGCTGGGAAACTCTTTTAACCATGAGACAATATCCTTGCTCAGCACTGTCTCATCTCTGTTGTGGGAAAGGGGCTTCTCTGAGAGGAGGAATGGGAGCTTCTGTAGGCTCTGGGAAATGGTTCAGCAGATGCTTGGCATTTTGTTCAGGTGCTGCAACTGAGTCTCAGGAGCAGTCCCCAAGGACAGAACTGACTGTGGCTGGTCAGGTCTCATTTGTGGCAGCTTGAGGCCTTAGTTCTTGAACTGCTGGTGGGGAGGGTTGTCTCTCTCCCACACGACTTTCTCCCTGTGGCTCTGTGGGAGAGAGCAGGACTGCTCCCTCCACCCAGGGGAGAAATAATAAGGAACTGAACAAGTTCATTTCTTTCCAGCCTCTTACTGCCAGATGAAGCCCAAACCAGCATGTCTGACACCTGCCTGGGACCAAACCCTGCTTATTCCCTGTGGCAGATAAAGGAGTGAAAGGTGGCCCTCCAGAGCAAATGCTGAGTTAACTTTCCTCCTGTGGTGGGTGTTCATGTTTTGGATTTAGGATGTTGCAGGAGGGGAATAGGATAAAGCTCTCTGCTGCCACTCTGCCTAGGAGCCTGGCTGGGTATCCTGGGTGGATCAAGGTACCATCAGTAAACACCAGGCTGTGGGAGGGAAGCTGCCTGGACAGTATGATCCCCTCTCACCTACAGACAGTAGCTGAGCCTGGGGAGTTATTGCTTTAGTCCTGCAAACTGGCCTGGCAGTGCAGACAGTGGGTAGCAGATGGAGCTTTGCTGGTCAAAGTGACTCCTTGGGTGAGCACCCCAAGAAGCTCTTAGAAGTATTGCTTAGGTAAGAAGAGGGGCCATGCAGTTTTACAGTGTACTGGTTTAGCCTGAGGCCTTAGTCTCTGGCACACTGAGTGTTTTGTCCCTGGCAGGCCCAGAAAACCTTAAGACTGCTCTTGGGTAGTGTCTTGAAGCTTGGTGTGGCAACTGAAGTCCTTGTCAGAGAGCTGCTCACTCTGCTTTCTCTTAACAGGAGTGGGGTGTATGCTGTTGTGAAGGCACTTGGAAGAGCCTGGAGCAATGCCACCACCTTCAGACATTGTGAAAGTAGCTGTTGAGTGGCCAGGTGCCAATGCCCAGCTGCTGGAAATAGATCAGGTGAGACCTGCTAAACAGATGCAAGAGGAAATGCACCACAGCCTTGCTAACTGGGATGTGGGAAGCACAGAAACTGGCTGTTCCTTTCTGATTGAGAGGCTACTGAGGACTCTCTCTTTCTGTTCTAGAAAAGGCCTCTTGCTTCTGTCATCAAGGAGGTCTGTGATGGGTGAGTAATTCTCTGGGAACCCTGCTGGTGAATGTCTGGCTGGCTGATGGATCTTGCTGGGGCACTGTGGAAAGCCTCCACTGCGTGCTGCTAGCACAACCCAGGCTGCTTGCTGCCAGTTTGGGCCATGGAATGCATCAGGGTTTACATCTGGAAGAAAAGGATTTCCTGAGAAACAGAGGCTTTGCATCTTTACTCCAGTTCTCTGTGTGTGCCCACAGGTCAGCCTCTGAGTGCTGGCCCAGCTTGCTGTCCCTCTTTCTGTGTTCCACAGAGCCTGACTTGAAGCAGGCCGAAGTCCCTTCCCCTCGAGGAAGGGCATTTCTCTCCTCCAAAGGAGACTTAATTCCTCATGCTAAAGCTTTGCTTGAAAGTTCTTTTCTGCCTTCCTGGGATCAAGCTCTTGTTCCTGATTGAGATTCAGAAGAAAGAGGAGGAAGCAGCTCATGTGTCCTTCTCCCCCTGCCAGGTGGTCACTGCCAAACCCCGAGTACTACACCCTGCGCTACGCCGATGGGCCCCAGCTGTACATCACAGAGCAGGTCAGTGTGAGGCAGCAACCTGCTGATCCCTGGGCCAAGAGTGCAGGATACCTTGGGCTAGTGCCATACAACAGTGCCCTCACTGGTGCTCCAGAGGCAGCATCTCTGCTCACACAAATGCTCTGCCTTGCATGGTGTTACTCACCTTTGGGGCCTTGCACTTCTCCCTTGGCCTGCAAAGGTGCAAGGGCTGCACCCCTCCAGCTCAGTGCTGCCAGTAGGGTGGGGTGGTGTGGGAGCCCTTCCACTCATGCATGCAAATGTGAACTGCAGATCCAGTTATGCTCTTTCCTCCCCACTTCTCTGCAGTTTAAGGTTTCTCTTTTCTTTCAGACTCGCTGTGACATCAAGAATGGAACTATCCTACAGCTGGCAGTTTCCCCAGTAAGTGCCTCCTCACCTGCCTGTCTCAGTAGCTGTGCTCACATGGCAGGCTCTTCTTGCCTCTCAGCTGCTTTTTCTTCTCTGCAAGTTGGAGGCCATTCTGCAGAGAGAGGCACACCCTCTTGTTTTCCTTCCTGGTTGTGGTGTTCAGCTGCCCATCTGTAGGGCATTCTGTAAATAGGTCCTGTCTACATTTCCACTGCATCCCCTGGATGAGCTTGTTGCAAAGTACCTGAGAGATGCAGTCTCAGTCTGGGTGCAGTTAGTGTCAGAAAGCAACAGTGTTGGTGACCTAATGCAGAAACTAACACCAGGCACATCAGCTGCAGAGTGGGTTGGGTTGTTCCCAGTGAACTCTTGTGGCCTCAGCAGTTGCCTTTTGCAGATGTGCTGCAGCTTCCCTTTTACTGAAATGCTTAAACCTCTTGTGCAAATATCATGGCACAGAGCTGAGACTGAGGGAAAACAGGAAGAAGTTATTTGGGCAAGAGGTGCTTGAGAGGATGTCACTGATCTGTCTCTGACAAGTCTTGCAGAATGCCATGTGGGTACAGAAGTGAGCTTATGCTTCTCTTGGGATATATAAGAGGGGAGCTGAAGGTTGTATTTCTTTAATGGTCTCACTCATCACTTCCATATCCAGCTCCACTTGCCTCACCAAGGAGAAAACCAACCCTTTACTCCAGCACACAAAACAGGGGCTTACTTGCCTCCTGCCTGGCTGTAACTGAGTACAGCCTTTCTTCTCGGTCTCTTAGACCTGCTGGCTGCTGCTACTTACCCTGTCATTGCTGGTGTCTCTCTACCCTTGTTGTGCTCTCTCTGCCCATCCATGGACTTCAGGCAGGATGGCAGAGCTCAGCCTGCAGGTGCCTAGCCTGCAGCTGGCACCACCTCTCTTTCCTCCCAGTCCAGGGCAGCTCGCCAGCTGATGGAGAGGATCCAGTCTCACAGCATGGAAGCCCGACTGGATGCCATGAAGGATCTGGCTAAGCTCTCAGCAGATGTGACCTTTGCCACTGAGTTCATCAACATGGAGGGGATTACAGTGCTGACACGGCTCGTGGAGAGCGGGACCAAGCTTCTGTCCCAGTGAGTTCCCTGTGCTGCAGGGCTCTGGAACAGGACCTTGGATAAGGAGCCAAATTTGCCCCCCCTTGAAGGTGGGGTCCCAGCAGAGCAGAGTAAAGGGGCAGAAGCCCCTTTAAGAAGAGCTGCAGTGAAGGCCAAAGAATGCACAGGGGGGAAAGTATCAGTCCTCAGTCTCCCAACAGCCTTCAGCTTTTGGGCTTCCTGAGCAGAAATTGTATCTCTTTGGTTTAAGAAACTCTGGGTGGTTCTTCCATAGATTATTTTTCTTTCCTTCTTAAATTTTTGATCAGTTTATCCCTTTGACATCCACCACACTGTGTGGAAATAAAGTTCCAGAGTTACCTGTCCTGTAGGATAAAAAGGCTTCCTGAAACAGGTCACCCTCTACATATTTTGTTGCAGGAGCTTGTAAATTCCTGTCTTCTCCATCCTGTTGGTAACCAAGTAGCTCTCTCTCTCTCACAGCAACCCTTTAGCCAAGCCTTCCCAAGCTGCAGTCTTAGTCCATTGACACTGTAACTATGGCAGCCACTCCAGAGCTAATCATTCTTTCCATGCTTTCCCTAGCTCTTAGCTCCTCTCAGTACTGTGCTGTTGTGGGAAGGTTGGTTTGTGACTTTTCATCAGTTTGAAGCCTTACCCTTGAAGTGTTGAGTTTGAGTAGAGGTCCTTTGCACTACTCAGGAATAAATGCTGCATCCTTCCTTTTCCTGTTGTCCTTTTGAATAACCAGGCACTGATCCAGGTGGTTGGGACTCCCTGGTGGCAAGGCTAGGGACTTATTCTTCCTGATTTTCCCTTTCCTTGTCATCAGGAAAAAAATAAATACAGTTCTATAAACCAGTATTAGCTTCCTAAATGCAAATACTTTATTACCCACCCCCCCCAGTTCCAAGCTTATTAGAAGGAAGGGGTGACTTTTTGATCTTATGCAGCTTGGGCAGGCTTTCTGCTTGGTCCTTTGTAACTGCATTCTTCCTTTCCTCAGTTACAGTGAAATGTTGGCTTTCACCCTGACTGCCTTCCTGGAGCTCATGGACCATGGTATTGTCTCTTGGGACATGGTCTCAATAACCTTCATCAAACAGGTGAGTTTGGGTAAGGGAGGGGAGGGGATGCTCTTTCCTTTCATGCTTCAATGCAGCTTCCAGGAGGAGCCAGATGAGTCTGAGAGGAGGAGTCCTCAATGAGAGCAGTGCGTGCTCAGCTTTCCAAGCCCTGCCTCCCTTAGCCTGGCTCACTCACCACAAAGCTCCTTGGATGGGCATCTCTTAACCTGCTGCTTCATCTTGTTTAGATTGCAGGGTATGTGAGCCAGCCCATGGTAGATGTCTCCATCCTCCAGAGATCCTTAGCCATCCTAGAGAGCATGGTGCTAAACAGTCAGACACTGTATCAGAAGATAGCAGAAGAGATCACCGTGGGGCAGCTCATCTCTCATCTGCAAGTGTGAGTGTCCACCCAACAGGAACCTGAGTGAAATCAGTTTCAGGGACATCAGTCAATTTGAAAAGGCCCTTTCTTGGTTGGCTGGTTGTTACCATTTCAAACACTTCAAGATGCTATTTTTTAAGTATTACTGATATGTCATCTTGCTTGAACTTGAGAGTTTAAAAAGATAAGATCCTGGAGAAGCAAAAGTTCTGGAAGCAATTAAGCATGTTGTGGGTGGGAGGGTGTATGTTGTGGTGCTGAAGTCTGAGCTCTGCTGGGCTGCATTCTGCGTTATCTTCTGAATAATGCAGCTGTCAGTCAGCAATTTCTGTCAGCTTTGTGCAGGCCTCGTGAGGAAGGAGTTGGGTGGCATGAAAGCAGAATGCCTGAGTCCTGCTTGTCCATTCATGTGCAAGATACTGTAGTAAATGTCCCCATGGTGCAGGCCAAGGAGCAAGCTGTAATGTTCTGGGCTGCCTGTTCTCTTATCCTCCCCTTTTTGTTTCTGCAGCTCAAACCAGGAGATTCAGACATATGCCATTGCCCTCATCAATGCCCTCTTCTTGAAGGCACCTGAGGACAAGAGACAGGTTTGTTCTTGCCTTTTGACTTTAAACCTGAATAATGGTTACTGGCTGGCTGTTTACTTTGTGCCTCAAACCATATTGTCTGGGCAAGGCAGACCTTGGACTTTGCCAAGAGCTTAGGTAGCTGTTTCAGTGTGGCAGGAGGGAAAGCACCAGCCCATTGGTACTGTGTTCTGGAGCAGCACTTCTGTGCTCAGGAAATGCTCAAAGAGGAATCTGAAAGACCTTAAGAGATAGAAAGTAATCCTCTACACAGCATGGAAACTGTTTTGAAGACAGTTCCTTCTGTGTGGGAGGGGTAGGCTGAGTAGAGTCCTTGGCATTGTACTGAACAACCCCCCCCCCACCTCTCCCCAAAAAGAGACCTTCCTTGAGTCACAGGGGGATATTCCTGCTGGCAAGTGTGAGAAGTAACCCTCCCTGTCCTGCTTGGAGGAAGCCCTCAGGATCTCAAGTCTACCCAGATGTGCCTATGTCTGTACTGTGTAGCTTTGCTGTGTTAAGGCCTTCTCCAGTGCCCCATTTGTGCTGTTTCTCTGAACTCTGAGCTAAATCCTGTCTGCTTCTCTTTGTGCCTTTTTTGCTTTCTGCCAGCAGGACAAGCTGCTTAACCCGCTAGACCTGCCCATCACTGTAAGTAACTCGAGCCTGGGGGCTGGTCATGCAGAACTGTAGCCATGTTAGCTTTTCTCCAGCTGCCTCTTGGTGTCTCAGATGCTGCACACAGGCTGCAGGTAGTGGAGGAGCCTAGGGAGAGGGGCGGGAGGACTCCTGGGGGTGTGCTCTGACTGAAAGGGAGAAGAATCAGTAGCAGGAGAAACCTTGAATGACTTCTGTGCACTCAAGATAGTAAAGATGGTCATAAAAGGAAGCTGATACTACAAGACTGACCAGGGAAACCAGTTTTAAAACTGGAACCAGTTCCTTAGCAGTCTGAGTCTTAAAGAGCCTGAGCTGATAGCACAAATCTCCCTTGCACTGACAGCTTCGTATCCAGCTCCATCCTTCTAAAGGCAGAGCTGTTAGTAAAGAGCAGTCACAAACCTTAGTGCTGATTGAGAGCTAGAGCTTGCATTCTGCCAAATTTATGACCTCTCCCTTGTGTGAATTGTGCTACATGAATGGGTTTAGCCCCAAGCTGTCTCCAGGGGATTCACCACTCCTGTTGATTCGGAACCTCCTGTACAGCTTTTAGATCTTTCTGGCTGGCACAGAGAATGCTCCACTTCTGCCAAAGCTGCAGAGCCTTCAGAGGTGGAACTCTGGTCTCAATAAATGTTACCAAAAAGTCTAAAATGAACAATTATTCCTAAGGAAATAATTAAATAAGGAAGTAAATAAAGAAATAAGGAAGAACATACTCCTGGTGGCAATTTGGCCAAGATGCTAAGCTTCCTAGCAAACAAAATGCCAAAGGATCTTTCACTTCTTTTCTTGTTGAACACACTGCACATGACCACAAAAGGCCATGAAGATGATCAAGGGACTGGAATACCTTCAATGTGAATAGATCTGAGAGCTTTGAGCTTGCTCAGCCTCAAGAAGAGAAGGCTCAGGGAAGTCTTATCAATGTGTATAAATATCTGATGCAAGGGATAAAGGGAGAGGGAGACCAAGTCTTCTAACAGTGACTGCTGGCAGGACAAGAGGCAATGGGCACAGCTTAAAACCCAGGAAATTGCCCCTGAACACACACACACACACACAAAGTAAATTAACACAAACATGGTAGGAGACAAACAAGCTGCCCAAAGAGATGCTGAAACCCTGAGTGGACACATTGCTGTGCTACCTGCTCTGTCTGGTGCTTGCAGCAGGGAAGCTGGACTAGATGGGTTCAAGATGTTTCTTCTTCCATTCTGTGGCCCCATCAAGCAGCAAGATGGGCATTGCTGGACTTTGACTACAGCACAGATGCCCTAGCAGTGGTTAAGCTCTGTGTGTGCTCATGCTTCTTACTATGCTCTTTGGAAGCGTTCCATTGTCTTTGTCCTTCTCACTGTTTATCTGCTTCAGTCCCCTGTTGCTTCATCCCATGTACAAACTAATTCCTTCAGAGTAAGGGTTCCTTGTGTTGCATGCACAGGCAGACCCTAACAGCAGGCCTTGTTCTATTCTCAGCACCACATCTCACAAATCATAGTCACAATTAATGTCTCTGAGGGCAGTGTGTTATCTCTGAAACCACTTCCTACTTCATCTGGATGCTCGTTAGGTGTCTCCCATTCAAGCACTGACTTGATTGTAACATAAGTGCTGCTGAGCCTGCAGCTGGTGCAGCTTGACTGGCAGCCAGTGTATCACTTTCTTGTTTTAGGAGGTTTCTGTCTGGAGCGAAAGTGGTAACAGGGACTTGGAATGAGGTTAATAGACACATTTTACCAAGAGCAGGGTTGATGGGAGCAGTTGGAACAATCTTGGATTGCTCAGAAGGTACAGCTGGCTGAGTGCAATTGTCTAAGACTCTGCACATCTGCTTCCAGCTCTCAGTCTGCACTGCACAGGAATGTGAAGAGATCTCAGGCTGTCACTTCTTCTGGACTCCTTCCAGATGATGTGTTGCCAAACAGATTTTTTTTTCATACCTAAAGACTTTGCTTGTAACAGCAATCTTCTGATAACATCCCACTGTGACACTGGCCCTTGTGCCACTCTCTGTGTGATGAGATCTCTAGCACTTTAAAAGAGTGATCCTCCACAGTTTTCTAGGAGAGCACAAGTTAGATTCTTGCAGATGCATGTGTCCCAGAGCTGAAGGCTTGCAACAGACACTTGCATCTGCTGTGACTGTCATCATGACTTGATGGTTGGAGAAGCCTCCTCATCTGGGGAAGGAAGCCATGCAGCAAAGGGGGAACCTGGAAGCTTCCCTTAAAGTGTGAAAATTACTTCCCCTTTTACACTGAAGGGCTTCTGCAAATTGTCCTTGAGATGACTTGACAAACCTCTTTAGGAATGGAGACAAAGGGAACTTAAATTTCAGAGGGAGGGTTTGTGAGAGGGAAGAGACCTGAAAACTACCTCCAATAGCCCTTGTTCTCTTGGGGGTGTACCTAGGCAGAGAAAGCTGTGAAATGGTGATTGAAGGAACCTCTTGGAGGTGACAGATTTTTCTCAGCAACCCCCAGTATGGTCCCTGCTGCCAGCCCTCCTGACACTGAACTGTCATTGGATGTGCAGTGTTAAGCTCAGGTTGGTTGTTCAGCTGCAGCAGTGCCTTTCTCCCCATCAGTGGTGATTGGTAGGGGAGCCACCCATGAGCTGTGCCATGGTAAGGGTGACATTTGCATCCCAACTTGATACTTGCTCTCTGGTGAGGTGCCATGCTAAACTGACAGTCTGGAGTACTAGCACTTCACTGTGTGCCAGTGCTGTCTGCAGCTCACAGGCTGCCTTATTTCTCTCCTTTCTGCACAGTGTGGGCTTTCTGTTTATATTTTTGGACTCATGTTGTCTCCTCTCTAAATTCCACAACAGGAGATGGCTAATGCATTTGCCCAGAAGCACCTGAGGTCTATAATCCTGAATGTAAGTATGTCAGCAGCTCTCTAATGTCCTCTCAGAAGTTTCACTTGCACAGAGTGTAAATTCTGCTGCCTTCAGGGCACTTCCAGAAAAGTGACTCTTTCAGAGGTGAAATTGGAGCCACTTGCTCTAAAGAGAGTTGCCAGAATGCTTCCTTCTGCTGTTCCACAGCATGATCTTGGTGTCTCTGATAATAGGGGGAGGGGGGTTAAACAGCTGAAGAGGCACATACAGAGATGTGCATGCAGCCTGGCACATGCCTGCAGCTGATAGCTCAAGTTTTTGTACACATCCCAATCCTCCTCACCTCTACCCTACCCTTTATTTTGCAGCATGTGATCAGAGGAAACCGCCCCATTAAAACCGAAATGGCTCATCAGCTCTACGTGCTGCAGGTCCTCACCTTTAACCTCCTGGAAGAGAGAATGATGACCAAGATGGATCCCAATGATCAGGTCACTGCTAGAGCTGAGTAAGATCTGATAGAATAGGATGTACAAAGGGGCCTTATTCCTTAGCTCCCTAGAATTTGCAGTAGGTGGAGCATGAAGTTTCAGAAGCACCCCTCACATGATAGTCCCTGAGATCAGGGCGTTCTCCTGGCTATCCTGGTGTATGCTGTGGGAGATGGAAGTGCTCTGGAAGCCATGCATTGCATTCCTGTTGTGATCTGTGTGATGCCAGCTCTCCAAGTGATTACTCCACCTCTGTGGAAAGCACATCATTTTGTGCATCTCCTTGCAGCATACAGGAAGCTGGGTGTTCTTAAGGTGTCTGTTGCTCCGTTCTTGGATGCGTTGAGGTCTTGAGTGAGAAATGCCTCAGCAGCATGTGAATGCCTAGAAATTGCCTTGAACTAAACCTGGGGCACTTGAAGGACACTACAAACAGATTTTGCATTACCCAGCATACTGAAATGTGGCATTTTGAAGTGGATTGCCTCCTCTTTTGTAGTGCTAGTGACCTTTGGCATCTCTGTATTCACTGTGTGAGCTCTGGAGAGAGGTGGGACTGTGCATTAGGTGAAAATAGTGCCCTTGTGATTGATCACATCACCATTTCCCTGCCTTCTGTCCTTCAGGCACAGAGAGACATCATATTTGAGTTGAGAAGAATTGCATTTGATGCAGAGTCTGACACCAACACCGTCCCTGGCAGTGGAACAGAGAAACGCAAAGCCATGTACACCAAGGACTACAAGATGCTGGGATTCACTGTAGGCATCTGGGGAGGGTGCTGAGCCTAGAGCATGTAAAGCCAGCCTAAGCAATCTCCCTCTGAGTGGGGGGGGGGGAAGAGAAGGAACAGGAGGAGCTGTTTGCTTCACCATGCTTCTCCACCTGAGGTTTAGAAATTCAGCTACACTCAGACTCCAGAGATCATTCTGAGCTTGCTGATTTAGTTAAATGCCAGGGAGCGTTAGGCACAGTCTCTGGAGATCTTTACCTACTGTGGGCACCTATTCTGTGAAGACCTTGGAAGCAGCCACTCTCAGAAAGTTCTGGTAGCATTGTCAGCAGGTGTCCAAAGTTACCTTTTGGGTGGCTGGGAGGGAGTGCTTTTGGTGGACAGGTGGTTGTAAAAATTCATTCAGAAAAGGTTCTCACACAATGTCTTTAAGTTGGTTGGTTTGTTCTTTCTACACACCTTTCACAGAATCACATCAATCCAGCCATGGATTTTACTCAGACCCCTCCAGGGATGCTGGCACTGGACAACATGCTCTACCTGGCCAAATTTCATCAGGACACCTATATCAGAGTAGGTGAAGCGAGCTGCTGGTTTATGCAGGTACCAGCACCACAGCAGCTCTTCTTAGTGTGTGTTGCACCCTCTTCTTGTAGATTGTCCTAGAGAACAGCAGTCGAGAGGATAAGCACGAGTGCCCCTTCGGGCGCAGCGCCATCGAGCTCACCAGGATGCTCTGTGAGATCCTGCAAGTTGGGGAGCTCCGTAAGTACCAGCAGTGCCCCGAGCTTCCCAAGGGGCTGGGCTGATGCTTCTGAAAGCAGCTGCCAGGCATTTTGCAAATAGAATCATAGAATTGCTAGGGTTGGAAGGGACCTCATGGATCATCCAGTTCCAAGGACAGAGGGAGCTTGGAGTTGCAGTGTCGGTGTCGCAGTGGTAGTGCCGGTGCCGAACTAAAGTAAATAAAACTTGGCTGTGTGCAGCTGGCTCTCCTGAAAACTGACACAAGCAGAAGGCTTCAACTCCCTGAAGCAGGGTGCTGTATTAAAAAGCCTCAACACTCTAGAAGCCACTAAACCTGAGAAGTTTAGTAGCCATGACATTCTCAAAACAGCGTTCTGGGCCCATTAACCACCAACAAATTCTACCAGAGGGAAGTGGGGAACAACTGCAAGCAATCATTTGTGGGGACTAGTAAGGAAAGGGTACATGAGTCACAGAGGCTTGCACACTGAACATGGGGTAGTCTATAGACTGTCTGGGTAGACAAAACACCGAATTGTCCTCATCTCTTTGACTAAGTGCTGCTATATATCACCATGTGCTTGCCACTGTAGTGGATTTCAGTCACTCTTGGCTCTTCTGCAGCATGCTCATATGGTTGTGGTTTCTGTTTCTTCCTGAAGCCAATGAAGGCAGGAATGACTATCACCCCATGTTCTTCACCCATGACCGTGCATTTGAGGAGCTATTTGCCATCTGCATCCAGTTGCTGAACAAGACCTGGAAAGAAATGAGGGCAACAGCAGAAGATTTTAATAAGGTCAGAGTGGAGAAGAGGTATTGTAGAATCCTTTGCAGAACAGCAGGTGTTCACTCAGCTGTACTTGAAGTGAAAGAGTAGGGCACAGAAGGTGTGACAGGGCATTGACGTGGGCTGGAAGGGAGGATGATTCAACTCCTCTTTGGTGTGAGTTGAGGTCATTCTTTGTTCTGGATCTCCAAAGCCACTAGCATGTTGACAGTCCTGGCCGCAGTTACTCTGTGTCAAATCTCTGCTGCCATTAAGCAGCCTGAAGGTGACTTGCTTTCCTCCCTGCCCTGACCTCCTTAGGTCATGCAGGTTGTGAGGGAGCAGATCACCCGGGCTCTTCCCTCCAAACCAAATTCCCTGGACCAGTTCAAGAGCAAACTGCGCAGCTTGAGCTACTCTGAGATCCTGCGACTGCGCCAGTCTGAGAGGATGAGCCAAGATGACTTCCAGTCCCCACCTATCGTGTAAGTGCCTGGCAAAAACAGTTGTCTGCTGTGCTTGCTCTTGCCTCTGTTTTCAGCTTACTCTTTGATGTTTGATGGCTAGGGAGCTGAGGGAGAAAATCCAGCCTGAGATCTTGGAGCTGATCAAGCAGCAGCGCCTGAACAGACTCTGTGAGGGGAGCAGCTTTCGCAAGATTGGAAACCGCAGGAGGCAAGGTGAGGTGCCAGCCTCTGCTGCGTCTTCTCATGGCAGGGACCGGAGGCAAATGAGAGCTGGTGGATTGATCTGTCAGCAGGCTGGTTACCTGGGCTGTCTGTACCAGGGCTGGGATGGAGCAGATGTGCACCTCTGAGAATACAGCCACCCCCTCACGAACTGGAAGCAGTGCTGAGGAGCTGGGGGGAGTGGAAGGGTTGAGGGGAGAGACTTTACTGCAGTGGTTGTAAGACATCTGCTTGCTGTGTGTTGCAGAAAGATTCTGGTATTGTCGCCTCGCTCTGAATCACAAGGTGCTACACTATGGAGATCTGGAAGATAATGCCCAGGGGGAAGTGACCTTTGAATCTCTACAGGAAAAGAGTAGGTCCTGATTGCTGTGAGCACACTTTGCAGTGTTCTGTGCTCTGCTGTTAGGAGTATTCTCCTAGAGGGGAAAGCAAAAGAGCTATGCTTGAAGCCCAGACTGAGATGAGATCAACTTTTGGTCCTTGCCCAAATCCTTTGAGTCTCAGAAGTGGTTGGTATCTCTCTTAACAGCCAACTGTAGGGATGTGTAATGTGTTCTGCACAACTGCAGCAGTGAGATACAAAACCAGGAGCAATGCCCAGCTGCAAAGCAAAACAAAGTTCTGGGGTTTCCTGGTTAGGATTGTTTGTGATTTTTACTTTCTCATTGTTAGTTCCAGTTGCAGACATCAAAGCCATTGTCACAGGGAAGGATTGTCCACACATGAAGGAGAAAAGTGCACTGAAACAGAACAAGGTGAGTGCTCCCTTTTTGCCTGTAATTACTGTCTGAAAGCAAGCAACCAGAGCAAATGGTCTTCCAAAGTGCAGGTGTAGTGTTTACAAAGTCCATCTCACTGCTGAGCCTTCTAGTGCTCATTTGTGGTTGCTAGGTGCTGTCAGTAGAGTCTGGTTGGGCTACAGGCTGCAGCTTCTCTTGCTGGGTTAGAAGGAAGAAGGTGCTGTAGTGTTTTGTTCAGCCAATCAGCAAATGATTCTTTCCCATTCAGGAAGTGTTAGAATTGGCCTTCTCAATATTGTATGATCCTGATGAGACCCTGAACTTCATTGCACCTAATAAATACGAGGTAAGAAACAAAGCAGTTAAGCAGCAGAATATGGATTTCTGAAGTTAATTTATAAGCAACTGATCCTCCTTAAAGGCTGGAGCAGGGTGTCTCCCACCAGCTTCATTCTTAGCAAATGCTGGACTGCTCCATCCTTTTCTCCCATGCAGGCAGTGTTTGCCTTTTCTCCATTCTGGAGGACACCAGTGCCTACAATAGCTTTGCTTTTTCTCTTGGTCCTCTTAGAACCATGGGTCAAGCTTACCTCTAGGCTGTAACTCCCACTGGAAATCTGTGGGCACTGTTTTGGGGTCGTTGGGGTTTGGGGTTTTTTGCCCTCTTTTTTCCTCGTTTGGAACTATATCTTTAATTGTTCCACAGATGTGCCTGAAGTTGTGAATTACCCTTTCTTTCCCATAGTACTGTATCTGGATTGATGGGCTTAATGCTCTCTTGGGGAAGGACATGTCCAGTGAGCTGACCAAGAGTGACCTGGACACCTTGCTGAGCATGGAAATGAAGCTGAGACTCCTGGACTTGGAGAACATCCAGATCCCCGAAGCACCGCCGCCCATCCCCAAGGAGCCGAGCAGCTACGACTTCGTGTACCACTATGGCTGAGGGGGACTGAGCCGCCCGGGCAGCCCCGGGCCGGCGGCGGGGGTCTGGCTCGGCTGTGACTCGCAGGGGGCCCGCGGCGGGCGCAGCTCCCGGCGCGCTGTGCCGCCGTGCCGGGAGCGGCGGGGCGGGCTGCTGTATCGGTACAATAATAACAAGTTCCGCTGTCTGCCGCTGCCGCCTCCGCCTTTTCCCGCCCGGACCCCGCCCAGCGCGGAGCGGCCGAGCCGCGGGCCCCGCCCAGCGCAGCTCCCGTTTCTTGCGGCCGGGGCCCTGCCTCCCGGCGCGGCCCCGCAGCCCCCCTCCCCGCTTCGGCCCCATCACCGCCGCCGTGCCCCCAGCCCCTCTTTTCCGTCTCCCGCCGCGGTCCCTCTGGGGGCTCTCCAGCTCTGCATGGCGGCGGGCGGCGAGGCCTCGGGGCGGGCGGCGCTGGTGCTGCTGCCGCCCTACTACGGCTTCTCCATCGGCATCACCTTCTACAACAAGTGGCTCATGAAGGTGCGGGGCGGCGGGGAGGTGCGGGGCCGCGGTGGGCGGGCGGCGGCAGTGACGGCAGCTGTCGGCCCCGCAGAGCTTCCCCTTCCCGCTGCTCGTCACCCTGCTGCACCTCCTCCTCACCTTCGGCCTCTCGGCGCTGGTCCGCGCCGTGGCGCACTGCCGCTCCGGGCGGCCGCGGGCCGCGCTCAACTGGGCTGACTGCCTGCACCGGGCGGCCCCCGCAGGTACGGCGACGGAGAGGGCAGGGCGAGGCCCTGCCTGCCGCGGGGGAGGCGAGGGGTCCGCTGGCGTGGCCGTTGCTCGAGGCTGCCCGCGCCGCCTCGGCTCCTGGGGCTTGCTCCGGAGGCGCGTTCGCCTGCGGCTACCGGCCCGGGGGCGGTCTTGGGGGTCGGGGAGGTGTGAAGCCGGCGGGCGGCAGGCAGCGCTCCGCCGCTGCTCGGTGCTGCGGCCGTGCCCGGTGCAGAGGGTGCAGGCGCCGCTCAGAGCTTTGGCTTTAGTCGCGCTGGCTCCGGTGTCGGAACAAAAGCTGGTGAGAGAGAATACGGATCCAGCGTGCTTGCTGGAGGAGCCGCTGGCACTTCAGAACATAGACTTTGAGAATCCTCCACGGGACCTCAAGTGGTCTCTGCAAGTTATTTTTTCTCTTGCATTGGTAGTAGCCACGTGTTTGTTATATCAGGAGGTTTTTATCTGCTTGGAACTCGGTCTTTATGACACAGACGTTGGTTGTACATCACACAAAACTGCTGTAGCTGAGCCTGAGAAGTGAGGCTTAGATCACAGAGCTCGAGCACCTTCAGCACTTCTGCGGGTCTGTGTGATGTCGGTTCGGTCATTGTCAGTGTCTCCCAGAGAACAGCATCTGTCCCAAGATCTCTGATAAGGTTTGCAGTACTTCACATAACATTCCCCAAGGTTTCTTGAAAAATGCTTTCTGCACACCTGTAGCAATGCTGCCTTTCAGCATTGCAGGCCACTGGATCGGTTCAAGTGTCCTGTGGTAGGACGCTTACATCCATGGGAGGGTAGACGGAACAGAGCTGCACCAGGGTTAAGGGTGCATGCTGAGAACTGTGGCCAGACTTGCCTCTTCAGGTTTCTCAGAGTGGTCCTTGTGCTTGCCAGTCACCATGCCCTGATACACTAAAAAAAGACTTCATGCAAATCTCTGGTGGCTTTCAGTCACAGGGAGGGAAGGGTTATTCCTGCTCTTTTGCACAGTGTTGGTTCAGTGAGCACCAGCTTAGGTCATGGGAAACAGACAGAGACATCAAGAGCAGAATGTGAGCTGTGTGGTATTGAGAGGAGTTACTCTGAGCAAAGTCTGTTGGGTTTCTTGTGGCTCTGCTCTTTCTGTGGCCAAGCAGCAGGGGCTTATTTAGTGGTTTGGGGGTTTTTGTGTAGTGGAATACAGTTAACTTCAGATTTTTTTCCCTTTGATTCTTTAGCTCTGTTGACTTCCTTGGATATTGGGCTGAGTAACTGGAGCTTCCTCTATGTCACTGTCTCCCTGTGAGTACCAACACCAGCTGCCCTGAGAGCCTTCCAGTGGGGTTCAGAAAGTGTTCTGTCTGGCTCAGCTTCTGGAGTGAGTGTGCAGCTTGATGGGTTGGCATGCAGGGTCAGTGCTGACTTACTGCTAGCAGCGTGGGGTGATCTGGGTCCTAACAGTGCTTTACTGGGAAGTACTTCCTTGGAAGAGACTGACAGAGTCTTTTGGTCCTTACAGCTACACCATGACCAAATCCTCTGCCATTCTCTTCATTCTGCTTTTTTCACTGCTCTTCAAGCTGGAGGAAGCGGTAAGGGTCCCACACAATGCTTAAGGGAGGGAGGAGGTCAGGCCCAGGGAAGCAGGCAGTGCATTGCACAAGAAATGTTCATGAGCAGGGGAAGAATGGAATGATGTAGATGAATCTAAAGAAAGGAAGCAGTTGTCTCTGTTCAGCTCCAGGAGTCTGCAGTGACTTTGTGCTTGTTCTCACCCAGAGGCTGACATTGCTGCTGGTGGTTCTGCTCATCGCTGCAGGGCTCTTCATGTTCACCTACAAGTCCACACAGTTCAGCACTCAGGGCTTTGTGCTGGTGCTGTGTGCCTCATTCCTTGGGGGCATTCGCTGGACTCTCACGCAGTTACTCATGCAGAAGGCTGAGCTGGGTATGTAGGCTGTTAGGAAGTGGTAGTGGTAACAGGGAGGGGAGTAAAGAGCTGGTAGCCCTTGCTACAGAAACAAAACACCTTGTGTGAGGGATAGTGTCTGAAACCTGGGGCAAGAGTTACCTGTTGATGGGGAGTGAAGGTGGCTTGGCAGGGCTGTAGGCAATACAAAAAAGGTGTGTGGCTAGGAATGGGACTCTTAAAAGGCTCTGGAAGCTGTGTTATTCCCTGGCTTGTTACTGCCTGGTCTGTTACTGATTCTCCTCTTTTCAGGGCTCCAGAACCCCATTGATACCATGTTCCACCTGCAGCCGCTCATGGTCCTGGGGCTCTTCCCACTCTTTGTGGTGTTTGAGGGTGCGTGAGTTGATCAGAGACAGTAGGGATAGCTCGATGGAGTGGTTGGGGAGATTGCTGAGCAGTTTGTTGTTTGGGATGATTCATTTAGATAAGTGAACAGCTATGAGCTTTACAGAGTTTAGAGACCTGGAATTCCAAGGACCCAGATGTGCCTTACTAAAGAGTGCATAGGAATAGTAGCTTGCCAGGCTTGTGGAGGTATGGGCAGTGAAGAACTGGCTCCACATCCTCCTGCTATTGGAATGTGAGCAGCCCACTCCCATCTTGTGAGGAGTTCTGGGAGTTGGGAAAGGTACTCTGCTACTCATTGTCTTGTTCCTAGGCCTGCCTTTGTCCATATCAGAGAAGCTCTTCCATTTCCATGAAGCAGGAATGCTGCTCTCTCTGGTAGGGAAGCTGTTCTTGGGTGGAATTCTTGCCTTTGGTCTAAGCTTTTCTGAGTTCCTCTTGGTTTCCAGAACATCTAGCCTCACCTTTTCCATTGCTGGCGTGTTTAAGGTAAGGCATGCTTCCTGGCCTAACACTAGAAGGCAAGTACTGAGTCTTCTCTGAAATGGGCTTTGTGTGGTGGGAGCTTGCTTAGAGCCAGTTATTGCTGTTCTCCTTGCACAGGAGCTTGATGCTTTGCCTTGCAGTCTCTGCAGTGAAGTCCCTTGGTCCCTGACAGCATGGGGCAGAGACCAGGGACTGTTCTATAAAAGGATACCATCATGGTGCCAGGTTTGGTGGGATTTGGGATAGGCCAAGACACGTGGGCCTCACGAGCCATGGATGGTGCAGGAGAGAGCAGGGGTAAGAAGGGTGTGCTCTTGCATCAGAGCTAGATGTGAACAAAAAAAGTGGTTTGAGCTCTCTCTTGAACCAAGTTCAACACATTTTCTCCTCCTTTAACAAACCCAGCATGTGTACTCTTTGAGCTAAATGGTGACCTGTGAAACTTGTCTGCTCAGGAGTCACAGGATTCCCATCTAGCTCAGTCAGAGGATGTAGAATCCCACATCTCAGTTTAACAGGTTGTGTTGTTTCTGGAAGCTGGTTTTGGAATTCTCTGTGCTTGGAGGAATTTGCTGATGGAAATTAGCAGCCTGGCATCTTGCTCTGGGCTTGAGCTGTAAAACATCTCATGCATATCTCCTGAGGTCCTGCCCTCCCACCTGTCATGTGTTTTGTTTCCACAGGAAATCTGCATTCTATTTCTGGCCACACACTTGCTGGGAGACCGCCTCAGCCCTCTCAACTGGCTGGGCTTTGCTGTCTGTCTGTCAGGAATCTCCCTTCACCTTCTTCTCAAAGCCATGAGTCCCCAAGGTGATTCTGGTTTCAATCCCTGTTTGAAGGTGTCCTTCACAGGGAGCTGTGTCTAGTTCTGGCTCCTTGCTGGTGCCAGCTTTGGCTGCTCCAGTGAGTCCGTGGCTAAACAGGCTGTCTGCATGCAGGTGAAGAAGCACTGAAGCTACACAAAGAGCTCAGCTCTGAGCCTGGCCTGGAGCTGCTGCTGCTGCACCACCCCAAATGTGAGGCAGAGGAAGAAGAGGATGTTGAAACCCCACAACAGCAGTGACTGAACACGAAGCACAAAGTCCCCTGCTCTGTTCTTGCCAAGCCTGCCTGACAGCTATCTAGAAGGAAGGTCCAAGAATCTCTGTCTGTGACCACCCAAGGAGAGCCTGGTGAGAGGGTCCTGCTGTTCTGCTACACAGTGTGGCTCTGGAGATGCTGCACAAGAAACAGGCAAATACCCTTCACAGAGGGCAAACTCTGAAGGCAAGCCCTGGTTCAGTGGAAGTGGGATGCTGTGGTGAGACTGCAAAGTCCTGCTGAAGGCTCCCTAAGGAATGCTGAAGGCTTGAGCATAGCCCATGAGCTATAGAATGAGAGTGGCCACATCTGGACTGCACACTCAGTGGTTCAGGGATCATTTTGGTGGTGTCTAGGCTTTGGCTTCAAAAGAGAAGGTAGATAAACCTTCCCATGCTTGCTTTATGGGCCTGCTAAGTTTGACCTCCCATCTTGGTGGGAGCAGATGGCTGCCTGTCAATCCATGGACTTGGTGAGAAGAAGCCTTTGTGCCTGCTGACCTCTGTGTTCTGGGTGCATGGTAAGGAGAGAATTAAATGCTGGTATTTGGGACCAATGGCACACAGCCAAATGATGTTGGCTGAAGGGAGGACAGTGATGCAAGAGTGCTTCTGGCCCTCTGGGCCAAGGGGAGAGCGAGCAGCATCACAGGAGATCTAGCTTAAGCAATAAGCTCATTGGCAGGTATGTGGGTGTTGGAGCAGGGGGTGGGGGGTGGTTTGGTTTGGGTATTTTTTTAATAAACTGGTTTTCTGATTCCTTTTTGTCTCCACATTATGCACCTGTGCTTCATCAGGCAGAGGTGGTTTGTCTTCTGAACTCCTTTCCTGGCGCACAAAATGCTTGCCCGTGAGCAGGATGCTTGCTCCCCAGGCCTGGGGTGATCTCCCTGCAGCCTGTCAGAGAGCACACTGACTTGTCTGCCTTCCTGCATGGACAAGGCAGGGGACAAGGCTGAGAACACTTGCAGTGTCACAGTGTTTTATGGGAATCTTCTCTCTGCCCCCTTGGATTGGGTCAGTTAGTGCCTCGGCCAGGAAAGGGGAATGGTGCAGGATTTAAGAGGTGACTTTTGGAGCAGGTGGCTTGTGTTTTGCATGGCAGAATTTTAGCCTCTCTGGAAGTTTGCTCAATGCCAGTTCAATGAGGTTTTGGAGTGGGAGCAACTTGAGAGAGCTTTCCAAAGGGATAACAGTGTGACTGATCCTTCTCCTGAGAGGAGCTGGACACTGAAGTGAACTTGTGCTATTTTGTTTGAGCTCCTGAGCCATTTTGGCTGGACTGTCCCTCTGTCCATCTTGCTTTGTAGTTTTCAGGTATGAAGTCTTTCTTGATTACTTCAATCAAGAGCATGTCCTGCACAAACCTGGTTCTGAAGAAGGAAACTTCTGTTAATAGTGGTGATCTTCAATGGTGTTTTAACAGACCCTGCTGACTTGCTTCAGAGCAGACAGCAGGTGGTGCAGCTACCTCATGGAAGGCTACTGAAGCAGGCTGGCACACGAAGGGATCTTGTGCCTCAGGTGGGATGCCAGGAGCTGAGAGTGGCCAGGTCTGTGCCTTGCTGGATTTTCACATCCTGTTGTTGTTACTGAAGCTGTTTCAGACTCGGATCAATGCAGTGGGATTGGGATTGGAAACAGTGAGTAAACCTAGCCCCATGTGCAAGCACAAGGTCTCCTGCCTCTAAGCCCCTATAGCTGTGGCACAGTGTGGTTTCACAGTGTGCTGAAGCTTTGATACTCATGCAGACTGTTTTCTGATAAGCCCCAAGCCAAGGGCTGCTTTAGGGGGTGGCAGAAGCAGTTCTCTGCACAATCACCGTGTGGCACAGTTTGGTTCTGCCCCCTTTCCTCAAAGCCTGGGCATGAAGATTGAATGTGCTGGAACCACTGCTGAGCACTGCAGTGCTGGGGAGACCAGCGTGGGCATGGGCATGGGCATGGCTGTGTGCCTGCAGCAGAGACACAGGATTCCTTCCTGGGGAGAGTGCACAGGCATGGTGTTGGCAGGGCCTGGGTTTGTTGGTAGTGTGGGGGGCCCAGGCATGCTGGCAGGGTTCAGACATGTTGGTGGCATGTGGGACCCTCTGTGTTGGCAGTGTGCAGGGCCCTGGTGTGTTGGCAGCCTGTGGAGCCCAGGTGTGTTGGCAGTGCCCAGGTGTGTTGGGGGCATGTGGGCCCCTGATGTGTTGGTGGTGTGCAGGGCCCTGGTGTGTTGGGGGCATGTGGGCCCCTGCCTGTTGGCAGTGTGCAGGGCACAGGTGTGTTGGTGGCATGTGGGCCCCTGATGTGTTGGTGGTGTGCAGGGCACAGGTGTGTTGGTGGCATGTGGGCCCCTGATGTGTTGGTGGTGTGCAGGGCCCTGGTGTGTTGGGGGCATGTGGGCCCCTGATGTGTTGGTGGTGTGCAGGGCCCTGGTGTGTTGGGGGCATGTGGGCCCCTGATGTGTTGGTGGTGTGCAGGCCCCTGGTGTGTTGGGGGCATGTGGGCCCCTGATGCGTTGGTGGTGTGCAGGCCCCTGGTGTGTTGGGGGCATGTGGGCCCCTGATGTGTTGGTGGTGTGCAGGGCTCAGCTGTGTTATCAGCGCAGAGGGCCCAGGTGCCACTGCTGTACACGGGAAGCAGAGGGCTGTGATAGAGCACTGGTGGCACCTGAGCTGGCTGACCAGCAGAAGCAGAGCTGCCTGAACCCCAGAGGAGCTGCTGCACTCCTGCAGACTCTGCCTGCAAGACCAGGTCTTCCCAGCTCTGCTGGTCGTGCCCACTGCCCATTCCCCCAGCAGCTCTGTTTGAAGCACAGGTGCTTGGCTCCCTGCTGAAGTTTTGATACAGGTGAGTCTGGGTGGTGGTGTTTGTGATGGTGTTCCCTGCTGAGGGCCCAGCTGTGCCAAGTCCAGCCCAGCTTCCCGTGCCAAGCATGCCCTTCCAGCAGGACAGGTAGCTGTGCCACTCACCTTCCTTCTCTGACATGGCCTTCTTGTTGCCAGGGGCCAGGACATCTGTGTGCCTGGCTGGGCCTTTGTTGCCAGCCTGGCCTCCCTCTGGACCTTGCCAGGAGCAGAGGCTGCTGCCAGCTTCTGGCTGCTTGCCTGGTGAAAAGCAGCAGAGTTGACCATGTGATTGTTAATGAAAACCAGCAGCAGGAGGATGCAGCCAAGCCCTGTAATTGCACTAATTGGAGACATGGTCATGAATGTACAGAGAGCCACTCTCCTGCTCTCAGCCTGCTAATTCTTCTAGCCTTGTGTTTCAGCACCTCTGCCACCACCCTGCACAACACAGAGCCACCTGCCAGGGGGACATAAATCACTGCAGAAAGGCAGCTGGAAGTGTTGTGTCCCTCGTGCTGTGGAGCTGCTGCTTCCTTTCTAGACATCAGTGGAACTTTGCAGGGGGAATGAGGTGGAGCTGGTGCCAGGTGTATGCTGCACAGCACTTTGCCTGCAGCCTTGAATTCTCTCTCTGTGTCAGGAGAAAAAGTGGATCAGCCTTGGCCAAGCAGGAGCTTCTTGGACTCTGAAAGCAAGGGAGCAGGGAAGCAAGTGTTCAGCTCCCCTGAATGGCAGGGTCTGGAGGGGGCAGCAAAGTGTCTTGGGAGGGGACCGTGCAGCTGATGCAGGCAGCTGGTGTCTTACCTCAGCCTGCCCTGTGAGTTGGGAGCTAAGAGATTCTTTCTTCTCTGCTGAGTTAGAGATCACAGGATAATCCATGTTGGAGGGGACCTCAGCAGTTCTCTACTCAGGCAGGGTCAGCTATGAGATCAAATCAAGCTGCTCAGGTCCTCAGACCTCCAAGCTGGGCACTACCCTGCCTCTCTGCACCCCAGCTTCAGTGCTTGACTATCCTCACGAGGAAGAGGCTTTTCCTTGCCTAGTCTGGACATGTCTGTGTAGTGAAGCCTACTGTCTCCCATTCTCCCCCTGAGCACCACTGATAAGGTGTGGCTCTGTCTCAAATAACTTCCTTGTGGGTACTGACAGCTGCCATCAGTATCTGCCCTCTCACCAGCCTCCCGGGGAAGGGAGGCACTGCTGCAGCCACCGAGACCCTGGCCACAACAGCTGCTGTGCTGTGCAGTAGTGCTGCCTGCTGTGGATTTGGGCAGAGGCAGGCCCAAACTGGGATGCTCTGGTGTTCCTGGATCTGTCCCCAGGTGAGCCCAGTGGCTGCTTGCAGACTTGGGATGCTTGAGGCTGTTCCTGCTGCGGTCCAGTGCCACACGAGGAGGCCACGCAGAGAAGCAGCTGTTGGGATGCCTCCTTAGGCAGTCTTGCTGTAGATCTTTAAGGCCTGGAGTGACCATTCTTTCACCCAGGGTACCTCTGTGACTCCAAGTAAGAGCCCATTGTTCCTGTAGTGAACCTGGTGCCTCTCAGCTGATGTATCTGCGGTGACAGCGTGGAGGCTGCGAGGACACAGAGCAGATGGCGCCGCTCAGGTAGTGTGGCCCTGTGCCACGTTTCCTTTCCACCCTTTGCTCCAGCCTCCTTCATTACCCAAGTCAAAGAGCTCATTCACACCAAGCAGTTTTCCTCTGTGAGGTGCTTATGATCAAACCACCTCTTGGGCTCCATTTGTTGCGAGATAGCAAACGGAACTCTTCCGTTCTGTTCCTGGCAAGTGTTTTCTCCAGCCTCCACATCGCATTTGCAGCTCTTCCCTGCATCCTCCCTTCTATTGAAAGCCCTTTTGGAGAGGTGGGCACCGTGCCTGACTTGCAGCACCATGCAGAGGGAGCCTTGCCAGCCTGCTCCCACTCCCTGCCTTTGAGCTTGCTGCCAGCGCATCGCCTGAGGAGGGTGTGCAGGAGGCAAAGAGTGGAGAGCAAATAGGACACTGATGTAAGCCCCATCAAAGATGAATTACCCTCTGCTTGCTGCTAGCCCAGGTAGATGAACCTTGTTGTCATCAAGCACTGAGGTTCTCCCAAGGCACTCTCCATGTGAAGGGGCAGGGGCTAGGCAGCTGGAGGGCACAAGTGCAGGAACTTGCCCTGGTAAGCACTGCCAGAGGGTTTGCTGGGGCACAGAGCTGTCCTTCAAGACCCACACTCTGGTGAGTAACCCTGCCCTCTCCTCTTGTGCTTTGCAGCCTAGCAGAGCTGGGTAATTGCTTTATCCATCAGGGCTCTTTGCATTAACAGGCAGTAATTGGCACCTGTGTTAAAGAGCCTGGTTTCAATTACTGCTGAAGGCAGCTCTCTACTCCAGAGTCGGGCCATCACTTGGAGGAGGAGCAGTGATGCTGGTGTTTGCTCTGTCCTTCCACCAGGTGCTCCACTTCCCCCAGAGATAAAGCCTGAAGGAATGCACTGCAGTGAAACTGGAGGTGTGGGACACATAGGGGGAGGGCATGTGGGGAGCACAGCCATCCCTGCACGGTTTGCTTCCTTCTTCCTCGATGTGTCTGTGTTCTTGCAGATGTAGTTTTAAGTCAGTCCTGCAGCACTTTGAGCCTGTCTGGTGGTTTTAACATCAGGTGTAGCTTTGCTGCATGACTCATGGCACAGCTGAGCCTCAGGGTCCTGCCCTGAGCAATAACAAATTGCTGACCCAAGCTGCACTGCCTGCACTGCCAATGCATTTCAGTTTTTCCCCTTTTCAGGCTGCAGGCCACTGGGAAGAACCTGTGAGAGGCTCCCAGCTCTGTTCCCCTCCTCTGGGGCACAGTGCAGCAGCCATTCCCCTGCCCTGTCCCTCCAGCACTTGCAGAAGTGGCAGGAATAGACACAGAAGGAGTTAACCAGTGCTGGAGAGACTGGTATTTAATTCATTACTACCCCTGCTAGCAAACCTAGATGGGAAAATGCCTCCCTGTAGGAAACAGCCCCTCTGGGAAATGGAAATGCAGGGTGGCTGGGGATTAGGGTGCCTAGCACTGGAAATGGGTTTCTTATCATCTCTCTGAGCTGAATTGGTGGGACAGCCTCTGAAAATTGAATTGCCTTCCCTGTTCCTGCCTCTGCCACTGCATTCCTCCTGTGCTCTACCTTTGCACCAGCCTCTGGCTTCCCTTGTCCCCATCCTCAGCAGAGCAGAGGTGTCTGCAGAGGGACTGTCCCAGCTGGAAGGTGGGCAGCAGCAGTGGCTGTGTCTGGGAGGATGCATCTCTTGGCCTCTCAAAGGCCAGGAGGATAGAGAGCTGCCCCTGTGTCACTGTGGCTATGAAAGATCACCCAGCTGGGCACAGCTGTGCCTGGCCTGGATGTTTATTGTGCCCTGTGGGGCCATCCCAGCCCCCCTCCTGACTGTAGTTGTGTGTTTAACAGTTTATCCAAAGCAACTCCTGTTTCATTTTGGGCTAAAACTGATAAATCAAGGTGACTTTGGGGAGAGGAATAATTCCTTTTGCAGGATTTGCATAATCCTGGCTGGTGATATGATAATGGTGTTTGTTAAAGACAGAGCACAATGAATTAATACTGTTAAGTTGCTGCTGCCAAATGCAAAGCAGCTAATTTACTGTGGGTGCAAGGAAGGGTGAGAGTGCAGCAGAGGTGGCTCTGATGGCATCAGGGGCAGGAGGCTTGTTGCCACAGGCACTGCCAGGGTGTAGCAGTCAGCAGCAGTTGCCCCTTGTACTGTGCTTGGCCAGGGCTAGAGGCTGTGCTGAGCTTGGCCCCAGAGAGGGTTGCCTCTTTCAGTGCCTTTTCTCACTGCCCCTGGGGGGGTTGGGACCTGTTTTGTCTCCCAGATCATTCTGGAGAGCCAGCAGCCCAGGGCCAGTCCCTGCTGAAGGAGGGATAAGGGAGCTGAGAGTGGCATGCACCATGCTGGTGCTGAAGGGATCTCCAGGCACAGAGATGCTTTGGAGTGGTGAGTGATGAGATGTGCCCTGGCACTGCACTTCATGCCACCTTGTCCTCCCACAGCAGCTGAGACTTTGATGCCATTCAGTCCCTGAGAGCTTTTCCTCCTGTTATGAAGAGTGGAGGTCCTCTGGTAGACAAACCAGCCTGGAGGACTTCTAGCTCCAGCTCCAGTCCTTGGGTTCTACCTCACACAGCCAGGCTCTGCGGAGGGAGAGGTGCTGCAGGGTGAGCAGGGAGGTTGGTGTGTGGCAGAGGTGTAGAGAGAGGCTTGGGAAAGGTGCACTGGTGCCTCCCTCATTCCCTGGGCTGGTGCTGCACTTTCAAAGCCATCCTTACCTGCCAGACTCCACTGGAATCCTAATGCAGCCTTTCTGGTTTCAGCTCTGTCAGAGGGAGCTGCTGTGTGGCAGCCAGAGCAGGATTTCAGTCTAATTGGATTCTGTGTCTCCCTGGTTTCCCGCACAGGCAGGCGACAGGGATTAATGCTGTGTTCCTGGGGAAGAGAGGAGAGCAGGGATCCCTGCACAGGGATTCCCTCCTGCATAGCCCTTGCTGCTGGCTTCAGCAAAGGACTCTTTTGAACAGGCTTTTGAGGTGGAGGGGCCCAAAGCAGGATGTGTCCCCTCTGTGGCAGCATCGCTCCAAATTGCTTCTGCTTTCCCTAAACCTCTGGGCCAGCTGCTGGCCCCTTCCCAGGGAGGGAAACAGCTCACACACCTGACTAAGCCTGACCAGTGCTCTAGGCTCTTCTGCTAGCTCCATGGGGGGGGGAACCAAGAGAAATCAAAGAGCTGGGGGCTCCTGTGTGCAGCCAGCCAGATGACTGAGTTCTGCCCACAGCTTTCCCTTCGCAGGCCCAGCTGCTGGCTGGGAGCAGCACACACTTGAACCTCCTCCGAGTTCCTAGCCTTGCTTTAGAGCCTGTTGGGGTGGCAGCAGGATTCTCCTCATTAACACAGATTTATTCCTGTATAAACAAAACATCTCATTCCATTAATTGCAAAGCAGTCAGACTGCAGGCAGCAGTGGCAGTGGTTCCATTTGCCCTGGCTGTTGAGGCAGTGCCAAGTGGGTGAGCCTGCAGCTCAGCTGGGACATCCCATGGTGTCCAGAGATAGAAGTGGGTGCTGTGCAATGCAGGATCAGCCACTTGGGACAAGTGTGGGGCCCTGTGCACCACAGTATCCCAGCAGGTCTGTGGTGTCCCTAGGTCTGTGGCAGGGCTGGAGGATCATCCTCACTGTGTAGAGGTGCCAGGAACTTGACTCTGCAAGCAGTGGAGCATTGAACAGGCTCAGTGCTTTTTGCACTGACATGCACACAACCACCTTGCTGTGCAGCCTGGAAGCTGCCAGGGTGCTGGGTGTCCAGTGTGTGCTGTGCTGAGGGACAGCCCTTGGGCTCCTGGGTGGTGGGATGGAGTCCTGGGGCAGTAAGAGATAGGCAAGGTCTTCTCAGGGCCTCTTGGCCTCTCTAAGGCAATGGGATGTGCCCAGGGTCATCGTTTCATGGCCACAAGAAGTACAGCTCTTGGGTTCCCTGGGCTGTTAAAGCACAGCCTTGCTGTACTTGGTGCCTGCTCAGACAGTACAGACTGAGCTGTGCAGAAGGCTGAGGGTAAAGAGAGGGTCTGGCCCTTCCTGTCTGGTCTAAGCAAAACCAAGAGAGGCTGCTTCCACCACCAGGACCAGGGAGTGGTCCCCTGGGGCCACCTGGGCTGTAGCCTATACCTGCCCCATGGCACTACCAAAATTCCACCACGTCCTGGAAGCTCCTTGGCAGCTCCTTCCTAGAGTAGCTCTGAGGCAGGCACCAGTGCAGGATGCACCCAGCCAGCAGTGCCTGCTGGGCTCAAGCCACAGGGGCAGCAGGTCCTTGCCAGCCTGCAGCTGCAGTTCATGGTCTCTCTTCTCCCCCCTGCTCATCCAAATGTTAATTTTATGGATGCCTGTATAAATCTTGCAGCTTTCCTCTGTCCATGGGCTATATGAATCTCATCAGGTTGAGAGGTGACACTCCTGGCCTTTGGTACAAGGCTATCAATTTAATGCTCAGAGAGTACTAAAAAACATGGGACCATATTAGCTCATGATTACTCTGCTGCTCCTTCCTGTAACTCTTCCTGTGCCATCTGAAACCCCAAGATGCTGAGCAAGAGCCTCAGCTTCTGGCAGAGCCACGGGCTTGTGACAGCAACAGCCAGAGCCAGTCTCCCAGCTGAAAACTGAGCTGCTCTTCTGCTTCCCAGTGAGGTGGAGGTTCATGCCCACCTCTCTGTTAGACCTGGCAGTCTGGAGAAACGCCCCCTCTGAGCCCCTTCCTTCCATGTGTTCTGAGCAGGGGACCCCCTGCAAGTCTGCCAGGCACACAGCAGCATATTGATCTGCCAGGCTGAAAGGGAAGGCATTTCTCTGCCTGCTGTGAGACAGCCTGGCTGCCCAGAGCCTGGGAGAACATGCTTAGGTTCCATCAGTGGTAAAGGTTAGATGCTCAGCAGCAGCAACAGCAGCAAAAGGATTGGTTGCCTTATCAATGTCTGGATTGCAGATCTGCAGCTCAGCACCCAGCAGGTGCAGGGCACCGAGGTCCTCAGTGCCTCAGGTCCAGAGTGCTGCCTCCCAGCACTCCTTCATCTGTGGGCAGCTGTGCAGCAGCTCAGCCTCACTTCACCCCAGCTGAGGGTTTTGCAAAAATGGTTGGTTTGGGTTTTTTTTTCAACTCACATTTTCTCCTTGGGAATTTTAAGAGGCATTTGGTGGTGCAAAGCATGTCCACACAATTCCTGCTCTCTCTGCTGACTAAGAGGCCTTTTGATGTTGCAGCCTTGCTTTCAGCCACTCATCCTCTGTGAGAATGCCACCGACCTACTCTTAAGAGCTGTTGGAATAGAGGCCTTTTGTTGACTAAAATATGGTCTTGGAAGAGGGATTTTGTTTTTCCTACCCTGCTCCTCCACTCCAGTCAATCAGTAGGCTTTTCATGTGTTTAACTTGGATTGTTTTGCAGGAAAAAAACCCCCATCAGGGGCCTTTGCCTGCTCAGGAGGGGTTGTTCAGTCCACAGTCCTGTCTGCAGCATCCAGAGAGGCACCAAGTGCTCAGAGCTTCCTCCTCCATGCCCAAGGCCAAGCCTTTACTCCATGCAGGAGGCAGTGGCTCCTGGCAGCACCTGTCTGAGAGCTGGCAGGGGGCTGTGCTGAACAGGACAAGGAGCTGTGGCCACCCTGCAGTGGCAGCTGGAACCTCCTTGGGAGTAGTGCCCAAGTGCAGGGTGCTGGCCTTAGGTCCTGGTCTGTGCAAACTTTGCCCTATACCCTGGCACTCGTTTGCTGCTGGTCTCTGGCACTCGCTGCTGTTGGATGGACTTCTGATGCACTGCAATCCACAGCCAGTGATGACAGAATCACAGCAGACTGACCCACGGGGGGCACATCACCAAAAGGATCAGTGGTGAGCAGCTGAATGACTGCTGGGTCATAAACCAGGCTCCAGGGAGCTGCTGCCTTTGTCCCCCGAGGTGCTGTGCCTCGGCTCAGCCATGGGCTGGAGCCGAACGAGAAGGCTCTGGGGTGCAGGCACCCGGGGAGCACCCAGCTCCCAGCTGAACTGTCACCTGAGTAGCAGCAGCAGCAGATGGATGTAGAAGGCCTTTAAATTCAGCACATGATCAATACTAAACTGATCTTCTGGAGTCTCTCATAAGATTAGCCCAGGCTCACACATCCAATTGTGAAGGAGCCGCTCAGCACGCCGGGGAGGGCCTGGAGACGCTGCCGACCCTGCTTAGGATGCACCGAGCCACAGTAAGTGACTTCACCACTGTGTCTTGCAGTAAATGATTCATCCCCTTTACACTTGCTCTGATTGCTACCCCCATGTCTGTCTCTGCTGCTTTCTACCACTTTCTTGTCCTGAAGTTCCCATGCTGGCTGGTTTCTGTCACACACACAGGGACACAAAAAGTCCCTTTGTCACTGGCTGCTGTACCAGGGAGAGAAGTTCTGGAGCAGAGACAATGCTGTTTCACTGCTCAGTGTCAGCAGAACTGAGCTGGGCTCTCAGTGTGGGCTCTGGTTTGTCTCTGCCACCTCGATCCCTGCCCCAGTGCTGCTTTCAGCTGGTGCCAGCCTGCAGAATAGTTTGCAGTGCCTCCTGATGCCAGCAGAGTTTCTGCACCAGTCAGGACTGCCAGCTGAACAAACTCTCTCTTTATGCCACAAATTACCAGCCAGCCAGGTGCTGACTGGGGCTGCAGCTGACACAGAGCAGTGATGAGAGAGTGGAGAGCTGCTCTGGCATGGGCCCATGCTGTGGCAGACACTGCTTACCTGGCTGCTGCCCTGGGGTGCCCCACAGAGTCACAGCCAGGCAGGACAAGGCAGCAGCTGCTTGGGACCTGATATGTGGGGCATGGGGTATCTGGGCTGGGGCATCTGGTCACAGAGACTTACCAATGTGGACCTCAGCAGTGGTGGGCCACTGCTGCCCCTTGCACAGGAACCTCTCTGGGAGTAGATTTCCTCTCTGCAAGGTGCAGGTCCCCAACCTCTGGTGCCTTGGGCATGCAGAGCGTTCCCTGCACCTCATAGGTGGTGTCCCCAGGAGTGACCTCCTGGAGCAGAGCACTGTGGATAGCCCTGCAGGTGACACTGGTGGCACTCAGCACCTCTGGAGCCACCCTCCAGGCTGTGGGTTTGCTCTCCATTGCACACGTGTGCCTCGGCTCAGCCCCACGCACAACGCGTCCCGTGGGCTCAGGCAGGCACTGCTCGTGGGGCTGGCTGCTGACAGCCCTCCTGGGCCCCCAGACAGCAGCCTGGGGGCTGGGGCTGCACGTGGCCACATCAGGCTGAACTGCCAGGCCTGGTGTGACATAAGATGAATGGGCTGAAGTTGGTGAAAATGACTCTAATTTATAATCTGCTGCGTTGTGGAGCTTCCCAATTAATTCTCTGTAGATACAGAAGTAGGCCACATGTTTGCTTTGCTTCAGATGGAACAAACATTTCCCTGTCCCCTGTGGTTGCTGCTGGTTCCTGTCAGAGCCACCCTCCCTGTGGCTAATCCCTCACACCTGTCTGCCAGGCTCCTGGGACCTGGGCTGAGCACGGGGTGGAAACGCCAGGCTGCAGGAAACCTTCGGCGTGGGGAGAGGAATTGCTGATCAAAGGGCTGGTGCAGGGTTCCTCTGGATGCTGAGCCCCAGGCAAGGCAGCCCAGGCTGCTCAGCAAAGGGCTTGGCTGCTGAGCTCTCTGCCTGGCCCTGCTCTGCAGCAGCAGGCAGCTGGGATGGGCTGGGGGGCTGGGGTCTGTGCCCCCTCAGGCCACAAAGAACTGGTGAAGAGTGGGGTCAGTAGGGTGTAACTGCAGTGGGGAGGCTCTTGGCAGCTCTGCTGGGGTCTGGGTGTCAGCATAGGGCTGCTGCAGAACCGAGTCACTGGCCCTGTGCAGGAAGAAGTCCCTCCTGCAGGCAACTTCAGCATCGTGGCTGCCCTCCTTGCTGCTGCCCCTGCCCTTCCCTGATGCTGCAGGGCAGCTGTTGAGGCATAGCCTCTGCCATGGAGCCAGGCCAGAAGCTGTAGCCCTGTTGCCCAGATCTGGAAGAGTCAGGAAGAGGTGGGGAGGGAATGTGTCCAGGGGGCAGTTGAAAGACCTCAGAGGAGGAGACTCTGCAACCTCTCTGGGCTGAGGTTGGGTCCAGATTTGCTGATGAAAAGGGTGCAGAGGGGTTTGAGAACAAGCCAAGTGTGGGAGCTTGGGCTTTAGGTTTTGGGTTGATTATTTTGTGACTGCTCCCTTTGCCTTCTCTGCCTCTTTCTCTGGTTCAACTGTTGTGGCCCCTTCCCCTGCCTAGCAAAGCAGCCTGTCTCACAGGCACCAAGAGGGAAAATGGGGTGCAAAGCCCAGCTTTTGTCTTTGCAAGCACACCTACCCCCCACCCAAATTACAAATCTGCCTCAGGGCAGGGATGAAGTCCTTGAGTGCCCTGGTAGGGAGGAGGTGCTGGCTTCTCACTCTCCCACAGCCCCCAGTTCTGTGCTTGCTGTGGGCATTAGGAGCCTGGCTCAGCATCTGCAAGGTGTCTGACCACACTGAGGGCACCTCCAGCTACCCTCATGCCGTGGTGCTGTGCTTTCATTGAGCACTCCTTGGAGAGGTTCTAGCAGGAGCAGCTGTGCTGGGGACTCTTCAAGGACGAAGATGCCAGCCTGGCCTCAGGGCTTGTGCCCCTCACTCCCTCTTCTAGAGCCCAGACACTGGCACTCATGTGCCCCATCCGGGCTGGCCAGGCAGAGAAGCCAAGCAGCAGCTGTTATCAGTGCCACACAGCCCTTCCCAGCTGGCTGTTCTTCTGAGGAGCCTTGCTGCTCCCTGCCGCTGCTGGGCAGCCCTCACTGGAGGGTGCAGCCAAAGCAGGAGGTGCGGCTGCTCTGCCGGTCAGGCTTGGTGAGGAGCAGTCTCAGCCTGCCCCCCTCAGGCCAGGCCAGCGCACCCCTGACGGTGCCTGCAGCACCTTTCCTCATCTCTCAGGTGGATGAGAGCTGATGGAGAGCCCGGGCATCTGAGTCAGCTCAGGCAGCTTGAGCTGGGTGGCAAGAGGCTGGCAACAAAAAGCTAAGCCTGGCTCTGGGGCCGGAGCAATGGGCATGGGGAGCTGGTGGGCTCCCGTGAGCCCTGCAGCCTCTAAAGCCAGCACTTTGCCCAGCTGCTGTGAGACACAGTCCTCCCTGCAGCCTCCCCTCTGCCCTGTGGGGTTCTCAGGGTACTGAACAGCTGGGATCAGGGATCTGCTGGCAGGTGTGGTCAGTACCTGTATTGCTGCTCTCTGTGCTCCCCACAGCCATCTGCAGGGTGCCACTGGCAGCAGCCAAAGGGACAGAGTGCAGACTGAAGCCCTTCCCCTGGTGGTGTCAAGCTCTGGGAGTGCAGAGCCACTGAGACCAAGCCAGGACAGTCTGTGTCTGCTGCAAGCATTCCCAGAGCTCCTGGGAAGGGTTGGACCACCACCCTCTTGCCAGACCCTCTGCCTTTGGTGTGGCCTGGCCTGAGGCAGAGGTGTGGGGCTTGGGCTTGCTGTGCTGTGGAGACTGAGCTGGGCTCCAGCTGTGCCACCAGCTGCAGACATTTCTGTGTGGCACAGGGCAAAGCAGGAGTACCCCAGGTGCTGGCTGCTTGCTCTGTCCCTGGCAGATGGGGAGGGGTGCTGGCTCCTGGGGAGCTGTGCCAGGACATGTTTCCAGTCCTGAGTTGGGAATGATTCTCCCTGGTCAACACAATTTGTTTCAGGGGTGGTGAAGCACTGACTGCAGACCAAAGCTGGTGGGCACAGGAGCAGCCAGGCTGGTGAAGCAAGACATTTTAAATGCCTTTTTTTGTTCCAGCTCTCTGCAGCCTGTGCCTTGCCAGGAGCTGCTCTCTGGTTTAGCTTTGTAGCTGCTAGGTCCCAGTAACCAGGAGCTTCCCAGGAACGCTGCCAGAGCGAGAGCAGCTCTGGGCAGCTTGGTCACATCTGGGGACAGGCCTGGGAGGTGCTGCTGGCACAGTGACACAGCTGCTCCACTCCCTGGCTTTGGGGATCCTCAACACCTTCTCCTGAGAGACTGAGCCAGGGGTCTGGGTGTGGGGAGGGAGAGGGCAGGCCCCTGACTGCCACCTTGAAGAGCAGGACCCTGCTCTCAGCCTGGGTTGGATGCTCACTGCAGCTCTGCTCCCTCTGCACCTCTTTGCTCATTTCTTACCCCATCCACAGTGAGAGGACAAAGCACTGTGAGGAGTCAGAAGAGGTAGCAGAGCAGCCAGGAGCACCCAGCCCTGCCAGCCTTCCCAGCCTCGAGTTCCCTCATCTTTTGTGCTACCTCCACCACAGTCAGAGCGCTGCCAGTGTCAGACCCTTCTTGCCCTCAGCTTCCCCCTCCTGGCCTGGGCCCTGTCCTCAGTACATTTTTGCATGTTATGACTCAGAGCTTTTCAATTTAATATGTTGGGTTGGTTTTGTTGTTTTGGTGGGGTTTTTTTCCTTCCTTCTTATCACCTGAGCTGGAGCCTCTCTGAGCTGCTGCCAGCTCCAGGGATTACAAGTGAATAATTTAAGTCTGGTGGTGTGTTTGAAGTTTAAGAGAAGGAAGTGGCATGTGGAGCCTGCTCCTCATGCCTGCCCCAGGGCCATGTGCAGGCTGCTGCCATCTCTCCAAAGGCAAGTTCAAGGATTCCCCCAAGGAGCCACCCTCTGAACCTTGCTCAGCTGGCATCTTCCTGGTCCTGGCAGCCTAGAGGCCAAGGCTCCTGGGGCACCACAGGAGCAATGGATTTGTTTCACACAGCTGCCCTTGCAGGCTGCTGCTGTGCAACGAGGCAGCTCCCCAGCACCAGCACTGGAGGGTCCCTGTGCACCATGGACTGAGCCACAGCACCGTGCCACGGTGAGGGCACCAGCAGGGGCCGGGTGCCAGAGCAAGGTAAGTGTCTTGGCAGCTCTGAGGCATGAGTGAAGGCAGTGGGCAAAAAGGACCTGCTGGAGAGCTGATGTAAGGGCCAGAGCTGATTTAGGGACCAGCTACTGCTGGGGGAAGAGAGGTGCCTCTGGGTTCAGCAGCCTGCTGTCCCCAGACGCTGGCGGAGGAAGGAAGGACTTGCAGCATGCTGAGCAGGGGCAGTGCCACACCTTTGGCTGCCTTCCTCACCTCTGCTTGCTGCAGAGCACTGCTGCTAGGCTCTGCCAGGGTGCAGTGAACAACACAGAGCTGCACAGCAGGTAGGACTTCCCTCCCCGTGTCCCGGGGGGGGCGTCCTGCCGTCAGAGCTCAGTGGGGTTTGTGCTTGCACGGTGTCAAGGGTGCCTGGGTCTGGGGACAGAAGGCGTGGAAGGATACTCTGGGGAATGATTTTGGACCCCCTGCAATTGAGTGGTCAGAAAGCTGGGTGCCTTTTGCCAGGGCTGGTTCAGCAACAGCCCCAGCAGAGGCAGCCTCCTCCTCCTGCAGAGACTTCCCCTTCCAAGGTGTCTCTGACAAAATGTAAGCCTGAACTTGAGCGGTTTGCAGGAGCTCGGGGAAGAGCTAACAAGCATGTCACAGGGTCCAGCATGAAATCTTTCCCTGCTGGGACGCAGCAGAGAACGGAAACTGTCAGGCAGTTTGAGATCCACTTAACAGCAATTAGTGCAGATGAAAGAAGCACTAAGGAGAAAGCCCCAGACGCTGCTTCGGGTGGGAGGAGGAAGGGAATGTGGAAGGGGAAAATGTAAACATGACAAAATGTGGCTGTGCGTCCCACAAAACAACGAGTCAGGTTAACATTTCCACTCCTTCCCATGCAAGCAGGAGCAGTCCATCAATATGTGACAGAATTAAAGACCTGCAGCAAAAGCTTGGAGCTGAGGAGCTGGGAGAATTGTGAACGCAGCCTAAGCTGCAGCGCCCTGCACACAGCAGGGAAGGGGAAGGCAAAGAGTGTGTGCAAGAGCCAGAGGCTGCAGCGGCACAGGTCTGCTCCTCTGCCCACCCAGGGGAGCACCCCTTGGAGGGGAGAAACCAGCAATGGCCATGGAGCACCTGCTGAGAGCAGGAGCACGTCCTGGAAAGCTCCAAGTTAACAGATGCAGCTCTAAGCCGTGGCCCTGGGAGAGCTGCAGGATGTGATCTGAGTGCTCCGGAGGGCTGCAGCCGTCGGCATGGCTCTGGGGGACTGCAGGGCAGTCAGAGCAGCTCCCAGCCCTCACCCTGGGAAGGGATGAACACAGTCAGGAGATTCTCTGCCACGGCTAACTTCAAGACAAAAGCAATTTCAAGGTACATTGGTAGGGTGGTAGGTCATAGGATCAGGCCACTGGACGTGAGTGACAGAAGGGCCTTGTGCCAACCCCTCCCACAGCAGGGGGCTGCTCCCAGCTCACCTCTGCCTGCCTGCAGCCCACCGGCAGAGCCAAACGCTTCCCTGTGGGCTTTCTTCAGGGCATAGCCTGGGACTGGGCCAGCAAGGCAAAGGCTGAACCACTGCTACAACCATCTGCCCCAACCATTCATTTTTGCAGGCTGAGTGGCAGCGTTTCATGCTGGGCACCAGCAGCAGTGGGAATGAAAGCTCGAAGCCAAACAGACATCACAGAGGCAGTACAAATGCTGTTTATTAAAGAAGTGCCTGGGCTGCAGAGGAAGAAGAAAGGTGCATCTTGAAAGGAGCCTTTAACTCCTGTGAGTGAAAAACAACAAGGGCTGGGAAGTGAGGGGAGCTGCCAGAGGCTGCAGCTAATGGACCTGGTGCTGGGGTGAGCTGGCAGCAGGGAGCCAAAGGGTAAAGTCAAACAGCTTCATCTGGAGCCACAAAAGTGAGAGCTGAGCAAAGGGGCTGCCCAAGCTGAGCTGAGAGGCAGGAAGGTGCTGCTGGGGAAGGAGGTATCTCCAGGCTGCCAGGGGGAGCTGTGGGTCTGTGTGGAGAAACCAAGCCCCGTGCTCTTCTGCCAGCAGGGCACCTTGCCTTTTTGTGCCCTTCAGCACTGGAGCAGGGACTCCAGCTCCCACCTCATGGTCCAGATCCAGTGGCTCAGCTGCTGAGCTCAGCTGGGCAGACTCCCCATCCATCCCTTGCCAGTGTGGCAGCACAGCTGCTCCAGCCTGGGCTCCACACCCTTCTACTGCAGGCAGCTTGCCCCACACAAGGACAAGCTTCCAGCTTCCCACAGCTAACCAGGCCCTCTCCCCAGCTGGACACACTCTGGCTAGGCTTAGGGTACTTCATGGGGGTGAGCACCACACAGGTCACCACCACCTTCTCCCTGGCCTCCCCCTGGATGGCACAGCAGCCTGTCCTGTCATGCCAGCCCCTCAGCTGGCCATGCTGCACACATGTGTGCCCATCCCCAGCCCTGGAGTCACTCTGAGCAGCAGAATCTGCTGCATTAGGTCGATTTCAAGAGCCCCTCCAGGTCAGTTAGCAATTACCTGCACCAGATTCTTGCTTGGAAAGGAGCTTCTGATCTCTTCAGTGCACTCCTTTGCCTCTTTCAATTTCAGATTCGCCTCACTGGAAATGGGCACTTCAGCCTCTTTCACAGGCCATGGTGAATTAGGATTCTGGCCAGCCCTGCTGATGCAGGTGCTTTTCCTTACACAGGCAATGCCATGGCCAGTCTGAGGTGTGTCCAGACCCCCTCCATTCCAGCTGAGCCCACAGGTGATGCCGTGGTACAGAGGGTTTCTGCAGTGACCTTAGTGTGTGCTGAGCAGCCTCTGCCAGGATGGGCACCCTGGGGCCAGAGCTGTTGTTACCAGCTCAGCCTGGCACCCAGTGTTGAGGCATGGCCAGCGAGCAGAGGCATTCCCTCCTTCCCCTCAAGAGTCAGCTGCCATCCACGTTTCCCATCTGCATTCTCCAGGCTTGTGCTGCAAGGAAAAGGACTGGAAAGAAGCAAAGCCAGGGTCCTTATCCTGCTGCTGAAACTTGACTGCCAACAGCTTGTGGCAAAGATGGTTTTTTTCCAGTGATGTTCTTCCTCCTGGGCTCTTCCAGCACAGCACTGCTCACACCATGGGAATGCTCCAGCTGCTTCCTTCTGCTGCTCAGCTGAGGAGGAGGAGAGGTTCTCCTGCTAGTGCCCAAGGGCATGCTCCCAGGGGAAGGGAGCTGTGCTGCAGTCTTGCAGCTAGTGCCTCTGTGGCAGTGTCTGGGGCCAGTGCAGAGCCACCCCATGGCTCTGTACCCTCCATAGGCTCAGAGGAGGGTGGCCAGGGCCAGCTGCCTGCATGTGGGGTACAGGCTGCTGGGGAGGGGGGTCTGGCAGTTTGCTGCTAGCCTCTTCACAGGGCTCCTGGGGCCTGGTGTGGTCCCACCACACCCTGTCCCAAACCAGTGGTTCAGTGCTCACAGGCAGAAGCAATTTTACATAAAGTTCAATTAAATATTTGCTTTATAATTGCACAACAAATTATTCATAAAGGCACTGGAATCTAATCAGAAGGCTGACACCATGGAGTCTGGAAATGACACAGTACTGGGGGAGAATAAAGATGGGGGAGCTGCCAGGCTCTGGTGACAAGCACTGCCTGAAGGTGTGGGATGGAGGGAAGGCCCTCAGCCAAGACCCAAAGCAGCACCAAAGAGCCCCAGGGAGGCAAGGGCTGTTTGGCTGGCAGCAGTAAGTGGAGTGGCAATGTGAGAAAGGGCTCTGGGCAATAGCCTAGGGGGGGTGGGGGTGGCCCTTGTGTGGCTGCCAAACTGAAGGCAGCAGTGGCCTGTGCCCCTCCCAAGCATGTGTTGTCAGCTCTGGTTTCACCTGGGCATGTTTTCTGGGGTGTTAAGGAGTGCCCAGCTCTGCAGGACCTGTGTGAGCACAGAATTGCTGCCTTCAGCTCCTGATCCTATCCAGCAGGAATCACAGTGCTGGGGCTTCCAGGGGCTGCAGAGGCTACTTCCATGCAGCCTTCATGGTAGCCAGAGCTGCAGCTCTGGGAGCAAAGTCTGTCAGTCCTAACAGCCAGTGTTCAGCTCCTTGCCAGGTGAACTTGGAGGCCAGAAGACTGAATCCTGCACCCCATGAGAGTGAGACTTGGTGGGATTGAGCCACATGAGCCTTTGCTCTGCTCAGATGAGTCAGGGTGAGGGCAGAGAATGAAAACAGCTCTGTTGGGCACTGCCACTGTGGCCAGACAGTGCTCTGACTAGCAAGAACCCATCCAGCCCAGATGCTGTCCCCTGCTTTCATCCTGGGCAGTGGGCTGCAGTCTGCCCCTGTCCTGTCAGGGACAATCCTTGCAGGGTGCTCAGGGTTAGGTAAGCTCTGACTGACAGAGGAGCTGGATCCTGGGCAGAGACCTGGACTGCAGATGGATTGCCTGCCAGACAAATGTGGACATGAGACAGGGAGTTAGATTAATGGGAGTTGGCTCTGCCAGCAGAGAGGTGAGTCACAGAGCTTGTCCTGTGCTGAATCTGTTCCTCCAGTAGGGAAGAAGTAGGAGGATTTAGTGAGATTAATCTCCTGTAAAGTTGTGAAAAGAGCCAGGATTCATGGGCATCTCAGCAACAAATTCCCAAGGAAGCAGACAGCACTTTGGCTTGCTCCAGCTGGCACAGCACAGGGCTCTGCTGCTGACTCTGGAAGGCCCTCCCACGGGTCACAGGTGAGATTGGCCACACTTCCACGCTCACACCTGAGCCCTGCAGAGCACCAGCTGCACAGAGCACCAAGAAAGCAGTGCCTCAGAAGCCTCTCTCCTGAATTTTCCTGACATTATTGTCTGCAGCTGCTCCACCCCAAACAGGGCTGAGCCCAGCACAGAACACATGGCACGAAGAGCTCTTGTTGGCAGCTGAGAGGGGCTGCTGACACCGGCTGTGAGGGTCTGCTAGGGCTCTGCCACCTCTGCATGATGGGGCAGCAGGAGTGGACAGGAGGCAGAGCACCTTTCCTGATGTGATCAGCTCTGCCCCATGGCTGCAGGTTTGTGACACAGCAGGAATGACAACCCTGGCCCTCTCTGCTAGCGAGAGGGGAGGAGAGCAGGTTGGCCATGGGTGCTTTTTGGCTGGCAAGAGGTGGTGGGGAGCTCTCAGGCACCCCTGTGTCTACCCCTCCCAGCAGGGGTAGACACACCAAGGAGGAGGCTGAGACCAGGAAGGGGTGGCTGGGTAAACAAGGAGCATGTTGTGCCTACAGGAGCTGGGGAGAGAGAGCCTCAGTGCTGGTTGAACCAGGAAGATTTCCTGGAGGAGGCAAATCTCCAACCCCTTGTGGGGAGTCCTCTTTCTTTCTGGTCTTTCTCTGGCTGCTCATGTGATCGCTCCTCAGCCTGAGCAGTTTTGCAGGCGTGTTGTGGAGATGAAAGCGCCAGGGAAAGCTGCTCAGGATCAAGTTGCAAAAGCTGTTAACTTTCGACTCCTTACAGACAAAGGCACAGGGAGGAGGAAGGGAGGGGGCAGTGCAAAGAGTGGGAAAAGGAAGAGGAAGGAGCAAAAAGAGATAAGGAGAATAGATGAGTGGAAGGAACAGCAGAGGAGACAAATCACAACAAGAAAAGGAACAAGTCACTAGCAGAAAGAAAGGGAGAGATAGGGAGAGAACAAAGCAAAGGGACCTGAAGCTCAGTGAGATGGGGAGAGTCTGTCAGAGAAAGGGAAGAGTGGTGCAGGTAGAGGACAACTGAGAAATACAAAAGAGCTATTTGAATGCTGGGCTGCAGCAGTGCTGGGAATAGGAGGAATGGAGAAGCCAGATGAGGACTAGATTGCCGTGCAGTTAAAGGGTATGGCAGCCAAGGCAAAGGGTAACCCATCCATCCTGTCACTGAAGTGCAGGACATGGCATCAAAGTGGCATGGCAGCGTCTGGGAGAGGCTGTGGGGCAGAGCTGTGTTCAGTGTTTGTGTGTGAGGGAACCACACTCAGAAAGGGAGCAACCACAGCACCAGTGGTCCTTGTTCTCCTGCTCTGCACCTTCCATCATTCCCTCCCCACAGGGCAGCTCCTGACCTGTGCTGCTGTGTGGCCTGGGCAGGCTCTGGAGCATTGCTGAGTTTGGTCTCACAGGAGGACTGTCCACAGCTCACCTTGTTACAGTCCTCCCTGGGGCTTGTTTGGGACCTGGGCTGGGGCAGACCTGGCTGGGGCTTTGCCACCACCTTGCAGAGCAGCAGCAAGAGGGCAGAGAATCAGAGAATGACTTGCATTGGAAGGGACCTTTAAAGGTCACCTAGCTCAGCCCCCTTTCTCTACAATGAGTAGACATGGAGCAGCTATGACATCAGGGAGGAGATGATGGCAGGAGAGACAAACCTTCCCTGGCCTCAAGGTCAGGGGGTCTTAGCAAGAACAGGAAAGGGCCCCAAACTACACATGAGTGCTGGACCTATCTCCACCATCACACCAGTTTACTGGGTGCTTTCTGCCAGGTGGGCTCAGTTCCACCTGCATTGTGAGAAGCAGGCTCTTGGCTGTCCCAGGGAAAGGAGCTGGGGGTTCCCAATGGCTGTGTCAGTGTTGGCACAAGAGCCTAGCAGCTGTCCAGGGGCTAGACTGGCACTGAGCAAGGTCTCTGTTTGCAGACAGTGTTAGCAGCAGAGCAGCTGTGCTCCAGGCTTTGCTTCTGCCCTACAAGAGCCTCAGGCACAAGTGGGATCTGCTCTGGCAGCAGTGCTTGCAGCTGGAAGGTTGCTCACCCTCATGCTGGGACTGGGGACATTCCTTGATGCTTCCATGTCTGAAGGGGCTGGTGTGGAGCATTTCCCAGGTCTTCTTCAGAGTCCCACTGGCCTTTGAGGATGGGAGTCATGCAGTAGTATGAGGATGGGAAGCCTTGTGCCAGCCGTTGTAAAGGTGAGGAAGACATCTGCCTGAGCCTGCTGCTGGATCTGTGCCCTGCTCATCTCCTGGCACTGGAAAGGAGGAGTCATTCCTCCTGGGTTCCTGCTGGGGTTGTAAACCACTTTGTACATCCACATCCACTTCTCCTTGACCTGCAGGCCACCTCCCTGCACAAGAAGCACCAGACCTGGGTGGTTTGTGGATAACCTGCTGCTGGGTTACTACTGTTCCTTGGTCCATACTGGCTGAGCAGAGGATTCATTTGCCTTGTGCAAAGTGCTGCACAAGTGGAGAAACTGAACATTCCCTTCTCTGGTGTTCCTCTGTGTTCCTTCCAGGGCCAAACTCCAAGGCTCAATACCAGAGATTGCTGTGGAAGCAGGAGAGCGTTTTCTCCAGGTAAGACACGAGACTTTGGACAGTGGAGAATGGAAGATGTCCCAGTGGGGACTGTTTGCCTGAGGTGTGGCTAAACACTGACCTGCATGATCAGATTTATCTGTACCAAAATGATGTTGCAGCCTCACTAGTCCTGAGCTTCTTCCCTGCTTCCACCTTGCATCTGTCCTGATCATGGCCAGGGTGGTCTGTAAACCTGGCTGTCTCCTGTGGACTGTGCTGCTCCTGCCCCTGGGCCCCGCAAGTGTTGCTGAGCCAGGATGGTGCCTGCCATGCTTCAGGCAGGGCTCTGGAGGAGGCACCTCAGGCAGGTGCTGAGGATGCCAGCTGCCATGGCCACCCAGGTGGACATCTGCCACTCCCCAGCTCCAGCCCCGGTGATGCCCAGAGCCCCTCCTAGAGCTCCTGCCAAGCTGCCACTGGGCCTTGGGGATCCGGGGCTAGGGAAGGCTTTCCCTGCCCTGCTGTGTATCCTGGCACCGGCTCAGCCCCGCGCTGCCGTGAACAGAGTTTGTGCATTCTCAGCTCCGGGCGCGGAGGGGCCCTGGGGAGGTTCGGTCTGCCCCCGGTGTCGCCACTCGCTTCCTGCCTCCCTTACGGCCCCCGGGCAGGCCCGGTACAGGGGCTAGGGGCTGGGGAGAGGCATTGCGCTGCGCGTAGCCACTCCCGGCAGCTACGGCAGCCCAGGGCCGAGGCCGGGCGGGTGCCGAGGGCAGGGGTGGGGCAGGCCCCGGAGCCTCGCGGCGCGGCACGGGCTGCTCCCTGAAGCGGGGTCCCCAGGGCCGGTCCCCGCGGCCGCTCTTCAAGGGAGGTCCCCGGGGCCGGCTGCCCAGTGCCGGTCCCGGGCGGGGACCCGGCGCTGCATTCTCAGAGTCTCCAGCAGAGGCTAGGCTGGGCTGGCGGAGAAGGAGGGAAGGCAGGGAGCGAAGGAAGCGAGGGGGAGGAAGGCGGCTCTGGCCGCACATGCACCCCCGGACACGCACCGCGCCCCGCCCGCGCCGTGCCCGCCTGGTGCCAGCAGCCGGCTCCGCGAGCCGCCGGACTGCGAGCCGCTCCGCGCCGGGCTGCCGGGACACCGAGCTTGCGATCCGCTCCGTGCCGGGCTGCGGGGCACCGAGCTTGCGATCCGCTCCGTGCCGGGCTGCGGGGCACCGAGCTTGCGATCCGCTCCCTGCCGGGCTGCGGGGCACCGAGCTTGCGATCCGCTCCGTGCCGGGCTGCGGGGCACCGAGCTTGCGATCCGCTCCGTGCTGGACTGCCGAGGCACCGAGCTTGCGATCCGCTCCGTGCCGGGCTGCGGGGCACCGAGCTTGCGATCCGCTCCGTGCTGGACTGCCGAGGCACCGAGCTTGCGATCCGCTCCGTGCCGGGCTGTGGGGCACCGAGCTTGCGATCCTCTTCGCGCCGGACTGCCGGGGCATCGAGCTTGCGACCCTCTCCGTGCTGGGCTGCCGGGGCACCGAGCTTGCGATCTGCTCCGTGCCGAGCAGCTGAGGCACCGCTCCGTGCCGCTGCCGTGCAGGATGCCGCGGGAGACCGATCGCCCCTCGCTGCGGGGGCGCCGCGGCCGCCGCCCCAGGTAAGAACCGGCGCAGGCGGCAGGGCTCGGAGGGTTCGGCGGAGCACGGCGGGGCTCGGGGGGCTTGGCGGAGCAGATACCGTGGGGGAGCCCAACTTCTCCATTCCTCGCCGCAAACTTTGCCGCCGCTCGTTGGGGCCGCGGCCGGTGCTCCCCGCGGGGCAGTGAGGACCCGGCCCTGCTCCGGCACTGCCGGCTGCGGCCAGGGCTGCCGCTACCTCGGGCCACCCAGCCCCGGCGCCCCGGGGTGTCCCGAAATTCGCACCGGGGCGGGAGCGTTGAGTCCCTTCAGTGTTGGGGGGCAGGTGTGGCCGGACATTTTGTGCCCCTTTGGGCATCGCTGCCAGGGCGTGTGGCACCCGCGGCTCCCGCCGGCAGGGCATCGGCATCCATGCTATTAAAGCTCGTCTGCTTAAACGGCCGTTTAAACTGGTGGCGTCTTGAAACATCTTTGGGCTTCTTCCTACCCAGGAGCTCTCTCCCCGTTCTGAGGCGAGCCCTCCACGCAAGTTCCCACAGGGGCTTTGCTCAGGGACCTGGGGGAAGGCGCAGCCGAGATGCCTGTGGAGTCCTGTTGGAGCCCTGTAACATCTCTGTGCAGAGCCACAGTCCTCTAACGGCAAACTAAAAATAACTGTGCCAGAACTAGCACTTTCCTCATTTAAAACATGGTTCCCAAATGGCTGTGAGTAGCCTTCTGGGAGCTGCCACCGCGGCTGCTCCTCCTGCATGCCCAGCTACAGCTTACCCAGGACCAGAGATGCCACACTAAGTCCATCTCACTCAGTGTCCTGTGGCAGCTGGGCTCCTGCGGTGGCTCACGGCGCTGGCAGGACAAGGAGGGGGATGCAGCAGTTGTCTCTGGTCTCTTTTTCCTGTGATTTCTAACAGTTGGAACAGTCTGGGCAGATCTGTGCCACACCACAGATCGAGGTGCTTATAAACTCGTTGCATGCATGGACAAGACCAGCTGCAGGGATTATGGTGTAGACAGCAGCAAGGAGAGCCAGGCTCAAAGAGTTCAAACCTAACTCCTGAGTGCAGTGCATCTCAGGGAAGCCTTTGGACCTGAGACAGCTAAGAAGGATGGCTCCACCTGAGCTCTGGTTCTCCAGAGCTTGCTTGCATGGCATGAGGGGATAAACAGGGAGATGTCCTCTTTGTCCCCACTGCTACACTGCTCCTCTGCTGCTGAAACACCATGTGTTGAAATGATGGTCAACACCACAGGCTGGCACGCCAACAGGGCAATCTCAGATGCTGACTGTTTCTCTGGGACCTGTTTCTGTGTCTTCAGGGTATCTGATGTTCAGAGAATAGCTGAAGCCTCCCATCTCTGTACTTGTAGATCCTGTGCCCAGCTCGGACAGAGCCTGGGCTTTGCCAGGCTTTGCCCGGTGAGACCGGTGGATGCCTTCCACCTCTTTCATGAGCACTGGGTAAGGAGTATTTGCAGCAAACAATTACCAGGGTTGGAGATCATGATCCTGGTGCATCAGCTCTCAAATGCTGGTTTTGGGTATCAGATAGGAGGGGGGGGGAATGAAAAGGAGGATCTGAAAGGTTTTCCTGCACTGATGCTGTGCTTGTATTTAAGGGCAAAGCCTGGTTCTGCTGCTCACTGACGAGACCCTTGCAAATGTAGGCAGTTCCCTGAGTGCAGCACAAGTTAGGCTCACTGAATTCTGAATAAATTGCCCCAGATTCTGTGCTGCCTTTTGTGTCAGGTGCATCTCTGCTCCAGTGAGGTGGGGGTCAGAGCAAAAGCGAGGCTGGGTCCCTGCAGGAGCAGGTCATTGAATAATACAAGCTTGAAATTGGTGGGCTTGGGACAAGGGGGGAAAAAAGTGTGGGGGTGAAGAGAAGCAGCCAAAAAAACCCCAAAACCCCCCAAAAATGGTAAAACATGCCCTTTGCCTGCTGGTGCAGTGACACTTTCTAATCTGATATGGTGATTTCATACCTAGGACAGAGAAGTGGCCACTGAAACAAGGTCAGGTTTAAAACTCCTCCTTTCCCCCCCCTGCATTGTTCAAAAGAAGCTAAGCAGGTCTCCAGGAACAAATAAAATGAAAAGGCTGTCCCTGGGTTAAAAATAACACCTCCATTCCTATTTTTTTTCCCCCCTTAGCTCTTTATCATACAATTTGATATGTTCATGATTTAAAATGCAATCTCATTAAAAATATATCTAAAAATCCATAGTTCCTTGCTTGTGTGTAGAGAGTGTAAGGGGGGGGAAGAGGGGAGGCTGTAATTTTCTGCTTGTTGTGGCTGATCAGCTTTTGGGGGGTGAGCTCTTAAATCCCAGTTAAGGCTCAAACCACCACAGTTGTGCACTTTGAAACCCAGGGAGGTGGTGGAAGCCTCCTGCCTGGAGGTGTTTGCAGCCAGGCTGGAGGTGGCTGTGAGCAACCTGCTGCGGTGTGAGGTGTCCCTGGCCATGGCAGGGGGGTTGGAACTGGCTGAGCCTTGAGGTCCCTTCCAACCCTAACAATTCTATGATTCTAATTGCTGAGCTGACTTTCTTCCCTAATAAATTTTACTGTCATGCTCCTAATCACTCCCCCACAGCAGTAAACTTTTGGTTGGAAATCTTGGGGTGGGGGTGGGGAAGGTTTGTTGGTTTGAAACCCTTTTTGCTACCCATGGGCTCCATCGTGTTGGAAAGATTAGGTTGTTGGTGGAGGCTTTAAAACAAGAGTGGACTTGAGGTGGAATTTGCTCTGACCTTGTTAATAACCTTTCAAGTGCCATCACATTGAAATAATTATTTGAAAGTTGTCCCTGGTTTGGAAAGTAAAGCAAAACAGATTGGAGGGGCAGTGGTGTGGTGCTGCTGGTGTTCTTTTGGCGCCACGTCCCTGAACAGTGTTTGCAGGGCTGGAGCACAGCTGTGGATGAATTTGTGTCGTTGTCTTTTAACCATGTGGTTATGCAACTCGGGGTTTACAGGCAGGGACTTCTCCTGCAGGCAAGTCCATGGAGATCTTTAGGCACAGCTCGTTTGGGGTGAGCTGCTTTGCATGTCCAGTTGGGGTGGGGGTGAGTCCCAAGCAGACCCCTTGCCTCAGGTGGCAGTGAACACTTTGCTGGTGCTTGGATCTCTTTTGTCTCCACCACCAGTTTATTTCCACTGCATTTCTTCCCGGGGAAGGGAGGCTGATGGGGAAGGGTATAACCAGCTTTGCAAGGACCTTTTGTCGCCCTCAGAGCTTCCTGCCCTGCACCCTTGGCGACTGCCAGCCACTTGCTCTCCAACTGGCAGGGCTCCCCCCATTTTCCCTTGTCCTTGTGGTGGCTGAGCATGGGCTGTGCCCTGGGCTGCAGCTGAGGGTGCAGAGCTCTGTCCCTTTGGTTTGGCTGTGACTGCATTTGCAGGGCTCGTGGCTGCACGTCCCCGTGAGCCGTGCTGCTTGTGAAGCACAGTCCCTGCTCCACCCCAGCAGAAGAGCCAGGTGTTGGTGGCTGGGTTTGGGCAGCAAATTGCTGCCCAGCTGCCTTCCCTGCTTCTGTGCAGACCTGGTATATGGGGAGCTCATTTTGTTTGTACTGGGACTCACCTGTTCACCTTGCATGGGTTGGGTGCCCACCACCTGCTCAGACCTGTGGGACATCTCCATCTGCAGCTGCATCCAGTTTGTGGGTTAGTTTCTGCTTTAGAGAGCTGTGGAGGGGGCAGCTGTCTGTTCCTGCAGGTAGGCACTACAGAGACCCCACCCTCCCAGTTCCCAATTTCACTTAATCCTCACTTTCTATCATTTGCAAAGTCCATAAAAGGAGTACTGCACGTTGCAGTGATCTTCAGTCTTACTCTCTGAGACAGCCCTGGTTTCAGAGAGCAGCCCAGACTTTAGTCTGGATCTGTGTCTCCTTCATTCTTCTTTCTTCTCATGGTCTTTTGTGCTGCAGCTGGGAGGAGACAGTCCTGTGTTATCCTGTTGGGGAAGGGTTGTTGGGTGGCACTTTAGTGGAGGTTCTGCAGTGCAGCGTGTGGGTAGCAGGTGTGGATGTGTTCTTCAGCAGTCTCTGCCTTCCCTAATCCCCCAAGGCTGGCCAGGATGCCTGCAGGGAGTGGAGGTTCTTTCTTTTCACATGGAAGCTCTGGGTCTTGGTGGTGCTGTTCCTCTGATTTTCCTGCAGCGTGGTTTGAGTTCTCCCTGCAAGCAAATGGATGTCTCTGGTTCCTTAACAGCATTACAGCACCTGCTCTTTTTCCCTTTGAGGGCCTGTGGGACACTGTGGGCACTGGCATGTGGCAGCTGGCAGCCAGGTGTGAAGCCCACTGCAGCTGCAGAGCTCCCTTTGCTGTTAGCATTGCCTGGTGCACAGGGGAAGGGGACACACCACAATACTAGGAGGTGGGAGCATGAGAGATGCTCACAGTTGGGCTGGGATCTGGGGCTGCCTGAGCCTCAATGAGCTGGGCATGGCTGTTGTGTGCAAGCCCTGGGTGTCAGAGTGCCTGCTCTGCCACCTCCTTCTGACATTGACCCAGCCTCTGCCAGTGCCCTGCTGTGGCACTGTGTGCACACTGGCACCAGCTGGGGACAGGGGCAGCTCCAGGCAGCCCCAGAGGTCCTATAAGGTCTCTGTGGGCAAAAGGTGAAAGGCAGAGCCTGCTAAGCAGAAACCCCTGTTCCTGAGAGCTGGGGTGGATGTGCCCTTGGGGATAGGAAGGGCAGGCAGGATGGGTTTGGACTGGATCATTCACTGCTGCTTCACCTACCAGCAGTGCTGGCAAGCAAGCTGCTCTTCAGCGAGTGTCTCCTTTCTGCTGGGTGCTCCATCTCAGGACAGCTCACTCAACACAAGTGAAGGTGATAATACTGCAAGGTGATGACACTTTTTCAGCAAAGGGCAGCACTGCTCTGGATTCCTAGTCCTGCCTTGCTCCTCTTGTCTCTGGGAAACCTGCACTTGCCCTCTCTCTGTGTGCTGTGCCCCATCCTTCTGCCCTGCTTTTACTCGCCTCCTTGCCCCTCACTCTGGCTCTGGCAGTGCCATCAATGAGCCTGGAAAGCAGACCCAAGAGGGCACTTTGAGTTTTGACTCAGTGTGACACTTCCCTGTGACAGAGCTCACACCCTGCAGGGCAGGCTCCTGGCAAAGTGCCTATTAGCACTACTGTCAAACTGTTGCACGAGCAGAGAGCAGCCCTGCCTGTCTCACACCCTCTGCAGTGCTGTTGCCTGTGCTGAATCTGACCCTGATTAGCTGATGCTGGAAGCTGTGGGTGCGATGGAGGTGGTGCTTGGCCTGGTGGTTGGCAGCAGCAGCCACGGATCCAAGGCTGCCCTGTAGAGACACCCAGCCAGGTGCCCACCAAGCAGAGCTGAGAGCATCCTGCCTCTGGTTTGGGAAGCAATGTGTCAGGGCCAGCCACTGCATGAGGTGAAGGGGTCCTCTGCTCTGGCTACAGCAGCTGTGTGAGCCTTGCTGATTGGGAATTCCTTCCAGGGAATCATGAAAGCAGAACTCTCTGTTTAATACCTTTTGCAGATCTCCCCCACCCCTCTGTGTTACTCCTTCCTGCCTCAGTATTCCAGAGAACACCAAGGGAAAGCAGACATGGGATCATCCCTCTTCACTTGCTAACATTGCCACTTCAGATGGGATTTTGCTAATCTCTTCCTAATTAACCACAGATTGTGTCCTTAACAGCTGCAGGTGACTTGAAGCCCTCAACTCACCTGAAGGAGTTGATGGCCAGAAGCTTTCTGCAGCCAATGATGGAATGTGAAGGGAGTCACCATAGTAACATCTTGGGCAATAAATGGAGCCTCAGAAGCTTCAGCCTCCCTTTAGCAGAAGGCTGTGTGTGAGTGTGGGCAGGCAGAGGTGTGCTTCTGGATGGGGAAAGGCACAGGAAGGATGGGTGGCACTGGGAAACAGCAGCTGCAGGAGCAGGCACAGGATTCAACCACAGCTAGCATCTCCCTGAGGTTTTGGTTGCAAAAGTGAGTTAGAGCAGGAGTGTGTGATGTGGTCCTGGCACTGGTCTGGCAGGAGAGAGCTCCTTCTTGCAGGTGAGCTGCACCCAGTGCCCTGCAGCACAGAGCCTTTCCCACAGGCTGTAGGAGCAGCTCAGGAAGCCTTGTCCCAAGCACCAGGAGCTCAGCACAGCTTCTGTGGGTGGCACCCATCTGCCTCTAATCCTTTTTCCTGACCACTGCTGCCCTTCCCTATAGGTTGGCACACAGGAGTTGATTGCAAACAGATCCCAGGTTGCAGAGGGTCTGAGGGCCTGTGCCCACCTGAGAGGCACTGGAGTGGGGTACCCAGGGCATGCATCCTTCATCCCAAGGCCTTGTCCTAGGTCTGCTTCTCTCAGTGTCCCCCTGCTGCCTTCCCTGGCAGAGCCTGGATTCCCCTAGTTGGCTCTTCATTCACAAGACACTTGGGAGCTGCAAGCTGGCTGAGGAGCTTCCTAATTGCAGGCTGTGGGGCAGACTGCTCCTCTGGGTCTGAGTCCCCACATGGGCTGGTCAGGAAGAACAGGTAAAGGTTTAGCTGCTCTAGAGGCTTAGAAACCCTCATGGTCTGGCCATCCCAGGGCAGAAGGGATCCCTGGGCCAGGCCCTTGTCCTGACAGCCTCTTTCTTCTGTGGGGTGGTTGCTCTCCCTGTGTGGGACCCTCTGTGCAAGACAGCAGCTTCTGTGTGTGCCTGTGGATGCTGCATTCCCTTCTCCACTCCTGCTTCCTTGCAGCTCTGTCACGCTGGGATTATCTCCCTCTGCTCCTGCTGCAGTTGCTTCCTGGAATCCCAAATCCCCAAAATGCTGTTTCTCCAGTAATCCTTGTCATTAAAAGTGGCTCTTAAGCTCAGAGCACCTCCTCCTCTCCACAACCGGCACCCTGCCACCTTCTCTGGAGAGGAGCGTTTAGAGATGGGCAGGTACTGAAACGGAGCAAAGGGGCTCGTTAACCTCTCACAGGACATCAGCTGTCCTTCCCCCAGACTCCAGCTGACCTTGGATCCTTCTGCATTTCCACAATTAATTGCATTTTTAGCAGTGTGAGAACACGTTCCCTCCCCTGTTGTTCTGGCCCTTGACGAGGCAGGTGGCTGCTGGTGACTGTCGTGCATGAGCGGGGGAGGGAGTTGTTTGTCGCTGGAGTCTAGAAGGTTGAGGATGTACAGGTGAGAGGTTCCTTCAGGAGCTGGACTCTGCCAGCTTCCTGAGCTTGGCTGCCTTCCCACTTATGAAATACAGCTGAAGCTTTTGATGGCAGGCAGGCAGGAATAGCTGAGCATCAGCAGGGTCCTTAAGAAACCACAGCCCTGCTTCAACTTTCCACATCAGCCCTGCACCTGTCCCTGCAGCCCTGCTGGGCTGCTCTCGGTGGTCCGGGGCTGCTGCTCCGGGGCTGCTGCCCAAAGGCAGAAATGGCCTCGGCTGGGCATCCCCGGGGCACTGGACTGGCTGCGGCAGTGCCCGCCGCCGAGGTGCGAGGTCCGCTCTGCCCGCTGGCACCCGAAGCAGCCGCAGGCTGACGGAGGAGGTCTGGCTGTGCCCTGGCTTTGGAGGGGAGGAAGAGCAGGGAGCTCTTCCTCGGGCCGCATGCCGGCAGAGGGAGCCATGCAGCCTCGGTTCCTGTACACAGCCAATTAACAAATTAATTTGGAAGGTGCTGTGAGAGCTGAGATTAGAACCAGGATGCTCCACTGAGCGATGGCTCTGCTGCTCTCACTGGGGCTGAGGAGTGACCACATCCTTCCCAAACCTCTCCTCTCTGCCTTGCTACCCAAGTTCATCTCTCAGGTGGGGTTGATCTGGCCCAGCTTTGGTAGCCATGCAAGAAATGAACAACCTCCATTGCAGGTGTGGCAGAGGCTGATGCCAGCCTGATGGTCAGCCTGGTGTGTGGGCATGCAACGGACTGGGGCTGTAACTGGGAGCCTCCACAGACTGTGGGACGAGTGCCCAGGGACTGTGGCTGACCCTGCAGATGCAGACATGGCCTTGCTGTGCCTTGCCCAGGATCTGGCAATGGATTAGCTAAGGCTGCTAAGAGCTTGTGAGCTGGAGCTGGCATTGTGAAGTCTGACATCATTAGCCCTGCCTAGAGCACTGTCTGTCGTGCTGGCAGATGCTGCTGCTCCCTTCCTTGGTACCACAAAGCTATTGAGGCATGAAGTGAAATGCAAGCACTGAACCCTCCCCAGCTGGAGTGGCAACCACAGGTGAGCATTTATGGATTTTGTAAGAAAAAACCCAAGCTGCTCACATCCTTCTGTAATGGGAGACTCATGTCTGGCTGGGAAGGATGGTGGCACCATCAGTTCAGGCTTGAACTGCTTTTGCCCCTCGGGTGCTGAGGTACTTTGGTGAACTGGAGCTGGGAGGGGGTGGGGGGTTGTGTGCTTCACTGGGAGGTGATGGCAGCTGGGTGAGCTGGTGGTGCTGGGCTGCTCCAGGACAGGATTGCAGCAAGCTCACATCCTGGGACTGAGAGGCTCAAACTGTTGTGCAAGCAGAGTGGCAGCTTCTCACTGTGCCGTTGCTGCTGCTGCTGCCTTCTGGTTGCTGTGCTGAGAACAGGCTCAGGCCTCCTCTGCTCTGTCAGTGAACAAGGCTGCAGGGGTGCTGCCCTGAGTTTTGGGGCTGCTGTGGGTTAAGCCCAGTGAGCAGCTACACACCACAGAGCCACCTGCACACTCCCTCGCTCCCAAGTGGAGCAGGGGAAGAGGAAAGGAAGAATAAAAGCAAGAAAATGTGTGGGCTGAGATAAAAATGGTTTAGTAAGTGAAGAAGTGGAAGAAGAGAGATAGGAAACAAAACAAAGGACTCAAAGGCACTCACCACTTTCCATGGGGAGACTGATGCCCAGCCTGCTCCTGAGCAAGAGGTGGCTGTAAGCTCCCCTGAGCTCCCTCCTCTCCCTTTTTTATTGCTGAGCATGATGCTAGATGACCCAAACTAAGCAGAGATACTCCATGCCATCTGCCTGGCTGTGGCCCTTGCCAGCCCCTTTTGTACCTCCAACCTATTTACTGGGGCAGGTAAGGAGCAGCAGAGTGGGCAGGGACACTGTGAACACTGCCCAGCAATAGCTCAAACCATTGGTGTGTTTTCAGCATTGTTTTGGTCACAGACCTAAGCCTCAGCACCATGGGAGCTGCTGGGAAGCCAATCATGAATTCTATCCCAGCCAGACCCAGTACAGGGACCACAAAGCACCTTTAACTGAATGCCCCTTCGGGGTGCCTGGTGCCCTCTGCAAACAAACCCTCATTAGACCTGGGCCAGGCAGGGGGAGATGTGGCCTCAGCTCTGGTGAGGCCACACCTGGAGTATTGTGGCCACTTTGGGGCACCTCAATACAAGAGAGATGTGGAGGTGCTGGAGCCAGGGCAGAGGAGGGCAAGGAGCTGGGGAAGGGTCTGGAGAGTAAAACTGATGAAGAGTGACAGAAGGAGCTGGGGATGGTTAGTTTGGAAAAGAGAAGGCTGAGGAGAGACCTCATTGCTCTCTACAGCTCCCTGACAGGACATTGTGGAGAGGTTGGTGCTGGTCTCTTCTCACATGTAATTAGTGACAGAACAAGAGGGAATGGCCTCAAGCTACAACTGGGGAGGTTTAGACTGGACAGGAGGGGAAAAAATTTCCCAACAAGAGTGGTCAGGGACTGGAATGTGCTGCCCAGGGAGGTGGTGGAGTCACCAACCCTGGAGGTGTTTCAAGGTGGTTTGGATGTGGTGCTTGGGGATATGGTTTGGAGGTGAGCCTTGTAGAGCAGGGTTAATGGCAGGACTGGGTGATCCTGAGGGTCTTTTCCAACCTCAATGTTTCTGTGATTCTCACTGCTGTGGCTCTGCTGGCAAAGGCATGCTCAAGCTGGCCTGGGCAGAGGCATGCCACTGCCTGTGAGGCTGCCAGGCATGTTTGTGCTGTGAGAAGCTAGAGAGGCAAATGGGTGCTGGAAGCCTCCAGCCTCCTGGAGCTGGGCTGCAGGCACCAAGCGAGCTGCAGCTCAGCTGATGTAAATTAGCCTCAGTCCATCAGAGTGGTGGAGCTGGCAGGACAGGAGCTAACCTGTGACCAGTCTGGGATTGTGGCTGCTGTGGTTTGCTGCTCCTAGGGAGGGCTTTTGCAAGCTTTACACTGTCCCAGGAGCAGAAAAGCAAGCAGCTGAATCTGTGTTGCTTGTACCAAGCCCCATCCTGGTTGTGCAAAGCTGCTGTGAAATGAAAATGTGAGGGAAGGATCACAAAGCACCAGGCTGGAAGGCTTTTTCCTTAAACCACAGCTGAGCTGGGCTTAAGCAGAGGTAGGACACAATGCCTGGCTCTGCCTTCCACAAGGCAGCACGTGCCTTTCCCTTGTGAGTGATCAAAGGCTGGCACTGAGACTCATCTCTCTCTCCTTTTTCTATCTGGTCCATCACTGGGCTACCTGGAGCCTCCCAGGTATATTTAGAAAGAGCAGGGAGGGTTTTTCTTTCTTCCTTTCTAGCCAGGGTGTGAGGTGTTGGATAAGTTCAGGTGGTGGAGTGAGAGGTCTGTCTCTGCCTCTGTGCACCAGGAGGAGGGAATCTGCCTCAAGCTGAGGGGTGCTGCACAAGTGCAGTGCTTGTGTCTGGCTCAGCCCTGAACCTGTCAGCCCTGCTTGGGACAGCTGTGCTGTCCTGCTCTGCAGTCACAGGGACTGTGTGCTCAGGTGTGAGTTTTGCTGTCACTTCACTGGGAGGTCTGATGGGAGAGATGAGTGCCAAGAGATGTGCACAGCCCTGAGTCCAGTGTGTGCTTTTGGACTGGAATGGACTGGCAGGGAGGTGGTGGAGTCACCACCACTGGAGGTCTTCAAGAGAAGCTTGGATGTGGCACTTGGTGGCATGGTTTAGCTGATGTCATGGTGTTAGGTCATAGGCTGGACTTGATGATCTCAGAGGTCTTTTCCAGCCTGTGATTCTGTGATGCTGCTTGCCTTTGGATGCCCAAACTCTGCCTGAGGCTGCTGCAGCCCAGCAGCCTGAGAAGGGTTGGAGGGTAGGACACAAAGGAGCACATTTGTCTGCACTGCAGTGCTCTCAATTGACTTCAATGTGGCTGGCTTCAGCCAGGCCAGTGTTGCCCTCCTGTAGTGTTAGGAGGGATGGAGGCCTGCAGCCTGGTGTGGCAGCAAGCAGGGGACTGGCACAGCATGGCTGCAGTCAGGGTGCAGGTGCAGTTCAGGGTCTCAGCAGCTGGCTGCATGGCTCTGGGGGAGATGGGCTCTGGGGAGACCTGCCCCTCTTTGGGCACATGCTTGGGACTTGGGGGCTATGTGCACGAGTTCCCACATGATTGCCACCAGAGAGGACTGTGGAGAGAGTGGAGGAAGTGAAACAGCCCAGGGAATAAGGGGAGAGACAGCAAGGTTCTGCAGTGTAGTGACACAGCAAGCAGGATGCAAAGGGGCAGGGGGGGTGAGGGTGACAGCCAGAGCAAGCCCAGCTTGCCTGGGGGGCAGGGGGAGCAGGTCTGTGTGCAGGTGCTGCCAGGTCTGCCCAGCACAAGCACGGGGATGGTTTGGGGAGGGGGTTGGAGCACGTGAGGAGGGTACTCAAAGCCAGCTTCTCTCCATCTGGTTGAGAAGCTCTTTCACTGTCACTGGGCCTGAGTGGCTGGAGAGAGTTAGGTCACAGGAGTCCTGCCCAGGAACCGGAGCACTCCAGGGGAGGAGGTGCCTTGCTGAAGGCTGCAAACATGCAGGACTCAGAGCTGCAGATGCTGGCACCTGCCTGCATGGGCTGCTGTGCCCCTCCTGTGTGCAGCCAGGCTCACGTGTGCCAGCACAGCCCTCCCCACGTGTGTGCATCTCGCTCCTTGGCTCCTTCTTCCCCATGGACTTTGTCCACTTGCTCTCCTGTCCTCCCTGTTGCTGCTGTGATCTCTCTCTCTTCCTCCCTTTGTTCCCTGGGCTGCTTTGCTTCCTCTCACTTAGCCACGGCCCTCTTTATTCCTTTTGATGATAACATTAGAACCTACATGCAAGGCCCCAAGGCCCCTGCTTTGTGCAGCTAGATCAGGAAAGCCCCTTCAAGGCTGCTGTGCTGGAGAGAGAAGATTCTCACAGTCTCTCCATTGCCAGGACTCGCAGGGGCAAAGGGCTTGGCTGTGAAATGTGACCTGTACAAAACCCCACGCTGTGTACTGTGTCCATCCTGGCATGCCAAGAATTGCAGGCACTGGCCTTGTTTGATGGAGTTTTACACCAAAGCCCTGAACTTTTATGCCTGGTTTAAAGAACTGGCCAATTAGTCTCCCTTTATCCCTTGTGCTGAGTGGAGTGGTTGTTCCCAGGCCGTCCCTTCCTCATTGTGCCGTTGGTTTGGGAGTGACATGAAAGTGAAGCTGCTTGTGGATTCTGTTCCAGTCTGCTGCTCTCACAGGCTTTGAGCTTTCAGAGATGTTCTCCTTTTCAGCTGCAGTTTGCACGTTTGGCCTCTGCTGAGAGCTGCTGCTTCAATGGGATGCTGAAGCCTGGGGCTGGGGAGGCAGCAATTCTGGTGGCACACGGCGGCTGCCCCGCTCTGCATACGTGCTGCCCACGACTTTTCTCTTGCTTACAGGTCCTGTGTGGCTGCTGGCTGCCGGTCCACAGACTGCAAATGCAATGCTGGGGCAGGTGGAGGAGGAATCATTGATTGTTTCATGGTTTTCTTTTGCCTGACAAAGTGCTTGGAGTTTTCTTGCAGAGGGGAGGCTGCTTCTGGCTTACAGAAGCACATCCAGAAACCTAAGGTGTTCTTCTTGATCTCTCTGCTGTGCTGTTCCATCAGTGACTCAGACTCCAGCTAGGGAAAGACTGAAATCAGAAGAAGGTTTTTAAGGCCAGGCTGGATGTGGCTCTGGGCAACCTGCTGCAGTGTGAGGTGTCCCTGCCCGTGGCAGGGGGGTTGGAACTGGCTGAGCCTTGAGGTCCCTTCCAACCCTGACAATTCTGTGATTCTAAGAGAGATTTAGCACTCTTAATTGTTTTCTCTTCTTGAAGTCCTCCCAGAAATGCACATCCTGTCTGTAGTGGTCTCTTTTGGCTTTGTTCAGCCACACTGCAGAGCTTTCTGATGCTTGCTTGGACTTTAGCTCTCTCTCCTAGGTGAACTTCTGTTGTGCCCCTGTGGGTGCTTGTGCCCTGAATCCCCTTGCTGAGAACTGGATAGAGGAAAGAGCAAGCAGCAGGCAAGCAGCTGCTTTGGAGTTTACTGCTGTCTGCAGCCCTTCTGATTCACACACAGCAAAGGTCACTGGCTGCAGGCCATTGGGATATCTTTGCTGTATCTCCTGTGTGCTGTCATTGCTTCATAGAGCTACAGAGGGCTGGAGCCCCTCTCCTGTGAGGACAGGCTGAGAGAGTTGGGATTGTTCAGTCTGGAGAAGAGAAGGCTCTGAGGAGACCTTTTGTGGCCTTCCACCATCTGAAGGGGGCTACAAGAAAGTTGGGGAGGGACTTTTTAGGGTGCCAGGTAGTGACAGGACTAGGGGGAATGGCTCCAAGATAGAGGAAGGGAGATTTAGATTAGACCTTAAGAAGTTCTTCCCCATGAGGGTGGTGAGAGACTGGCACAGGTTGCCCAGGGAGGTGGTGGAAGCCTCATCCCTGGAGGTTTTGAAGGCCAGGCTGGAGGTGGCTGTGAGCAACCTGCTGTAGTGTGAGGTGTCCCTGCCCATGGCAGGGGGGGTGGATCCTTGAGGACCCTTCCAACCCTGGCAATTCTGTGATTTCTGTGATACAGGGAAGCTGGGGGGACAGCAACAGGAGTTCAGAGAGGTTGTGGAGTCTCCTTCTCTGGAGACTTCCAAAACCCACCTGGATGCTTTCCTGTGTGAGCCTGCTCTGACAGGGGGGTTGGACTGGATGATCTCTGGAGGTCCCTTCCAGCCCCTGCCTTTCTGTGGTTCCTCCCCTCTGAGCAGAGGGAAGGCAGTGGGGCTGGTGTCCCGTCGCTGCTGCTGTGCAAGCTCTCCTCCTCCTCCTCCTCCTGCTGGTTAGCATTAGCATTCCGCCGGCGGAAGGGGCTGTGCAATTAACACCGAGGCGCAGTCGTTCCTCCTGCCTGGGGGACTCCCGGGATCAGATGTGCTGGGGATAGGAAGCAGAGGCTTTGTGCTGGGGAAGAATGTCACAGCACAGCAGCCACCGAAATGAAAAGCTATTAATAATGATCCTGGGACTTCACTGCCATCAGCTGTTTATTTAAAGGTGCTCCCTATTCAAAGCCTCCTGATTTATGTGGCCAATAACAGCCACAGTCCTGGGATCACTTTTTTAAGCAAGGCTAATGGGGTGAAACCATCACACTGCGACAGTGGAGATCAGGCTGGGGAGATGATACTGGAGAGCAGAAACAAACTGCTGCCTGGATTATCCAGGAGCTGGGCTGGGCTGGGAGCTGGGGCTGAGCTCCCTGCTCCTCCAGCATTTATTAAGCCTTTTATTTCCTTTCTTCCTGTTCTTTGTGAGCAGAACTTACTGGGCATGGAAGGGTATAAAAATCTGACCCCACCAGACAGGATGCTAAAAGCCTCTGGTTGTACATCCCAGTGAGGTTCTGCCTCTGGTGCAGCCACCTGCAACTGTTCTGCCACACAAGGCTCTGGGGTGGACACAGCCTTCCCACCCCTGTCTCCAGGGGCTCTCATTCTCACTCAGTCCTGTTCCTGGAGGGGTCCCTCTGGGGAAGGAAGTTCTGTCCTCTTCTATCCATTGCTTGGGTTTAGCTTGCACAGCAGGGGCACCTCTGCCTTCAGCTTTGTGGCAGGAGGAGCAGGGCTGTGGCAAGGAGGGAGAGAAGGAGCTGCTCTGCCCTGGGGGGAGGCCAGCTTCCATGCAGCCTGTCTCCACAGGGCTTCTTGCCCTGGCAGGGCCAGTGGGGACTGCTTGGTGGGACCCTATACACTGGGCCAGCCCTGGCCTGGCTGTTGGATTGGTCACAAGCTCCTGGTACATAACCATCTAGAGGATGCATGTAATGAGATCTACTGCACCACTGCCACCACCAGCAGCTCTCCAGTTCCTCACATCTGGGAAACTTGTGGCTGTTTTGGAGTAAACCCCTCAGGCAGCAAGAGATGTCAATAGCCTGAACAGCACAAGGTCTGCCAGAAGAAGAGCTTGGCCAGCACCTAGGGCAAGCTGTGAGGGAAGAACTCCCTGCCCAGCTTCTCTGTAGCATTTTTGCTGTCAATGCCTCCAGCTGTGTCCAAAGTCTGAGTACAGATGGGCTGGACCTGGTAAATGCAACTGCCAGAAAGAACTTATCAATAAATACTCCACTTGCACATGTTCTCAAGGACTGCTGCTTAAGCAGAGCCATGGGGAGAGGCAGGCACCAGCTGCTGAAGTCTCCCTGACGCCTTCTCCTTGCCATCCAGGCTGCTCCACATTGGTTTGTAAAGCCCTGCCAGAAGCCTGACAAGGCAGCAGTGCCACTGCCAGAGAGCAGCTCTGCAACCACTGACAGCCTCCTGAACATGCAGGGAGGCTGAAGGAAAGCCAGCCCAGCAGTGCCAATCCAGGCACTGTGAGCATCCAGGGGCCCTGACTGAGCTGACAGGAGGGCAGCACGCAGAGCTCAGGGCACACAGCAGGCAGACAGCACCAACCCCAGCTCTGTGGGGGCAGCAGGAGCTCTCCTCATCCTCTGCATCCCACCTCCACCACCCAACTGCCTGAGCCACAGGCTGGAGTGATCCTTGCTCACGCACAGGGATGGCATTGCCATGCGTTCAGAAACGGGCACTGTGCCTTGGCCCTCAGCCTTGCCAGGGCTGCAGCACATAAATGGGAGTAGCTAAATCATAAACACTACCAGCAAGCCAGTAAAAGCAGCAGCTGGAAGGCACAGACTGGAGCAAGACAGGGAGGAGGAAGCAAGGGCAAAGGAAGGCACAGTGGGCGAGCGGAGCAGCACAGCTGCCTGGCTGCTGGACAAGCTGGGCCACAGTTCCCAAGGCAACTCGCTCAGCACTGCTGCATCTGAGCACTCCACAGAGCAGCTACAGCCAGGAGAGGAGAGTCCCACCGAGCAGCATGGGCTGGGCTGCCGTTGCTGTGGGAACCACAACCTTGTGTTTAGAGTCTCAGTCGTGATGCTGCTCTTTAACACATTTCTCATCTGGCTGCTGAGCTGAAGCCTGAGCTAATGTGGTTTGCTGGTGGCTGTCTCGTGTCTGAAGTTCAGCCACACTCGGGAGAGCTCCTTGCATGCTCTTCCCAGGGGCAGCAGTGGAGGTGGTGTGACCCAGGTGGCCTCAGTGCACCTCTGAGACGCTCTGATTCCAGACTGCAAAGCTCATCTGCACAACCTACTGCAAGCTCCAGCCCTCGGAGCCACATCTGTGGCATGGCTCAGTGCCACAAACTGGATTCTTCTGCTCCACCCCTACATTCTCAGCCAGCTTCTCTTCTGTCACAGCTTCAGGCCACAGCTGGGATCAGTGTGGTGTCCCATCTCTGTGTGCACACTTGGCTGGCTGCCTCATCACAGACCTCTTGCAGGGGCAGCATGCCCAAGAGCCTCAAGTCCTGCAGCCTGGGGCTGCAAAGTACCACAGGTGATCCTGTGCACAGCAACCAAGAGCAGCTCAACATTTATTTCCCTCTGTTCTTGCAGACCTTCCCCCACCAGCTGGAAGGGCCTCTTGTCTCTGCCACATGTGAGCAGTGAAGCCATAACTGCCTCGTGGGAGCTGCAGCCAGAGCTGGCAGGCAGCTGGCGCTGCAGGGGCTCCCTCATAGCAGCCCCCAGGCTCCTGGGGTGCAGGGCAGTGGAGCTCCAGCCTCTCAGTGCCTGGGCCCAGCGTGGTTTCCCCCCTGACCCCACCCCGCTGCTGCCATCCTGCTCCCCAGCACAGCTCCCAGCCCTCGCCAGCAGTGCCCATGCAGCCGGTGGGTGCCTGTGGCACAGCCACCCTGTACATCATGTTGACAGCAGAAATTACATCCTGAGCTTCTGCTTTACACCCTGCTCTGTCAGAGCTGCCCACAGCCCAGTGAGCAGGACAAATTGAACAGCATCCTGCCCGTGTCAATATTTATTTCATTTCACAAACGCAGCCTGGCGCAGGGGGTGGGGGGTGGGGAACACACAGGCAGGCACCAGCACACAAAGATAGCATTACCCAACCCCTCCCACTCCTGCATCTATTGCCCCCTACAGCTGCAGGCTCAGAGCCCAGGGAGGGGTGAGCCCAGCCAGAGGCCAGGTGAGTGCCCTGTCGGCACATGCAGTGCTCCCCGTGCCTGCAGCAGCACTGGAAGGACGGCCACAGCAGTACTGCTCCTCTGAGACAAGCCCTCACGATTAGCAGCAAATGCAGAGCTCCCCATCAGCCACAAAGGGTGCAGCAGAGCAGAAGACTGATGGCTGAACTCGGTGTTAAAGGTCTCTTCCAACCAAAACAATTCTCTGGTTCCGCGAGAGTCCTCCCTCCCCATCCCCCAGCCTGCTGCCTGAGCTGCCTGGAGGTCCTGCCTGGGCTCCTTGGCACTGCTTGGCAGGGCTGCACAGGCTGCCTGCATGAGCACCAGCACTGCTCCAGCTCCTTGGCACTCCTTGGCAGGGCTGCACAGGCTGCCTGCATGAGCATCAGCACTGCTCCAGCTCCTTGGCACTGCTTGGCAGGGCTGCACAGGCTGCCTGCATGAGCATCAGCACTGCTCCAGCTCCTTGGCACTGCTTGGCAGGGCTGCACAGGCTGCCTGCATGAGCACCAGCACTGCTCCAGCTCCTTGGCACTGCTTGGCAGGGCTGCACAGGCTGCCTGCATGAGCACCAGCACTGCTCCAGCTCCTTGGCACTGCTTGGCAGGGCTGCACAGGCTGCCTGCATGAGCATCAGCACTGCTCCAGCTCCTTGGCACTGCTTGGCAGGGCTGCACAGGCTGCCTGCATGAGCACCAGCACTGCTCCAGCTCCTTGGCACTCCTTGGCAGGGCTGCACAGGCTGCCTGCATGAGCATCAGCACTGCTCCATCTCCTTGGCACTGCTTAGGGCTGCACAGGCTGCCTGCATGAGCATCAGCACTGCTCCAGCTCCTTGGCACTGCTTGGCAGGGCTGCACAGGCTGCCTGCATGAGCATCAGCACTGCTCCAGCTCCTTGGCACTGCTTGGCAGGGCTGCACAGGCTGCCTGCATGAGCATCAGCACTGCTCCATCTCCTTGGCACTGCTTAGGGCTGCACAGGCTGCCTGCATGAGCATCAGCACTGCTCCATCTCCTTGGCACTGCTTAGGGCTGCACAGGCTGCCTGCATGAGCATCAGCACTGCTCCAGCTCCTTGGCACTCCTTGGCACTCCTTGGCAGAGCTGCACAGGCTGCCTGCATGAGCATCAGCACTGCTCCATCTCCTTGGCACTGCTTGGCAGAGCTGCACAGGCTGCCTGCATGAGCACCAGCACTGCTCCAGCTCCTTGGCACTGCTTGGCAGGGCTGCACAGGCTGCCTGCATGAGCACCAGCACTGCTCCAGCTCCTTGGCACTGCTTGGCAGGGCTGCACAGGCTGCCTGCATGAGCATCAGCACTGCTCCAGCTCCTTGGCACTGCTTGGCAGGGCTGCACAGGCTGCCTGCATGAGCACCAGCACTGCTCCAGCTCCTTGGCACTGCTTGGCAGGGCTGCACAGGCTGCCTGCATGAGCATCAGCACTGCTCCAGCTCCTTGGCACTGCTTGGCAGGGCTGCACAGGCTGCCTGCATGAGCACCAGCACTGCTCCAGCTCCTTGGCACTGCTTGGCAGGGCTGCACAGGCTGCCTGCATGAGCATCAGCACTGCTCCAGCTCCTTGGCACTCCTTGGCACTCCTTGGCAGAGCTGCACAGGCTGCCTGCATGAGCATCAGCACTACTCCAGCTGCTCAAAATCACAGCAAGGATGCTCCAAAAATTGCTGAGGAGTAAGGCAAGAGGAAGCCACTGCTTGTGCCACCCTTGGGAAGGCAGAGCCATAGAACAGACAGGAGCTCCCTAAAGCTTGGGTCCTCTCCTGCTCTTCCTTGGCATACCCACACCCCAAAGAACATGGGGAAATGGAGGCTGCAGCAGGAATCTCTCTGCTCAGAGGCAATAGGTCAGCCCTGATGCCATGGTCCTGGGCATGCCCTCAGTGCTCAGTTAGCTACCTGCAAATGAGTTCAAACTGGGAGCCACACAAGCCAACAAAGACAAGGAAGGAGCAGAGAGCAGCACAACAGGGACAGGATGCAGCTGCTTGCAGCATTCAGGTGCAGGACCCCAACCTCACAGCTTCTGGATAGTTGCTCCTCGTGCTGCACTGCTGCACTGGCTTCCCAAAAGCAGAGCATGCACTGCCGGCGGGGGCCGGGGGAGAGCTGTGGCGTGCCTGCATCCCAAGGTCTGCCTGCTTGGTCTGGAACAGGCATCTCACTGAAGTCATGAGGAGGCCACATGGTTCCAACGCTGTTCTGTCAGCTTCAGCACCAAGGGTAGCAACTCCACAGGGAGAGCGGAGAGAGGAGCCCGGGGAGAGGCAGGAGGCGAGTTGGAGAGAGATGGAGAGCGCAGACACAGCCCTCTCAGCAGCCTGCTTCCAGCAGGCAGGACTACAGCACCTTCGGACACAACCCAGGACAAGAGTGTGGTGGTCAAGAGCTCCAGCTAGGCTCCCCAGAGAGCAACCACACCTGCTTTGCTCTTTGAGCAGCAAGAAGAGCACAGCTTCACACCAGCTCCTTCCCCAAACATGCAAGTCTGTCTGGAGACCCCCTTCAAACTGTGGGGCACACACCCAGTACCAGCCAGGCCCCTCCGTTCCCTGCCCAGCACCTCCCAACCCCAGCGTGCCTTCACCTGAGAGCTCAGAGGGTGAGCAGCAGCTGCAGAGCCAGGCATGTGCCAGCTGTGCCAGCCACAAGGAACAGCTGAGGCCATGTGCAAGCACAGCAGCAGCTCTGGGCACCACGCTGGTGCCAGCTCAGAGCCTGCAGCCACGAGGAGCCCACCTGCCTCAGCTGAGCATATGGGCAGCCTTGCTGGGAGGTGGAGCAGCAAAAAGCCTCAGCAGCAGTGCTTCTCTGGCGCTGCCCAGAGTGCAGCACACGGTGTGTAGCCTCCTCTGCCTCTGCCAAACAGAATTCAGATCCACTTCATCCTCCCCTTGCTGGGGAAAGGAGCAGGCTGGCAGCAGCGGCGCCGCGGGGACCATGCCAGCAAGGCTCCTGCAAAGCTTGGAGATGCTTCATAACCTCCAGGCCTAGGGCTAAGACAGGAGCTCAGGCTCTCTGGAGCTCACTTTCTCTGCTGGATGTTGTAAAACAAGAAGAGGCAAAGATACTTTTTTTATCTTTTATGAACTTCTTGAAATCTAGAGCTGAGGGAGGAGGCAGCCTTGCCAGACAAGAAACTCCAGACTAGGCCACAGGGCAAGTGCATCCCACATCCCACCCTGCCTCTGGCAATGCTCCTGCACCCTGCACCAAGGCACCATGGCCAAGCACCCACCTGTATCCCCTCAGCTCCTCACAGCTCCTTGCTAGCACCCAGGAGGCGCTTTACTATCACCCCTTCGGGCTGGGCAGTGGGAGAATCAGGGCATCCAGCACTCAGCCCTCCAGGGAATGCTCTGCAGACTTTAACTAGGGATCAGCACCACAGCCTGGCTGCTGCCCCAGTTGCCTCTGCCCACTGCAGCACCCACAGCCACCAAGGACAAGTGGAACACATCAGTATGCACTGCTAAGGTGAGAGCATGGTGTGGGATGTGCACTCACAGCAGGACAGTTCATACAATCACAGAACTGTCAGGGTTGGAAGGGACCTCAAGGCTCAGCCAGCTCCAACCCCCTGCCATGGGCAGGGACACCTCAGACCACAGCAGGTTGCTCACAGCCACCTCCAGCCTGGTTGCAAACACCTCCAGGGATGAGGCTTCCACCACCTCCCTGGGCAGCCTGTGCCAGGCTCTCACCACCCTCATGGGGAAGAACTTAACATCCAACTGCACTGCAAGTTCTTACTGCCCAGCAGAGCCCAGCAGTGATGTGGCTTTTAAAGGCCAAATGTTCAGAGAAAAGTCAAGAAGGACAATGTCAGAATCCTGTGGTGCCACAGAGAGCAACTGCAAGCTAGACAGGTTTGGGGCACTGCAAGCTCTGGAACCCCCACAGCAGCCCTCTGCTGAGGCAGCCCCTGCAGAAGGCACACACTGATCCCCTGTCCTGTGCAGTATCTCAGCACATCTTGCCAGTCAAGTGAGAGGTGGCTTAGAGAGGCTGCTCTGGAAAGGCACACAGCAGCTCTGTAGGTACAAAGGCTGGAGAGAAGGGGCCAGGGGATTCAAATCTGCAGAGGCTTTTGAAAGAGGATATTTAAATTGCTTTTATTATTTACTTATGCAGTGACAGTCTTGTGTAACCACAGCTAATGGATGAAATCCCCCAAGAGCAGCTCTGCCCTGTGCAAAGCAACATCTGATAGCAATCTGCCTTTCAGCAAGTCTTCAGCCCTGCCACAGAGCACAGAGGGCAGGCAGAAGATGATAGCAATCAGGATCTCTCACTAATGTCACCCCAGCCCCAGCTGACAACTGTGCAGAAGGCTCATCATACTTAGGAGAAGTTCAGGCATGCTTGTCCTGGAAGCATATCTCTGGGTTTCCTCTGTTTCCTCCCCAGCCAGGGACTTCTTCCTCTGTTTTCTTCTTGGGTGACCTTGCACAGAGTCCAGGCCAAGTTCATGGAATCATAGAATCAGAATCACAGAATCAATAAGGTTGGAAAAGAGCTCAGAGATCATCAAGTCCAAGCTGTCAACCAACACCTCCTGACAACTAAGCCATGGCTCCAAGTGCCACGTCCAATCCCCTCTTGAACACCTCCAGGGATGGGGACTCCACCACCTCCCTGGGCAGCACATCCCAATGGCCAATAACTCTTTCTGGGAAGAACTTTCTCCTCACCTCCATCATCCAACATCCCCTGGCACAGCTTGAGACTGTGTCCTCTTTTTCTGGTGCTGGGTGCCTGGGAGAAGAGACCAACCCCCTCCTGGCTACAACCTCCCTTCAGGGAGTTGGAGAGAGCAAGAAGGTCTCCCCTGAGCCTTCTCCAGGCTAAGCAACCCCAGCTCCCTCAGCCTCTCCTCCCAGGGCTGTGCTCCAGACCCCTCCCCAGCCTCGTTGCCCTTCTCTGGACACCTTCCAGAGTCTCAATGTCCTTCTTAAATTAAGGAGCTAGAACTGGACACAGGACTCAAGGTGTGGCCTAACCAGTGCTGAGCACAGGGCACTGCTCCTGCTGGCCACACTATTCCTGATGCAGGCCAGGAGGCCATTGGCCTTCTTGGCCACTTGGGCACACTGCTGGCTCATGTTCAGCCAGCTGTCAACCACTACCCCCAGCGATCTCTACCTACACAATGCTGAGGTCTGTCTGACTAAACATCCATTTTCTCCCTCTTTTTTTTCCTTTTAAGTTGCTCTAAGTTTAATTCTCATGGCCTTTGATGCTGCCTTTAGAGCACCAGAATGAGAGGACACAGTCTCAAGCTGTGCCAGGGGGAGTTTAGGCTGGAGGTGAGGAGAAAGTTCTTCACAGAGAGAGTTGTTAGCTGGAATGTGCTGCCCAGGGAGGTGGTGGAGTCACCACCCCTGGAGGTGTTCAAGAGGGGATTGGATGTGGCACTTGGTGCCATGAGGTCTGTGGTGACAGGTTGGACCTGATGAGGTCTCTTCCAACCTTGGTGATTCTGTGATTCTGTGAGGGAAGAGTGCAGCAACTGTTAGAGGAGGAGCCAGCCACAACCTTCTGACTTCTGCTCAGTTATTTTCTGCCATCTGGGGAGGACCAGAGTTAGGTAAAGCTCTCAGACAAACACATTTTGGAGAAGGCAAAAAGAAATGTATTAAGGTATTTTCCAAGTTCAGGAGACTTGGGTGGTTTTTTTTTTTTGTTTCTTCCCCTCCTCCAAATCTTCTTTGGTCCAAGTTTCAAAGACATTTTAATTGCAAGGGGAATCTCAAAGGCTGCCTCAGGGAAGAGGTTTCACAGCCATAACGGTCTCGCTCTGCAGCGATTCTCTGCCAAATATGGAATTTTCATGCCTTGTCTACGTGAATACAATACTTTTAATTTGCTTTTAAAAACACAGGAGGCAGGAGGAAAGGCAGCTGAATACATACAGACAAGATTTCCCCCTGTCTGGGCCTGGGAGGAGCCACCTCCGAGTCGAGAAGGAGCTGCGAGGCTGCAGGCGAGGGGGCAGCTGGTGGTCACAGCAAGCTGCACCAGCACAGGCAGCACACATCTACAGCATCCCTGGACAAGGAGCCAACTGACCACAGCTCTCAGGAGGCTCTAACCAAGCAGGGCAATCAGCCTCTGTGACAAAGCACTGTCCTAGCTGAGCGTGCAAAAGCCCTGCCTGTAAGTGCCGAGGAGATCAGTCAGGTGGCAAGGAGAAAGCGCAGCCCCAGAGAGGATGGCTGCCTGTGGCCAGAGCCTAGGGACTGCTTGGCCTCAGAGACAGCAGCCACTGCTCTGCTATGCCACGTAGGACTTCCCTTTCCTTTCGCCCTCCAAGCCCTTGTGCACACCAGGTCCCTTCCTGCCATTGGGCAGAGGGACCCCAAGTGCCTGCGTGGTGCATCCCTTGCACAGCAGCCCTGCCTAGCCCCATCCGGTCCCTCCTGCTCCTTGGACATTCTCACTGCTCCCCTCAGCATCCTGCTTGTGCTGCAGTTATGTGCAGAACACTCAGCACTGCTTGAAACAAGCAGCAGCAGCAGATGTTGCCCTCCTGCTTCCCAGAGGGGAGGACTCCCCAGCCTCACAAACCTGTCAGCTCCAGAGGCAGAAGCCTTGGAGACCTGGCCAACGACCCAGCACCAGCAGGCACTGACCTCTTCACCTCTCTCTGGTGACTCCATGCAGTGCTCCAGCCTGGGTAAGCAGCAGCTTGGGGCACACCCAGCAAGCACTGGCACAGCTGGACAGACAGACACACAGCACCCCCCTGCAGTGCAGACTCCTGCTGCCACCCCAGCCTGCCCCATGCATCAGGAGTGCTGCCATCTCTGACCCAGTGGGAGAGAGGAGGCTGCTTCCAAGGGGTGATGAAGAGATCCCAGGTGAGTCACTCCTTGCTGTGACCCTGACTGCCTGAAGTGCTAAAAAGCAATCCAGAGCACTCAGCACTCAGACCTAAGGCACAGCCTTGGCACATGGAAGCTGCACTCTAAGCACCACCTGTGCTAGGACCCACCAACTGCTTCAGCAGGGGAAGGAAACACCTTGGATCTCAAGGGCTTGTGAGCAGCATCATTAAGAGAGGGCAGAAGAATCAGAGATCTTAGCAGCTGAGGGGAGACAAAAAATGAGACACAAAAATCCCAGGCAAACGAAAGAGAGAGGCCCCAGTGCCAAGAGCCCAAATCTGATCTGAAAACTGAGAGGGAATGAAAATTCATCCAGAAATGACTTGGCAGGAAATGACAAGGGACCCCAGGTAGGAAGCCAAATCCATAAATGACAGCAGATTATCTTGGGGAAGGTTATTGTAAGAAACTTCTGAAGAGCCTGCCTGAGCCAGGGGGCTGGCCAACCAGCAGCTGCAAGGTAGTGCCAAACTGGCATTAACACCCAGCTGAAGCTAAAAACCAGCACACAAAGGAGACTGTCTCCTGACAGAGGAGGACAGGGTGACATTGCTGCTCCTCCAATGCCTGCCTGCAGCAAGGGACACTGATCCAGCCACCACCTTCCTGCACATCCTTGCCACGAACTTGGCATCCCCAGCAGAGAGCAACAGAGACCCTTTGCCCCTCTCCTCCCCCGCCCCCAGACCAAGGGTGAGTGGTGCTGGCTATGGGGAAGCCATCTGTAGCCATTGCAGCATCTCTGTCACAGCTGCTGGGGTGGACTGAGTGCCTCAGGCTGTGGAGGGAAGCTCCCTTGCTCAGAGCAGGTCTTTGGTTTTAGGACCGGGATAGATAGCTGCATCTGAAAGGCAGAAGTTGCATTACCAACAGCCTTGCATCTGTGTCCCACTGTCTCACTGGGAGCCAGAAACGCTGCATACAGCAGGGCAGAGAACCCCCACAAGCCACCAGCACCACAACTGATCTCTGTGGCACAGCCCAAGGACACACAGGAGCCAACATCACTCCTCCTTGCCTCCTGCTGCCACTGCTTTGGGCCCCAGAAACCAGCAGAAGTGACAAGAAAGGAAAGAAGCCAGCCCCAGACAGCCCCAAAGAGGGCTAGCAGAGCCAGAGCTGAAAGCCCAGAGCAGTGGGCATCTGGATAGGAGTTATAAAAGGAGGCTAAAAATCCCAAGCAGAATCCTTACACTTTGACAGATGTGGAGGGAACTGGGTTCTTGTCCACAAAGGTTTGGCAGGTGCCTGGTTTATCATCCAGCCCTGTGTGATGAAGTGGAAGATTGAAGGAGTTCACACCTTCTTTTTTCCCTGGTTTCTGTCTGCAGCTTTCCACTTCTCCTGAAAATCTCCCCAAATTCCCACAGAGAATAACAAGTGGGTGTTCAGCTGAGCCAGAAGAGTTCAAAGCAACTTCCCTCAGCTTGCTGCCCAGAATTCAAGGTCAGCTCAGGCTCAGTTGGATAAATAAAACACCAGGCAGGCAGCAACTGCTGCTGCTCACTCTTCTTCCCTATACATTTTAATCCTCCTGGCAATTCTGTCCCTGGAAACCTCTCAGTCCTCACAGGGGCAGGCATGTGGTCTCTCTTTACAGGATGTATGAGGCCAAGGACATCTCATCCTGTGGCAGCACAGCATCATTTGAGGCTAAGACCAAGGCAGCATGAGATCACTGACGCTGAAGTGGGGAGGTTATAGAATCATAGAATCAATCAGGTTGGAAAAAGCCTCAGAGATCATCAAGTCCAACCTATTACCTAATAACTCATGACAACCAAACCATGGCTCCAGGTGTCACATCCAATCCCCTCTTGAACACCTCCAGGGATGGGGACTCCACCACCTCCCTGGGCAGCACATCCCCAGGGCCAATCTCTCTTGCTGGGAAGAACTTTCTCCTCACTTCCAGCCTAAACCTCCCCCAGCACAGCTTGAGACTGTGTCCTCTTGTTCTGGTGCTGGGTGCCTGGGAGAAGAGACCAACCCCCACCTGGCTCCAACCTCCCTGCAGGGAGTTGGAGAGAGCAAGAAGGTCTCCCCTGATCCTTCTCTTCTCCAGGCTAAGCAACCCCAGCTCCCTCAGCCTCTCTGTGCACAGCCCAGACTAGAAGCAGGCACTAACTTCCTACTGCAGGTACCTTGGGTCTAAAGCAGCCTGAAGAGGCTTCCCTGGCACTCAGAACGAGGTCTGCAGCAATGAGCAGCTGTGAAGGAGGTGGAAGAATGAGAGCAATTAGTCTCTAGCTCCAATTTCAGCCTAGGCTTTCACTCTTCAGTGTTCAAGCCAGGTTTGTAGGTGTGCTGTGCTTGTCACTGTGGGTGTCTTGCTCTGGAGTTTGCTGGAGCTGAGGCAGCCTCAATTCTCTCGCTCCAAAGCAAGGACCTTGATTGATGAAGTTGCTTTACCCTGTGAGATGTGTAATAGTGGGAAGGAGCCACTCATTCCAACCCCCATCTGCAGCCACCTCGCTCCCCCAGGTACATTTAGCCTCTGGTGTCAAATATGCTTGATGATAGCTAAGGGGTCTCAGCAGATTGGCAAGAGTGGCAAAGCTGTGGCAGGAATGGTTTCTGCGTGGAGAGGCCTGACTGCAAGAGAGTCACAGCACTGCCAGCAGCACCCTGAGGTGGCTAGTGGTCAGATGTCTGACCAAAGAGCCTGGCAGGGCAGAGGGCTGGGAAGCTGCCAGTGCCGGTGCTGGTGCGCTGTGACTGCTGCCACGCAAACACAGCGGAGAGCCTGCATGAAGGGCACAAGGCTTGCACACATGACAGCTGATGTCTGTCTGTCTGTGTGTCTGTCTGTGTGTTTGTCTGTGGGTCTGTCTGTGGAATGTGGCAGGTGGACATGGAGGGGAAACCTCCACGTGCCAGTGAGGGACAGGAGGGCAGCAGTGTGTGAGTGCTCAGCTGCGCATGGCACGGAGCAGCCGCTGTGTGAAGAGGCTGTGCAGGTGGCATGACATCCACCCTGGAAACATGGCCAGGCAGCATGGAACCAGGCCTGGCACTGGTGCCCCACGTTGCTTAGTCAGTGCTTGTGCAGACAGGCAGGGGCAGGAGTGGCAGTGCAGCTGGCTGGGTGCTTTGGGAAGCTGCCCTCTTGGTCTGGACACAATATGGAAGTGTTCCTGAGCTGCCCCTGCTCTGAGCAGCTGAGGCTGTTCAGCAGCCTCACAGGGGGCTGTGTGGAGCACAGTCCAGTTCCCCTTCTATGGGGGGCAGATGAACTTCTAGTTCAGGATCATCCTCCTTCCCCCTTCTAGTTAGAAGAGATGACAGGAGACTATTTCTGCCAGCAGATGAAGATGTGCTGGGTTCATGAGAGGCTCTGCCTGTGGGTGCTGGAAGAGCTCTGGTGGAAGCTCACAGTGTTGGTGCAGGGAGATGTGGATGCTGCTCCCAGATGCTCCCTGAGTGCAACCTACCCTTGGCCACAGGTCTCAGCTCTTTACCCTTAGTGCCTTGTGGGTGGCTTGAAGCTTTCTCCAAAGCCCTTTCTTATTGGTTAGCTTTAAAGTCGCCTGGGTGGTGAGCCCTTCAACCAAAGCTTTTCTCCTAGCCCATGGCTGTAGAGCTGAGATGCCAGGAAAATTTCAGCTGGGAAGGCTAGCAGCAGAAGCTGGACAGCCAGCAGCTCTCCCTGTCAGGTGCTGGCACAGGCAGGACTGGTGTGGCCTGGCCCTGTGCAGGCAGCAGCAGCTGTGCAGTGCTGGGGATGCTACCTGCACATCTCCCACCAGCAGCAGAGGCAGTGTGGCACCTGGGTCTCAGAGCTCCTGCTGGAGCAAATGTCCATTGTGGTGAGAGCTCTGCAGCTTGCTGCCCTCCTTTCTAGGGCGCCTGCTCTAGCAGGAGCTGCGGGGTTGGGCTCTGCTGTGAGGCACCTGGGGCCGGGCAGGGTGGGAGGTACTGAGCCAGGCTGCATGGGTGGTGCAGGGGGGCACAGACCTCTGCTGTCACACTGGCACTGACACCCTCACCTTTTCCAGGCTCCTGGAGATGCTGCCAGCTGCCCTGCTCCTCCCTGCCTGAGCCAGCACAGGATGGAAGCGACCAGCATCAGCTGGGCACAGGACCCTTCGCCAGCTGCTGAGACCTCATCCCCCTGCAGATGGGAGTTACAAATGTGCCTGTGAGCCACACGTGTGGCACAGGCCCCTGCGCTGCCAGACCTCTCACGCCGAAGCCCAGGGCCACCACAGGACAGGCAGGCGCTGGCCACAGCAGCTCCTCCTCTTAACTCCTCTGAAACCATCGCTGGAAGTTTCTCTTTGCTCCCTGTGGGTGCCAGCTGTGGGTGCCAGCTGTGGGTGCCCGTGCCCTGTGCCCCACTGTGGGGCTGCTGCCGAGGTGGGCAGCAGGCTGTGTGTGACCTTGCTCCCTGCTGTGACTTTGCTCCCTGGTGAGACTCTACTCCCTGCTGTGCCCCCTGTCCCTGGCCAGACCTGTGGCAGCTGAGCTGGGACCTGTGTGGCTCTGTCCCCAGGGACAAATGCCAGCTGCCAGACTCTTGTCTGGAGAGCCAGGAGCAGCCTGTGAGGCAGCGGCACCGATCACTCCTGCGCTGAGAGCGGGTGGCCCGGGATGCCTGTTGGCACAGATGTGACTCCAGCCCACTGGGACTGCAGAGGACAGCATGCAGCAGGGATGGAGCTGCTCTGCACTGGCTGCTGAGCCCCACGCTGCTGCTGCTGCTGCTGTGGACTGTCCCCTTCTCGTCTCCTAAAGGATGCTGGTTGCCTGTCCAACAGCTGCTGCTCATGCAGCCTGCTAGAGAACGATGGCAAAGGGTCTGCAGGGCTTCTCATGGACCATGCTGCTGCTGCTCTGTGCCATCCAGGAGCTGGGCACCTGGGCCACGCACACTGCAGTGGAGGGCCCTGGCCTGGGGCAGCCAGGGGACCCTGCGCTGCTGGCCGGCGGGCGAGTGAAGCGTGGCTGGGTCTGGAACCAGTTCTTTGTGGTGGAGGAGTACACAGGCACCGAGCCACTCTATGTGGGGAAGGTAAGGCCACCCTGTGCCCCGTGGGGCTGAGCCAGCCAGCAGCACAGTCGAGGCTGGGGGGTGGAGAGAGAGAGGACGTGCATGAAGATTGCTCCTGAGGACCTGGGTAGAGTCTGGGGTGGCAGGAGCCCTGCTGGGGGTGGGAACATCAATATGCTGCCAGGGACTGCAGGGCAGGTGCACACCATGACTCCTGTCTGTGTTCTTCCAGTTGTGCTCTTGGTTCCCGTGGTGTTTGGGGTGGGTGCAAGCAGGGGTGCAGCTCTGGGTGTGCTGGAGGAGGTGGGGAAGGCTCTGCCCCATGCCTGGGAGGATCTGCTGCGCTGGTGCAGGTGTGCAGATCAGGCACCACTCCTGGTGTTCTGAGGTTGAACAAGCACTTTACCTTGGGGTTGTTGGGCTTTGTCCTTCCCTGGGAGCTGTAGAGAAGCTGCCTTGTGGTTCCCAGCTGTGTTATTTGTGCAGTGCTGAAGGCAGGACTTGCTGTTGGGACCAGCCAGAGGAGTGTTGTGCAAGCCAGCTAGAGCTGCAGTGGTGGGGCATGGGCTCCCCTCAAAGGAAAATGCCCAAGAGCTCCTGCAGCAGGGCTGTCTCATGGCCTTGCCTTTCTGGTCATGAGTCTGGAGAAGGCTGAAAATGGGCTTCTTGGCTAGGGTCCAGCTGGGATTTCAGTGGTGATTTGTGTCCGTTTCAGCAGACACTCGAAGCTGCACTTCTCCGCCACCGTGCTCAGTGCAGTTACAGCTAATTCACAGCTCCCTTGGGAAGCCACTGGAAGCATCAGGCCCTGTCAAACTCCAGGGGTAGCCTAGCAACCACCTTGTCTCCAAAACGAACTCAAGAACCTACAACTAACCCATTTTACAGCCCCTTTCCACATCATTCACTGCACCACCCACCCCGCGCTGAAAGCCATCCCATGAACAGCGCCTCTCAGGGCTGCAGGCAACCCAGGGCTGGGCATTTCCCTGGGGCTGGGAGAAGCTGGGGTGCCCTGGGTTATCTGCCTGGAGCAGGCAGGGCTGGGGTGACCCCTGGCTTCCCAGGGCAGGGTGTCAGCCCCCCATGGCACGGCCCGGGGTGCGTCGGGGGGAGGGTCCGTGAGCCTTCCCTCCCGGGCAGCCGCAGTTCCCTGCCGTGTGGCCGGGGCTGGCCCTCCACGGATGCCTCCTGCACACCTCCGTGAGCCTTCCGAGGGGGCTGAGAGAGAGCTTCCATGAAATCTGGGTTCTCCAGCTAATCCTCCTTCTGAACTGTAATTTCCCCTGAGGCTGCTGTCAGTTTGATGTGGATTTCTTGGTGGGTTTTTTTTTTAAATAGAATTATGGGGTCAGCACTAGTAACAAACTTCTGCATGTGGACAGATCTATTTTAGATAGAGGAGGGGATTAAAGGGAGGGGGGAAAAAGCAGATTTAATTAAGTTGCTAATATTTAAAGAAAATTGATGAAGTCTAGCTTTGTGAGTTGGAGCAAACAGAGTGTGCCTTTATGGTGGGGCTAGTTTTCATTTGGTTTTCTTTCTTTTCCAGCCCCAGAGTGATTAGTGTGTGTGTGTGTGTGTGTGTGTGTGTGTGTGTGTATCTGGGCTTTGTTTAATCACTTTTAATGAGGAATGTGCACTTCTGCTCACATTTAATTTCGATTTCTTTGTTGGTAAGTAATTAATGGCTTTGTAAAATTGCTGGTGGTAGCCCTTTTAGGACAAGGAAAGGCTTTTCCTGATTAACTGAGCAGATCAGCTTTTTGTCCATCCTCTGGGTGGCTCTGGCTGCTGGGGACACCCTTGTCCTTGGCTGGAGGAGCTGAGCCCCTCTGCTCCTCTGCGGATGGGGGGGAGCTGGGGGAGGCACAGTGAGGCTCTGGGGCTGGCATGGGTCTGTGCCATGCCAGGCCTGCCCATCTTTACTCTCCTGCTGTGCCCAGTGGTGACAGTGGTGCTCCAGGGACCCGCCCACTGTGGTGGCAGGAAGAGGCAAGGCAGGAGAGAGCATCCCTGGGATGTGGCCTGAGCCTGTGGCATCTCCCCTCCAGTGTCTGTAGTTTGTCATCCAGCCCTCCCCCATGAGTTGTTGTTTAGCCAAGCAGCACAGATTTAGCTCTTCTAATCTTCCCTTGTAAATCAGGCTCTACAGCCCCTTGAGCCCAGGCTCCATTTTTCTTCCTAGCATTCCAGTTGCAGGGATGCTGGTGTCTGCTCCAAGCCATCAGCAATGAGCAAATCTGTGAAGAGGATGTTCTGAGAGCGCAGCGTGACGCTGAGAAGAGGTGCTTGGTGGTTTATCTCTGGCCTAATTATTAATCATGAGCCAGGTGTTCAGCAGAAAAACTCAAGTTTCTGTTACCTGCACTGTGCAAACCAGCTGCACCTCTTCATGCTGAAAAGGCTGATCTCTAAAGCAGTGAACCTTGGGGAGAGGATCAGGAAGCGGAAGGGGGGCAGTGAGCTCTGCAGCAGCCAGCGGGGAGGGCTGGGGCTGCATCATCAGGGCAGGATCATAGAATTGTTAGGGTTGGAAGGGAGCTCAAGGCTCAGCCAGTTCCAACCCCCCTGCCATGGGCAGGGACACCTCACACCACAGCAGGTTGCTCACAGCCACCTCCAGCCTGGCTACAAACACCTCCAGGCAGGAGGCTTCCACCACCTCCCTGGGCAACCTGTGCCAGGCTCTCACCACCCTCATGGGGAAGAGTTTCTTCCTAGCATCCAGTCTGAATCTACCCATTTCTAGTTTTGTCCCATTCCCCCCAGTCCTATCCCTCCCTGACACCCTCAAAAGTCCCTCCCCAGCTTTCTTGTAGCCCCCTTCAGATACTGGGAGGCCACAATAAGTTCTCCTTGAAGCCTTCTGTTCTCCAGGCTGAACAGCCCCAGCCCTCTCAGGCTGTCCTGCAGACCACCCCTGCAGGTGTTTTCCGAGGGGTGCTGCCCCAGCAGGTCGGTGGTGAAGCCAACCAAGCACTGCTGGGCTCATGGCTCATAGCCCTGTTTGCTGGCTGAGTGAAGGCCTCCTCCTCAGGCAAGCCTTGGGAGCTGTTTCCACTTGGGCAGTAATCTGTGAATGCTGTGTAAAACGCATCCAATTGTCTAAGGCCTGGGCCCCTCACCCATGAAATAAAGATATAAACTGTATCCAACAAGACAAATATAATGAAGCCATCATAAAAAAAGAGGCAGCTCTGGTATAAATTCTTGCTGGTGGAGCTGTATGTCTGCAAGGTGGATTATAGAAGTGCAGTTTGGAAGATTGAATGGCCCATAAACATTTTCATATTTCATTAGCCCATTAATGGATGGCCCTTTTTCCCCCCTATTTTTTTCCCTCTTGGACACACACTCACACACACACACACATGACTTTGCTGATTCTAAGCAGAAATTCCAGGAAGCTAATGAAAGCAGCTGATGAAACCTTTCCTGGGGCCTGTCCTGTTCTGGACTGTCCCAATTAATGCCCATGCTGCTCTCTGTCAAGATGCATTTTGCCTGTCCAGTTCCTGTTAATAGATCTCCCATAAGTGGCTGGATTGTAGAAACATCATAACTCAGTTTAATGCCACCAATAAAATTATCTCTGGACATCTGACCTGGATTCCAGTCAGCTCCTGGTCCATGGGGACCTGCTGTTTACCCTTTCTTTTCCTGATTTCAAACATTGTCTTAATTAGAAAATGAAGAGAAGATTGGCTGCAGAGGCATCTTCCACAGCATGTGTTCTTCATCCTGAGCACGGGGCCTGACTGGCCACCTTCCCCTGCAGGCTTTGCTCAGGTGGGGGCCCTGGATGGGCTGGGCTGGGCTGACCACCCCTAATTACCTTGCCATGTAAACCCACAACAGCTGTGCAGCGAGTGTGGGAGCTCACAGGCTGAGGGACTCTGTAGCATGGACTGCTCAGAAAATGGATGTACAGATGCTGGTGGTGAGCTGCCTCTGCACCTTGGTCTGCTCTGGAGCTTGGAGGGGGGTGGTCCCATGCTGCCAGGGTCCTGGAGTGTGTTGGGGGGGGGGGGGGGGGTTGTTTCTGGAGTGCTGTTGAGTTGTCCTTCCCTTTCCCTCATTGTCTAACTTCACAGCAGTGGGGGTTGTCCCTTGGTTTGTGATGTGGGTGGGTACTGGAGGCATTTGAGCATATGGTGGCCCAGGCAGGGCTGAAGTTCTGGTTTATTGGGCCTTCCACCCTGCACAAGCATTGTTTGGCAGTGCTCTGTGCCACCCTGCTCCAGCAGCAGCAGAGAGAACAGATGGGTGCCGTGCAGGGACCACGGGCACCTTGTGCAGGGGCTCCACACCCAGACGATCCCAGCCGCGGGGGGGGGACAAGCATGGCCCCAGCCTGCTCCTATCCTCTCCCTCTGTCCCTGGCAGATCCACTCGGACTCGGACGAGGGGGACGGCTCCATCAAGTACACGATCTCCGGGGAGGGCGCCGGGACCATCTTCCTCATCGATGAGATCACAGGGGACATCCACGCCACCGAGCGCCTGGACCGGGAGCAGAAAACCTTCTACACGCTGCGGGCGCAGGCCCGCGACCGGCAGACGGACCAGCTGCTGGAGCCCGAGTCCGAGTTCATCATCAAGGTGCAGGACATCAACGACAGCGAGCCGCGGTTCCTCGAGGGGCCCTACATCGGCAGCGTGGCCGAGCTCTCCCCCGTCGGTAGGTCGGGGTGGGAGGCGCCGGGCTGGGAAACCCTGAGTCTGCCTCACCCTGCAGCACCACCCGCAAGCAAATCCCAGGGATTCCAGCTGAGAGCATAGCTAGGGAGCCGAAAGGGAAAAGGAAATAAGGTGGCTTAAGGAAAACAAGTGAACAAATCCCCGGCGCTGATTGCCAGCCCGTGCTGAGCCCTCAGCCCTAAGCCGTGCCCTGAAGACAGCTCCCGGTGGTGCCAGCTGCCTGCTTGTGCCTTTACCCTGGCTCTGCACAGCCCCCTCGCTCACAAATGCTGGGGGGGGGTGGGGAGGGGATGACTAAACCCTTGCAGTGCTGAGGGGCTCGTGGCTGCTGGTGCTCAGATCAGGCAGAGTTGGTGGGGGTGGTCCTCCTCCTCTGGCTGCCTCTGTGCTGCTTTGCTGCTCCAGAGCCCTGTGGCTGGCCAGGCATCCCCTCATGCAACCCCACGCTGCCCTGCTGAGCCCCTCTCGCTGGCTGTCAGGAATTGTTGGCTGAGACTGGGGAATTCATGGGCCCTGTGACAGAAGTGTCACTTTGCCCTCTTACTGTCAGCCTGCCCATCCCCTTGCTACCAGACATCCTTTGAGTCACTGGTGCCCAGCCTCACTGAGGGCTAGGCAGGGACAAGTGGCACAGCTGTGAGTCCATCCCCCAAGATGCTGGAGCAGGGCAGTGAGCTTTGCAGGAGGGGTACAGGGAGGTGATACTTCTGGTACAGGGAGATGATACGTGGGCTCAGTGTTGTTGCTGGCTGATGCACAGCCCAGGCAGAGTGAGTGCCCTGGGGCACTGCCCAGAGCCACGCTGCTTCCACCCACGTCGGGCTCTCCCCGTTGCCTGGCCGGAGCGTGCAGCAGCCCGAGTGTGCCAGCGTGTGCTGCGGGCAGGGAGCCATCAATCACTGCTCTCCAAAAGGCTGCAGGTAGAAGAGAGCCTGCAAAAGACTGACTGGCATCAGAGATAAGGCAGGTCCCCAGCACTGAGTCAGCAAGGGGGAGAGTGACAGTGCCAAGAAGGCAGTGAGCTCTGAGGTGGGGAGCCCCTGGGGCTGGGGAGCAGGGCTGAGCAGCACTGGGGGGGGTGGCGGTCAGCAGATCAGGAGAGCCGAGCCACTGGGTCCAGAGGTGCTCCTGCAGTGGAGATGCATCCTGTGAGGCGAGCGCAGGGGATGGTGCTTACGTCTGTGCTGCCTCAGGACAGAGCTCTGCCTCTCCGTGGTTGATGTGCAGCATATTGGGAGGCTGCATGGCCTCCAGCAGCTACAGATGTGCCAGAGCTGCCCACACCAGAGGAGCTGCTGCTGCCTGGATGTCTGCTGTGGAACGCAGAACAGGCTGTGCCGAGGCACCTCAGGCTCTCCTTCCTCTTCCACGTACCTGTGCAATCCTTTCCCGAGTCGGAGTGACCCTTTGAACTGCAGCCCTGCGCTCCCGAGCAGGAGCACACGGGCAGCAGAGTAGGAGGCATCGTGTTCCCAAAGGGTAGAAGGGAGTTAAATTAATTTATTTTGCTTGAACAACATTTACAAAGGCAGGAATTCTCGACTGTGAGCCTTAGACAAGGATCCCGGTTCCTTTGAAAAGCACTGACAATTACGGAGCCGCCTGATCAGGCTGATGGGAACAAGGCATATCAAAGGAGACAGTTTCTATGCGGATTTGCAGATCAGAGGGAGAAAGAAACATGGTTTCACAACATGAAAGGAGGCGATTCCTGCAAATTAAAACACTCAGAACTTTAAAAGAGCGGGGCTGTGAAGGGCGTGGGCTGTGCTCCCGAGCCGCACGCCCAGGAGGGGAGCTGGAGCCAAGAGCCTGCTGCTCCTTTCCCAGGCGGGTGCCTGCCTGCTTGTGGCAGCCCCGGAGCTAGGCTGCAGCCTGGCCACCGCAGGGAGCCTACGGCCTGCTGCTCCGTGGCAGCCTCACCCTCGGATGGCTCAGCTGACAGCGCAGGGAGAGCCTCACACTGCGTCCTCAGGTGGTACTGCCGCATGGGCCCTCACGGGGTGAAGGCAGCGCTGGAGGGTACCCACGTGGGGCTGCCACAAGTCCCCAGCTCCCTGCCTGTTCTCCCTTGGCTTCCCAGGGCTTTGCTCAGGTGCAGGCAGCAGAGGGGACAGGATGAACACGTCCTGTGAAAGTGTAAATAAGCAAGCCTGAGAAGTAGCTTTTGTCTCAACCCTCTGGGGCTCAGCAGCTGCTCTGCTCCTCCACTGTGGTCCTGGTGTGGGCACAGAGGGAGATGGACCTGTCATGTGAGGTTCAGCCCCTGCCACTATAGGAAGGGTTGAGGGTGCAGGACATGGGATGCTGCCTGGGACAGGGAGGTGAAGTTCAGGAGTTTCTTGTGGGAAATACCCTGGCAGGCCCTGGCTGTGGGGGAGTGCCCCTTTTGTGGTGTGGAGGCCAGGTGCAGCTGCAGCTGACAGCACTGTTTGCTGTCTCTGAGCTGGACAGGTCATCCCCCCTAGACCTGGAAGGTGTTCTTGTGAGAGTGAATGGGGATCATGGCTTGCTGCCTTCCTGAGTGTGGATGGAGATGCTGTGCTTGGCTGTGCTGGCCAAGCAGAGGCAAGAAGGCTGAGCAGCTTGAGGAGAGCCTGGGCTGCTCATTGATACATCAAGATCAAGGTCAGTGCCTGGGGACCTGCTGGTGGATATGGCTCCACTGGCTCCACTGGGGGTACAGCTATGCTTTCTGCCAGGGAAGGGGCTGGCATGGAGCTGTTCATTCCCTGTCTCTGCTGCTTTGGCATGGAGCTGTTCATTCCCTGTCTCTGCTGCTTTGACAGCCTCTGCTCTGTGCCCCAGACGGAGAAGTGAAAGGCAGCTTCCTCCTTCCTCCTCTCAGGCTCCTGCCTTCCCAGACCTCGCCTGGGGCTGTCCGGGTGGGTGGTTTTTCCTCTCCCAGCAGCTATTAGCTGCAGCTCTTCATTCCCTGCCAAAAGCACAGTCCCAGCTCCCAGAAGTGGGCACCTTCCCGGGGCATAAGGAGGAATAAAACAAATACGGTCAGATCCGCTCCGTGACAGCAGGAGCAGATCAAAGGACATTATTTGCATAATGAAGGAGTACTAATTGGGAGGCAAAGTCATTTGATTTCTCAGTGTCTAAGAGGGAATAACAAATGAGAGAGAGCTGCACAAGCTCACAGAGTAGCTGGGTTTGCAGCACACCTGCCCCTTGCTCTGGCCTGGGGCTGGGGCAGCATTTTGGTGGTGACAGCAATGTGCTGCTTGGAAATGGAAGAGTGAGGGTGGGCTAAAGGCCACTTGTTCCAGGGTCTCATCTTGACAGCGGCCTAAGTGGATGTCTGAGGAGGAGGAGGGACAGCACATGATGCTCCTCTTAATACTCCCCCAGCCAGCAACCAGTTTCAGCTTGGGGATTTCTTCAGCTGGTCTCTGTGAGTGTAGTGAACTTCAGGGTCTGTCTTCCGTGGGCTCATCCAGACTGCCTGCAAACCTCTGCAAAGGGAACTGGGTTGCTGCTCCAATCTGATGGATCAAAACTGTCAGGTGCAAGATGGTTGGGAAGGTAAGGTCAGAATCTGGGATCTGTAAAGGGGCAGAGGTTTGTGCTTGGAGCCTGGGAACTGCAGGAGCTTCAGCTTATAACAGATGCTAAAATTAGCATCTGGTCCCTTGATGGAGTCCCTGGGGTCTGCTTAACACTGGTCTGCTGCACACAGGCATGAGCACAAACCCAGCACAGTGTCTCCTGCAAGACAACCTTGTTGCTTGCACAGAGTGGGTGTTGCAGCCCAGAGCTCACCTCTGGGTTGTTTGGGGAGCATGCAGAGCCTGGGGGGAGGGACACACTGAGAAACATGCATCTTCTCTCCAGGACATCACTCTTCCCCGGGTGCCTTTTGCTCTCCTTATTTCTCTGTGTAGCACCAAGTCCAGATTAGAGACGATTTGGCTGCACAGACAGAAACGTGGGGTCAAGCCCTGGCTCTGGCACAAAGCTGGCTGAATGCAGAAGTGATTATTGTGAAGAGAAATTGTTTAATCTCCCAGCTGGAAGCAGAGAAAAATAACATGCAGCCAGAACACTTGCAGGCAGTGAGCTCTTTTCCTTGATAGGAAGTGCTCAAAACACTTGCTGGGCCCCTGCCTGCTGGTCCTCAGTGAGACCACCCCTTCCACACAGCACTATTGGTCATGGTGCAGCCTCCAAGCCCTCTGCCCTGCACACCTGAGCACCTGCAATGCTCTCTCATCCAGTCAGCATGTGCTAAGCCCCTCAGGGAACCTCTGCCCCCTTAATGCTTTGGTTTGCTCCCCAAGACACCACATTTGCCAGCTTGGGGCCATGGGCTGGGAGGCCTTGTGCAATGGGTTTCTCTGGCCAGCCACCCCAAAGAATGTTTCACCAGCTGTGTTTTTGAGTGATTCCACCCTAGGCAGGTCAGCTCCCTCAGGCTGGTCCTGCAGGGTGTGAGGGCTCTGCAGTGAATCTCCTCTGGGTTGGATTTGGCTTTCTACCAAGTCAGGATGTTCCTGAGATTGCAAAAGAAGCTCAATTCTGCTCCAGTAATTTTTAAGCTCCTCTAGTTTATTTTTTTCCCCCTGGTGCCCTGCCTGCTTGCTTCTGGGGTGCATCAGCCGCTGCATGTGTTGGGGCATGCTGTAAACCAGGTTGTTTATAAAATCTCAGCTGCCCTCCCAGCAGCCAGGGCCCTGTGATGGGAGTGCTGCACTCTGGCATCAGTCCAGGGTGTGTGGCTTTGCATGACAAAGCATTCCTCAGGGTCCTTTATATTCTGCAGGGCTGAAATGACCATGTGCTGTCCTGGAGCAAGCCAGGTCTGCACAGGAAGGTGCTCTAAGACTGAGGAGTTGTTCTCCGAGCTCAGGCTGAGCTGGAGGTGCAGCTGGCAGCCCCAGAGCTGGTCTGGAGAGTGGCTGGAGGCTCTGACCTCCAGCAGGTGAAGAGGTGAAGACTGCTGTGAGGAGGAGCTGTCAGATTCATCAGGTCTTGGCTTTAGCTGTTGCCTATTTACCTCTTGCAGGCCTGGAGCCTGGCTGTGCTTCTGTCTCTGGGGCAGTGCCAGGTCCTGCCAGCTTGCTTGTGGATTCTGAGCAGGGCATCTTTGCTCTTGGATGTGTTTGGAGCTTAGCTAAATGTGACTGGAGTGAGTGACACATACTGAGTGGTCTGAGGCCATCAGCCTCACATGGCACCTCCCAGGATCACTGACCCTGTCCCAGAGGCTCTGGGTCCTATGGCAGTGGTGGTGACAGGTGCCAGGACACGTCTGCAATGGTATTCCAGAGGTGCTCTGCAGAGCCTTATCCATCCAGACCAAGGCAGTTGGGGCTGAGCAGCTCAGGGTAGCCTTGAGCACCTTGTGCTGCAGTGGGGGGCAGCTGTGCTGGGCTGCTCTGTGCCCATGGCTGCAGTGGGAAATGGCTCCCCTGGCATCGCCAGGCACTGTTTGGAGCTGGGTGCCAGCAGCCCCTCTCGGTGCTGCCAGTGCCAGCTGGGCACAGCAGACAGGGTTAATCTCCATGGCCTGCCAGAGTCAAGGGCTGGCTCATGTCCCTGGCAGGTCTCCAGAGTGGCTCAGGATGCTGAGTGGGGACAGCCCAGGCAGGGCCCTTGGAGGATGGCCGGCAGCCAGGGGCTGCATTCCCTCCCACAGCCAGCCCTGGGTGGGCACAGATCTCCTTCCCACTGGGCCTGGGCACTGATGCAGTGTTGCAATGGTGAGGTGAAAACCAGAGCACGAGTGTGGCTGTGTCTGAGGGGGATGGAGCAGCAGGTGGGTGCTGGCACCAAGGGAATGCACCTGGGGAGAAGCTCCATGAGATGCAGAGCCTGATGCAAACTTTCAGTGGCTAGCCCCAGTCTAATGGTCACTGGGCTGGCACCTGTGGGGTGTCAGCACTGAGGTGGCACAGAGGGCTGTGGGGTTGTCCTGAGGACACCTGCTCTGCCTGCATGCAGTCCTGACACAGGTTGTACTGCACACAGGGCCAGGCAGGCAGAGCAGGTGTCCTCAGGACTCTGGTGGGCTCCCTTCACCCCTGAGGTGCCTGGGCAAGGGCAGGTGGCTCTTGGAGTGTGGGATGCCTGTGCAGGCTCAGCATGTTCTGCCTGTGGTGCTGATGGGTGCAGGAGTGGGTGCCACTGTGGCACTGGATGTGGGCTTTCAGCTTGCTTGCTGCCAGGCTGGGAAGAGCATCTAGCAGAGCCTCCCTGCTGCAGCTTGGAGAGGGATGCTTGGAGGCCCCGGTGTGTGAGCTTACCTTGTCTGATCCCTTCTCTGCTTTCTGATCAGAGGCTTCCCAAGGGAACACCCAAGGGTGCCCAAGGGGCTGTGCAGTGCAGGTGCTGACGTGGGGGTGGTCTGCCTTGGCTCATAGCTGGTGGAAGAGCTGTGTGAGGGCAGCAGGGGCAGGAGGAGGTGGGACAGACCCTTCCAGGGAAATGCAGGACTTGTATTTCTTAAGCAGTTGTTTGGAAGGCAGGGAGCTGCTGTGGCTGTGCCTGGCAGGGGTGCACCACAACTTCACTGGGGACAGCAAAGCATCAATAAGTTGACTCAAACTAGCTTGTTGCTGAAGAGCAGTGAGGGGGATTCTTCTGTTATCAGCAGAGCTGCAGCCAGGGAGAATGAAAAGCAACCATGGTAACTGCTCATTTTCTTCAGGGAGCAACCTTTCCAGCAGATGAGAATTGAACTGGACTGGGGGAGCCTGTGCATGCCAGCTGCTCACTGCAGCATTGCTATCTCCACTGCCTCATCTCCTGCCTGAGTCCAGGCCAGGCTGGTGCAGAAGCATCCTGGCTTGCCTGCAAGCTATGGGCTTGTAGTCCCCTGACAAGGGAGGAGGGAAGGCACCAGGGTCTGAAGCTCCTCGTCCTCCATTTGGATGGCTCCAGCTCCATTTCTCCCTGCTGTGTCATGGGAACAAAGGCTGCTTCTGATTTGTGTGTGCCTCTGGTCCTCTCAGCTCTCCTTTCTCAGAGGTGTCCGTGGGTAGGATCAGGTTTCTCCTGCTTCCTCCCTCTGTTGTCTCTAGATCTCAGCCCCTTTGCTCCCAGCTGCAATTCTCATGTCCTGGGTCCTGCTTTTGTCAAATTGAACATGATGTCAAATTAAAGCCATCACAGGGACAGTTGGAGTGAAGCACCCAGTTTAATGAGGCACTGTTGAAAATCAATAACTTAATTGCAGACATTTGATGGACTTTTATCCTATTTATAGTCCTCCTGCCTTGCTACGTGTAGAGCATGAGGATGTGCTGCTGTGTCTGGCTCTGGGCAAGTGAAAGCTTCTCCTCTCCCATGGCTGTCGCCCCTGTGCAGGTCTGCAGCAGAGATGTGGTGCTGCAGGGTGGATCAGGCCCTGGCAGGGAAGTCCCTCTACAGGCTGGAGGTTACCAGGTTGCTCATCGTTGGCAGGAAAGGGGCAGCTAACGCTGATAAAGTCTCCTCCCCAGCTCCTCCTCAGGTGGTCCTGCTGGAAGAAAAGGCCTCAGTTGTTCAGCCCTGTGATCTGGAGCAGGCGTCCAGTCTAGACAGCAGCCCCGAGACAGCCCAAGGCCCTGTCCCTCCTGCTGCTCTGCAGGACAGGAGGGGCATTTGGGGTCCTGGCTCTCAGGCTTTTGTGGGCAGGCAGTGCTGCATTTGCACCCAGCCCTTCTCTTGTTCACCACCATGTGCAAGGGATGAGCGCTGGCCTCTGCTTTCACGTTCCTCCTGGCCCTGAGGTTTCTGTTTCTTGTCTCTCCTCCTCCTCCACGACTTTTGCAGGCACCTCAGTGATGCAGGTGATGGCATCTGACGCCGATGACCCCACCTATGGGAGCAGTGCCCGGGTAGTCTACAGCGTGCTGGAGGGGGAGCAGCACTTCACCGTGGACAGCAAAACAGGTGAGCAGCACCCAGGGGGCCGGGGCACGGGGAGAGAGAGCAGCCAGGACACGGGGAGAGCAGCAGAGCAGCCAGCGCCGTGTGCCTGGCACCGTGTGCCCTGCGCCCGGTGCCCCCTCGGTGTGCGGCCGGGTGCCAGCAGGTCTGTGCCCCCACGCTGGCCGTTGATGTTGTGCCGTGTTGCTGGGTGTGGAGAGGAAGCTCGGCAGCCCTGCAGGCTGCTGCCCGACTCCAGGCAGGCAGCAGCATGGAGCAAGCCTGGCAGCTGCCAGCCCAGCGTGTCCTGCTTCGGCTGGCACTGGCCAGAGCCCCTCTGTGCCCTCTGCACAGGGCACCTCAAACCTCAGCTCGGAAAGTTTCAGGGCTGCCCAGGCTGCACTGTTGTATTGCCAGGGCTGTGATTAAAGGTAACACATTAAATTAAGGATTGGTTTATAAATGTTCTATTAATATTTAATGAAAGAACAGTAGAAGCTGCTCCCTTCCTTAATAACTTATAATGGAGTCTGTAGTAAAAGGCCTCTGTAATAAATCCCCAGCAGATGATGCTCTGGCATACTGGTTAGAGCAGCCCATAACCAGGAGATGTTGGGGGTATATATTCTCCTTGCCTCCCAGGAGTGTGACTCTCATTACCCTTAATGGGAGCCTTGCAAGCTTTCCGAGGAGGGAGAACACTCAAATGCTAATCAGGGGTATTTAAGGCACAAAGCATGCAGTAAAGCACCCAGGTTTAATGACAAACTGTCAAAGGATGAGCGGGCTGGGTAGCTGCAGCTCCTGCTGGAAAGCTGCGTGACAAAGTCCCCTCCTCTGTCACCGAGCCACAGTGACCCAGGCTGTGACCATCGGCGGCACTGGCGTGCCAGGCGTGCCAGGCTGACCCGTGTCGATGCTGGTTGATGCTTCCTTCGTGTCAGGCAGTGGAATCTGCTCTGGTGTAAGGAGAGTGTAAGGAAGGTGTCTGAGCCTCTGCATGGAACCGTTGCACCTCCTGGAAACCGCTCTGGGCTGCTAGCCCCAGCTGTGTGCCCAGCCCTGGCTGCCCTCGGGGGATAGCTCAGGTTCGGTAGCTCCTGCGAGCAGGGGATGTGGCGGCAAATGCTGGTGTCCAGACAGAGGCTGGAGCGGTGGGGAGGGTGTGCAAGAAGCAGCTTGGGGCTGCCACCACTCCTGGCCCAGCAGGTGCTGCACCTGGGCTTGCTGCTCTCCCAGGTTTGCTTTGTTCTCCTGGGGGCAGGGACATGGATGGGCAATGGCACGAACACAGAGCTCAGGTGCATGTGAGGTGCTGTTGATCTGAGGCAGCTCTGTGGCAGCAGCAGCCTGGCTGCTCGAGTGGAGAGGGAGCACTGGGAAGCAAAACGCACAAGCCAGGACGTGCAGAGGCTCAGCCTCCCACAACAACACTAATGCTCTGTATTAAGGCATAAAGTAAGATATGCCCAGTGGGACTGTGGTGAGAATTAATGTCACTCTGGGAATCCAAGCTCCTGGATTCCTTGCCTTTTGGTGTCTTAATTCTCAGGCTGGCTGCCTCAGACTCTGGGGCAGGGGTAGGGGTGGGGGGAAGGGGATGATTTACTGTTCTGCTTGCTCATGATAAAAGCAAACTGCTGACAGCCTGCAAAGAGTCCTCGGCTCCTCGCCCCCCCCTGAGCATGTCACCTTCCAGAATAGCTGTCACTGGCCCTGGTGCTGACTCTGGTGCTGATGTCTGATCTGCGAACGGCTCTTGGCAGCTGCCTCACCTGGGCTCCAGGAGTGTGCAGCTCTGCCCTTCAGCCACTTAGATGCAGGTCAGTCTGTCCTGCCCCACTGTGTCCGTGTGCCCAGCGTGGGCTCTGTGCCCTGTGTCAGTGCCAGCCCATGTGGACCCGCTGCTGAGGACAGAGGTGTGTGAGGACTGGTGGTGCCAAGGGGACCTTGTTTCATTGTGCCCTGCTGAGGACAGAGGTGTGTGAGGACTGGTGGTGCCAAGGGGACCTTGTTTCATTGTGCACTGCTGAGGACAGAGGTGTGTGAGGACTGGTGGTGCCAAGGGGACCTTGTTTCATTGTGCACTGCTGAGGACAGAGGTGTGTGAGGACTGGTGGTGCCAAGGGGACCTTGTTTCATCCTCTCTCTTTGGTACTGGCTAGGAGCCAGCACATCCACCCAAGCAAATCCCATCCTGCTCCCACTCTGCTCTTGAACAGGTTTTTTAGTGCTCCACATGGGACTCCTGCTCTGATTGCTCTGGGTGGCCCTGCTCCTGCCCTGAGCATAAGACTTAATTATCCGTAGCAGCAGCATAACTCTGGGAGCCACCATTGTTATTAATGGCCATAAAAAGAACCATAAAACCCTGGCATGTTACATTTCTTATAATCTATGGTAATGAGGAGCAATTTGTTTCACCTTTTTGGTTTTGACCTCCTCCTCTGCCTCTGCAGGTCCCTCTGTGGCCGTGCTCCCCTGCACCCCATGTAAGCAGGGGGTTCTCTCCCCTCCCTGCCTTCCCAACCAGCTCCCTTTGCACTGTCCCTCACAGCGTGGGTGCTGCAGCTACAAGTGTGGTTTGCACACCTGAGGGCAGGATGTGGACCATGTGGAGGTGGCTTTGTCTGTTTCCTGCTCTCAGGTGTTACTGGCTGTGGTATTCAGCTGGGATTTTGGATTTGGTGGGCCTCCCAAAGGCAGAGCCAAGCTGTCTGGGTGCCATGCTCTGCCACAGCCAGTGAGCCCTGGATTCCCACAGTGTCTCAGACCTCTTTTTGGAGGGAGATGAGTGACTCAGGAGGCTGATTGAAAAGCAGTCTGGCATTTATGGTCATTTAAAGCAGCTCCTGAGCTCTAGAGCTTCTCTCCCAATGTGGAGACAGTTGGTGAGAGCTTAGGGGTACCTGTGCCAGGGAGGGCAGGACAAGAAATATTGGCCTGTTGGGATGAAGGTGGTGGTTATCTGTGTGCAGTCATTCCATCCTTACCTGCCAGCCTTGCCCTGCTTAGAAGCTGACCACAGCCCTAGTGCTGGGGTAGAAAGGGCAGAGTGGGGGAGCAGCTGCTGCTGGGAGCTCGCTGCACTGGAAGAGCTGTGGGGTTGGGCTGGTGGTGGGAGGCAGAAGCTGCTCCTCTGCTGCTCTTGCCAGTTTGTTAGAAATGCTGCTCACAGATCCTGGGGGGAGTGTGGCTGTGTGCACTCATGGGTTTCTGGAGGGCTGTGCCCCATCCCAGCAGCTGGTTCACCAGACCTGTGCACAGGGATGAGGACTCTGAGCATGGTGAGGAGTCTGCAGGGAAGTGACACCTCTTGAAGGGGATGGCTCTTGTTAGCAGAGCTGAACGATTGCAAGCCCTTTCCAGAGCCTAGTGCACAAACCTCAGCTGGTTTGGGACCTCCTGAGGCTACAGCCATGGGGACTGCTGCACAGCTTCCTGGCTTTGGGCTTTGTGGCATGGAGCACTCTTGACTCCAGCTGGAAGGTGGCTTGTCTGGAGGGTCTCTGAGGATGTGGATATCAGAGCCTGTAGTGATGGGATTCCTGCAAGGTACTTACCTGCTGAGTGCTTTGTCCTGCTTTGTTTTCATGACCCAAAGAGTGTCTGCTGTTTGAGCAGGTTGGATGGCATTTATGTGGTGCTCTAAGTGTCCCTTTGCCTGGTAATTTCACTGATTCATCTGGCTCATGCTGGAAGGCTCCATGTGCCTGGTACCAGCAGGTGTGCCATGGTGTGTCTGTATCATTCAGCTCCAACAGCTGCTGACAAGAGCTGGGGAGATGAGCCTGAGCTGAAGGTTGTTCTTGCTTGGTTAGCAGTGTCTGGGAAGGATGAAGTTTGGCAGTTGTTCTGGCTGGGAAAGGAGGAGATGACAGCAAGGACTCTCTCATGTTCTACACAGCCCTGGAGGTCTCTGCCTCTTCTGTCTCTGCATCCTGAGAACAGGCTCTGCCACCATCACTTGCTGCTGCTTTTGCAGAGGCTCTGGGGCTCAGGGTTTGGGACCAGGGGCTGTCCTGGCTCGAGGAGACGGAACCATGCAAGCTTGCTGCTGGTGGGTGTTTAAGGCAGCAACTGTAGTGTCATGTGCAAGGAATTGGTGTTGGAGTATGTTTGGAGACCCTGATTTTCCAAGGCCACTAGCAAATGGGCAGTGGTGCCTCAGCCTGACAGACAAACCCAGCCTGACACTTGTGGGAGCAGCCTGGAGCAGCTCATCAGATCCAGGGCGAGTAGCTTGCTCAGTGACTGTCCTGCTGGGGCTCCTAGGGCATGGGGCAGCTCACCTGCACCAGACCTCACTTGTCCATGCTGGACCAACAGCAGCACCTTGGCAGGAGGTGGCTTCTGCTCAGTCTGCACACCTGAGCCAGGCAGGGGCTTTGCCTGCCTCGTGCCTTTGGAAGCACCAGAGCCAGCTGGGGCCATTTGCCTGCTCTGCACGTGCCAAGCGGCCTGGACTTGCTCCTTGCTGGGATGAGTGACCTTGGAGGTGTTCTGGGAAGCGCCTGAGCACTCCCTCCCCATCCTGCCTGGTGTATTGTGAGCTGTATCACTGCAAGCAGCTCAGTGAAGTCATTACTGCCTCAGTGAATGCAGGAGCTTCTTCCCTCTCATCCCAATTCATCACTATTGTGCTGACATGAATCATTTTCATTATAAAACGCTTCAGACCCTGTTAATTAACAGAATTGCTTAAACTTCACTGAGCTACTGCATGCCCAGAAATAACAGTTGGTATTCACAGTGGAGTGGCAGGAGAGGGCCATCTGCACGACCAGCTGAGGCCAGCCCAGTGCAGCCCTGGGTGCTGTGCAGGGCCAGATCTGCTCATGTGGGAGGTTCCAGCTCTCCTGGGACGTGTGCCTGGAGGCACCTTGGTCACCCCCTTCTGGCCCCCTCGGATGGGGGTGGGGGTGGGGCTCCTGGCCAAATGGCTTCCTCTGAGCAGACCCAGGATGAGCAAGGCAGCTGGTGCAGACCCTGGCCCCCACCCTGCCTTGCCGTGCAGGGGCTGGGATGCTCCCCAGCAGAAACTCTGCAGTGCTCCATGCTACATCTCAGCTGCACACCCACCAGGAGCGTGGCCCCTGGCAATCGAGGGACAGGGGGGGCTGAGAGTTACCCAAGTGATGCTGGAAGTGCTGCAGAGCTGGTGGGTGAGACACAGCCTCCTCTCCAGACGCTGGGGCTGAAGGCAGTGGGAGCCCAGGTAACTAAGGAACTGAAATGACAGAGGGACAAGGGAAGCTGGGTGCAGTTATGCCTGCCCATGAGGCCTGGGGTGCTGCAGGGATCTGAGACAGTCGTTATGCCTTTGTAATAAATCCCAACAGGGGTAATTGTTGGCATAATTGCTGGTTTCAGAAAACAAGGAGGGATAAATGTCTTCAGAGCCTGCAGAACAGCCTTGCCAGCTCCTGCTGAACTCATAATGTCATGCAAAGGTGTAAGTGGGGAGGATTTCATCCTTCCAGCTCAGTGGCATTTCTGACTGCCTTTGGGCCACAGCACCAGCGACTCCTTGGCGTGAGCTGTCCACCCACAGCCTTTGTCAGGAGATGCACTGGGTCGTGGCAGGCACAGAAGAGGGAAACTCTGGCAACCTGCTGGCTGTGGAGGGCTGATGCCTGGAAGCATTGGGCTGTGTCCCTGAAGCCACATCTTGTCTCCTTGCAGCCTGCTGGTTCCCAGCTCACCCCTCCCCGCACTCAGCTTGTGCTGAAGGCTTCCCAGAATCATCTGCCTGGAGCCAGGTGCCTGGATGGCTGTGGTGCTCTGTGCTGCCTGCTTTCCCCCATGCCTGCAAATGTCTTGCAAGCTGCTGAGAGCAACTGGATGGTTCTCTGCTGTTGGCTTGGCAAGGGGGGAGCTCCTTGTTCCCTCTAGGTCAGGCCCCCCTCTCTAGGGACCCCCACCACACAGCCAGGATGAGTGGTAAGACAAAAGAAAGCTGGATTTGGCAGCTCACAGGAGGAGGAGGAGGAGGAGGTAAAGCCAGTTAATAGCTAACAGAAAAGCCTGGAAGAGAAAGCAATTACAAAAACATAATGTCTGAGTCTGTGGGAATGCTAAACTGAGCTGGAGGGGATTTGGAGCTGGTTCTTAACTGTCCTGGGGTGTTGCTGGCATGGTGGCATGGGGAGTGTGCCACTCATGTCCTTGTATGCATGTTTGCTCCCCTCTGTGCCCCTGGTGCCACCTCAGGGCAGAGTCATTTCTTTCTTCTCTGTTTCCATGTGAATGAAACCCTGCTGTGGGGGGAGTCCTTGCTTCTGCTGTCAGCATGCTCTGGGGTTTACTGCTCTGTCTTTTGCCTTGCATCCCTGTCTTTTCCACTCCTGGTCATTCCCACCAAGCCTAGCTGGCTACTGGAGACCTATAAACACTTGTTCTTGAGAGACTTCATTTCACAGATGCACACAGATCCTGCAGAGCTTTGTGGTGTCCAGGTGCCCAGGCCCTGACACAGAGCCATGTGCATCACCTGTGCTCCTTAACTTCCAGGGACACTTGAAAATGAGGGAGCTTGGGGAGATAGATTGTCCCTCCTCCTGTTCCAGAAGGGACAGGAGGGCCCTCCAGGCAGCTGTGAAATGGAGCTTGGGCTGGAGCAGCTATGCTCTGCAGGGATGCTGTGGCCAGCCAGGCTCCTGCCCAAGCAGATAAGGATAAGTGGGGCTGCTGCAGATCTGTGCTGCAGGGGTTTGGTGACTCAGCCTGGGAAGTTTCAGAGCCAGTCTCTGAAAACCTTGAGGCTGGCCCCAGTGCAGCCCCTGCATGAGAGCTTTCACTCCTGTGCCTCTGGCCCCCACCAACCCTTCACCCAGCCCCTGGCCTCCCTGGAGAGAAGAAGAGAGCTGGAGTTTAACCCTGTGAGAGCTGCTGGCAGCCCTCTGTGGGAGCAGCAGTCAAGGACCTTCCAGGCACAGCACGCCTGGCAATCAGCTGCAGAGACTTGCCAGGACCATGCTGGGCTTGTGGCCATTCCTGGGCTTCAAGGGTGTTTTCAGGGCCACCTCCAGGGCTGGTTCACTTCAGGTGGTTCCCTTTGCACCCCTTGGTCAGCTGCAAAGGGCTTCTCTCCCCCTCACACTGGGACCCAGCAGATGCTGGTTGGCTGCCCTTGCCACAGGAGCATGCTGCTGGCACCAACAGCACCTTGGGCTGGGTTAAGAAGAGCTGAGGGAGGTGACCTGTCCCTTCTGCTCAGCACTGGTGAGATGATCTGAGTGCTGTCTGGCTCTGGGCTGCCAGCTCTGAGGGACATGGGCATGCTGGGGTGAGCTCAGGGATGGGCCATGAGGCTCGGTGAGGTTCTGGAGCATCTGCCACATGCAGACAGTCTGGGAGCTCTTAGCTGGTCCTGTACAGAGCCAGGGCTTGGAGGAGCAAACCTCCAGCAGCTGCTCCCAGCCTCAGCTCGTTTGCCCCTGCAGATCTCTGCGACCTGCCTGTGCTCCTCGTTCCCAGGTGTGATCCGGACGGCCGTGGCTGACCTGGACCGCGAGACGCAGGACCGGTACGAGGTGGTGATCCGTGCCACGGACATGGCAGGGCAGCTGGGCGGCCTCTCCGGCTCCACCACGGTCACCATCGTGGTCACTGACGTCAATGACAACCCCCCACGCTTCCCCCAGAGTGAGTCATGGCAGCAGTGAGGGTGAGCACTGCCCTTTGGGCCTGGCCCCGGCCCCTCGCGGGTGGCGGGAGCGATGCTCAGCCCTCAGCACAGCCTGGCACACGTCTGCCCAGCTGCTCGTGCCACCTGCAGGCTGGCAGCACCGAGGTACTACAGCACACAGCTCCTTTGCCTGGGTGTGGATGCATCCCTGCCAGGCAGCGTGACAGCAGCAGCTGCCTTGGCTGCTCCATGCTCCGGGTGCCAGCCCGGGGAGACCGCAGGCTTGGTGCTTTCCTGAGCCCTCTCTGAGCAGTGCTGGGGGGAGCAGCCTTGTCCTGCTGCTCTCCCCTAGGAGTTCAGGCAGGGACTCGGCTGCTGGTACCTCCTGGCTGCTGCACAGAGCCTGTGCAGTGTGAGGCATGGTGACACTGCCCAGCTCAGAGACCAAAGCTTTGTCCCAGGACAGCTCTGTTCTCCACGTCACTGCTAGTGACCTGTGGCTCCTGTTGTGTCTGGTCTGGGACCCTCCTCGGGCATGGGGAGGAGGTGACACCTCCTGAAGAGAGGGGCAGTGCCTTTGCTGCAGTGCAGAGACCAGCTGCAGGGGCTGGCAAAGCAGAAGAGGAGCTGAAGCTGGAGGAGGCTCAGCTCTTCAGCTGCATCTGCTAGAAACTGGAAATGGCAAAGTCTGCAAAGGGTCTGAGAACACTGACAGCAGGGCAGCAGCCAAACAGAAAGCAGCCTTGGAGTCCCCTGGCACCACGAAACATTGCTGCATTCTGGACCATGGACAATGGCAGGGTTAGGGCAGGCCTCACAGTCTGATGCTGTCCCCAGGGAGATCTGTGAAGGCTGTGCAAGAATGGAAGGGGTTCAAAGGCAGAAGCTCTGACCCTGGCACCTTTTCCTCCTGCAGAGATGTATCAGTTCAGCGTTGTGGAAACCGCCCCTGTGGGCACTGCCATCGGGAGGGTGAAGGCAGAGGACTCTGACGTGGGGGAGAACACAGACATGACCTACCAGGTGAAGGATGAGGAGGGGATGGAGATGTTCAGGGTCACCACGGACAGCGACACCCAAGAGGCTGTCATCATGGTACAGAAGGTGAGAGACGGCAGGACAGGGAGGGCACATCCCTCCGAGGGCCCTTTCCTCTGGGGACTTCTGCTGCTGCATTCCAGTTGAAATGAGAACTGCTCTGAGCACCGCTCTAGCAGCGGCAGTTGCATTGCTGTGCCTGCTGCAGGTGCAGGCCTGCCTCTGCTGCCTGGGTGGCAAAACACAGAGGGGAAAGGTTGAGAAGGAGCAGGAGCAGCAGCACTCTACTGAGGGCTGTGGAGAGGAGTGCTTACAGCCATTATTGATGGCTCCTGTTAGGGGAGAAATATGCTCACCTAATTCCTTACCTGACCAGCAGCACTTTGACAGAATCTGCTTTTGGTGGCAAAAACAATCAAGCAAACACTTGATGCAGGCAGGAAAGAGTGATGGCTCCCCGAGGCTGCTGCGTTCAGCTCTCCTCCCCTGGAGCAGTGAGAGCAGAGGGTGATGAATGCTCAGAGCCTGCTCGCTCCAGCACACAGCGTGCTGGCTTCCCACCGAGTCCTGCCTGCCCACACCCTGGACACCCTTCTGGGGGCCCTAGAGAGCCTGGGCTGGAGGCTGCTTCTTACTCTGCCCTCCTTGGTGTGGGTGCTGCCGATGGGAGGGCAGAGCAGAGTTCCCAGCCCCCTGTGGAGGCACTAGAGGGGAGGAGCAGGTGGCTGTGGTGTCTCTGAGGCTGCCAGGGAAGGAAGGGGCAGCAAGGGACTCCCGGGGCTGGGTATGATTAACCTTCTCCTCTTGTCCCAGCCTCTCGACTATGAGTCAAAGAAGGTGCACACCGTGGTGGTGGAGGCCCTCAACAAGTTCGTGGACCCACGGTTCGTGGACCTGGGCACCTTCCGGGACCAGACCATTGTGCGAGTCTCGGTGCTGGACGTCGACGAGCCCCCCGAGTTCCGACCCCCCTCCAACCTGATGGAGGTCCAGGAGGACGCCCACGTTGGCTCTGTCGTGGGGGTGGTCACAGCCCTGGACCCAGACACAGCAAACCATCCTGTCCGGTGAAGCTCTCCTCCTGCTTCCAGCCGCGGGCAAGGCGCGCGCGTGGCGGGGGGGCTTGCGGCTGGGGCAGAGGGGAGATGGGGGCGGAGGAGGAGGAGCAGTGAAGGTGGAGGTGACGAAGGTGGTGTCCTGTGGGACAGGTGCCCGGTGGGTGAGTGGCAGCCTCTGCACAGCACAGGCATCTCACACAGGTGACAGGGACGTCATGGCGGGCCATGGGCTCCTGGCAGGGCAGCGGCAGGGTGGTGCTTGCATGTCCTTGCTGCTGCCAGCGAGGCGTCTGCAGCGGTGCCTGACGCAGGCACCTACCTACAGGCAGCTACCAGCGCTGACAGGAGGGCAGCAATGAAGGGTGAGAGCTGAGGTGAGGCTTGGGGGTGCAGAGCCACAGCTCGGCTGTGTGCGTGCACGGGGATCAAAGATCAGAGCAGTTTATATTTGGGCAGGGGACTTAATCCAGGCCTAGCAGCTTATCTGCACAGGACATTTCCCATTTCCAATTAATTTGTGGCTAAAGAGATTGTTACCTTGTTAAATTGTTATTACCTAAGGCAACAAAGCAGCCTTCTGGCTCTGCCAACTGGCTGGAGTGGGGAGCAGTTGAGCTGGAAAGCTGCTGTGCAGAAAAATCCTCCATGTGTGGAAAATTTCCTTGAAATGTGTGTTCTGGTGCCAGGTGATGGCAGGGCTGCAGGCAGCGGCGGTGCCTTCGCCTCCCAGAGCCCTGCAGGCAGCCAGCCCTGCCCAGGCAGCTTCAAACTGGGGCACAGCAAGGGACTGGGATGTGGATGGAGGAGGATGTGGCCAGTCAGGTTTGGTTTGACGTCCCAGGGTGGCTGCTTGGGGTGCTGAGCTCCAGTGCTGTGCACCCATCGTGGGAAGGGCGCTGCTTCAAGGTGGAGCGAGGGCTACCTCCTGATCTTCATAGAGATGAAGATTGAGACGTTCAGGAAGCTCAGAGAGTGTTTTACACGTGGAAAGCTGCCAAGTGCAGATGCCTGGCAGGCAGCAGGGAGTGTCGTGTCACAAGGCTGGATACTGAAGGTTGTCTTTGGGGTGAATGTGAATGGAATCAGCCTTGGCACGCCAGGAACTCCCTACCGGAGCCTTGCACCATTCCAACTCTTCAGTGCTGTCTGTTGGACACTGTTCTCAAAGTGCCTCTGCTCACCTTGTCCTGGGGCTGCCCTCCCCATTTAGGCTGTGTCCAGTTTCTCTTTGTGGCCTGCCCTAAGCACGTGGCTGCTGGCTGGAGCTGCTGGGACGCGTGCAGGCTCCGGACACGTGGTGCGGCTGCTTTGGCGCTCCGCTGTTCCTAGCAGTGCTACGGAACACAGATTTGATTTTCTGATCTGTAATTGTAGGAAAGGTGCCTTGGGGACAGAACTATTCTCATCCTCCTTTTTTTTCCTCTTGTTCTTTGAGCTGCTTCCCTCTGGAGCCTGTTGCATTGTTTGCAGACAGAACAAAAGCTAGCCGTGGAGTCAGGCTTTCTACTGCTGTGCAGGAGGGACTAGGAGCAGAGAGAAGCAGATTCAAGTGCTCTGCAGGAGCAAGAGGGTTAGAGCCCAACCTCTGCTGTGCAAGTGTCTCTCTTCCAGCAAGCTTAGTGCCAGACAAGGCAATGCCTCATGCTTAGGCACGAGGGCCCAGCCAAGAGAACTCCCTGCTGCAGCTTGGGAATTGCAGTGTGCTCTCCCTTATCAGGCCTGATGCATTCAAATCCGTGTCCTCCCTCCAGCTACCCCTGGGCAGGGAGCTCATCCTGTGTCCCTCGTGCTCCCCTGTGGCATTTGGTCTCTACCCATCCACCTCTCCAGTCCCCTCTGTTCTAGCAGAGCCTGCTGCTGTGAGCAGTGGCAGCTCAGTCCCTGTCTGATGCCCCTTTGGTGCTTGCCCAGGCAGGGTGGGTGACCCTTCCTGGCCATCACAGCATGTACCAAGCGGAGGCTAAGGTCGTATTGGTCACACCGGTGTGGCACCGACACAGGAGGGAGGTGCTGCTGGATTTCTCCTGCTTTCCTGTCCTGGCTAGCCAGGTAATTTAATAAAATACTCTGCCACGTAGGCTGCTCACAGCTTCAAAGTGGTGCACAAACATTAATCCAAGCCTGCTGCAGCACCCTGCCAGGATGTGACACTCGCCCGTCAGCAGGAGCCGGCAGTAAGTCGCCTTGCATCTCAAGTGCACTGCTCCAAAATGCAGCCACAAGAAGCCAGCACTTGTACTTCACCTTTGATACATTAGAGAGCAACTGGGCTTGACAGCACAACCAGCATTTGATCCTCAGCTCCTTGAAGTTGATGTGAACCCTTTCAAGCTGCAGCAGTTCAGTGGATCCCTTTAACTTACTGATCCTTGTCTGCTGGAGGTGGAAGCGAAGATGTGGCTGTGCTGCTGCAGTGGCTGCTGCCTCCTGGACTCTGCTCTGTGTGCTGGCTGTGCCCTGTAAGTGGGGGAGAGCCACAACCTTCTGTTGTGATGAGATGCATTCTCCCCTTGAGGCAGGAGGGAACAAGGATTGCCAGAGACAGCAGAGCAGAATTCAGTTCTGTCAGCGTTTCCAGGTCCTGCTGACACCGGGCTGCCAATAACAAGGTTTGGGAAGTATTTTTAGCCAAATGGGAAAGGAGGTGCCCTTGGCTCTTTGTTTCCATCCCTAGGCCAGCACACAGAAGGCTGCACCATCCAGCCTGAAGCACTGGAGGCACCTTTCAGCTTGGCACTCCCCTCCCCTCCTGTGCTCCACTTGCTCATCCCACGTGGATGTGGTCGCTTGGGGTGAGAATGAATCCCTTCCAGATAAACCATGCTGGGACTCACAAAGTGACCTGTTTAAAGGTGTGAGGGTTGTGGGGGGCTGACTGCCCACTTCTCATCAGGCATCCCTGAGGCAGGGCTCACTGCCCCTCTCCTGGCTGTGTGTGGCTGTAGAGCCCCTGGCAGGGTTTGCCCAGGGAGGGAGGAAAGCTGGCACTCAGGGTGCCCAGGGAGCAGCCCCTGCTGTGGCTGCTTAGGGGGACAGACTCCCTCCAGAGTGATGCTGAGGGGCTGCCTGTGTCCTCAGGGGGAGCACAGAAACCCACCTGTACATGCAGGAAAAGCCTTTCCAAAGGACCAGAGCTTTTTATTTCATTCCATCCTTGTTTGCTGCTGAACAAAACCTGGAACCACTCTTTTTCTTTTTTTCCCCTTTTTTTTTTTTCTCCCCCCAGAAAGAATTTGGTTTCCAGTTGGCTTTTTGGCTTCAGCTGTACATTTCCTGGGTGCAGTGTGATTTTTCTCAGCTGAGCCATTGTGTGAGGTAGTACAGTGATAGACTGTCTCTGTGTGTGAGGCTGTTTGTATGGGAGCCTTTTGTTTTTCTCTCTGCAGTGGGAGCCTGTGCTCTGCTTGTGTGCATCCTAGGCTTTATCTGCTGTGGGAGGACAGTGCTTGGGATTTAAGGTTCTCAGAGATATTCTTGTTTGGCACTCACCAAATCCATGGGCACGTGTTGGACATGGGCATTTACAGGCTCCAACAGCACAGCAAGAACTACAACCTGCTTCCACACAAAAGAGAGGAAAGGAGAGGGGGGGGGGAAAAAACCCAAACACAACACAAACCCTTTCACACAGTGTTTGAAAAGCTCCCTGTTAACAAAACACATGGCAGAAAATGTGCTCCTCCTCGCTTTCAGGGGAGGGTGAAGGGAAACAGAACTGCTTGAGAAACGCACTCAGGAGAAAGCTGAGCACCCAGAAAGCTGTCGAAATTAAACAGTCACTTGTGACACCCAAACCAACAGGCAGTGCCAGCAGGAGGAGAGGGGAAGGGCTGACAAGGTCTGCATGCCAAGCAGAGCTGGGGACTGCAGTTCAGAGAGCAGGCACCAGCCAGCTGTAGGGGGAACCGAGCACACAGCCAGTCCCTGGAGCACCCAGGGATTCGTTGTTGCTTCTCCCCAGGTGAGAAGCACTGCTTGGCTCCGTGGGATGGCTGAGTATCACAGAACATTAGAGCTTGGAAGGGACCTCCAGAGATCATCAGGTCCAACCCTCCTGCCAAAGCAGGAGCGCCCAGGGCAGTCTGCACAGGAATGCATCCAGGGAGGTGGTGGAGTCACTGTCCCTGGAGGTGTTTCACAGGAGACAGGATGAGGCACTTGGTGCCATGGTTTAGTTGATAAGTGTTGGGTGTTAGATTGGCCTTGATGATCTCAAAGGTCTTTTCCAACCTACTCTATTGTAGTGGATTTTGACAGTCTCCAGAGAAGGAGACTCCACAACCTGTCTGGGCAGCCTGTTCCAGTGCTCCCTCACCCTCACTGGAAAGAAGTTTCTCCTCCTGTTGAGGTGAAATCTTCTATGTTCAAGCTTGAGCCAGTTGTTTCTTGTCTTATTACTGTGCAACACCAAAAAGAGATTGGCCTCCTCCCTTGACACCCACCCCTCAGATGATCAGATCCTCTCTGAGTCTTCTCCAGACTAAACAGCCCCCAGGGCTCTCAGTCTCTCTTCAGAGGGGAGTTGCTCAAGTCCCCTAATCATGCTCGTGGCTCTCCATTGGACTCTCTCCAGCAGTTCTCTGTCTGTCTTGAAGCCCAAAACTGGACACAGTATTCTAGGTGTGGTCTAACCAGGGCTGGGCTGCTAGAGGTGGAGAGGCTTGTGATGGACCATAGCTGGGAAAGGTCATACTGCACAAAATGCCTGAGCACAGCAGAGAGCTGCTGGTTCTGGCTGCTGTGGCACAGGGATAGGCATGAGCTCTTGGAAGGGGAGATTAGCGTTGTGTAGAGCAGGTTGATCAGAGCTCTGAGTGGGTCATGGCTTTGCAGGCAAGGATGGACATCCCTGTGCTCCCTCTGTCCTCAGATCCAATGCCAGCCTGGTGCTCCAGGGCCTCCACTGCACTTTGTGCAGAGGGAGAGCGTGGCCTGGCCAACTGCAGAGTCACAGCACCTAGAAGCAGGCTCAGCCCTGCTTTTGTGGCAAGCACAGGCAGCACTCAGAGCTCTGTCCCCTTCCCCTGGCACAGTGTGGAGAAGGTGGCAGTTCTCTGGAGTGGTGGTGACAAAGGGACCAGATTTCTGGTTTGGTTTTGCCCTGCCATGGGCAGTCAGTCCTCAGCAGACAATTTGGAAGTGAGAGGAGATGGTTCTAGCAGCAAAACAATTAGAAGCACAAAAGGTTGCCAGTAGCATGACACAGAGCACTGCCCCTCCAGCCTCCTGCCCTCTGGCCGTGCAGGCAGCCAGTGTCAGATGTTTCCAGGCTCAGGGATGTCTCCCATCTCTAACTGGGCTTTCTGCACAGCTCCTTCTTGCAGACATCTCTGTTTATGCAGCAGTGACACAAGTGTGAGCAAACCAGGGATGTTCTTACCTGAGAAGCAGGGAAGGCTTGTGGAGAGCAAAGCACCATCCTGAACTCCAGCCCTGACAAAAAGTGGAAGGGAAGAACAGGATGTGTTGAAGGCCAGGTGGTGTGGCAGGACAGTGGAATCAGTTATGCAAATGCAGCAATTATGCTCCTGAAGAAAGATCTTAGCCCAGTTTCTGTTCTTCCTTCTAGCATTACCTTGGACTGATGTGTCCAAGTCAGCACAGCCAGACCTCTGCCTTCCCTTTGCAGTGAGTGAGCACAGAGTGGATGAGAGGCTGCAGCGTGTGCCAAGAGAGTGTCATTGTCCCTCCTGGAGCTGGCTGTGTGCCTGGAGAGGCTGTTTCCAGCTGGGAGTTGGGCAGAAAATGCCAGGATGGCTGGAAGTCCCTGGCAGTTGGTTGAGAGGTGCCTAGGCTTGTACCTGGCTTTGTGTGGCAGATGCCCATCACCTGTAGATGCAGGGAGGGGGCAGGAAGCCAGCCCTGCAGGTGCAGAACATGCTGCACTGTGCAGGTGCAGTGTAGAGGGGTTTGGAACATTGTGCCTTCATTCCAAGTGCATGCTGTTGTGTTTTATCTCTCACCCCCCTGTCTGTCTGAAAGGGAGAGAGCTAGAGAGCATAACCTGCTACTGTTTAAAGCTTTAAACAGCACAGAAGTGCCTTTGTTTGTGCCTTCACTAGAGCCAGAGCTGCCCAGCTGTGAGGAGAGGTACCCTCAGGGAGGACTCTCATTTGCAGCTGGTTCCCTTCAGAGCATAGGACACAAAGGCAGGAGGCCATCTATGCCTCTGTAGAGTCCTTGCATGCAGAAGGCAAGCTGCTGTTCCCCAGCTGTGAGCCTTGTGGGTGGTGGACCTGCACACCACAGCTGGTCTGTGCCAGGTGAGACAGGAGCAGTCAGGGAAGGAGCTCTGCAATGTGTGGAGCCACTCCACCATCCTGAATGTGCTCCCAGCCAGCAGCCTGTGCTGCTCTGCTTCTGTCTGATGTGGCCTCTCAGCACTGTAACAGAATCAACCAGGTTGGAAAAGACCTCAGAGATCATCAAATCCAGCCTATTACCTAATACCCAACACCTCCTGACAACCAAACCATGGCTCCAAGTGCCACATCCTGTCCTTTCTTGAACACCTCCAGGGACTGGTGACTCCACCACCTCCCTGGGCAGCACATTCCAATGGCCAATTACCCTTTCTGTCCTGTCTCCTCAGCTCTCCAGCTTGCTTTGTCCCTACATTTGTCTTCCTTCTGTTGCTGGACATGTGACTGAGGGCTTTTAATTTATTCACAGCCATCCTTTTGGTAATTTATCCTTTGTACTCTTTGCTGCCTTGTAATATTTAATTCTGTGGCTCACTTGGGGATGTGCTGCGTGTGAAAGCTGCTGTAGCAATAACATCATGCTGGATTGTTTGTGATTTGGAGACCTCCAGGATTCCTAACCTATTGCTTCAGCTGGCCTGGGCTTCCCTTCCAGTCCCATCCCCACGGAGCACACATCTAATTATGGCTTGATTTGGTGTTAGATTGCTTTGTTCCCTGTGTGACATGGGCAACGGCTGGAAATGCAGGACATGCCCCTGGGGCTGGCTGTGTGGGCTCCTGGTGGCATGGCTGAGGCATGGGGCTGAGCCTGAGGGTCTGCCTCCTCTTTTAGGAAGAGGTGGGAGTCGTGGCCTCCAGAGCTGGCACAGGGAGTGGGTGGACTTGTGGATGTGGCATCCAGGGAGGGAGTGTTTGGAGCAGTGCTGATGGAGAAGAATGAAAGCTTTGTGTGAAGGGTCTCTGCTGAGCAGCTGGAGCCAGTCAGAGCTGCAGGAGCTGTTGAGCTTTCTCCTGTGAAACTGGGAAGCCAAAGCCAGGGCAGATCTCAGGGCTGCTGGGAATGCTGTGCTGTGCTGATTGTGAGGATCCTGGCCACTCCACACCTCTCTGCTTCCAGGGCCCTTGCTGCAGTTGCCCAGGGTCATTCTGGATTCAGAGGAGACCTTGCTGTAGTTCAGGTTGTCTGCAGGTCTGGTACACAGCCTTCCAGGTCTCTCTTGGGTGGGTTCCATGGCAGCATCAGGAGGGAGGGTGGTTAGTGAGGTGAGCTCCTTGAGCAGGAATGCACTGCATTGCCCTGGGGTGGTGACTCTCCTCAACCTAGAGCTCAGAAGCTTCCCAGAGTCACTATTGGAGTTACACCCCGTGATTTCTGTATCCCCCTGTCTATCTTGAGCATCAGGTTCCCATCAGAGCAGGCTTTTCCCCTTGCCTGAGTGCTGTTCTGCTTTTTGCACTGAAAGCCACACTTCCATTTTCCTTGAGCTCTGCTCTCGTACCTGGCAGAGGTTGGGTCTTTGTGTCCTGTGCTGCAGCAGAGGAAGAAGAATGGTGACACAGGGACAGTTCCCTCTGTTCCTGGGGCTGAGGGCCAGCTTGGGCTTGGCACAGGCAGCTGACAGCTTTCCCTTTTGCCTGCTCTCAGGTACGCCATCGACCGCAGCACCGACGCAGAGAGGATCTTTGACATCGACGCCAACACAGGTGCCATCGTGACAGGAAAGGTCCTGGACAGGGAGACTGCAGGGTGGCACAACATCACTGTCCTGGCCATGGAAGCAGGTGAGGTGGTGTGGTGGGTTGAAAATTCCACCCCTCCCCCTGCCCCCCCAGTATTAATTTTGCCAGCCCAGCCCAGCTGGAAGCAAATGCAAGCTGTATTTAGAAGCAGAACTCCAATCTACAACGGAGTGCAGTGAGTGTGTACAAAATATCCAGGATGTACAACATTTACAGGCATTTACAGTTAATAAACAGCACAAGGACCCCATCCTGGTCAAAGCTACTAGATTCTGCCTCTCTGCCCCCTGCCCTTACCTCCCTGTAGAACAGAGAGAAGAGAGAAGAACTTAATACCAAAACAATGCAGCCAAGGTCAAGCAGAAGTCAGTTAGTGTCCCTCCCAGAGCAAAGAAGTGAGAAGAGAAGTGAAGATTGTTTAGGTACAACCAGCTTGACTCCTTTATCTCTTCCAGTGGGATTCTTTAGAATCACCTTTATTTTCCTTTTTACACCCAAGAGTGATTGGTTTACATTTTACTACTTTCTGTTCAAGATCTGTGGGGGGGAAAAAAAAACACCCACATTTAAAGCTATAACCTAAAACTACCCCAGGTGGGATGCTGTGTGGAGCAGGCAGGCTGGGCTGGGCTGGGCTGGGACACAGAGGGCAAAGAGGGAACTCTGGGTATGTTCACCACAGAGAAGGCCAAAATCAAATGTTAATGAATGCTGAAGGGAAGGATAAAACTGCAGCAGCACCAAGTCTGGCATCTCCCCAGGCAACCTAAAAATACCCTTCCTGACTCCAGCACTGCCAAAGGAGTGTGGTCCAAGTGTGTTTGATGAACACTAATCAAATTTGTTATCTACCCACCAGCTCTGCCAGGCAGCCTGGCACAGCTGGCACCATATTGGCACCTCCTGAGTGGCTCTGGGGGGTGGGGGGGGGGTCTGTGCTCAAATCAGCTGCAGCCATCTGCTGGGGGCAGTTGCCCCATCAGCTGGAGCCCTGTGGCACAGCTGGCTGCCAGCACTCACTTCTGCTGGTGACTTGTGGTGGCTGGGATGTGCACTCTGGATTTGTGCCTTGGGATGCCTCCCATGCCCTTCCTCCTTGATCTCCCTGCCTCTGGTGTGGCTGTAGGCATGGCAAAGCACGGCAAGGCGCAGAGGAGGGGTCCCAGCACTGCAGCAGGGGGAAGAGCCCGTGGGGGCAGAGTGTCCCTGTGCTGGGGATGGGGAGCACTGGTGCTAGCAGCGTCAGGCTGCTTGAGCTTCGGCTGCGGTGCCTCACCTCCCCCTGCAGCCCTTCAGGAGCAGCCTCAGGCAGAGGGGGAGGTGAAGTTCTTTTGTCCCCTTCTGAAGTGAGCTCTTTTCTGACCCTCGCAGGAGAGCCCTGCAGATGGTCCCTTCCTTCCCTCCCGGCTGTGCTGTTCTTTAGCTGTATTTACAGCGGCTGCCACATCTGCTCCCGCCCAGCTGGGAGAGCCCGGGGAGGGTAAACAGCTTCAGTGGCTCTGCAGGTTCTGTTGGTTTATCCTCCCTTGGCACAGCGCAGGCGACGCAGCCTGGTGTGGACGCTTCCAGCAGAAGTTCTGTTTATCTTTTCTTCTTTACTGATGAAAGAAAAGAGCAAACCTGGGTCCTGCTGCTCAAAGGATCTCTGAATAAACTCCTCTTGAGGAATGAAAACAGCAGCAGCCAAGAGGAGGCTTTGCTTCTCTCCAGGTGTTCTGCCGCGGGTAGGAAGCTGCCCTGGGCACATCCTGCTGCCCTCCTTCGTGTTTGTTCGGTGCCTTTGCTCAGGGGCTCTGCAGCTCCCCCTGCATAGCAGTGGATCTGGCCCCATGGGCCCCAGGGAATGCTCTGTCTTCCTCCTTTTTCTGAGCCTGAAGCTGTAAAAGGGGCTTCAGTCCCAGGCACCCTGCAGGGAAGCAGAAAGGCACTGCTGTATTCCTCACAATTTTGGATGCAAAAGTCACCAGGGCTACCTGGGACCTGCTGTGCTTGGCCACCCCATGGCAGCTGGTACTGAAACTGCTTTGGTTCAGAGCACTTTCTGACACCTGCAGATGTGTACCAAGGCCTGTGGACAGGACCCCTCCCCAGGTTTTGCTCCCAGACACCCCTCAGGAGTCCTGGTTCTCATTTCCTTGCTCATTCTTGAGCAGGAAGATGCTGTTTAGGATCTCATTTCCTCGCTCATTTTTGAGCAGGAAGATGCTGTTCACATTCTAGGACTTGGGTCAGGGCCTGGCTTTGGGGCCAGAGATTGGCTCCTGCTGCAGTGGCAGCTGTCTGCTCCAGTGGGGCTGGGCTGCCAGGGCCCTAGGAGAAGGAGGAGCAGTGGCCCTGGCCAGGCTGCACTGCCCATGGGGATGTCTCTGGCTCTGCAGCATGTCCCAAGATCCCTCTGCACCGGTGCTCTGTGCCTGCCTGCTCTGGTGACCCCTGCACCCTCTGGCTGGGGTGCTGTTTTCAGCCCTGCCTGGCATCAGGCAGTGGTGCCCAGGCATGCCAGCACTGCCAGCCACACCAGAGAGGGGGTAGCTCATTGCAAAGTTGCAGGATACCTCGGGGGTCTAGAGGAAAGCTCAGAGCCAGGGGAGGGGGGGATCAGGGCATGGCAGCACAAGCCAGCATCCAGAAGGAAGTGGAGGTGACAATAATCAGAAGGACAGCAGCTGCACGCAGCAGCAGGGATCTCGGAGCAAGTCAGTAAATGCTGCAGCTCCCCTCCAGCAGGGAGCCTGTCAGCCTGCATCGCTTCAGCAGCCCAGGAGCCTTCAGTGCTCTGCCTCCTCCCATCACCGAGCTCTGACTCATCCATTTTAACTGCCCAGACGTCCCTCCCAGCCACATTATCCTCAGCGTTTTGTAATCATGAAATATTAATGACTGATACTGAAGTTAAAGAGCAATCTGTGTCCGAATCCTCTGGTGGGAAGGGCACTTGTAAAGCTAGAGCCTTCCCAGGGACAGAGGGCTTTTGGCATGGGGCCCTGCAGCAGCTGGCAGCCTGGCACCAGCTGTGGCAGCAGGAGCCTGGGCTGTGGGGTGGCACACAGGTGTCTGGGGCCAGGGGCAGCTGGCAGTGCCCTGTGGTGCTCGCTGCAGGCATGCAGGTTGCAGCTGGCTGCTGCAGGCTGCTGCACAGCCAGACAGAGGCAAGTGGTGAAATATTCTTTCCCTTTCAGCAGCCAGAGTTAAACTTTGCAGAGGGAACAGATCAAACTTGCAAGGCATTCTCACTGCCCAGGCTCATGCCTGCTACCCCAGCTCCTCCTCAGAGCTGGTAGGCAGCTGTGCCCTTTCACTTCCCACAGCACCTGGGCAGGTGGCCTGAAGCACATTGGACCAAGGTCTCGTTTCCAGCAACCTCCTCAAACTGTTGGCACTGCCTGCTGGCAGGACTGCCCAGGAAGGGTCTACCCAGCAGCAGCTGAAGGGCAGTTTGCCTCTGCCAGCACTGTTCCTGCAGGCAGCCTGTCTGTTAGGCTTGAGCAGCTGAGTACAAGAGCTGACCCCCTCTGACCTTTGGGAGCCCCCTCAGACCCTCTGCTGCTGTGGCAGAGGTTGTGCCTGAGGGCATGCACCCCTCCTGTAGAGAGCCAAGGGGTGCAGGCAGGGCTGAGGAGTGGTGAGGGAAGCTGCAGCAGTGCCTGGCTGCCCCTGGGGCCAGCTGGGCTGTCGGCTGCTGCCAGGGGGAGCAAGGGGCAGGCCCCCCAAGAACAGGCAGTGCCCAGGAGGAGCCAGCTCGGCCAGCTGGCAATCAGCAGAGTTTGGGCTCGCAGCATGGAGGGCAGTGGGGAGCTTGGGGGCTGTTCAGCAGGTCTGCCCTGGTAGCAGGCCAAGCATTCCCAGAGATAAATCTTCATCTCCCTCACAAGCTGTTTACCTTCCCTGGGCTAATATTAGCGATTCTCTTCCTGTTTCCCTCTTTGCTCATGTTAACTGATGAGGCCTTGACTGCTGTGTCCACTGCTGGTAATTGAGATGATAAATCTTCCTGCTGGAGGCTGGCTGTAATCAGAGCATTGTGTTTGGATGCGATTTAATGAGTCTCATGCTGCTGAGTTTGGGCAGGACTCAGGAGAGGTGAGAGCCATTTATATGTCCCTTGGCTTAACCGCTGCTTCCGCTTAGCTTCCCCCCCAGCTGGGAGCCACAGCTCCAGCTCCCAGGCTCTGTGTCCAACGAGCTGTACCCCTGGCACGGCCCTGCTCCATCCCTGCCATCAGTGCAGCCAGGCAGCTCCGCTAACAGCTTGCCAGCAGCCTGTGCTTCACAGCCGTGGCACAGGCGCTGCAGGACAGGGTGCCCCATCCTGCTCTCTGGCATCTTGTTCGATCCCATTTGCTGAGAGAGTGAGGAATAAATTCCTCCCCTGCCTCTGCTGGCTTCCCTACCAACGTGAACATGTTGAATTCAGCATTATAACCAATTGAGCCTTGGTGCAGAAGCGAGTAGGGGCGAGTGCACCAGGAGCTGAGATTCCCCAGGTGCTGCTGCCACCACCAGCAGTGAGCCTCTGGGCTTTCCTCAAACTGTGCTTCAGGCCCAGCCAGGCACCTTCCTGTCCTGCACGTGGTTTGGGTGCAGGCAGGAGTGCCAGTGGTGTGTCTGCTTCTGCAGGGGCTGGATTTGGAGCCTGGCAGCAGAGGTTTGGATGGAAAGGTGTGAAGTGCCTCATTGTGAGCTAGTGAGAGAGTGTGGCAGGGGAAGGGCTGGATTACAGAGCAGCAGTACCATGGATCTCCTCCTTTTCTGCTGTGGCAGGGGTGGCCAAGCAGCTTGGCAATCCCTTCCCATCACTGTCAGCTCCGGCTGCAAAGCATGCAGTGCTCAGAGCAGCTGCCCAGAGCTGCTTGGTGTCGGACACAGGCGCTCAGCTGCCTGGAACCCAGGGAGTGGGTGAGCTGTTGGTGTTTTGTATCTGAAGGTGTAAGACAGGAGTATTGTCCTGGTCAGATCGCTTGCATGGTTAATTTAATTCAGAAAGAAAAATACTTTAGGATGTGGCTGAAGGTTCAGACAGAGCATCTGAGGCTTGGCCTCAGCGCTGCCACGCAGCAGGACCGTGGTTATCTCTTGCTCCAAAGGCAGGGCACTGCCACTCTCCACACTGCCCACCCCGTCATCACACTGCCCACCGAGAAGCAGCTCAGCCCTGGGCATCCAGCCCACCCTTGCTGCCCATCCTGAGCTGCCCTGTCGCTAGCATGGCCGCGGTGGGCAGACCTCTGGCCACCCCGCCCCCGGCAGGCTCCAGCCGCGCTGGCAGGGGCAGCCGGCAGCCCTCAGCCCCGGGGGCTTCCCGTTCGGCGCCGCTGCGCTTCCAGCGTTCTCCCTCCTTGTTCTGTGCCTGCGCCACGTCTCCTTCCTCAGCCTTTCCAGATTAATAGCATCCCAACTCCTGAAGGAAATGCAGGGAAAACGGCGTGTTTAATTTTCATTTGGGGGAGCAGCCTGCTTGCCTCGCCGCTGTCAGTCAGGTTTTCTCCAGGCTGACATCAATTAGTTTAAAAATATTGAATGTAATTTTGCCTGACACAACATATTGCAGCCACTGCAAAATATAATTTATTTTAGAAGAAGAAATAATTAAACTAATTTGCATGTCAGTCAGCTGAGCTGGAATGCCGAGGAGAGGCGCCGCGATGGAAGATGACTTTGCCTCTCCAGCTGCACTCCGCCTGCCCACGGGCACCCCCCTCTGCCCCAGCAGGGAGCTGAGTGGTGCTCGGCAGAGCCCTGCAAGGGCTTTTTCTGTGCCCTCCTCCAGCCCTGTGTGCTGGAGCTCAAGTGGGGATGGAAGGGGGGGGTGGTGCATTTCTGAGCACGTAGAGGAAGCAAAGGTCAGAGGTGGTGGAGTCTGCATTAGCAAGGCTCTCATCATCAAAACAATCTTAGTCACACTTTCGACCACCATAAATCCAGCTGATGCCACACAGGGACAGAAAGCATTTCAGAGATGTTTTGGAGAGAACTTTTTTTTCAAATGCACCCAAGCATTTTTGATGTTTTCACCCAGGTGTCCTGAGCTGATCCCACAGAGCCTCTGTGGCACACTCCGTGCCCAGAGATCCTGGGTGGAGCGTGGCAGCGCTGGGATGAGCTCCTCTTCGCAGCCAGCTCTGGCATCAGGAGAGGAACTGCTCCTCCAGGTCACAGTCAGGATGAGATTAGGTCCTGGGCTCTTTCTCCTCCCAGGCTCTTCTTCCCTTCTCTTTCTGTCCTTCCTCATCTTTCTCTTGGCAGTGCCTCCAGGGCGATGCCAGTTTGTTTCAGAGCTGAGCAGCAGGGATGGTTATCCACTGAGGAGGAGGTGATAAGGTGCTGTTGTCCTCCTTGCAGGAGTGAACCCTCTAACCTTCTGCTCATTTGTGGTCCTGGTGGGCAGCAGACAGACTCCTCTACCTGCCCTGGGCTCCCTTCCCACCCCACTGCTTCCCCTTCCTCTCTCCCCAGGAGCAGCCTCATTTCTTTCACTGCCCCAACTGTGCCTTTTAAAATAATGCAGGTTCCAGGCTTTTAGTCACGACTTCTGCCTCCCTCCCCAACAAAACCAACCATCTAATCACCAGAGCAGCCAGTCTGGGTGGGAGGGAGTGATAACACGAGAACAGGGTGAAGGCAGCTCTGGGGAGGGGGGCTTAGGTTCCCGGCTAATTATGGAGCAGCACTAAATCTCCTCTCCCCTGGGTCCTTCCCCCACCAGATCTGCAGGGGCCAGCAGTAATTCTGGAGACAAACAGGCAGCAGAATTCCTGCCTGGGTGAGGAGACAGAAGCATGGGGTCTGTCACAGCTGCAGCCTCTGGGTAAAACCAAGGAGATGGAGCATGAGGGAGCTCTGGTTTCTGGAAGCACGTGAGGTGCTTCAGACAACATGAGGTCCTCCAGAGTCATTTATAACGTTACAGAGACGGCTCAGGGTGCCTTCCTGGTGCCAGCATAGGGTAGAGCAGCACTGCAGGGCAGGAGCTGTAAATGTGGTCCCTGCCCCCTTGGCACAGAGAGTCCAGAGCAGCACAGTGGGTGCAGACCTGGCCCTGGCCCAAGGGAGAGGAATAGCTGTGGCCCCTGGGGCCCCCTGCCCATGCAAGTCACAGGTTGCAGAGCACAGTGGTGAAGGGGCTGCCCTAGGCCCCCTGTGCCAGCTGGAAGATGGTGCCAGCTTCACGTTCAAACTGCTGATGGTAATGCAAAAATCAGTGTGCATGGCCTGGGTCCAGGGTGGGAGCCCCACACCTCAACAGCAGATGTGCAGCCACACTCACCTGGGAGCCATGGAGCTGTGTGTGACAGCCTTCATCACCACTTCTCTTGGCCAATCCCAGCTGTTCCACATCAGGCCTCTGCTCACTCTCAGCCACAGCTGCTGTCCCCTGGGGTTTCAGGGTCAGGGTCCATGTCAGGGGGTGGTGTTTGCACATCTGAGTCTGATGGTCCCCTCTTGGTGCTGCGGCACAGATGTTCATCAGTGGTGACTGACCCTTGCCACAGGGACTTGCCTAGGGCTGCTCAGCTTTCCCAGGAGTAAGTGATGCCAACAGCAGCATTGCAGGAGTCCTTGGAACACAGGTTGGGTTTCTGTACTGGAACACAGGCGTGGCGAGGCTGAGCCATGCTCTGTGAGCCCACAGAGCCGGTCTGTGCGTGGGTGGGCAGAGGTACGTTGCTGTGCCGCCTTCTGCACTGGCAGCATGAGCAATGGCCTCTGGACAGGCAGAGATGAGGAGGGTTTGTTCCCTGCTAGCAGCAGATGGCATTTCCTGCTGAAGCTCTGCTGCTTTTTTTGTTTCAGATAATCACTCACAGGTGTCGAGAGCCTCCCTCCGTATCCGGATCCTGGACGTCAACGACAATCCTCCTGAGCTCGCCACCCCCTATGAAGCTGCTGTGTGTGAGGATGCCAAGCCAGGCCAGGTAGCAGGAGTCCCCCAGCCCCTCTCCCAGCTCCCCATCAACGCCTGCAGTGGCATCATACTGCGAGCAGGACTCTGGACCAGTGTCAGCCTGCCTGTCCTTCCCTTTCTGCCTGAACGTCCGTCCCCTGCAGCAGCTGTCACACTGGGAACCACTGTGCTGGTGTCCTACAGCTAAGCTCACCTATGGGGACAAGAGCTCATCCCTTACTGTGGCAGAAGCTGGTGGTGCTCTGCTGGGCTGGACCCTGTGAGTGGGGCCCATGAGAGGGGCTGTGGAGCCAGCACTGATCCTCACCTCTGCTCTTTCTTCCCAGCTGATCCAGACAATAAGCGTTGTGGACCGCGATGAGCCTCAGGGTGGCCACCGTTTCTACTTCACACTGGCCCCTGAAGCTACCAACAACCACCACTTTTCTCTGCTGGATATTCAGGGTAAGTCCTGCTGTGCCCTTCCCAGTCCTGCAGCTTCCAGCTGGAGCAGCCATGGGGCTGTGGGCTCGTGGTCCACCTGTGCTGGATGGAGCTTGGGACACATTGGGCCCTCCACAAGGCTCCTTGCCAACCTGAAATGGTTGGGCTGGTCAGACAGCAATTGGGTTTCCTCATGGAGGCTCTGCCAGCTTTCTTCTCTTCTGCAGACAGAGCCAAAGCTCCTCTCACGCTGTCTGCTTAATGTTCAATGTTTTCAGGGCTCTCAGTTTCTTTTTTGATGCGAAATCTCCAACCTGCCTGCAGGCGAGGAGATGACATGGATTTAGAGATGAACTTGCTTCTCTTTTGAGCATTATGATTTATCCCTCCCCAAGGTAAGGTAAATCCTGGAGCACTGGGTCATCCTAGGGCTGCTGTGTGGGTGGGCAGCCCCACGGTCCTGACAAACAGAGCAGCTCAGAAGTCCTGTGCAGCCCTTGGCCGTTGCAGGTTATCCGGAATGCAGCTGGATTCCCTGCTAAGTGGTGGCTTAGGAGAGTGGTTCCTCTGCATTCCCTGAGGCTCATCCTGTCCTCTGCAAGCACAGCTAGGCAGGGCCTGGCTGTTCCTCTGGGAAGCTCTGGAGTTCACTGCGGCTCTGGGCTCTGGATGGCTCCATCCCCACCAGCTGCTGTGACGGAGGGGTGCCATGCAGGCGCTGGCTGAGCCCTGGCTGCCGTTTGGCTTTGCAGACTTGGGGGGGGAGGAGGTCATGCTGTGTTTGTGTGGAAGAGAGCAATTCTGAGAGGTAGTTATATCCTTCCTATTTTTGCCTGGTGCTTTGGGTGAATTTAAGTGTTGGTTGCAGCAGCAAGTGGAGCAGGGACTCTTGGCAGCTGCTGGGACCTTCTCTAGCTGTGTGTGCACCTACTTGTCAAAGGGGGACAGCCCAGATGGAAGCCAGCAGACTACACCAAAGTGCTGACCTGGTTTGTGGCTTTTTTAAGCCATGTTTTTTCTGGTTTTGCAATTTCATCTGTTAGAAGTTCTGATTTAGTTTGTCCTGAGCTTCTCAGAGCAGCCTCCTGCTGCTGTGAGGTCCTGCTTGCTCGGTTTGGTTCAGCATTGTTAGGGGTAGTCAGAATGCAACTTGTAGCAAAAAGGCTTCAGCTCAGAATTGCAGAAGGGCTGATGTGGCTTCATGCCCTAAAAAAATGTGCAACTGGCCCTGACCTGGGACCCTCCCCCTCCACTGCTCACAAGGCCTTTGCTTCTTATCATGTAAGCAAGCCTTAATCCTCTGCAAGATCTGGCCCCACACCCAGCGATTAACTCCCTTCGCTTTCCCTGAAGGACCTTAGGAAACCTGCTGAGTTTTCACCCCAGCATCCCTCCTTCTGGACCCCTCTAGGAGCTCCAAGGGGGCCGAGGCTGCACTCCCTGCTCCGAGCTGGGGGGTGCACCATGGCTGGGCTGTGATGAGCAGCACAGGCAGGGGTCCCACTCTCCCATTGGTGCAGCTGGGGCTCACCAGCAGCCAGCACAGAGCTGGCAGTGCAGGACACAGACTCGTGTGCCGCTGCCTCCTCTCAAGCTGCTGCTCCCTTGAGTGGGACAAGGCTCTTGTTGCACAGGGTAGTCCTTCAAGCTAAATGATCCCACAAACTTTGCATGTGGTGCAACACTGCATAAAATGAGTACAAGCTGGCATCACCTCCCGCCTGCTGCTCCCAGGAAAACAAATCTGTTGCTGCAGGGCTGTTCTGAGGGCGTTTGCAGACCCTCCCAGTTGCCAAGTGATGCACAGCCAGGGGAGGAGGCTGCCTCTGCAGATGGTGGCACCCCTCATTTCTAACGTGTGTGGCGGTGCCAGCTCCCTGCCCTGGCTTCCCGCCTGCCTTCTCCAGCCTGGTGACCACCCCACGTGCTCTCACCCTCACGCCCTGCTCCTGTGGGTTCCCTTTGCTGCACCACTTTGTCCTCCCCCTTGCATCCTTCTCAAGTGTTCCACTCCCCTCGCTCTTGTCTCTCCTCCTCCATATAAATATCAGTGGTGACAAACTGCTGCCACCAGCCCATCTGTTTCTCTGTACAAATTTGTAGCCAGTTTTGAAACGTGATTTATAAATATTGCTTTTGCAGCCAAGGAGTGACACTGATGGATGTCAGCACAGATGGATTCACAGGGCTCTTGCTTAAATCCTTCTGTCTTTTACTTTGCACTTACTTCCCTCACCTCCTGCAAGGCAGCAGAAAGCCACCTGGGGCAGGTGACAGTCCTCAGCGTGGCAGGGACCGGCTCCTGCTAGAGTCTATCGGGCAGGGCAAGAGCACCCAGCCCTAGCAGGGCTGGCAGCAGGGGAGCCTGACCTTTGCTCTGCCCAAGGGAGTGCTCCAGCAGTTCCTCCTTCATCAGACAAGGAATAAACCTTGTGTGGTAACCATGGGCAGAAAGGGAAAAGCTGATGTCACCCAGATCCAGTTGATGGCATTCCAAAGGCGTTCGCCGTCGTCTGCCTCCAAACTCGCCTTTTGCTTGGGTCTTTCTGGCCTGAGAAAATTGATCACAGAAGGATCAAAGGCAATTAAAGCCTGGAATCCTGTTCTCCTGGAAAATGCTCATTATGTTGGAAAAGATGGCAGAAAGCATCCAGGCCCAGCAACCTGGAAGGGGTGCTGGATAACACGGAGTGACACATGGAGCTACTGACTCCAGAGCTCAAGGGCTAAGTGAGCAGATGACTGAACTCTCTGCAGGTCTCATTAAGAGCATGTCATGTGTGATAGAAGATCTGAAAATCACAGCAATCAAAAGCAAAATGTTAGGACTGGGTTCATCTCTGGCAGCAAGGCTCTGGAGAGTCCCATGAAGTGGTGGTTGTAATGGGATCAGCGTGGGCTGGCTGAGCCCCTGAAACAGCAGGGTTTGGTTTGAGCACATGGGGAGGAGCTGGCTAGCTCGGCTGGGAGGCTTGGAAGGAGCTCTGCCTGCTCCTTCAGCACTTAGAAAGAATTCTGGGGGTATTTGGCCCTCTGTCTGAGGCAGGACCCCTCACTCACAGCTCTCAGATTTAGAGGCAGTAACTGCTCTTGCAGGTTCAATGCTCCCTGAATTCAATGCCACCCTGTCTGCTCTGGTCTCCATGTCAGCAACTGATTTCTTATTCCGATCTCCTGCTCTGTGCCACCTCTTCTGGAAGGTTTTTCTCTGACTGCTTCTACTGCATGGTTGGTCATCAGGGCTCAGACACCTGTGTGCTGTTGCTCCTTTGCCAAGTTTCCCATGCCCAGGGTGGGCTGGCTGGCACGGTGCTGGGCTGGCACCAAGATGCCCAGTGAAGGGGCATGGCCTGGAGAGGAGCTGGAAAACTCCCAGCACTCTGCTGAGGGCTTGGCTGCAGGGTAGCCAGGAGCTGGCTCTGTGCTCTCGGTAACAGAGAGGAGGGAGGCCCTGTCCCTTTTTTGGGTGGTGGCTGGAGCTGGCACACAAGCAATGGCTGAGGAGCGTGGGGGAGCTCACGGTGAGCCCTGCTGTCCGTGCTGGGGAGAGTGACTTTGCCGTGGGCTTGCTTCCTTCCTGCAGACAACACCGCAGCGGTGCACACGCAGAGAATGGGGTTCAACCGGCAGGAGCAGGACGTGTACCTGCTCCCCATTTTGGTAGTGGACAGCGGTCCCCCAGCCCTCAGCAGCACGGGGACCCTGACCATCCGCGTCTGCGGCTGCGACAGCGACGGAGCTATCCAGTCCTGCAACAGCACTGCCTACATCGTGTCGGCCACGCTCAGCCCCGGAGCCCTCATCGCGCTGCTGGTGTGCGTCCTCATCCTGGTCGGTGAGTGCCCGCCCGTCCCCAGCCTCCTCCTATCCTGTCCCATCCCCGTTCCAGCCAGCATCACCCGAATGAGCGCCAGCAGCTGCTGTGGGCACCAGCAGGGAATCATAGAACTGTTAGGGTTGGAAGGGACCTCAAGGCTCAGCCAGTTCCAACCCCCCTGCCATGGGCAGGGACACCTCACACTACAGCAGGTTGCTCACAGCCACATCCAGCCTGGCTGCAAACACCTCCAGGCAGGAGGCTTCCACCACCTCCCTGGGCAACCTGTGCCAGTCTCTCACCACCCTCATGGGGAAGAATTTCTTCCCAGCATACAACCTGAATCTACCCATTTCTAGTTTTGCTCCATCCCCCCCAGTCCTATCCCTCCCTGACACCCTCAAAAGTCCCTCCCCAGCTTTCTTGTAGCCCCCTTCAGATACTGGAAGGCCACAAGAAGGTCTCCTTGGGGCCTTCTCTTCTCCAGACTGAACAGCCCTAATTCCCTCAGTCCATCCTCATAGCAGAGCAGCTCCAGCCCTCTCATTATCCTCCTGGCCCTTCTCTGGACACCTTTCAGCACCTCCAGAGCCTTCTTGGAAGCCTCCACATTCACCCAGCTCCTGCGTGCTGGCTCCAGGGCAGGGCTCCCTGTGTGCAGGCACTGAACTGCTGCCCAGCAGAGCCTGCAAAGCTGCCAGCTTGCTCCTCACCTCGACAGGCTGGAGCTGAGAGCTCCTTGCCAGCTGCCACGCTGTGCCCACAGCAGGCATCTTGCAGCACACGGGGCACATGTGTGTCCCAGTGTGGTGGGCAAGGGTGGCAGGGGCGAGGCACGCAGTTGAGCTCTTGCCTTGGAGTGCTGGGAGGGTCAGGACTGGAGCATGTGGGCAGGAAGTGGTGCACACAAACCAGAACACTGCCCAGCTCAGGATCTGCACCCTGGGAATGCTGCTGGCTGCCACTGCCACACAGGCACAAGCTTGTGCTGGTCTGCAGGGCAAGGTGTGAAGGTGCAGGGCAAGCACGGCTCTGTGTGTGCAAGGGACAGGGCATAGATGGAGGTGCTGCAGTGCCCTTAGGCTTAGCACAGGGCAGTGGATGGACACTGCTGCTGCAAGCCCTCTGGCACCAGTGCTGGCTCTCAGGTAGCTCCTGAGGCTTTCTGGACACCTGTGGTGCCAGCATGGTGTTCAGTGACGTCTCCTCTCCTTGGCACACTTCTGGTCCCCATCTCCTGCTGCATCTGCACTGAGAAACCTCTTTCCCACGGGGTGCACTTTGCCCTGGTTTCATTTTCCAGCACAGTGCAAACAAATTTCTGCCTAATTCCCCGAAGGACTGAAGTGCAGATGGGTGCTTTAAAGGTGATGGGATGAATGGCTGATGATCCAGGACACAGCTGCAGCTCACTGCCATCTGCTCCACATTCACCCTCCCAACCCTTGGCTGCTGCTCTGATTCATGCACCCCCCTTTTCCTACTCATCTTCTGCAGAATCCATCCGTTTGTCTGTCCAGCTGTGCCTTCATCCATCTGTCCCTCCTGTCTCAGCGGTCGCACTGCATGGGAAAGGAAGCTCCTGGTCCGCACTGGAGCCCAGGCAAAGCTCTCTCCAAGCCAGTGACACAGCCCAGCTGCTATTCGCTAAGCCTGGCTGATGGGAAGCAGCTGGTGTGGGGCTACCCATGCCCGAGGGTGCCAGGTCTTGGCAGGGGCTGTCCTCATCCCGTGGGAGCGCAGCTGCCTCGAGCCCCCGTGCCCGCCTGACCGTCTCTTCCTTTCCCAGTGCTGGTCCTTCTGATTCTCACCCTGAAGAGGCACCACAAAAGCCATCTGGCAGCCGAGGATGATGAGGACATGAGGGACAATGTCATCAAATACAACGACGAAGGGGGTGGCGAGCAGGACACGGAGGCCTATGACATGTCAGCCCTGCGCAGCCTCTATGACTTCAGTGAGATCAAAGGTGGCGATGGAGGTGGGGGGCCAGGAGAAGGGGTCCTGAGCAGAAACCCAGCCTCCCAGCTCCATTCCCTCCCACAGTGGGTGCAGAGCCCAGACCTGGACTTCTCCGTGTTCAGAGACTATATCTGCAGGAAGGTGCAGCAGGCAGACGAGGACCTCTCTGTGCCACCCTATGACTCCTTCCAGACCTACGCCTTCGAGGGCTCAGACTCCCCCGTGCCCTCCCTGAGCTCCATCAACACGTGGTCCAGCGGCTCAGAGCAGGACTTCTCCTACCTGGGGGGCTGGGGGCCGCGGTTCCGGCAGCTGGCGGCGCTGTACGCTGGGCGCAGGGGCGAGGAGGACAGCGAGGAGTCCTAGACACCCTGCCAGCCCCTGATGCCCCCTGCACCAGGGCTCCACGCCGTGAAGGGGACAGCCTGTGCCACCAGCTGGGCTCTACAGGCGCTGGGCAGCAGCACAGGACCAAGGAGCACCGGGCAATGATGTGCTCCTTGGCCACCGCCTCCCGTCCCGGGGGACCTCTGACCTGCACAACGAGGCTGGAGAGCCCAAAGGAGCTGCTGCAGCCATCCTCATCTCCCTATCAGCAGTCTCCACTGAAGCACTACCCGTTAATTTAAGAAAGAAAATGTAGCTCCAGATAGCTTGGAGGGGCTTTCTGCCCCTGCAAATTATCATTTCAATAGATCTGCTCAGTGAGCCCAGTTCAGGAGAGGAAGAGTAAACCGGGAGCCTTTTGTTGTCTAAATTGTTTTTGTCACTTGAGTCAGAGCATCTGACGTGCTTTGATTTCTGTGGGAGCTCTCCTTGCAGAGGGGACAGCTTTTAACATTTGCTGTGGTTTTGGAGCCCTCTGCTCTCTGCCCCTGGGCTCCTGGGCAGTGCCCGGCAGGTGGCACAGTGTGGGAGAGATCGTGTTTGGGTGCAGGCTCCACAGTCACGTCCTGCCACGGGGTGACTGCTGCCCTGCAGCCCACCTCAAAACATACTCCCCCACCCCGCCCCCGAGCTGCAGCTTCCTCGCTGCTCAGTGCTTAGGCCTTTCAAAGAGGCTGGTGATGTGATGGAGCTCTCTCTTTCCCACCAAGCAGGCATCGTCTGCAAGGTCCTCATGTGCACCACAGCCCTGGAGGCAGATGGGGACATCCTGCCTGCTGCTGAAGCATGGTGCTATAGCCTGAGCCATGGTGCTGGGGAGTGGCACACCCTAGGCTGGCTTTGTCACCCTCGTGGGGCCAGCTGGGCCAGGGTGGGCTGCACAGTGCAGAGGTCAGTGCACCCTGGCCATCATTTGGGGGTGAGGAGAGCTGCATCCCAGTGAGAGAACTATGCTGTAAGGCATGAGGGGACTCCAGTTCCCTGTTCTGGGGGGATAATTCCTGCTTACACCCAGCTGACAGTAAAGCATCACCATGGCAATAGAAAACCATCCCCAGGATACATGCCTGAGGCCAGATCCTGCTGGTACCAAGCTGATTGCTGTAGGTTGGGCAGTGGGTCTGTGACATCCTGGGGACACAGGGTGTCCCCACCCTGACACAGTGCCCAGTAGGAGCTCCTGCAGCAGAGCTGTCTTGGCATGAAATCTCTGGGTTTGGGAGGCAGGTCAGGAGGAGGCCATCAGGATTGCAGATGCTGCTGGAGAAAAGTGCCCAGTGCCTGGCACCTTTTCAGCTGCTGACTTCCCTGGAGTCAGCTGAGCAGCACCGCAGCTCCTTCTCTGTTCACGTTGGAAAACCTCCCAACTGCATCATTGATGGGTAACTGGTGAGGTCTCCCAAGGCCTGACACATCCTGGGCTTGTCATTGGGTTTGTCCTTTTCGTTTAGCCACAGTGTTTTCTCTCCTCAGAGATGTGACTGTAAATGTCCACGCCTGGTCACCTTTTACTGTGTTTTGCTTCCTGGCTGCTGGCCTTGGTCCCTTGGCTGCAGGACGCATCTCCGCCGCTGCTCCTGCCCTTGGCTGCTCCCACCCACTGCCACCTTGTCTACTCACACAGGAGCTGCACCTTGGCTTTCACACCAGGACCAGGAGCTGCTCGCTTCTCAGAGTCTCTCCAGTCCCCACCCAAGGAGGTGGCAGGTGCCTGCTGCTGGCACCCACGCCCAGCGTGCTGCTGGTTCACTGTGATGATGCTGGGGAGGCAGCCGGGCCCAGGGGCTGCTTTGCACTGGCCCTTGAGTGCCAGCTCTGGCCACGGCGATGCCCTGGAGCAGGAGAATGGAGAAGCCCTCTCTTTCCTCAGGAACGTGTTTGTGTTTTCCCTCCGGGCTGAAGAGCTGTGCCTGAGTCCCTCCGGAGCTGGCCCTTCCTCTAGCAAAAGTGTTGTGCAATAGTAGGGCCCCGTCCGTAGGCGATGGGGCCTGACAGGGTCCGTGTTTAGCAGCCCCCCAGCGGCTCCCTCCCTCCCCAGCCAGCCCTCCCGGCATGCCCGCATGCTTGCGGCTCCTTTCGGTCCCACACCTAAGCATGGGAGGAGTGCGGGGCCGGGCCGGCCGCCCCCGCGGGGCCGCCTGCGCTGCAGCCGCCGCGTCCGGCCGGAGCTGGCAGCTGCCACCGCGTCTGATGGAGTCACTTCGGTTTTCTTTCTCTACCCAGATGAAATTAGGAGGTTAATTTCCTCACCCCGGTTATTTTTGCAAGGTCTTTCTGGGACCTGGGAATAAATTATTTCCTTGTCGTCTAACCTGAATCTCGCTTGCTTACTACGTCTTGTTTCTGTTTCCTCGGGTGGCACCAGCGGTGTAGTCCCATCCTCACCTTCTCTTAGGGACCAGTCTGGCTGCTCTGCTGGCAGGACAGGCCGTGGCACAGCCTGGCACAGCGAGTTCCCTGCCAGGAGCCAGCAGCTGCCGTGTTTCCCACTGGCAGGATGCTGCTTCCTGTTTTCATTGAAATGCTCATCACAAAGAGCTTCTCCAGGAGAAGAGTCAACTCTCATGTCTGAATTTGAGGGAAATGGACAAAAGTGCCCTTGGCTTTCTCCATCCCTTCAGGAGGAGAAGGGCTGTGCTGTGAGTGGCACAAGGCACTGGGTGTATGCCCGGGCTGGCCATGGTGTCTGCGTGCCATGGCTGCTCCCAGCTAGAGCCACCCCTGCATTCAGAGCCCAGGACCCAAGCTGCTGCAGCCCACCACAGGCTCCTTGGCATGCTCCCAGCAGCACTGTCCCTGGGGGAGAGCAGCAGCAGCTTGTCCTGGGAAGGAGTCATCCTTCCTTCCTTTCTCAGCCAACAGCTTTCTTTAATGTTCTTTCAAAATTGCATCTTTAGCCTTGTGCCCTTTGAAGTCAGGGGCAGCCCGTGGTTCTTGGTGCCCACACAACTGTCAGCAGCTGTGTGCTCCAGCAGCTCTGGGCACGTCAGCCAGCTGCTGTTTGCAAAGGGGTGCTGATGGTTGCTGTGTGCTTCCACGCTGGGTTTTCAGGTCAGGATCTTAGAAACAGGAGCTCTGATATTTCAGCCAGCTCAGAGTTGTGTTGTCTTTTAATCCTGCTGGCACCCAAACTTGAGGCACCCAAACAAACAGCCCAGTTATCTTGAGACGGGGGGGGTCAGGTGGCTGAATCATCCAAGGAAGTTGGTGTTGAGAGAGGAAGTGCCTGCAGTTAGTGTGCTCCTGCCAGAGCTAACAAGTGCCTAGCACTGAGTGTGATGAGCCTGGGTCATACAGAAGGATTTGCTTCTGGATATTGTGAAAGAACAGAGGGAGCTCAAAGCAACAAATTGCCAGCCAGAATCAGACCTTTAGTGACAAAAGAGAAGGCTTGTTGAGAGCTCTGATTGCAGAAGCATCTCTGAAGATGTTCTAAGAGCTCCAAGCCCCCTCAACACAGCCCCTTTTGAGGACATTTTTCTGTAGCAACTTCTCTCTCTTCAGCAGTTGCACAGCAGCCTCTGGCTCCTTGCAGGGGAGGGCAAGAGCCAGCTGATCTCCTTCTTGTTTCTGCAGGAGCAGCCCATCCTGCTCTGCAGGCTAGTGTCCAGTGGCAAGTATGTCTCAGACCCAGGGGCTGAGCTGGCAAAACCAGGTGCTCTGCTGGTGAGCGAAGATGCTTCTTCTAGGTGAGTTTTCTTCCATCAGAGGCAGTCCTGGGGTTGTGGAGCACAAAGCATTTGTCAGGGGGGAGCAGGGCAGTGGCTGGGCAGAGCAAAGTGGGTGTGTGGGGAGGTGGCTGCTGTGTGCTCAGGAGTGATGGCAGTGGTTGGAACCCGGCCGTCCTGTGCCCTGTGTGCTGATGGCAGCAGCTTCAGGTGTTTCTTGACCCAAAGGAAGTGTGCTGCAGCTGGTTTGGCAGGAGCAGAGTGTGGTGCTGCACTGTCTGGTGTTTTTGCTGAACAGCAGCTCCTCCTCAGGTGCCCCAGCTCCTGCAGTGCTCCCCAGCCCTCCCCAGGGCTCTTCAGACCCTCGCCTGAGCCATCCCCTCACCACCCCTCTGAGGCCAATGCAGGACCCTTGCCCCACAGGATGCAGCCCACAGCTGTCTGCTGGTAGAGCATGGTGGCATTTGCCACTGTCCCTTTCTGAACAAGTGCTCCCAGGTCGGTGCCCCTGCGCTGTGGCAGCAGCTGGATGCTGCAGCTCCACTCCCTGTAGAGGTCACCTTTGCTGCCTTCACTCTGAGCCACGGTGAGCTCCAGAAGGCAAGGTGTCCAAGCCTCCTCCAGGGAGTTATTTACAAAAGATGGATGTGATCCACTGGGATCATTAAGGGGCAATGAAAAAAGGGCAGTGATATCTGCACCCCCAGGAGAAAAATACATCTCTGGAAAGGGAGGGCAAGCAAGGCTGTGTAAGCCTCTGCCGTCTGCTCATGCTGCTCAGGAGGGCGATCACTTCCCCCCATGTCCTCCAAGGAAGCTGCTCTGTCACCAGAAAGCTGACTCCTGCCACAGCTAATACACCACTCCCTGTGCCCTCCCATTAACCAAGCCCTTGAGCTGCCATTGGGGTTGGTATCAGGCTTGCCCTGCTCAGCACAGTCTCAGTTTGTGTCTCTGCTCCTTGTGCTCAGTGCAGAGAGCACCTCTCTCTTGTCAGGGGTTTCTTGCTGTGCCACAGTGCTTTTGGTTTGTGCTCTCTCCACTGCTTCCTGGCCCATTCTGAGAGTGTTTCCAGCGTCCTGGAGGTGACCTAGGCTTGTGGTCTGCAGCAGCAGGTACTCCTCCCACTCACTGGTGGGGACAGGGATGAGTTCCCAGGCAGCTGTCGTGGTTGTGTGTTGCCACAAGCCAGAGAAGTTAGGGAGAAACAAAATCTTTGAATTTGACTTGGCCTTGGAAAGTTGCTCCTGGGCAGTCAGCCAGAGGGGCTGAAACCTCCCTGCTGCCTGGCTGAGCATGCCAGGACAGTGTGTGGGGGTGGGCACTCCGGCTGCCTGCTGGGACATTTCCTGTGGGACATGAGCTGCTCACATCCCAGCCTGGGCTCTCCCGTGGCCTCATCCTCCTTTTCTGGATGAGTCAGGATTTAATGCCTGTTCTTCAGAGTTTTAGGGAGATTTTCAAGTCTGGACCCAGCATAGGTGGGCAGAGCCTGAAGCAGCTGGGATGTGTGGCTGACACAGCAAAGCAAAGCCAGGGGCCCCTGTGCAGTGATGGCACAGCCCCAGCTCTGCAAAGGGCCTCACTCAGCCTGCCCATGCTGCTGCCCTCACCCTTTGATGTCACAGCAAGGAAGAGTAGACATGGGAGTGGGAGCTGAGTGCCTCAGCAGTTGCCTCTCCTGGGTTGTGCAGGCTGGCATGCTGCCCACCCTCCTCTGCTGCTAGTGCTTTTGCCAGGCATTGGAGGTTAGGATGCCAGGCAGGTGCCCTTAGCCACCCCTCATCTATCGGCAGTGACAGTGAGTGTTGGGTGCTCGGTGGTTGTTAGCTGCCCTCCCCAGCTACACTGCAGGTTTCTGGACATGCACTTTTCATCTCCTCCGTGCAGGGGAGCTGCTCAGGTGAGCAGCTGGGGCTGGGGGAGCAGACAGCAGCCGTGTCTCTGAGCAGAATGCATCCCCTCAGCCAGTGTTTTAATCACAGTAATTGGGGAAGTTTTAATCCCTCTTCTGCTGGAGGAAGCACGCTCTGCTAGCAGACACTATCCCCCCCAGCTGAGTCAGCCTCCAGCAGCTTCCTCCCCGGTCAGAAGTCACTCACCTTCAGCCAGGAACCAGGCGGCTGTTGAAATCCCTCTACGCTGCACGCAAATTAGGCATTGAAAACACTCATTAGAGCCACCCCACCACGCCTTCATTATCGCGCAGTAATTGTCTGAAAGGCTCAGCTCGCAGACTCCGAGCAGAAACAGTGATAAAAAGAAAACAGGAAGTGCAATCAATGCCTGTAATCCTTTTAAAGGGGGGGAGAGAGTAAAAAAGAAGGTACTTGCTAGTAGCTGCCAACATCTTTAAAAAGCTGTGATTTCCCTGGAGAGAGCCCTTATCAGCTCTGGCTCGTGTCACTCTGGGCTGGCTGTCAATCCATCAGCCTTCAGTGCTGCTGCCATTAGGAAGCCAGGCGTTAAGATGATCACATTGAGCCACCGAGCAGCACGGATTGTGGTGACATTTGCAAAGTATTCCACCACAGGAGCCTTTTGACTCCAGTACTTTCTTCCCAAAAGGGGGAAAAAAAAATAAACCACACAAAAAAAACAATTACAAGGAGGGGAGAAAAAAGCCTTGAAATGTTTTAGGGAGTGAGGCTGCTACGTCTGCAGGGTGCTGGGCAGCCTCAGCACCCTGCCTCGTGGGGAGCAGGAGCAGAGTGAGGGCATGCAGGTGTGATGATCAGTGGGTGCCACCCAGCATGAAGCGTAGGCCCTGGCTCTGAGGTGGCTGTCAGGCAGTGGAAAGCTGCCCCCTGTGTTTGCAGCCTTCTCCAGTGCCCTTCCACGCAGCTGTGTGAGGCCTCAGCCCCTCCACAGCTCACTTGGGAAGTTCAGCTCCCAGGAGCTGCTGCCCGGCCCTGGCCTGCTGCAGGGGCTGCCTCCAGCCACACTGCTCCGCAGTTCCCTTGCTGCACCTGGAGCTCACTGCTCCTTCCACTAGCTGAGGGGACATCCCCTGTGCACACCTGGGCAGCCCTGGTGTGCACCTGCTTTGCCAGCAGGGACCAGCACCCCGTGCCCAGCACCCTGTGCTCTGCCACGCCGAGGGCTGCTGCCCTGGCACATCTCCCAGGAAGGGCTCAGCTCTTCCCATAGTGGGGAGGGGATGTTCCCAGCTGTGCACTGAGGGAGGCTACTCCATAGAAACAATGGTAAACGACCTGAGATGAACTGCTTGAGCTCTTTAAATAACTCTGAACCCATTTTCCAGAAAAAAAGTTAATCTGCTCTAAATGCCCATGGTGCTTTTCCCGGGCTCTGATCAATAGGTGCTTGCTTGCTTTTCATCTGTAATTCACACCGGTGCAAAGGAGCAGTTTCTGATCTTCTGCAGGCAGAAATGCAAACAGACACTAGGACCAATGAGCTTGGAATCCCAGAGCAGCGAGCTGGAGGTGCTGCAGCAACACATCTCAGTGTCCTGGGTTCCTCTCCAGGAAGCTGCCCGAGGTGCTGGAGCGTGTTATGTCCAGGTGGCTTGGCTGAGAGGCTCTGCTGCTTTCAGCTCTGGCTGCCAGGGCCCTAGCCTGTGGACCTCCAGCACACCAGGGTCAGAAAGGTCGCTGGAGGATTACAAGGTGAGGCAGAGGCTTCCCTTTCCTGCCAGCAGCAGGCATTGCTGGGAGCCAAAGGTAGCTGTGCTCCCCTGCCAGGGCTGCACAGACCCAGCACTGCCTCTGCACAGCGACCCTCTGCCATCATGCTGGGGCCACTACAGTGTGCAGAGCTGAGGTAGCCCAGCCACAAGCCAGAGCCCCAGGTCCTACTCCCTTGTCTGCTGCTTGGATTTGCCTCTGCCAGGTTTGCCCCATCCTTGCCCAGCCAGCTCAGACATAGAATCAGAATCACAGAATCATAAAGTTGTTTTGGTTGGAGAAGACCTTTAAGGACCATCGAGCCCAACCATCATCTGACTCTGATCCTAAACCATGTCCCTTAGCGCCACATCATCCCATTCTGCCCCACCCTAGGGCTGAGGAGGGGCTGACAAAGAGGTAAATGTGTGGCTGGGACAGGCCAATGTCTACAGCAGGGAAGAGTTTCCCCAAGGCTGCCCAGCACGGGGTGCTGAGGTCCTGCTCGACCTCTTGCCCATGGCTGCCTGACAGAAGGGCAGACTCTGCCTTCTGGAGCCCACTGCTTTTCTGTCATCTGCTGTAAAACCAGAGGATGATTTTTCCAGGATGTCAGTCTGATCCTGGGGGGAAAGCTTGTTCCTTGTGATGTACTCATAAAAAGCCTGGTGACTTATGACTGTGTGTCCGTGGGTTTGCCCATCAACCCATCACGAGGGCTGCAGGCAGCCTCCCTGAAGGGCAGGGGAGCAGAGAGCAGGGGCTGAGGGGGGTGTGTGTGCCCCTGTGATTGATGTGCTGCTTTTACCACCCATAAAGCCTCTGACATATTCCTCTTGGCTTGGTGCAGGTCTGCACTGCTGAGCTCCACCACCAACGTCCCCTAAACATGTTCCACCCGTGGTACCTATAAATAATTGAGGCAGCAGGTCTGGGCTAGGCTCTGTGCTGCAGCTTTCTGCTCCTCCAGTGAGCCTCCTGGCCCAGGAAAATGACCTTTGCTTCTCCCCTTTATCATCATTGAAATGAAGGGGTTCCTGGTGCTTTGTGTCCACACTCCTGCTGTGTCCCCCAGGCCGTGCAGGATTTTCCCAGGTGTGCTCCATGCAGTGAGGTGAGCACAGACTGGTCAGGCCTCAGATCTTGTCCTTAAGGGCAGCTAAACAGAGGGTGGTGCAGCAAGTGGTGCCTGGCTCCTGCCCCAGGCACTGCCACACATAGAGGGGTGGGTGAGCAGTGCCTGGCACTCAGGCAGAGGGTTCTGGTGGTCTCAAAGACAGCCTGCCACCCATCCCATTATGGGACAGACTGCTCCAGCCCTCCTGCATATCCTGGCACAAAGGGCAGGTGCCCTTCTTGGTCTGAGCTTGCAGGCAAGGCAGCAGCATGGGACATCAGTGTGGGATGCCAGTGTGGGACCCCATCAGGTTGCTCAGCCTCCAAAGCAGGCCTCTGTCTCTGATTAGAGGCATAAGCTCACACTTTCACCATCACCCACACACACACACCTCCTGTTACACAGGTCCTGGCTTCCTCCATGCCCACGAGCAAGTTGCTGCTTTTCTCCCTTCTCATGACAGCCACCAGCTCCCCCATGTCAGTGGGAGTCAGTAGCAAGCATCACATTGGGAACATGCAGCATAAATACTGAGAGCTGGTATCACCTCTCATGGTGGCAGGAATCCTGGTGTGATGCCACCTCCCCCAGCAGCCCATGCCCTGTTGCCCCTTGGCTGTGCCAGCCTGCAGCCAGGCTCCTCCCAGCTGTGTCACTGGGGTGCAGGGGGGGCATACATAAGGCACAACCGTGCCACATGCAGAGGTGTGCACAGGGCACACCCTCCTTGCCCAGCATAAAGGCAAGCACAGAGCCGTGGCAAGGTGTTCTGGTGACAAAGAAACATCCTTCTGCCCTGGCAGCCGACTGGAGGCACCGTGCCCTGGGCCAGGCTGGCAGCACAGGGACGCAGGGCTGAGCACTGGTGTCCTGCCCCCTGTACCCACCCACACCTGCACGGTGTCACACGTGTGCAGCAGTGGCACACGCTGAGGCAGGCTCTGGCTGTGTGCAGCCATGCAGAAGCCTGTCAGATGTCCTGATGGACCGTGGAGGCACCTCAAACAGCAGCTGTGGGCTCTTCCTGAGCGCAGCAGTACACAGCTGGGACTATTGTTGTGGCTTCTTGATTTAAACTCATCAGCCACGTGCTAATGAGGGCTAATGGGAAGAGCAGCTTGCTGTTTGCCAGCCTTGCCCTGTGCTTTGCCATGGCCCTGTCACTCCTGCAGCCTGCCCTTGCTTTGATCGTGCCTTTCCTTGCTTTGTGGCTCCATGGTGATGGGGACTTGGGGTCTGCTTCCCCAGAGAGCAAGCTCCAGCTTGGTGGGTCAAAAAGTGCTCTGGTGAGCTGTCTTCTCTGACTAGAGAGCAGCAGGACTCATTCTGGGGGGGGGGGTTAAGCATCCTTCTGTTGTTTGTGGGCAGCCCCCACAGTGTCACAGCATCACCCCAAGAGCCCTGACCAGACCCTGTGGCTGGGCCACCTGCAGCACCAGCACAGCCCCTTCTGCCCCACAGCCCCAGGACAGCCACACTCCCAGGACCCTCCTCACTTGAGTGGCCTACATCAGCACCTTGATCTACCCCACCATGCCAGATGGTCTCTGCAAAGCAGAAGAGTGGCAGCCCTGGGTGCTTTGGCCACAGCTCAGTAACTTTTTGTCACCTGCACATCTGTCCTGGCTTGTGTGGCTGTGCTGCTTGGTGCTGGAGCAGCTTTGTGTGGGAAACCCCCAGCTCTGCAGGGATGCTGCAGGTGTTGCAGGACAGGTGGAGCTCCAGGACAGTCAAGGCTGCTGCCCCTCCCCCCCACACACACTTACAGGTACACAGCAAGATCTTGTCCTTTGGGATGCAGCAGGGACCTGGTAGTGCTGTTGGGCACAGCTGGTGGATGGGCAGCCTGAGAGGTGCCAGCAGAAGTGGGAGCTGTTGGCTCCGTGCTGGCAGCATCCCTGGAGCTGCCTCTCCCAGCCCAGTCTCCCCAGCCCCATCTAGCACCAATCAGACATTTATCAGGGTTAATGAAGCATGCAACAAACACACAGACAAGGAAAAGCAAGCAGCAGGAAGACAATGGATGGGAGCAGGGCGGTGGGGTTTGTGCAGGGGGGGGGGGGGGCCATGCGTGCCCTCGCTGGCTGCAGCTGCACTCGAGCAGTGCCCCCTGGGTGCTCCTGAGCACCTGCACAGACACCCAGCAGCGCTGCTGGGTGCTCACCATCACCTCCCTGTGCACACAGGCACACAGGAGGAGCGCTCAGCCACCCATGTTTAAGAGAAGCCATCGAGCACCAGCACTTACACCCTGTTTGCATACTCGCTTAATGAAAAGTTGTGGCTGCTCAAACCCCAGTCATTAATTACCCAGCATATGTTTTTTGTTTGCTTAATTCCTTCCTTTTCCTTTTTGTCTTTTCTCCATTACAGGCTAAGCTGTTATCCTGCTTACTCAGCAAAAACTCCTCAGTGTTCCACCAGGGCGAGATGTGCAATAAATATGCACTTATTAAGTGTGCATTACAACCACACAAGCTGGGAGAAGTAATAACAGGCCCAACAAAAAAGCTGAAGTGTTTATGCATGTACCTAGGGCCACTTTAGCTATTTATTTTCAGAAAGAAATTAAATTAGATAGCTTGATAGCTCTTGGTGTGATTATGGAGGGAATTTCCAGAGGGCCCAGCCTGTCAGGTGGAGGTGTGTGTGATGGAACAAGCTTATGCTGAGGATGGGCTGTGGACATCCTGCCAGGCTGTGCTTGCAGGCAGGGCCCTCTGTCAGGGCAGTGATGGCCCTCAGTGTGGTGTGCTGCCCCTTGGCGTGGTGCAATGCCCCTTAATGTGGCACAATTGTGGCACAAATGTGGCACAAATGTGACCTCATTGCCCTCTACAACTACTGAAAGGTGGTTGTAGACAGGAGGGGGTTGGTCTCTTCTCCCAGGCAACCAGCACCAGAACAAGGGGACACAGTCTCAAGCTGTGCCAGGGGAGGTTTAGACTCGAGGTGAGGAGAAAGTTCTTCACTGAGTGAGTCGTTCGTCATTGGAATGTGCTGCCCAGGGAGGTGGTGGAGTCACCGTCCCTGGAGGTGTTCAAGGGGAGATTGGACGTGGCACTTGGTGCCATGGTCTAGTTGTGAGGTCTGTTGGAACAGGTTGGACTTGATGATCCTCGGGGTCTCTTCCAACCTTAGTTACTGTGATACTGTGATACAATGCCCCTTGGTGTGGGCAGACACCCTGCAGCGCCCAGCTCGCCTGCCCAGCCAGACAGCCAGTGGGCACAGTGGGCAGGGAGGACACTGCCCATGCCAGCACCGTGCAGCGATGCTTTGTGGGGAGCACAACACTTGGAGAAAAACTCTTGGGATGTGGAAGAAGAGTTTTCCCAGAAAAATTGCCTTTGAAGCCCATTTTTCACTCGGAAGAGTGGCAGGGTCTTTGTTGTCGTCGCCGTTCTTTGCAGGCGCTGGTAGGCAGAAGCCTGGGCACCTGCGAGGGGCAGGCAGCGGGGCACAGCCGGAGCCCTCCGCCCTCCAGCCGTCACCGCCCGGCGGGAGGCCCAACAATTAGTGAGCGACCTGATTAGTGCTGATTGCTCCCCTCCAACACCCCCGAGCCCGGCGCTGCCTGCAGAGCTGCTGACGCTGCCCGCCGCGACTGCGCACCGGCCCCAGGGGCGATCGCAGGGCACGGCGAGGACCACCGGGCTTGGGCGCACCTAGCCGGGGGGCATCGAGTCCAGGGGCCAGCTCCCACCTGCTGTCGGGGCCGGGACTGCCTGCAGCCCCCACCCCGCTCCCCGGGGACCAGCTTCCCCTTGCGCCTGCCCCCTCGGTGCCTGATGTGCCCTGCGCCTGCCCTGCCGGTTCCCGACGTCCCGGAGCCGTTAACGGTAGGATTCTTAATTAGCAGGGGGGACGTGCGAGTTTTGCGGTATCAGCACGGGGGAAGGGTGGGGAGCTGCTGGGCACCAGCCTGGCACCTCCAGTCACTGTGTCCTTTAATCACAGCGGGTGACACTCCCTCGGTGCCCCACAGCGGGGCAGTGGGGTCCCTAGACCCCATCCTGCCGATCCCTGGGCACAGGCGTGGTCTGCTCTGCTCCTCCCTTGGCACAGACCTTCTCTAACCACAACGAAACGCTGCCCAGCTGGCTTCCCAGGAGGCAGAGGCGTCTCTTGGAGACATGCCCTGCGCCTGCCCACGCACATCCCGTGCTGTGCCGATGTTGATCAGCCTGTGCCCTCCGGCAACCTCTTCCACGGAGGGCTTTAGAGGGACCAGCAGCTCCCAGACACGGGAAACGTTTGCTGGCAGAGGGAGTGGCAGGAAAACTGCCTCTGCCTGTGGCACGGCTGGGCTGGGAGTGAGCACGGGGCTGAGGGCGGGATGTGCCGGCTTGGCAAGAGGAGCTAAGAGGCACTGCTCTCTGGTGAAACAGGAGGGAGCACAGCTCAGCAATTAGAGCACAATTAGCTCAAGCAGCAGGCTGATTGTAAATTGCAGCTCTGAGCCAGCTACAAGCACAGAGCAAACGGCAGGCAGGAGATCTCCTGCAGCCCTGCTGCCTGTGCCCGGGGCCGAGCTGGAGGTGCGGGGCCACAGTCCCCAGCATTCTCCCTGGGGGTCTTCTGGCACCCAGCCCTGCTCCCCCACCCCAAGAGGCCTCTGTGGGCACAGCAGAGGTAGTGAGGAGCCCCGCGGGCTTGCTGTGCCATGGTTCCTCTGTGGGAGGGCAGCCAGGAGCAGCCCTGGTGGGCATTGTTGGCCATGTCGGGGCTCTGGGGCTTGGCCACAGCACTGGCTGCTGGCTCAGGGCCTGGGATGAGCAGTGCCACTGGTAGCTTTGTCATGGAGCCCCAGACCACGCTGCCAGGGTGCAGTAGCCTCGCTGGAAAGCTGGCAGTGGCACCCCTCGTTCTGCAGCCAGTGTGGGGACCAGCTGGGGAGGGTGCACCTTGCAGTGAGGGGACTCTGTGTGCCCAGTCCTGTGGTGCTGGAGGGGGACAGGGCTGAGTGAGGGTTCCTTGCAGGAGCTGCTGCAGCCAAGCAGAGGAGTGTTGAGTGTTTTGCTGCCAAGGGGACAAGTGGCAATTAAAGCCCTGGGTATGACCCTGCCTTGAGCAGCCTGTTCCAGGAAACTGGGAGTGTGCAGGATGCCAGTGCTGATCCACCTGGAGTGAACAGGACACACACCCCAGGTGACAGAGGGGACCCTGTTTGGGGGCTGTCCTTCCTGTACTAGCAGAGGTCCTTGTGCAGAGTGTGGCAGCCCTGCTGCTTCGTCCCACCACAGGGATCTGGCAAGGCTCCTGTGCAGCCCTGAGGAGGGGCAGGATTCCAAGGATCCTGTTCTGGAGCCCCACATGCTGGCTCTGCTGAGGGAACCCATGGCACCACTGCAGGAGGACACAGTGCTGCCCACAGGGCTTGTGGCAGCACTGTTCATGGGGACAGCACCCCTCTGAGGGATGCCCGGGGTGCACCTCCAGCCAGCTCTGGGCATGGCCATGCCCTCAGCAGGGTGTCCCAAAGGTTCTGCCCTGCAGATTGTGCCAGCGGTGGGGCTGGTGTGTGTGCGGGCAGGTGCTTAGCAGCAGTTGGCAGACAGTCACCAAGCCTGTTCCAGGGAGGGGCAGAAGGGGTCCCTGTACCCTGGCTGTCCTGTCTGCGTGGGATGCGGTGTCCTGGGGCTGGGGGGAGGGGGCGCAGTGCCTGTCAGCCTGCTCAGGCTGCTGCCTTTCATCTCCGAGTTACTGGCTCGTGTCAGGGCAGAGCTGGAAATGTCAGGGACTGCTGCAGGGTGACCGTGCAGAGTGGCAGATGGTCAATGATGGATTTGTCACTTCAGATTCAGGCAGTTTTTAAATATTCAGCAGAATGAGAGGTGACAGCTCATGGCAGCAGGCAGAATTTCTGTGCATCTCAGGAAGACCTCCTGGCCCCCAGGGAGAGGGAGCACGGCAGGACAAACCCTGGCACCTCCAGGCACTGGCTGGGGACAGTGTGGCCTGGGACCACACCACACTTGACCTGGGCTCTCTCTGCTCCCTGTTGCTGGTGACCTGGTGGCTGGTGACAAGGCTATCACTGTGCCTGGTCTGCCCCTGGCTGCTCCCTGTGAGCTGCAGCATCTGCACTGCCCATGCCCACCATGCCATTTTGAGTGCTGGTGGGACAGGGGATGTATGGCAGGGCTCTGGGGGTTCTCACTGGCACCATGCAGGGGCTGGCATGCCCCAGATTTTTGGTGCTGGCCACAGCAGTCATGTTCTGAGCAAAGGTCCAGGGAGCAGCATTGTGCTGGAGGCTTCTGGGCCTGGAGGAATGGGGGCCTGGGGAAATTGGCGCCAGGGGCATGGGCTGAGCCAGGCATGGGCTTGGCTGGGCACATGGAGCAGCCTGGTCAGAGAGCTGCCCTCTGGAGGAAAGTGCCTCCAGACAGGGGACCTGCAGCCTGTCAGGGTGTGCACAGTTGTTCTGCAAATCCACAGTGGCAGCAGCATTAAGGCAGGACCTGGAGCTGCCGTGGTGCTGTGCAGTCATGAAGCAGGGCTGCTCGGGGCATGGTGAGGAGCAGCCTGTCAGGAGACATTCTCCTCCCGGTGCTGCTGCCAGCAGCCCTGATCCCACTGCTGGTTAATGGGGAGCAGTCACCAGCCACAGCACACACTGCGGTGCAGAGAGTGCTTTGTGCCCCAGGGCGTGGGGCAGGATGCAGCCCTGCAGACAGACCCAAAACCAGCATGGGGAACATCTCCTGTTGCAGGAGAAGAGTGAGAACAGAGCATGGGCCCTGGCTGATGTGGGGGATGTGGGGCTTCCCCTGCCTGGGGAGCTGTGTGACTAGGCTGTGCTGTGGATGCTGGCAGGGGAGGGAGGCCAATGCACTAAAGAACTCGCTGGCCTCTGAGGGCAGGCAGTGTATTCCCCACCCTGCATCCCATGTGCCTGCTGCCTAGCAGAGAGCTCTTGCTCATGCCAGCTTGATTGGATCAGCTGTCCTCATGCTGCAGTTCATCAGGTGGAGACCCTGACTGCAGGCCACTGCCGACCGTCTGCGTATTCATCAAACTTTGCTACCAGAGTGAGTCCTCCTCTGGTGCTGGCATCTGCCACGTGAGCAGAGGTTCCTGCCTGGGGGAGAGGAGCTGGGGGGCAGCCCCTCTCCCTGTCCCTCCTGCTGCAGGTAGGTCTGTGGTTCATGGGGATCCTGTCGGTGTGCAAAGAGTGACCCCATCCAGGCAGGACTGCACTTGCTGGCAGGGCAGGTGTGGCTGTCTGCACCCTGTGGCAGTGCTGGGCACGAGGGGTGGGATGGGCAGTGCACTGCCAAGCCTGCCAGACCCAGCTCAGCTGCCAGAGGCAAAACTGCAGCCCCTTCCTACTGCTGCCCCATCCCTGCCAGGAGCATGACAGGCAGGCAGTGATTAATGCTGAAGTCAAGCCAAAGCCAGCGGTGCCAGCCCCTCTCACCAGCTCCAGCCCTGAGAGCACTCTGCAGCAGCACCGCAGCCAAAAGCAGTGACTCCCCAGGAGCCAGGATGACTCCAGATGCACCCTGGCTGCCTGCAGCACTGTGTGGCAATGCAGAGCTTACTCCTCTTCATTACTGGTGCTTGCTGTCAACAGCTTGTGCCTGTCTTCTGCGTGATCGCAGCAGCTTCCAGCCCTCTGCAGCCCAGCCCACTGCCAAACTCTTCTTCCTCCATTAGGTGCCTCTCTGATCAGGAAGCAGAAGGCAATTTTGCTGGCCAAAGTCTCCTGGAAGAGCTGAGCTTGGCTCTGGCTCTAGCCTGCACTTAGAGCAATTTAATATCAGCAGCACGAGGGGATGGGGAATTAATTTTGGTTGCCGCTGCTCCTCCGGGCCACACCTGCGGGCGCGGGCGTGCTGTGCACAGCGATGTGCTGGCTCCCTCCTTCCTCTGCTCTCAGTGCTGCCTGAATTTCCCTGCCCTGCCTTCACCACTCCTTGAATTAACTGTTCCTTAGCCATCAGACACTGAAAGGACTGCAGCAGCAGCAGCACCGGGCAGCTCCTGGCTCTGAGGAGGCCATGCAAGACTCCCAGGCAGAGCTCAGCTGCTAGTGGCAGCCACCCACAGCAGGGCACCCGCGGCCCTGCAGGGTGCAGGGGGAAATCATTTGGGACTCACTCAGGTGCACAGTCAGGGCTCTGCTGTAGGGTGGCTGGACAGAGCCTTGCCCTGCTCGCCCCACAGAGCCCTGCCTTCCAGCCCTGCTCATGTGCCAGCGTCCCTCAGGAGAGGATCAAGGCAGGGCTGCCTCTAGAGCTTTGGGCAGGGTGAGCATGCTGAGGGGGTGGCTCCAAGCGGTGTCATGCCAGCGTCCCACCAGCTGCTGTGTTCCCTGGGTGGTGGGGGTGGCGCTGCCCGAGGCAGCAGGGCTGAGCACTCGCCCCACAGAGGGGCATTCTGCTCTGGCTGGCTCTGAAGAGGTTAAATCTTTCTAATCGCTCAGTAAGACCTTCTCTAAGAATTTATCTACTTTCTGCCTTCCAAGAACATATGGATGAAATCCCCCTGAGCAGGACTTACATTTATAGCATCTATTACTGAGATCAAGGTTAATCCAGAGTAATCTAATGGGGTGAAAAGGACTTTATATAAATCTGTTTAAATCTACAGGACATGATAGCCTTGACAAGGCCATCAGAAACCCAGTGTGCCATGGCTGGGACAGGGAGCAGTGCCAGGGGAGCTGGGCAGACCCAGGAGGGAGGGTTGGCTCCTCAAGTGCCCACGTCTCTGGGGTGCAGCAGGGCAGAGTCAGGCAGCTGGCAGGGCTGGGCTGTGGCTCACCGTGCTGGTTGTCCTGGCGGCTTCAGTGAGGTTTAGTGGCTCTTTCCCTCTCAGGGTGTTGTGCCACGGGACAGGGAGGCTGTGAATGCTCTTCCCACCGCGTTCGGAGCTGTCCCTGGTAGGTGCGATTTATCTGCGCTTAGAGAGAGGGGAGGTTCAGCAGGGAGGGACAGAAGGTGAACTTCACACAGCTCCCAGCACTGCAGATGCATCCTTCATCTGTATTCCATCCTGAGGACCTGGTGCCCGCAGCACCGTGCACAGGGCACTGCCAGGCTGGCAGAGCAGAGGGATTTCCAGGATGACCCACAGTTGTTCTGCGCTCCCCACAGCCTGGCCACCACCTGCTTTGAGATGTCCGAGTGCTGCTGCTCCTGCTGTTTTCCATCCCGCTGCCCCTGGGCTTGCTCCAACCACTCCCTCTGCCAGGTGCCAGTCACGCAGTGCCATGTCCAGTGCCTGGGGACGTGCTGAGCCCTGTCTGTGCCCAGTGCCAGCAGGCAGCCCGCCTTGGCACTGTCTGCCAGCGAGGTGCAGGGTAAGTCCCACGGGCAGTTCTAGAGCGTGGCAGGTCCCTCTGCACCTGCTCAGGTGGAGACTGAGCTGTCCAGGTCCCCGGGTCCCAGGCCTGCCAGATGACAGCAGCTCAGCTAAACGATGCACAAATGATTTAATGGAGGGAACTAATCAAGGAATCCAAGAGAGACTGCTCACCAAGGGCTGATGCAAGATTCAATTAAACTGCAGGCTTTGTGGGCTCACCATTTTAATTTCCCACAAATTAGCTCAAAAAAAAGGTATGGAAATGAAGATATTAGCTTTTTTTTCTTTAAGTCAAAAGGAAAACTCCTTTGAGGGTGATATTAGCTATTTTGCTTTAACAAACATCATTTCTGTCCTCATTTTCTTGTGTTAGGCTCAGCTGCTGAGATGCTGTTTCCATTTCCGTTCCCGTGTCAGTGTTGTGAACACAAGATGGGGAAGGTTGTTTAACCCTTCCAGGAGCAGGCCCTGAAGCCTGGCTGCTGCAGTTCCCTGGGCTCCCCTGGCACCTGTGGTGCTGAGCAAGAGGAGCAGGATGGCACAGCGAGAGCTCCCACCCCTGCTGGGGTGCTCAACCAGGCACCGTTGCGGGAGAACCAGGCTCCAAAGGGAGCTTTGCCACCTGGCTCTGCCAACTGCTGCTGCTGGGGTTCCCTCCTCTCTGCCTGTGCTCTCCCAGGGTGAGGACAGCTCCAGCTAACCCCCTCCACTGTCAGCATCTCTGGCATTGACCATCCACACCCTGCACCCACTGGTCTCACTCTGTCCACACCCTTCTGTCCCACCCTGTCCTCTCCCAGGCCCCCTCTCACCCATAGCAGCACTGTCTGGGTGACATTCAGCAGGCAGCTCCTGGAAGTGCCTCCTTCCTCGAGCTGGAAGGGAGCTCCATTTGTCACTGTCTCTTTTGAAAGGTCCAATCTCTTCCACGGGGTCACCTGGCTGCTCTGCCAGCAGCTCCCTATGCTGGCACAGCTCTGCTGCAGCCACTGCAGCTGTCAGCCCAGGATGCACCATCCCTGTCCCCTTGTCCTTGGGGTGCTGCTGTGGTCCTGCCCTCCCCATGAGCAGAGGAGCATTCGGAGCCAGGGCCATGGGGGCGCCCAGGGATGGCTGCAGCTCCCACAAGTGCCTGGGGTCCAAAGCATCCCCTCCTCTCCCTCAGCTGCAGAGAGAGGCTGAAGGGTCAGGCTGTGGCTGTGAGCAAAGGCAGCTGCGGGGACAGGGGTGTTTCCTGCACCATCCTGCAGGGTACACTCCAGGAGCAGCAGCTTGTGACATCCTGGCGTGGTCCCATGGCACAGGTCTGGTGATGGAGGCTGTGGCTGGGCTCTGCTGCTCCACCAGCCCCTCTGCACCCTGCACATGCTGAATGGAGCTCAATGCAGAATTAATTTGTCACGCTGACACTGACCATTTATTAGGGAGCAGAGTGGAGCCCATTCATTTGAACAGAAAACATTTCATCTTATCTCCTGCCTTTTCATGCCTCAACTCTCACTCTTTAACCTTGGACAACGAGACATTCATAATTTCCTCACTGGCTCCATGGCTCCTTCAGATAAGAAACTTATTTTTTTTTTTAATCTTTCTTTCCATTGAATTTTAAACATGTTCTGTTTCAAAGCCTGATGCACGTCATCACATCTTTCACCCAGTGCTAACATGGCCACGTTGTGCTGCAGCCTCTGCTCCTGAGCCAGGCTCCTGGCCCTGCTGTGCCTGGCATGGTCTGATGGCCAGGGCCCAGCACTGCTGCCCACAGTGCCAGGGCCCAGCACTACCTGGAAGGTGTTGGCACCAACTGATCCTTTACAGCAGTTCCCCTTTGCTCTAACACGTTCTGAGCTCAGGGCAGTATTTGTTGTTTGGGGGTGGTCCTTGAGGGGCCTCTACAGCCAGCCCCACACCTGAGCCTTGGGCACAGCAGTACAGGGTCTGGCTTGAGCCAGGGCTGCACAGGGACCGATCACATCTCCAGTCCAAGCAGCCACTGCTCCTCCAGCAAGGAGCTCCATCAGGACCCCTACAAGGAGAGGCCATGATCACTGCTCGTGTGCAGGAGAGCCACACAGATAAGGTTTTTCACCTCCGAGGCTCTGATGAAAAATTAGGGATGGGAGGTGGGAGGGAGCAAATTGAGATAAATGAGTTTGCTCCGTGGCACTCTGCCTGCAGGATGCTCAACTGAAAAAGCAGTGAATAAAAAATCACCAGTCTTTATCTGGTCAGAGCCCGAACGGGGCTGTGTGATAACTGTAAGGGATGAGGCTGCCCAGAGGGCCTCGGAGAGGGACCCTCGCTGCCGGGAGGGGGGCACCCACCCGTGCCGCTCCGCTGCGAAACGGCCGCGGCGTGGGCGAAGGGCCAGGGCGGCGGCGGCACGGCGGCACGGCGGCTCCCGTCCTGCCGAGGGCACTGCGCCGGCTGCCGAGCCCCTCCCGGCTGTCGCTGGGAAGGGCTTGGCTCCTTCCATAGCGTGAAATGCACTTCTCCAAGTCGTCCTTCAGAGGCAGGGAAAAGGCGGATCGGATGCGGAATTAGCCTGCGAGAGCCGTGTTCCCATCTCTCTTATCTAACTCGCTGTAACAAGCTCTTTGCATTTATTCCACCAAATGTGCTGCAGAATTGCGTTACAGCTCATGGCTGCGAGCCATCTGTGGAGAGAAATCCAGTTATACCTTGTATAATAAGTTCCTGACAATCTTACAGAGGACTCCGGGTCATAAAAGTCTCCTGGTTTTATCGCCAGTAACAGACACGGAGAGAAATTAAGTTGTCTTATCAAATTTAGATAATATACATCCCTCTGGAGTGGAAGGGTTCTGATGGATCTTTCACAGCATGAGAGAACATTTAGAGGGGGTGAAGGGAAATGCAGGGCAAGGGTGGGAGAGCACTGGGGAGCAGAACGCCCAAGGGGCACCCAGGGAGGCAGGAGCCCAGTAAGCACTGGGCGGGGATGGGCCCCGGGGAGCCCTTGAGATGCAGGAGCAGGTGAAAGCTGTTTGGGGCAGGGGCTGTGCTGAGCCGTGGGCTCTCCTCCTGCCTCGCTTACCTCGGGTGCTTGTGTGCCATCTCTGTACCAAAGCTGTGGCCTCCAGCAGTCCTGCCATGCAGACCCCTGCCCCAGCGCCTCCTGAGCTAATCACCGCGGGGAGGAGCAGCCATGAGAGGTCTGCTGCCCTTAAAGGGCCTGGGATCTGCTGCCATCGGCAGCCGAGCCTTAAGGGAAGGATGGCTACAGGATGGCTACAGGATGGACTCCCAGCAGCTACCCTGCTGCAGGCAGGTATGGCAAGGCAGCTGGCACGGGGCAGGACGATCCCCAGCCTGGGAAGGGCTTTGTTTCTGCAGGCTTTGCAGAGCTGAGCAGTGCCTGGTGGGGTCCTGGCTGGGCTCTCCCTGCTGCTGCTAGCAGGGAAAGGAGCTCAGCTCTGCACAGCCAGGGGCTTTAAGCTGCCTGGGGAAGGGACTCCTGCCAATCCCATTGCCAAGAGTTTGGCTTGGTCCTGACACCCATGGCTCAGGTGTGAAAACTCCTGTGGCCATGTGCAGCACAGAGATTCTTACACCCCCTTGGCCTGTGCCCCACACCAAGCACTCCCTTCTGGGACTGTGGCTGCCTGCAGTGAGGGTGCTGCTGGCTCAGGGAGCTGGGATCCTCCACACCCTTGCTCCCTGCTCAGGATTTGGCCTTCTGTGAAAGCAGAGCCCAGTAGCCATGGTAATGAAGCAGGCAGGCCCCGTGTCACCCACATGCCATTTATGAAGAGCTATGCAGTCTCCAGCACTGGGGATGCAGATGTGTGCCCCTGAGATCCGTGCCCCCCTGAGATCCGTGCCCCCCTGAGATCCGTGCCCCCCCTGAGATCCGTGCCCCCCCTGAGATCCCACTGCTGCTACCGAAATGGACTCTCACTGATCTGCTTTCAGACCACTTACTCTGCCTTTTCCTTTTTTCATTCACTTTTTGAAGATCCTTTCAGTGCAGAATCATCTGTCTAGGCCATCATTACTTTAATCACAATTAGCTTCCTCACTCCGTTAATAAGACTCCAAATGGTGCTAGATCATGGGAATGGCCCTTCGCAGCCATCCTGCCCTTCTGCCAGGCCTGATGCCCAGGGTTTGTTCTCCCACCAGAGCTGCTGGTTGGTGCTCATCATGCTGAGCTGAGCTCTGCCATGCTGTGCTGAGCTATGCCGTGCTGTTCTGTGCCATGCCATGCCGTGGCCCCCGAGCCACTGAGAGGTGCTGAGCCCTACAGCCAGACAGCTCTGGGGATGGGCACATGCTGGCAGCACATCCCTGGCAGGCTGTGTGGTGGGAATGGAGCCATCCCCACTTCTTGTGGTGGGAGCAGAGAGGCTGGGAATTAGGATTTAAGCAGAAGAGGGTCAGGAGCCTGCCTCGCCTCCTCACAGCTTTTCTTCAGAGTGTTTGGTGAACAATGCATGCAGAAAGCCTTTTATTTTTGTGTAGAGCCATGTGTCTAATGAATTAGCCACGGATTGGAGCCTAACATGGGTAATTTACACTGAGCATTCGCTCACTCAGAATCATCCATCAATTTCTTACCACATTAAAACCGACGTCCCTCCCCGGGAGTGCCTGGCTGGTGCTGCTCCTAGTGACTCCCTCACAGCACAGCCCTTGGCACAGTGGGACTGCAGGTCTCCTCTGCAGAGGGATCTCCCTCCCCCTGCTGCAGGGCATGGTCACTCTGGTCCTGCCCTGGTGCAACTCCATGGGAATTAGGCCATGATGTGCCCAGGACCAGTGGGTGTCAGGTGGATGTTTGCAAGGACAGGCACAGACTCCCCATCCTGCAGCCCCTTGGCCAAAGAGGGGCTGGTGGGGTGCAGAGAGAAGGGAGATTTGCCACTCCAGTTGGCTGGGAGCGGGGCTGGGCACAGCAGCAGGGTCCTGGGAGGCTGGCACAGTGCTTGGCACCACCGCCCAGGAGTAAGAGGGGGCCACAGATGGCTGGCCACAGTCTGGGCACCAACCACTGGGGCTGGTAGGCAGCCCTAAGGCTCCCCACAAAGCACAGAGCTTTTCATCCTCGTGGTGCATGGTGCAGCAGGAGCAGGAGCCTGCCTGTGTGCCTCAGCAGGGTAAGGGTAGCCATGCCTAGGGCACAGCAGGGCAGCTCACCGGCGCCATCAACTCTCCCTCCACTTGGCAGCACCAGGGTCCCCTCTCCACTGGCCAGGCCCCTGCTGCAGGGACACCTCAGGGGGGGATTGCACAGGGGAATCCTTGGCACAGATGCAATTGCTGAGATATCTGCTGAGCATGGAGTTTGCAGACAAAACCCAGAGTGGCCAGGGTCAGTCATAATTGGTAAATATTTGTCTAGCTAATCAAAAGGCCTTTTAATTAACAATTTTCTTCTTGCAACTGGCTTAATTCATTATTATTTTTTTTTAAGAACTTCTGCTGGAAGTCAATTAGACCCAACAGATGGTGAAGAGCATCCCAGCATCAGCACATCCTGCCATCTGCCACCTCTGCAGCGTGGGGTGGCCCTGCCAGACCCACACACCCCGTGGCAGCCGTGGGTCTGCCGCACACTTGTGCAGCTGGCACCGCTGCCAGCAGAGGGTGAGCAGAGGAGCCAGGGCTGCCTGAGCCTCTCGTGATGTGGCTTGCAGGGCTGCAGGTCTGCCCAGGGCAGTTCCACCTCTCCCTGGGAAGCTCTGTGCTCTGCTGTGCCTCGGGGCTGGCTGCATGGCAGCACCAGCAGCTGGCACAGCTCGAGGCAGGCAAAGCTTGTCCTGCTGACAGGCTCTGCTCCCTGGAGAGCTGGAGGCTGTGGCCTGGTGCCCCTGCTCACTTCTTCCCATGGGCTTGCCTGGCACATGTTCCCATGCTGTCTGTCCCTGCAAGGCTGGAGCAGGAGGGAAATGCCTGCAGAATGCAGGGCACTGCCAGGCAGGGCACACACAGTGCAGGGCACACGCTGTCCCGTGTCCCCTCTTGCCCTCCAGCTCTGCAGTTCCGTGGCTGCATCTCCACAGGTGAGCTGGCAGCACCTGCACCTGCTGCTCTCACAATCAGGAGATTGCTGTGCACAAGAGGCTTCTGATGCCTCTCTTCCTCAATCAGCTGCTCTTCACGCCCAGCTCCGTGCCACTCGCCACTGATTGCCCTTTGTCTCATGCAAGGCCGTGTGTGGTGGCAGCTCAGCAATGGGACTGTGGCCTTCCCATGGCAGGCACGGTGATGCTGCCAGTGTGGCTGTGCCCTCCTCTCCCCGTGTTCCCCATGTCCCCTACAGTTCCCAGCCAGGGATGATGCTGGAGCTCTCCCAGCTCCAGGATGGGTTCTCTGCCAGGTGCTGGCTTTAGCCCCACACAGGTGCAAGGAACTGCTGCTCCTGCCCTGGTCCCTGCCTGTGGGAAGGTGGTCGGAGAGGAAGCACGTGGCCAGACAGATCGCTGGGTCTGTCTTGTGGCCAGGCATGGGGTGAGCAGCCAGTCCTGCAAACTGGCAGGGCAGGAGGAGACTGAGGGCTGAGCTGAGTGCTGGGAAGAGTTCCCGTGCCCAGGGCTGAGCCGGCAGCAGGGCAGGAGGGTGCAGAGCCGACTCAAGCATCTCTGCCCAGCTGCACTGCTGGAATATGTCCAAGACGTCAGGGAGCAAAGCACCTCAATCTCTCCTGCCAGGCCCTCCGGAGATGTCCCCCTTTATTCACAACTGCTTTTTAATTGCCTTTTGTCAGTTACAGCGAGATGGGCTCCTCGGGGAGGCAGTAATTAGTGCGAGAATGGATGCCGGGCAGCGGAGCTGGCTCTGCACACAGCAGTGGTGATTTGTAAACCTGTCACCGCGACACGGAGCCCGGCTCCCCCTCCCTGCTGCGCGGCCCCGCGGGGACACGGGGAGCACCGTGAGCAGCCACGGAGCGAGGAGGGCCCCGGCACCAGCCCCAGCCGCTCCCTGCAACGAGCCTCACCATGCTCCTGGAGCACAGCGCTCCGTGGAGGGGACTCTGCTCACTGACAGCAGCCGGGTGGGTTCATCCTGCTGACGGGGCATAGCCACGCGTGGGACACGGTGCCAGGGCACGCAGGGCCTTCGCGGGAAGCTGGGGCAAGGAGCTGCTCTGGGCAGGCTGGGGTGCAGGAGCTCTTCTGAACTGGGCACTGCTCCTGCCAGGAAGAATTAACACCTCCTGTTTCCATCTGGCTGTGGCCAGCCTCCTCATTAGGTCTGGTGACAACGGCAATTAGTCATCCAGGTCCCCGGTGCAGTGCCTGGGACTGCAGGCAGCTCTGGCCAGGTCGCTGCTCTCCACTCATGACCCCAGACCTCCAGCTCAGTCTCTGTGGATGCTCTACCTGCCACTGCCTGGCCTGAGTGGCCAACTGTCCTTGAGTTCAGGATGCTCCATCTCAGACTGACAGAGTTCACGCCTCCAGATCACCTGATCAGTCATGGGACAACATGGGCAGTGGTGGCTTGGCTGCACTCAGGGACACAGCCTGCCAGGGTGTTGCTCTTGCTCAGCCCCATCCCCTCCTGGCACTCACTGATGACTCCCACAGTCCTGGTCCCAGATCTGCAGAGCTTTGGGCACAGGAACAATGCAGCCATCAACCACGGTCCAAGGTAAGGCTGCAAGGACAAACCAGAGCACCAGTCTGGCCCACCTTAGATAAGCCCAAAGTGCTGCAGACAGCAGACAGAGGCTGCTGGAAGATCCATCTGGAGAGAGGCACAGCCTTTTCCAGCGTGGGGCTCTGCCCTGCCCTGGTTCAGCACCAGCCTGGGCTGCTGTCAGCCACCTCCTGCTCTCCCTCACCCTCCTCCTCTGCTTCATGGCTTTTGTCTAATTCCCTACGCCCCTTTCCTATTTTTCTTCTTGACAGAAGAAGCAGGCTCATGCATCTAGAGACTCCACAGCCCTTTCTTGTAGCTGTAGATTAAATTTCCCAGCTCGACGTCTGCTGGCCTCTGGCTGAGTCGGTGCACGCAGCTATGCTCCCCAGCCCCAGGAGCAGAATTAAGCCCGGGTGGTGCTGGGACCGTGGGAAAGGGTCTCTGCAGAGGCATGGGGAGATGTCTGCTGAGCAAAACCGAGCTGAGCCATGCCAGCCCTCCAGGCCATGGCTGTGGGTGAAGAGAAGGGGGAACTCTGGTGTGGGCCCAGCAGCCAAACCCTGCCCAGCACGCCTCAGCTCCTTCTTCCTGTGCTCTGCTCTGCCCTTGACCCTGGGGAGGGTGCAGCGGGTGGAGGGAGCCTGGCTGCTCTAATTAAACCATGTTTGCAAACTCCCATGGTAAGCATCACTAATTATAATTAAGGAGAGCAGATCTGCCCTTCCCTGCCTCTGGGAGCCATGAACAAGCTCCCTACTGCCGACCAGGCTTGGAGGGCACCGAGGGCTGGCACATGGCACTGCCCTGCATCCCCTGGGCTGGGCACGTGCCTGGCACAGCCCTTGTGGGGGGGACAGCCCCATCGGGGGCCCTTGGGGCAGGGTGCCAGGCTGGGGGCATGGCACGGCAGTGCAGCTGGCACTGCCCTCTCCACCCGTGCATGGCGTGACTGTGGCCCCGCTCCCCTGGCACGCTGCCTTCATGCTTGAACCATTGGCCTAACGATTTCAGGTTTTTCCCCATTTTCCTCTATTATTATTTGTCGTTGTTCCTGTTACAGTTCAGTGGCCATGAATTATTGAACGTCTGCTTGCTCACTAACTCTTTACTTCCACCTCGGCACACAGCAGCCTGCGCGGGACGGCCGCCAGCCCCTGCCTCTGGCGGCTGCTGCCGCGGGACCCTCCCCACGCTGCGGCACAGCCCTGCCCGGGCGAGGCTGCGGGACGGGGACTGCCCTGGCTTCCCGCGCTGCCAAAACGCCTTCGCCCGACTCTGCTTCACCGGCCACGGGAGTCATGCGGCCGTGGGAGCCCCAGGCTGGACGTGGGACATACTGGGATGGCACTGGAGGGGCAGGTGAGCAGCAGGGTCAAAGGGCTGGAGTTCACTTGCGTCCTGAGCAGGTGTGACCCAGGCCACGAGTTTCACGTGGGGCTGATTTAGGGCAGTGCTCCCCACCCCTCTGCCAGCTGATAAAAGGAGCAGAAGGGATCCTGCCTTCCTACTGGCCCGTGCAGCAGTGCTTGCAGAAGCGAGGAGGCTCCTGGTAAGTAACAGCATGTGGCCAGGGTAGCAAAGCTTGGGAAGAATCAGGTAGAGCCCACTGGTGCCCTGGGGCAATGGCACAAGCAGCTGGGGATGTTTGAGGGAGGCTCTTGCCGTTGCCAATCCTACCTGCGAGCAGTTCCCGGGACTGGGGAATATTTCCCTCCCCTGTGTCATGCTCTCAGTGCTTTAGCTGAGGGCAGAGGAGAGCCCCTGGGTTTAATGGACTATGTGAGCAGCCCTGAGTGGGGACAAGGATGTGGGTACCTCTCATGCCAGGCTGAGCTGTGCCAGTGGGAGCTGGTGTGGCAGCACTGGGGCAACTGGGATGTGCTGGGTCTGAGAGCCGGTTGGGTTCTTAGCCTTGCAAAGCTGCTGCTTTCTCCACACTGCTTTTGTGCTTAGGGCAGAGCAGAGAAATCTCTGCTGGTATTGTGAGATTTCACAGAGGAGAAGAATAAAGTCTCTGAACTCCCTACAGCTGCATTTTCTCAGTGCTGCAACACTCTGATACCTCTGAAACGCTATTAAACACCTGGTAGCGGGTTGTCTTTGCAACCCTGTGTCCTAAATAAATCCCTTCCCTGTGCTGAGCCCTGCTAATGGTCCATTGTTAAGTGGCCAGCCAGCACAATCTAGGATGAAGTCCTTTTTTTTTCCCCCAGTCATCTCCAGCATCTTTCTTGTAGGATGAGACTGAAACTGGGGACTGCAAATTCCTCTGCAGTGCCCTTGCTTGGCTGTGCTCCTTGCCCCCCAAGCGCTGCACTGGGAGTTAATGCTTGCTTGGGGCCCTCCTTGCAGGGCTTGTCATGGCAAGCAGCATTTGCTGGCATCAAGCTGGGCCAAGCACTCCCTGCTGTGGGGCTTGGCAGCCCTTGGTAGTGCCAGGGCTGGGGAACAGACTCTGCTCTGTTGTCTGCCACATATGAGGCAGCAGTTCCTCCAGCAGGGCAGGCCGGTGGCACCCACAGGGATGCTTCTCTAGCTGTTCTGGATCCACAGGTCTTGGCTGTCCTCCCCCATCATGAACCCAGGCAATCACTGCCAAGGCTGTGCCCAGCTGGGTGGCAAGCCTCCTTCTGCCCCCATCCCTCCCCACATCCACTGCCTCCTCCTGCTCTGCATTTGAGCTGGCAGGGCAGGAGCAGGCAGCCCAGCATCAGCTGTTTGGCTGAGGCCAAACCGATTGGCACACTCTCACTCGGCACACCCCTGTCCCTGGCCTTTGCACACGCGTGTGCAAGGTGCTGCCTGCTTCCCATGTCCCAGCCTGGCTGCTCTCTGGCATCTCTGCCTTGCCTGTGAGAGGCTTCCCTGTGAGACTCGCTCCGTTTATTTTATTTCTCCCCCCCCCCCTTTAACCTTGAAATATAATTTCCTCCCCAAAACCCCCTCCCCCCCCCTAAACAACATCTCTTTAGTGAGATCACAGCAAAAATCCCTGAGCTGCTGGGGCCCCGGCGCTTTATCAGCGGGCTCGCCCCATCCGTCAGAGCCGGCTGTGAGCCCGGCCCCGCCCCCGCTGCCCACCGATGCTCTTTTCATCATTTTTACAGATTTATTTTACAATAATTTAATTTCATCCTTAGCCCTGGGAAGACGAATTGGCCCCTGATGTGACTGGGGATTCGGAGCCAGCCTCATAAATTTGCTGCCTCTACACAAAGCTCTTTCTGGAGTCCCCGCCGCAGCCGTGAGCGAGAGCCTTTAAACAGCGGGGGACAGGCTTGTAAATCTCGCGTGGTGCTGGGGCGGGGGGCAGGGGATGCTGCTGGCACCACTGAGCCGCGGCTCCGGGTGGTTGGCAGGGCCTGGGCACATGGGCGTGGGGTGGGGAGGGCTATGGGGGCTTCCCCAGGAGCTCCCCCACGGAGCGGGTGTTGCCAGCGGCTCTATGAGCAGTGCCAGCAGCCACACCGTGCTGCCAGGGTGTGGCCTGTCCACACAGAGAGCTGCAGCTGGGCTCCAGGAGCGGCCAGTGCCCATCATTTTCTAAGCGGGTGGAGCTGGTGCTGCGCCGGGCACAGGCTTGGGGCGGTGCTGCCAGCCCTGCCGCCGAGCCGTGCCTGCTCTGGCACATCTGCGCTCACCGCGTGTGGGACTCGCCACGCTGTCACGGCAAGAGGCTTGTCACTGTAATTAAATCCGAGTGAGTCCCCTGCCCCCCGGCACAGCCCCTCGTTTCCCTTTGATTTATTATGTCTCCTTAATTTATTTAAATGACTCTCGGTGTTTGCACAGGCTGGGAGGGTGCTGGCTGGGGCTGTAATTGCTGGAGCGAAGGGAAGGCAGCAGGAAGCACCTTTGGAGTGAAGCTCTCGGTGCTGGGGGGACAGTCTGTGCACTGGCACCGGCCTCTGCCGCTGCCTGAGGCTCTGCCCCAGCGGGGCTGCAGCAGGACGGGCCCAGCAGCTTTTGGGGCCGGCTTAGGGGCATCTCCCCGGGGCACCACAGGGCAGCAGCTGACAAAGGCAAGAGTCTGGGGGGAGGCCTCGTTCCACCCTGCTCCCCGTGTGTGCAGGGGCCAGGGTGCAAAGGACGGTGGGCCGAGCGGGGCAGCGTGCCGCCTGCCCACCCCGGTGCTGCCGAGCGCCTGCGCGGCCTCGTGCCCGGCCGGGCTCCGCGCCGCCAGCCTCGCCATCCCCAGCCTGTGTTTGCACAGCCTCAGCGTTCTGCTTGCACTTGTCCCTGTTGAATTTCATCCTGTTTTTTCCAGTCCATTTCTCCAATTTGTCAGGATCGTTTTGAATTCCAACCCTGTCCTCCAAGACACTTGTAGTCCCTCCCAGCTCCCTGTCATCTGCAAATTTAATAAGAGCCTTCTCTATTCCATCAGCCAGGTCCTTAATGAAAACATTGAGCAAACCAGAACCGGGGCGAGCCCTTGGCAGTCCGAGCAGCCCAGCACTCAAGCTGTGCTTGCCACGCTCGCTGCCCAAATGTGATGGAAGATGGTGCCAGAGCTTTGCCACGCTGGCTGCGCTTTGCTGCCTCCCCAAGTTCAGGTGGGGTCTCTCTGCTCCGCTGCCCAGAGCGGTGCTGGGACCACGGCGTGCTGCCAGCTCTGCCAGGGGCTGGCGGTGCTGGGGGCAGGCTGGGAGGGGGCAGTGGGTCATCCCAGGGAGGGCTACGGCTTGAGCTGCTGCCAGCCAGCACAGTGCCAATGTCCTGTGTGAAAGGGAGCCTGGTGGGGCCTTGCCCTGTGAACCCCTGAGGTGGACCAAGGAGGAGTGAAGAGGGGTGGTGAGACTGAGCTCTGCTGGCACTGCTGCATCCTGGGCTGGGGATCCCAGCAGTGACCACAGGCAAAGGTGGCCATCAGAATGGAGTGGGCACCCAGCAGCAGGAGGGTGAGAGCCCCTCACCCAGGTAATTGGTATGGCCACAGTGGCAGCAATGGAGCAGCCTCAATGGGGCCATCCACCCCCCACCCTGAGCACATGGTGGAGGGCAGTAGCCCACAGCCTTTTTGGTGGGTGCAGGCTCTCCCTGGTCCTGTGGTCTCCCTGTATTGAAGCTGCTCCCTTGGGCCCAGGGCTCTTCCTCAGGGTTGCACAGCAGGGACCTGGCAGCAGCTCAAAGAGGAGCCACACTGTGCCCCCCCAATGGCCACCAGCCATCAGTTCCCTTTAATTGATTGTAGAAAGCAATTTTCCAAGCCCAGCTCCATGTGCCCAGGCAGAGCTTTGCTTCACAGTGCAATTTCAAATGCTTCTTCCAGCACCAGTCCAGCTCCAAAGCAAGAGCTTTACAGTCTACAATGGGCTGTGCTTAGCCCAGAAGTGGCTTCTCCATTGCCCTACAGAGCCCACAGCTCCCTGTGTCATCTGTCATAGTGGCTGTGGCAGCCCTGCCAGCTCTTACAAGGCCAGCACTGCCCAGACTGGTGTGGCTGTGTGGAACCCACCATGGCTGCAGCTCCATCCACAGGCAGCTGCAGGCCCTGGCACAAGCTGGGTGCCTCATGTGTCCCATGCAGTGCCACCTCCTTGGGCAGCTGTTGAGTATGTTCTGTCTGGGCTGGCTCACGTGGCAGTGGCAAGGGCTTAGCCAAGAGCTGCTGCTCCTGCTCTGGCTTCTGCCAAGAGCTTGGGAGTTGTAATTTCGTGGCCAGGGTCTGGAGGTTGGTACAGGTGCACTAATTCTGCATTTAGTAATTGGTGTCATGTCAGTTAGATTGGCTCCTGGGTGCTGCAGTGGTGAGTGCTGTGCAAGAGCCCCTGGGCTGCAGCACAGAGGAGTCCCAGTGCCTAGAGAAGCTGTGGTGGCAGCAGGCAGAGCAGGGCTGGGTGGATGTTGAGTGCTGGGAGAACAGCAACAGCTTAAGGTGCATTTGTCCTTTGTGGGACAGCAGCAGAGCCTGGGGCTCTTGAGCTGGTGGGTGCCAGGGGCTGCTGTGCTGGGGGCAGAAACTGCCCCATCTGAGCAGGAAGGGGTGGGGGGCTGTGCCCAGGAGGTGCTGCCAACTCTGAGCATAAATCACCATCTGTCCTGTCACAGTGCTCCTCGGTGCCAGGCCACTGCCTGAGCACCTAGCTCAGCATCCTCTGCTGCTTCCCTCGTCCCTTGGGCCACCCCTGCAGCCCGTGGCAGGGCTTGGCACGCATGGTGGGCTTGCCAGCGCAGTGCTGCCTGTTGTGCAGGCAGGAGGAGGCTCTGGTGGGTCTGGGGCAGCAGGGAGAACCCCCGGGCTCACATGCCTGCAGCACGGATCAGCGCCGTCAGCCCTGCGCCCACTGTGGATTGCAGGCAGAGGTAATTTGCAGATGACAAATCTCCCTGACAGTAAATATTTTTCCCACCCTCATCTTTCTAGGAGCAGATAAGGTGGCAGCACTGTGGCAGTAGAGTTGCTGGAGGGAGACAAACTCTTTGGCAGTCGTAAAAGTCTATTGTGTTCCTGCAATTATTTATAGATAAACAGAAGCAAGCCAGTAAGTACCGAATGGAGCTGCTCAGCTGCGTTTGCACTGATGATGATGATGTTATTTCTCCCTCCTCACACCCACACACATCTCCACTGCATGGAAACTCGCTGCTGACAGCAATCACATCCCCACCCGCTACGAAGCAGGGCAGGCTGGAGGGGGTTTGCCCCCTCCTTGCTGTCCGTTTCCCCCCCCAGTGACCCTACTGCTGCTTCTGGAGCTGGGGAGCTGCAGCCCCTGCAGTGCTGCAGGGTCGTGGTGCCTGCAAAGGATTGCAGCCCTTCCTCAGGGGCTACTGCCTCTGTTCATGGGGACTGGGTGGTCTTTGTCCCAGCACACCAGTCCCTGGGGTGCTGAGTGCCTCACAGTGAGGGGGTACCAGTGTTGCTTGCAGGGAGCATGGGAGTGGATGGGTCCTCAGAAGCTTCTGCAGCAGGACCTGCTGCAGGTTCTCTCCACCTCCAGGAAGGGAACTGGGGGTTTTCTAGGCTCCACGTAGCCAAGACCTCCTGTCCCACCACAGAGTGCTGCTGAAGACAGAAATGGGCAGGAAAGCTGCAGGCAGGAGGCCTGGGGTGCCACTGCACCAGGCACTGGGGGCCCTGGGTGACCTGCTTGCTCTTCACATGGCATTGGGATCCTTGACCAACCCAAGTCTCTCTGGTCCCTAGGGTGCTGCATGACACTGCCCAGCTTCTGTTGGGGCAGGACCCCAGAGCTGCCTGTGCCAGGGCTGCAGGAGTGGAGTGCATCCCTGCCAAGCACTCAGCCTCTTCAGCAGGACCTCAGCCCTAGGAAGAGCACCGAGCATCCGAGACTGCAGCTGGGAGCCCTGGACTGGAGCACAGGAGGATTTTTCATTGCACCATCATAACCAGAGGACAGGAGTAAGTGACTGGTAGTGTCCATTCCCTGGGTAAAGATTTACACAATCACTTCATCCAGTAATTGGTATTCTGGGGAGTGAGAGAGCTGCAGCTCCAGCACCCGCCTCTATTTGTTTTCTCTCTGTCTTCTCTCTCTCCCCTTTTCAGAATGAGTAATTCTGTCCCTCACCATCCCATTTAAACAGAGCATTTGCAGAGTGAATAATTAGTTACATTCAATTAGGTCTCACAAGCTCTCCCTTCTCACTTTGGGGGACAGAGGCACTAATGAGATGGCACAGATCTGACACGCAGCAGCGGGCACCCAACGCTGCGTGCTAGCAGGGACAGGTCAGCGCTGGGGGTGGCAGGGAGCTGGAGGGAGCAGCCTGCTGCTGTGGGGAGAATCCCTGGGGGGGCCCTTTGGAGGCCAAAGGTGCTGTCTGTGGCTCACATGTCAGCCAGGGCAGGGCCAGCAGGAATTGGAGTCACGGCTGTACCCAGGGCAGGATGTTCACCAGGCTGGTGCTGAGGGGCTGCTGCCCAGCCCTGGAACCATCCTGTTGTCTGTGCTCCTGGCAGGGAGAGTTAGTTTCTATCTTCCTTATTAAACTTAACATGTTTTGAGAAGAACCTTTCACAATGTGCCACTGCCTTTACAGTAAAAGCAGCCTCATGTTCTGGCTGCTCCTGGCTCTGGGATTTATGGCCTTTCCTCTGCCATGCTGTGTGCTCTCAGGTGGTGCTGGGTCATGGGCTCCTGGGACCTGCTCTGGGCTTGGTGCCACTGCAGTCCAGTGCCACTGCTGGAGCCAGGGCTCATGGCAGCCCTGCTGCTGCCCAGTCCCACCTTCCACAGCCGTGTCCTGCAGTGAGAAGCCCCACGATGGGCCCAGCACACCCTGACTACTTGATGCAGGCTGAGTCCAGGGCATGAGCACTGGGGATGTGCTGCTCTGGACTGGAGCCCCTCTGCTCACAGCCCAGGGCTAGTGGGTCAGAACTGCCACAGTACCTGGAGCCTCTGACCGCCGCCGGCAGATACGAGGTGGGGCACGCCCGGGCTCAGGGTGTGCTGAGGGGCAGTGGGGGCAGAGATGAGGCACAGCTGATGGTAGCTCTCCCCTTCCCTTCTCTGCCCCGGGAGCATCGGAGCTGCAGGCATCCCTCCCTCCACCGGTGGCACCAGCACAGCAGGGAGACCCGGGGGAGGGGCTGCCGTGGGCTGTAGGCTGCGCGGTTCGTATGCGTGAGGAGGATAATAAAGTTTAATAACGGCTTTGTCAGCGGTGCGGGGGAGAAGAACCGAGCCCAGCCGTTCCCAGCCCCGCCGCGGCGAAGCCCCGCAGCACCATCTCCCGGCCGAGAGAGGGGAGCGATGGGGACAGCCTTTAATTGTCCCCACAGAGCTCATCAATGCAGGGACAACGCTGGGTGCCCGGGGTGCTGTAGTGCCAGCACCTGCTCTGCCCAGCTCCAGCCTGGGCAGCCCCCCTGGCTGCTACAGGGGGTGGCTAGGCTGTACTTTGCCATGGTGGTCCCACACTTCAGCCCTGGCACCTCCAGCAGGCAGGCTGCTGGGCTCTGCCATAGCAGCTTGGGCAGATGATGGCACCAGGCTCTGCCCTGCATCCCCCTGTGGGCAGCTAACTTTGCTGTGCTGCAGCAGCCTTGGGTGGGCGACCAGGCCAGGCACTACTGTGGTATTGCCACAGGGGTGGTTGTGCCACATCTGCTGCTGTGTCCCATCAGCCAGGTCAGATTTGCTCCTCAGCCAGAGAGTCAACAGAGACAGCACTGCTGGCCCCGACTGTGCTCCTGTGCAGGCAGCGTCCAGTGTCCTCACAGCCTCTCCTGCTCTGCCATGCGGCTCTCCTTGCCATCCTCCTGGGCCACAGGCTGGTGTCTGAGCAGGGTCTCCTGCCCAGGTAAGCTCTCCTCCTCCTCCTCTGTCTCCACAGCCTGTTTAGGTTCCAGGTTCTCCATGTTCCCAGCCTCTATCTGTACAGGGGTAGGGGTCAGGGGCAGGCAGCTATGTCCCCACCCTCTGCACCTGTACCTTCCCCTGCTGTGCTCTCATGCAGAGCAAGGCCTCATCCTGTGCTGGTCCCTCCTGTCTTAATATTTGGCAGCAGCATCTCAGGGTTGGCCCAGTCCTTGTCCTGTCCCACATGGGCAGCCTAGGACAGCCCCCACCCCTCCTGCCCTGCTCTGTTGCTTGTACATCCCTGGCTGTGCCCAGAGGGACCCCAACCCACTGCTGGAGGAGAGCTCTGGGCACACTCACCTGCTTCTGCACCTGTCGCCTGGGATCTGCATGGAAAAGGGACAGAGAAGGCAACAGTCAGTGGGGAGCACTCCTGCCCTGCACCGCTGCAAGGTCTCAGAGCTGGGGCTTGGTGCTGCTACACTGGAGCTCCTGCAGCTGACACTGGGGCTGGGGTCTGCAGGGGGGAAGCCTGGCTGGACCTGTGGGACACAGCCCACTGACCCAGGTGGGCAATAGGGTCTGGGAGCCAGGGCCAGTGGTGTCCCCAGAAGGGCTACCCTGCTCTTGTCACAACAGCTGCTGGCCTCCCTTGCCTAGCTCCTCACCCCCTATTGCCACTCCGGCCAAGGTGTGACTTCCCATGTCCTGGCCCCTTCCTTACCTGTGTGGACCAGGCAGTAGATGCAGATGCCCACAAGGCAGGTGACGACAGCAGCTGTGATGGGGATCAGCACCGACAGCGAGGAGCGCCCGCCCGACTCTGCGGAGGAGAGGGGGGTCAGTGGGCACCAAGTGCCCCAAGCTGCCTCTGTTCCACCAGGCCCAGTCCTGAGGGGATCCCTCACAGGGACAGAGAGGAGCAAGAAGGCCTCATGCCAATGGTGTGGGCATGGGCACTCTTGACTCCCAAAAGCACCCATGGGCCAACTCCTCCCAGTACTGCAGCACCCAGAGAAGGAGATCCCTGCTCTGCACCCACCCAGCACAAGGCACCAGATGCTTACCGCAGATCACATCTGAGATGTTTGTCCCTTTCACCTTCACCACCAGCCCCTTCTCCTCGCAGCTGCAGGGAAGAACAAGACCATGTAACCAGCACAGCAGCCTGGGCACATGGAAAGTCACTGAGGAGGAACACCTGGGGCTCGGTGGCCACCAGAGCTGTGTGAGAAAACATCCTGCACTGAGCTTGCTGGGCTCTGGAGGGGCAAGTAGCCCCAGGGACAGAGCACAGGTCCTGGTCTGAAGCTACTGAATCTGCTGAAGATGAGGACAAGTTTGGAGACAAGGGACAGGAGGGAGCACGTATTTGAGACCTGCCCAGTCAGGGAGACCCTGGGATTCAGGCACAGCAGCTACTGCAGAACAGCTCAGAGATGACTCAATGACAGGCTACAAGTGGCTCCATGGGGAGGTAATTTCTGGGCAAAGATGAAAGCAAAGTGAAATCCAATGGCTGGCAGCTGAAGCAAAACTAATTCAGCCTGGAAATAAGGCTCACATTTCTACCAGGGAGTGCAATTAACCCTCGAGCAGCTTTCTAAAGACAGGGACAACCTGCCAGCTGGTGGCATCCTCAGAGCCAGACTCCCCACGGAGAGGGCTGGTGCCTTGAGCCAAGCAGCACACTGGGAGGGGAGTCTGGACAGGGCACAGAGGTTGCCTGTAGGCCCTAATCCCTTGCTTCCCCAATGCAGATGGCAGCATGGACATCCCTGAGGGGACAGCACTCTGCACACACACTGAGAGATGGTCAGAGCTTCTGGATTCTGCCTCAAGCTCAGCCACATCACTCTGGACCTCACTGCCCTCCTTAGAGCTCTGCTGCTCTCACTCCGGCCCTATGCCAGCCTGATGTTCCTCGGAGACCATCCCAGCTGCCTGGTCCCTAAGGAGGCTGGCAGCAGAGGACATGCTCATGGGGAAGGATGTGACCAGCATTCAGACAATACCTTGTCCAGGGATGGCATGGCTCAGTTTTAGAAGAGATGTTGGAGAAGGTGCCTTCTGCACAGGGCTCGCAGGGAGAGGACAGCTGGGCCACAGCCTTGGCTGAAGTGGAGCAGAGGTTACAGAAGGGTCAGTACAGCCTGTGGGATGTCCCTCACCATGGGTGAGGGGTCAGGCAAGCAGCACTCCCTGTGGCAATGATGCCAGGTGCAGGGGCAGCAGAGAGCTCCCAAAGCCCTGCCAGGGGCACCTTGCTGGTGGAAACCCCCTTTCCCCAGAGGAGCCAAGACCGGTGCTGCCAGGGCACCAGTCCTGCTGAGAGGGAGGAGCTGGCACCTGCCACGAAGCCGAAGCCGCGCTGGCAGGGCTGGTTCTCCAGGCAGGTCTGGCAGCTGGAGTCGGAGCAGTGCATGCCAGCTCGGCACTGGCACACCGTGTTGTGCGTCGCGTTCCCCTCGGTCTTCACCACGAGGCCGGCATCTGGGCAAAGGGAGACAGCGGGTGAGTGAGCCTGCAGGGGCACTGAGCCCGTCAGCCCCCCAAGGCTAAGGCTGGCTGGCACAGGGAGCACTTACTGCCTTCGCAGATGTCATGGGGGGCACAGTGCCTCTCCTTGGTCCAGCTCTGCTGGTAATGGCCACTCTCACAGGGGGCACAGACAGACTCTTCTGTGCCGTCACATTCAGAGACCAGCTTTTGCCCTGCAACAGAGGCTGATGAGGAGGGGGAAAGAGGGCTTTACTCCTCTCCAGCAGGGGCTGTGCCAGCAGGACAGGGACACTGGCAGCTGCATGATGCCAGGATGGCTGTGGCATGCTGCCCAGTATCCTGATGCCACTCTGGCAGACAGGGCTGGAGGGACCAGCTTGCCTGGTGGCTGTGGAGGGATGGGTGAGGAGGGCTGCTTGGTGCTAGGGCATGAGAGCTGGGAGCCATTCACTGCCCCCAGCACTCCAAGGACTAGAAAATGGACTAGCACTGAGAGTGGAGACTGGCAAGGACCATCACCATTTGGTAGTGCCAGTGGCAGCACTCTTCCTGCACCATGGGGTTCTGCAGTTGCAGGAGCACAGACAATGCCAAGAAAGCTGTGGTAGATTCAAGGTGGTTCAGGGGCCTCTCCCAGGGCACCCACAAGGTCCCAGTTCTTCTAGCACCAAGGTGACACAGGGAGGTGAAGCTGTCGGCACTGCTGTGGCCAGGCAGCAGGTCCTGGCACAGCCAGCCTGTAGAATCCCCTGAGAGGGGAAGGGTCTCCATACCTGGCTGACAGCGGTTGCAGCACCTGCCTTTGTGTTCATACTGCCTTTCAGAGCATCTTACAACACCACAGTCACAGCACTGCAAGAAACAAGACCTGTGGATTTGTGCTGCTCCCCAGCATCTGTGTGCCAACCCAGGTGCTAACTCACATCCCGAGGCGAGGGTTCCCTCACACCACTCTTCCCAGCCCTGCACTAACCACAGACCGCAGCTGAGACGTCTGCGCTGCCTACTGCCACCGGTGCTCTCTTTGAAGTGGGGTGGCAGTGACTCGGGCACGGTGGCTCCACATTTCCTAACAGATGGTGATCGCACATTGCCCTACGTCCCTGCCAGCATGGCTACGGTCCCGCGAAGGGGGAGCAGTCGACCCACCCTGGCTCAGTGAGGCGGCGATGGGGCTGGGGGACATTGCCAGGTCTGACATGGGGACACCTGAGCTGGCGGAGGGGAAGCGGCCCCCCTGTCACACGTCTGGTACTGAGCAAAACGGGAAGTGAAAGGGGCGTGAGCGCGTCTGTCCCTGAGCCCCGGGATGGGGACAAACCTGGCTGCGGGCCCAGACTCTGTCCAGGGCAGTGGACCCCCGGGGGCTCACCGCTCCCCATGCTTGACTGCAGAGACCCGTCCCGGCACAGACCCGGGCTGCGGGCTCCGCTTCCTCGGAAGAAAACCGAAAGCAAGCCCGGGCCGGGCCGAGACCGGCCTGCCCAGCCCGCGCCTCCTCCCCGCGGGCAGAGGGTTCCGGGTCGACTGGACCCGGCTGGCTCAGTGTTGGCTCAGCTCCCGCCGCCGCCGGCACAGGTACGGCCCCGGCCATAACCCCCCGCCCAGGGACGAGCCGCGCCGAAGGGACGGGCAAGAACGGGCGGACCGTGCCCCTTCCCGGCAAGCCCGACGGCTGCGGGCCGGGGCCTCGCCCGCAGGAAGGGAGCTGCCGGCATCCCAGCCCGCGCCCATTCCCCAGACCCCGTCCCGGTGCCGGTCGCACTCACCCCCAGCAGCACCGCACCCAGCAGCCCCAGCAGCCCGAGCCGGTTCATGACGCTGTCCCGGCGCTGCAGCCGCCCGCTCTATAACTCCTCGGCCAGTTCCCGCCCAGGAAGGGGGCGGTGGGTCGCCCGCCGCACTCCCCCCGGGGCTTCCCCGCCCGGGGAGCCCCTTCAGGATTCGGTCCGGGGTAGAGAGCAAGGGTAACGCTCCCGGCCAAAGCGGCGAGCTCCAAGCCCGGCCTGCCTGGCTCATCCCGGGGTCGCGGGAAGGGGACCTGCCCTGGGCTCTCCTGCTGCTGTCCCACGAGCCCACCCGTGCTGGCCCACCTGGCCCTGCCTGGCACAGTGGTCTTAGGGGAGCAGCTGGAGCTAGGGGTCCCAGCATGATGGCTCTGGATGAGTGTCCCGCTGGAGATGGAAAGGTGACTCCTGCCTGCTCCCTGCCAGTCCCACAGAGCCACAGTCCTGCCTGTGCCATCCGCATTTGACAAGGTACTGGCAAGGGCAGGCCATAGCGAGGACAGGGATGGTTCCAGCCTTGACAGCTCATTCCTGTCACAGAAGTTCAGAGGTTTCATTTCCCCAACGGTTAATCCAGAGCCATGACCCTGGACAGTCCCTTGCTGTTGCCCACAGGGCCTGGTCCCGGTGTCCCCACAAGCGCGTCAGCCCAGATATGGGAACATGAGAAGTGCTGGGGGCTCAGCCTGAGCCCCCATGGCCGCTGCCCTGCCTCAGTTCCCTCAGGGCAGTCCCTGCACAGTCCCCAGGGAAGTTCCAGGCTCCTCTGCTCCAGAGACCTTCCCTGGACTCCTCTCCCCATCACGGCAGGCAGCTGAGCCAAAGCACTGTTGCCTCAGCATCCCTCAGTGCCCCAGGCACACCCCCAGTTTCTTCACACGGTGATGGCCACAGCAACAGAATCACAGCCTCAGGCACGGCTCGGAGGCTGCTGACTTTGTGCTGCTGGCTTTGTGCTGCTGGCTGTGGCCTTCGCCAGGCCACCGCTGTTCAGAAGGGAGGGCACCAAAGCATCCCCGGGACAGGCACCGCACGCTCTGGATTCCCCGGGCCGCGGCACTTCCCAAAAGTGAGCACAGAAGGTCCCGGGGGAGTCTCGAGGGCAGAGACCAGCAGCTGAGGCCGGGGAGGGGATTTCTGGGCCCACCTCTGCGGGCCCTGCCTGGGAAGTCCCCACATCCCCGGGCACCGGCCGTGCACAGGCTGCAGCTGCGAGCACTGTGTGCTCCCCGCTCCTCGCCCAGGCAGGAACCCCCAGCCCGCGCAGCCACGGTCCCAGTGTCCGCACAGTGGGGCAGCCCCGTGCAGGGGCAGCCCCCCACAGCCAAGAACAGCGGACTGGGCCCCTGCCCAACGCAGCCGGGCACCGCCGCACCGCCACCGCTAAGGAGCCTGACCCCTGCGCTGGGCAGGGGTGCAACGGGACCCCGGTCCTGTCTCAGCCTCGCCTCGAGTGAGGTCTGTGGCGCCACCCAGCGGCTCCAGCCGGCAGCCTTCAACGGCACTACCAGTCCCAGCGTGCCTGGCGGCGGCGGGTTACAAAACATGCTGGGAACCAGGCATGGCGCCTTGCGCCTCGACACGCATGGCGGCGGGCGCTTACGTCAGTGCTTGGCGCCGTAAAGCGTGCAGACGTCGTAGCCCTGGTGGTGCTTTTCCACCGCTTTACGGCAGCGGTGGTTGGCGCCTTTGTCCTGGCGGGCGGCGGCCTGAGGCAGAGCGGACCCGGTGCGGCGGTGAGTCTGCGGCGGCCCCGCCGCTACGCCGCGGCGTTACCGGAGCGCTAGAGTGAGGGGTGTAGCGCGACAAACCCCGCGGGGGTCAGTCCCCGGGCTGGGCGTGCCCCGCGGCCTGCGAGCGGGCCGCGCCTCAGCCTCCGCGCCCCGCGCGGCCGGGATGTGGTAGTATGGAGCGCGGGCTCGCTGGAACCTCTCCTCTTCCTTCGTGGGGGCTGGGGACCGGACGGTCAGTAGGCTGAACAGGGCTGGAAAACGCCGGATCCCCAGTCAGGGTGTGCAGCGGGTGATGTCGCTGTCGCGACAGCCCCCGGGAGCGCTTGCGGCCTAGTGTGAGAACGGCAGCCGCTGGCGAGGCGTCAGGCGGATTGGCTTTTCCTCAGCGATGCTCGAGGATGCTGCCGAGCAGGTGAGCAGGCCCCGGGCAGCCGCGCTCTGGGAGGCCTGGTTGCTGTTCTCCCGGAGCACAGTGCCCCGGGGAAGAAGGGCACCGGCGTTTTCCGCTTTCAGGTTTCCCTTGTTGCAGCTTTGCCTCTGCCCGCGCTGCTCGTTGCCGAGAACTGGCGAGCGGGCGCTGCTGCTGCCGCTGCCGGAGAACCGGCCCCGGGCCCCGGGTTCCAGTAAATCCTCTGGGAAACTGTTGCTCCTTAGCACCATTACTTCCAGTGCTGGCTGGCATTGCTGTCTGCCTTGCCCAGGAACATCTGGCAGGCTTGTGTGCCATGTTGTAGTATCCTCCCTCATCTGTTTCTCATTTTCTGAAGTGATAATGCTGTTAATATATAACCTTCAGCTTTAAATACAAGCGTTTAAGGAAAGATGTTTTTAATTACCTGCCAGAGGATTTACTGGAGCAACTGTCCTGTATCTGTTTAGGCTGGCAGTCAGTTTCTGCCTGAGGACTGGCACCTTGAAGCCCAATGCATGGTTTGCCTCTATTAACCTGGTGCAGCTTGCTTAAAGCTGGGACAGCAGTCGTTTGGTCTGGTCTTGTGATTGCTGAATGGCCCTTAACTGTGTAATCTACCAAATGGGAAATGTTAAGAGGCAGTAAATGCTGTGGTAACTCAACCTGTCTGAGTGTCTGGGATTTATTGCTTTGTTTTGAAAGTGATCTGCAAGTGGAAAAATTGTTTCCTGATTTTTCTCCCCATGGAGAGCTCTTGCACCCTTGCCCCCAGCTGCCCCCCGCTGCTTTCCCACCTATAAGAAAAAGCAAAGGGAATTTCTTGCTGCTTTTATACTGGAAGTGAACTGTCCTGCAGTTGTGGGATTGTTGTTGTATGTACAGGGGATGTTGCAAGGCCACATGTGGGTCATGCTGCCTGAGCAGGTGCTCCAAGCCCTGGCAGTGCTGGGAGCTGGCTGGAGACCAGTGATGAGAATTTGAGCAGCGATAGTGGAAGAGAAATGCAGTGTTTCTGTGCAGAAAAACAGGATGAGGTGTGGCACTTCTGGTGCGGAAGGTAAAACTCTGCGTGCGTGTGTGGACAAACTTACAGGCAAACGTGGTAGAATAAATGGTGCTTTCTTTTGCTTGATTTTTTTTGAATGGACTGTTGTTTTTTCCCCCTTCTTGCCTGTTTTAGCAGCCTGGTTTGTTTTTAAAAGTCTCTCAGACTGGGCGGGGTTCTCTGCTTCCCACCCACGCAGGAGGAGAAAACAATGTGAGTTGTGACGTGACCCCTCAAGTTTTACATCTCAGATCTGGAGTGGATCTTGTTTTACATGCCAGCTGGGTGTTGTCCAAAGATACAAAATGGTTTTTACATAGAGAGTTTTACATTTGACTTATTTATTTGGAGACTACTGTGAATGAGTACAGGTCACTGTCACGGGGAGTTGGTTGTCGCTTCCTGTGAACAACAGAAGCGGTTTGTTTTGATTCCACTCCCATTTCATGCCTGTTACAAACAGAAACCTCCCTCCCATATTCCTCTAGCTGAATGTTCAGGACTATGACAACTTTATTGAAGAATTTTCTCTCAGCTCTCAAGTTCATCTCAGAAGTTTTGCTGTTTTTCATTTCTTTAAGCTGTGGCTTTTCACAGCAGCAGGTAAAACCCTGCATGAGCTTTGGGGTTGGATCGGGTGTTTGTTGGATGCTTTGCTGTCATTACTGGAGTGAGTTTGTGCAGGGGGTGCTGCTGCTGCCCTGGCTCTGTCTGCAGCAGGGGGTTGGCACAAAAGTCTTTTACCATGCTGGGGGAAGTGAGGCCTCAGTACAGCATTGGGGGTGGGAGGGCTGTGGGGGTAATTTCCCAGCTGTGGACCCGTCTTCTGTGGGAGCTGACAACTCAACAGGGACAGGGATACATTGTTTAGTGGAGATAGGAGTCGGAAACGGTGTTTTCTGGTGTGGCAAGCTGCTGTTTCATACTGAGGGAAGTGCCCCAGGTGTAGTTGCAGCAGTGCATGCAGACAGCACCTCCTGGTGCCCTGCTCCAAGCCTGCTGTTGGAACCTTTGGGTCTTGTGCAGTGCTGTGGTGTTTCCTTTCTGCTTGTTAGATACTGGATCCATTCCAACTCTGCTCACCAGAGGATTGAAGTAGATGAGACAATAACAGGTGCATCAAAAAACTTAAGATACTTTAGTGGAAAATCACTTTTGTTGGTATCTTAGTTTGGTGTTAAACCACTAAAACTTGCCTGCCAAGTCCCTTGGGCTTGCCGCCTGCCAGCGTCGTCCCAAGCCCCAGCGAGTGTCGCGCTGTGCGTTTCGCCGGCCCTCCCTGCCCCTGGGCTGAGGTTTCTCTGGAGCCAAGCTTGCCTGAAGCAGACCCGGTTGGCCTCTAGTCCCCCAAGCTGTAAGCTTGCTCTTGCTCCAGTGTGATGTTGCTGTGGTGGGTTGCAATGATAAGCTTGGCCGTTTCTCTTTTTTGCGAAGAGCTGGATTTGGAGCGAAAGCAAAATGGCTCGAGGACGCAAGAGCAATAGCATCAAACAGAGCGACTTCACTAACAGCACCAACCCCCAGGACTTAGAGAGAAGACTTTTTGTCGGCAATTTGCCCACAGACAACATGACTCGTGAAGAAATGGAAGAGATCTTTGCAAAATATGGCAAGATCAGGGGTTAGTATTTTATCTTCTGCCTCTTCGTGGCTGGGAATCCGGTGGAAAATGCTACCGCTGTGCTTGTCAAATGCTGTTTGATGATGGTGATGAGAGGAATGACTAATGTTGTTCCTAAAAAAGTGACCTTTTAACGATAATTTTCACTGAAAGAGCGATTCCTTCAGCACAGCTGAAACATAACCCACACATCAGCTATGGCTTGGCTTTTGGGGCTGCACTGGGGTGTTACACCACCTTTCGAGTGACTTCACAGTTTCCCTGTTCAATCTTGGGCTATATTTTGGTCCCTTCTCAGAAGGGAATTGATCTGTGAAATGTATCACAGAGTCTCAAAGCTGTACATTTCCAGCCTGGTGAATTTGATTTTGTTTCCCAGGAAAGGTCTGGGCAGGGTCCCTCTGTGTGCTGGCGCGGTGGGGTTCGTGGCAGCTGGCGCGTGGGTCCGGGCTGTGCCTGCTTGTAACCAGTTTTGCCCTGCTGTTGCCTTTTGCAGCCCTCAGCATGTACCATGGCTATGGGTTCGTGCAGTATGACCGCCTGGAGGACGTCCAGGCCGCTCTGGAAGGGGAGAAGGGCCGCCTTTATAAAGGGTATAGATTAGGTAAGAAAATTGCTCTGTGCTCTTCTCCTCCCCCCAGCATGCCTTCCAGTGCAGAGAGCTGCTTCTTTAGAGCTCTCTGGAGAGATCAGTGTGTGAAACGTGCCTGGTGCTGGTCTGCAGCCACCCTCACTGTGTAGGTGTTGGCCTTTGTGTTAACCTGCTGCAAGTGCTGTGTGGTCCAGCTGCTGCCCAGGCCTCCCTCTGAGCTGAGGGTTGTGTGGGTCAGTGGGTAAAAATACCCCACGTAAGAAACTGTTCCATGTGCCAGCCCTGGAGCATGACCACAAACATCACACATGTCTTTAAAATTCCTAAACCAGTGCTGGGCTTGATCCCAGCAGGTTCAGAGGGACTGGTCCCAGCACTCAGCAGCCTGTTCAATAAGAGATCATGCCACATCTGAAATCAAGAGTAGAGCTGCAAGCACCAGCTGCTTTACAGAGGCTCTTTTCATAAAGATGAAAAAAATCCTGCTACGTGTGCTGGGAGCAAACTTGAACAGAAATGAATGGTTAGAAATCTGAGAGTAATGTCTTAATGCAGGCAAAAAAGTAAGAAGAAAACCAGTTTCACTTAGTAAGGAAGGAAGAGAGCAATAAATAACTTGTGGGAGGGTTTGTGTTCGGGAGCAGATCCAAATCTGACAATGGAAATGCAGAGAAATAGACAAGGAGGGTAGAAAGGTACCAGGAGAAATCATGGCCAATATTGTCCAGGTCTTGAAGCTTAAATAGGAGCAACCATGCTGGTTTAGAAGGCAAGGGGTAACTGTCTGGAATTACTACATCTTGAACTGTAAAGGACATCTAGTCCTCAGTTAACACGTGCTGTCTGTTTCTGAAGAGGCAAAAGGTGTGTTTAATATAGTTTCCATTTTGGCAGCAAAACAAAGCAGCAGCTACCAAAACCAGCCCTCTCAAGAACTAAATCTATCATCTGCAAGGCTCTGTGAAATGGAGCCTGCCCAGGCTATTAGTGTTGGATTTTCACAAGGCTTGGAAAACCAGGGAGTTTCCAGGGCTAGCAGAGCACTGGGGGTGTGCAGTGGGAAGGGAATGAGCCTGGTTCAGCCCCTGGTAACAGGGAGTCTTTCACCTGACCCTTAGCAAGGAGGGGATTAATTAATGCCAATCAAAATCAATCCTGCCAAGCTTATCTCCAGCTTTGAGGCTGCAGGTGGCAATATTGGTGTGGAAGACTCGTGTAAGATGTTTGATTTTTATTTAGAAACTAGAACACTTAGAACAAAGGGTTAAACCAGTTCCAGGCAAATCCCAGTGTAACATGGGTGGGATTGCCCAGTGCTTTGAGTGGGGCTCTGGAAGAACTGATTCCTGGCTGTACACTGCTTTTATGAGTGACTTGGTTTTAAAAGAGGGAGGTGGTGAAAATTTGGTCTGTGCTGATGGAATGACCTGGGGCTTGCCCTACATGGGGTGCAGCAGAGCTGAGCTGCCAGCAAAGCCAAAGGCCAGCTCTGCACCCAAGAAGGCATTAGTCACCCTTGGGGCTGCCGCTGCTGACCTGTATGAGGGAGGTTTGGTGCCTGTGGGGGTTGCTGCTGGAATACTGTGTGCAGTTCTGGTGTGCCTGGCTCAGAATGGGTAATGCTGGATTGCAGAAGCCTTAGGAAAACCTGAAGAAGACTTAAAGAGCTGAAGAGCAGGCCCCAGCAGAAGCCTCAGGGTAGAGCATGGATGTGATTGTGTCAGAGCTGCAGGGAAGGGAGTGTTAATCTTGTAGGCGTAGCTATGACTGAGCCCTTAAATGGGAATAGTTTCTCTAACAGCAGAGTAATTTTCTTCTGGAATAATTTATTGGAGCTTTGGTGGTGTCTCTGCTCTGAAGACTAAATTGGAATTGGGTGCTTTGCTAAAAGATAAGCTGTAGCTCAGTGCCACTGCTGCACTGGAGATAGGGGTTCCTGTCACCTCTGCTTGTTCAGAAGGTTCCACTCTGGCTGCAGTGCCTCTGTCAGCTCAGAATCCTACAGGACAGAAGACTTTTCCTTCAGTTTTATCAGTGGTCAATTACTTCACCTGTAAATGCTGTTGGCATTAAATAAAATGTTATTGAATCTGTTCATTTTGCACAAGTGAAGGATCCCTGTTAAAGGTATTTTTATTTTTCTTCTACTCAAATACTTTGTTCAGACTGAAATACCTTTCTTTTTCTTTTTAATTTGAAAGAAATGTATCATGCTGAGTGTAAAAATCATACTAGGTTTCTGCAATGGCATCATAAAAGAGAAAATAAAAATACTCTTAAACCAAAGAAAGCAGATAGTGTCTTGCTTAAAGATAACACTTGACTTTAAGGGGGGGGAAAATAAACCCAAATGTGAGGAGAACAACTGCTTCATTGCTCAGTGTGAGTGTTAAATGTAATTGCTAACAACGTGGAGATGCAGGGCTCTGGGAGATTTAACTCCATGCTGCATTGCTCTGATCTTTCACACACACACACACACAGAGAAGTGTTTCCATGTCTTTAATGAGTAAAACTGTGTAGGGAACAAACGTCCTTCCAGCTGGGCTTGTGCCAGTGGACCCTGCAGGGGCCGCTCTGTGCTCCCATCAGTGCTGCGCCGCTGCGTGCGTAGGGGACGTTCAGATCACGCTTGCTTCTCTCCCCTGCCCTCCCCCCCCCCCCCCCCCCCCAGAAAAAGAGCAAAAAATCAAAATGAATCCCTTAATTCTAATTTTGATCTTGAAATTAATGAAGGCTAGTTTGGGAAGTGACAGAAGATGTTAGAAGTGAGCCTTGCCTAAGGACATTCTGGCGCGTTTATTCTCTTGCAAGAGCTTTGAAAGTCATTAATGCAAACAACTAACGAGATCTTAACTGTCAGTAGATTCTCAGGGAGCAGGACCCAGGTTTGTTTTCTTCTTTTCCTTCAATGGCTCTCAGAGTCAAAGACCCAAAGTCATTTCTGTTTGTTCTTGCCCCCCTCCAGTATGTTATTTCCTCTTCCATCAGAGGCTCTGTCTCTACACAGTAGAGCAGGGTGGGTCCCTGCCAATTCTGGGCAGTTTCACTTTATCTGGTTGAGGACAAGACTGTTTCTTCTGCTCTCTTTCTTCTCTGTGTTTCACTTCATGGTGTTTTTCATGGAGGTGCTCAGAAGCCAACCAATTTCCAGATTTCTGATCTGTGGCACCACTTTGCATCCTGTTATCAGTGGTGTTCTGAGTGCACCACCTTGACCTCCTGAGGAGCGTGTGCCTCCTGCCTGGTGGAGGCTGTAGACGCTAACGCTGCGGCAGTCCCTGGAAGGCAGTTGCATGTGCCACTTGGGATCCGTTGGGCCATTTTCCACGAGGGTAGCAGCATGCTCCACTGAGCAGGACTTGGCTGTGAACATAAGGCTGTGCTGGCCATCAGCTTCCATTCTTGGAGGTTTCCAGACTCTGCTTTTTCTCCTAGAGTCCATGAGTCGCTTTCTGCTTGCTCATAGACTGCAGAAGAAAGAGGTTCTCTTATGGAAGGAAGAGTCTGGATGTAAGCCTGAACATAAAGGGTTAGAACTTCACCCAAGCTGGCCACCCTAGTTTGAAGTCAGAAATCCCTGAGAACTCCATTATGTTGTACTACCTAATCTTAATAAAAGAAATGGTCAAAGTGACAATGTCTCTCTGCTGAATGGACTTTCTTGCACCATCTGGATGTTGTTGAGCTTGTTGCTTTCATGTGAATTGTGCTGACGCTGTGTTTTTTGTTCCATAGCATTGAACAGATGGGTTGATTATTCTTTACAGATATTAAGCAAGCAGTGGAAAGAAGAAATATGAGTAAGGCTTCATCAAGGTCCAGCCCGGCACGAAGGTAAAGTACCTGGAAGCAGTGAGTTGTAGTAGGAAGGTCAGGCTGTTGGGGCATGAGCTCAGCAGCCTGTGCTAAGTGTCTGTGTCTCCTCCCCACTGCCACCTCCCCAGCCCAGCGGAGATGCTCGAGCGAGACCCTTGGGATGTGGCCCCTAACTTCTGAGAGCCCTTCTGGCGCCTCGGGAGGCACGGGGAGAGCCTCATGCCTGCTGCTGTTCCTACAGCTAAGGTTGTGTTTTGCAGCACAGGTTGAGTGAGACTTGAGGAAGAAGACACTTGGTGCTTGCTCCTGCCTCAGGCACTGGAGCAGCTGAGGCGCAGCTAGAGAGCGCCGTGGGGCTGCAGCCTATCCTGAGCCACACCGCAGAGCACCTGTGGACCTCACCTTATGTCAAAAGCTTCCAGTGCTGATACGAGACTGGGAAAGGGCACAAGGTTGAGCCATCTTTCTGCTGCACCATCCCACTTGCACGTGTGCTGCATGGTTGGGTCTTGGGGCCAGTGCCCTTTTTGCAGTCACCGATGTGTGCTGCTGGCTTCTCCTGGCTCCCTGCCCCTTGGCAGGCACAGCAGGAGCAGCTCCTCTGCATCACATCACACGCAGAGGACATGCAAATGGAGAAGACACAGACTGTCCTGTTGCTGGAAGATGACTTGTTTCCTCCATGGTGTTACTGGGGAGCACACAAGGACCTGCTGTGGTTAGCTTGATCTCAGGTGTGCATCTGCTATGCCTATCCTCTAAAGCTATCCATTCAAAGGAGTGTCTAGTTTGACCTAAAGGTAATTAAGCTCTCCTGTGTCTGGAGTGCTGTTAAATTACCACAAACAAAGAAAAAGTGCAACTAGCAAGATATCTGCCACCAGAAATCCAGAGAAGAGTACCTGCAGTTTTTTGGCATCATCTGGGGCTTTTGTGTATGCTGCACTTGCCCTACCCAGGGCCAAATGCTCTTGCAGAAACCTGCAGGGGTCCTTCTGCACAAAGTACAAGCCTTGAGCCTGGGCAGGGTCAGGTGTGCTTGGTGCTGGCATCAGGACTCCAGGAATCCAGCAGGCACTGGTGGCACAGCTGTGGCCTCTGTGCCACCACAGGTGCCAAGCAGCATTGTGGATGAGAGGCTGGCACTCATGCCATGAGTGCTGGTTCTTGGACCGTGATGTGGAGGGACAAGCAGCAGGCACTGATGCCACAGGCATTGGGACCTGTGTCATCCTGTAGATGCCTCTGTCAGGGGCCAGAGGAGCCCTGGAGGGCCTGTGGAGTGGACTGCCACCATGGCTACTTCTGTGATAGCCACAGGGTTCCAACTGGTACTGCAGACTGAACATAGGTGGCATTGGGGCTGTGGGCATTGAGCCATGATGGACTCTGGATCATGCTGTGGGCACCTGAGGCCAGGTGCAGGCCCCATGCTGAACTGCAGGCAGCAATGCTTGCCTTGCAGTACCCAGTCTCCAGCAGCCACAAGCAGTGGTGCTGATGCTGCAGTAGCAGCAGCTGGAGTATGGAAGTAGGAGCAGCTGTGCCTTCATGCTGCCATCTCCGTGAGACTCAGCACCTCTCTGCTGCCATTGCAGCTGTACCTTCTTCATCCCAGATCATTCTGTCTCTGCAGCCAACAAATGTGGCCGGTTCTGGTCACCCCTCTCCAGCTGGCATGATTGTCATGTGCCAGACAGCTGGGCTGTATCCAGCTGTTTGCTGTGGCCCTGCAGCTGCGGGAGGATCAGTTCCTTGGTATTCATTAGAGAAAGATCAGACTTTTCCCCCAAGCTTCTGCCATCACTCACTGCAAGCTGGGGAAGGGGGCAGTGATGTCTATCCGGGGGCTGGTTTCCATGCAGATCTCAAACAAAGCAGATTTGTGTGTCCAGGAGGCCCAAGTGGTTCACACTTGTGTGCATAGCTTCTTTTCCAGGAGGAGGCTCTGTCTGCTCCTGCTGGGAGCCCTCGATTTGCCCCAAGAGGTGTTGGGTGTCTGATACGAAAGCAGAGCGTGCCAGGGCTCTTGCGGTGTCCAACAGCAGCGCCCACATGCAGGCTCTGCACATCTGCTGCCTGCTCTGCCAACACAGAGCTTGGCACGGCTGGCTCGCTGCTCCTGGAGCTCCCAGAGCTCTCTCAGGGCAGTTTCTACCTGAGCTGTAGTGGCAGCAGACTTGTGTTCTGCTTGTCCTTCACAACTGAGACTGGCCCAGCAGAGGCCTTCCAGAGTCTGGCAAGTTGTGGCAATAAAACTCTTCCAAAAGCCAGGTTTTTCTGACGGGAAAGAACCCTCCAAACATGTGGAGCTCAGGAGTTTCTTTGCAAGATTCTTTTCTGTTTGGCTCAGACTCCAGTGGAGCTGTGTTTCCTTCTGGGGGAAAAAAAGAAATGGTCTGGAGAAAAGCTCCCTGTTTGGGGAAGAGATGAAGACTGGAATGTTATTCTTCCCTGCCACTGAAGACAGCACAGTACAAGGCTTGAATGACCTGGGTCGCTCAGGGCTGATGGAGAAGCCTGTTGCTATGGAGGACGTGGCTGGGCTTGGTACCCTCAGCATCCTAACCATCAAACTGGATTTCTGTGGAAGCTGTCCCTTCACATCCAGGACACGGCGCTGGCTGTCACTGCGTTCTGCCTGCAGCACAAGCCCAGCCCACAGTGTCCTTCAACACAATGAGCTCCTTTTCAATGCCACACCAGTAACAAACGATGTCAGGTGTCCTGCTGTCACTGACCAGTGAATTTACTGGATCACTTGAATGCTCCTTGCTGTTGCATGTCTGTGGGTACTGGGCTCCAGCACCCTGACTTCTCTCAAAGAGCTTACAGAAAGCACATTTGACAGATGAGCTGTGGCTGATGTTGGAGGCTGGAGGCCTTGAAATGGTGGTTTCTGAGCTGCCTGTTCCCTTCCACAGGCACTTGGCACTTTCAGTGATGCTCCATCAAGGAGCTGTCTGGGTCTTGTCTGACATAGACAAATGGTAGGATTGAGAAGCACTCCAGGTTGCTTCAACAAACACCTTGGTTTTGGGTAATTCTTGCTGTTGTGGGCTAGGAGGGAGGATTCAGCTGCTGAGAGAAGGGTCACTTTGGCACCTCAGGTAAGAGCTGATGGGGTGACCCAGGCTGTGTCATTAGTGGTCTAATGGGATTCCCTGGCATTCTCCTCAGGGAGCCGTTTGCCTACGGGGACGGCCGAGATGCCAGGCGTGACCGCTCCCCGCTGCGGGGCAGCCCGCACAGGGACGGCCGGGACGGCCGGAACGGCCGCGACATCAGAGACCCTCGAGACATGCGAGCTAGAGACATGCGTGACCACAGGGACCCACGGGACCTGCGAGACCCTCGGGATGTCAGGGACCCGCGAGACCTGCGAGACCCTCGTGACATGAGAGACCTTCGGGACCCTCGTGAGCCCTTCTACGATCGATACAGGGACCCGCGGGACATGAGGAACCCACGAGATGTGAGGGACCCGCGGGACATGAGGGATCCATGGGATATGAGAGACCCTCGGGACCCTCTGTACAGGTAACCTCTGCAGGGTGGTGTTGGCCGATGTGTGAGCGGGGTGAGGGGTTTCAGAGGAGGAAGTTGTCCTGGCTGGGGACAGCTGGGTGCCTGCTTTGTGTCCTGTGGGAAATGGGTGGGTTCTAGCAATATCCACGTGCGGCCGGCACGAGTGCCTGGAGCGTGAGCGCTTTTTGCTGCTTCTCTGAATGTGCAGGCGAGAGGAATCTTACGACCGCTACCTTCGCCTGGACGACTACTACCGGCGCAAGGACGAGCCCTGCTACGAGCGCTACAAGGAGCCCTTCGACAGGGCGCCGGGGGGTTCGGAAGGTGAGGTGCCCGCGGTGCCAAGGTCACTGTGTTGCGTGGTTCTCTCAGCAGGCCCAAAGCACATGATCTGCTCTGTTTCTCTGGCTTGTTTTCAGACCGTCTGAAGCGGGAGGAGCGGCGCCGGGAGGAGCTCTACCGGCAGTACTATGAGGAAATCAAGAGGCGCTTCGATGCGGAGAGGCCTGTGGACTGCTCTGTCATAGTGGTGAATAAGCAGACAAAGTAAGAGCAGCTTTGTGACACGGTTTGTAATGGCATGTTAAAAGAAAATGGAATCAAAGTTGATCCTGCTTAGAGGCTGTCTTACAAGCTGCCCTTGAGGAAGGTGGTTTTAGAGCCAAAGCTATAGTCCCTTGTGCTGTTGTGGGAATGTGCATTGGTGTGGTGGAGAAACGGATCTTGGGCTTTGTTTGTTGCCTTCTTGCCATCTCCGTCTATACTTTCTCCTCATTGCAATGTTTGCATCCAAATACATTGAGCTGAACCTTCTGCAGACTGTGTAGTTGCTTGCAGGCTCAGAGCCTCAGGATGCTCACGCAGCTGGCAGGGCAGTTCAGTCCTGAGTGTGATGAGCTTAAAGACTTGAGAGCTCCCAGCTCAGCGTGAGAGCTGTGATTTGTGCTTGGAATGGAGGCCCACAGGATGGGGGGAGGGGGGGCTGTGCAGGAACCGTGGATCTGCAGATGCTGTGCTGGTGTTAAGCTGTTCTGCTGCAGGCTGGCTGCTCTGCTGTGTGCCCCCCCATCTCTGCAGGTGTAAATGACCTCCCTTAATGAGTTCAGTTCAAACACATTTGTAAGTAAATAAATTTCTGGTGGTGTCAGACCCTTGGCATAGGAGCTGCCTCTCAGGCCAGCTCTGACCTGACTAGCAATTTATTTCAGGGAAACTGAAAGGGCTGATCCAGAACAAGGGCTTCATGGGGCTCTGATGAGGCTGCTGAACAATGAACTTTGGCAGCCATCAGGAGAGCCAGTCTGAGGTGACAGGGGATTGGATGTGCCAGGGTTGCTCTTTCTGAACGTGACTAACTTGACCTTGCTCCGTGGCAGGGAGTATGCGGAGTCGGTGGGGCGCAAGGTGCGGGACCTGGGCATGGTGGTGGACCTCATCTTCCTCAACACAGAGATGTCCCTGACACAAGCCCTGGATGATGTGAGCAGAGGAGGATCTCCTTTTGCCATTGTCATCACCCAGCAGCATCAAGTTCATCGCTCTTGCACGGTTAACATCATGTTTGGCACCCCACAAGGTACTGAGGTCTTGGTGGGCTTGTGGTCATCCTGGCTGTGACAGCAGCAGTTACTAATGACTTGACACCACATTACAAATGGGAATACAGTTTGCTAGCCTCTGTGGTACTTTATTTGTCCCTTGCCAACAGGACTGTCTGCTGCTGAGGGGGTGTTCTTGGCACCTGACATTATCAAGCCTTTGCATGTGAGGGCAGCTGTGCACCCCAAGCTCTAGAAATGACTGCACAGTCATGGTGGGTTCAGTCCCACTGCAGCTCATCGCTTGTGGTTCTCAGAGAGTGTGTTTGGAGTGGGACAAATTACAGAAGGGATTCTAAAACCAAACATGATTTGAAGAAGACAAACTGAGGGCAGTACATTGGGCCAGGGCAGAGATCTGACCATGAAACTGGGAAGAGCTGTAAGATAACAGCTATAGAGCAAGTGAGTGTTTGTGCTGCACCTTCTTAGCTCCACTGACACTTGCCACACCTCTCTCCCTGTCAGACCATGACTTGGTGGCTGTGAGCATGTGGGTGGCTGTGGGGATGAGAAGACAGGTTGATCCCAGAAGGCAGCTGTGGTGCTCTGCTCTGGGCCTGTTCACTAAGGTGTGGTTGTGCAGGCTGAGCTTACAGAGGTTATTTCTCCCTTACCATGTTCTCAAGGAATGTTTTGTGAGGTTCATCTGGGAAGGCAAGCTTCTGAATGCAATCTCTGGGTTTTGTGTGCTCACTGACTGAAGAAGCCAGGTTCTTCTAACATCAGCTGCAGATGTGATAGGAGGGTCACTCATTTCCTGCTGAAATACACTCATGCTTCTGCTGGGCTTTCCACTGCCCTTGGTTTCACTCTTGACTCCTTTGGTTTGATACCCATGTTCCTGGTGGTGTCGTCTGGTAACCCCAGTCATTAGCTCACCCATGGCTTTCTGGAGATCAAATGTGCTCACTTGAACTGCATGTGAGGTTCAGGGAACTCTTCCACAAGTGTTAAAATGACCCTCAGGTCCCGGCTAGGAAGAAGAGGGTGGCAGGTTTTGTGTGCTGCAGTGAGCAGGGCCCAGAGTTTTTGGCATTTCTTGGGAGGTAGAGACTCTGTTGATATCCTGCTTTGTGTGGTGGAAGTAATTACCTCAGAAACTTTAAAAGGCAGCTGCAAAGAAAACCCAAACATTGGAATTGACCATTATTTGTTATATCATAGACGAGCTCCACTGCTGTGTGTTGTGCCAGCGTAGTCACCATAAGCAGCAATGTGATGCTGAGCCAGTGCCTGTCTCTGTTTTGGATCTGTCCCCTCCACACTTCTGGATCTATCCAAGGGTTTAGCAGTAGAGTGGCTGGAACTGTCTCCTCTTGGAGCATGCAGAATATGAGAGGTAGAGGGAGCTGCTTTCACTGTTAATGGGATGTGAGGCAGGAAAGATGTTTCTTGGGCTGGGAGGAGGCCTTCGGAGAGTCCTCGGCTGTGGCACAGAAGGATGGCATTGCCGGGTGCTAGCCTTGAGCCTGCTGCTCACATAGGACACTGAACTTGCGTTGTGTGCCCAGGAAGCCCCAGAGCACTGCTGGGTGCTGGGTGTGTGAGGCAGGGCACGGTGCTGAGCAAGTCCTCTCCTCCCGCAGAGCACCGCAACATGCCCCAGGCTGACGCCATGGTGCTGGTGGCGAGGAACTACGAGCGCTACAAGACGGAGTCTCGGGAGAAGGAGCGGGAGGAGATCGCCCGGCAGGCTGCCAAGATGGCAGACGAGGCTGTGCTGCAGGAGCGGGAGCGCCCTCCCCCCTTGGAGGAGGGGGTCAGAGGAGGGCACCCCCCAGGCATCCAGACGCTGCTGAACCTGCTGGCAGACAACCGCTACCTCACCGCCGAGGAGACCGACAAAGTCATCAACTACCTGCGGGAGCGCAAGGAGCGGCTGCTGAGGGGCAGCTCGGAGCCTCTGCAGGGTGAGTGAGTGGTTGGTGGTGCTCTGAGCTGGCACAGGAAAGCAGCCCTGGGAGCACAGAGCAGTGGTGGCTTCTTCGTACAGCTCCTCCCTTGGTCGGGATGGACATGTCCCTGGAGTCTTGAGACAGTTCAGGGCTGGATTCTCTCAGGTCTGCCCTGACTGGTTTGGGTGCTGCTTAAGGGGCAACAATTCTGGTAAGGTGTTTATGTTCCCCAGAGCTGTACAGCTCCCCTGGTCAAGGGGTGGGTGTCCATCCATGCTCGTGCCTTGGGTAGCAGTTTGGCTGTATTTCTTCAGGTACCCCTTGAGGGTATTGCAGAGCTTTAATCCTCTTTCCTTTCTTTCCCAGCACCCATGTCAAGACAGTCTTTAGGGGCACCTTCAGGATCATCTCTGGGTGGTCAGTCCAGCCTTCCAAGCTCTCAGGCTCATCAGGGTTCACAGCCTCTGGCCTCTGCTCCATCTGTGCCAGTGTCCTCTTCTACTCCCCAGCAGGAGCTTCAAGCAAAAATCCTCAGTCTCTTCAACAGCGGAGCGGCAGCAGCCGCGGTGGCCAACAGCAGCCCTGCAGCCTCTGCAGGCACGGCAGGTGCCACTCCCAACCAGAACTTTGCCGGCGTGGCTGGCCCTCAGGCCCGGCCACCGCAGATGGGTGCTGGAAATTTAAACCAGGCTCAGCAGAGGTTGCAGACTCCGAGCACTCAGCTTCCTGCTCTCCAAGGCCCTTCGAGAAATCCAGGTCCAAGGCCTGGAGCTCCCCCACCACCTCAGCCGCTCTATGGTCAGCACCAAAATCGCCTGCCAGCACCTGGCAACATACCTGCTCAGAGGCCAGTATCTTCTGGTATCAATTTTGACAACCCCAGTGTACAGAAAGCCTTGGACACCCTCATCCAGAGCGGTCCTGCACTCTCCCACCTTGTGAGCCAGACCGTGGCCCAGGGGCGAGCAGGGCCCTCAGCCCAGCAACCCATGGGCTCCTTCCAGCGGCACTACTAAAGCTGAGCAGCCAGGCCCTTTCCCCTCCCCTTGGCCATTCCACACTTAGAGCTGTTTGAAAAGTCTCCTGGCCCTGGCACAGAACAGATACCCCTGGATTTGCATGTCCTTTCCTCTTTGGTGAGGGTGCCCCTGGTGCTGCTGAGTGCTGCCAGTGCTGCCCTGCCTCTGCCCAGGCTGCTGAGTGGTGCCTGGAGGAGCACGCTCTGCTCTCGGCAGCACAATGTGCTAGCAGCTGCTTTGGCTCGTGGGCTGTTTTGTGCAGTGCCAGCAGCTGCTGCAGTGACAGTCCCCCTGCATTTCCTCACCCCCAGCAGCTGGAGCCATCCTCAGGTCACAGTGTAGTCTGGTCTTGCCTGTCTTAGCAAGGTGTCAGGTTTTGAGGAAGTCAGGGCTGCACAGTGGTACACTGAGGGGCCTCCATGGAGACCCATCCCTGGAATGGGCACTGCTTTCCTTTGGGTTTCTTTATGTCTTTTTCCAAGGGCATGTGGAAGGTGCAGTGGTGGTGCTAGCAGCTGAGCTCATGAAGCAGATGCCTGACCACTACTTGGTAACCCAGGTCCATGCCTCGGATCCTTCCGTGGGTCCCGGCAGGGTGAGGCAGAGAAACCCTTCGCACCTCACCCAGCTGATGGAAGCCAGCAGCTTTGGTCCAAGCGCTGTGGCAGAGCTGAAACACAAAGAGCTTCCAGCCAGGCCCAAGATTTCAGATGGTCTCTCAGTTTCCCTACCCCAGGGCCATCAGTGTTAAGGTAACTCGGTTCAGTTTAGCCCTTTCATTTCCTCCCTCACCACCTCCTCGTGGAACGGTTGGTTACTGGGGCCCAGCAGCTCCTGAGCTGCCACTCCCTTGGAGCACCAGCAGCCAGGTGCCCACGGTGAGTGTCTGCCCGTCCCCTCGCTGTCAGCTGGGGTTGTCTCTCTGAGGTGCAGGGGCAGTGCCAAGATGCAATACCACCATTTTGTACATATTTTTTCAACACTTTGGTAGCTGCAGCAGGCAGCTGAGTGGGAAATCAGGCAGTGATTCCTCACTGTTTTTAGCCAGAAACTCTTTGATACCAGCACTCGGAGCAGCTCTGAGCTCTGCTCCCTGTCACAGCAGCACCAGAGTCCGTGGGCTCCCCGCAGGACTGATGGGCAGCAGGAGAGCAGCGTGCTCGGAGCAGAGATCTTCCCTGTCCCCGGTGGTTTGTGTTGTAGCATTTTTTTTTTCTCTGTGTGCTGTTTAACAGGAGGACATTACTTTCTAATAAAAAGGCAGGAAAAAGGTTCTGGTGCGTTTCTGACCTGTGGCAGCTCGGGCGCTGCTGGCATTCGCCGTCCCACCGGGGGCCCCGTGTGCTGGCTCAGAGGCTGCCTGGAGCAGGGAGCTGGCTCTGACCTGCTGTGAGTGTTTCACAGCCTGTGGGTTACACTGTGGATTTGAGGCACCTCTGGTACTTTTGGGTGGTCTTGGGCAGCTGATGTGCCTGGTGTGGAGGGCATGCTGGGGAGGTGTGAGAGGTGTGGGGCTGGTGGGGAGAGGAGAGGTCGGGGGCTGTGTGCTCAGGTCGGCTGCTCGGGTGGCACAGCGGCCACTGTGTGGCTGCTGCGTGAAGTTCAGGCTCTGGGTTAGGGGTGTGTTGCTGGGCCTGGACTTCATGAGGCCATTACTGCACCACCTGGTGCTGGATGCAAGTCTGTCTGTCATCTTCCCTCTCCCCCATTCTTTTTTCTTATGGCCCCTTCTCCATCTTTACAACCCTGCAGCCAAGGGAAGTGTCTTTACTGGGGGGGAAATTTGCATGAGCTTGAACTGTAGCCCTTGGGAGAAGCGGATACTCTGATAAACTGCTGCTCCCTGACAGAGCTTGACCCTTAAGTGTGGCCAGCAGGAGCAGGGAGGTCATTGTGCCCCTGTACTCAGGACTGGTTAGGCCACACCTTGAGTACTGTGTCCAGTTCTCAGTTTAAGAAGGATATTGAGCCACTTGAACATGTCCAGGGAAGGGCAATGAGGCTGGGGTGAAGTCTCAAGCACAGCCCTCTGAGGAGAGGCTGAGGGAGCTGGGGTGGTTTAGCCTGGAGAAGGCTCAGGGGAGACCTTATTGCTCTCTACAACTACCTGAAAGAAGGCTGTAGACAGATGGGGGAATAATCTCTTTTCCCAGGCAAGCAGCAGCAGAACAAGAGGGCATAGTCTCAAGCTGTGCCAGGGGAAGTTTAGGCTGGTGGTGAGGAGAAAGTTCTTCCCAGAAAGAGGAATGGGCCTTGGGAATGTGCTGCCCAGGGAGGTAGTGGAGTCCCCATCCCTGGAGGCGTTCAAGAAAGGACTGGATGTGGCACTTGGTGCCATGCTTTAGTTGTCAGGAGGTGTTGGGTGATAGCTAAGAGGTTGGACTTGACAATCTCTGAGGTCTTTTCCAACCTGGCTGCTTCAATGATTACGTAGGGCAATGCCAGCAGCCAAGGGGCAGAGCAGCGCCGGATCCCCTCCCGAGGCGAGCGAGCACTCCCCGCGCCGGCAGTGAAGGGTGTAGTAAAATCATTTATTGCATTTTGTGCAGACAGGAGTCTAGAAAAATGGATACAGGTAAAGCAGTAAAGCATTAACAGGGAGCATTCAACAGCCGAGGAGCCACTCCTCCATTGATACCTGCACAGAGAACACGGGTCTGCACTGGGGCGGCCTAACACACGATACTCAAACACCCACGGAAATTAAATGCAAGCCTAATACTGGTGGTGGTTTGGTTGCTTTTGTTTGTTTGTTTTTTCCTCTTTTTCTATTTTTTTTCCCTTTTTCCCCTTTTTTTCCCCCCTTTTTCCCCTTTTTTTCCCCCCTTTTTCCCCTTTTTTCCCCCCCTTTTTCCCCTTTTTTTCCCCCCTTTTTCTTTTTTCCCTTTTTTTTTCCCTTTTTTTTTTGTTAGTTTGTTTTCTTTTGGTTTTATTTACAAGGTTTGTTTTTTGTTTTTCAACTTAATTGCATTGCTCTGCACACAGATTCTCTAAAACACAAAGCATTAACTAGGTCACTACGTTGTCTATTGAAATATTGCACTGGAATAAAAGTCACTTGAATGTACGTAGAAGAACATCTAGCTACGGTGAGTTCCAAGAGTAGTTGACTGAGCCGACTGTGGGGACATTCAGAACAAATATTGCACATGGAGCACAGAAGTGGTGGCACCAGCAGACCCTTGGGTCTTTCTGCTGGGTTTTTTTGTTTAGTCCTGCTACACAGAGGAGGGTCTTGACGCTTCTAGTGCAACTCCTACCCTTGTGCAGTACCTTCGTCCTTCCTGCCGCCCGGCCGCGGGACCTGCGAAGGGGACCGGGCTGGGCTGGGCGCCTCCTGCGAGCGCTGGCCGGTGGCTTGTGGCCTGTGCTGCTGCTGGCCACAGTGCCCTGAGATGCTGCACCTGCGCCGGTGGGGAGCGGGCAGCTCGGTGCTCCCACAGCAGGGATGCCAACGCGGTGTCCGGCCGTGGGTCCGTGCGCTCCTCGCCCTGCCGCAGGCCAGGCTGCCAGCCCCCCCGCCCTGGCAAACAGCACTACCTGCAAAGCCCACCCGGGGGTCAAGACCTTCCTGTCTGGAACAAAAACAACAAACTTGTCTGCGCATGTGCCAGGGAGGAGCTTGCACGTCTACTGGAGGAGGACGCTGTCTTTCACCAGGGTGGAACGGCGGAAGGGTGCTCCAGGGGAAACCGAACACTCGCAGAGGCCGAACGTGCAGGGCTGGGTTTGTAAACTAACATGCAGTGCTGTCTGCTAAAACTGGCCCTCTGCACCCCAGCCTGAGAGCTCGCTGTGGAGCTGGCACCTTTCTGCCACAGCTGAAGCGCCTGGCAGGGAGTGCAGACAGCCCCGACTCTGCCCAGAGCTGTGCCCCTGCTCTTGCTGGAGGATGAGGAAGGGGGGGCGCCTGTTTTTGGCAGCAGTGATGGGCTCCCTGTCTGCTCCCCGGGGGAGCTGGGACTGGGCTTGACTGGGGAAGGAGTCGAAGTGGTGCTGAGGGGGAATGGGATGCACTGGGAATGCTGGGGAGGCAGTGATGCAAAACCCTCAGCGCAGAAGCGTGCCCTGGCTGGCTGTGTCCCCGCTGCCCTGCAGTGCCACTCCTGCTGCCCTGTACCTGTGTACCCCTGCAGACACCACGTTCGCCATGCTCCTGGAACTCACTTCCAGAGCAGAGCCTGTGGCACAGACCAGTGCAGCCACACAGGTAGCTGAGCTATCACAGCAGAAAGTCTGGCTGGGGCTGCTGCTGGAAAGAAGGGAGGCACTTTGGGAGGGATGGAAATGCAGGAGCAAGGTGTGAGCAGGCACAGCTGTGCAGCTGGGGCTTGGTTTTGGTCTGGGCATGTGTCCAAGTAGTATCCTAACCAAAAAAAAAAGGAAAAAACCCACAACTAACATCAAAAACCTCACTGCTTTGTATCCAAGCAGCCCCACATAGCTTTGGCCTGGCCCTGCAGGAGGGGAGGAGGCAGCAGGGCCTGGAGTCATCCAGTGCAGACAGATTTCCCTGCTCTTGGGAGCCCTGCTCGGCTGGCAGGAGGGATACTGGCACCAGCCAGGGCTGCCCTGGGGAGCTGCTGCAGCAACTGCTCCCTCTGTGCCAGCTGGGGAGGCTGCAGGTCCTGTGGTGTCTCTGAGGTGTGGGTGCATTGAGGGGGCAGAGGAGAGTGCTTCAGCACAGGGGCTCAGTTCTGGCTGGGGCAAAGCGCTGCCGCTTCAGCCAGGCTGGCACCGAGCCGCCGGCGCTGCCAGGAGTGGGCAACTCTTAGCAGGCTGCACTTGAGTGGAAGCTCAGATCTGCTGTGAAACAAGTTCAGAAGAGTCTGTGACTTCTTTTCCCTGAAAACTCCTAAGAAGCTAAATTGAGAAGAGGATGAACCTGTGACCTGGCCCTTTCCCAGGGGTGCTGGTGGCTGGGGAAGGCTGCAGCCTTGTGGTGGGCAGCCGCTGGGTGCCCGCTTGTGCAGGAGCAGCCTGTGTCTGCTCTCCGTCCCCCGGCCTGGTGCTAGCAGAGCCCTGCATCTCTCAGAATAGATATAGATCTCTATAGATAGACTTCATCTGGTTCTATTAACATAAATATGATCACTTTAAAAATACACAGACTGTCTTATGTACACTATGTACAGGGGCCGGGGGGCAGAGGGCGCCCTGGTGCCCTCGGCACCGCTCCTGCATGGTTCCTGGAACCCTTCACATTTGTTAAAAGCTCCTCAGTTTCTCTGGTATGAGAGATGCTGGGGGGGGGAGGGGGGAGGGAAGGCAACGATGAGGTGGGGAAGGGGGACCGCGACCCTGCAGCTGCTGCTGAAGGTAGATGTTGGAGCTGTCCTGTGTGCCCTGCTGCCTTCACATGGGGCTGCCATGAGCAGGCATTGGATGCGTGGCCAGTGCCTGAGCCCTAGCTGGCTGGGTGAGGGGATGCCATTGGTGGGGGGGAGCAGCGGGACCCCTTCAGCCACCCCTCGCTGTGGGGTCTGGCTCTGTCAGACCAGGCAAACACTTTGCATATGGTCAAAAATTATGCACAGATCCAGATTGTTCTACAGGGCTGGGGCCAGGTCAGCAGTGAAGCCCTGGGGAGCAGCAGGGAGCACAGCAGGGCACGGGGGCACCCAGATGCACACACTGGTACCGAGACCAGCCTGACTGTCCAGTGCTGGGGGCCAGTGGGCCCCCAGTCCCCGAGGGCAGAGTGGCAGGGAGCTGAGGGACATACAACACATCTGTGCTCAGGCCAAGAGCAAGCACTGGTGCCCCAGGGGGTCAATGACACTCAGGCAGCTCCAGCTGGCCGCAGTGTGGCCACGGTGGGGCCTCTGCTTGGCACTGCTGCTCCAAGCCACAACCAGGGCACAAGCACCAGGAGAGCACCAGGGAAAAGCAAGCCTGAAGTCAGTGGGAAGAGGGACAAGGAGCACCCACCCACCCCAGGCCAGGCCTCGTGCTGTCATGGGATCTCTGCTATGGCTGCCCCCCCACCCTCTGCCCCCTCCAAACCAGCATTCTGCATCTCCGACAGCTCGGCCTGTGGCCTCCAGAGACGGGCAGCACTGAGTCAGCAGCGTGGTGTGGATGTCCAGGTCCACCGTGGCGAGGGGCAGCCAGGGGTCAGTGCCACGGGAGGCAGCCCTGGGCACTGCCAGGGGTGGGGAGAGGAGCGTCCGGCGAGGAAAGTCGTGCTGGTGGCCTCTCTCTTCTCCCTGCGCCTCAGCGGAGAGGCAGGGCACAGGCACGTCCAGCCAAGCTCCGCGCAGGGGCAGCGGCACGGCAGGGCCCGGTGCCCATCTCAGCACAGCCACGTCCTGCCTGGCCAGGGCCCGCGGGCGGCGGTGCTGGGGCCGGGCGGCGGTGGCGGCGCTGGCGCGCAGTCCGCGGTACTCTGTCTGTATTTATGTACAAACAAGGACAGCAGTGCTGTGATGTTGCAATGAGGAACAGCTGCTCTGGTGCTGGATGCTCCCGGAAGATCAGGTGCTGCAGTTCGCATGGAGAGGTCAGGGGCACGGCCGAAGCCAGGTGAAGTTTCTGCGCACCGGCTGCCGCCCGGCGTTCCCTCCTCCCTCCAGCCGCGGTGCACGGGGTGGGGGCGCTCAGCGTGCACACAAACCTCTCTTGCACGCCGAGTTTCAGGAGTAGATGGTGATGACCTCCCGGCCCCCACCACGCACCAGGAGCACTCGGTCCAGGTGCTCTGTCAGTACCTCCAGGAACTCCATGTCTGCACGGCCGTCAAGGAGGGCCAACACCACAGTGGACCGTGGGCACAGCCCTGGTACCATCCCTGCCCAGCCCCACGTCTGGGGCACCAAGCCACCAAACAACCTCACCCCAGAACCAGCGTCTCAAGACCCTCTCACCCTTCCCATGTGTGTCAGCTCTGCCTGACGGGCAGGCTGCTGCCAATGACAGCTGTCAGACCCCACCAGGGGCAGGAGGGATGTGGGGGAGTCTGGGGTCTGATGCTAGACCTCTCCCCCTTGGCACTCACTTGGAAGAGCCACCAGCTGTGGTGGGAGTCATGGCCCCCACAACTCCCCCTGCAGCAAAGTGCCTTGGTGCCAGTGCCAAGGCAGTGGCCCTGCAGGAAGGATACAGTTCTCATCCCCTTTCCGGTTGCGGGGAGGCCCTGGCATGTTCAGCAGGACCAGCTTGGCATCCTGGGACTTCTTCACAATCACTTCATTGAGCTTCACGGCCGTGTGCATCCTCCGCACGTTGGACTGGTTCCTGGGGGTGATGGCAGGTGTGGGCACGGGGTTGGGCACAGCCAGCCTCTGGCCCCACACCACAACACAGGGACTGTGGCATGAGCTTGAGGTGCAGAAAGCTTTGCTGGGCACAGCTGCTGGCGGCTGCGAGCCTGCGCTGGCGGCCGCGAGCTGTGGGGCCCTGTACTATGCCCACAGGCAGTGGCACACTGCAGCTGCTGGGAGCCAAACTGTGTGGGAGTGGGCAGGAGCAGCCAGCCCCACCACCACTATGGATGCCCAAGCCCAGGTTTGCAGGGAGCTGTCAGCAGCCTCCCAGGGCACACAGGGAGCACACTGCACAGGTACTACACAGCACCAAGTCTGCAGCCACAGCCCCCCACGTGCCCCCTGGGTGAGCTGTCTCACACCATGCCAGCAGCCACTGAGCCACCCTCATGCACGAAGGCAACCCCAGTGGCCCCAGCTGTGCCATTCCATGAGCAGTGACCCACTCCCAGGACCCCCAACCCAGCCAAATCCAGACTTACAGGTTCTCCCACTCCCTGCCAGGAGCACAGCAAGGCCGGGGGGGAAGAGAGGAAGAGAGAAAAAGAGAGAGAGAGGTGAATGCCAGATTGTGCACCCCAAGCCCCCACAGTACATACTGCCCAGGCACCCCTCCCCCCACTCCCACCCAGCCCCTCCACAGGGGCGAGTTTAGAACACTCAGACCCATCCTTGGAGCAGGGACTGAGCTGGTGCTGGTGGGGCAGGCAGGGGTGGCCAGGGACATGGGGCATGGGTGGGAAAGGGTGGCAGTAGGCAGGGCCATACGGCTTCATGTTGAAGAAGTCCTTGATGCCCTCAGGGCTGACAGGGCTCTTGCTCTTGTTCTTCTCTGCAACAGACTTCTCCTTGGTCCAGGTGAGATGGACCTTCTCAGGGGCTGTCTCCACCTCATCACCAGGAGACTGAGAGCTGCTGGAGAAGGTGGTGGCGTTTTTGTCGTGGATGAGCTGAACCTGCAGAGAGGAGAAGGAGAAGGTAGGCAGCGGCCGGGGCCAGCCGCCTGCCCAGAGCGATCCTGGTGCAGCTCCTCACCTCCTCCTCCGGCTTCTCTTCGCCGTCTCCCACCTGCTCCTCAGGGACATTCAGGCGCAGGCGCGTGTTGGCCGGGTTCTTGCGCCGGATGGAGCCGCGGGACTCATCCGTGATGCTCTGGATCTGTATGAGACAAGGGTCAGGCAGGGGAGTGGGGCAGAGGAGCGAGGGCTTGGCCGCGCAGCCCCCGTCCCGCAGCCGCGGCTCCCCGCAGGACACACAGGGAGCTGTGGGGGCACCGCCGGCAGGGGGGCTGGATCGTAGCCAGCCTGTCCTGCGCTCACCTCCCGCTCCCTCTCGTTCTTGGTGAGGTGCATTTGCTTGAGGATCTGCGAGCGCTGCTCCATCACCAGCGTCTTCTCGTAGGTGTAGGCGGAGATGTCGCTCTCGTGCTGCGGGGGGAGGGACGGCTACAGGAGGATCCGTGGGGCAGGGCAAACTGCACCCACCACTCCCTGTCTGGCCCTGCCTGCCTCCGTGGATCTCAGCGTCCCCACGGTGCTGCGTGCCCCCGTGGCAGGGGCTGTCTGGGCTCGCTCACACGCACAGCACCCTGGGCTGTGGCACCTGCCCCATGCCAGCGCTCACCATCTCCACCACCTCCACCTCTGCGGTGATGCGCAGGTGGTAGAGGAACGTGGTCAGGTCCTTCTTCATCTGGATGCTGTTGTCGTCCATCTGTGCCACCGTGAAGATCCGCATCTTGCACTTGCGCCAGACCTGCGCAGAAGGGAGGCGTGGGCACGGGCACGGCTCAGCGGGGACAGCCCCGCCCACGGCCCCCTGCCCCACGCTGTTGGGCCTGAGCTACCTTGTGGTGCCGCAGGAGGAAGGGCAGCAGCATCAGCATCCCCCCGTCGTGGACGATCCACCAGACATCGATGTGGCCCTCTGAGAACCGCTCCTGGTTGCCCGGGAACATGGCGACATTCTTGGCCACCAGCAAGGCCAGGTGCCCGGCTGTGGTCTCTCGCACCAGCTCTGGGAGGGGAAGGGCCACGTCAGCCAAGGCGGCTCGCAGCACCCCCAGCCCAGCGGCACCTGCCCTCCGTGGTGCCTACCGATGAAGTTCCTCCAGGTCTGGTGGTCCTCCTTCTGGCGCCAGCTGCGGGGCCAGCCCACCAGCACGGTGTTGTGCTGCAGCCCGCCCAGCCCGCTGGACTGGATGAGGTGGGACATGCCGTCACGCAGGTTGGAGGAGATGACCACCTGGCAGAAGCCCTTCACCTTCTCCGCTTCCATCAAGCGCCGGATGGACTGGGGGTAAAGGAGGGGGGTCAGAGGCCACAGGGCGTGGGGACGCCCTGGCAGCGGCACCCTGGCTAGGTGGGGTGTGGGGAGCAGGGTCTGGGTGCAGGGGGTGCCCAGGACTCCACACCCCACGGCAGATTCCAGGGGGCTCCAGGCTGCGAGGGGTGAGGCTCGGTGGCGAGTGGAGCTGGCACTCAGCTCTGTGCCGTGCCGAGCGGAGGGTGTCCCTGTGCCAGGGCTCTGACGGGCAGCACAGCGCCAATTAGAGTTATTTACTCAGAGAAATTACAATGTCTGCACGGGGGAGAAGCTGTTTGCTGCCGAGGCTTTAATCTCATTAATGTGCCACTGGCTGCTGCAGCGGCAGCGGGGTGGGGAGGGCTCTCCTTCCAGTGGGGAAAGCTTCCATCTCCCACCCTGCCTGGCACTGGGGCCATGGGGGCTACGAGGGCCCTGGGGCAGCCGAGAGGGCAGCACAGCAGGCCCTGGCCAAGCACCATGGCGTGCCGTGCCACGTGGTGCTGTGCCATGCCTTGTCAAGCCCTGCAGCAGCTGGCCAAGACTGGGACCAGTGCTCAGCTGGTGCTGGTATCTCTGGTGTCTGAGGAAGCATGCAGGAGTCTGGAGATCCCTGTGGTGCCCCGAGCAACGGTGAAGCGTGAGGACTCTGGGCTCTTCCCAGTGCCACCCCAGCACTCTCACAGCCAGGTCTGGCCATAGAGGTGTAATGCTTCTGGGCTCCCAGGGACAGCTGTGAGCACCTACAGCCAGAGCCCCAAATGGCATGGGCAGCTCTCACCTCCTCCGCTCTCTGTGCCTGTGGGTGGTTGTCCAGGAAGGTCCCTTCCAGCACAGAGGCCACAATGGTGAGTCCCTTGCCAGCCTTGAGCTGCGATGTGAAGGACAGGAGCTGCGGGTGCACCACGTTCTGCTCCTGATCCCCACGGACCAGCACCAGCAGCTGTGGCCTGGAAGGAGAGTCCAGCAGTCAGTGCCTGCACCCCAGCCATCTCCCACCAACTGCCCCTGGTCCCCCTGGCCTCACCTCCAGTTCTTGGTGTGGGGAGGTCCCTCCTCCAGCCGCAGCAGGGCATAGCGGGCAGCGCTCAGGGACAGCCCACGGATGCCATCACCCCACTCCTTCTCTGCCCTGAGGGCACAGGCACGGCGTAAGGGATGCCCACAGGATGCCCACGGCTCCGGCTGCTGAGCACCATGCTGGCACCCTGCCTGGAGCAACCCGGGGCAAGCAGCCCATACCAAGGGGCTGGGGGGGGTGCGCTGTGAGCACTGGCTGGGGTCTGCAGCACCCTGGCCACCCTTACCCACGGTACTCAATGTATTTGTAGATGAGGCCAGCGATCAGCATGGCCACCAGCGCGTAGTACCAGGAGCAGATGAACATCAGCGCCAGGCAGAGGCTCATGCCCAGGAAGGACAGGGTCCTGCCAAGAGCAGTGTGCTGTTACAGCAGGTCCCTGCAGGGCCTGGGGTGGCCCGGGGGGGTGGGGGTGTGACAGGACAGCCTGTCCCGCTGGTGCCCGGCCCAGCTCACCAGTGGTAGTAGCGGAAGCGTGGGCGCCAGTTGGGCGTGCGCAGCAGCGTCTGCACGGCGCACGCCAGGTTGACGAACATGTAGCACATGAGGAAGAACCTGCGGGAGAGAGGCACAGGGCTGAGCCAGGCGTGCCAGGGTGGGCCAGGCCTCCCGCCCAGACCCGTGGCACTGCCCGGCCCCAGGGTCACCCCCCAACAGAAGGGCAGCTGGGTCCACGGAGCCACCAGGGCCAGACACCAGACAAAGGAGGGGCCCTAGGCTCCCTCTTCCCGGGTGGGGGTCAGGGGCATTCCCCCTCCCCAAGGAGCAGAGACATGCACGTGCCACCCGCCTGGCCAGGGCAAGGGGCGTGGGCCCAGCAGCCGCTCCCGAAGGTGCAGGTGGACAGAGCATGCTGCCTACATGGAGAGGATGGGAGCCACCTCGTCCAGGGAGGCGATCAGGATCCCGATCTCGCAGATGCAGGCTGTGAGCAGCAGGGCCCACGTTGGCTCTCCATTGGCTTTGCCATGCCCAAAAACCTGGCAGTGGGAGGACAAGAGGGGCGAGTCAGGGATCTGTGATGCCAGCACCATACAGCCCTGGGTGAGGGTCCTTGGCACAGCCCGATGAGGCCACACCTGGTTGTGAGCAGGCACCAGGTGCAGCGGGGCTGTGCGAGCAGTGCCACAAGCTGACACACATCCTGTGCCCGGGAAGTGACCCCCAAGGCTGATGGGGACTGGCACCCACTGATGGTCCTGCCCCGTTCCCAGCAGACCCTACGGCACTCCCCTGCACTCAGAGCATCCTCTGCCCTCTGGGATCCCCACCCAGAGACAGGTCCTAGCTCAGCCTAGCTGCAGCCACCTTGCGCTGGGGACAGAGACGCTGTCGGTGGAGAGCGGCTCCAGCTGCGGCTGCGGGGACGCGGGGCGGGGGGCGGTCTGGGCACAAGGGAGGGGGCCAAGGGCTCGTGTCCGGACGCATTAGAGGGTGGTGAGGCAGGAGCGAGCGGGAGCTGGGGCTGGCGGGTGAAGGAGGAAGATAAAATTAGCTCGCTCTTCCCTGGGGGGAGCTGTCGGGTTGGATTTGGAGCTGAGGTTCTGAGAACGCGTCTGCCGAGAGCGGCGGGGGAAACACGAACAGCACGGCAGCGGGGGGAGGGCAGCCTGACCTTTCCCGGCACTCTCCCACCGACACCGCAGCCGAGCCCACCACGGCCTCCCGCTGCCCCACCGGTACCAGTACCGGTACCAGTGGGAAGAGGGCAGGACAGGCAGGCTGGCAGCATGGCTGGCTTGGGCAGCATAGGTGCCCACCAGTCTCCCATGCAGTGGCCAGTTGGGGCTGGCAGTGCCAGGCTCGGGGGGTCCTACCCTGAGGAAAGGCACGATCCCATCCCTGGAGATGGCCTGCAGGAGGCGGGGGGCTCCAGTGAGGCTCTGCAGTCCAGCCCCACATGTGGAGAAGAAGGAGCCGATGACAATGACCCACGGGGACGGCCATGCCAGGGTGCCAACCACCAGGTTCCCGTTGACAGCTTCACCAAACCTGTGAGGCACCAGCATCACCCACGGCTCCATCCCAGGGCTAAGCCCCTGGAGTGGCTGCACTGCACTGGCACAGCCCCTGCAGGACCAGCCACCAAGGGACACTGCTGTGGGGGGGACAGGAAAGGACTGGGAAAGGGCCCTGCCCCAGCTGCCCATGGCCTCCACCCCACACAGGAGGTGAGCAAGGGAGGGGGTGACTGTGGTGGGGGGCAAGGGGAAGAGGTGGGAGGGGGACCCCATCCCCTGTGCCAGGAGGAGGCTGACTCGGGCTGCATGCAGCTGGGTCTGTTTGTGTTGGTGCTGACGACCCAGAAGTGTCACCTGCCACGTGTGGTGAGCAGGGTGCCCCAGATACATGGCACAGGCAGCACAGGCTGTGCAGGCAGCTCTGCCTGTTGACAAACAAGCACTGCCTGCAGTCCTGGAGCCCAGGGGGCTGCAGATGTGCAGCAAAACATGCTCAGGGCACACACAGGCTCCCAGAGCTCATTGCAGACCTGTCTGAGAGCCCCCCCAACCCCCAGCACTCTCACCCTGAGACACCCATGGACCCTACAACCAGTGTACCCTGGCTGCAGCCCCTGCCCCAGCCCATTGCAGGGGGCTGCTCCCGGGGGGGCTGCCCCCGGGGGGGCTGCCAGGCTCCTCTGTCCCTGCCTCAGATGGCCCCAGGACACTCACTTATCACGCAGCACAACCCCCTCGATGCACGCCCCGAAGAGAACCACGGAGCTGATATCTGCCAGGTGGTCAAGGAGAGAGAAGATGCAAAGCACTATCTGCCCACCTGCCCCTCTGCCAGTGGAGCATCACAACCTCTGTCCCAGCCCCATGTGGCACAGTGAGCCCAACCCCCCTCAGCCTGGCAGGCAAGCCCTGAAGGATACAGACGGCAGAGGTGGTGGCAATGGCCAGGATGGTGCCTGTGGGGATAGACTTCTGGGCATCCCGCAGGTCTCCAGAGCGGTTGGAGCCAGCCATGATGCCTGGGGAAAGAGGAGATGGTGCCACAATGGGCAGACCCACAGCCCTCGCTGGCACGATGGCTCATGTAGGGCACTGCACAAGCCCTGGCTGTGGTAGGGCACCGGCTCAGCAGTGTGCCAGGCTGGAGAGAGGGCTCACAGCTGGCAGCAGAGCAGACACTGCCGTGGCTCAGGGCCCCCAGCCCACTCCCTCCATCTTCCTCAAGCCGCAGTCTGAGGCCACTCAAGGATTAGGTTCAAAATGCTCTTAAGTGACTTGTCTCATTAGCCCTTAATTAGCTCAAGCAGGGATATGGTGACTGCAGCAGTGGCAGGGTCCAGCCCCAGTGCTGCTCTGGGAAGGCAGGAGCCAGACTGGGACATGGCTGGCATCAGCAGACATGGCACAGCCCAGAGGACAACTCATGCTCCTGCTGTGTCCCAGGGTGACTGTGGCACCGGGCAGGATGGCAGCAGGGCCTGCGTGCCATGTGGTGCTGCAGCCCCCACCCGCCTGCCAGAGTCACCTGGGACAGCCCTGGGGGTCCCACCAGCTCTGGCACCGGTGGAGCCGCAGGTGGGACCTGGCAGCTGCACCCATGGCAGCTCTGCAACGGGCCTGGGGCGGGGGGGGGAGGCCCCGCCGCCCCCGGGGAGCTATAAATACCACGGGGGACGTCAGCGCGGCGCGGAGCGGCACCAACAGATCTGGAGCGCGGGAGGCTGCGTGGGAGGTGCGGGCTGCCAGCCACCCCCGCACCCCGCACCCCGCATCCGGCACCGGGGGCAAGCACACGTGGGGCTCACCGAGAGCGGGCCCGGGGGCACGTGTGCCAGCCGGCGCCCGCAGCGCGCGAGCGAGGCCAGGGGCGGCTCCCACCTGTGACCGAGGGGAAGTAGATGCCAACGAGCAGGGTGAAGTAGGAGGTCATGTCGCTGAAGACGTAGGGCTGGTCCATGTCCACCGGCACGTCGGGGGGGCTCACGGAGGGCAGCCCCCTCTTCTCCACGATCACGCCTTTGGTCAGGTACGAGCTCCAGAGGTTCTCTGCCAGGAGGCGGGATGCCCGTCTGAGCTGGCGGTGCCCAAGAGCAGCCTGCAGCCAGCAAGGCACCCGCCAGCACCGCAGCCCGCAGGGGTGGAGCAGGAGGGCACCCAGGGCCGCTGGCACCCGCCGGGCAAGCAACCCGGCACGGGTGTGCGGCCTGGGCAGCACAGGTGGGCAACCAGCGCAGGTCCATCCCAACACTGGCACCGTCCCTGCAAGCTACTGGAGCAGCTGACAGGGGATCGCAGCAGCAAATAATTAAGAGGGTAATATCATTAATGCTGATCAACACAGGTTTAAGGAAAGTGGATCGTGTCAAAGTAACTTGATAATGTTTTTGATGGGATTACGAGCACGGGGCTGATGTAACAGGCTTAGTGTCCCTCCCTGTGCTGCCTTGGCCACAGGCTGGGGTGGAAAACTGGAGCAGCAGAAAGCAGCCAGCCCTTGGGCACGGCGCAGAGCAACCAGCAGCCCTCAGCGTGGCACTGCAAAAGGATCCAAAAGGGGAGGGAGGGGGGGGAGGGCCCACCGGGACCAGCCCCAAGCCCCTCTCCCCAGCTGCATCACCTCCCCTGACCACTCTGAGGTGACAGATGAGGCTGGCAGCTCCCACCCACACACAGCCCTGCCCAGCTTGTCCCCCTGCAAAGGCATGATGCAGTGCCAGGGGCACAGCCAGTCCCAGACACCTCTGCCAGGGCCATGTGGTGACGCTCCATCCTGAGACACTGCCAGCCTGGTCATTGTGGCCACCTATTGTCCCAGAGCTATGTCCTAGCTTTGCCTTGCACACATAACTGTGAGAGCATTTGCTGTTGACTGCTCTGACCAAGACTGGCCAGGCTGGGCAGGGGGTTCTGCATCCCCTCCACAGCAGGGCCATCTCCAGCAGGAGGTGGCTGTACCCAGCAGACAGGGACCCTTTATCTGGCTCATAAGACCTCGGTACAGGATGGCATCGAGACCTCCCAACACCCAACAGCTGCACTCCACCACATCCCTGTGGCATGGCCTGGCAGCCCCAGCCCTGGGCACACAGCAGTGTCTGAGCTCCTGCACCTGGGTCCACACAGCTGCTGAGAGAAGGACAAGCTGGAACTACCCCACAGCCATCCTAGTACCAGGTGGTGACACAGCCAGGGCTGCCCCATGGCAAGTGACAGCTGCTGCCAGGCACCCCAGCTCCTGCCCTGTCCCATGGGAACCACCAGAGATGAAGCCACCATAAGCTCACTGCATGCCCCCAACATGCTGCACAGCCACCACTGTGACACCTGCCTGGCACCTCCTGGCCCGGCTGCAGCACTGGAGAAGGGCTGATCCTGCTCACAGTTCTGCAACCCCCTACACCCACCTGGGTGCACCCAGAGCAGCTCCTGCCAGCATGCCTCTGCCGAGCAAGGGTCTGCAAACGCCCCCTTGAGTGTGGCCTTGAGCATTGGCCTCTGCCACCCACGGTGGAGCACGATTGCCTGGTGAACGTATCAGCAGCTCAGGAAAAGCAGGTCAGGAGTGGCTCCTCCCCACAAACCCAGGAGCGTTCCTGCGGCCCTGGCCACTCTCCCAGCACGGCTGTGGCCGCAGCAGCAGAGTGTCCCCAAGGGACAATCGCTCCTTGCAAAACCTCAGATCAATACCAGCCTCTCCCAAGGCCAAGAGGAAGCAGAGGGAGGATTTATTGCTCCCCAGCCTTCGAGTCTCCTCCGGAGCCATCCTGCTGCAGCCTGTCTGGCACAGCCCATGCTCGGGCAGCAGCAGCACACAGCTCGGGTGCCTGGTGCAAGAATCTCGTCCTGCTGCCCAGCACGGGGTGGGCACAGCTCACTGCACCCAATGGGCAGAGCAGCCTGTGGCAGGTATCACCCACGTGCCAACACTCCTGGACACAGCACTACCCACCGCCCCCACAACATCTGCCAGGCATGCCCAAGGGGATGGCTGCCCAGCCACACAATGGCCCCGTGTGGAGCCAGCCCCTCTGCAAACACTGCCAGTGGTGCTGCCTGGCAGGCACAGCCACTAACCCCCCCACAGCTCCCCTGGGGCTTGTCCTACGCCTCCATCCCCATTCCTCTGCCCTTGCTTCTCCATAGATGCTCCTCCACCCCAACTCCTACAGCCCAGCGCTGTGCCCACCTTGGATGAGGCCGCTGGCAGCACCAGGGATGCCCTCGATCTCGGTCACGTTGTTCATGGTGAAGTACTCATCACAGGTGGCATTCAGGAAGCGGGAGGTGCAGAAGAGCTCCCAGAGCTTGGAGCCCACTGTCTCATTCCCTTCCACCACCATCTTGGTGCAGAGGTCAAAGCCATGGCGTGAGAGGGTCCTGTTGCCCAGGAGGCAGATCCTGGTGGGGAGCAGGCACTCAGAGGTGGGTCTGCAGCCCTGGCCCCACCGCAGCCCCCTCCGGACACCGTACTCACGGGAAGCTCGGAGGGTCGAAGGCTGACTTGATGACACCGGCATAGATGGCAAGGATGGAGAGGATGACACAGCCCAGGAAGACCAGGGCAAACTTGTTGACATACTTGACCCCCACGAACACCACGGTGGCCATGCAGGTCAGCACGCAGGTGCCATACACGCGCATGTTGTTGAGCATGGCAGCCGCCTCCCCGCTGGCATCCTCTGCCTTGAAGATGGCCATGGCTGGGAAGATGTAGGCCTGGGAGAGAGTCACAACATCACCACCACTACAAAGGTTCAGGAGTAGGAAGCACAGGCAGGTGAGGTGCCCTGCCAGGACCTGAACCCCCGGCATGGCACTGGGGGAAGCTTCAGACACATACCAGCAAGATTTCAATGGTGCCCAGGATGTACATGGCGCCGGCAAAGGTGGTGCCCAGGTAGAAGCAGAGCCCCACAGCCCCACCAAACTCAGGTCCCAAGGAGCGTGAGATCATGTAGTAGGAGCCACCAGCTGCCAGAAAGAGCAAAGATGGGCCCCAGTCAAACACCAATGGTACCCCCAGCCCCGCCAGGGCAGGGTGGAGCCAGGGCAGTCCTGAACCCTGCTCCAGAACAGAGCAGGACATCGTCCCCAGGGCCCTGGAGCGGCAGGAGCGATGTGCTGGCAGAGCCACTGCCTGGGAGCTCAGCAGCCAGGTGTGATGGCTTCGGGGACCTGTGTCCCCTGGGACACCAGGCAGGTCCAGGGACATGGGCCACACCCTGCTCCATCCTCCCAGAGGAGCCCTTAGAGCTGGGCTGCCGGGATCGATGGTCCCACTGCGGCAGCAGGATGATGAATGGCTTTAATTACACCCTGTGCTGGGGCTGTCAGTGCAGTGCCCAGCCAGGCTGGCACGGATCACTCGGGCTCTGGGGCTGGGCATGCTCTGGGAGAGGCAGGCCAGGGTCACCCACACAGCCAGACCCCCACAGATGCCTCCCCGGCAGCAGGGACCATACACAGCATCATCCTCGTGTCTGGCACAGCTTGGGGCGGCCTCGGGAGTGGCTGCCCCTCTGCCCAGCCCACAGTGCCCGGCACACCCAGCTCCCCATCCTCCTGCCAGCAGGTCTCCCTGGCTTCCCCGCAGCCTCCCAAGTCTGGCAGAGGGTGGAGCCGTGGCTGGCGGCTCTCACCGCCATCTGCACCTCGCGGCTCCGGGGACGGGTGGTGGCTCCGGCTCCACCCTCCCCAGCCACGGCAATCCACGCCGGCTGGTGGCGGATGCCGGGGAGTTGCTGGCAGTGGCATCCACACCAATGGGCAGCCCGAGCTCAGCCGGCACAACCCCGGGAGCAAGGCAGCTTTGAGGACGCTCTCTGGGAAAAGCCCTTTGCCACCCGAGTGCCCAACCCACAGGAAGCCAGCTGCCCTTGACCCCAGCGCACACACACAGGCACGGTCCGAGCCCTACCTGGCACCACGCCATTGGTGGCAATCGCGCTCATGGAGATGGCAGTCAGCATTGTCTGTGGGAAGAAAAGCCACGTGGGCACCACGCAGTGCTCCCTCCTCACTGGGGCAGAGGGGCAGGGAGTGGGAGGAGACATTGGGGTCACGTCGGGACATGAGGCTCCTCAGGCCGTGTTGAGATGTGCCACGGGGCTGGGATGCCTGGGGGAGGGATGGGAGGGCTTGGAGGGGCCAGTGGCACTGCAAGGAGTTGAGGGATCCCAGGCTGCCAAGGACACTGCCTGTGTCCAGCACTCCCAGCTTCTGCCCTGGGGTCACTGTCCTGGACAGCTGGGTCACTGCAGCATGGCATGGGCAGGGCACTCTCCCACCATCTCACTCCACACAGCAGCTTCAGTCTGGATCATCACTTGTGCACCGTTCTGCTGCTGACTGCTTTGGGAAGCTTCATGCTTCTCCTTGCTCAGAGTGAGGCAGGGGAAGGGGCAGGGGCAGGACAGGGTGGCCTGGCAGCCAATGTGCCTTGCCACAGTTTGGCCAGCCCAGCTGGTGACCCCCAGACAAGGTCTGCAGGGGTTCATCACTCACGCAGGAGCAGCAGAGGAAGACCATGCAGAAGGACTCCATGATGCCAGCAATTCCCACCACCCAGGTGAGGCGCAGGAAGAGAATGACCCCGAAGATGTTCTGGAGGCAGGGCAGGTAGACACCCATGAAGGTGCCCATCCGTGGGGCCTGCCAAAGGAGAGAGCAGCCATCAGGGCTCAGAAGCCTGGCTGGCAAAGGAGCAAGGGGTCCTGCTCCTCCTGCCACACGGAGAGGGACCCTGGGGAAAACCAATCCCCAGCAGGGGCTGAGGGACCCAGCTGTCCCTAGGGCAGCCCCTGGAAAAAAGGCTGTGTCCCTCCTGTGTCCCTCACCTGCACTGGCTTCTTCTTGCCCCCATCATTGTTCTCAGCCTCCTCATGCTCCCGGCTGCCCTGTGGCAGGTTGGTGTAGTTGGCCAGCCCACTCAGCAGGGACGAGACCATGGGACTGGTGTCCATCTCCTCCTGCACAGAGCAGAGCCCCGAGATGTGAGAACAGTCCCACGGGACCCCAGCCAGCCCTGGGACCTGGAGACTTTGCCAGATGCCACCCCACCACAGCAGTGGCAGCTGGGGGACCCTGTCCTGGGGCTCCAGCATGTCCCAGTGCCCAGGGTGCGTTGGCTCAGCTGCCCAGTTCACCTCCCTCCCCAGGGACCGTCCCTGCCCTGCCACCCACATGCCCTACCTCGAAGAGGGCCATGTTTTTGCCATCGTACTCCTTGCCCTTCTCCAGGTCCGTGCTGTTGATGAAGGGGCTGCTCTCCTTGGGATTGCCATCGCCTGCAGAGACGTCACCAGGTCAGCCAGGCGGCCCCAGCCTCTCTGCGGGGGGTCACATTTGCACCCCAGCTCCCACAGGAGGACCACCATGGCCACGGGCACCACGCTCACGCCTGACCCAAGGACAGGCGATGGCACCCCGCGTCCCAGCCGCTGGTGTCGCCTCTCATGCCACACAGGGGCAGGGGCCGGGAGTCACACGGTGCCCCACCTAGCCGTGCCGGCACACGGGCCCGCCGGAGCGCATCCACGCAGTGAGGCGAGCAGTGTGGATCCAGGGGGAACCCTCCCGGCAGGACGGCTGGCAGCAATAACTCACGGCATGGGGCACCCGCAGGTGAGCGTGCCAGGGCTGCCCGCAGTGCTGCGTCGGCAGGGGCAGGATCTGGCTGACCGCTCAGCGGGTCACCGGCGGAGGGGGACAGTCCCGGCACGGTGCCTGGAGCAGGGCGAGCAGACGGACGTCTGGTTCCGCTCCCCGACACGCATCACAGGAGCAGGGGCCACGGCCTCACCGGCTGAGCCGCGCAACGAAGAGGTGTCCAGGGGTGCCAGCAGCTAGAAGAGGGTCTGCCCAGAGCAGCAGAGCCACCTGCAGCAGTGCAGAGCCCGCAGAGCTGCTGGGACAGGGCTGCGGCTGCTTGCTGCATTGACAACCGCGTGCAGAAGAAAGCCGGCGCTGGCTTAACAGGGAGGAAAACAGCCGAGCTGCAGAGCAGCAGAAATAAATCAGGCTGGAAATGGAGCGGCAGCGAGGACGGTTCTGCCGGAGCGGCGCAGCCCTGAACGGAGGCCCAGAGGAGAGGGTGGCAGAGTGGAACAGGGCTGGAGACGGAGAACATGGTGCTGAACTGAGCGGCACAGGAAAACCTGATTCCTGGCCCTGGGCAGGAGGAGAGGAGCTCCCTACCACACACCCATCCTCGGCAACGTGGCCCCACAGCTAGGGCCATTGCACCGCGACAGCAGCAGCCTCACTGAGCAGGCTGCCTGCGTGGGCTGGGTCACAAACATACCCCACACCGCAGGCCAGGGCAAGAGCCATCCCTTCCACCAGCCCTGAACCCCGAGTCTGGGAGAACCCAAGCTGTAGGGACAGCACCAGGGCCACCCAAGGGCCAGGGCAGGGCAGCCACCTACACACCGGCAGCCCCAGGACAGACCTCGAGCGTTGGGAGCAGCCCAGCCCTTGGAAGGCCACCTGCCTCCTGCCAGTTGACTCATGTTTGGGATCCTTGGAGCAGGTTTGGCTGTGTGTGGTGGTGATTCACCATCTGCAGTTTCCCTGGCAGACACAGCACTCCTGGCTGACCAAGAGGTGAAGCCCTGAGCACCGCAGGTGACACCTACCTGTGGGCTGGCCCCCACCTCCTGCCAGTCCCCTCACTCCTCTGGTGTGGGGCACCAGTGTCCCTGATGGCACAGCCAAACTCCTGCACAGGAATGGCTGTGGCACCACCAGGACAGGCTGGCCCACGGTCCAGCCAGTCTTACCCCAGAGCCCCCTTGATCACTCATCTGGCACCGTGTGGTGCACCCTCAGTATGTGTCATGCTGTGTGTGCTCCACCTAAGGGTGCATGGTGGGCTCTCAGCACGGACCCATGGTGCTCCTTGCTCCAGGTTTGCTCTAAATCTCTGCACCCAGCACTCGTTAGGTAACAGCAGCATGGGCTGGCACCCACCGGCTCCAGGAAGTGCATGGACATGGCACCACCAACAAGCCTCCAGGCCACCAGTGGGGCCCACCCCTAGCACAGGTGCATGAGGGTGCAGGTCTGGGGCTCCCTGGAGCCCACGCCCCCATCGAGACCGAGCGCTTTCGGGCAGTGCCCAGGGGATACAGGCAGCCCGGCAGGGGGAATGCGCTGACAGCCGCGGGGGCCCGCGGACCCCACCGGGAGAGTGGAGCCCGCGGGGGCCTCGCCTCGCCGCCTGATACCCGGCCGACGACATCACCGTGCTGGTTTCCATGGCAACGCCGAGCCACGGCCGCCTCGGCTCCCGCTCTTATGTAACGGCGCAGGCGGCCGGCCCCGCACCCGCGCCCCGGACCCCCGGCCCCCACCGCCGCGACCGTGGCCCCTGCCCGCCCCGACTCCAGGACCTGGCACTGCCCAAATCCGCGCCACAGACGCCGGCAGCACCTCAGGGTGCCCAGACTCCCATTCGGCACCACAGCAGCACCCAAACCTGGCGGTCCCTCACCCCCCGGGCCGGGACACGTCCCCTCCCGGCACCGCACGGATAGCGACCCCGGGCTTGCATCGCCTGGGCTGGCCCGGGGCACAGCAGCCCCTCTCCCGGTGGCGTCACCGGGAGGACTGGCACTGGGAGAGGCCTCAGGCTGGCAGGAGGTGGGGACATGGGGACGTGCAGGCAGCACAGCTCTGGCATCCCCAGGGCACGGCTCAGGAGACCCCTGGCCCCTGCCTCAGCCTAGCCCCACAGGCTGGCAGGAGTTAAAAGCCAGGGCCGCAGGGTCCCAAGTGACAATGCTCCTGCTCCCCACTCCTGACAGAGACCATTTTGCCGCAGAGGGGCTGGTGCAGCTCTCCCCAGCAGCTGCCACAGTGTTTGTGAGCTGTGCAGGCAGGGGCAGCAGGCAGTGTCCACTCACCCACCCCCACCACCACAGCCAATCCCTGCCTGGCAGTACTGAGGGGGGTGACACCACCCAGCCACGGGGACACACAGGACATTGCCAGGTATCCCCAGCACCTCGTGGGCCTGCCTGTGCCCCTCTGCCCCAGCACAGCCCAGCATGGGAGAGGCAGCACGAGCAGAGCCGAGCCATGCCAGGCTTCGATCCCAGCGCTCAGCTGCCCCCCTCCCCAGGGATCACTCAACATGAATCGGCCTTTTAATTTGCTGCGGCAGCTGGAAGGGCTCACAGCAGGATTGCTGGCAGGAACCCACAGCCCTGCCATGGGCACCGTGCTGTCCTGCTCTCTGCAGGGGCTACCACCAACCCTGCCTGCCCAGGGCACCCCAAACACAACCCTGCTGCCCAGCCAAAGGGACCATCCCTGCACCCCTGGGAGCTCACCCTCCCCATGGGCCAGTGCTGGGGCTGCAGCACAGCCACAGCTTGATCTACTAATGGCTTTTCACTCAGCCCTAAATTGGGTTGGGAAGCGTCATGTCCCTTATCCCAAATCCTCCCTAATCGCGTTACATGGTGCAGGGCACGGAGCACTGCCTGGGGAGCCTCAGCAGCTGAACCCCCGGGGGCTAATTGACCAGAGCTGCTGCTGCTCCAGCTGTAGCCAGCCTGTCCCCCCCAGGGCACATCATGCGGACCAGCTCCCTGGCAAGCACTGGCTCTGGGGTTGTGGCACCAGCTGGAAGGAACAGCAGGTGAGGGGGGACACGGTGGGGATAGCCCCCAGCCCCACACTGCCCCTGTTTGTGCTCCCGCAGTGGTCCACAGCCCATCAGGTGGGTGCTGGCAGAGGGTTGCTGACAGCTCAGGGACCCCTGCGCAGCACTGCTCCCCCCACACCAGCCCCAGGACCAGCAGCAGTGCGGCGGCTGCTCATGTGCCCAGGGACGCCCTGGGGCTCCCCTGAAGGCATACAGGGCACCTTGACTTTTGCCAGAGCATTCGATGGCACCGGCTGGCAAGGAGCCTCCTCCTGCTCCCTGGGGCTCTGCCTGCAGCCAGCAGCAAGGGGCACCCCAGGGTGACCCCAGCAGCCCAGCGAGCACATGGGTGAGCACGTGGCCCTGGCTGATGTCCCCAGCTGCTGTTCTGCAGGAGCTGCTGACTGGGGAGGCCACGCTGCTGTGCTGTCACCCCTGGCCACCAAGGGGACTTGGCCACACACCCGCTGGACTGGGGCTGCCTGAGGCAGGTGGGGGTAACCAAGGGGCCCTTGTGGCCCCTGGCACCTTTGCCCACCCAAGCTTCCTGATCTGTTAATGAGGGTATCTGCCCACTGCCCTGGAGAGGATGATGCTCAGAGAGGCCATGGAACCCCCACTGAAACAGAAACCACCCTGTCCAGCAGCAGCCCTGGTGGCCAGAGCAGCCCCGGCTCACGCTGGCAGCAGGCACAGCAGAGCCAGCTCCCGGCTGCAGCAGGGGATTGGGATGAGGGTTGTGGGCTGCTCCCTCTGTGCTGCCCATCCAGCCAGCAGGCACACTGAGTGGCCTTTTGGGCTGGATTCTATCACTGCCTGACCCAAATTGGACCAACTGCTACTTCAGACCTATCCTCTTCCTTCCTAAGCAGAGGATTATCCTCCCTTTGATCAGCCGGCCCTGCGGGCGCAGGATTTCCAGCACAGGCGCTTTGGCTGCTGCGTTTAAACAGCTTCCCAGATTCTCCGACAGCCTGAGCCCTGTCTTGGAAATGGCCGGGGCCACAAGATCCAGCAAAGCTCCGGGGCCCACACCTCCCTCCCCGGGGCAGATGGGTGTCTCCAGGCTAAAGCATGGGAACAGCAGCCTGCAGCAGGACTGTGCCTGGCATTTCCACACCCCAAACAGAGCAGTGCGAGCTGCCAGCCTGGACACTGCAGCCCTGCCTGCTCCCCTGCTCCCCACACCTCCCCAGAGGGACTCATTGGCCCAGCCCTTGCTGGAGCTCTTCCAGCCCTTGTCAGGAGTCTCTTGCTTTCTGCCCCAGAATAGGGACACCTTTTGGCCTAACAGCAGTGGCCTGCATGGCACCCAGGGCTTCAGCAGCTCCTCTGTGCTCAGCAAGTCACTGGATGGTCAGTGCTGGACCAGCACTGGCAAACCGAGGTGGGGGGAGCACTGACAAGCAACAGCTCTGCCACCCCCATGGGGTGTCCAATGGTCCCTGCAGACAGACCCTGTGCAGGCAGCTCAGTGTGACCCTCAGCAATCCACTGCTCCACAGCAGCTACCTTCAGCATAGGCATGGGGTGCCCTGCTGGTCCCCCTCCAGCAGATGCTCTCCCAAGCCCAAGGTCCTGTCACCTCCAGCCCTGCATCCTGCCATCCCACAGGACACCACCTAGCCAGGCCCGGCTCCAATGACAGCCTGCCTGGTCCATCTGTAGTGGCGCCGTGTCCAGCCCTCCCGCCAGACCCCAGCAAGGCAGAGATGCCTGCGTCCATGCCGCCGGCACTGCCACATCGCAGTCACAGCGAGCAGAATGGATCCTGGCACTGCAGAGGGCAAGGAGAGGGCAAAAGCTCAAGGAAGGGCACATCTGGGGGTCAGTGCAGCTCCCCCCAGCCTGGCAAGGTGTCCCCGGAAGGCTCCTGCCAGCCCTGACCTTGAGGGGAGCCCTGAATAAACAAGCAAACAGCCTCGGGTCATCAGTGCAGAGCAGACACCAAAAGCCTCATCGAGGCTGTGCTCAGCGCCTCACTGCAGGCACCTGGGGACTCCTGCAGCGGCAGATAGGGCCGGCTGTCCTCTCCCGGATGGGGACCCGGCGAGGGGCTGGGACACACAGAGAGGCCCTGCAGGTCCCCTCGTGCACATCGCGGCATGTCCCTGTCTCCAGTCAACCCCTGTGCCCGACAGAAGCACCTGCAGCAGAGGTGCTGTGCTGGCCCAGCTGTTGCAGCTGGATGTGGCCCCACAGGGCCCCGGAGCCCTCCGTGGCAGCTCAGCTGGTGGTGGGTGCCCGGGGAGAGCCCTGTCATAAACGTGGGTACTGCCATGGCCCGGCGACCCCACCGCCCGGGAGTTGCGGCCCCGGCCCTGCCCGTCTGCACTGCAGCACGCCCGCCACGACACGGATTGGCACCGCTTGGACCGGGCTGGCACAGAACGGTACGGGCTGGACCGAGAGGTCCAGCTCGGTGTGGCTTGGCACGGCTCGGCTCGGCTTGGCACGGCGTTGCAGAACGCAGTGGCTCCGGGGCCGAGCGGCTCCTCCCGCCCCGGCGCGGGGCCCGGCGGCCGGTTCAGCACCACGGACAGCGGCGGGACCGGCAGTGGGGGGGCAGCAGGGAGGGACTGGAAAGACTGGGGGGCGGCAGCGGGAAGAAAGGGGGAGGCGGAAACGGGGATGAGGAAAGCGGGATAGAGTGATGGGGGGGCGGCAGCCAAAGATGGGGGGCGACAGCAGGGAAGGTTGGGGGGGCGGCAGCGGGAGGTAGGAGGTGATTGGGAGGGATGGGGAGGGGGTAGCTGGGATGGGGGGAGGGGGGCAGCCAGAGGGAGAAAGCAGCTGGGAGAGGGTAGTTGCGGGTGGGGGACGGAGAAGGGAGAGGGGTGGCAGCCGGGAGCGGGAAGCCCTGAAGGGGTCTTGGGCGGGAGGGAACGGCCGTCAGGGCTGCCCAGAGATGACAGGGGCCGGCGCCCGCCAGGATCGCCCGGAGCGCAGCCCACAGCCCCAGCTCGGGAGGAGCCTCCCGGGAAGCCCTGAGCACGGCTCGGCCCCGCCGCGGCTCCAGCCCTGCCGAGCCGCTTCCCCGGGCTGCCGCAGCGGCGGGAGAGGGACCGGGCCGGTGCGGAGGCGACGGCAACGGGAGCGCAAGCAGCCCCGCACCGCCCGCCGCATCCTCGGAAGGTCCACGTACCGAGTGCAGCCGGTGCCCGAGGGTTCTACCCTCCTGCCCCGCGGCGGGGTCCAGTGGCCCTAGCACCCTCCGCCTTTGCGCTATCTCTCCTCCGAGCCCCGGCCTCAGCCCGGCGGAGGCGGCCACCCCCGGTCCCCGCGGTTCTCCGTGTCCCGATGCCCGGTCTGCCGGTGCCTCACCTTGGCTGGCGCCGCCGTCGCCGTCCTCGCAGTCGGCCAGGTTGTTCAGCATGGCGCCGGCTGCCCGCGGCCGCACGCCGCTGCCCGGGAGCTCCGCGCTCCGCTCCGCAGCCAGCCGCGTCCCGCGCCGCCTCCCGCCGCCCCCCGGCGCCGGTGGGAGGGGGCTGCAGTGCGGAGGCGCCCGGGCTCACGGCTCGCTGCTGCCGACGGAGCGCAGCCCGGCCGCTCGCTTCATCACGTATGCGGGAGGCATTGCCCCCGCCGCGGCGGGGAGGGGAGCAGCGGCGGGGGAGGGCGCGGAGCCGGGTGGGTGAAGGAGGGGGGGCGTGGAACTAGGGCACAGCAATGCTGCGGGCCCCGGCTAGGCGGGACGGCCCCCACCCCGCACGTCACACCGGCCCCTGCACCGGGCCCTGTACCTGCAGCGACGCCCCCACCCAACACCGGCCCCCACATCCCGCACCGGGCTCAGCACAGCCCCAGGCGCTCGGCTCGAGGGCGTGAAGCGGGGTAGACCCTGCGCCTGCGGGACCGACACGTCCCCGGAGAACACCGAGGCCTGGGGTCAAGGCAACCTACTGCCCGGGCAGCTCCGGGTGGGTGTGAGGCTTTGGGTGAGGGGCAGCACCTGGGAGGGGCGGTAAGGAGAAGCACCTGGGGAGGGGCAGTGTCAGCCACGCTGAGGACCCCTCTTCAGGCAGCAAGGCCCCCACACACACTTCGGGTGGGGACAGCGGGCAGGACCCCGGAGACGACCCCCTAGGGCCGCTAGTAGCCCCTCTCAACCCGGGAGGGTCTCGGTCCCGGCGCCGGCTGCAGCTCCAGCTCCAGCATCTCCTCGGAGCGGGTGTAATGCCTGAACCCGCCGACGCCCGTTAATTCTCAGCGGCTGTAATTAATTAATTGTTTACTTTCTCCTGGGCGGGGGCCAGCAGCTCTGAAGCTCAGAGACTCCCCGGGTCTGGCCCCGCGGGGCAGGAGGCTCGGATCGCCCCACCAGCAGCCCGCCTGCTGCAGCCAGGGCCCCCGTGACCCACCTCTCCCAGGAGCCACAACTGGCACAGCCCTGGCTCCACCACCAGTGGTGCTAGGCAGCCTGCAGGCTTGCGGGCAGCTCAGAGCTGCCAACCTCCCCTTGCTCAGCCCCCAGACCCCTGTCCCTGCCCGGCCCCATGCCCTCACCCCCACACCCCTTAGCCTCAAATGGTGCTAGGGCTTGAGCAAGGGCCTGGCTGACTCCCAGGGCACGACGCTGGCCTTTGCACGAAGTCTGCACAGCCTGGCTGCAGGCAGAATGCAGTGGGCAAAGCCTGCCTCCCCGGGGGTCTGCAGAGACATTCCCCCCACCTCCTGCAGAGTCTGTGAGGAGGCAAAGGGGCAGGGGGGGCAGAGGCCAGCAGGCTGCCAAGGGCCAAGAGGGCGATTTTTGCACAGGAGGCCACAGCTCAGGGGCTCGCCCAGGAGGGATTTTCCTGCTGAAGCAGATGGGGGGAGGGAGCACGTGAAAGACCACTAATCCCCTAATCCCGGGATTATGGCTCCATTTCAGGGGCTGGGATTTGCCAGCCATGCACGGGGGCTGCGCTGTCCACTGCATCCTCAGCCCACACACAAGGTCCCACCAGTGTGGCAGGGCACACTGGGGGTGTCCCCAGGGCACAGACAGACCAACAGGGGGTTTGGCACCCCAACACAGCACTGACCTGACCCCAGCATGCCAGGAGCAGACTTGGCATGGCTCAGGCAGTACCTGCAGCACCCAGGGTGCCAGGAAAGGGGTCTAGCACTGAGGCTACAGACAGGGGCATGGGCAGAGGAGCTGGGAAGGGAGTGAGGCAGGCAGCTTTCCCTGGGCATAGGAGGGGGATCAGCTGTTCGGGTGCAGACAGGATCCTGGCATGGAGCCAGGTATGGCATCAGTGCCCCACTTAACCACAAGAGGCTGCCCAGGAATGACGAGGGAGAGCTGCACAGCTCCTCTGCCAGGCCAAGGGGTTGGCAGCTGGACCATCCCTGCTTAACGCCTCCACACTCACCCAGGGATGGAGACTGCTGAGCTGTGTGAGATCCTCAGGAGCCACAGCCTGTCTGGGGCATGGAGCATCCCTATAAATCAACCTGTGCCACCACAGACCCCACAGAGTCCCCCATGCATTTCTCAGACCCTCCTGTACCCACCATGCTGGCAGAGCCCAGGTGGAGGGCAGTGTCCCTGCAGCCCTTCCCCAGGCAGGTGCTCTTTTAGCTGCTGCACAGCCCTGTCCTGTCCTGTCCTTGAAGCAGTCAAACCTCCCTGGAGCGAGACACATGCTGCAGGTGCTGGGAAACCTCCTGAGGGCAGGGAGCAGGCAGCCTGGCAGCAGGCCACCCAGGAAGCAAGGGTGGCCACATGGCAGAGACGGCACTCAGCACACTGTACCCCTGTAGTGATCCCAGGAACTGCCAGTAGCCTGCCCAACTCATTCCCTGACACAGGACAGCCCCTGGCCTGGCTTGGCACGCTGCTCCTCACAGTGCTGGGGGTCTCAAGAGCATGAGGTCAGATCAGGGATTTGGGGCTGCGCTGGAGGATATGCATCCATCCCAGGGTGCCCAACACAGCTCTGTGCTGCTGATCCCAGGCCCTGTGAGCCCACGGGCAGCATGTCCTGCAGCACCTCGATGGGGCAGAACAGTCTTGCTCGTCCCTATCCAAACAGGGCAGGGCCCTGCCACCAGCACCAGGGCAAAAACAGAGCCTGGAGGTGATGTGGGTACCAGCTGGGACCTGTGGCCAGCTCCATCAGGACATGCAGAGGGACAGTGTCCTGTGGGGCTAGAAGAGGAGCCACAGTGAGCTGATACAGCTGCCTGAGGTGCCAAGCTCCAAAAGATGGCAGTGGGGCAGGGCAGGAGGACATGAACTCCTACATCACCAAGGCCCAGCTCTGCGTGCAGCTGGCGCAGCGTCCCTGGCTGCCCTGCCCAGATGTCTTGCCGCCAGCAGGCAGCCACAGATGTGACCTCCTTGCGCCAGGCCCTGCTCCCAGGCATCGCAGACGAGGAGCCCCCAAGCAGCCCCACGCCAGCTGCAGTGCCCCTGGCATGCTGGGCTGAGTGAGGGCCAGGAGCGACAGTGTCGGCTGAGGAATGGCAGAGCAGCCATCAGTGGCTGCTCCCAGGCACAGGAGTGCAGCTTACCAAGGCACTGGGGTGTCCTGCGTCCCACACGCTGCCCATGGCACAGCTTGTGCGAGTACCCCCAGCCCCTGGCACTCTGTGGTGGGTTGGGTGGCACAGAAAGGCCTTGGGAAGGTGCTGCTGGCAGCAGCTGGGTCTTGAACTGCCTCAGTCCTCCCAGGAGCAGTCCTACACACCCTTCATAGTGCAGCCCTTTGATGCTTTTAATGACAACTCTCAAGAGCACTCTGTCCCCCACAAATATGCCTGGCATAACTCCACGCTGGGGGAGCTTGAGGGGGGTGGTGGGCTGGGGAGGCTGGGCCCTCTGCCTGAGCCCCCCCGCCCTTTGCATGTGCCCTTTGTGCCTGGTGCCCTCCCACAGCCATGCCCACGGCCCCTAGCCCCACGGTAGGTCTGGGAGAGCAACTGAGCCCTCCCCAGCATCAGAAGTCGCCGGCAGGGATGACACCAGGCCCGGTTTCCGTGGCAACGAGAAAGGCTCCTTAACCAGTTGGTTGCCATGGCGACTGCCGCCGAGCCCGGCTGCCTCGGGACATGGCGCGGGGGCTCCACTCCCGGGGTGCCCCAGCGCCCACCCCGAGCCAGAGCAGCAACCCGGGGAACAGGGAGGGTCCAGCCCCACTGTCAGCGACCGGGAGAGGGTGGCCTAGCGCCCATGAAGGGGCCAGACTTGCCCAGCTGGGTCCCAGGGTATGCCCACCCGATGACCCCCACGCCGCAGCTGCTGAGGGGAGCCCCCGGCGGGGGGCGGCAGCGGCCGGGTCCAGCGAAAGCCTCCAGAGCGGGGCGGGGCCGGGCCAGGCCGTTCCGACAGCGCCCTCTGGTGGCGGCTGGCCCCGCGCCGCCCGCTGGCGCCCCGTCCCATCTCATCTCGACCCCCGGGAACAGCCCCAGCTCCATCCACGACCTGGGGCCTCTACAGCGACTCCTGCCCGTGCCCTGCCCGGTACCGCGCCGGGCCAGCCGGGAACGAGGCCGCTCGGAGCCCGGCCGGTCTCGCAGCGCCGAGCAACACGGCGCGCCGCAGCCCCCGCCCGCTCCCGCCTTAGTCCCCGGGCCTCCGTGACCCACCCCAGCGCCGCTGACAGCCCCACGCACGACGCTGGGAAGGACCAAGCGGCACCAAACGCCCGCTCAGGACCTGCTGTCTCTCCCCGGTGGAGCGCAGCAGCTCTATCTTCCTCAACCCCACCCCACGCAAGCCCCACAGCACGCAGCTCCACGCCCCCAGTCTCATCCATGCCCCGGGGAGATGACACCCGGGCCCACGGAGCAGCGCAGGGTGTGAAATGAGGCAGTCCGGGGGCTCTGCAGCACCATGCCCCAACAGCCAGCATGCTGCCCCGACCCTCCCCACACCCTGCCCGACCCTCAGGCATCCTGCAATAGCCACAGCCCTGGCTGACCCACAGTGCAGGATGGGTCCTGACGTGGCTGCCAGCATGGCTGAGCTGCTGGATGTCCTCTGCAAGGGTGCAAGGTCACAGCTCAGCCGTCCCAGTGCCTCCCCTGCCTCGGCCCCCTCGGCATGGCCCACCCAGCTCCCCCCCAGCCAGGCCCACTCCATGCAGTCCACATAAGCAGCTCCACTGCCGAGCAGATAAAACCATTCCTGGAGGGGCACAGGCTCTGACCACGGCACCAGCTCAGCACCGACTGCTCTGCCTCTGGCACAGCCCATGGACCAGGCCCAGCTGCCCTGGGATGCCATGGAGAAACAAGTGTCCCTGCGCCCACTTGCAGCCATAGTGGGATCACTACGGCCAGGATGCCAGGCAGGGCACTCCAGAGATCACAGCCCACCGGCGGGGGGCACACCCTCCTGGGTGTGCGGACTCCATCCGGCTGCTTGCTGCCTCCCACCAGCGCCCTTCGCTGGGGGCGCAAGGTCACAGCTCCGTGCAGCGCGGTGCTTCCACCGGCCGGGTTTCTGGGATCGATACAGCTCTGGTGACGGTGCAGCCCTGCTACCACGTCCCCTGGGCACTACGAGGCGACAGCCCGTCGGCCCCAGTGCCCCTAGTCACCACAGCCCAGTGTGGCACTACTGCCAAGGGCTGGCTACAGCCATGCAGACTCAGTCCCCAGCCCACCCCTCCACCACGGCCCCCCGAGGAGTCATGTGCAGCCTCACACCCTGCCACCACCCCCCTCCATGTGCCAGCTGTGACCCTGGCGCTGCCCCACTACCACTCCTGCAGGAACCTTGTTCCGACAGCCCTTGGGGCCGGGAACAGAGCAGCAGAGCTCCCCGGGGACCAGGGGCAGCCCTGGGGGTACCCAACAATGTAGGGCCTGCCTGAGTCCCGAGCCCCACTTTGCACCCCCTGCCCCCTGTGTGCTGCAGCCCCGTGCCAGCCCCACTCCGGGGGCGTCTGTTCCTTCCGGGGGTCCCGAACGACAGATGGCTAACCCAGGACGACGCCACAACTCCCCCACAGTGCCCCGACGGCCCTGCACCCTACCTACGGCCCCCGCTCCACTGGTTCTGGCCCACAGACCCCCCCTCTACGGACCTTGCCCCGCCAGACGTCGCCGCACGGAGGCTTCCATGGACCCCTCCCCATGAACCGTGCCCTGCGGACCCTGCCCCACCGGACCTTGCTCACGGATCCTGCTCCACCGGCCCTGACCCGCCAGACCCTGCCCCACGGAGCCTCCCCACGAACACTGCCCCACCAGCTGTGACCCCCGAAGCCCACCCTCCGGGCTCCCCCCACCAGCCGTGGCCTGGCGCTCACCTCCGCCGCCGCGGGCGGGCGGGTCGGCGCGGCGGGCGGGCGCGGTGACGGTGAACCTCCGGCTCATGGCCCCGCCGCCTCCACAAGTGGCTCCGGGCCCCGGCGCCGCCGAGCGCGGCCCCGCCGGGCGCTGACCGGGGTCCTAGTGCCCGCGGCACCGCCCGCCGCGCCTCCCCCGCCCTGAACGGCTGGCTCGGCTCGGCTCGGCGGGTACAACTGGCACGGCTCGATTGGCACGCCTGGCTCGGGGGACACAGCTGGCGGGGCTGGCCCCGCGCGGTTGGGTTGGGTTCGGTTCGGTTCGGCTCTGCTCGACGGAGCGGACCGCGTTTAGCGGCCTCACTGGTCGAAGCCAGGATTGCCTCCCGATGAACCGAACCGGGTCGAGATAGGTCCGCGCTCTGCCCCCGCCCTGCGCGGAGCCACGGCCACTAATTACAGCTAATTACAGCCCTAGGCTGTGGCCGCCCCACCCGGGCTCGGGCAGCGTCCGGGCACGGCCTCGGTCTCGGCCGTGGCCCTGGCCGGGGCAGGGCGGCTCGGAGTGGGTGGGTGCAGCCCGCAGCGGAGGGGGTCCCGGCCACCCGCCGCCTCCCAGCCTGTGACAAACGCGCGTTCCTCAGCTCGGTGCAGAGCTAGGTGCCGGCAGGGTACAGGGGACATGGGGCCGGACTGGGTTTGGAGGATGGAAGGGACGCTGGGGGCTGGTGATGGGAATGTGGGGACCGGGGAATGTCCTCCCGGCAGGACCCAGTGGCCCCGAATGATCCCAGAGCCCTCAGCAGAAGCAGCATTGGCCGCAGCCGAGCAGCCCTTTCCCCACCGGCAATGGTCCCCCCCCAGACCGGGGCAGCTCGAGGTTCGCCGCGGCGCTGACGGAGCGCTCGGAGCCGTGTCCGAAAGATCTTTATTTAAAAGGGGCGGGCAGGGCTGGAGGAGCGGGCAGGAGCCGGGCTCACAGCCGCTCCATCCGAGCCGCGGCACCCCGCGGAGCCCGGCCCGGCCCGGCCCGGCTGGCTCAGCACAAAGACAAATTCGTTCCAAATCCACCTGCGGTTTGCACCAGGCAAACGCCTCAGCGCAGCGGGACCTGTGGCACGGTGCTGGCTGCGGCAAGAGTCCTGCTCCCCAGCCCGGGTTCCCCGGGCCTGGCAGCTCCCGAGGGGCCGCCCCGGGACTCCCCGCTGGGGAGTCAGAAAAGCCCTCACCTCGGACGGGATTGCCCCACAGCCTCGAGGCCACACGGGCGCCAGTGCCCCGGGGCTCCAGCTGCAGGGCAGGAGCCCGGGGGCTGGGAGCAGCGGGCAGGGAGCAGCGGTCGGCCAGAGCTGGGCAGATGGTGGCACCCTTAGTGCTCGGGGCACTGCAGAATGTCATACTTGAGGTAGCCCACCCGATCCACCTGGTAGCGTGGTGTCATCCTCCAGTAGAAGCTGCCCCGGCAGAAGTGGTACTTGTCTGGGCAAGGAGGGTGGCAGAGGGAACAGAGGGTCAGCAGGAGGGTAGCTGTGCCAGGAGCTGGCCCAGCAGCCGCCCGAGCAGTGTGGGTGCATGGGGATCCAGCCTTGGCAGATGGCCCTTGACAGGGCCCAGCCAGCTCCACCACAAGGATTCACAGGGACTGATGGTGTGCCGTGCCCCAGGACCGTTCCAAGCCCAGCACCAGGGCAATCCGCTCCTGCCCAGAGGCTCAGGGCAGCCCATAGGTGACCACACAGTCCCCAGCCACAGGGGTCCTGCTCACCTTGGTAGAGGAAGACATTGTGTGCATCAAGGGGGACACCAGTGAAGATGTCATCGGTGGCACGGGGATAGCCCTTGTCCACCCTCTGGACCTTCACATCCAGCCTGTGGGGAAAGCAGAGTGGTGCCAGGGGCTGCCAGGAGCCATCTGTCCCAGCTCCTCACTGGGGAGCCATCGAGACCCACTCACCTCCAGTAGTTCTCCCCACTGAAGAGCAGCACTTTGCCGCGGCCCCGCTGCAAGGCCCCCGAGATGCGACCCACACCCTTCCCAATGCCCAGCTTCTCGATGCCCCGGGGGCCCAGCACAGTCTTGCCAGAAAACACCCAGAACTGCCGACCTGCCAGCAGGACAGAGCACAGGAGTCAGCCAGCTCCGAGGGCACCAGGACTGGTGCCACTGGGCTCCTCCTCACGCTGGTAGCGCTTTGGGCTGAGGGCAGCAGGGGCAGAGCTCACCGGCAAAGAAGAAGATCCTCTTGGTGAGCAGGTCCTGGAATGCAGCATCAATGACAAGTGGGAGGCCAGGCCAGGTGTCTGCCACGGAGAAGGCACCCTGGATGCCTGTCTTCCAGAAGGATGAGTGGGTCCAGTATTTCCTAGTGGAGAAGGTCAGCTGTCCTAATAACCTCAGCCTGGCAGAGCCTCATGTCTCCCCACACCCCTGGCATGGCCCTCATATCTGCCCCATGTCCCCAGCACAGCCCTGTCCCACCATGTCACCCTGGCACTCACCAGGGCAGGAGGTGCTGGGTGCTGCCACTCACCCATCCTTGAAGAAATGCAGCTCCCCATTGATCTCTGTGATGGCATCGAAGTTCTTCTCCACACAGGCATCCCGGCTGGGGTCCACTGGAATGGGCTCACTTGTGGGCTCTGGTGTCTCCTCCTCCTCCTCCTCAGTGGTGGAGGTGCTGCCAGCCTCTGTGGGCATGGGCTGGGGCTTCTCAGTAGGCACAGGTGCAGGGGCAGTGGGCTCAGGCCCAGAGCCACGACCTGAGGGAATGCAGGGGCAAGATGTGAGGATGGGGGCTGGCCCAGCACTGCAGCACCCCGGCATGCCCAGCTGCAGCGTGGCTGCTCACCATAAAGGTACTGGATGCCCTGGACATCATCTGGGTGCAGCTGGAAGTCCTGGATGTAGCTGTACATGGGGTACATCAGGGCCTCACGCACACTGGAGTGGTCCAGGCCCAGTGAGTGCCCAAATTCGTGGGCAGCCACCAGGAAGATGCTGTAACCTAGGGGAAAGAACCAGCCTCAGCACCCGGTGGGATGGGACACACTGGCCAGGGACTGCAACGCCCATGGAGAGCATGGGGCCAGAGGGGGCTGGTACCTCTGTCTGGGCAGAAGCCCCACTTCTTGTCAGTGTCGTAGTTGCTGGTGGTGGCACACCAGAGCTTGCCATCCTGCCGGCCCTGGCTGGTGCAGGTGCTGTAGGACTGCCCCAGGAAGGTGAAGGGGAAGACACAGGGGTCTCCCTGGGAGTTGCCGCCAACCACCGCCGTGTCTGCAGCGCAGCATCAGTGGGGCTGGCCCTGACCCTGGCTTTTCCAGCCAGACCCAGGACAGCCCCGAGACCCCTCAGGCACACACCCTGTGCATTTCAGCTGGGGACAGGCCACTCCACACACACACACACACAGAGCCCCTTCCTTGCTCACACCTCTGTTGGGGCAGAAGCCGTATTTCTTGTCCTGGTCGAAGTTGGCGGTGGTGGCACACCAGCGGTAGCCATCGGAGCGCCCGTCCGTGGTGCAGGCATCATAGGAGGTGCCATCGAAGACGAAGGGGAAGACACAGGGGGAGCCATCACTGTTGCCACCGGTGGTGTAGAGGACTGTGGGTTGAGGAGGGGTGAGGCTGGCCCCGGGCTCCTGCGAGGGCGGGCAGGGGCTGCAGCCGCGGCTGCCAGCACTCACGTTCGCTGGGGCAGAAGCCATATTGCTTGTCCCGGTCGTAGCTGCCGGTGGTGGCACACCAGGGCAGCCCATCCGTGCGCCCCTCCGTGATGCACCGGGAGTACGAGCGGCCCTCGAAGACGAAGGGGAAGTGGCAGTCGGCCCCGTTGGCATTCCCGAAGCGAGTCTTCACCACTGTTGGGCAGAGGAGCAGCTCAGCCACGGGGCTGGAGAGGGAACCATCGGCTCCACCCAACCTGCCAGGTCCTGCCCTTACCTACGCCAGTTCCCAGTGTCCAGAGCTCATCGTCGTCGAAGTGGGCATCACCCTGGATGCCCTTGCCAGGGGGAAAGGCGTGGGCCAGCAGCCCGTCCTTGCCATCGAAGGGGTACCCGTCCCCGTGCTCTGTGGGGACAAGCACCCTTAGACCTGGCCCTGCCAGAGGAAGCCCTGGCACAGGTACAGACCCTGCCCCTGCACACCTGGGCATGCAGAGGGGCAGAGGGACCTTGGGTATGTGGGGACATGGCCGTGGGGTGTGGGTCCCACAGGCAGGAAATGTCACCAGCCATCTCCCCACAGCTGAGCTGGCTCCCTGTTTCCTTGCAGGACATCACCTTGGCTGCCAAACATGATCATGATGTCTGCCTCGCCGCTGTAGATCTGGGTGAAGGTGAGGGGGGTGACATCGCTCCACACTTTGAAGGCCCTCTGGAAGGCGTCGTCAATGACGGCACGGTCCAGGTCAGGGGAGTAGTTCATCACCCTGCAGGTGGGGAGTCAGTGCTGCTAGGTCAGAGCTTGTGGTGCAGCAGTGACCCTGCTCTGGGTCTGCACGGTGGAGATGTGTCCCATCCCAGGAGGGGACAGCAAAGCTGGCAGAGTCAGGCAGAGCAGCCAGCCACCACCATCAGGCCAGGGCTCAGGTGCTCTCCTGGTCTCTGGGGAGCAGATGCTGCTGCTCTGCCAGTTAGGCTGTATCTGTGCCAAGACCCAGCTGTGTTAGCAGCACCAAGGCATGGCCAGTGGGCTGGACTGAGCCTGCCACCCTGCCTGGGCCCTTGTGCCCATCTCCATTCCCTGGGGACCACTGCCCCATGGGTATGAGCCTCGGTTTCCCAGGGCAGAGACTCACCGGTAGGTCAGGTCCATGTGGTCCCACTTGAGGTCCCCCTCAAAGGTGAGGAAGGTTCCCACGTCAGGGACGCCACAGCGCGGGGCTCGCATGGCCTCCAAGGTGCCGGGGTCCAGCTCTCCTGTCTCCTTCAGGCCCAGCTGCTTCTGCATCCTGCGTAGTGCCTTGCCCAGGGACACGTGCTTGCTGCCCGTCCGCTCCTCTGCCCCCGTGGTGTAGCCAAACCGCAGCAGGTAACTCTGGAGGAGAAAGGCAGCCGGAGGAGCTGAGCAAGGGATGCGGCTCAGGCGGTCCCGGGCACCACAGAGCTCAGGTGCTTCACCCCAGCCCGGGCACCTCCCGGGGCACAGAGACACCAGCAACCCCCGAGCTCAGCCTGCAGTCCCATGCTGCCTCCCCGGGAGCCCGTCGCAGTGAGTGGCAGGAGGGTGCCGTGAGTCCACGTCCCCCTCACCTCCGCCAGTTCCATATCTGACAAGCTGCTGACCAGCTCCCCCGGGAAGGTGACAACTGCCTGCGGCTTGCTCTGGAGCGGGGCCGCGCCGCAGGAGAGGGCCAGCAGCCCCGCGGTGAGCGGGGCCAGCAGGATGAGGGCCATGGTGGCAGTGGCGAGAGGGCTGTGGCTGTGCCGGGTCCCGATGCTCTGCTCCGGGTGCCGCGGGCTCGGCTCCTATTTATGGCTGGGGAGGGCAGTGAGTCACCCTCAGACCCCTCAGCCGCCGACTCACTCCCTTCCCACGGTGACGAAACGCACGCTCAGGCTCCTCCGTTCCTGCCTTAACTGTTTCATCACCTTGTTTACTAAACACACTGGGTCCCACGCCATGCCAGGTGCGAGGACAGGCGTGAAGGAGAGTGGCTGTGCTGGGGCATGGCACAGCCTAGCTGCCATGGGGCTGCTCCACAGCTGCCTGAGGGCCCCCAGGCTGTGGGGCTGGCCAGGTGCTCAGGACCCTGCAGATGTGTCACTGACCGACACTGAGCTCAGCCAGACAATGGCTGATGCCACCAAACCCAGAGTGCCCTGAGTGGGAACCAAGGTTGTGTTGGCAGAGCTGGAGGAGATCCTCTGCCCAGAGCCCCAGTGCCTGGGAGCTGGACAGCAGAGATCAGACCCTCACCAGGACACATTGTCCATCCCCATATCCACCACCATGGCTGCATCACCCCAGTGAGGCAGAGCATTCCCAGTGGAGGAGATCCCTGTGGCTCATCAACCCATGGGTGCCTCTAAACTTGCTCTCTGGCAGAGCCCCGTGCAACTGGGGCAGTGCCTGCCTGGCAGCAGCTCTGTGCCCAGCGATGCTCTGGCAGTGTTGTGGGACCCCTCGGGGATGCCATGGCCTCGCTGGTGCCCCATCCTCACCAGCAGCTGCTCTGCAGGGTGCTGCTGACTCAGGTTCCCACCTGGCACAACACAATCCTCGCCACGGGATGGTGTTTTCCTGTTCTCCCAAAGTGCCGACGCTTGTGGGAATGAGAGTGGTGAGGGGGAAAGCAAACAGGGATGGGGAGCATGAGGAAAGCAGATGGCAGAGCTGGGGGAAAGGCACAGCGTCAGCTGGAGGGGTGGTGGGGCTGGGGCAGCGCAGTGACACTGCCCAAGACACAAGTCCCGGGACAGCTGCCCCTCTGCCAGCTCTTGATCACCCTGGGGCCGTGCTGAACCTCCTCAGGATGATCTCCCTGGGCCACCGCGTCTCTGCTGGTGCTCTGTGCTCCTGCCTCCCGATCCCCACTGCAGCCTCCTCCTCCCTGCATCACCCCGGCTTCAGCCTAGCCAAATAAGCAGCGCCTGGCCCAGCCAGAGCATGGGCAGGGCTGCCCAGGGCTGCCCTGGCATCCAGAGAGGGGAGAGGAGCTGTGCTGCTGGGGTCCTTGCAGAGGAGCCCCTGTGCCCGGGGAGGGCTCAGCCCTGGGGAGGACGAGCCCACTGAGGGGCCTCAACCCAGGCACGGGACCCCTCCCTACCCAACCAGGGTCCTGGGGCCCCGCACCCAGCCCAGCCGCGTGCAGGGCAGTGCCGAGTGGCAGATGCCCAGTGCCAGCAGGGTGCAGTGCCCGGGCCACGGGCGGGCAGGCACGGGAAGCTGCGGGCAGGGCAAGTCTCGCCGGGAGGAAGCGGAGCTGAGAAATTGTTTTCTTGCCTCACTCCCCGCCGCAGCCCTGCAAGAGCAGCCCCCGTTCCCGGGCAGAGGAAGTTGCTCCACAAGCAGCTGCCGTCCTGTGCCCCGCGGTGACAAACACATCCAGGCTGCGGTGCCTGGGGGAGCACGGGCCGGGGACCCCCACAGCCAGGTCAGGTCACTGACATTTCCTTCTGTCCCCGTGGAGTCCAGCCTGGAGCCCACCCTGCCACCCCTTGCCCCTAGGCTCCCTGCCTGGCCGCAGCCAAGGTGGGGGTGGGGCCCTCTGCCAAGGTGTCCTGAGGTCCCTGCCACAGCTGATGGCTCTGGGTGCATGCAGTGAGTGGGCACCACACCATGCCCTCAGCCCCCCGGGCTGCCAGGGTCTCAGCCCACAGCGTATGAAGCCAGTGCAGGAGCTGGATGCAGGAACTCTCCTGGGACAGGCCAGGCAGGGGATGTCTGACACCAGCTGTGGGCACAGGAGGCCCAGACCTGGATCTGGCCTCCCCAGGTGCCGTGGCAGATCCCTGAGCTGCTATTTCCATCCCTCATTTCTGACACGTGCAGGACCTGCAGCTCCCACAGCCTGGGCACACTGCCCACACCACAATGGCACCGCTCATACCCTGCCACCACGGCATGACCAGCACCACCATGGCCCTGCCAACCTCTCACCATCCTGAGGGCAGAGCCACTGCCCCGCAGAGCAGAGCAGTGCTGGCAGGGATGAGGGTCAAAGAGCAGGGGCACAGAGCAAGCAACAGCAAGAGAAGCCAAGAGCCAGGGCCCCACACACCACACAGCCCATCCTGGTGAGCCCACGCTTGCCCTGGCTCACTCCAGGGTGCACCAGTAGGGCTGTGCCCAGTGGCCCTGAGCATCCTCAAGCTGGGCAGACAGGGTCCTGGTGGTGGGCTGCTGGCCACGGCTCTGCCCCCAGCCCAGCCTCTCCCACTGACTCAGAGTCCTGCTCACCAGCTTCCTCCTGGCACCAGCGCGGGGATTTTCTGGTGACTCTCTGGATGCTCTGCAGGGAGCAGGGGCAGGGCCAGGCCAGCAGGGAAACCCCCACGTCTGGCAGCACCAACAGCCTCCACGCTGGGCAGGGGAACTCCACAGGGATGGGCTTGACACTGCAGGCATGACCTGGAATGTGGAGCAGCCCTGCTTGGCCAGGGAGCTGGGCAACACCTAAGCCCCCCACCGTGGGCACATGTGGAGGGATGCTTGAGGCAGCTCAGCTCAGCAACGGGCACAGGCAGCTCAGTGGGCAGGGGAGGGACCCCCAGTGCATCCAGGTGCTGTGCCCAGCCTACATCTGCCCAGGGGCATGGTTTACACCCAGAACTCCTGCACAGACAAATGAAATGGAAAAACCTCTGTGGACATCCTGCATCCCACGAGGCTGCCTGTCACCACTGCTGCCACCGAAAGGGGAAGGAACAGGCACTGCAGCCCCTTCCCACGCTCTTGCTCACTGCATGCAGGGTTCAAGCAGGCAAGCACCATGGGGGGACCCCCATGGGAAAAGAGTCTGGGACCCTGGCTGGGGCTGGATGCCTGCCTGGATCCTTGCCCAGGACAGAGGTGGGAGATGGCAGCAGCTCTGTGAGGCTGCAGGTCCTCAGTCTTCAGCCAGGAGATACTGACCAGGCCAGCAGCAAGATCTCGGGGGAAGTGGACGGAGTCAGAGACCTCCAGAGCTGAGCCCAGACTCTGCCCAACTCCCTTTGGAGTGGGGCCAGCCAGGCAGGGAGCACAGCACTGCTCAGCCAGGGGAGAGGTCAGACAGACACAGCCATGGGGTGCACCAGGGTGTCAAATGTGACAGGAGAGCCAAGGAGCAAGGCAAGGGGACACCTGGGTGGCACAGCTGCTGCCTCACACTTGGACACCCGAAGAGCTGGGCAGGGGACAGGGTGGGCACAGGAGTGAAGGGCAGGCCCAGGCATGTGGATGGCCTTGGGTACAGCAGAGTGTAGCAGCAAGGGGAAGCAGGGCAGTGGGGAGTCAGCATCTTGTGCCAGTGAGACAGCACCGGGTCGAGGAGAGCCCAGCGCTAGGCACCGCGGGGAAGCACAGCCTGTGCTGAGGACAGGGAGCAGCTCAGGAAGCACCGGTGCCAGGGCCACCATGGCACAGCCAGACTCCCTGGCTGGTGGGCAAAGGACACCAGTGTATGCCCTTAGCAAAGCCAGACAACTGCAGCTGCCAGCCCCGCTGCCCCCAGGCCAGCCCTGCTCCCACTCCTCAGGCTCTGCAGCACCCCATGAGCTGCTGCCTGCTCACTGGCTGCCCCAGAGCACCGTGTCCCGGGCAGGAGGACTTCTGGCATGTGAGCAGCTCTGCGTCAGAGGCTCGGAAGCCCCTTTGCTCCTGCTCGAGGGCTCCAGACAGCAACAACATTCCTGCACACGCCTCCCGGCTCTGCCGCCCGGCACCGGGCCCTGCGTGGGCCGGGACGGCAGCGTCCAGCTGGGCCCAGGACCCTTCTTGGCAAGCCACACTGCATGCCACTACCCCACAGTGCTCCCAGCAGTGCTGATCCCCGGCCCTGCATGCCACCCCTGCCTGCCACCCCTGCCCACCTCAAGCGACATGAATGCACCTGTGGCATCTCGCTGATCCATCCCTGCTAGTCCCTTGCCCCACCTGGGGAAATCCCTAGCCCCTCAACACCAGCTTCTCGCGAATCCTTTGCCTGTTTGCCCAGTCCTGCCCCCCAGACCCCCTCCCGCCCTGTGCCGCTGCTCCCTGCAGCCTCTGCCGGGTGAGGGTGACGCGGGCGGTGCTGATCACCTCCACCCTGCAGGCACCGAAACCAGCGCTGCCGTTTCGTCACCCGCAGGACCCCTCCCAGCTGCAAACCAACCATGACAGATCCCCGCGGCTGGCACACTGGCTCCAGGCACCCAGGTGGGTGGCACAGTCACCTCCCTGTGTCGGGCTGGGACATGTTCCCCCTGCCTTCACTGACCCCATTGCACCACAGAAACCCTCCGTGTTTGGGTCCCCCCTAACCCCACCCCGGGAATCTCCCACCCTGGTGCTGAAGCTCCAGATGCCCACTGACAGGCACAGTGGCACAGGCAGCCAGACACAGCCCTGCTGATGCCCCGGGGGGGGGGTCACAACACAGACCCCAGCATTCAGGGAATGGGGTGGAAACCACACTCCCAGCTGCTGGGAAGCCCTCTACAAGTGAGAAACCCGGGAAGGGCTTGAAGAAACGAGTCCTTCTCTGGCCTTTTCTAGTCAGCCAGAAGGAAAGCAGCCCAGGCTGTGCCATCTGCCCTTGAGCAGCACCTAAAGCCTGGCAACCCAGGTAGCCCTAGAGCCGTAGGAAAGCGGTGAGAGAGCTCTAAACGCTGCAGGGCTCTCGATCTGCTTCATGACTTTACTGTCAACTCAGCCCCATCCCTCGAATCATGTCCTGTCCCAGCGCTTGCCTCCTCCAGCTTGGACCAACTTCTCTTCTACCAAACTTTCCCCACGTGTCAGGGGCAGGAATCACTTCAGGCATGTGGGATGGGGCAACACGGAGCCTCTGGCATCTGCAGCCGCTCTGGGAAGGGGTATCCATGGGCAGCCCTGCTGCTGTCGTCCCCTTAGCCGCACGGGGATGGTGTGACCCGCCCCTGCCTCCTGCACCTTCATCGAACCAGGCTGGGAGGCAGGCAGGACGGGACAGGGCTGGGCGGCCACAGGCAGAGCTGCCGGCGCAGCGCAGCACGGCACAGCACGGGTGGGCAGCGCTTTGTTCCGCGGTGTGAGGCCGGCACGGCAGCTGCCTGCTAAATCGGGAAGAGCAACAATGGTGACGATGACGGCGAACCTGCCCGGCGGGCGCAGGGGACAACGGACCCGGTGCCAGCCACCCGCTGGCTGCCAGCCACCAGGCGGCTGGGGAACAAGAAGCGGGGGTTTGTGGAAGGTGAAATATGGGCAAAACTGGTTGTATTTAATTGTAAACTACAGGCAGCAGAAGGAAGAGTGGTAGAGGCAACACGGCTCGGCTTGCAGTAAAACATTTGACAACTGTTCTGACGCTCGCTGCCAAATTAACTCAGAGTGCCTCAGTTGTCAACACAGGCATATGGACAGAGCCCAGGAATGGCACACGGCTGGGCTGCCAGCCGGGCCCTGCCGGGGCTGCACGACCCTTGGGGCCCTCAGAACCCCTTCTGTGGGCACCATGGAGGGGAGACAGCCAGCGGCAGTGGGGGAACCGGGGACCAAAGCAGCTTCTGTGCTGCTGGGGAGCAGGGCTGAGAGTATCCAGGTGAGAGGCACCGGTCCCTTGGGAGCTGCCATGCCCCAAGCACCACAAAGCAAAGAACAGCCCTGGAGCTCAGCCCCGAGGGTCCAGTGACCCTCTCTCACAGGGCAAGGCTGGGAGACCAACCCAATCCCCACTGCTCCTCAGTCACTGCCTGGTGTTCTCCAGACCTCTGAGGAGTCTGGTGGCAGGCAGGGCCGTGGTGGCAGCACAGGCTGAGGCCCCCTGCAGCAATGCTACGATGCTGAGCTCCTCCAGCTCCACAGGTGCTCAGCAGGATGAAGCCACCCAGGGGCGATGGGAACAGCCCAGCAAAACACGCGTGTCAGGTCTCTGGGGCCCTGCTACACAGAGTTCTCCTGCCCACCTTGTTTATGTTACTTATATTTCAGTAATTTGCTGATTTCCCTTTTTTTAAGTAACCAGCAATGATGAATCAGCAGCACAGGAGAGGCTGGAAGTCGGCGGCCTTGGACCGTGGCTCCGAGGTCTCAGGTTCTGGGAAGGAAGCCACAGGATCCCTCCAGAAGGGAAAGAAAACAACCAGCAGCAAGAGTTCTGGCAGCACGGAGTGGCTGTGCCGGGCCTGGCCATGGCTGCTCATGCTCAGCAGCTCCAAATTCACCCTGGAACGGCTGTCAGTCGCCCCGCAGTCCTGCGGGAACGGCAGCCACAGCTCTGGCTCGGCTGCGAGGCAGGAACTGCGTGTGGCACGGCTCAGCCCGGCCGTCGCTCTGGCTGCTGGGCAGGGTGGCAGGCGGCAATGGTCTGAGCGGCGGTGGGACCCAAGTATGGCACCGTGGTCCCCGTGAGCAGGCAGGAGCGCGGCCAGCCCGCCCGTGCTGCCTCACCTCATGGAGAGCCCCCCGGTGCTCATGACACAGCCACCGGCAGCACCTCCCGGCCGGGCTGGGCAAAGCCCGGGCCGGTGAGCTGCCTCCTGCCAATAGGATCTCACCAGGGTGTAAGTGACCTCACCACGGGCTTTCCTCGGCTCCTCTCAGCCCCTGGGAAGCAGCTGGGAGCGGCTCCTGCCTGTCTCGGGAGAGCCTAAGGGTGGCATTACAGCTTCAGCCGCAGCCTCGGTGGCCACAGAAAATGGGGCAGTATCCTACGGCACTCCCACTGGTGCCAGAGCCCTGGGAAACGACAGACGCCAGCAAGCACAGCTGGTACTGGAGGGAGGCTGCTCGCCACAGAGGCTGAGGCATACGACAGGGGCCCAAGCCGTGCCCGGTGGGCAGCCGTCCCGGCTCGCCGACACCCTGGCACGGAGCGATCCCCAGGGAGAGCCGCGGGCGCCCGCTGCGGGAGCCGCGTTGCTGGGAAGGAGCCGAGCGGTGAAGCAATCTGGTGTGAAGAAAAACCATTTCCTGCAGCAGGAGCTGCTTTGCTCAACGCTTTGCAAAATGTGCTGATGCAACCGCCCGGCCCAGGTGGGTACAAACAGCAGCCTGTTGATGTGGATCCCTGCCCCGCAGCTAGGCAAACATCCCCGGCAAGCCTCCCCGCTAGAAAAGGAAACAAAGGCAACAAACAGCCCCGACAGCAAAATCGCCACTGTGGGAGCCCAGGGCTCGGGATACAGGAGGCTAGGGGGGGAATGGCCCTGGGCACTGCGCTGGGCACAGCCCAGGACTATTCTGGGATGGTGACCGAAGCTGCTGGCTCACAGGGAAGCTGCCGTGGGAGTAGAGCAGGCTCACCAGGGGCAGTGCAGTGAGTGACAAACTGAGGGAGACAGGGCAGCCTGTCACAGAGATGAGGATCAGGGTCCAGCAGGACCCCAGCTGGAGTACCCAAATCACTGTTCTTGCCCTGCCCTGAGCAGCAGCTCCTCTGGCTGTGGATCCTTCCAAGCATCACTTCCAGAGTGGAAAGCGTGAAGCCAGGAAACCTTCCCCCAGCCTGGGACAGCCTTCGTGGGACAGAGCAAGCAGCCTGCTGGGAGCAGTTAAGAGCTCACCCCAGTTCATCACTCTGCTCTCCAGGCACAGCCACTCCTGCCTGCTCAGCTCACTCCCCACAGGCCTTCAACTGGCACCTGCTTGGGTGTCTGGACACACGCCCAGTGCACAGCCACATCTCTCACTGAGATTTGTGCTTGCTTTGGCCCCGAGGTGATTTCAGGACCAGGAACCACAACGGGGCAGCATTCTCAGAGGGGAGCTGCACTCTGGAGCTGGGCTTGGAAATTCCCTGCCTGGGGGCACACACACTGTTAAAAATAGCTGGGTACCCACCCCAGCAACGCACCTCTGGTGTGGTCTTTGGAGACAAAGGGCACAGGGCAGCTCTGCAGGGTAATAGGGAAGCTCCAAGCGCTTTCTATCACCACTGGAGCCAGCATCAGGTGGGTCCACACAAGCCCCTGAAGCTCCCAGAGGTCAGGTTGCTCTGCCCTGGAACCAGCATCCACTGGGAAAATCCCTCACTTATCCCAGACAGCAACCAACCAAAAGGACAAAGAAAAGAAACCTGCTGGTCGAACAGAAATCCATCCCATTTCCTCACCCTGCAAGGCAGCTTTTGCTGGGGGCTCCCAGGACCCACTTCCCTGAGAGAAACCCCAGCTCCATAGCCAGCCACATGCAGCATCAGGCTCCTGCTGCATGAGCCACAAAGCAATGGAAAGGGGATGTTGGAAAGGGCACATCAGTCCCAGGAGCCCCTGTGTCCTTCTCAGCTCCACTTCCCCACAGCAACCACATTGCTACACAGGGTGGCTTTGATGAGGAGTAAATGGGGGTGTGGGGAAACAGCCCCAGGGTCTCTCTCAGCTGCTGGCACTACGGCAACAGCAGCAGCTGAGTGTGTGCAGACCTGGCACCCCAGACCCTGACTGGCCATGCTGCTGTGCCTGTGTGCCCACCCCCTGCTCAGATGACACCAGCCCGGTGCTGCATCTCACTGGTGCTGTCTCTGGGTGATGGATGAGGACAAACCTTTCAAGGATGCATTTAATTAGCTGGGGAAAGGGCTGGAAGGCTCTCACAGAGACAGACATTTGGCAGCAGCTCTTCAGCTGCATCCGGGATGTCTCACCAGGGCAGGAGTGCTGGAGAGACACAAGGGACCTGTCAAGCCCCACAGAGCAGCCCTGGGCTGTGGGAGGCTGAGTCCAGCCACTCACTCTGAACCAGAATCACCACTCTGCCAAGCGATGCAGAGTGCTGGCCCAGCCACCCCCCTCATCCAATGCCCGCTCATCCCACACCATGCTTGCCAGCTGTGCCAGGCAAGACACTGCCTGTCCTCTGGTGGCTGGCACCACATTAGCACCAGCTCTGCACCAGGCGCTCTGGCCACTGAGCCAACAAACACAACTGCTGGCCCAGACTGGCTCTGGACAGAGCCGCACTGCGGGTTGGCTCAGTCCTGGTGGCCCTGGGACCCGGGATATGGATCCCTGGCCCCCATCCTCAGTGTGTCCCTTCCACTGGGACTGAGCCAAGCTCCACCCAAACACAGTCCTGCCTCGGGAAAGTGCAGGCACAAGACTGCCATTAGTCCAGAAAGACCTGGGATAGGTGCTCTCAGCAGCGCCCTGTAACGTGAGAAACCATCAGTGAGAGCGACGGGCTCAGGAGTTCATTGCAGATGTCAGAGCAGAGCAAGGGCAGCTGGGTCAGAAGACGCAGAGCCCAGGCTCTCCATCCACAGCGGAGCTCAGACGGCTGGAGCAGACGGCGCTGCCGGAGCTGGGGCAGCAGCAGCAGCTGCCGAGCGCACCCCTGCGGGGACACCGCTACAACAAGGGCTGGCAGAGCCCCACCACCCACAGCCAGCCCCGCGCAGCCCACCGCTTGTCATGAACATGGGGCCAGAGGTGCTATCAGCAGCGGATCCAGGCCTGCCAAACCGGGCACCCGCTGCACCTGCAGCAGGGTGCGCCCAGCCCGGGCGACAGCTAACGAGAGAAGGGAATCGCGGTCGTTTAGCCGCAGCACTGCCATCAAAAGCCGAGGGCGGCTTCTGCAATGCAGCACCAACCTACAGCAGGCGGCGTCTCCAGCCCGGAGAATCGGGGAGAGCGCTCAACGGGCGGCACAGCCGCCAGGGCTCAGCACGGTCAGGCCCCGGGCGCCGCAGCTCGCTCCAGAAGGGACGGCCACAGCCAGGCTCCGCGCCCCCCGCGGGCTACGGGAAGGGACCCGGAAAACCGGGGCCGCCCGAATGCCGGGGCAGGACCGGGACGTGGCCCGGAGCGGAGGGTTCGGAAGCCCCAGAACATCCCGGGAGAGGGAGTCCCGACCCCGGCCCGGGCCCACCCGACCCCGGCCGCGTCCACTTCCGCCCTATCCCCACGTGACAGGCGCAACCCCGGCGCGACGCCGACGCTCAGGGCCCGGGCGCCGCTTCGTGACGTCATGACGCAAAGTCACTGTACTGTCTTTGCAATCCTTCCGCGGAGAAAGTAGTTCCCTGGCAGGGAACTACTGAGGCCTTCTCCAGCCTGCCGACGGCGGGTGATGCCGCTCGGTGTCGTTCGTCGGCTGTGGCGGCAGCTAGAGTGAGGGAGCGCGGCCCAGCGGCGGCGAGCGCTGCGGGAGCGGAGGGGACTGGAGCAAGTAGTTCCGGCGCGCGCCTCGCACGGCGGTACCGCTGCGCGGCGCGAGGGCGGGGGGGCATGGCGGCCGCCGTGGTGCCGGCTCCGGCGGGGGCGCGGCCGAGCCGCGGCGGGCAGGGTAAGGGCTCGGGCCGAAGGGCGAGCGGGCGACGGCGGCATCGGGACCCCTCGACTCGCCGCGACGGCGACTTCCCCCAGCCCCGGCGCACCGGGGCCGCCCCGCCGTGTGCGCGCGCGCGGAGGCGGCGGGGGGGACCCCGCGGCAAGATGGCGGCCGAGGGCCGGGCAGGGCCGCGGGGCATGACGGGAGCGGGGACGCCGGGCGGCGCCGGGACCCCCCATGAGGGCGGGCGGGACCCCCGGGCATGGGGTCGCCGCAGCTCCGGCTCCGCTGCCGGTGTCCTGGGGGGCGGCCCGAGCTCCTGGGCCGTTTCCCCCGCGCTGGCCGGGTGCAGCGGGGAGCGGCGCTCTGGCCGCGACGCTGACGGCGGCGGCCTCCCCACGCAGGTCGAGCCTAGACGGCCCTGGCAGGGCGGGCATGGAGGAGAATGCGGTGGAGAGCAGCAGCGACGCGGCCCCGCAGGAGGCCCGGGAGGAGCCCTCCGAAAGCGGCCTGGGCGTCGGGAGCTCGGAAGCCGTGTCGGCAGACAGCAGCGACGCCGCCTCGGCCCCCGGACCCCTCTCCCGTGCCGATGAGTCCGCCGTGGGCCAGAGCTCCGACAGCAGCGGGGTCTCATTGGTAGGAGCTGACGAGGAGGATGGGGCAGCAGTCGGCTCGGGGAAGGGCGGCGGTGGGTTTCTTGGCAAAGGGAGCTAGCGCTGGAGCTCAGCAGTCTGGGCGGGCGCTGTGAGAACAGTCCGGTGTCTGCTGCCGGTCAGAGAACTCTCCTTGGTAGCCAGAGCAGTGCTGGAGGTCCGGGGTGCTTAGCAATGCCAAAGGAACTACTCTGCTCCCCTTCCCGGTAGTTCTGTGGTGACATGCCGGTGTCATTTGCACGTACTGGCTCCCCCGGGGGTCTGGCCTGGCAAAGGTCTCTCAGCTGAGCTGTTCTGGCCTCCTTTTTTACCGTCAGGAAGAGGTGTCGGAGAGCAGCTCCAGCACAGATGCCATTCCCCGGGTTTACCTGCCAGATTCATCCTCCATTGCCCAGTCCACCTTAGTTTCCAGTGTCTCCACTGTGAGCCAGTCCATCATGGTGTCAGAGTCTCCCCAAGTCCTTGTCCACTCCAGCGTCATCACGGACGGCACCACGATCGTCTCGGACTCCACTGCCTCCACTTCCTCGGACCTGGGCTCTGCCATCGACAAAATCATTGAGTCCACGATCGGCCCTGACATCATCCAGAGTGAGTGTGGGCTGCCATGGCTGGCAGGCAGGGCGCAGCTGCCCACGCTGCAGCCTGCGTGTGGCCTGAGGAGGGAGCTGCTGCCGTGCCAGGCCTTGGGAGGCGAGGGGGTGATGCCTACCTGCAGCAGTTGGGGGTTCTCTTCTTGCCTTTCTGGAGGGTTTGACAAAGAGCTGGTGGCTTTGGCCCTCCTCCTGCCTGGCTGATCCCCCAGCTGCGTGGCAGGGCAGGCTTCAGCCCTGCAGCCAGGCCTTCCTTGCCTTTTGCCACTGTGTGTGAGAGAGCCCTTGTGACTCTACAGCCCCTGCTTTGCTCTCCTCTTCCTCACAGGCTGCATTGCTGTGACCAGTGCAGAGGATGGTGGGGCAGAGACTACCCAGTACCTCATTCTGCAAGGGCCTGATGATGGTAAGGGTGTGCTCTGGGGTGGTGGCTGTTTGTGCCCCAGGCCTGGCAGGAATGGGGCTTGGAGCAGGTGTCCCAGCCACAGCACCTGTCCCAGCATCTCCATGGATGTCCTGGCTGTTGGGAGCCTGTCTTTGAGTTCTCTGGAGCCCTGTGCCCCAGAGGTGGGTGCAGCCTAGGGGTAGGGGAGAGTCTGCTTCTTGACTGAGCTGTTGTGATGTTTCAGGTGCCCCCATGGTGTCCCAGATGGCCACCTCTGCTCTGGCCAATAGCTTGGCAATTGAAGCTGTTGCTGATGGACCTACCTCTACATGCCTTGATCAGCCTGGCCCTTCAGACCCTGCTGAGCAGCTAGAGGTACTGGAGCTGCCCACGCAGCCAGATCAGGCCCAAGAAGCAGATGGTGGGGAGGAGCTGGACCAGCCAGACATGGAGACTTTGGAGGAGATGATGGAGGTGGTGGTGGTGCAGCAGTTCAAGTGCAAGATGTGTCAGTACAAGAGTGTCTCTAAGAAGACCCTAATCAACCACATGAAGGAGCGGCACTTCCAGCCAGGTATGTGCTGAGGAAGCTTCCTCCTGCTCTGGAAAAGGAACCAGGGAGGGGTGTGATGTAAGGAGCTGTTCCAGCACACAGCTGGGTAAGGAGTTCTTCTCTTCTCTGTGGCAGTGGGTTCAGCACTGGCTTTGAAGAAAGGACGCCCACGGAAGGGGGGAGCAGCTCCAAAGAGCACAGAGCAGGAAGCCCCTGAAGAAGAGGAGGATGATGATATCATGGATGCTGGTGCTATTGATGACCCTGAAGGTAGGACTCATCCTCCCCATTTCTTAGGTAGCTTAGTCTCCTCCCAGTCTCTCTCTGACGTTTTGGGCCACTTCCCTGCAGAGGACAGTGACTATAACCCAGCTGAGGATGAGCCTCGTGGGCGCCAGCCCAAGTACAGCCGCAGCATCCCCACGTCCAGCGAGGAGAGGCCACGACGGCGCCCGGGGAGGCCCCGCAAGTTTCCTCGTCTGGAGGACACGCCCCAGGATGTGCCTGAGGGTGAGGGGAGCGGGAGGCAGCAGTCCTGCGCCAGGCTGGAGCTGGGGAGCAGTGCAGGGAGCGTGTCTGACGGAGCTGTGCCATGTCCTGTCGAGCAGGAGCAGAGGTGGAGCCCCTGGTGACCTCCCAGAGCACGCCGAGCCGCGAGCTGCAGACCGCGGAGGCAGCCAGTTCCTCTGGGCTGGAGAACGGTGCCAGCGAGAGCCTGGCAGAGCCCAGCATCAGCCAGTCCGACTCGGAGAACAAGGACCCTTCCTCCAATGCCAGCCTTGAGGAGGCCGACGTCCTCCCCCGGAGGCGAGGGCGGCCCTCCCGCCGCTTCCTGGGCAAGAAATACCGCAAGTACATGGGGCGCAGGTGAGGGGTGCCAGCCGAGCCGGCGCTGGGGCCCTCTGGCTCTGCCCAGGGCCGGTCCAGCCCCAGCTGGCCACCACAGCCCCGACCCCGGCCCTGTTCCCCAGGTACTACTACAAGTCCCCCAAGCCGCTGATGAGGCCCTACCTGTGCCGGATCTGCGGCTCGCGCTTCCTGACGCACGAGGACCTGCGCTTCCACGTCAGCTCGCACGAGGCCAACGACCCGCAGCTCTTCAAGTGTCTGCAGTGCAGCTACCGCTCCCGACGCTGGTCCTCCCTCAAGGTGGGCACCCTCTGGCCTGCTCCTGCACCCACAAGGGGGGCTGGCGGCCCCGGGTCTCACAGCCCCGTTGTGCTTCTCACAGGAGCACATGTTCAACCACGTGGGCAGCAAGCCCTACAAGTGTGAGGAGTGCAGTTACACCAGCGTGTACAAGAAGGACGTCATCCGGCACTCCACGGTGCACAGCCGCGACAGGTGAGGGAGCTGCCTTCCTGGGACAGTCTCACAGCCTGCTTGAACGGCACCAGCTGTTCCCCCTGCCCCTTCCCCTGGCCCCAAAATGGGCAGTTGTGGTGTTTGGGTACAAGGGAGCCCGGTCCTGGGATGTGGCTGACCCCAGGGGGTTTTCTCCTTTCTTTTCCAGGAAGAAGAGAGCGGATCCGGTGAGTCTGGGTGTCCCGCTGGCTGGCTGTCCACCTGCTCTGTAGGAGGAGGCATGTCTGGGTTTCCACAGGCTCTTGGTGCCTGGCTGGAGGAACAGCAGCCCAGGTCCTGCAGCAGGGAGGAGGTCAGGATGCCAGTGACCCTTCCCTAGCAATCTCATCCTCATGGTCTCCCTCCAGCCCCCAAAGCTGAACTCCTTCCCGTGCCCTGTCTGCAACCGCGTCTACCCCATGCAGAAGAGGCTGACGCAGCACATGAAGACACACAGCACTGAGAAGCCACACATGTGTGACAAGGTGAGAGGGGGGACACGGCCTGGGGAGGGGCTGGTGGTGGGTGAAGCTGGACAGGGTGGTGAGTGCCATCCTTTGTTCTGCTGCAGTGTGGGAAGTCCTTCAAGAAGCGCTACACCTTCAAGATGCACCTCCTGACACACATCCAGGCCATCGCCAACCGCAGGTAGGAGCCCGGCAGCAGGCTGCCGGGCAGAGCCACGTCCCGCTCCCCGCGGAGGCAGGCACGGGAGGTCCCTGCTGCCCCTGTGCCGCTGTGCCGGCAGGTTCAAGTGCGAGTTCTGCGACTACGTGTGCGAGGACAAGAAGGTGCTGCTGAACCACCAGCTGTCACACATGAATGACAAGCCCTACAAGTGCAGCTTCTGCAAGTACTCCACCTTCCGCGAGGACTTCCTGGTGTCGCACATGGCCGTCAAGCACACGGGTGAGGGGAGCTGCCTGTCCCGCGCCCCCTCTGCCGGGCGCTGCGGGAGCCCCGGCGGGCTCCCTGCTGACCCCGGCACCCCGTCCCGCAGGAGGGAAGCCCTTCGCCTGTGAGTTCTGTCACTTCACCACCAAGCACAAGAAGAACCTGCGGCTGCACGTGCAGTGCCGCCACGCCGACTCCTTCGAGGAGTGGGCTCAGAAGCACCCCGAGGAGCCGCCCTGCCGCCGCCGCCCCTTCTTCACCCTGCAGCAGATCGAGGAGCTGAGGCAGCAGCACAGCCAGGGACAGGGCCCCGCCGAGCCAGAGCCTGGCCCACCGGTCAGTGCCACCTCCGCGTCCCGGCTGCTCCCGTGCCCGGCCGCGCTGCCGGCTCGCGCTCTAACGCGGGCTCCTCTTGTCCTCTGTCGCCTACCAGGCAGCCCAGGCTGTCCCAGGAGCAGATGCCCCTGTCCTCTCACAGGACTCCCTGGGAGGGGCCACCATCATTTACGAGCAGGGTGAGTGAGCTCCCAGGGCAGGGGATGGAGAGGGAGTGGGTGGGTGCCCACCTAATCCCCTTCCCTCTGGCCCCTGCAGATGTGGCTGGATCAGCTGAGCTGGCCACACAGACTGCCCTGGACCTCCTGCTGAACATGAGCACGCAGCGAGAGCTGGCCACAGGCTCTCTGCAGGTGAGGAGGGCTGGGGTGGCTGTGCCTGCTGGGGGAAGTCTCTCTGCAGCACCCAGCCCTGTTCTGCACCACGGAGGTCTCAGTGCTGTGCCTGAGCTGCTGCCTGCCCCACGCCCCCCCCATCTTCCCCAGGTGGCTGTGGTGAAGCCGAGTGATTCGGGAGAGGTGCAGGCAGCCTGTGAGCCACCAGCACAGGAGGAGGGGGCAGAGGTGGACCTTGAGGAGCAGCAGCAGCAAAAGTTGGTGACGCTGCACATGGCAGAGGCTGGGGAGACGCTGGTGCAGGAGGCTTACGAGGAGGCGGCGCTGGGTGGCTCAGAGCTGCAGCAGATCACGATACCCTTTGGTGGGACAGCAGAGTACAGCATCATCACACCCATCAGCGAGGAGATGCCAGCTGCAGCCACCCTCTACAGGTCAGCTGTGTGGGAGGAGTGCTTCTGACCTAAAGGAGGAGGCTTTGGTGGTGAGGGAGGAGGAAGAGGCAGCTCTCTGACTTGTCCTCACCCGCAGCGAGGAGGAGAGCCCTGCGGAGACCTCCCATGCGGTCGTGGTGAGCGAGGCGGTGATGACAGAGGATGTTCTGAAGGAGCACAGCGATCACTACATCATGTCCAGCGCTGCGGGGAGCCAGTTCCAGCCGGTGGAGGTAAGGAGCCGAGCTCCCCCCCGCCGCGGCAGCGGTGTGAGCCGGCGTGACCGCGGTGTTTCTCTCGCAGCCCCTCAGCGGGGACGCTGCCTTCCCCCCACCAGCAGAGGGCCCGGAGGCACAGCCCGCCGGCGTCAAGTGGCCCCTGGTGCAGTGTGTCACCAGGCAGCTCCAGAAGGACTCGTCTTTATCCCCAGCCTCCGAGGGGCAGGAAGTCTCATCCCCAAAGGTCAAGTGGCCTGTGCTGCAAGGCATGGCCAAGAAGCTCTCCTGCAAGGTTTCCACAGCCAAGAAGCTTTCGTGCAAGATTTCCGCAGCCAAAAAGTTCTCATGCAAGATTTGCACAGCCATGTTCACGGGGAGAGCAGAGATGGAGAGTCACAAGAGAGCCCACATTGGGCCCAGCACCTTCAAGTGTCCCGACTGCCCCTTCACTGCAGCCCTCTGGCCGGAGGTTCGGGTAGGTGCCTGCCACAGGGCAGCCCTGGGAGCGAGAAGCGTGGGCACATGTGAGCTTCCTGAGCCCACAGCTGTCCCTTTGCCCCCAGAGCCACATGGTGCAGCACGCCAGCCTGCGGCCACACAAGTGCACCCACTGCAGCTTCGCCTCCAAGAACAAGAAGGACCTGCGCAGGCACATGCTGACACACACCAATGAGAAGCCCTTTGCCTGCCAGATCTGTGGGCAGAGGTGGGTGAGGCCTGCCTGCTTTGAGGGGGTCATGCAGAGCTCCCCAAGGCTTACAAGAAGACCTGACCCCTGAGGGCTGTCCCCTCTTAGAGGGAATTCTGCCCCCAGGTGGTTCCTTCTATGAGCTTGTCTCCAAGGAGCTTCAGCTCCAGGAGGTTCAGCGCTGATGGGAGCGTTCTGGGAGCTGGGCCAGGCCGTGCAGTGGGACGTGCTCCTGTAGCCTGGGCCTCTGCAGAGGACACTAAGGCCTCGAGGTGCCCACAGCAACTCCCCCCTGCTCTGTCCCTCTGCAGGTTCAACCGAAACGGGCACCTCAAGTTCCACATGCAACGTTTGCACAGCTCAGAGGGCGCTCGGCCGGGGCCGCCGGCAGCCGCTGCCCAGCAGACCATCATCCTGAACAGTGATGAGGACACGCTGGCCACCCTGCAGAGTGAGTTGTGCTCCTGTCACCAGCGTGACCTCGGGGTCTCCTCTGCAGGGTTCACCCAGCCTGTGGGCAAACAGGGCCAAGAGATTCCAGCTGCAGGTCAGAGCTGCTCGCAGTGGCAGGACATGGTGGGTGTGGAGATGAAAGGCTGGGCGCAGGGAGCTCTTCTGGCAAGGTGCTTGCTGTTGTGGTCCTGTGTAGAACTGGGGACCAGCACTTGCTCCAAGCAGGCCCCAGTGGATCAGGATGTGGTGGGAGCAGTGGTGCTGAAGTGAGAAGCAGTTCATGGTCTGATGGGGAGGTTGATTGCCCATAGTGACCTCTAGTTCCCTTCATCCTGGGAAAGTTTGCTTTAGCTTCTGGCCTTCTGCAAGCTGAGCTGAGACTCCTGTGCTCCTCATGGGGTGGGCACCAGGCAGGGGCCAGCTGGCAGCCCTGGCAGGGTCTGTCAGTGTTGGCAATGACTCTCTCTGCCTTGCAGCAGCTCTGCAGTCAGGCCAGGCAGTGCTGGCTCCTGAGAGGCTGCAGCAGGCCCTGGGGCAGGAGCACATCATTGTGGCCCAGGAGCAGAGTGTCACCAGCCAGGTGAGTCAGGCTGCATGTTCCCTGCAGCTGCTCCCTGGGGGCTCTGGGGTTGCCTCCTTGGAGGCACACAGCTGGCATCCTGCCCTGACCACGGGCTCTTGGTGATGTGCAGGAGGAGGCTGCATACATCCAGGAGATCACAACGGCCGATGGGCAGACAGTGCAGCACTTAGTGACCTCAGACAACCAGGTGAGAGGCCCAGAGCCGCTGCATGGCTGCAGGGGGGAGAGCTGGGGTGGAAATGGGCACAGGAGGCAGACAAGAATCAGCCCTGCTGCAGTGCAGGGTGTAGGCTGTGGTGGCCTTCCCTGGGTCTGAATCCCTGTTTGCAGGTTCAGTACATCATTGCCCAGGACTCCGTACAGCACTTGCTTCCCCACGAGTACGTTGTTGTCCCAGAGGGACATCACATCCAGGTGAGCTTCAGGCTGCCCCTCCCTGCTGTGGATGGGGCTCAGGAGGGTGCTGTGCATGGGCTTCAGCCTTTCTCCATTTGAGTGACAGTGTTGTGCAGAGCCTGCTGGCACTCACACAGCCCCACGGTGGCTCTCCTCCCCAGGTCCAGGATGGGCAAATCACCCACATCCAGTATGAGCAGGGCAGCCAGTTCCTCCAGGAGCCACAGGTGAGGAGCCAAGCGTGGATGGGGCTGACAGGGCTCTCTGAGATGGGCATTGGGCACCCAGCTGGAGAGGGAGGGATGTGAAATGGAAGGTGTGTGTGGGCTGGTGACAGAGCAGTGCCCCAGGTGGGGTGCAGGCCTTCCCTGAGCCCCCTGCCCTCTCTCCCCTGCAGATCCAATACATGCCTGTCTCGCCAGAGCAGCAGCTCGTCACCCAGGCACAGCTGGAGGCAGCAGCACACTCTGCAGTCTCAGGTAGGACCTGGGGCCAGGGCCAAGCTTGGGGGTAGCCCTGGCTGCTCCTCTCACTCCAGCTCTTCCAGCAGCCAGTCCTGCTGTGTGACACCATCACCTTGTCTCTGCTCTGCCTGCAGAGGCTGTTGGTGGTTGTCACCAGCAGGGCTTCACAGGTACCCATGCCACAGCCCTCCAGGGTTGGTGAGGTGAGGTTGCCCCCTTGCTGTTAGCATCCCTGGAACTGTGGGCAACAACTGGCCTTGGGCTCACCCTGTTGTCTCTGGGGAGCCCTTCACTGTCCCCAGCCTCTCAGCTCTGGGTCAGGATCAGCCTCTTTCCCCTGGGGCTGAGCTTGGCCCAGGGAGGAGACACCACGCTGTGTGTTCCCCGAGTCAACCACAGCCAGGCTTCGGCTGGAGCCCTTCTGCTTCCCTGGGTGCCCTGCCTGTCCCCTGGGGCCCAGCGGGCAGGGTCCTGGCCTCAGCTCTCCGCTCTCCTGTCCCCCGCAGCGGTGGCCGACGCGGCGATGGCGCAGGCGCAGGGGCTGTTCACGGCCGAGGCCGTGGCCGAGCAGCTGCAGGAGGGCATTCACTACGACGTCATCACGCTGGGAGAATAGCGGCGCCAGGCCCGGCGGGCACCGGGACGCCGCGCCCAGCGGGGCGGGCAGGCCGGGCAGCCGCCGCCTCAGCCAGCAGTTGCCTTATTGCTCGGGGGCTCCGGGGGGCGCTCCTGGGCGCGCCGTGACAGGGACACGCTGCCACTCGGCTGCCCCGGGAGGGTCCTGCACATCCCCCCCGCCCCGGCGCAGGCTGCTGCCTCCAGCCAGGGCCCGAGGCTGGCAGCGCTTGCAGGCCCGGACTCTGCCTGCTGCGCCGATGGTCTGAAACTCCTCTGCCTGAATCATGTCTGTGCAGGCCACGCCTCGAGCAGTGCCTGCCTGCCACACGGGTGCAGCCCTGGGGAAGGGGGTGCTGCAGCCAGGCTCCCTGTGCTGCAGCCAGGCTCCCTGTGCCGCAGCCAGGGGCTGTGAGGGCACCTGTCCCTCCCTTGGCAGCGCCTGCCTGCGGGCAGGCAGCGCTGGGGCTTGGCCTGGAGGAGGCGCGGGTGGAAAATGTTCTATTTTTGTTCCGAGGAGGGTTGGACTCTGGTGTTGGTTCCGGGGTGGTTGTGGGAGGGGTTCGGGGCCCGTTCTTGAGCTTTGACTCTGCTTATGAATAAAAAGGGATTGCAGCTGGCATGGGCTCTGTGGTCCTGCCCCGCCCACCCGGGCACTGCCCACCCCCAGCCGGGCTCCAGCGGCTGCCGGCAGATGTGGCTGCCCTGTGCCATCGGCTGCCTCCTTCCGGGGTCACCTTGACTCCTGGGCTTCAAGCCGGGCAGCTGGGAGAGGGTTTGGGGCTGGAGTCATGAAATTAATCGAGTGGTAAACAGCCTAAATCCCGTGTAACTCTGCCCTGCTACACGCGGCCCCTCCCTGAGCTGATTGTCGGGAGGTGTTTACATGTGATTATGACAGCTGAGCTCCGGCTCCTGCGCTGCAGCCAGCTCGGCCTCCGCCCAGGGGACAGGGCCTGGGGCCTCCCCCCCTCAGCAGGAGCAGCCCTGAGCCCCTGAGCCTGGCGTGGTGTGGACCCTGAGCTTAGCCAGGCTCTTCCCCCACCTGCTGCAGGGGATGGGGATGGCACTGGGGGCTGTGCCCTGCCCTGCTCCAAACGCCGGCAGCGCCTGCCCGGCCTGGCAGCTGGGGTACCCAGCTGGGAAGTGGGGTGTGGATGGCCCCGCAGCCCTGCTCGCTGTGGGGCTGTGCCAGTTACAGCTATTGCCCACTTATGCTGCTGTGTAGCTCTGGCTGGCGCTGGGTCAGCATCCAGCTGTGTCCAGCTGCCACGGCGGTGCCTGGCCGCGGCCCTCCCTCCCCAGCTGTGCAGCGCAGGGTTAAGGCCCCGGGCAATCCGCAGGCGCTTTCCTAGATTACAGCCCCATTATCTGATCAAGCCGATCCGCGGTGTCGCCGGCAGCACCGATTAGGGCTGCAAGAGTCCTGTGGGGACAAGGTTATGGAGCCACTGTGGGGCCACGGCCAGGGCTGGCCCTGCTGTCCAGCCTGGCTGTCCACTCCTGCTCGGTGACACTGGTGACAACGGCTGCCCCGTGACTTCCATGCTTGGAGCTGCCCAGAGCATGGGACCAAGCCCGAGGCGAGGACAGCGCTGGGATGGATGGAACCAGGGGTCCTGGCTGCTGCAGATGGAGTGCTCCAGGTGCTGCTGGCACTCTGGGTGCGCACAGCAGGGCACAACAGGGGCTGGGGGCCGCCCCAGCGCTGGCACCTCCCCTGTCACTGGGAGCCCGGGGATGCGGCAGGGCGCGTTAGCGCCGGTGACCTTCCCGTTGCCGTCCCCGGCCGGCGCTAAGCGGGTTTGTTACATCTTTAATATCCTGAGAGCGTTATTATCGGTATTTAACCACGGGTACAACCTGTGGGATAATCCCAGGCTGAGCGGGGGGCGCAGCGCAGGAGCCGGGGCCCGGGGGGTCGCAAGCTCTCGGGGCTCCTTGCACAGCTGCCCGCAGCTGCCCGCTGCTGCCCTGCCTGCTTGCTGCCCCTACAGCGGGCAGGAACGTCCCTACCTGGGCAAAATGGCCCCAGGGCTGTGGGGCCCTTTGCTCCTCTGCAGCCAGGGGTCCACGGTGTCAGCAGGGCTTGGACAAGAACCTGGTCGAGCTGGGGGAGCAGCCGAGTTCCAGCACAGCACTCTGTGCCACCCATGTCCTACTAACCGTGCCCAAGTTGTACCAGTGGTCAGCCCTCTGACCTGACCCACTGGGGGGGCTCTGCTGACCCCTGTCCCGGGCCCGGGTCAGGGCTGGAGCCAAGGATGGGGACCAGCAGCTCTTGGCACTGCAGTCGAGCCTGGTGTGTGCTGTGCCCCATGGACAGCCCTGTGGTGCTCCTTTGAGCTCTGCACTAGCTCCTACTGCCGCTGCGCCCCATCCCTGGGGGCTGCTCTCCATCCATGTTGGCCGTGCAGGGTTGGGGGACTGAAGGCGACAGAGGTCCCTGGCCATGTCCTGGCTGGTGGTGGGCAGGGTGGGGGGCTGCTCCCTGCCAGTCCCTGCCAGCACGAGCTGTGGGGGGAGTTATCCGCTGCCCCAGATCCCGCTGCCGCTCCCCTGGGCACTAATACCCCCTGGTCAGCTGCCAGTTGCCACGGACCCAGCAGCTATAAAATGCCCAGGAGCAGCTCCCTGGCTTCTCTCCCTGCAGCATGGCAGCAACTCAGGGTGAGGGGAGCCCAGGACAAGAGCTGGAGGGCTATGGAGGGCCCTGGGGAGCCCTGCGGGGGTCCCCCCAAGCCCTGATGCCCTACCCCTGCCCTGTGCTGGGCGGCTACAGCCTGCTGCCACCACCCCTGAGCCTCCTGGCACCCCCGGTAAGTGCTGCACAGGGTAGATGGGATGCAGAACCCTCCTGGGACTGAGCTAGGGCTGTGGGGGGGGGCTGGGGTTGGGGCTGGGGACCTGCTGTTCTGGGTTCTCTGTATCCCCTGCACCTCCCCTTACACCCTCCTGCACCTCAGGACACCCCATGCCAGGCATGGGAGAAGATGAGGAGGGTCAGGACTCAGCTTTGCTCCTTCCCATGTGCAAAGGGCTGGGTTCCTCTGTCCCCCAGTCCCTGCCCTCTGGCTGAGGGTGCCCCTGTCCTGACACCCATTTGCCCCCTCCAGGTCTCTCCAGCCTACGAGGTGCTGCCAGGACTGGTATCCAGTGCTGGGCTCTGCCCACCCTGCTGCCAGCAGCGGCTGCCTGTGGAGCCGGGGCGGGCAAAGGTGGCAGCAGCACGGGAGAGCACTGGGGCATTGAAGGCCTGGCTGGCACGGCACCCCAGGAACCCCTACCCCAGCAAGGGGGAGAAGGTGATGCTGGCCGTGGTCAGCAGGATGAGCCTCACCCAGGTCTCCACGTGGTTCGCCAACGCCCGCCGGCGCCTCAAGAAGGAGAACAAAGCAGGATGGGCACCGCGGGGTGCCTCAGAGAGCGAGGACAGCGAGGGAGAGGGCACCACGCCAGGTGCCAAGCCTGGCCCTGACCCCAACCCCGTGCAGGATGGGTGCAGGGACGATCCCGAGCAGGAGCCAGGTCCTGAGCAGGTCACGGAGCACCAGAAACCCAAGATCTGGAGCGTGGCAGCAATGCTGGCATCTCCCGCCAGGGAGAGCAGGTCCCCCCCAGGGGTGCCAGCAATGCCGAAGCAGGGGTAGGGCTGGGGGGGATGCAGCAGCCTTCTGCGGGGGACAGGGGTGGTGACAGGACCTGGAGACTGCCTGGGAACAAGGAGAGTGGGCAATGGGGGCAGGGAGGGACGCAGGGCACTAATAAATGTGACTCTCTTGGACCTCCTGGTGTTGCCAGTTTGTGGTGGGGCTGGCAGTGGGGCGGTGGGCATGCTGGTGGGCGTGTAGGGAGGGCTGGAGGAGAGATGGACATCTCTACTGCCAGTACTGCTGTGGGCTGCCCCAGTCACCCCATGGGGCAGAACAGGTCCTGCCCTGAGCCCCTCAGGCTGCTGCCTCTCCCTGAAGCAGGACACCGCTCAGTGCCCAGCCAGGCTTCATGGGATTTACCAGCCCCTGGTGCCCGGGGTGGCTCCTCCACCCGACTTGGTGCCTTCCTGATTCTTCCTCCCCTTTCCCCTCCCTGGACATCCAGGGTCACCCCTGCGGCAAACTGGGTGTGGGGCTGTCACAGCGCTGCGCTGTGGGACAGAGCAGGGAGGCACATGCAGGGAGCATGGCACACAGTGGGTGTGGGAGGCGGCAGCAGTGCCCAGCCACTCGCTGCCAGGACCAGGCGCAGACCTTTTCCCCCCATTCCCCAAGGCCAAGCTGGTGGCTCTGTGCAGCCCCTGGGTGACAAGTGCAGCCTGAGGAGACTCCGGGAAGCAGAGCAGGGACCAGGAGCCCCGGGAAGGCTTGAACACAGGCAGGGTCTGCTTCTGACGTCCCTAAGAACCAGGAACCAGAGATCAGAATTTGCTCCTCTCGATAAAAGTAATGAAATGTTCTGGGTGCTGAATGAGTCCTTGCACAGCACAACACAGGGAGGTTAAATCAAGCCCGGGGGCTCTGCATGAAGACCACAAGACTACCAAACAGCTGCAACAACATCTGTACAACCCCAGCAGACCTCCCCCTGCTCCTGCCCTCCACGGACACAGCGGCGGCGGCGGCGGCCAGGGCAGGACTCACACGGGCGGGAAAGAAACACAGATGGGATGGGATGGGAGCAGCGCCGCCGGAGCGCGGTGCCATGGACACAGCTGTTTACATCTGGACACGGAGCCATGCCGGCCGCAGGAGCCCCCCCAGGTTCTGCCCCTCCTCCTGCCGGCGCCGGGCTGTGTCCAGCTGCCGGGGCCCCTCCGGCCGCGGCACTAAGCATCCATTCTTCCTTGGGTGGGATCAGTCCCCTGGTTGCTGCTTTGCTTTCAGCCCAGCGCCTCTCTGTTTCTTTCTGACGGAGGATGAGGGGGAGCTGAAGGTCTGACCTGGTCCCTTGAAGGCTGCAACGAGCTCCGGCGTGGGGTCCCTCTTGGCAAAGCCGGAGCTGTTCTGCCTGGGAAGGCAACAGGCACCCAGCATCTCCCCGTGGTCCAGGCGGATCTCCATGCTGTGGGTGACCCACGGGGAACACCTGGACCAAGGGACAACGCTGCAAGGTGCCCGAAGCTTCCCCGGTGCAGGTGCAGGGCTCGGCTGTGCAGGGTCAGGAGTGGGGGAACCCAAAGACCTCCCGGCACAGGCACTGGCAGAGGCTGTAGACGATGCAGAGGAGGAGGGTGGCGGGCACGAGGCTGACCAGGACAATGCCCAGGCTGTGGTGCTCGATGAGGAGGAGGTAGATGCCAAAGGGCAGGGAGCTGAAGTAGAGGAGGCAGAGGACGCCCAGGATGAAGTGGGGGACTGCTTGCCACCCCCAGGAGCGGCACTTCTGCGCGGAGCCATGGCAGGGCAGCACGGTCAGGCTGTCAGGGCGGTACAGCCGCACCACCTCCAGCCCGTTCAAGCTCTCTGGCAGGGCCACGTCCTCTGGCACCTCCAGGATGGTGACGACCACGCAATCAGGGCCAGGTGCGGGCTCCAGCACACTGGGGCAGAGCAGGACCTCAGGGGACCGGGAGGGACCTTGCTTCTTGGGCTTCTCACCGCCCGTCAGCAGCGCCAGCGCCTCACCATCGTCCTGCAGCCGCTGCACGTCCCCACCGGGCACCGGGCTGTGCTGGCGGCAGAAGGGACAGCGGAGCTGGTGGGGCGACGTGTCCCCCAGTGCCACCATCTTGTGCAGGCACCTGGTGCAAAGACGATGGCCACAGTGGAGCAGTTTGGGTCTGCGGGCGCGGGCATCGTAGCGGCTGTAGCAGATGGTGCAGTCCAGCTCCGGGGGCTTTGCCTGCAGCCCCTGCTCGCTATCCGGCTGGGCCATGCTCCCGGGGGGCTGCTGGGGGCCTGGGGACAGAGGGAAGGGGCTGTGAATGGGGGCTGAGGGGCAGGTTCTTAGGCCCTGCTGCACCCCATGGGCAGGCTCCTGGGCACCCCGAGGCTCCCCGGCAGAGTAGGACCGAGGGAGACTGGCACTGGCTGCAGCCCTCCTCCCGGGGCCAGCTCTGACCACCGGCTACTGGGGCTGGTTCCGGGCCTCGCCCCCGTCCCGGCTTCCGTGTGTGGGTGGGAGCAAGGAACGGGCCCGGCTGCAGGGCGGGGACCCAGCTCCCAGGTGGGTTCGGGTCTACCCTCCCCGTGCCAACGGCTTCCCCCGGGCGAGCTGGCACCGGACACGGGCTCTGCGGCTGCCGGGACCCTCCTCCCGCAGCACCCTCCCGTCCCCGGGCTCCAGAACGACCTTCCCGCCCCCAGCTCCCCGCATGGTACCTGCTCTCCGCTGGGGCTCCGGGGCGGTCGGCGGCCGTGGGTGGATGCCCGGGGCCCCGGGAGCCCCATGGAGCGGGCTGGGACGCGGTGCCCGCCGCGCTGCGGAGGCCGCCCCGGCGCAGGGGCCGGCGGCATCCCCGCGGCGTTGGCCTGGCAACGGCGAGCCGGAGGAAGATGCTCGGCCGCTGCGGCTGCCGATGCCGCTGCCGGTGCTGTGCTGAGCCCAGACCGGGCAGGATGGGGGCCACCCGCGCTGCGGGACACAGCCGGGATGCGGCAGGCACGGCAGGGGGGGTCGGTGTGGGTTCCTGCAGCCTCTCCGCTCCCGGGCACCCCGAGGATGCTCCTTCCCTGCCCAGTGGTCCCTGGAGTTCTGCAGCCCCCAGCCTGGCAGGCAGGGCAGCTGCAGAGCAGGGTTGTTACCCGAACCACTGCACCTGGGGAACCAGGGCCAGGGGCACCTGGGGGCTGCAGCACTTGCTAGAGCCAGACTGAGCACGGCAAAGTCCTTGGCATGTCCCTCTCTGCAGCTGGGTCTCTTCAGTCTGTGCCAAATCCACCCCCACCCCAGCTGCAGCCCTGGCAGGGGTGTTTCCAGGAGCCCCGAGGTGCAGCAGCCACCAGAGACATCCCCCCCTCCCAGTGCTGCAGGCAGGTTGGCAGTGCTTCTTCCTTCCCAGCATGGACAATGCAAACCTCTCTCCCTGTGCTGCCAGGCTGGAGGGCAGCAGCAATCGCTCACAGCAGGGGTTACAGGGGGGTCCTCACACAGATAGAGTCCACCCAGGGACATGTCTGAGCCCAGGTGCTGCAAGAGGGTTCAGCCCCTCTCAATGATAGGCTCACACCTTGCTGCCCTCAGCCCCCTCAGGACACAAGGCAGTGAGCTGTGCCTGTGAAGAAAATCCTTTTCCCTCCAGGCAGGGCCTTGCTCTATCCCCTGAGCTCCAGGAGCAGCCAGGTGCCTGCTGCCCACACCCTGAGGACCTCAGTGTGGGGCTGTGGCTCCAGCCCTCACCAGAGCAGCCCCCCGGGGCTGGAGGTGCTGGGGGCAGTGGGAGTGAAGGCCCTTCTAGGTCAGACCATCAGAGCTTCTATGCCAGGGGCCAAGCACCCTCCAGCTCCTGGTGTGACCTCAGCCCCCTGCCCTGTTCACACCTCCCACCATTCCCAGCTGTGCCCCCTGGCTGCCCCCCACCACTGCAGCCCTCCCCATGGCTCAGCCTGGCCTCGCTGACCATCCCTGGGCTTTGCCTTGGGACAGGCTCAGCCAGGTACTGCCAGGCACTGTGTGGTGGCCCTTGCAGAGTCTTGGTGGGAAGGGTTATGTCCTGCCTTGGCATCAGGCTGACCAGGGTGCCAGCAGTGGGCATCCTGACACTCCTCTTCTACCACCTCCTGCTTCATCCAGATAAACAAGATGTTCTAGAGCCACAGCCAGCCCACAAGGCTTCTTGGCCACCTTGGCCATAGCCCAGGGCAATAAAATGCTTAATGAGGTAACTGGGCATGGCCTGGGAGAGAGGCAAAGGGCTTGGTGAGGGTAGACTGGGTTGCTGAGGCTGATGGTGTCTCTGCTCACCTGCACTTCAGCAGCAGCCTGAAACAGGGCATAAAGGGAAAAAAGGCTTTCAAAACACTGCTTTCAGTGCCAGAGTTCCCAGCTGAGTCTCACTGAAGGACATTGATGATCTTGTCTGTTGTTGAAAGCATCCCTGGAGAGCTGTGGAGATGCCAGGAGCACATGGGGCTGGGCTGCTCCTGCCCACCACAGAGCACTGGCACCAGTGCTGCCAGCCCAGGGTGCCACGTGCACAGCTCCAGCTCACAAGTCACATCCTGGCTTTTACCTGAGAACCCTCACAACCCGTCTGAGCCGTGCCAGGAACGCAGCCCTGCAGGGTGATGGCATCCAGGCACTGCTGACCCTCCCTGGAGGCGTTTGACTGGATTCCATGGTGCCCTCCAGCCTGGCTGGAGGCAGCAGAGGGAAAACCAGGAAATTCCCAACTCCCAGACATCTGGCTTAGGGAATTATCACAGCTTTTAGCCCCCAGGAGCCACCCTCACCTTGTCAGGCCAGAAGAGATGGGTGGTGATGAACAATTCTTGAGTCCAATAGCAGGGACAGGATGAGATCGATGGAAGCTGGAGCAAGACCCAGCCAGGTAGGGAAGAGCTCTGCTCAGAGAGCCCCTGCTCACCACACACCCACCAGGGACTGGCTCTCCCCTCCATGCCAACTGGGGCTCTGTGCTGGTGAGGCTGGACCCAAACCCAGCCAGGTGGGGAAGAGCTCTGCTCAGAGAGCCCCTGCTCACCACACACCCACCCGGGACTGGCTCTCCCCTCTATGCCAGTTGTGGCTCTGCACTGGTGAGGCTGGACCCAGAATACAGCTCAGCACAGGCCACCCTCACTGGGCAAGAGGAGCCTGGAGAGCCCCAGAGTGGAGACCCAGTGAGGAAAAGCTGCCTTGTCCTGCCCTGAGGAGGCTGAGGGCAGTGGCGCTGCTCAGAGGGCTGTGATGGTGGTGAGAAGCCAAACTCCTCCTGCTGTGCAGCACACAGGGAACCAAGGGGGTGCTGGCCAGGCTGCTCTGGGGGATTCACAGCAGCTGTCAGGAAAAGCATTCACCAAGAGAAAGCAGCAGCGTGGAACAGGGTGGATCCGGGCTCCCGGACAGCCCTCCCCCTGGCATGCTGCTGCCAGCTGGGAGCGAGGGCAGGGGGCGGGCACAGAAGGAAGGGCAGAGGCAGGGGCAGAGCTGTAGGCTGGTTTTTAATGTCCCTAAGAACTAGGAAACAGAAATCAAAAATAGACTTTTTGCTCTTCTTGATAAAAGTAATAAAATGGTTAGCGGTGTTAAATTAACCCTTACAAAACACAACCCAAGGAGGTTAAATAAAGCCCCGGGGGGAGATGGGGGGCGGGAGAGGGGGGTGGGGGGGGAGGGGAGGGAGGGAGGGAGGGAGGGAGGGGCTCTGCATAAAAACCACGACGACTACAAAACCGCTGCAACAACATCTGTACAACCCCGGCCGGCCTCCCCCTGCGGCTGCCCTGCAGGGGCGCGGCGGCGGCGGCCGGGGCGGGACTCACACGGGTGGGAGAGAAAACACGGATGGGATGGGAGCGGCGCCGCCGGAGCGCGGCGCCACGGACACAGCTATTTACATCTGGACACGGAGCCGCGCCGGGGCCGGGCCGGCCGCAGGAGCCCCCCCCCCCCGCCGGGCTCTGCCCCTCCTTCTCCCGCCGGCTGCGGCTTGCCGTCCGTCCGTCCGTCCCCTCTGGCCGTCCTGCCGTCCTCCTGCCCGCGCCTGCGTCCCGGCTCTGGCCGCCCCTTCCCTGGGGCCGCCCTGCTCCTCCCGCGCGCCCTGTGCCGAGCCGCGGCTGGGCCTCCTCCGGTGCCCGCCGGCTGCTCCGGCCGCCCCGGGCGTGCAGTTCGCAGAGGAAGGCGGTGCCGTGGAGCTGCTGCCGTTGAGTCCCGCGGCGGCACCGCGCTGCCAGCAGTCTCCCCACCGCCCCGGCACAGCCTCTGGCTCCCCGGGCTGCGGCGCCTCCCCTGCTGCCTCGCACCTCTGCTCCCTAGTTGGGATTGGTCTCCCGGCTGCTGCTCTGCTCTCGGCTCAGCTCCCGCTCCTTGTCTGCCGTGGAAGAGGAGGAGGAGGATGAGGAGGAGGAGGATGAGGAGGAGCTGAGGGTCCGGCCTGAATGCTTGTAGGCTGCCACGAGCTCCTGCAGCCGCTCCGGGGTGGGCTCCCACTTGGCAAAGCCGGCGCTGTTCTGCAGGAAGAGCACGGCCGTGTTGTGCACGGCCTTGTAGTACATCTCCTCCCTGCAGGGGAAGACAAGAGGCACTCAGCAGCGTCCCCCCAGCCCTCCTGCCCAGAGTCACACACTGCACCCTGACCCCCTCCCCTGCATGGTGCTTAGGACAAGGTCCTCTTCCCTCACTCCTCTGAGTTCATCAGAGCAGTGCCAGGCAGCTCTGAGCAGAGGCTGAGCTTAAACAAAGGCGCCCAGGCTCTGAAGAGTGGAGCTGATGCCGGATCACCACCGCCCTCCACCAGCACCTGCTGGGACGCCGCTGTCCCTGCAGAAGAGGACTTGTCACAGTGAGCCTCCAGTTGCCTGACCTTGTTGCCTGGCCAGCAGACCGTGGCCAGCTTGTTGTGCTAAGATCAAGACCCCTTCCGCACGCTCTGCTTCCCCAAGTGACACCAAGCTGCTGCAGATTTGGCAGGGCAGGAAGTGTGGCTGGGCTGGCTCACCGGGTCCAAGGGCTGGCAGAAGGCACAGGGGATGGCACAGCACCCAAGTGTGACCTGCTCAGCCAGGACTTGTACCATGGACACCCCACCCACCAGCAACAACAGAAGGTGGAGCTCTCAACGCCGCCTGTGCCCGTCCCAGAAACCCCAGCGCCCAGGCGCCGCACCTTCCCTGCCCGCTCCCCGCTTCCCAGCCCTTCCAGCTGGGATGGTTCTGCCCTGTCCCTTCTCCCAGCAGGAGCTGGGATCACAGCCTACTTCTTGCAGACGTGCTGGGAGCCGCTGCGGTACTCGTGGTCGAAGGCCGGCAGGATCAGCTGGTGCCGCTTGAACTTGCTCTGCTCCATGCGGGTCAGGGCCGGCGTCGGGGGGTCCCGCCACTCGGGGATGAAGACGATGAAGGACAGAGGCTCGCTGGAGCTCTCCAGCAGTTTCTAGTTCAGCAAGAAAAAGGAAGGGTCTGAGCCCTGCCTGAGCAGCGCTGTAATCATGGAAACACTTCTGCTCCCAGATGGAGCTGCAGCAGCCGTCCCTGCCTCTGCCTTCCGTGGGGCGGAGAGGACCTCCCACAGCTCCCCAGGGGACAACGTACCTCAAAGTGAGAGACCATGGCATCCATCAGCTCCTCACAGAACGGAGGATTTGCCTCAAAAGAGCCACTTATAGGGAAGAAATCCAGGCAGGGGCTGGAGGAAAGAGGCAAAGAACCCCATCAGAGAGGCCAGAGCTCCAATCCTCACACCTGGGAACGCTCAGTGTCCTCAGAAGGAGCAGCCACACTCCCAGGGGCTGAGCCCCCAGCAGCACAGAGCCTGCCACTTCCAGCAGCAGCACCTCCAAATGCTCAGCGAGAGCTAAGGAGTGGGGGGCAAGAGGATGGGGCCAGACTCAGTGGTGCCCAGTGGCAGGACAAGGGGCAGTGGGCACAAACTGGAACCCAGGAGGTTCCATCTGAAAAGGAGGAGAAAATTCCTCGGTGTGAGGGTGCTGGAGCCCTGGAGCAGGCTGCCCAGAGAGGTTGTGTAAGTCTCCTTCCCTGGAGTTTCCAACCCCCCCTGCCCATTGTCATCCTGGGTAACCTGCTGTGAGTGATGCTGCAGGGCATTTGGCCTGGATGATCTCCAGAGGTCACCCCCAACCATGCTGGGATTTGGGGATTCTGTGACTGGTCATGGGGGACACAGCCCAGCTGCTCTCACTGATGGTGACTGAGCCCAGGAGGCTGCTCCAGGGCCCAGCTCTCCCGCTCCAGAAGCAGGGCAGCACTGGCAGACCCATGAACTGCAGCACTCTGGGGAGCAGATGCTCTAAGAAGGCTAATGGCACAGTGCCATTGTGGTCCCACAGCCAGCCTGTGCTCACTCACTGCCTTCAGGAAGCCCTGAGGTCACACTGCCCTGAGCAGATGCTCCAGCTCCAGCCCACCCCAGGTGCACCCACCCAGGCCCAGGGCAGGGCAGGGCACGGGACTCACCCCCTGGATCCGAAATACCCGTCTGTGTCCAGGAAGGCCGAGCAGTACTGCTTGAAGTAGCAGTTCAGGGGCGAGGCAAAGCACTCAAAACTCACTCCAAAGAGCTTGTGGAGGGCCTCGAAGACGTGCACGGGCAGCGCCCCCTGCAGCCCAGTTCCTTCGTACAGCCCCACACCGAACATCATCTGGGGGATCAAAGCCTGGTGAGTGCCTGCTGTGCCCAGTGCTCCCTTCACTCACCACAGGCCCAGGGCCCCTGGCCATGCACCCACTCCTCTAGGGATGCAAAGCCCCCCTTGGCCTTCCTCAAATTCCTGTAGATCCCCTGCATGTACCCTGGAATGCTCCTTAGATGCCTCATCCAGCTCAGGCCTCACAAACCAAGGGTCAATTCTCACAGCCTTCAGCTGGCCCCCAGAGTCAGGAACTACTGAAGGTCTCTTTCATTAACTTTTGTCTTTAGCCTCCCCCCTGCCAGGGTCTCCTGGCAAGGTGACAACCACTCCCCAGCCCACAGGCCTCTCCCAGAACAGCAGCAGCTTTTAAGCCCTGTTTTGCATCAGGCTCCTGAAGCTGTGGACCTCCCCTGGAGGAAAGACCTTGAGGTCTTCAGCAGAACCTTCATCTCCCTGCTGTCTCTAAGGCTTTCTGAAGCACAGCTGTGGTGAGACCTTACCTGATAGCGACGGAGAAGGCACCAAACCCTGGGCAGAAACTTCTCGAAGCCAGAGTCATCGATGCAGCTGTACCGATAGAGGAGCCACTGGAAGAGAAAGCCTGGCCATGAGCAGATCAACAAACACCAACATAAGGGGCACAGGTGATGAGGAGCTGGGGAGGCTCTGTGTAGAGGCACATCTGCTCCCACCATGACTGAGCTCCCAGGAGCCCTTTACCAGCGTGGATGACGGCAGCAGGCCAGCAGCGCTGCCTCGCCGCCAGCACGACTGCTCCTGCGGCACAGCACCCTGAAGGTGCTCCCAGCCTGGCTGGCCTCGGCTCTGCCGCTCTCAGGGCAGCTCCCTCTCTCAGCAGGGCATGCAGCACTGGCAGCCCACCCCAGGGGCAGAGGCAGCCCTCTATGCCAGCCCCCAGCCCGTACCAGCTTGCTGAAGTAGTTGCGGCTGACTTTGACCATCTCGCCCTTGTAGCGCACGCAGGCCACGTTGTTCTCCATGTGCATCTCCACGCTGGGCAGGGGTGGGGAGGGGATGGCCAGCCTCACTGGGTAGCAGTACACCAGCCTGTCCTGCACCTCAGGAGCTTCCACCTCAGCTACAGAAAATAAAGAGAAAGGCTGTGGTCAGAATAATCCTGGGACATCTGGGACAGATCTTCCTTCACCTCAAAACTTGCAGGGGCAGGAACAAGGCTAAAGAGCAGAGAGGTGTGTGTCCCCACCACAACCCGCCGTGGTGTCCTTCACAGATGTCACAGAGAGCTGCCTAGGTCCAGAGCTGATTCCCCAAACTCAATCCATCCCCCAGTGCTGCAGCACAGAGAGGAGACATTCCACAGTACTCCTCCATCTCTGACGCAGCACACTGCAAACTGCACACAGCCATCCCAGCACCACGAGGCACATCCAAGACCAGCAAAACACCTTTCATGTTGCCACTGTCATTGCTTCAGTCAAACCCATCCAAGGATTCCCAGGCTGTCAAGTGTAGGAGGCAAAGGAACCTGCCTGCCTCCTTGCAGTTACCCATCACTGACAGCAGGTCCAGCAGGAAAAGAGAGCTCATGGGAAAGACCAGTCAGAAAACATCACAAGTTCAGTCAGGTGGGAAGGCAAAAGCAAACTCAAGCAGCTGAAGGCAGACTCTGAGGTCCGAGGGGAGTCTGAGCAGAGCTGGGACCCAAGAAGGAAAAGAACTGCAGAACAGTGGTGAGGAGCAGGGACGGTGGCAGAAGGAAAGGTAGCCAGAGGCAGACAAGAGGGAAAAGAGAAAGGATGAACAAAAATCCCCTGCTGGGAAAGGAAGAAGGGTGCACAGCGAGATGCTGAGAGGCAGAGGAGTGCAGGAGCTGCTCAGACCCAGGAAACATGGCAAAGGAGAACATGTGGAGGAGAGAACCCTCAGCACTGGGGAGGGGACTGCCAGCTGTCCCTGGGAACTTAGGAGGAAGCAGAGCCAAAAAGCATGGTGCAGGGGAACCAACTGGTGCCCTGCTCAGCACGGGCAAGCTCCTGGCAGGCTGCTGCATTCTGACAGAACATGTCTGTGCCACCTGCTGCTAGGAGGACACCACCCCACTGCACAGGCACCTGTGTGAGTGCCAGCCGTGCCTCCTGTCCCAGGCTGGCCACTGCTGCTGTGGGCTCAGAGCTGCCCTCGCCAGGGGCAGCGGGGCTCGCACAGGGCCGGGCGGGCACAGGGCAGCCTCCCCACCCACCGGAGATGTTGTTCTCCTTGAGGATGGCCAGGTGCTTCTCCCGGATCCGCTTGACATACTCCAGGGAGATGTAGTAGATCTTGCTGCAGATGCCTTCCACGGAGTCCTTGGCTGCTGCGGACACGTGGGGCCCGCACTGCTTGCGCAAGTGCTCCAGGCGGTCCTGCGGGAGACAGCCAGAGAGCCCCTGCAGCACTGCCCCCTGCAGGGTCCCCACGCTGCTGCCACTCCCACTGCACAAAGCCAAAGGGGAGCAATCGCAGCCTCCCCCAGGAGGACCCTCGTGTGGCAGCAAGGCTCCCCCTCCGCGCCCCTCCCAGGCTCCCTGCACCCCTTGCAGGCGCAGCGGGGCACTGACCATGTAGTCCTCCTTGGAGGCGGAGTGGTCCCGTCGCAGCCAGCTGAAGGTGTCCTCCACGTTCCACTTCACTACCTTCCTGCTGTCTGGTGAAGCACTCCTGCACAGAATGGAGAAGCAAGACTGAACCCCCGGCATCCATCCTGCCACAGCTGCTTCCCATCAGCAGGGGAACACAGCTGCGGGCATTTCACCAAGTCCCAGCCTTGCCACTGTCCTTCAGGCCTCCTCCCAGACACTTCCATGCTTCAGGACTGCTGTGCTCCCTGTGCTACAGCAGAGGCAGGTGAAGCCTTTATCTTCTCACAGAAAGAGCCCATTCTGATCTTGCCTCTCCTTTTCTAACACTGGTGCTGCTGGGATCTTATGGCTCTAAGAAAACTCCCCTGTTAACAAGTGTTTACCTCTCCTACAAAGTGGCAGAACTGGTCAGAAAAACCACAGATGGAATAATAAACCCCTGTTCTAAGCTTGCTGCTCTCCAGCAGCAGTGACTGCCCAAGCACTCCTGTTCTTTGCTCAGGGACAAATGACAGGAGGCACTCTCTGCTCAGTGTTTGACAGGCTCCCACTCGCCTGCTTCTCCACACTGGCTCCCACTGTAACATGACCATCAAAAGCTGCCTCCTCCAGCGCCACTGTCTTCCCTCTGCAACTTCCCAGCCTGGCTTTCCTCAGCAAGAGGATGGCAGGCACTGCAGAAGGTGGGATGCAGCAGCCCTTCCCACCGTGAGAGCAGCTCCCACCTGGACTCGATCAGGCGCTTCGCCGCCTCGGCGTATTTGAAAAGCAGCCTCTTGGCCTCCTCCCGGAACTTGATTCTGGATAACCTGGGGGAAGGAAGGTTACATTCACAGGCATCAGCTCCACAGCTGCCAGGAAGGGAGGTCCAAGCCTGACATCAGCAGCACCCCACCAGCTCATCAGAGAATGCAGAAGGCAAAGCCCAGAAGGGCAGCAGCTGAAGCCCCGGGCCAGCCCAAGCCAAAGCCAGCCCAGCCCTGCTCTGCGTGGTACCTGATGGGAATGTCATTCATGATCTCTCTGAACATGGAAGGAGACACTACTGGCTCGCAGTCACTGGGCAGAAGAGGATCTGTCCCTTTATCCACCACCTTCCTCTCCAGCATCCAGCGGTTAAAGGACTCCCTTGGGGGGTCAATCCCTGGGGAAGCACAGAAGGGTCTCATCAACACCACAAAGAGCTGCCCAGAAGTTCTGGTAAGCATGGTCCCCTTGGAGTCCAGCCCAACCAGCTCACAACCAACATCACAGAGGCTACAGCCACCACCAGAAGACACCTCAGGGACAGGACAGAGGTAACCCAGGAGGAACCACAGGCCTGAGAGGATGCAGAAGGGGAGCCCAGAGGCAGCTCACCTTCCCTCTGCTGGCAGAGCTCGCGGTAGTGCTGCCGCAGCTTGAGGATGAGCTGGGACCGCAGCAGCTCCACCTCGGGGTGTGGAGAAAGCACTTCTGAGGGCGCCCTCTGCTTGATCACTGCGTTTGTCTGGATGTCCAGGTCCCAATACACCCTACAGCAGAAGCAAACGTCATCAGGAGGGCCAGACCCATTGGCTAGCTAGCAATTACTACTCCCAAAGCAGATGTTCCCTGGGCTGTTTCACCAGCCAGCAAACTGAACCTTGCAAAGGCAGCTGGGGGTGTTACACCCCTCAGGTTCCTCCCCAGTGACATCTGGAAAACCAGGTGTCTCTATGCCACCACCCAACGAAGAGAAATGGAGGCAACTCACTCAGTTGGTCGCAGGAGAGCTGCCTGCTGTTTGTCCTCAGGTGAGACACACCATGCCTTCAGGACAGAGGTTCCAGGGATACTGGGAGAGCTGGGGACTGGCTGGGCAGCTGCATTCCCTGGGACATCAGCCTGGGCACACAGGAAATGAAATTACTGCCCTGCAGAGCCAGGCAAAGGCAGAGCAGCCCAATGTTCCCAGCAGTCCCACAGCAGCACACCCCCAGGGCACCCCTGGGAGCACGTTTTGCCTGCTGCTGGCACAAGTTAACATGTACACACAAGCTGCTGTGCTACTATCTCCCAACTCCCACACTCCAGCTCAGGCTGGGAGCAAGGGCAACTTAGCAGGACCTGAGCCTGCAGCCAATTCTCTACCTTCCCAATGTCACAGCCTGAGTCAGGGCTGACCTTGCAGAGCGGAAACAAACCCAGGTCCAAGCTCCGGAGCCCCGAGATTTCAACTTAAACACCATCCTTAAGCCCATTTGTTTCACAGCACCAGACCCACCTTGGGCTTTTTGACACTGTTGCCACTGGCTGGAACCTCCTCAGAGAATCTCCTCTTCCTCTGCTTGCTCTCCACAGAAGCATCAATCACTCCACCTTCCAGCGGCATCGGCGCCGCGTTCAGTCCCAGCGGGTCCGACTGCGGGAGTCCACACAACCACAGCAGCAGCCCACGTTAGCTCCCTGGCCCCACCAGAGGCCAAACAAAGGTGACAAAGCCTCTTCACACCCACTCCACCACCCCAGACTCCCCTGAGGATGGAACTAAAGACACCAACACCCCCATCTGCACAAAGCCAAAATATTCTTTGCCAGCCCTGTTGACTGTTGGTGAGGAACACACGAGGAAGCGGAACGCAACTTGCCAGGCCTGGGAGTTCTTTCACTTGGCACAGCACTGCCTGAGCATGCACTTGGAGGAGCCTCTCCTCAGAACCAAGAAGGCTTGGTGAGGAGTTCTGAGGGTACAGAAGACCCTCTGAGGGTCGAGAAGCCCACAAGACCACCACGGCATCTGCCCCTGCAGAACATCCCAGGGTGGGCACAGCCCTCACTTACAATGACGTCGTGCTGCCCCAGCACAGGCATCTCCCACAGGGACTGGTTGGTGAAGCGGTTGAAGTAGTAGGGGCGATTCTCCCGCTTGCTCCAGCACTTCTCCCAGCCAGCCTGCACCAGCTCATCTGGGAAGACAGCCAGGGATCAGGAGAGGACAGCCCTCACCCCCTGCCCCTCAGGTGCCCGTGACGGCCACAGCACAGATACCGGAGCGCTCTCCCCTCGTCCCCCCTCCTGGCTGCCAGGGCCCTGCAGAGCCCTGCAGGGGTTCCCCAGAGCAGCCTCAGTACCTGGCAGGTCCTGCACCAGGCGCATGGGTTTGGGGGAGCTGGGCTGGTTCTGGTTGGAGGTGCCAGGTGAGTGACTCATGAGAGACACTTCCTCCGCAGGGCTTCCGTGATTCTCATTGGCCATTTCTTAGCAACTCCTCTAGAAAACACAGACACAAAGCCCAGGTCAGAGCAGCAGAGCCCCCAGATGCACTGGGCCTGCTCGGCTGCAGGGTCACGAGTTCACTCTGGCAGTTAAAAGGAGCTTGACTGGGGACACACTGAGCTCCTGAGCCCTGCCTTGTTCTCCCCACACAACCAGCTGGGAGCAACGCTGAGCTCCCAGCCAGGGAGCTCTTCAGGCCAGCACTCAAAAGCTCTTTCCAGCTACATGCCTGCCAGCAGTGCAGTGTCTGGTCCCACACATCAGGACGTGCACAGTGACGTGCACCCCCGTGGCACCACCCAACGCTGCTGGCCAGAGCTGAGCTGCTGCCCTGAGACAGCTTCCACCACCACTTACAAACCCAACTGCAGCTACTTGAAACAAAAGACTTTTAACACAAAAGTTCTGCTCTGTAAAGCAGCTCCAGTGCCTCACCAGGGGCAGCCTCTGGTTCAGAGCCAGTCATGAACCCCTGAATTCTTTCCATGGCATGGCCTGGGCTCAGGCTGGCTGCAAGGCCTCAGCGGCTGCTGGAGCCCTTCCTACTTTTTCATCTGCATAACAAGAGTTATGCAAAGAGCTGCTGAAACAATGAAAGCTCCTCTTAATCATAATTTAATGTTGCCAGCTGGAGAGGAAGAGCCAGGCTTTCCCTCCCTTAGTCACCACGTCCCCCGGGGAAGCTTCTGACACTGCAGACTGCTCCTCTCTGGCAGCCCTAAGCATGGGGGAAACAGGCTGGGGGGGAAACCAGGCACTCTGCATAAATTATCACCTCCCTCGGTTACTCAGCTCTCTTCAGGCTTCTGGAGACACCTTGCACTACACCAGAGGTGGGGCAGCAGCAGCAGCAGCACAGAAGTGTGTTTTTTAACTGGACACCAGGCTGCCCCAGCAGTCAGCTCCCCCCACAGATCATTTCTTCAGTGAAAACTCTCTCTGCTTTGGTTGGTAGTTACTGGAATTTATTCCCCTTCCCTCCCCTTCCTGGCCATAAAGCTCTGCTGCCTGGTTCAGAGGAGCAGGAGCCAAGGGTGATCACAGGGACTGGCTGAGGTGTCTCTAAGTACTGCTTGTGGAACGAGTGTGATACAGCTCAGGGCTGAGGAACTTGACCCTTTCAGCCTTGGGGAAGATGTTTCCATCCTTCCAGCCAGGGTGTGGAACAGTGTGGGACACAGCAAAGGCTGGGAACTTGGGGCAGAATGAGAAGGTAACAACCAAGCCACAGGTGGGAGACCTGCTGCAGAGCCCCAGTGCCACCAGGGACATTCACTCATGCAGCAGATGAGAGTTGTGCAATATTTGTTTACTCACACTTCCTCCTGAACTCCAAACCCTGCCATGCCCTCTACAGTCACCTTAGCTGCCAGAAAGGCAGCAAGGTCAGCCCAAGGGTGGCAAGGTCAGCACAGCAACAGGCAGCAGAAATAACCCAGATCAGAGCCATGCTGGAGCCATCACAAAGCACAGCAGAGCTGGGGGCTCAGGGCTGCAGGGCAGGAGCCCCACCAGGCAGCACTGCAGCTACAGCAGTTCATGAAGGATGTTTTGGACCTCTCCTCCTTAAATTAACAACTTATTTGCAGAGGCTGTGGCTGATGTGTCCTGCATGGTACAAACAGCACTTTACAAGTGAACTGGTGCATGCTGGTGGGACCACAGCTCCTGAGGGTGAGAGTTACAGACAGCACTGGGGATCAGGATCCTCCTAGACCCCCAGCTGCTCACATCAGCTGTCAAAAGGGGGCCACCAGCTCTGCCTTCTCCCACCTGTGGATAAACCACAGTGGTGGAAGCAGGCAAGAAGCTTTACCACTTGACAGCGCTGCTGAGAGTTAAACCGAAGTGCCTCGAAGTCTGGGACAAGGGGAAAAAAGCAAACTACCAGGGAACCCTGGCAGACAGAGCTCTGCTTTCATGGGACTGGCACTGGGGCTCGGCCAGCGCCGGGGATGCAGCATCTGCTGGTGGCTGAGGTGCAGTTGTTACAGACGTGGCGATGTGTTCAGTCCTCCCCGGCACGGCAGCACTGTCTGACCCTGCCCAGACAGCTCACAGCCTAGGAGCAGCGGCACGACCAGGGGCCGCGGCACGGGGAAGGAGACAACGGAGCAGGGCAGTGCAGCACACGGCAGCGTCGTTTGTTTCCATTTCGCCGAGGCGGGGTTTTACACAGGACAACGGCAAATGCCGACCGAGGAGAGCAGCGCCAGCCCCCCGGGACCCGGAAAGGTTCTCCCTCATCCCAGGACCGGGCTGCTGCAGGCGGCTAGGGGTCTGGCCCTCACCTCCTCCCACCGGCACGGCTCCCCTTCCCGGGAGCCCGGCTAGGCGGGACAAGCGCTGCGCCGAGCGCGGAGCTCCCGAGGCAGCACGCAGGCGTGCGGGGACCGAGGGGAAGCACGGGCGGCGCGGCGGCAGCTCCCGGGGCCTCCCTCCCCGAGGCGGTGACGGGACGGAGCTCCTCGGCGCGGCGGGCCGGGACCGGCGGGCAGCCACGGGCAACGGGGCCCAACGAGTGCGGAGCGGAGGCGGCGACGGCGACAAGTCTGCAGGCTGGACGGGAGGAGTCCGGGGGCACGGCCTAAGCGGGGCGGAGGCCCGGCGGCCCCACGCCTGGGCAGGCGAGTACTTACGGTGGCGGGACGTGTGGCCGTCACTCCGTGCTCGCCGCTGGCGCGCCGGGGCCGCATCCTCATAGCGGGGCGTCCCGCGCCTGGCCCGCGGGGGCCGCTGCGGAGACAGGAGCCGGTTACGGCGCGCCGCGGGGGAGGAGCCGCGGGACGCGCGCAGGCGCGGCGGCGGGACCGCGGCGGCGGCGGGAGCAGCGGGAGTGCGGCGACCAGCGCGGCCGGGGCGGGCGCGGCGGCAGCGCTCTAAGATGGCGGCCGCGGGCCTGCACCGCCTCCCCCTACGCCGCCCGCCCGGCCGCCGCCCGCCCTATCCTCCTTCTCCCCACCCAGGGCAGACGCGGGCCGCGCGGCAGCGCCGCTTACCTGGGCGTGAGGTCGGGGGCTGCAGGCACCGGGCACCGCTGTGTCTCCCGCCACCGCCCCACCTCCGCCTCGCCCGCCCCACCGCCGCCATCTTGCGCCGGGACCGCGGGCCGGCAGGGCGCATGTGCGGAGCCGCCCCGCCCTCGGTACTGCGCAGGCGCCACCGCTCGGCTCATGCGCGCTCCCTCCGCGCCCCCGCCCGCCCGCGGCGCGCCTGCGCCGAGCCGAGCCCGCTCTCGGGCCGTCGAGAACCGCATGCGCAGAAGGCGGAGCTGCGCCTTCGGCCCGCCGCCATCTTTGGTGCGGCGCGGCCGCGGCCGTCCCCAGGCGGCCCCTGCCGCTATTTCGGGCCGCGCAGTCTGTTATTGCGGCCCTGCCCGCCCGCCGCGGGCGGTTCCCGTCACTGGCAGGGCGCGGCCGCCGGCGGTCCCCACCAAAGGGGCCTTTGAAGTGAGGCGGCGCCGGGGCGGAGCGGGCGGACGGGCCCGAGGGCGGCGGCGGCGGCAGCAGCGCATTGATGTGCCGGCGGCAGCGGCGCAGCTGGGTGCCCGCAGCGGGGCTCCCTCCGCTCCCCGCCCACGCCTTAGCCTGCAGGCCGGCCCCTGCCCGCGGGCCACCCACAGCGCCGCTGCTGCTCGTGGGGCTCTCATGGCATCGTCGCATCGTTTAGAGACCATTAAAGTCACGAGTGCCCCCGTTACCCCGGCACTGCCAGGGCACACCTAAGCCATGTCCCTTTGCACCACGTCCCCGCGGCTTTGAAACCCACCCAGGGATGGAGACTCCACCACTGCCCTGGGCAGCCAGGGCCCGGCCTTCACAGCCCTTTGGGGGAAGGAATTATTCCTCGTGTCCAGCCTAAACCTCCCTGGGGCAACTTGAGGCTATTTCCTCTTGTCCTGTCACTTGTTCCTTGGAAGAAAAGACCAACCCCCACCTGGCTCCAGCCTCCTTTCAAGGAGCTGAGGGGAGCAATGAGGTCTCCCTCAGCCTCCTTTTTGCCGGGCTGCACACCCCCAGCTCCCTCAGCTGCTCCTGCCCAGCCCTGTTCTCCAGACCCTTCCCCAGCCTCATTGCCCTTCTCTGGACCTGCTCCAGCCCCTCAATGCCTTCCTTGGAGTGAGGCATCCAAAACTGAGGTCAGCACTCGAGGTGTGGCCTCACCAGTGCCTAGTGCAGAGGGACAATCCTTGGATGTGGCTACAGAGCTTCTCTTGGAGCAGCTCCTCGCCCTGTCCAACTGACAGCTCCCTGTTCAGGGCAGAATGTGGCCCACAGAGCCACCCGGTGCAGGCATAGTTCAGCTGCTGTGGTCAGTGGCGGCTGTGTGTGGTGGGATGGTTATGCTGGTGTGTGCCCAGCTGTGTGCCTGCCCCACACCCACGGTGGCACACAGGCAGCCACTTTCCTCCACCCTCCATAGGGATCACTCCCTTGCCTTGAGATTGGTCGCTGCTGCTGCTGGAGCCATCTGCACCCAGCACAGGGAGAATGCCGAGGGATGACGTGGGGGATACAGTCACTGGGTCCTGTCCCTGCTGGGCTGAGCCAGTTTTTGAAGGGGGCTGCAGGAAGCTGTGGGGCTGTCACCTCTGACCGTGGGGCCCTTTCCTGCCCTTTGTCTCCAGAGTGTCCCCACTGCCCAGCTTTCCAAGGAGCTTCCTGTCTTCCCAAACAGCAGCTTGACCTGCTCCATCCCAAAGTCCTGCCCTCTGCTCCAAGGGCGCCCGGGTCAGTGTAACGAGCTGATGCTGGCAAAGCAGTTCTGGAGGGTAAGTGCTGTGTAAGCACTCAGGCTCCTGAGGCTCCCTGTGTCTGGCACGCCAGCCCCACACAGCCTGGCTTCACTGCCCCACAGAGCTGGCAACTGCCCCGAGCACAAGTGCTGGCTCACGCCAGCCCCTTGTTGTGTGGGCTGGGGCGAGAAAGAGCTGCACAACCTTCATCCTCCAGGTGGGGAGGGTCAAGCAGCCAAAGTAGGTGGTGAGGGCAGGGGTAGCCCCTTGGCTGTGCTCCCACAAGTCTCTGAGAGCCCTCTGAGAGGAAGCCCTGTCCTGAGGAGCTGCATGTGCCCTCTGTGAAGGGAGCTAGCAAAGGTGGGATGGAGCAAGATGGCAGCGTGGGCACTGCTGAGGACCTTGGCAAGCACCTCTCACAGGGCCGTTAACCCTGGTGCCTGCCGGGCTGCCAGCAGCAAGCTGAGCGAGTCCAGGCAGAGTGCCTCATCCCGCAGACCCCAAGCTGCCCAGGTTGTGTCAGCGGCTGTTGGAGCAGCATTGAGGATCTGTCACCCTCTCTGCCAGGGGTTTATGCCACAAACTGGCAAAACCAGCCTCCAGCAGCACCCCTGCAAGCAGGGCAGCAGGTGGCTGGGGGAGCTTCATAGCACGGACCGGGGGGAGCCGCCTGACATGGTGGACCCCTCAGCCTCGGTTTGCATGTGTGCCCCTTGCAGGGCCGAGGAGCCCCCGGGGCCGTGGAGCATGGCCGTGTGCAGGATGTGGGGAGCTGTGTTTGCGCTGGCAGAGGAAGGCTGCGTGATCAGCCCGGAGTGAGCGACCTGCTGTGCTCTGCCCGTGCTGGCAAGTGGCCGGGGCTCAGCCTGCTTGAGATCTGCATCCTCCCCGTCCCATCCTGCTGTCTCCTCCCAGCTTGTGGGCTCGAAAGGAGTGGCAGCTGGTGGGATATATAAAGGCAGGGGAACCTCCTCCAGCTCAAAAGAAACTCCTGGAGCTACTGCTGTCCTCCCTCCCTCCTTCATGTGATTCAGCTTCTCCCCACCACACGAGCCTCACCGTGAGTACCCCAGGCTGAGACACCACTGCGTGGGTGAACCCCAGGGCCGAAGGGAAGGATTGCAGCTGTGGGCCCTGGGCAGGAAGGTTCCCATCCCCCACCCAAGAGAACCGAGGGGGCAGCGCTGCATGGGGAGCCCAGTCTGGCCAGGAGCTCTGGGGGTGTGGGATGGGGAGGCCCCAGCTCCAGCGTGGGCAGGCAGCACATGTCTGTGGGATGGCCCCACAGGAGAGTGCTCCCTCCCCCACAGAGTGCTGAGTTCCCTGCTGCAGCAGCAGTTTTGGGTGTGTGCAGGGCAGGGTGGGACTTGAGGGTCCCCTCAGGGCATGTGAGACTCCCTGGGCCCCACGGGATCTGTGCTGGGGGCTTTGGCACAGCACCCGGGGGTGGGACTGTGCCACTTGTAGGCTGTTGGTCCCTGGATGTTTGGGCAGTGGGAATCTGGGCAGCGCCAGGGGTTCTGGACTGCAGGGAACAGTGGTGCCATGGGATGTTCCTCCAGGCCAGGGCTGCAAGAACATCTGGACAGCAGCCACCTCCTCTGGGGGTGTCCCTGTGTCCCCCTCCAGGCCAGCTCATGCTGACCCTGCTACCTCCCTCCAGGTGTGAGATGGCTGCCGGCAGCTGCCTCCTCCTCCTCCTCCTGCCCTGCCTGGCGATGACCTCACACAGCACCCCCGGCTGCAGGATCCGGATAACCTCCAAGGGGCTGGATCTGGGTAAGGGGCTGGATGGGACCCCACTGCTGTGGCCTGGCTAAGGGGCTGGCTGGGGTGCTGCTCTTGGGCTCTGCAAGCAGGATGAGGCTGGTGGCTGGAACCCTGCACTTGGGGCCGGCGGGAGGGGAGCTGGTGGACTCGGGAGGGTAGTGCTGGGAGGGTGGCAGGGCCTGGCTGCAGCCAGCCCAGGCTCGCTCTGCTTTGCAGTGAAGCAGGAGGGGCTGCGCTTCGTGGAGCAGGAGCTGCAGAACATCACAATGTCCGACCTGCACGGGCAGGAGGGGCAGTTCCACTACAACATCAGCCAGTGAGTGCTGCCTGCTCCCTCTGCACCCAGCCCCGCGTCCACCTGTGCGTCTGACCCTGTCCATTCCCTCCCCTGCAGGGTCAAGGTGACAGACCTGCAGCTGGCACTTTCTGACCTGCACTTCCAGCCTCAGCAGCACCTTGCCTTCAACATCAACAATGCCTCCATCAGCCTGCGCTTCCGCAGGCAGCTGCTCTACTGGTTCTTGTGAGTTGCCTCCTGCTCCCCGGTCGGCCCCACAGCCAGGCTGCAGCCTCTGCTCTGGGTGCCTGGAGCTGCCAGTGGCTGCCTGCTCCTCTCATCTGCTCTCCTCGCTTCCAGCTATGACATTGGGTCCATCAACGCCTCTGCAGACGGCGTCCACATCCACACGGTGCTGCAGCTGGCCAAGGACAAGGCTGGGCGCCTGAAGATCTCCAACATGAGCTGCGAGGCCTCCATCGCCAGGATGCACGCAGGCTTCTCCGGCACGCTGCGGTATGCCCGACCCCACCACGGCCTCTGCCCAGTTCCCTGAGCCCCCTTCCTGCACCCTCAGGCCTTCCCCAGCCCGGGCTGGTGTGCTCCCAAGGGCACGGATGGACAGGGCAGGACACAGAGCTGCTGTTGTGTCCCACAGGAAGGTCTATGAGTTCTTGAGCACCTTCATTGTCACTGGGATGCGCTACCTCCTCAGCCAGCAGGTACGGCTGAGAACTGGGCGATGGAGCCTGGGGGAGCCTGGCTGTGCCCTGGCCTGCAGCAGGAGGGTCTGACTCCAGGGAGGCTGGAGGAGGGTCCAGGTCCTCACGATGACCTGGAAGCAATCCTCTTCTTAGCCCAGTCCTGCATCTTTCAGATCTGCCCATCCCTGGAGCACGCCAGCCTGGTGCTGCTGAACTCCTTGCTGGATACAGTGCCTGGTGAGTGCTACCCTGGGGAGGGCAGAGCTGGGCATTAGCCTGCTGGGCAGCCCCCAGGCTTGACCTCTGCAACACCTCTTCCCTGGCAGTGAGGAGCTACGTGGATGAGCACATCGGGATTGACTACTCCCTCCTGCAGGATCCAGCTGTCTCCACAGACACCCTGGACCTGGACTTCAAGGTGAACGCTGGATCCTGCCCTGCTGACCTTCCTAGTGCCCGTGGGAGCAGCTGTGCCAGCCTGCATGCCGGGCACCACAGAGTGGGCAGGGGGGACTATGCTACTGCTGCAAAAACCTCTCCTGCTCCTGGCACAGGGCATGTTCTTCCCCCGTGCAAGAGAGAACCAGGAGCTGGAGAACCACGCGGTGGAGCCGGTGATCAAGGAGACCGAGCGCATGGTCTACGTCGCCTTCTCGGAGTACTTCTTTGACTCAGCCATGCAGGCTTACTTCCAGGCGGGTGTGCTGGCCATAGAGCTCCAGGGGGAGAAGGTAAAGTCCTGCAGCATGCCTGGTTAGCAGGGGCCTGCTGCCAGGCTGGTGCCACCCCGGGAGCAGCTCTGGCAACCACTTGCTTACCCCGCAGCGGTTTGTCCTCTCTGCAGATACCCAAGGACCTGGAAGTTTTGCTGAGAGCCACCTTCTTCGGGACCATCTTCATGCTGGTGAGAGGAGCATGCAGCCAGGGCAGGAGGGACAGGGGACCTCTGAGGCAGAGTGCAGCCCTGCCTGGCTCTGTGGCCCTTGTCTCACCTGCCCTCCGCAGAGCCCCACGGTGGACGCTCCCCTGCAGCTGGTGCTCCAGGTGTCGGCTCCACCACGCTGCACCATCAAACCTTCGGGCACCTCCGTCTCTGTCTCTGCCTTCCTCAACATCTCCATGGTGCCACCGGGCCACCCTCCTGTCCAGCTCTCCAGCATGGTCCTGGTGAGCTCTGGGAGGGGTGCCAGGGGCTGGGGCTCCCCATACAGCCACCTGGCACACATGGCAGGAGCATTTCCCACTTAGCACGGGAGGGCTCTGGTAGCCCAAAGCCTGGCCAGCTGCAGTTCAGCCTTCTCCCTCCCTAGGAAACCAAGCTGAGTGCCAAGGTGTTTCTGCAAGGGAAGGCACTGCGCATGCAGATGGACCTGAGACGGTAGGGCCTGTGCCAGGACCCTGTGGGGGCTTTGGGAGGGACCCCCCAGCACCTCCCTCACATTACTTTCTCCTTGTAGGTTTCGCATCTACTCCAAGCAGTCGGCGCTGGAGTCGCTGGCGGTGAGTGGGCTTCTGCCACCCAGTTGGGCCTTGGGGAGGGTTGCACAGGGCAGAGCCCCTCTTCTCACCCACCCCCTGCCCTGCAGCTCAGGCAGGCCTGCAGCCACTGCCACCACACTCACCCATGCTCCTCTCTTCACAGCTCTTCTCACTGCAGGCCCCACTGAAGACCCTGCTGCAGCTGACCATCATGCCCATCATTAACGGTAGGCACCGGCACTGCCTGCACACCACGGGCAGGGCACAGCAGCACTCAGCTTCACCACACCTCTCCTTTCCCCACAGAGAGGACTAAAAACGGGGTGCAGATCCCACTGCCCGAAGGCATGGACTTCACCAAGGAGGTGGTCACCAACCACGCGGTACGTGGTGGGATGGGGACAGCCCAGGCCCTCGCAGCAGACACAGGGCTTGTGTCACACCCAGCCCTGTGCCCATCCTCTCCCCTTACAGGGATTCCTCACGGTGGGAGCTGACCTCCACTTCTCCAAGGGGCTGCGGGAGGTGATCGACCAGTACCGGACAGTGCCCACTGTCCCCCCTGCCACCAGCGCCCGGCCTGCAGAGCCCAGCCTGGGCCCCCACCAGCTCTAGCTCTGCTCCCTGCTTCCTCCTGCACCCGGACCGAGGGCAGATCCCGGGCTGGACCCGTAGGATGTAGGTAGGCAGCAGCTTCCCTGGTACCAGGAGCACATCTGTTGTGCCCTGGGGGGTAGCAGCAAGGTGGAGACAGCTGCTCTGGGAATCCCTGCTGCACCCCTCCTCCCCCGACTAATAAACCACTTGACTCCGACCCTCATGGCATCGTTGCTTGCAGGATGTGCCTGTGCCAGGCTGGATCAGGGAGCTGCCAGGACGTGGGGGACAGGGAACAGATCCCCAGGCACAGGGACTCAGAGGCAGACACAGCTCAGGCTGCTGGCAGAGGGGCTCAGGGCGGCTGCTCAACTCATTGTTCTTGGGGGAGGCTCAGTTCCAGGCCTCAGTGCTCCCCTGCAGAGAGGAGGGCAGTGGCTCCACTTTGGCACTCATTTTCTGCAGGATCCTTGTCATGCAGAGAGCAAAGTGCAGCAGAACAGTGGGTGCCAAGAGCTGGGCAATGAGGGGCAGGAAGACCTTGTTCAGAGAGTTTATTGCCGGTTCCCAGAAGCACTGTGTGCCCTGGGCAGGGAGCGGGTGGTGGGATCATCTCCGTGGTAAAGCCTCCTTTCACTGGGATCAGATGTGGGAGTGAGTTGGAGGGGAGCAGAGAGCCCCTGTGGAGCAGCCCCCACGTGAATTGTGCTTTCCCTGGCAGAGGCGGCTGCCTTGGAGCCTGCCCAGGGCTGTAGGGATGTGCTGTGTCTGTCCCCCCGTATCAGGAGGAGCAACAGCATCCCCCAGGCAGGGAGGGGGTGAGAGGAACTCAGAAGCGAGGAGGTAGCTGCAGCAGGGGCACAGCTCCTCACCCAGCAAGGACAGAGCCCCCAGACCCCTTGGCCTTCACCCACCACCAGCTGTCCTGACTCCCCCCTCCCGGCCAGCCCAGCCAGCTCCACCAGCCGCAGCAGTGACCCCGTTCAACGGTGCAGGGAGCCCAGGCACAGCCAGGATGGGCGATGCAGGAGGTGCCAGTGGTGAGGGCAGCCGGGCACTGCCCCCCAGACACTAATAAGGCTCATTCTTAATGAAGCGGCTGAACATGGTGAAGGCGGCGAGCGGCCGGTCCGTGGGCACCATGTGGCCGGCTCCCTGTGAGGAATGGGCAGCAGAAGGTTGATGCCAGCCCTGAGCAGCCCACAGCTTCTCAGCACCCCCCAACAACTGACCACAGCTCAGCCAGCACCGCCCCAGTGCCCCCAGTGCTGGTGTCTGGCATCTGCATGCCACGGCCCCGTTTCCCCAGGGCCCCCCAGCCCTACCTTGACGGTGAGGAAGGCAATGTTGGTGAATTCCTTCACAAAGCCCCCGATCTGGTTCTCGCCTTGCTCACTGTAGAGCCAGGGCCGGCGAGCCACCTGCACCTGGGACCGGCAGCAGCGCCCTCAGTGCCAGGCAGTGCCGCAGCCGGCTGCGCAGCCCGGAGCCGGTGACGGACCCGGCCCAGGCCCTGCTCTCCCAATTTACCTTCTGGCAGAGGGAGTCCACGAACCACTCATCGCCGAGGAAGTTGCAGGCCATGTCGACGTCGCCGTTGTACACCAGGATCCGGTATTTCTGCAGAGCAGGAGGAGGGTCAGCGTTTCACAGGGCAGCAGCCCCGGACGGGCTGGCACGGCCGGTGCCAGGGCCCGGGGGGCTCTCCCCGGCACTCACCGTGGCTCCCAGCAGCTTCAGGTACTGGTCGTTCATCTGCATGTAGAGGCGCTTGTAGCCGCGGTTCACCTCGAAGCTGCGGAGCAAGCGTGGGCGTCAGGTGGCTGCTGCCGCCCACGGCCATCCCTCCCCGCCTGCAGCTCTCTCACCTGCACACATCCCAGTCTGGGGCATCGGGGGAGATGTGGAGAGCCTTCTTCACCTCTGGAGAGTTCAGATACACCCTGAGAGCAGTGGAGTTGGTGCAGGGTGGGTCCATCCGGACGCGTTTCCGAGCTACCGGCATCCGGAACAGGTTCTGAGACAGTAAAGGGAGTCCCTGCCACAGCAGCACCCGGTGCTGCCCCACACCAACAGCTCTCTGCCCACTTTGCCCGCTGGCATCACTGTGCTGTGGCTGGGAATGCTTGCAGCCCGGTGGCACGGGCACCTGGGCTCACCTGCCGCCAGGAGAACCTCATTGGCATCCGGATGAAGGAGTTGCCCAAGTCGTGCGTGACGAGACAGTCGCCCTCGTACCTGCAGCCCGAACGAGCATGGGGCCAGACTGAATGCTCTGGAGGAACAGGAGCTCAGCACCCTCTCTGGGGAGTCTTCCAAGAGCACCCAGGTAGGGTCCACCTGTCTAAGGGCATCCTGGCACAGCCCACCACATCCCTCTGCCAGCCGGGATCTGGCAAATCAACGTGAGCCAGTGCCTGGAGACTCCTTTTCCAGTGGAGCCACTCTCACCTCATGCTCCCAGGGACACCACCATCACATGGGGCATAGAGGTTATAGATGTTGAGGCCAGACTCCTCCACGATCTGAATCATCTCCTGCATCTACAGTGAGCCACAGGAAGGGTTTGGGACTTAGCAGGATGCTCAAGGACCCGTGGGCCTGTCCACAGCAAGCTGGGTGGGTGCTGCCCACAGGCACCGGTGCTGGGCATGTGCTCAGGGGGTCTGGTTTTCCTCACCTTGAGGGTGCAGTTCAAGTTGGAGTTGTCATGGAAGTTGCACTTTCCCTGGGAGCAGCAGAACGCCTGCAAGTCCCTCCACAGCCTGCAGGCAGAGACCAAGGGACTTGGACCACGATGCCCAGGTGGCAATTCCAACACAAAGCCAGTGGCCTTGGCTGCAGCTTCCCTGCCCAGCAGCACCCTGGCCTGGTGCCTGGCACAGCACATGAACAAGTGCCCATGGGAGATGCCTAGGACAAGAGGCCGCCCCCACAGCCTGGCTGCTGGCCCCAATCAGGCCAACAACTTCCCATGCTGCACACCACTGACCCAGCCAGCTCCATCCTGCTGGCACAGGGATGGCAAGCCATCAGCCCCGTGGCCACCATCCTACTGCCCCCTCCACTCACTCGGTGCCCAGCAGCCCATGGTAATAGGCAAAGTAAACCAGGGAGTTGTCGTTGATCTCGTAGGAGGAGAGGCCGTTTCCCACAGCGATTCCCTGCGAGGCAAGAAGAAAACAACCCTGTTGTGCTCCAGCTCCCTGCAGGGCAGCTGCAGCAGCAGCAGGAAGCAGATGTGGCTTCTGTTTACTCCATGGAGGGAACAGGAAGGGTCGGGGGCACCAGAGGACACTCCCCTGGTTGCCTGCAGCGGGGACAGACACGTCCACCAGCAGCTGCTGCCAGCACCCCAGGAGAAGATGAAAGGCTGAGGGGCCAGGCCTGCCCTACGCCCCAGAGGGGGCCCCACGTGCCGGCTGCAGAGCCCAGCCACGCACCTTCAGGTTGAGGCTGGGGTCCTGCATCACCCACTCGGCCAGCGTGGGGATGTAGATGCCCCCATAGCTCTCCCCGGTGAGGAAGAGATCGTTCTTGGCGTACTCGGGGAAGAGCCGCAGGAAGTCCTTCAGTGCCAGGTAGTTGTTGTGAGCAACCTGCAGGCAGGAGGGGACAGGGGTCAGGCAGCAAGGACAGACCCCCTGTGCCCAGGCTGGGGTGGGCAGGAGGCAGGTCCCCCTGGCAGCCCAGGCCACTTGCCTCTGTGTCATTTGTGGCATAGTTCTTGTCCTCGGAGTACGAGAAGCCAACGCCAGCAGGAGACTCCAGGTAGAGGATGTTGGCGATCTGCAGGGACAGCAGAGATCAGAGCTGCTCCTCTTGGCAGGGCCAGGCAGAGGGCTGCTGGTGGCACCCGTGGGTGCCCAGCCTGCCCCAGGGCTGTGCTGGCAGGGCCACATTCCTGCCCCGCAGGACAGCAGTGGCAGGGGCTGTGGGAGGACTCAACACCACGAATTGGGCAAGAGGAGCTGGCTCGGGGCCACCCTCTCCCCGCAGCCGCAGAGGCCAGCAGCACTCACACCCATACCTTGTTCCAGGCATAGTCGTTGTACTTCAGCGTGACTCCATCAGGTTGGATCTAGGGAAGCAGAAGGAGGTGACCCACAGGCACAATCAGGCTGGTCCCAGCAAGGCAGCTTGTGACACACAGCCTGCCAGCCCCTCAGCTGCAGAATGGCTGTGGCTACTAACCATGAAGGGACCATGCTCCTTCAGGAAGCCCTCCATGGAGCTGCAGCCGGGTCCCCCATTCAGCCACAGCACCAAAGGGCTGCTCTGGGGGTTGCTCTGGGCTTCCACAAACCTGTGGACACATCACCATCAGTGCAAGACCAAACCCTGCTTCGGTTGCTTCAGGCACAGCCTGGTAGCTGCCCTGGCTGTACAGGGCACAGCCTGGCACCAGCCTAGTGCCAGTACAAACCCACATACCAGTAGTGCAGGTGCTTGCCCGGCCCAGCACAGAGGTAGCCAGAGAAGTGGCGGAAAGCAGGCTGCTTGGCCAGCCCGGGCAGGAAGGTCACCTCATGACCCGTGGGGGCAGCTCGACCCAGACCCACCAGCAGCAGTAGCAACCACGGCAGCACCGGCCCCATCTGCAGGGAGGAGTGGGGGCTTGGGGCGCTGCTGACCGGGAGCGGCTGCGGCCCCAGCAGTGCCCCGCACCCAGACGGACCCGACCCATCCCGGTCCCTCAGACCAGTCCTTCTCACGGTCCCGACCCCTCACAGCTGCTCGGTCCCCGCTCAGTGCCACCTTCCCAACCCGTTCTGTTCCCCGGAGCCTGTCTCGCCCGGTCCGTCCCAGTGGCCCGGTCCCTTGCGCACTCCCGGTGCCAGCCCAGTTCCGCGTCCCGTCCCACCGACCCTGGCACGGCCCTGCCCCCCCGGTACCGGACTGCTCCACTTCCTCATGCTCCTCTAGTCCCGGCTTGGTGCCGCCGCTGATGCCGTTCCACCCGGCTGACCCCAATACCCCAGGCTGGCCCCAGTGCCTCCCGGTCCCCCTGGTCCCGGTCCAGTTCCGCCCCCGGGGTCCCGTCCCGCTGACCCCGCGGTCCCGGCTCCTGGCGGCGCTGATCCGGGGGGGGGCACGTGACACGAGCCCATATGACCTCCGCGCGATCACGTGACCAGGGCGGGCCCTCGGGGCGGCCAATCAGCGCCCCGCGCGCGCACGTGGGAGCGGCTTCGCGGGCCGGGAGCTGGGGGGCACCAGAGGGGTCCCGGTGCTGAAGGTCCCTGTCCCCAGGGGTCCCAGTGCGGGGGATCCCTGGGCCGGGGGGTTCTCTGCCCCCGGGATCCCAGTGCTGGTAGAGCAGGAGCCCATGGCGACCGGCACTATGGTGGCAGCTGGCAGCAGAGCGGTGGTGCCCTGGTGGCTACAGCCGGGCACAGACAAGCACTGGGTGATGCTACCAGGCACAGCTGGGCAATTCTGGGGGCCACTGGGCACGACAAGGCACAGCCTTGGCCATGGATGGGCACTGCTGGGTACTGCCATCTATCACCGGGCATTGCCAGGCACCACAGGCCACAACCGGGTACAGGCAGGCAATGCCAGGCATAGTGGACACTGCCGAGTGCCACTGGGTACGCTGCACAGCTGGGTACTGCTGAGCACAGATGGGCAGGGTGTCACCAGGCACTGCCAGGCGCCATTTGGCACAGATGGGAACTGTGTAGAGTGCCAGTGGGGTCCAATTGTGCCCCAGCTGTGCCACATCAGCCACAGGGTACCCTCCCACCTTGTCTTGTAGCACTAGGACCCCCCCCCGCAAGTCAGCCGGGCCGTCCCTGCCCAGTGGGGCTGTCACCGTCACCTCCTCACAGCAGCTGTGATAGGGACAGTTAAAAATAGCGGCGGCAGCAATGGCTGCCCGGTGCCGGCTCGCCACCAGCTTCCACCGAGTCCACGGTGCCAATGTCCAGCTGGACGCCTCACGCATGCGGGCCACACGAGTGGAGAGCTTTGCCAACGGGCTCTGCTTCAGCCAGGAGCCGCTGGCGCCGGGGCAGATCTTCCTGGTGGAGATCGAGGAGAAGGAGAAGGGCTGGTGCGGGCACCTGCGTGTGGGGCTGACGGCCCACGACCCCCAGAGCCTGGAGGTGGTGCCCGAGTACTCGCTGCCAGACCTGGTCAATCTGGGTGACACCTGGGTGTTCGCCATCACCCGCAGCCACAACCGCGTGGCGCCGGACGGGGGGGAGGAGGCGCCGGAACCGGCACCGGCACGGTGCTCGCCCTGGGAGCCCTTCCTGCTGATCGAGCAGGTGCGGATCCCCCGGGACGCGCTGGTGGGGCGCAGCCGGCCCGGCCGCTACAGCCACATCCTGGACGAGCTGTACAGGGCCAACGTGCTGCCGGCCACGGCCCGGCGCAGCCGTATCGGCGTGCTGTACACCCCGCAGCCCGACGGCACCGCCGACATGCACATCGTCATCAACGGGCAGGACATGGGGCCCAGCGCCCGCCGCCTGCCCACCGCACGCCCACTCTACGCCGTGGTCGATGTCTTCGCCTCCACCAAGAGCGTCCGGATCATCCCGGTGGAGTATGGCTGTAGGTACCTGCCCCTGCTCCGGGGGGGATGGGCCGGGAGCTGGGGCTTCCGTGGGTCACCCTGTAGTCCCCAGCAGTGCCTCGTGGCATAGGTACATGGGGCAGATGGTACAGGGGAGGCTCTGGGCCCTGCGGAGAGCAGGTGAGACCTCCCTCCTGCCAGGCGGTGCTGCCCTAAAGCTCTGCCGTGTGGGGCTGCACCCCACACCAGCTCCCAGCCACAGTGGTGGGGCAGAGCCCACCCTGGTCACCCTTCCTCAGCGGTGTGATGGGGGTGGGCGTGCTGGTGGCTGCGGTACCATGGAGCTGTGCCCCCCCAGCACCGTGCTCAGCCCTAGCCAGCCTGACACCCCTGAGCAGAACCCAACACTAGAGCTGCTTCTGAGGAGCTGGTGAACCCTTGCTGTGCCCAGCTTTGCCCATGGGCACGTGGCAACCTAGAGATAGGCATCCTCCTGCCATGGTATCAAAACATCCGGCTGCACCCTGCCACCCACCCCAGCACATGCACTGTGCCCCTGTGCCTGCCGCGTGCCCCGGCTGCAGGGTGCCCTGGGCAGACTCCCTGTGATGCTGTCAGGGATTGGGCAATGCCCAGCATGCCTCATCTGGCTGCAGTGGGATGGGAAGGCCAAGGCTGGCTAATGAGAGCTAATTAGTACCATACTGGAACAGCAGATGTGGAGGATTAGGTGAGACAGGAGAGCGACCACCGGGGTGCTGGCTGCCCCTCACGGGCAGGAGCTGGCACAAAGCACAGCTCCTGTCTCAGGGCTGGAATCTGGGATTCTCCTGTCCCACTGCCTGGTTATCCAAACGTGGGAGGAAATGTGTGCAGGCCCCCTAGCCTAGAGCTGGCTGAGGGGGAACTGGCCAGAGCACACTGGCCACCTCAGAGGTCCTCTCCTGTTGCCATCCCTGACCACTGAGGAGGGACTTGGGCTGACACCACATACCTCTGGCTGTGGGTCCCCAAGAGCTGGCACAGGCACCGCTGCAGAGGCACAATCTGGCTTCCTCCCCTTCACCGAGTCCCCGGCAGCCCTGGGTTCTGCAGCGCTTCTGCAGGGCTCAGATTCAGACCAGGCACAGTTCAGCTCCCAGCTGATGAAGTGAAAAGCAGAAGTGAGCAGCTGAGCTGCCAGCAATGTGGTGCAAGGGGCAAGAAAGCCACAGGGCATCTGCCACCCATCAGCCGGCACGACGCAGCCCTGTGCCAAAGCAGAGATAAGCGGTGCTCCAGCTGCCTGGCCACAGCCCAAGGTCAGGAGCTGTCTGGAGCCATGATCTTGACAGCAGCAGATGAACCAAGGCCCAAAGACTGTGCTGGAGTCAGCTTTTGTTTAAAATCCAAGGAGAGCAGCTAACTGCCCCAGCACTGCTGAGGCATGCAGGGGTCCAGCAGGAGGAATCCCACCAGGCTGTGTCACAAGAGTGGTATCCGGGCAGAGCCCAGACGGGCAGCCATGGGAACAGCCCAGGGGATGGTTGTCCCAAAGGCATGGCAGGAGCAGTCTCTGCAGGCAGCACAGCCCTGGCACTGGCAGCGGTAGAAGGAAAGATTTCTTGCCCCAAAAGATTGTCAAGGCCTGGCTCAGGCTGCCCAGGCCAGTGGTGGAGTCTCTGTCCCTGGAGAAGTTTCAAAGCCATGGAGATGTGTTGCTGAGGCACATAGTTCAGTGGTGACTTGGCAGTGCTGGAGTAATGGCTGGACTTGATGGTGTGAAAGCTGCATCCCAAACAGTTGCATAGCTCTAAGGAGATCAAGGGAGCTGGAGGAATGCACATTGTGGGCATGTGAGACAGTGGGGAGCTGCACGACAGCCCCCAGAGAAAACCAAAGCAGATGTGGTAATGTGCAGCTCAGACACCCTGCTGCCCTCCCAACCCTCTCCAAGTAACGGGAAGAGATTTGCTGCCCAGGGCCCTCGAGCTCCCAGCTTAGCCAGCCCAGCCTGGCACCAGCTCTGCCCACAGCTGGCTGGAGCCCAGGGCAGGATGCTGCCTGCTCTTGCCGCAGCTGAGCTCACCACAGCTGCCACAAACCAGGCTGCTACTGGGGAACCTCAGGGCCTGTCTCCACCACACCTCTCACTCAGCTCAGCTCTCCTCTGCTCTCTTCCAGTGCCCTCTCTGCAGACCCTCTGCCGCTTGGTCATCCAGAAGCACATCATCCACCGCCTAGCCATCGATGGCCTGGACCTGCCACCACCACTCAAGAGCTTCTGCAAACATGAGTGAGGTGTTGGGGACTCTGCCCTGGCTACCCCTGTACCAACAGCCCCCCGGTAGCAGCTGGCCAGCTGCCTGGGCAGGAGCTGTGTCCCCTGGCTGTCCCCTGGCCCACCACACGCTGCCACCAGGCTGATGCAGGAGCAGGGGCAGTGCAGGGGATGGACTCCCCTCATCACAGATGGGTGCAGTGGGGCTGGTGACAGGGCTCAGAGCGAGCAATAAAGTGATGCCAGACAGAAAACGAGCATGGGGGAATCAGGGATTGCTGCCTGACACACAATAGGGCACTGCCTGCTGCAGGAGGTCCTGGGTGCTGAGGTGCTGGTGGAGCTGGGCTGGTGGGATTGGTACCACATGGCACAAGGCTTCACCACAAGCCCAGTGCCAGTCCTCAAATGGGTGAAGCCAGCACCGGGCAGCTGTGGGGGCTGGCGTGCTGCCCAGAGGAGGAAGCTGCGGCTTTGGGTGATTTAGTCCCCCGCTAAGGGGGCTTTCCTCCCCTCCCCCATCAGGCCATCTCACAGGGCTGCAGGGATCACTGGTGGGAGCAGCTCCCCCTCCAGCAAGGGACACAGCCTAGCCAGGAGGCTGTGAGCACGGCCCTCGTCCCCGCTGCGCTTGGGGCCTGTCCACGGCCCTGGAACAAAGCTGGGATCACCCATTCGGCTCTGGGCGAGGGCAGGGCTGGGCTGGGTGGAGCAGGGGAGGGCCCAGTACAAGGAGGATAAGTTGCAGCTGGGTGCCCATCCCAGCCAGACTGTTCCTCTCTTGGGAAAGATGTTTACCCCAAGAGCTGGGATGAGTTATTTCCTGCACTCCACAGGGGAGGGGGCCGGGCGGGTGCTGCAGGGACACCCACAGCTGCTCGGGCACATGCCTGTGGCCATGGAGCTGGTCGCGATGACCTGCTGCAGGCTGCTGATGTTGGGAGGGACCTCCGCGCTCCCCAGCTCCAGCAGCCAGCACCAGACCTTCATCCAGGCCCCTCACCCCCCCTGGCTGGTGGGGATGGCAGCTGGCATTCTGGCAGTGCCTGTGCCAGGTTGGGAGGGGAGGCAGGACTGGAGCTGCAGAGTGAGTGGCAGGGGGAAGAAAGAGCTCCTCGAAAATCAGAGGCATGTCCACATGCTAGGGAGAAGGATGGTGAGGAGGCTGGCAGGCCTGCAGCGCTGCTGAGGGGTGAAACAGGTAGCTCCAGGTTTCCAGCTCCGTGTTTTAGGAAACCTGATGCTATATTTAGTCAGAGAGACTCGATAGTATCAGGTAATGTTACAAAACTCAGGATCAAGAGGAAATCCCCAACCACGCCACAGGCCTGCCCCTGCAACAGGCAATTTGACTGAAACCAAAATGTTACCAGAGGAAGCACCAATCAGGGGGAAAAAACAACAGTGCCAGAGCCACCACAAGCTGGGGCTCTGGCACCCCTCTGCCACGTCCCAACCACAGCAGGCATCGTAGCTGCTGGTGTTGGACAGGAGCTCAGCTGGCCGAGAGCAACACCCGAGGCCTGGAGCTTGTTTGCTCTTCTGGGTTTGCCCTCCCCCACCCCATGAGCTTCAGGCCTTTGCTCTCCACCTCACCACAGCTCTGTTTGCTGTGACCCCCACTGCTGGAGCTGTTGACCAAGGAGGGCGGGTTCCCCTTTCTGAGGAATCGAAAGCAGCTGCTGTAACCAGACAAACAACTCCTCTGCTGCAGCCTACAGCCGAGCTGCTGGCAGCAGAGATCGTCACCCGCGGGCTCTGCAGCCTGACTGCTCTGACCAGAGAGCACCACGAGGCAGGCACACCAAGCAGCACCGGCCCCAGCCCTGCCCGATCCCGCCGGCCCCATTGTCCTGTCCAGAGACAGACGAAACTCCCCAGCACGACGAGGCCCCTTTATTGCCTGTGTTGCACAACACACCGCAGCTGGATGCTGCAAGGACCTGCAGGCGTTGGCCACAGATCAAAAGATTTCATCACAGTTGTCATACCATCGCCTCCCACACCGCACCCCCCGCGGCTGGCTCCCAGCCACATCGCTTAGCCAGGTCAGCTCCTGGTGACCCATCCAGCGTGATCAGCAGATCCCAACCCAGCTGCCCCTTCCACGCCGAGCCTTGAGGGAGTGACAGGCTTGACTGGAGTAAAGGTGGCAGCTGGGAGAGCAGCAGACTGACAAAGCAGTTCCCACAGACCTGCTGCTCGCAAGGGCTGGCACACGGAGCAGCCAGCTTCACCTCAATGCAGCTGTCTGCCAGCTCCCAGAGGATCTTCTGCCTGCACTCAAACCCCTTGCTGCAGTGGGTGAGAAGCTGCATGACCTCAGCAGCAAGGACACCAGCAAGGATTTATGTAAAGACTTGTTCCAGGAGTTCTTCAGGCTCTCCAAGAGGCCATCAGCACCATGTCATGCAGGCTGCTGGGCATCATCCCTCCTGCCACTGCCAGCTGAGCACTTTCTGGCTGCAGGGTGTTCCCCTCTGAACTCAGCACAGCCAGGATGTGCCCACAGGTCAGTAGAAGACCTGGCTGAAGTGGCAAGCACAGCTGCCCAGGCCTTTCAAGAACAAACACCCTGTAGGCATCCTCAAGAACCTGTACACTGAGCGTCCCTCCTGGTGTCTCTGAGCTGCACAGACTTCTGCAACATCACAAACTTGCTCAGACACAGCCTGGAAGCAGGCTCTGTGCAGATCTCACTCAAAGACTGCCTAATGTGTTTCTCAGCCCTTCAGTTAATCTCTTCCTTGCTTCACCCTCCAGGTTTTGTGACCTCCAGTTCAGCTGCATGAGTTGAAAGATCTAATAAGGACTGAGGGCTCCCAGGCTTACTCCAGAAGAGAGCCAGTGGGAAGTATGGGGGGGTGGGTGTTCAGGCTAACACTGAAGAGCTACAAGGAGGCAAGAGGTGGTTCTCCTTGGACTCTGGAGAACCATCACGAGACTCTCACAGCCACTAAGAAAGGCTGACACCAGCTACTGCTGCTAGCACCTGAACAGGGCTCTGCAATGGCTGACCCTGGCGTGTCAGAGGGGCGAGACCCAAGGCAGGCAGGATGTGAGGGGCTGCCCGAGCAGCAGTGATCGAGATGGGGAGCAGAGCACGTCACGGCATCAGGAGGGCTCCTAGGAACACAGCGCTGGTGGTACTGGGCTAAGGAGGTGATGCAGCTCTCTAGGGAGAGCCCAGCGCTGAAAGCTGCCCATCTGCAGGTCACCGCTGTTTCCCCCATGCGTGACCCAGATCCCCTCTCCGGGGTGGAAGCTCTGGCGTCAGGACGTCCGGCAAGAGGGTGCGCGGCTCACTACGCCTGCTCCCGGCGATGGCGCAGGCAGCGGCCGGCCCGGCCCCGCTCGGTTCCGCGGGAGCTGATCGCGGCACGCTCCTCCGCCCCGGGAACGCCAATCAGGCGCAGGACATCGCCCCCTGCTGGCCGGGCGCTCTCGCCACGGCTATGGAGCAGCCTTCCAGGACGAGGGCCGAGGACTGCTAGGAGCTTCCCTCCGCCGTCACACATCTCCTCGGTGCCGCCGTTACACATCGGCGAAGCCACCTTCCTCCGACTCCCGCCCTCTGTACTGCAGCGGGAGAGCGGCCAGCGCCACTCTGAAGGACCGGGCTCTCTCCGCCCTTGCCGCCCGCTGTGCCCCAAAGGGGCTGCTGCACACCACGGCTTCCTCCCCGCAGCCCCGGTACGCTTGCGGCCCGGCAGGAACCTGGGGAGCCAGCAGCGGGGCCTCTCACCGCCCGCGCTGCTTCCAAACCCCCCCGTTCGGAGCCTGGAGGCGGTGGGCACACTCCGGGCAACCGAGGCCGCTCGGGGCTGGCCGCTGGACGAAGGGCCCGGAAATCCGGCGTGCGGCGGGTGAGCTCCAGGCTGCCCCGTGTCCGGGCCGCGGAGCTCCGGGCTAATCCCACACTTCAGCCAGCTCGTAGGCACAGAACCACTCCATGCAGACGCCGCAGCTCCCGAAACAGGAACCGACAGCAGAAGCACCACCGGCGCCGCCGCTTCCGCTAAGGTACCGCGCACGCTCTGCATACAGCCAATCAGAGCCGGCTAGCAGGAGGTGAGACGAGCAGGCCAGAGCTTTCTGCCGCCGCCCATATGACTGGCGGCTCTGAGGTCCAATCATCCGTCAGGCCCCGCCCTCGATGGGCGGTACCTCGCGCTCCGTATGTTGCAGTTGTGTCTGGCACCTGTGCCCGGTCGCTGTGGCAATGTCGGGACTCAAGCGGCCGCTGTCCGGGGACCTGCGGAGCGTGCTGATCACCAGCGTGCTGAACCTGGAGCGGCTGGATGTCGATCTCTTTAGGTGCGCGGGGCCGTTGGCACCGGGCCACCGGGACCAGGCCGCCCTCCCCGTCGCTGCCTTCACGGCCGCCCGTCTCTCCCCAACAGGGGCCGGCACCACTGGGTACCCGCCACGCAGCGCTTGTTCGGCGGGCAGATCGCGGGGCAGGCGCTGGTGGCGGCCGCCCGCACCGTGAGACCCGAGGAGCAGGTCCACTCGCTGCACTGCTACTTTGTGCGGGCAGGTGGGCGGACACCGGGGAACCGGGGGGATCAGGGCCGCGCAGTGGGACAGGCAGGTCAAAGATAGAGGGGCTGATGCCAGAGTCGGGGGATGCCCGGGGCTGAGAGGTGGCTGTGGGGTGAGGGACGAGGTGCAGGGGGGTCGGGGAGATGGTGGGTTATGGTGGGACTGGTGCCAGGCACCGAATTCAGTAGCAGAGGGATTGGGGAGCTGGGGTTGAGCCCCGTGGGTGAGGAGGTGCCACCATCCTGGCTCCAGCACAGCAGAAAGGGTGTGTGGATGGCACTGCCACCTCAGCCCCTCTGGCCCCAGTGCTCAGCCTCTGTAGATCAGGTCCCCTCTGTGGTGCGCGGTTGCCCAACAGCAGAATGTCCCTCCACTGTGCCAGGGGACCCTGAGGTGCCGGTGCTGTACCAGGTGGAACGGACCCGTACAGGAAGGAGCTTCTCTGTTCGTTCCATAAATGCCATCCAGCATGGGAAGGCAATCTTCACCTGCCAGGCCTCCTTCCAGCTCCCCGAGGAGAGCCCAGTGCAGCACCAGTTCACCATGCCTTCTGTGCCACCCCCTGAGGATCTGCTGACGCAAGAGGAGCTCATCAAAAAGTTCCTGGAGTGAGTGGGGTCAAAGTGCACGCTGGGGACACCCTCTGTGGCAGGGGCTTAAGGAGGCACAGGGAGCAGGATGACTGCCTGAGGAGACCTCAGATAGGGCTTGAACAGGAGCAGAAAACAGGACAGGGAAGGACCTGTGCCTGGCACAGAACAGGCCCCTCAGTGTGGCACTGGCTCCCCACTCTAAAGCTGTTGCCAGCAGGACGTGCCCTTGGCCTGCATGGCGTTAACCTTTGTGTTGGTCTACAGGGATCCTAAACTGGCAGAGAAATACAGGAAACACCTCCACAAGATCCAAGCAGAGGATGTGCCAATCGAGATCAAACCCATCAACCCACCAGATAAATTCTGCCTGGAGGCACAGGAGCCGAAGCAGCTCCTCTGGGTGCGAGCACGAGGGCACATAGGTGGGTGCAGCTGCCCCCATAGGTGGGCACACAGGCTTGGGCTCATGACGGAGCGGGATGAGAAGGCTGCAGTTTGTAGCTTGCCTGCACCCAGGCCGGCAGAGAGGCCAAGGGATTCTGAAGCTGAAGCACAGACGTGGGTGCTGGAGCGTGAAGTGACGCCCATGTACTGTGTTCAGCCACGGTGGGCATTCCCCAGGGGGCATGGCCAGGGGAGTGGGGCTGAAAGAGCACCTTGGTGCAGCTGACCCAGCTTTACCTGGTGCCAGAGGCTTGTCCCACAGCCAGCCCACGGGGATAGGCAGTGCGGGTTCTTTGCAGGAGAGACCGATATGAAGGTGCACTGCTGCGTGGCTGCTTACATCTCCGACTACGCCTTCCTGGGCACCGCGCTGCTCCCGCACCGGCAGTACCGCACCAAGTTCATGGTGTCCCTTGACCATTCCATGTGGTTCCATTCACCCTTCCAATCAGACCACTGGATGCTGTATGAGTGTGAGAGCCCCTGGGCTGGTGAGTACTCACCACATGCCCCGGAGTCCCGTACAGCAAAGGCCAGCTCTGCCTGTCCCAGGGGTGGCAAAGGCCGCAGTCTGACGGAGCCTCTTTGCAGGTGGGGCCCGGGCACTGGTGCAGGGACGGCTGTGGCGCAGGGATGGGGTCCTGGCTGTCACCTGTGTGCAGGAGGGAGTCATCAGGGTGGAGCCAAGGCAAATGAAGAGCAATCTCTAGCTGAGGAATCTCTGAGCTGCGGCCTGGGCACACCAAGGGAGCGACCTCAGCACCCAAGCAGGTGTGGACGAGGCAGGAGTGCTGGTGGCAGAGGCATCTGCTGTGACAAACTGCCAGCTGCACAACATGTAACTGCACACTACCATCAGCCACCCTTCTCCTGCCTTAAATAAAGCCATCAAATCACCAGCCAGGCCCTGTGCCCTGGAATTTGTCCCCTGACAGCACTCACCTGAGAGCAGGTGCAGCCAGCAGCACCAGGGCTGGCTCTGCCCCCGCAGCAGGGAAAGTGCCACTGTGTCACATGTGGCTTCCCCTTCTCACTTCTGCTGCCCTCTTCCTGCCCTGGCACTTGGATCAGTCACTGCTTCTGCTTGTCCTCAGCCTCCTGCTGCAGGACAGGCTCCAAGAGCTTTGGTAAAATGGATGAGGCAGCTCCTAGCTTAGCTGGGGGGGGGACCCTGCTGAGGGTGCCCTGGGGGAAGTGAAGTGGAACAGACATGGCAGATGCCTTCTTCCCACCAAGACTTTATTGAATAAAGTCCTTTTATTATGTAAGTTTTATGGGAAGTTCCTGGCAAGAGCACCAGCCCCTGTCAGAAGCCTTCCCGTTCCCTCACACAATGCCAGTATATCCCAGCTCAAGTCCTGTCTGCTCCAGAAGCACCCTGCAGAGGCTCAGCTGGCTCCTGGCAGTGCCAGGTGAGCCCTCGTGAGCGCCTGGCCCTGTGGCACGGACTAACCACAGAGAAAGTGCATTTTCACATCAGCTCCCAGAGCAGGGGCTCTGGTGCCCCATCCCCTCCCACGGCATCACCCTTGCAGCTCCCTGGGCATGACCCTGGTGTGGCCCCTGCCTTCACACCACCACGAGCACTGGTGTGGTGGTGGGATGCTCAGTCCAGTGGCTCCTTGATCAGGCACTCCTTCAGGGTGGGCTGCTGCTGCAGCGGGGGTCCAGCCTCCCGCAGGTCCTGCAGCCGTGCCTCCGAGCGCCGCTTGTCCTTGCCCACCTTCCAGGCAAGGTGGATGTGGGCCTGTAGAAAGGGCCCCAGCAGCGGGTGGCTGCCCTGGGCCTCCAGCAGCTGCAGCGCCTGCTCGCAGCAGCTGTGCGCCTCCCCAAGCTGGTCCAGCTCCTGGTGGCACACGGCCAGCCCGGCCAGCGTCAGGAGGAACCGGCCGGAGCCGCAGACCCCCAGCCGGTCCTGCAGCCGGTAGGCGTTGGCCCAGGTGGCCAGGGCCTCGCGGTACATGCCGGTACAGGTCAGGCGCTGCGCGGCACGCAGGTCCTGCAGGAAGAAGAACTCGAGGAACTCGGGGGAGCGGCGGATCTCGGCGATGGAGTGCAGGTGGGACAGGAACTGCTCGAAGGCTCGGCTGCGCTTGGCGATGGTCTCGGCGGTGAAGTTGCGGCGCAGCCTCTTCCTGGGGAAGGCGACGTCGGCCATGTCGCAGCCGAAGCGGCAGCGCAGGCGGCGGTTCAGCCGCTCGAAGTCCGAGTAGCGCCGGGCGATGGCAGCGGGGGCCTTGTCGAACTGGCCGGAGCGGATCAGGTAGATGGTGTAGAGCTGCGGGGGAAGGGGGGGAGCCAGGCGTCAGGGCGGTGCCGCGGGAGCAGCCGGCCAGAGCCGGGGGTGCAGCTGCGGCGGCGTTTGCCCAGGCAGGAGGGAGCAGGCGGAGCCCCCGCGGCACCCAGTTGGGGATAGTTACCTGAGGCTCATCTGAGCCGCCAACACCATCCGAGAAGCACGGGGAAAGAGAGAGAAATAAGCACCAGCCCCGTGGGACCCCTGCCCAGGGAAGGAGTGGGACCCGTGCCCACCCCTCGCCCAGCCCGTGCCCAGCCCTGCTGGGCTCACTCACCACGTACTTGGAGGAGCGCTCGCTGACCACGCTGGCACTGGTGACCTCAAAGAGAAGCCTCTGCGGTGCCAGGCTGCCCCGGGACCTCCTCCAGAGCTCCTGCAGCTGCCGTGTCAGAAGGCTGCCGCCGGGACGCTGCGCTGCGGGGCCCCACTCTGCACCGGGACACGGGAGTCAGCCCGTGGGCAAGACCCACACCCCGGCGTCTGTGGGCAGCTGGGCCCCACCACACCGCTCGGGCCACTCCCGGCGGGGAGCGAGGCCTCCCCAGCACCCTGACCCCGGCACCTGCCTCCGTCCTCTGCACCCGCTGCCGCCTCGGTCGGCTGCGGCGGCTCCACCAGCTCCTCTCCGGCACCCTCCTCCTCCTCTTCTTCCTCCTCCTCTTCCTCCTCCTCCTGGCTGGTGAAGCTCAGGGTGCCGCTGAGGCGCGTCGACAGCCCCTCCGTGTCGTCCTCCAGCTCCGAGCTCTCCGGGAAGTCCTCGGCCTCGCAGCTGCCGTGTGCCCGCTGCTCCCGGGAGCCTTCCCCGGACAGCGCGTGCCGCAACCGGTGCAGGATGCGCGCAGCCATCCTGCCGGTCCCGCCGCGCTCAGCACCGGGCACCCCGCCGCGGGGGGACGGACAGGGGCCGGGGGCTGCTCACCACGGCGGGGCCGGGACAGCCGGTTCCGGTGCAGCCCCGGTACCCGCTTTGTCCCCAGCCCCGGCCCGGTGCAGCCGCGTCCCTGTTGCGGGCGCTGCCGGCCCGGCCCGTGCCGCGCTGGCCCGGGCGGTGCCGAGCGATGGCCGCTCCGCCGCGGCTCGTCCCGGGATCCTCCCTGCGCGGCTCCGCCCCCGCCGGGAACCCGGATCGCGGCGGCGGGGCCGGCACAGCCGGGATCAGCGCGGCCCGGCACGGGTCAGCCCAGCGCTGCCAGCCTCTGCCCGACCTCACCCCGTCGGCGCTCCTATTGTCCGCTGCCCAGCATGTCGTGGCACGGCCCCCGGTGGCCTCGTCTGGGGCCACAGGAGCCCAACACCCCGGTGCCTGGCACTGCAGGGTCCTGATACACCAGATTCCCACATCCTGGCACTCCCAATCAGTGGTAGCCCAAACCCAGGCTCCCAATCCCACTGTGCTGCAGCCACCATAGGATGCCCTCTGGACTACCCTGGCACCCAGCCACTGTTGCCCTAGCTGCCCTCGCCCTGGGTGCCCTCGCCATGCACCCTGTGCCATTGAGCTGAGCCCCAGCCCTCGCCCAGCCTTTTTTAGCACCGCACCCACGGCCTCCTCAGTGCTTTCTTGGGAATGTCTATTAATATCGAGGAACAGCCCAGCTGCTGCCATCGCTCTGCCCTGCTCACCCACTACGCCCCACTCCATCACCCTGCACCCTGCTGGGCTCAGGCAGGGGCAATTCAGAGAGGGCTTCTGCATCCAGTGCCGGCAGGGACCCTGACCCTCCCCACCTGCCTGCTGGGCAAAGCAGGACACACAGGGAACTGTGCTGGTTCCATCTCAAGCTCCCACCTAGGAACTGGGGTCCTGGTAAAAGCAGGAGCTCTGGAACCTTCTGGATGTCCCCATTGCTGGGACCTTGTGGGACCGGGCACCATCAGCCTGAGCCTGCTGCTGCCCTGACTGCCCCTGACACCACCTCAGAGCACCACAGGGCATGGTCCACTTGGCCAGTGTGTCCCCAAAGCCACTAGCCCCAGCCAAGCCCTGGCAAAGGTGGCTGGCAGGGGCTGTGGTGTGAGAGGGCAGAGCCTTCGAGGAGGCAGCCGTGCGTGATTCCCACTCGCCTGGGAGCACGAAAAGACTTTTCCGGACCCAGGTGCCAAGGGCTCCGAGGACCCTGCTCCACACCTCAGGGGTTTCTTGCCTCAAGCCAGAGAGCTCAGGAATAGCTCTGGACCCCTGCTCTGGGTGATGCTGGTGGCTCAGGGGCTATTTTTAACCCTCTCCTTGCTGAGCTGTCCCGGGCTGGGGGGGGCTGGTGCAGAGGGGCAGAGCCACCTTCCTCCCAAGGCTCTGGGGCCCCTCCCTGCAGGGCTTGAATTTCCATCTCAGCCTCAGACCCACTTTTAATCCCCAGCCCTTGGCCAATAGCGCTTTGGCTAAATTAGGTAAAACGTGCCCCTTGCCAATGAGCAGGGCCGGATTGCCACCACGGAGCTGATAGGCTGCTGGGGACAGGGGGTCAGCGGCTGCGGCCACGCCACACAGGGAGCACAGTACAAATTGGGGTGCCAGGGGCACTAGCAAGCTTCTGGGTGTTTTTTTTCTGCTGGAGGTGGTGACTCCCTGAAGACAGCCAAAAAAATGCCCTCAATGGTAAGAGCCTCTGCATGCTGCATGCCAGGGCGAGACCTGGCAAAGTGGGAATCCGGGCTGCTGAGCTGCCTCCGTGGGTAGCAGTGGGGAGACAGCCACCAGGGATGGGCTGATTGTGGTGGGTGAAGGCAGGGAGGTGTTGGGGTGGTACAGGGTCCCCAAGGGATGTGCCCCAGGGGGGACTGCGCGGCCGTGCAAGGGGTGCAGGTGCCCATGGACACTGGCTCAGCCCCGGCTGGAGCTTGGGCAGGGGGTGGCAGAAAGCAGAGTGCTGGGTCATGGGACATGGTGTTGCGGCTGTGCCTGGCCTGTGCCTCCAGGAGAAACTCGATCAGGGCTGACAGGTGCTTGCTGGTGGCTGTGGCCCCACTGGTCCCTATAAGGGGAGCTGAGGAGATCACAAAAATAGTGCTGCATGCCTGGCGTGCCAAGGCAGTACATGGGGATTATGGCCCTGGCTGGTGGGAAGCCCTGGGCGGGCAGCCTCCTGCAGCCCACCACCCTCAAAGTGGACACTGGAGCTGTGGAAATGGCTGGAGGCTGCCACTCACCTTGGCATGGCATCGCCCTCCAGCTGGGCAGGGGGCTCTCCCTGCAGCCCTGCAATGTGAGAGGGGCTCCCTGGCACGATGTGGTGGCCATGGTGACCCTGCTCCCTTGCCTTGCAGACTGATCAGCAGGCTGAAGCCCGTGCCTTCCTCAGCGAGGAAATGATTGCTGGTGAGCTTGGTGGCAGTGGGCAGAGGGGACAGATCTGGCTGAGGCATCGGGCTCTGTCTCACTGCCATGGCCTCAGCCCAAGAGCTATCCAGCTCTGACCCCTTCCCCCTTCCCCGCAGAGTTCAAGGCCGCCTTTGACATGTTCGATGCGGATGGCGGCGGTGACATCAGCACCAAGGAGCTGGGGACGGTGATGAGGATGCTGGGCCAGAACCCCACCAAGGAGGAGCTGGATGCCATCATAGAGGAGGTGGATGAGGATGGTGAGCAGCTCTTGGTAGCGGGTGTTGGGCACGGGGTGGTGGGCGCCAGGCGAGCAGCCTGACCTGTGCTTGGCCTCCTCCCCGCAGGCAGCGGCACCATCGACTTCGAGGAGTTCCTGGTGATGATGGTGCGCCAGATGAAAGAGGATGCAAAAGGCAAGTCTGAGGAGGAGCTGGCCAACTGCTTCCGCATCTTCGACCGGTGAGTGGGGGGTGCCAGCTGCCCGTCTTGCCCACCCTGCCCACGGGGGTGAGCAGGGGCTGCATGCTGGCCTGAGCCTCCTTCAGGAATGCGGATGGGTTCATCGACATCGAAGAGCTGGGTGAGATCCTGAGGGCCACTGGGGAGCCTGTCACCGATGAGGACATAGAGGACATGATGAAGGACTCGGACAAGAACAACGACGGCCGGATCGACTTTGATGGTGAGCAACGCGCCCAGCCCGGCACCCACGCTGCGCAGCCCGGGGGCAGAGCTGTGTGCTGAGGGTGCTGCTCTCCGTATTACAGAGTTCCTGAAGATGATGGAGGGTGTGCAGTAAGCGACCAGACATTCCTCGGGCCGGCTGCTGCATCCAGCCCTGCTCCACCACCGCCCGGGGAGAAGCAGCTCTGCAGCATCCGGCCCTGCCCAGCCGTGCTGGCTGAGACCCTGCCCCGTGCCAGGGCTCTGGTCTTGTCCTGCCGCTGTTGGCCAAGCTTTTCCCCTGGTCCATCGCACGTGGTTTCAGCCTGAGCCTCAATAAAAGGGGAAAAGCTTGAGTTGCTAGTGCAGAACTTCTCTGGGTTCGTGTGGGGAGAGGACCATGACACTGTGCCCCACCCCCGATGGAGGGTGTCATATCTGGGTGGGTGCCACGTGCTGGCTGTACTCACCCTGTGGCTGTAGTTCCCACGGGCTGCTGGGCAGGTGCCAGTACTGACTCAGATTTTCCATGTGGAGCAGCCCACTGACACGCTGGCCCTGGCCCAAAGAGTCACAGCAGAGGCCTGGATGCCCTGGGGAGTTGCTCCTGCCTACTTTGAAGCAGGGCTGTGGGGCCACAGGGAATCCACTGACATCTGCCCCACAGCAGGACCCCTGTTGTCCCACAGAGATGGTCACAGAGGAACTGGCTGTTATGCTGGGGGAGGAGAAGCAGCCTCCCTGTGGGGCTTGACCCTGCAGGCTCAAGGCACTGCTGGAACCTCTCTGTCTGGAGAGCCTGTGCCAGCCCAGCAAGCATCACTGCTCCCCAGAGACCAGCTCCTCCCAGAAGAGCCCAGCAGAGGTGGAGATCAGCACTGTGTGGGACACAGCTTGGAGCCTGGCACATCCCTGCAGCGCAGCACTGGGGCACAGGGCTACTGAGCACCACAGAAAGCCAGGGACCAGCACGGAAGGGCTTGACCCTGCTCTGTCCTCAAGGGGCACAATGGCCCCAGGGCAAAGGGAGGCGTGCCGCGCACGGGGGACAGCAGGTCGATGTGCAGCAGCCCAGGCTGCCCTCTGCAAAGCCACGGCTGGGCACCGGCTGCTGGTGCTGCAGCTTGGGGGCAGCAGCGACAGCCTCGGGCTGCGTGAGGAGCGGGGCAGGAGGAGCGCAGAAGCCCGAGAGCTCATCACCGGTAAGGAGGGGGATGCTGTACCCCCTGCACCCGCCCCGGGGCTGAGGGGGTGTCCTGAGGCTCAGTGTCCTGGTCCCGCAGGGCTCCGGCACACGCTGCTGGAAGGGCTGCAGCAGGCAGCGGCAGGCTCTGAGGAGCGGCAGGAGCTGGAGCAGCTCTGGGTGCTCTTCCTCTCTGCGCTGGAGCACTTCCTGCAGGACCTGCGCCGAGCCCACCACCTCTGCCAGCTCTTCTCCGGACAGAGGGATGGCACAGCCCCACTGCACACAGGGCTGGGGGGGCGGCGAGGTGGGGGCCCCACACAGCCCCCCACTGCCCTGAGCCTGGAGGAGGAGGTGGAGGAGGTGAGGGCCATACTGGTGGAGATGGAGAGCAGAGTCAACATCCCACTCTGGACAGTGGAGGCCACACAACCAGAGGGGCCAAGCAGCAGCATGGCTGGGGTGGCTCAGGGGGAGGCTCACACTGGGCACCACTGCAGAGTCCTCTGAGGTGACAGTGCTGGCAGCCCTGTACCTGCTCAAGAAGCATGGAGCAGGAGACAGGGCCCTGTGCAGCCCCTCAGACCCCTCCTTGAGTGGATGATGCTAGGAGCTGCCCCCACCCTATGGAGGGAAGGTGATGAGCCCTGGGCACTCCCCAGTACTAATAAATGCTGGGGCATGTCCCTCTTCTGCTGCCCTCTCAGGAGGGGCAACAGGACCTCAGGGCAAGAAGGTGCCTGTGGCTACTCAAGCTCCAATGAAATCATCCAAAGAAAAATTATAAATGTGCATTTATTTATACATTAACCGTGGCACAAAGTGCCAAATTAACTTAATAACAGCCTATGATACAGAGAGCCAGGCGGGGAGCAGCTGGAGGGGAATGGGCAGAGGTGGCACGGGGTCAGGTTTCCTGGCTCTTGGCCTGCTTGGCATATGTCTCCCGCACGTACTTCTTGTAGGCTGAGGAGAGAGGTGGAACATGAGGCTGAGGCTCCTGGGGCAGCTGCAGGACACAGCAGGGTTGGGGGCTGTGCTGCTGCCCACCTCAAGGGAGAGTGGAAGGGGCAGCTGCCCTGGCACTCACCGGTTTGGTTCTTCCAGAGTTCAGCAGCGTGTGTGTTCAAGGGGCTCTCGATATTTGGCTCTGGGGGACAAGGGATGGGTTAATAGTGGGGTGGCTTGGATCCCAAAGACCCCCACTGCTATGCTGGGAGAACCCCCACTGTCCCCCTTCCCCCCAGGTGCAGCGTAGCCCTGGGACCCACCTGCCAGCAGGCTCTGGATGGAGAGCAGGATGGTGCGGACATCATAGAGCGCTGACCACTTGTCCTTGAGGATGTCGAGGCAGATGTTACCCTGGGTGTCCACGTTGGGGTGGTAGCAGGGGGTCAGGAAGCGCACAGTGGGGGCAGTGTAGGGGTACCCGCTGGGGAACTCCAGCGACAGCTTGTACCGGAGCTCCTCGTAGGCCTGGGGACAGGGGTTGTATCAGGGAGCATGGCCCCGGCTGGACAACCCCGACTGGGGACGGGTGGGGGAGAAGTGGGTCCCGCCCGCTCACCGTGCCGGCAGCACCGTCGATGGTCCCAATCCACTTGAAGAGGTTGTCGGACTCGGGGAAGGCAGAGATGCCTTTGTCACCGGACATCTGCGGGGACAGTGGTCAGGGCGGCCCGGGACCCCCGGCCCCAACCAACCTTCCCTGCACTGTTTGGCCCTCGGGAACTCCCGCAACAACTCGGGACCCCCCCCCATGCCGGGGCCCGCCCCACCCTCCCGCACCGCCCCGGCCCCAGGATCTTACCATCAGCGCCATCAGCTCCTGCTGCAGCCTGCGGGAGAAATACACGTTATTTTACCGCTCCAGTTCGGCGGGGCAACCCCAGCCCTGGCCCCGGTCCTGGCTCACCTCTTCCCCACCGAGCCCCGGGCGGCGGTGGCACCCGCCTCAGTGGCTTTGCGGGCAGCCGCGCTGGGCACGGCGGCGGGGTCGGCGTTCTGCGAGGCCATGACGGTTCCGGGGCAATGCCTTTGCAGCTGCCCGCCGTTTCACGGGCGTTGGACGCGGATACCACTCCCGGCCGGGGCCGCACCGGCCTCTGCTTCCGACCGAGGCTGTGCTCGAACGCGGGAGACGGTCCCCGCTGCGCCTTTCCCGGTATGGAGCGACGGTGCAAGGCGGGGGGGGGGGAGGGGGCTATCGGTGGCTGAGCCCCAGTATAGAGAATTCTGCGGCCCCTCCGCTGTCCCGGACGCTCTCTGGTCCGGTGCCGCTGACGTACGGGGCGGGGGGAGGCTGTCTGCCGGCCTGGCCCCGGTGGCTGTTGCTGGAGCTACGGTGCAGGGATCTCTACCGCCGGCCTGGTCCCGGTCGCTCTCCGGTCCACCGCCCCCGTCCCGTCCGGTCTAGTCCCGCCCCGCGCTCGCACCCTTTTGAATTTCCCCAACGTGCGGCCGCCCCACCAATCAGCGCGCAGCTCCGTTCGAGCCGGCCAATTGCCACTCGCTGAGGATGCGGCTGCCAGGGCAACGGCGAGCAGCCGCCCATTGGCCGCCAGGCGCGGCGCCCCTCACGCCTCGATTGGCTGCCGCGCCCCGGGGCGGAGCCTCACGCCCGCGGGCATTTAAAGGCTTAGATTCTCCTCCCCACGTCCCCCACAGTAACCTCAGAGACGGCAGCTGCTGTGAAAAGGGTGCGAAGCTGCTTTATTAAGTCCGGGGGGCGTGGAGGCGGGGCTTAGGGCTCGGGGGGCGGCGCGGCCTCGGGGGGGCCGTCGGCAGGAGGAGCATCCCCCCCGCGGCGAAGCGTCTCCATGTGCCGCTGCATCTTCTGCGTCATCCAGGCCGGCGGCACAAAGGGCTTCAGCTCCTCCAGCCGCAGGTCCACCGAGTCCCTGGGGAGAGGGGCTATGAGGCTGGAGGGCCCGGCCCCCACCATGGGCCCCTGATATCCACCATGGACGCCCAAGCAGCACCAAGACTAAAGCCCCACCTCTGGAACCCACCCATGGTCCTTGGTGCTCACCGTGGACCCCCCACCAGCAAGCACCAAGCTCAACCTCTGGCACCCATCATGGACCCTGACATCCAACCCCAACTAACACCAAGCTCCCACAAGTACTGAGCCGCCAAACCCTCACCATGAAGCCTGTCCCTCCCCCTGAAGCTGACACAGAGCAGAGGCCCCCAGAGCATCAGACACTGGCACAGCTGCACCTCTGCTTTGGTGCTCACCTGTAATCATCACTGGCGGCCAGATCCCGAATGTCCTCTTCGATGAGGAGGTAGGCCTGTGGCACAAGGCGATGGATGCTTCAGGGCAGTGTCCCATTCCCTATCTTCACCCTGCACTGAAGTGCTGTTCCCCACCCTTGCCCGAATCCCATGGGGCAGCAGACGGACAGACAGCCCTCTGCAGCACCCAGGAAGCAGCTTGCCCTGCCTATCCTCCCTGCCACAGCCACTTCTCCAGCAGCTCTTCCCCCCGTCCTGGCCCTGGGGTGGGTCTGCAGGGTTCCTTCCCGCGGGCTGTGGGCACCGGGAGCCTGGCCGTACTCACCATCTTGCCCCCCGTCGCCCTCATGTGCTGCTGCTCTGCCAGCCAGTGCTTATCCTGCGGGTCGGCTGCGTACTGCAATAAAGCAGCAAGGACCTGGCTGAACACAGGGGACAGATCCCAGCCCGCTCTGACCCCCTCCAGCTGGGACACTGCGCCCCACTCCAGCACAGTGCCCAGGGCAGTGCCCACCACAGCCAGGGCTCCGCTCTGCCTGCTGCTTCTCCAGACTTGGGGCCTGATTCCAAACCCACGGCGTGGAAGGCTGCGCTCTGCCCCTAACTCGTGTTCCAGTGTGCTACAGCCAGGCCCTGTGTGTGCTCTGAGATAACAGGGCTGAGACAGCGAGGCCGTGGGGGAGGAAAAGGACAAGCTGGCTGAAGCACACACGCCCCATTCCCACCAGAAACTCCAAAGGAGGACACATCCTGCTGTGGCATCTGACCTTAAAGAGGTGGGGATGCTTGATGTAGAGCCGCCCTCTTGTTCCTCCCATCCCGAGAGCCCTGAAAGAGGAACACAGGAGGCGTCACCCGGGGGTGGAGAGCGGCTGCGGTGGTCTGTGGACACCTCCTCTCCTCCCCAAGCCCTTCCTACTGCTTTTGAGGCAGAGAAGTGAAGTGATGGGGAGAGTCTTACGGGCTCCTGCCTTGGAGACACCACCCTCCAGCAGCAGGGCCGCTCCTTACTTGTTTGCTCGAGATCCCAGCACAAAGGTTGTGGTTTCAGTCAGTCGGGATGGATCCCACTACAGAGCAATTGGAAAAGGGGCAACATTAGAAGTGAAGCCGGTGCTGGGACCATCCCCGGCCTGGGAGGGAGGGAGCTGGCCACAGACCTCCACAGAGGAGGGCAGTTAGCTCCCTCTGGGCTCATCTAAGCTGCTTCCCTCATGGGAAACGCCTGTGGGATCCTCCTGGCTACCACTGCTCTCCCCAGGTCTCCTAACAGAGCTACAGGCTACAGTGCCCAGGGGAGGCAGGCAAAGACCTCCAGGCACTTTGCTCTTCTTCGTGCTCCTCTCCTGCACTGCAGGACCCATCAGGGCACAGCACAGCTTGGCACTGCCCTCTGTGCCAGCAGCAGTAGGGCTCTGCTGGTGGGGGCAAAGGGGAGGAGAGGGAGAGCCCAGCAGTGTTGGCCAGCCAATACCTTTGGTCCATCCCTTCTCACAGGCTCTGAGACTTTGAGCTTCCACCTGAGGAGAAGGAAAATGCAGTAAGAACAAGTCCCTGTGGGTCCAGCACAGCCATCATCTCAGCATCAGGGATTGAACCCCAGCTCTTCCAGAGCTGCCTTGGTTCACACATTCCATCCCCCCATGGCCCCAGCTACAGACTCTCATCTTCACTGCACATTCTCCTCTCCAGCTGTCAAAATCCCACCAACATCTCACACCACTCGTTCTGACTGGTCCATCTGGACCTTTTCACCCATTCAAGCCTCTTTAAAACTGTTTGGTTTAATGTCTTCACCTCCTGGAGGGAACAGCTCAACACCATTCCCTCCTGCCCACCCCCTGGCCTCCCTCTGTCTCTCTCTGCTCTGTGGGAGAGGAAGCAGACTGCAGGGTTTCTGTGCTCATCCATTCAGCCAGCCTCATTTCCCCTCCACCCTCCCAGAAGAAGGGCTTCAGCTCGGGGCCCATACTCACGCTGCCATGCCTGAGACCCCGCGGTCATTCGCCAGGCTCTGTCCTGGGGGCCTCCCCTTCCTCTGCAGGGAAGAAATCCTGCGGTGACTGTGCCGTGCAGGCCGGCAGAACCCCCACGCTGCCCTCCCCTCCCAGGGACACTGCTCTCTGCCAGGAGCTGCAGTGCTGCCCAGCACGAGTGTGGGCACCCCCCAGGAGCCCCTGTGCACTTCTCTGCTGCAGGAATGGCCAGGAACAGGGCACAGGCTTCCCAAACATGCAAACCCTCCTACCTTTTTGGGCACAGGGCTCCCACGCCGGCTCAGCTCCTCATCCATCTGCCGGGCACGCTGGAAGGGAGCGACAGTGGCTGAGAAGGGCAGTGCCAACCCCAGCTTCTCAGTGAGAAGCACACAACTCCACACACAGCAGCTGTGCCTGGGACTGCCCTGGAGGTACCAGTCCTGCCCTACATCCCCAACCCTGCCTTCTTGCTGCTCACTGGCGGACAAGGGGTGGCAGAGAACAAAGCAACTCCACCTTCTCCCTCCTTCTCCCAGTCACTGAAGCCTCTGGGAACAGTAACAACCTTTACCTTTGGCACTGCCTGCTCGAGGGGCAACCTGGGAACAACCTTTTTGCCATCTGAGAACAACAGCTTGGCCTGCAGGGACAGAAGGAAGGGTTACTTGACTCTGGGTCCAGAGAGACCTGCCTGCTGAGCTCTGCAAAGGCAGCACAGCCCCCCACAAGCACCTCACCTGCTCCAGGCAGCTCCGACACGTCTCCTGGATGAGCTGCTCTGGGTCCACCTCCTCCCCAACGTTCTCACGCACGTTCATTGCTGCCTTCTGGAAAAACTGGGGGGCAGGTGACAGGAGAGGGTTAGAGCCAGCGTGGCCCAGCAGTGCCAGGGCAGGCCCAGCTCTGCAGCCACACTGCAGCACCTGGGCCTGGCCCTGCAGCTCCCCCTCACCTTCATGTACTTGTTGAAGACGCCCCGGATCTCCTCATTGATGCTGGGCTGCAGGACAGCACGCAGCAAGTCCATGGACACGGATGGGTCTGTGAAGCTGCAGGTGGAGAAATCAGGAGTGGAACCCCCCCACCCCAGTCTGGTCTAATGCAGACCCTCCCCTTTGCTCCAGTGCCCAGTCTGGCTCAGCCCAATTCCCCAGTTCCACCTTTCCACTCGGGTCCCCTCGGCCAGGGCTCTTCCACCGCCACCCCACGCCAGCTGCAACCCAGCCTCTGCCCGGCCCAGTCCCTCCGCGGGCCGCTCGTACCTGGTTGTCATCTGGGATCGGCGACCGCGCCGCTGGACCTGCCGGTGCTTGATCATGATGTTCCAGGGGCTCTGCGGGACACACGCGTCAGCCGCGGCCCGCCCGCTACGCGGCTGCCCCCCCGGCCCGGCCCGCCGCCCGCCTCACCGTGCTGACCAGCTGCTCCTCAGCGCCGTCCGGGCCCTCTTCGCCCGGCGGCCCCGGCTGCTGCTCGGCATCGCGGGCAGCGCCCATGGCCCCGGCGCCGCTCCCGGCCCCGCTCCCGCCCCTCGCCACCGGAAGCGCCGGGCGCGGCGCGCGTCATCAGCTCGCGACCGCCCGCGCGCGGGCCGCAGGTGCCGCGAGCCCCGGCCGGGCTGCGGGGGGCGGCGGCGGCGTGGGGCGGCTGCAGCCCCGCCGCACCCCCGCCGCACCCTGCTCCGCTTCTCCCCGGGTCTCTCGGCGCTGGCCGAGGCAAAGGCCTGGCTGCTGTGGAGGGAACACGCCCGCGTTTGCTTCCCCCGCAGCCTCCGCCCTACGGTTTCCCCGCGGCTTGGACTAAGCCTCCGTCTCGGGCTCCGCACCTTACGCACACCGTGCGGGGCCCGCTCTCTGCAGCCTGAAAGGAGGTTGGAGTCAAGAAACAAGTGACAGGACGAGAGGAAACAGCCTCAGGCTGCTCCAGTGGAGGTTTTAGGTTGGCCATGAGGAACAATTTCTCCCCCGGAAGGGTTGCTAAGGCCTGGCCCCGGCTGCCCAGGGCAGCGGTGGAACTGAAACATGTGCTTGAGTGGTCCTTTCCGGCTCGGTGTCCTCATGCCCTGTGTGCAGATGGGGAAGCACTTCACCAAAAGGGAAAGAGGGTTCCTCCCCTGCAGCCCAGCTGGATGCTCAAGCCCAGGGCCTGTGGTGCAGGCAGGGGGCTGGTAGCTCTGAAGGGTGGTCTGTCAGTGTCTCAGCATTCATGGCCGTGTCCCCCCAGCAGGACTGGTGTGTTTTTCCCACCATAGCCATCGGCCTGGCAGTAGCTGTGCTCAGCAGCAGGAGACCAGAGCTGGCTGTGGGAGAGGCTGGGTGACTCAGGAGCTCACACGGTGGAAGAGGGTCCTGCCCTTGTCCCCTTCCTGCTGCTTTGGCCGGGACTGCGTCAGCCTGGGGTGAGGTCAGGTTGTTGCTCCAACCTGACCTGCGGATGTGGGGCCGACGGAGTCATCCTCAATGTTGCCACAAGTTCATTATCAGCAGCACTGGGCTTTGTGTGTGCTTATGGTTGCTTCAAACGGTTAGCAGCAAAAGCTGGACGCTGTCCAGAGAAGAGGAAAGATACCTGGGGCTGTAGAAACTCCTGGGGAAAGGTGGAGAGGATGCTTCTGTCTAACCTGTGGAAGCTGGATGGGGAGAGGGCCCCTGCATGTGCTGCAGGAGGGACAGCTCTCTGCACCCACCGACAGCAGGCAAGAAGTGCTGGTGTTGGGCTGGGTCAGGTGAGATTTGGATCAGCTCTTTGGAGAAACTCCCCAGTTACAAGAAGATTTCAATGCCTGTCAGAGTGTCCCTGTCTTTGCAGGGACAGGGATGTCTTTTTGAGAGCAGACCAGAGCAATGTCTGCCAGTGGTCACCTGCATGTAACTGAAGAGATGACTGCTTGGAATCTCTTCCAGTCCCTGGCTTTTGATGGTAACTTCTCCGTGGGCCTGTGCAGTGGGTGCACGTAGCAAACACACCAGCCTGCAGATGCCTGCCAGAGGCAAAGGGCCATTTGACAGCTGAGGTTATCCAGGCTCTTTCTGATCTGCGATGGCCAAAGCCCCGCTGTCCCTCGGGGGTCGGCATGCAGGCACCGTCCTGCCCTGCGGGATGAGAGTAGACCTGGATGCGAGAGGACTTGGAACAGGGCCGTGGGGTCCATCTCCCCGAGGCCTTTGTTGCAGCAGGGCAATGAGGCTGCCAGACCTGGCCCTCGTTAGCTGCTTTTGTTAACAGAGCTTGTGCTCCGCTGGAGGCACACAGCCGAGACCGCGGCGCTGCGCCCGAGGGGAGGAGCTGCGAGCTCTCAGCCGCAGCAGCCCGGGGTTGGAAGCAGCCCCGCAGCCCCACAGGTCGTTCCGGATGTTTTCCGGATGCTTTCCGGGTGCGTGCGAGGGAGGCAGCTCCGGCTGCTCGGCGGGGTGCCCTGCTCGGCGATGATTAACAGCCTGCGATAAGCACCGGGCCGGCGGGTCGAGCCGCGGGCTGCCAGGCGTGGAGCACCGGATCTCCAGCAGACACGGGCGGCTGGCGCGGAGATGGCATCTGACTTGAGTCACGGCCACGAGGGGAGGGCTCCACCTGTGTTTCTTGCCACAAGCCCTCTTCCCACACAGGTTGGGCAGCGTGGAGCCACGCACCTTCCTGCTGCCGAGCTGCAGCCCCTGCGTGGCTCTGTCGCTTGGTGGCCACTCTGGGCAGGATGTGGCCTTCTCGGTGCTTGTGGCATGTGCCATGCACTGCCTGAGAACTGCAGAAATGGCTCTGACCTCACCTTTTGACTTCACTCCCCCCTCTCCCTCCATGTCACATTTCTGCTTTGACTTTTGAGGCAGCAAATCTACCTTGCTCTGTCCTGGTGCTGCTGTGTCCTGGCCACACGTGGCCTTAAGTTCTACAATGCTGATTGCACTTTGGCTTGAGTATAACTCAGGAAGAAGTAATGAAATAGGAAGGGGGGGGGTGGAAATGCAAAATCATATTCTGACTACACTCCTGTGTGACTTGAGAATGGCTTCATTAAATGGGTTAGCACTGAGGCAGCTGAAGGTGCTGCTTTGTGAGCTCAAACATAGTCAATGAGTCTCTACCCTGACATCAGGTGCAGAGAATTGGGAGCTCGATGTGACAGCACTTCTCATTCTTTTAATGTAGGTCTCCAGTGAAGGCTGGCAGTTTGGACCTGGGGTTTGAAGGCAGATTCCTATGCTCTCCTCATCTTATCCTTGAAATCCCTTTTCATTAGGGGGCTGAGGAGACTCTGAGCTCCTTCCTTTGGGTGCCAAAACCTGGCAGTGCCCATTGGTAACATGGAAGGAGCTGGATGATGCTGCTGTGAAGGCCTCAGACAAAGGAAATCCTGGGTTTAGTCAGATCTTCAAGTGAGGCCCTGCAAAACCAGGCTGCAGGGATCTGCAAACAGCATCTGGGATGCAAAAGAGCAGCCCCAGGAGCAAAGGCTTGGGACTGGCACTGCCCTTCCTCCTGCTTGGCTTTGCACATCCTGTGGCACAGAGCGGTGCTGGAGGCCCTGTTCCCCCATGTGCCCCCATGCCACCAGTGCTCAGCAAGTGGGAGATGCCCCAACAGCACTGGTGGCAGGGCTAGGCTGGGGACGTGCCCAAAGGCACTGACAGGACTGGTGCCAATCCCTGCCTCTTACCACCTGGCATCGCAGGGAGGCACCACGGCATCCTGTGTGCTGGGGCTCGGGAGGATGGTTTGTGCTGGGCAGCAGCGTGGAGGGGTCAGTCAGAGCCTTCAGCAAGGCAGTGGGGGGTCCTGTCAGGAGCAGCAGTGAAGATTTCATCTCCTTGCAGCTGGGATTTCCCTTCCCTCTTAATGGTCCCTGTCCTCTCCCCCAGTCCCCATCCCATCTTCCCTGTCCCCATCCTGCCCCCCTTGTTGCTGTGCTGACCTCCCCATGTCATGCAGCTGGCTGTGGATCCTGCTCCTGCCTGGGCTGTGGGTGGAGAAAGGCAGCTGGAGTGGCTCCTTAGAAAACAGAATTGGAGTAAAACGTGGGAGGTTCCTCCAAGTCACCTGTGAGCTGCTTCCTCCCATCGCCGGCCCGGGGAGGAACTTTAAATTGCCGCCCGGCGCTGCCCTGGCCACTTGCTCCGGCAGCATGAGAGCGAGAGGCTTCCTCCTGCTGGGGCTCCTGGCCCTATGGGCAGAGCTGCAGGCAGCACCCACGGCAGGCAAGTACGGGTGCTGGAAACACCCCCGCCAGGGGCTTGGGAGGGTTTCAATCCGAATGGGCCGGTTTGGGCTGGAAGGGACCTTTTTAAGGTCGTCTAGTCCAGCCTCCCTGTGACCAGCTGGGACCCTGAGGGGCTGGAGCAGGTCCAGAGAAGGGCAACAAGGCTGGGGAGGGGTCTGGAGAACAGGGCTGGGGAGGAGCAGCTGAGGGGTGTTCAGCCTGGAGAAGAGGAGGCTGAGGGGAGACCTCCTTGGTCTCGATGACTCCCTGAAATGAGTTTGGAAATGGGTGGGGGTTGGTCTCTTCTCCCTAGGAACAAGTGACAGGACAAAAGGAAATGGCTTCAAGTTGCACCAGGGGAGGTTTAGGTTGGACATCAGAAGAAACTTTTCCCCTGGAACGGTTCTCAACCCCTGGCACAGACTGCCCAGGGAGGTGGCTGTGGATCCCCATCCCTGGAGATGTCTAAAGGCACAGAGGTGATGCTGGGGGCCATGCTTTGGCACCAGAGCTGGCAGAGCTAGAGAGTGATTGGACTCCATGATCTTAAAGGGCTTTTCCAACCAAGATGATTGTGTGGTTCTTTGATCTGAACTAGACCAGTGATGATGATGATGTTCACTGATGGGTTTGTTTAGCTCCTCGTACTGCTGATATCTTTCTGTGGAGCTCTGTGCCCCGTGAGGCTTAGCTCTTGCTTAAACTTTATAATCTTGGCTGCCAGCCAGGCTTATCCAAGATTTGCTTTTGGTTTTCATCCTAAAGCTTGGTCTCAGAGGCAGGAATGGCTCTGGTGCAGCAGGATGCAGCTTTGCTGGTGCTCTGTAACAGGACACTGGGGGCCACCACACGCTGCTGAAAACGTGTCAGCAGACATGTCATCGCTTCCCAAATCCCTGGAAATTGGAGTTGCTTCTGCCCTGGGTTTGGAGCCTGAGCCCCTTCTCCTGGCAGGGCTGCTGCCTCCCTTGCCAGCGTGTGGGTCCCCATCTTGCAGCCGTGCCAAGGGGCCGGCCCTGCCCGCGGGCAGCCTTGTGCTGCCAAGCACAACAGCAGCGTGCGTGGATCGACCTCCTGTGGACCCACAGCGAGGTGCCCCTGCCCTGATCTACTCGAGAGGGCTACAAGGATGATGAAGGGACTGGAGCACTGCCCCGTGAGGAGGGGCTGAGAGCCCTGGGGCTGTTCAGTCTGGGGAGGAGAAGACTGAGAGGGCATTGAGTAGATGCTTATAAATATCTGAGGGCTGGGGGGTCAAGAGGGAAGGGACAGACTCTGCTCAGTTGTACCCTGGGGTAGGACAAGGGGCAATGGATATGAACTGCAGCACAGGAGGTTCCACCTCCACATGAGGAGGAACTTCTGCCCTGTGAGGGTCAAAGAGCCCTGGAACAGGCTCTGGATACATTCCTGTGTGACCTGTGCTGGATTCTATGGCCCTGCTCTGGCAGGGGGTTGGACTGGATGATCTCTGGAGGTCCTTTCCAACCCCTAACACCCTGTGCTCCTGTGGTTAAGTGGCACACAGTGTCTGCCTGCCTGCACTCACACCACCACACAGATGTCTTCTTGCCTTTCTTCTCCAAACCTCATCCAGCTCCTGCACCCACAGGCACCTGCATTCTGCCCACGACTTGGGGTGCTGCAGGAGCTGGTGGTGGACCAGCACCTTTGGGGTGCTGGCAGCTGGTGGTGCTGCCTGTGAAGGTTGGAGAAACCATTGGTGGGGCAGGATGGGGATGAGCCTGGGCAATGTGAGGCTTGCCACAGAGTCAGGGTGGTCTGTGGCATGGTGCCATCCCTTCCTGGCTCAGCTGGTGCACCTGGGTGGGTGTTGGCCCCAGTTCAGAGACAGCCACGAGTGCCTGGGTGAGCTGCGGCTTTGTGGTGGCTCCTCCACAGCCCTGCTGCTGCCAGTGGTGAGTCCCTTGGGCACTGGCCTTGCCATGGCACTGCCTGGTGCTGGGAGGCACAGCTGTGACCCCGGGGACTGCATCACCCCGGCCATGAGGGCAGCAGCAGGAAGGCACAGCCCTGGAAACCCACCAGGAAAAACCAGAGGGAAGAAGGAGCCGTGGCAAACCCAGCTCCTGCATGTGTCCTGCCCTCAATGCCCTGGCACTCTGATGCCAAGCCTGAGCCCCTGAGCCATCATGGGCAGATCCCTGTGGGCTCTGCCTGTGTGGGAGCCTTGCAGGGTGCTGGTGGGTAGGGGTGTGGGGGACAGCACAGAGCTCACACACCGAGGCTGACGCTGCTGCTTTCTGCTCTCTTCCAGGCCCGCCTGGGGCAGCCCATGCCAGGCAGGGGCAGCCAGGACGGCCCGGATGCACTGTGCCAGGGAAGAGCCCTTTGCCCAAGGAAGAGCCCAGCGCGGTGCCCAGTCTGCAGCCCCCCAGGAAGGTCACCCCAGAGCTGGGTGTGGTGCGGGTGGGTAAGGACCGGTGCCTGCCCGCGTCTAAACCCGCGGCTGCTGCGACGCCCACGCCGGGGAGGGAGCCGGTGACCAAAGGGCAGCCGGTGGCAGGGAACAAACCTGAGCTGGCAGGGAGGCCGAGCACTGGGGAGAGACCCATCACAGGGAAACAGCCAGCGTGTGGGGGCAAAACTCAGCCCGGGGGAAAGCCAGAGGGCTTGGCAAAGCCGGGGACTGGGGAGAAGCCAGACGCTGGGGGAAAGCCGGTGGCTGGGAACAAGCTGGAGGCTGGAGGGAAGCCGGTGGCTGGGGAGAAACCTGTGCTGGGGGGAAAGCCAGAGAGTGGAGGGAAGCCAGAGACAGGGGAGAAACCTGTGCTAGGGGAGAAGCCAGAGAGTGGAGGGAAGCCAGAGACAGGGGAGAAACCTGTGCTAGGGGAGAAGCCAGAGAGTGGAGGGAAGCCAGAGACAGGGGAGAAACCTGTGCTAGGGGAGAAGCCAGAGAGTGGAGGGAAGCCAGAGACAGGGGAGAAGCCAGAGAGTGAGGGGAAGCCTGAGGCAGGAGAGAAGCCTGAATCTGATGAGGGTGAGAGCGGAGAGGATGACAACAACGACCATGATGATGATGGTGATGATGAGGAGGAGGAAAATGAGCAAGGTGACGGTGGTGATGATGATGATGACAATGATGGCGATGGCGACGATGGTGATGATGATGGCAATGGCAACGATGGTGATGATGATGGCAATGACGATGATGGTGATGATGATGGCAATGGCAACGATGGTGATGATGATGGCAATGACGATGATGGTGATGATGGCAATGGCGACGATGGTGATGACAGCAGTGATGATGATGATGGTGATAACAGTGATGGTGGTGATGATGATGGCTACAATGATGATGGCAGCGATGGTTACGGCGATGGTGACGACGATGATGGTGGTGGTGATGGCGACGATGAGGCTTGGTGACCGATGCTGCAGGGTGTGAAAAGGAGCACGTGGGGTGAAGGGAGCCCACAGTGGGTGGGCTCAGGGGCAACCACTTCCAGCCTGCCCCTCTGCCTCACCCTGCCAGGGCTGGTCCCAGGTACCAATGACATTCTGGGCAGGACCTTCTGTTCTCTAATAAACCCACACTGGGCCACTGGCTTGGCATGACAAGCTGTGACAAGCTGCCCCTGGTCAGTGCCTGGCACAGCCAGACTCTGGTGGCTGCCTCAGTTGTCCCCCTGCACAGCGTGTCCTCGGCAGGGCCCTCTGCCTGGCAGTGTGGCTCTGTCCCCCACGGGACGGCCACAGGGATGGCCCTGCCCAGGCACCTGCCCCTCTCTGGGCCAAGAGAAACCCCTCTGTGGGGTCTGTCCCCCACAGCTCCCTGGGGTGAGTTGCTCCACGGCCAAGGCTGCCTGGCATCCATCAGCCTTGGCAGGGCTTGGTCAGGAGCCATGCAGGCCCTGAACATCACAGCCCCAAGACCTGCTGGTTTGCCAGGGTGCTGGGAGATTGTGTGTTCCTTGGAGCCTCAGCTGTGCCCACTGTGCCATGCTGGCAGAGGGATCAGGAACTGGGGACCACTGCCCATGCAGGATGTGAGGGGCACCCGCAGCTCACCCCTGAGGGCTCAGGGCAGCCCTGGCACAATCCTACTCCAAAGTGCTTGCTCCCAGGAGAGTTCCTGGTTTCAGGACCAAGCCCAGTCCCAGGTGGACCCATGGAGTTTGGGCAGGACTCATCAGCAGATCCCTGGGGACACACCAACTGTCAGGACAGATCCCCTACCTGGGACCCCAACCCTCCCCCCAGGTGGGTCTCATGGGGGTCGGCAAGGGCTTGCCAGGAGCCAGACATGGCAGGAGCCAGCCATCATTCATCACAAACTGGGTTTATTGGGAAGTAGGGGGACATGGAGACCCCATGCTCAGCCAGGAGCTGAGGGTGCTGGGGTGGAGGTGGGCTCAAGGAGGCAGGAGCTTGTCGAGCTGATGGATCCCTCCATGTCACTCTGTCCGTCTGTCTGGTGGGGGGTGGCTGTGCTCTCTGGGTGCTCAGGCAGGTCCAGGTGGGGGTCAGCTGAATCCTGAGGAGAGATGGGGAAGGGTCTGTCCCAAGCCTCCACTTCAAGCACCCTGGGTGCAGTCATCAGCCCTCCAGTGGGGACCCATGGGCTCCTGAGCCCCCCTGCACCCCTTCCAGGGGAGCTGCTGGAGAGGTTTGCTAGTCACAGCTGCAGATCCTCATACAGCACAGACCTGCCAGATCTCCATGCCTTCCCCATGCCCAGATTGTGCCCACCCAACACTCACCTGTGGACACCAGCCGTGCCCAGAGGCAGCAGAACCCCAGGAGCAGGAGCAGTGACAGCAGGCGCATGGCACAGGGCAGGCGGAGTGGGGGCTGCCTGTCCCAGCACAGGCAGGGCTTTAAATCCTCCTGGGGCTGGAGGCTGGTCCCAGTGACCTGGTCTGTGCCCCAGTGCCTGGCACTCTCCATCCAAGCATGAACCTCCCCATCCCCTCCTGCCCACGGCTGCTGCTGCTGGATGAACCACCTGGGGAGGCACCAAGGTGCTGCTGCTCGGTGCTGGGCTCTGTGCAGCTCTGAGAGAGCCGTGCCACGCTGTGCCACAAGACCAGAGCATTCAGCACAGCTTCCCACTGGGGAGGGCAGGTCCAGGCCAGGTGGCATTAAGGGGTTGGGGGACCCCAGCACAGGTCTGGTCCTGCCAAGGTGGTGGAGGTGGCTTCCTGGCCGCGCGCTGCGGAGCGGCCCGTGGTGCCCTGGCAGCTCTCCGGGCATTGTTCTGCCTCTGGGAACAATCACTGGCTCCTGAGGGACGTCCTGTGACCAGACACGGTCCACAGCCCCACGCTGCTACCAGCCCCTTGGCCCTGCACCTTCTGGACAGCTGATGCCCACCCTGGCCCATGCCTTGGTGTGGCAACTGGGGGCCAGAACTGGCCAGGGACTGATGGGCCCCAGTGCTGGGTGCAGGGAGGTGGGGGCTGTGCCTGGGCACTGGTGCTGCAGGGCCATAGCACTGGGTCCTGAGTCCTTGCTGGAGCCTGAGTGTGCCCGGAGCTCTGGATGCCAGAGCTGCCTCTTGCTCCCTTCCCTGGGGCTGGCAGGATCGGTGCACCGGCTTCCACCCGGTCCCTGGGCATGGATCTTTGCCAGCACCATCCCTCGCCAGGACACACAGGTCTGGCTGTGCTACCACCCACACTCACTGTGTGCCTGCAGCCCACTGGCAGCCGTGCCAGCCCCTGGAGGTCCCAACGCTGACCCCAAACCCGTGCTGGGGGCACCTGCTGCCTGTGGCACCAGCGGCGGGGACAGTCGCGGGGCCTGCTGCCTGTTCCTGGGGCTGCGCCGTGCCGGTGCCACATGGGGCTGCTGGCGAGTCTGCTGCGGCTTGTGGCAAGGACGGCAGCACCGGCGCTGCCGGGGCTTTCCCTGCCGGCTGCCTTCCGGGAGCAGCCTTCCCTGGTGGCTCTGGCACGTGTGGGCACAGAGCACGCCGTGAGTGCGTGCCTCTGCGAGTGCCCACTCACAGCCCGGGCTGGCCGGGTGGCGCCGCGCACCGCCTGCTGGGGACCCTCTCCCGTCGGTGTGTCCCCGTGTGCGGGATGGAGTGCTCTGGGGTGTCCCTGCTCCCTGCAGGGGTCGGCCCTGTGCCTGGGACAGTGCCCAGCCTGTGTCAGCTCTGGCTGGCGTCAGTGCCAGCGTGCCAGCAGGCTCTCCGCAGGGCCAGCCAGGACGACTCACGACTGGAGAGACTTGCTCTGCCCTCGGCTCCCTCAGTGCCTCACCTCCCATGCACCCTGGTCTGGGCAGCAGCAGCATCCCGGTGGCACAGCTCTGCCTTTGTCACTGTCCCTGCTGGGTGCCTGCCCTGGGAGGTGCCACATTCCTGGGTGCTCGCTGGGCCGGGCTGCCGCGGTCTCTATTTCCGTCAAGGTGGAGAGATCAGGCTGGAGGCTCTGCCTGGGCAGCTGTGCCCACTGCTCAGCTGTGTGTCCCTGGCCACCAAAGCTGGGTGTGGTGGCAGGGGTCACTGACACGGGATTTCTGACACAGTGCTCCCAGCATGGGCTCCTCACGGGCTGTGGTTTTCTGTCGTGTGCAACCCCAACACAGCCCCTCCCTCACTCTCACGGTGCCCTGAACCCCAGCACCCCCAGGATGAGCTCTGCACCTGCTCTGGTGCCTGCCCAGTGTGGCTGCAGCCTCACCACCAGTGCAGGACAGCAGGGGCTGCTCGAGAAGCCCATGGCAGTCGTCCTGGTGATCTCGGGGCGTTGGAGATAGCATGGAGAGATAGCGGGGGAAGAATGCAGCCCCGGTGGATTTTGGAGCTGTGGCCCTGCCCCCCTCTGGGGTGCGGGGCTGGGAGTTTCGGTGCCGCTGGGAATACCCAGGACAGCTCAGGGTTGTGGGAGATGCACCAAGGGCGGCCGCTGAACCACCGAGTGGCCACAGAGGCCACCAGTACAGTCCTGGCACAGGGGTCCCTTTCCCACCACCCATCCTGACCCTCTGTTCCCCACTGTTGTGGCTCCCCCACCAGGGTCGTGGCACCTCCTCTCAAACCCCACCCCGGCTCTGACTTTCCTGGCCTCTCCCCATGGAGATTTCTTCGCCCTCTGCTTCCCCCTTGGGACAGTAATTATGGCAGTAATTAGGAAGACAATTAATCCTGCTGGATGGAAACAGCTTAATCTGTTTCTCCCTCCTTTTGGCAGGTTTCACCCCACGCCCTCCCGTGTGCTGGGGACCTGGCTGCTGCCCAACCCAGCACTGAGAGCCCTGTGCTGCCAGGGGTCCAGACCCCTGCCTGGGGGCTGAGTAGGTTGTGAATGGTGTCCTGTGCCCAGGGGATATTCTTCACACTGGTCTGATGCAGCTGCTGGACCCCCAGCCTGCTGCTGGGGGCAGGGAGCTGTGGGGGCACAGGGCACAGCTCTGTGATGGCAGCACCCGAGGAGGGGAGTGGGTGAGCCCATGCTGCAGAGGGTGGTGAGGTGGGGGGCACAGGGCTGGTGGTGTCTTGTTGGGAAAGGGTGGGAGCATCCTGTCCTGCCAGACCTCCCTTCCAGGGCAGGGGTGGTGGCACCCACAGGTTTAGCCTTGTGTGTGGGACCATCCCGCCTGGGACGCTTGCTGTCAGCCGGGGAGAAGGGCAGAAGGGGCACGACCCCCAAGCAGCTCTTCCCCGAGGATCGGCACTGCAGGGAGAGGCAGGAGGGCAGCGCCGCAGTGTGCAGTGCCCCAGACTCTTCCCTGGGTGATGTCTGTGCCAGAGCCGGCAGCTTTCCATGCCCTGGAATGGGGAGTCTGGAGCCAAGATGCCCTGCCCGTCCCCACTGCGGGCTCGAGGGGCTGCGGGTGCTGGCGGTGCCCCCAGCCCAGCATGGAATACGCTGCTGCTGCCTGGTCAGGCTCGGCGAGAGCCACGCCAGGGCAGCCGTCCCGTCCTACCGGTCCCCCCGGCTCGAGGGCTGCGGCAGGGATGCTGCCAGAGCGGCCTGGCCCTGCCTGGGTGCGGCTCGTTACCCACATGGCAGGAATTATTGGGGCTCAGGCACCAGCCCTGCTCCCTCTGCCCCGCCTGCGTACCTTAAATCCCTGCCCGCCGCGCCCGGACCCAGACCCGGCTGCCCAGGCCATCATGGAGCTGCTGCCCGGCCGCCTCCTCCTCTTCCTCGCAGCCCTGCTGCCCCTCTCGGCACGGCCCGGGCCGGCCTCGCATGTGGCTGGACGAGAGAAGCCAGGGACAGGTGAGTGCCCGGGACACGTCCTGCGATGCTTGGGGTGCGCTGACGCCTGGTGCTGCCCACTACTCTGTGTGGTGCTGGATGTCCGTGGGGGCACAGGACTGGGGGTGATCGGGGTCTGGCCCTGGGGTGCTGGGGAGCTGCTCGGCCCCGGCTCTGCAGCCCGTTCCAGCGTCTCGGTCTCTGTGCCCCGCAGTGAAGCCCGGGTACTGCTACCACATCGCGGAGGTGGAGGACCCGCTGGACAAGGGCTGCGGTGCCTGCCGCGGGGACGTCTCCTGCTCCCGCTGCACCGGTGACAGCAGCTGCCCTGGTGCCACCAAGTGCTGCCCCAGCAAGTGCGGCTACACGTGCCAGGAGCCGGTGCTGGGTGAGGGACTTTTCCTGGCGGCGTGGCGAGCGCAGTGGGGGGTGGCAGGAGGAGGGAGTGAGCTGAGCAAACGGGGAAGGGGGTCCCTAGGTGGCTCCTGAGCTCTTGCCAGGTTCCCTAGATCCTGGGGCCACTGTGCTGTGGGCTGGAGGAGAACCAGGACTGCTGGCACAGGGGGGCATGGGACAAGTGGGTGCAGAGCTGGCTGCTGGCAGGGAGCGTTTGGCGGCGGTGCTGGGAGAGCTGAGTCTGGCGATGTCTCCATCCCATCACCGGTCTCAGGCTGTTCCCCTTGCACCTCTCAGACTTCTGCTACCTGCCCTCGGTCTGCGGGAGCTGCAAGGCTCTGTTCCGCCGTTTCTTCTTCAACGCCTCCAGCCAGCAGTGTGAGGAGTTCATCTACGGCGGCTGCGGCGGCAACCTCAACAACTTCGAGACCAAGGGCGAGTGCTCCCGGGCGTGCTCCCACGTCGGTAACTAGCCCTGTGCCCTATGCCCTGTGCTGCAGCCGGTGGCTGCCCCTGCCCCAGCAGTATCCAGCCTGGCCCTGCTCCTGATGCCCCATCTCTCACTTCCAGGTGCTTGATAGCTCCAGCCTGGGGAGCGCAATGGTCTCTGCCCGGCCCCCGCCCAGGGTAGCTGCTGCCGCTGGTGGCCATGCCCCGGTGCCCACAGGGAGCCGTTTCCCACAGGGCTGGTGGTGATGAGCGCTGCTGCCCGAAGCAGATGTGCCCAGGGCTGTGGCTCACCCGGGGATGCTGGCTGGCCCCAGGACAGGGGCATGTACCTGCCCCTCCTGCGCCGTGGTGCCTGGACGGAGAAGCCAGGCCCTCCCCTGGGCTGTGACACCTCAATACAAGGACAGGTGCTTGGATGAGCACGTCTGGGTCTTGTCCTTCCTGCCTGCATGGGCAGGAGCAGGCAGTGCCCATCCCTTTGGGCCACCCTCCCTGTTGGCACTGGGTGTCTTCGGCAGCACCCCCTGGCAGCCCCAGCCACCACCTGCAGCTCCCACAGCCTCTGGATGGGCTCCCAGCACCGGCTCTGCCCTCAAGCTGCCAATGTGACCTCTCTGGGAGCTGAAGTGATGAAGGAAGAACTGCCCCCACCTCAAAGGATGCCCAGGCTGGTGCCTGTCCTGCAGCCTGCCCCAGACCTGAGTCTGTGCCTGCACCAGTCTGCTGGCCGTGCGGCACCAACCTGAGCCCAGTGTCCCCAGCCCTGGCAGGACCCTTCCATTGCCAGGGCTCCTTCAGGTGCAGAAAGTTCTGTCCCAGGGTCTGGTCGGTACAGGCCAGTGCTGCCAAGACTTGGGGGAGGATGGAGGTGGCTGGGCACAGCCTTTATTGTTGCAGGTGGTGGGGAGGGCACCGGCCAGCTGGGACCCTTCACCACCCCACATCCCCTGGCAAAAGCATCTTCCTGCTCTGGAGGAGCTGCTCTCATGTCACACCACATCTGAAAAGGAGGACACAGACACGCTTTCAGGGACCCCAAGGCTGTGGAGTGAGGGACTGGCAGCCACAGTGGCAGCTGGGCATGGCCAGTGCTGGCAAGAGCTTCAACCTGCCCAGCAGCCCAAAAGCGCATCGCTGCCTGAAGGAGAGTGATGGGGCAGCAGCAGGACTTGGCCCTGTGCTGACACTGAGCTGGCAGCATGCTGAAGGCTGTGCCCTTGACACACATATGCCCTGGTGCCAGCCTTGGTACTAGCTCTGGCTTGGGGGCCCTGGGTCCCCTTACCTCGGGGCACCTGTGTGCAGACGTGGCCGCAGCCGTTGCTGCAGCACTTGTGACCCCAGGGACACTCTGCATCGAGGCTGCACAGGTCCACGCACGCCCCACGGCCCTGGGGGACAGGGCACGCTCCCTCTCTGCCTGTAGGGCACAGCACCCACCATGGGGCATCCAATAAATGCCACTTCATGGCTCCAGGGCAGTGCCAGGGTGCTGCCTGGCCGAGGCACAGCTCACCTCCAGGGCTGTCCATGCAGATGCGGCTGCACCCAGCGTGGCTGCACCTCTGTCCCCGGGGACACTGTGAGTCGGCCTGGCACTCGTCTCTGCACCGCTGGGCACGGGGCCATGGCACGGCCGCAGTGCCAGGTTCTGTGGGCAGGAGAGGACCATTGTGTAGCGGCTCTGAGCTGAGGCCATGCAGGCTCAGCACTGGCATGGGAAGAGGAGAAGGTATGGAAAGAAGAACAGGGGTGTGTCCCTGGCACAGGGAGGGTATGAGACCCCATGGGCACAGCTGCCTTGGCAGCCTTGAGCATGGGGCTCCCGCATGGTGGATGTGTGATGCCCTCAGGGAGGGAGGGTGGGATGCCCTTATGAGGCGAGATGCCCCTGAGGGGACCCTGAGCTCCATCCCCGCTGGGCTCAGCTGGGTAGGGGATCGCAGCCCAGTGCCAGGGCCTGACCTGGCAGAGAGGCTGGCATGCAGACGTGGCCACAGCCGTTGCTGCAGCACTTCTGGCCCCAGGGACACTCCTCGTCAAAGCTGCACAGGTCCACGCACGTCCCTGCCTCCCCAGGGATGGGGCACACTCCCACTCTGCCTGAAAGGGAAGCACCCGGCTGTGGGCAGCCCAGGGTGGCCCTGCATGGTGCCAGGGGTGCCTGGTTGGCTCTCACCTCCAGGGATGTCCATGCAGACGCGGCCACAGCCGGTGCCGGTGCACCTCTGACCGCGGGGGCACTGTGAGTCGTCCTGGCACTCTGCCACGCACTGCGGCCCGCCCGGGCTCTCTGCAGGGGCACAGTGACCTGCTGTCACCTAGCTGCCCTCGGGGAGCCAGCGACAACCTCCCCCCATAGAGGCTGCTCGGGTACCTGTGGGCATGGCCAGGCACTGCCAGGCACAGCCGGTGTGGCAGCACTTCTCCCCTTGCCCGCAGACGCTGTCATCCAGGCACTGGCTCCTGTGCCTGCGCCAGGGGTCCCAGCATGGCTCTGCCCGGGGGCACTGCCCGGGGTGCTCTGCAGGAGGGGGGCATCCAGACCAGGATGTTGCCCACTCTATGTGCCTACTCTGCCGTGCCGGTGGCCAGGCTGCCCACACTCACCTCGGGCAGGGCGGGCACAGTGCAGGGCACAGCCGGAGAAGCAGCACTTCTCCTGCCGGGGACAGTCCCTGTCGTGGGCGCAGGAATCCTGCTCCGCGCACGGCTCCGGCGCCTGCCTCGGCCTCACCCTCGGGCACTCACCAGGTTTGTCTGAGAGGGGCAGGAAGGGGTAGCAGGGGCAGGCACGCCCCTGTGCCACATGCACACACCCTGGCACCTTCCCCCTGAGGGTCTGAGCACCTGCCCTGTGGCATCACCTCCCCACGAGGTTTGCCAGCGTGCCCGGTGGCGTGTGGCACTGCTGTCCCCCCCGACTGTCTCCTCACCTCGCTCAGGGGCCAAGCACACGCGGCCACATCTGCTGCTGCAGCACTTCTCAGCCCCTGGGCACTGCCAGTCCCCAGTGCAGGGGGTACCACACGGTGCCACGGTGGGGAGTGCCTCCTCGGCCAAGGGGCAGATCCCAGGTTTCTCTAGGGACAGGAGGCAGCAGGGCTATGTGTGCCAGGGACAACAGCAGCTCTGCCCCACCCAGACCTGTACCCCTGGAGCTGGGGGGGGCCTGCCCGCAGCTGCCCTGCCTGGTGTGGGCACAAGTGTCTGTCACCTGGGGCCGGGGGCAGGCAGAGGTAGTCGCAGCCGCTCTGGCAGCACTTCTCCTGGCCAGGGCACTCCGTGTCCTGCCAGCACCAGGCTCTGCAGTCGTAACTGGGGAAGAGCCCGGGCCGGGCTGGGCAGAAGCCAGCCTTCCCTGCAGGGCATGACAGGGGGTGGCTGTGGTGCCCCCTGGATGGCTGCACAGACTCACACTGCAGCCCAACCACCCCCGCTGGGCACACAGCCCCCTTGGCACTGTGGCCTCAAGAGCACCTGGGTGCTCCAGGGACCACGGTGTGGCTGTGCCCCGTGGCAATGCTGCAGCACCTCCTCCCATGGGAACCATGGGACTGGCATCAGGCTCCTCTGCCGAGGGGCACAGGGGCTGTGGAGAAGAATCACCCTTGCCTCAGTGGCTTGGAAGGTTTGGCTGTTGCCCATGTCCCACCTTGGTGCCCGGTCCCGCGCAGCCTGGCACACCAGCCGCCATAGCACAGCTCCCCAGCGCCGCAGTCTCTGTCACTCTGGCACCTTGTCTGCTCCTGCCAGGCTGGCACGACTGTAGGGGTCCCTGGGAGGTGAACAGCTCAAGGCTGCAGGCAGGGCCAGGAATGCCAGCAGGGATCGGGACACATCTGTCCCCTCTGCCAATCCCAGCTCTGCTCAGTGCCCTCCATCCTATCCCTCACCAGGACAGCAGCCAAGGAGGCAGCTTGGCACTGCCCAGTTCCTGCCCCAGCTGTACAGGCCACGGGGTCCTGACTATGGCATGACACAGCTTGCCCCTGGGGACTCCCAGGTGGCCAAGGTGCAGGTTCCCAGGGGTCCCAGCTTGGGTGGGTTGCCACAGCCCTTCCCTTCTGCCTCACTGGGGCCCCTATGCCCACAGCTCCCAGCAGCACTCCTGGCACTGCTGTGGGGACCAGGCTGGGCAGAGCTGCCTTCTCCCTCACCTTGGCTTTGTGTGTGGCACTCCTGATGGCACTGCTGGTGACAGCACACCTGGGGTGGGTGACAGTCCTGGTCCTGGTGGCACCTCTGGTGGTGCGGCTGTGAGGTGGCAGGGGCAGGGCTGGGGCTCCCTGTGCCACAGAGCAGGGTGCAGCCGGCAGTGCCAGCAGGGAGGAGGTGAGGGTAGGGTGGTGGCCTGGCTGAAGGGTGGCCTTGCCAGCCCCATCAGAGCCCCCCCCTGGCAAGTATGGGGTGAGGAGGCCCCTGTTGTGCCCGGGCTCTGTGTCCTGGAGTGACTGCGGCCTCATGGCATCACTCCTGGTCCCTGAGCCGCTGCCCTGCCCACGATGCCCATCCCCTCCTGTCTCACCGGCTGGGGCTGGCAGCAGGCTCTGCCTGCCACAGCTGCTGTTGCAGCAGTTCTCTCCATCAGGGCAGTTGCTGTCCCCTTGGCACTTCTCCTGGCATGGCCCTGCTTGCCCTGGCTTCACCGTGGGGGACTCCCTGGGTTTGGGCTGGTCTGGTGGGGCAGAGTGAGTGTGAGGCTGCAGCGTGCCCATCCCACTGCCCTGCCCACCCTGGGGCACATGCCCAGATCCAGCAGCCACATCCCAGCATTGGGTTTCCCTGTCCAGAAGCAGCTGGTGCAGGGCACATGGCATGCAGGCCCCCCATGGTGGTGGCAGCAGGGTGGCAGGGGGGTGGCAGGTGTCCAGAGCGTGGAGGCACTGTACAGCTAGCCAAGGCTGTGCCAGTGCCATGCAGAGGCCTTACCCTGCAGTGGCTCCAGGCAGGCAGAGCCACAGCGCAGCTGGCAGCACTTCTGGGCACCCAGGCAGTCCCTGTCCTCCAGGCAGGGGAAGGAGCAGGGGTTGAAGAGACCCTCGGGGGCTTCTGCTGGGCAAGTGCCAGGTTTCTCTGCAGTGCCAATGGGCAGCAGGGATGAGAGGCGAGGCTGCACCAGCATCACCCCAGGGCAGTGCCAGGAGACCTGACCTTGCCCAGACTCCTCTGCCAGCTCCTGCCAGACCCCAGACCCTCCACATACTCCATGCCCACTCTAGGAGCTGTGGGCAGCACAGAGAGAGCTGCTCCTTGGCAGTGGGCATGGCAGAAGGATGGGGACAGGGATGGGGCAGGAGGTGGTGCCAGTGGATGTGCCACAGTGCTGTACCTTCTGCTGGGGGGGTGCAGCGGAGCTGGCAGTCCTGGAAGCAGCACTTGTGCCAGCCAGGGCAGCTGGAGTCCTTGGCACAGAGTGGGGGCTTCAGGCGTAGGCAGCGCGTGAAGTCCCGTGGGCACCTGCCCGGCTTCTGGGCCTGCCCTACAGTGGGATGGCATCGTCAGGGCAGTGCCAGACAGAGCTCCTCACCCTCAGGGAGCAGTTGAGGAGCCCCTCTGCAAGGCACAGACACCAGAACAGGGGGCACAGCATAGAGGGCAGGGTCCTGGCAGGAGCTCAGCCTCTTGGGGCCTCAGCTGAGGGGCCCAGCTCCCACTAACCCTCCCTCGCTGCCATGGCAGTGCCCAGATGATGGCAACACCAGCACTGCCAGGCAGAGCAGGGCTGAAGACTCCCCTGCAGCACAGCCCCAGGGCTGCTGTACCCCCACACCGAGACCTACATGGCACAGGGTGGCATGGCACGGGGCTGTGCGTGCCCTTGCAAGGCAGTAAGTGTCACTGCCACTGCCAGGGAGAAGCCAGCACCGAGCCAGCACCGACTGGAGGTCAGGATCCATCCCTGGGCATCTTTCTGCCCTGTGCATCCTCTGTGCCAGCAGCACACCCCTCGCTGCCTCCTCATCATCCTCTTCCTCCTCCTCCTCCTGGCACCCTGTGCTCATCTTCTTGACCGTGCTGGGAAGATCGTGGCAGCCCTGTCTTTGCCGCAGGCGTGGGCACACTCCAGCTGGCACTGTGCCCAGCTCTGCCTGCCGGCCGGGGGCTGTGGGAGCAGCAGTTTCTGCAAACAAGCCCCGGGCGGCCCCTGGCAGCGCTGCGCTGTTTGGGCTGCAAACAGAGGAGCCGCTGGGAGCTTTCCCTGCAAACAGCAGCTGCCGGCTCACGACAAAGGAGGAGCTCGGCCGCTGTGCCAGGCCGGGCAGAGCATCGCCCCAGCTGGGCACCGCTGCCCCTGCCATGGCGCCCACGGCAGGGGGGACCTGGCACCGGGGTCTGTGCCCAGGAAGCAACACCTGCAGCCTGGGCCCCTTCCCTGGGGTTTGTGCTGTCCTCATGGTCGGGGCCGCACGCAGCGGTGGGGGCTGCGAGGAGCAGAGCCCGACGCTGCCAGGCCACAGGGGTGAGGGTTCGGGCAGCCCTGGCCCCCCTCCAGCACCCTCCTTGCTTCTGCCTTCTCCACACAGCCTTGGGGGACAAGGAGTGCAGGTGGGGGTGCAGGGGGTGGAAACGGGCTCCTGACTGCAGCATGTCTGAGGGGCAGCCGGCTGGGACGTGGTCCCCACCGGTGTGTGCTGGGCAGGGACAAAGGGGACATGGCAGGGGCATAGGGGGGCCCGGATGCAAGGAGCTGGCCCCAGGGTGCCTGCACCTGGCATCTGCTGGGTTTGCCCACCTGTACTCACCGCCTTTCTCCTCTGGTGCGGTGCCTGGCTCTGCCCTGAGGATGAGGAGCCCCAGGAAGAGGAGAACCCCCAGCCTCATGGTGCAGCCAGGGCAGTCCTGCGTGTGTGGAGCTGAGCTGGGGCCGGGTTTGAGGTCTCTGGCAAGGGTACCCGGCGTGGCAGGGCAGCTCAAGCTGGGCTGGCAGTGGTGGCAGGCTGGCTGTGCCTGGGCAGGAGGGGCAGGAGGAGGGGCGGTTCCCAGAATCCGCCTATGCCCCGACCGCCACCCTGCTTATCTGCGGCTGAGCCGCGTCATCGGGTCAGGGTGACCCGCAGGGCAGGGAGGACAACCGGGGCTGGTGGCTCCCGCCCCCTGTGGCAGACAGCCCTGTCCCTGCCATTGGCCACTGCGGTCCCTTCCTGGGGTCTGCTCGCCCCTCATCTCGCTAGGTTGGGGGCCACAGAGACACCCCACGGCCTGGCCCCAGCATGGCACAGGGAGCAGGCAGGGGGGCACTGCCACCACAGTGCCAGCTGGGACCTGTGGCTCGGCTCAGCCGCTGCACGCAGGAGCGCTCCGAATCCGGCACCGGGGGAAGAGTCTTGGGCCAGCTGGGTGTCCCAGCATGGTGATGGGACTGGGGAGTGAAACTGTCCTGCCACAGCCCCTGGCACATGGCTGCTGCTCCCTGCCCCTTCCCTGGCCCGGGGCTTCACTGCCCCCGGCCCGTGACTGCTCTTCCAGCCAGGTGTTCACACCTCAGGGTGCAAATGAGCCCTGCCGTGGTGCAAGGAATCCGAGGGAACTGGCTCCTGCACTCTGTGACTGCCGAGGGGACATCACGGCAGCACTGCCCCCCGCGGTGGGATGGTCACCACCAGGCAATGGTCACTACCAGGTGATGGTGGCTGGAGGCATGGATCAGAGAACCACTCCCTGCCCCAGGACGGCGCTGCCTGCAGGGACGGCTGCCAGGCTCCTGCCTACACACACTCCGGGGCCACTGGCACCTGCTGTGAAGGCACCGCGGAGCACAGGGACAGTGACCCAGAGCAGGAGGCGACCGTGGGCTGGTTTATTCTGTTCCAGAGCCGAGGAGCAGCCGGGGCTTGGGAGGTACTGCAGGGACCTGTCAGAACGATGCTGGTGGCACCTTGCTGGCGGTGCAGAGGGCCCGGTGCAGGGATGGGCACAAGATGGTCCTCACTCAAGGGGTGTGATGGCAGCAGGGTGGGGAGTGCCCCGAAGTGGCAGCTGCTGGTGCAGCCCCTCCTGGCCAGGGCTAGGCTGTGCCTGCAGGGGATGGATGAGGGTCAGCCCGCAGGGAGGGGATGCTCCTGCCCTGAGGGATGTTGATCCTGGCGTCAACCACTCCGGAGCCCCTCAGTCTCATCCAGGCTGGATGAGACCTGCAACAGTACCCGGGGCTGCTGGAGCCAGGAGGTGGCTGGGTTGGGGGGGCTCTTACCCTGCAGTGAGGGGACGCACGCCCGGCCACAGCCCTGCAAGCAGCACCTCTGGCCGCGGGGACAGTCCCTGTCCTGCAGGCACAGGAAGAGGCACGCAGCCGCCTGGCCACCGTCAGCCGTGGGGGGACAGAGCCCAGGCCGCACTGGCACATGTGGAGAGAGGGAAGGGTGAGGGGCTTCCTGCTGTGAGCAGTGCACCCCCCTGGGCTGGAGGAGCCCGCAGCAAGCCAGCCCCTCAGTGCCCCATGGGGACAGCAGCTGAGTCCCCACGCTGCCATCACCTCTTGGGGTGGGGGCGGGCATCCAAGAGGAAAGTGGGTGCAGCCAAGGGGGGTGCCCGCCCTGGCCTGGGGGGGTGTGGGGGGCTTTACCCTCAGCGGGTGGTTTGCAGATGTGGCCGCAGCCGGTGGAGCAGCACTTGGCGTTCCCGGGGCAGTCACCATCGGTGTCACAGAGCTCCCGGCAGGGTCCCAGGGAGCCGCGCAGCACCGCGGGGCACACTCCGCGCTTCGCCGTGGCACGGCGGCTGCCTGGTGACGACAGGGACTGCGCTGTGCCAGGGTCCTGCTGTCCGCAGCCCTGCTCCTGGCACGGCCTCGGTCTGCCCCTGTGCTGCTCCAATCCAGCCCTCTGACTGCCCCCTGCCCTCCCTCCCAAAGCCCCATGCTGTCCTCAGCCGCTAGCCTTACACCCGCGCCGGTTTGACCCAGTCAGACCCATCAGAGGTCATTATGGGATGCCAGCCGTCAGCTGGACTGACGAGAGACAACCCTGGCAGCAGTCCCTGCCAGCACCCAGCCTGAGTGGGGCATAGATGGGGTGCAGGATGAGCTGCAGCCCCGTGCCCTCTCGGGGCTGCCACCCACCTGTCTCAGAGGAGCTGGGCACAAGGTTCCCTTCTCAGGGGCTTGTGAGTGCCGGGGCTGTGCCCGTGGTGGGTGTGTGGCACTGGGAAGCACAGCTGGCGGCTCATACTCCCTGGGGCCTGGATGGCTGCCACCGGCTGCACACCTGGCCGGGCACGGCTGCTGGGGCTCGTCGGGCAGCACGGCTGAGCACACGCCGGCCGTCGTGGGGGGCCTGAGCCTTCACTGGCAAGGCTGCGGGGTGGATGTGGGGCAGCCGTGGGCAGTGCTGGGGGTGCACAAGCTTGGGTGGGGAGGATGTGGGTCTGGCCCGTGGGTGCTCAGCCCCGGGAGGAGGGGTGGCGGGGCCGTACCTGTGCCCGGCGGGACGCAGGCCAGCCCGCAGCCGGAGAAGCAGCACTTGTGGTCCCCGTGGCAGTCGCGGTCGTCGGCACAGCGGTTGGGGCAGGAGGCAGCGCGGCGCTGGGCACGCTTCCGTGGGCACAACCCGGGTTTGGCTGGAGGGGAGGACAGGCTCAGGGCTGGCCCCGCAGCACCCACAGCTGCCCCACGGAGAGACAGGGGCTGCGGGCCCCATGGGGGTGCCCCATGGCACTGCCAGCCCGGCTTGGGGGATGGCCAGGCTGCCTTACCTGGCTCGGCAGGCATGCAGCGGGCACAGCAGCCGCGGGTGCAGCACTTCTCCCCGGTGTGGCACTCAGAGTCGTTGCGGCAGCTCGTCCCACAGCCGGCTCCAACGGCGCTGCTGGCGCGGGGGCAGTACCCTGGGCTGTCTGCGGAGGGAGATGCTCCATGTGGCTGTGTGCCCAGGGAGTGGGGCTCTCACCAGGGGCACCGACATGGGCACAGATCCCCAGTCACATCCCACCCATTCCCCAGTCCCTGCGTTGGCAGTACCTGTGGTGGGGAGGAGGCAGGTCCTGGCCTGGCCGCTCGGGCAACACTTCTCGGTGCCAGGGCAACTGTGGTCGGAGAGACAGAAGAGCCTGGGGGCACGCCGGGCACCACTCCCTGCTGCCGGGCACTCCCCTGCTTTGCCTGGGGCAGGCAGGGCAGTGCGGGGCCAGCGTTCCCGCAGGCCCCGAAGCGGTGCAACAGCCTGGTTCCTGGCATGGTGTTTCTGGGCCAGGGTGGGCAACAGCTGCCCCAGCAGCACCAGGAGTGCCAGGAGGAGGGTGTGCTTCCCTGGCATCGTGCAGCTGTCTGGGCGCTGTGCTGCTGGGCACACTGGCTGGGATTTAAACCCTCCTGGGATGGGGAGTGGCTGAGGCAAGCTGCTTGTGACCATTCGAGGCTGTGCCTCTGAGGAAGGGGCACACTGGCTAAATGTTTGTGAAATATGTTCATATTCTAAACGAATTTCTTTGGCTAATTAAGGGGGGAGGTGATGTTCTTGGACCCAGGGGAGCTGAGACCTTCTCTGTTTTTCCTTTCCTTCGCTCTTCCTTTTGGCTGGACTGCTTCTGGGCTTCTGGCCAACTAACAGATAAGAACTAACTTCTGTACCAAGCCTCTCTTTCCTTGCCTGCCCTGCTAACCATCCTTGTCTCCTTTTTCTACCTCTTTGGGGGGAGAAGGGAGGTAGGGGGGTGAAGGGGGCCCAGGGGGAAGCCCCCTCTGTTGGGGGTCTGGTTTCTGGTTGAGTTCATTTGCTGTATATTCCTGTATATATTGTAAAATACCTGCATTTGTGGTGTTACATAAAACCTGCTTCCTATATATGCTTGTAAATATATGTGTCTGCTTTCCTAGTTACCGAGTTAGCCGTGGTTTTCTTTCTCAGTGGGGGAGGGAACGCGGAGCCTTTCCTTTCAACCCACCACACTGCTCCTTCCCATGGCAGCTCTGTGCTAGGACCGTGGGAGCACTGGGCATGAACAATCCAGCTTAGAGGAGACTCCTGGGCACTGCTGGGCTCGGGGCCCACGGCTGCCACATCCTCCACACTGTGCTCTTTCCAGGTCACCAGTGACCTGTGGGCGCTCTGGAGCCTGGTGCCTGTACTCCCCCATGGCACGCAAGGCTGGCACATGAGGAAGTCACATCCTGTGCCTGGTCCTCAGGGCCCACCCAGTCCTGCCTGGGGACCATCAGCAGTTGCCATGGTACTGAGACAGGGTGCACCAGCCTGCACCTGCATTGCAGGGAGAAGGGGAAGCAACACCAGGCACTGGGCACCAGGCTGTGCCAGGAACGGTTCAGGGCTCACTGTGCACTGGGCGACAGCTCTGCTCTGTCCCCTGCCAGTGACAAAGGCTCTGGGGATGCTGGCCCCTCACAGGCAGAAGGGACTGGTTTCTCTGGTTCCAGGGACTTGGAGCAGGACTGGGGTGGGAGCAGGAGGGTCCCCAGTAGCCCTGTGGGGAGCAGGAGGTGCCAGCAGAGCAGAGCAGGAGTGGGAGTGGAGCCCAGCTCTGCAGAGGCAGGCATGGAGCAGGGGCATGGGGACTACAGATGCCTGTGGCTCCTCCAGGGTTCTGCCATAGGCAGTGTGCTGCTGCAGGGATGGGAGCATGGGGGGCAGGAGGGATCTGGGTGGCACTCATGTGACAGCAGTTGCTGGCAGCCTCCCTGTGCCTGGCCACTGCAGAACAGGGAGCAGCTCTGCTCTCACGGGACCCCAGCACCAGCAGCAGCTCTGGTGAGCAGGGTGCAGGCAGGAGTGGGCAAGGTGACTGCCTGGCTGGCAGCATGGCAGGACAGAGAGACAGACACGGGCACAGAGGGCACAGAGACAGGCACAAGCACGGCAGGGAGATGCTGCTTTATTGGTGGGCACGCAGGGTGCTGCGGCGTGCCCCAAGCAGGGCACCTCAGCAGGAAGGCTGAGGCTGAAGGCTCCGGAAGAAGGGGGACTGTGTGGGGCCGGGGCCTGGGTGTGTGGGACTGGCATCAGGCAGCAGCTTCCCTGTGACCTGGCTGGAAGGAGGTGGCTGTGCCTGCAAAGGGAGCAGAGGGAAGTGAGCAGGATGGGCGTGTGGGCGCTGTGCCACGGGTGCCGTGCCGTGGGACCCCCGGGGTCGGTGGTCACCCAGCTGACCTCAGTGGATGGGTGTCACGCAGGAGACCTTGCCACAGCCATTCCTGCAGCACTTCTGGTTCCCGGAGCAGTTGGAGTCAGACTTGCACTGGTTGGCACAGACGCCCAGCATGGGGATCCCTGGGCTGACGGGCGGGCAGGTGCCAGGCTTCTCTGCAAAGGTGAAGGGACACAGCTTGAGACCCACGGTCCTGGCACAAGGGGCAGAGCTGACCCAGCAGAGGGCATGGCTCTAGGCCCTGGCTGCCATACAGAAAGGGCCTTTGTGCCAGCTGGTGGTTCCTCCACCCCGTTGGCAGTCCCACCAGCCTGATCTGATGGGGATGGATTGGGCAGGCATGGTGGTTCCCCTCGCTGGCTGGCACAGGATGAGTAACCACAGCACACAGCCCCGATGGCAGCCGTGGCCCCTTTCCCCCACGGCCACCATGGACAGCCCTGGTTAGGCATTTGTGGCAGGTGGGCTTGGCATGTGGGCTCAGCCCAGGTCCCGGGGGGGGGGGGGCGTGTGCCCCCAGGCAGCCCGTGCCCCGGCTGTGCCCCTGCCATCCTGCTGCCTCCTGCTGCCTGCCCCCAGCACTGGGCTCCCGGCTCTGCGCTGCGCCGTCCTCCGCTGCAGCACAGCCAGGCCAGCTTCGTCCTTGCGGGCGGCCATGGAGGCACTGGAGCCCCCAGTCCACATCCAGGTGTTTGCAGCTGGAGATCCCAACTCCGGCGCTCATCTGCCGGGGCTGCTCTGCGGCAGGAGCGGGGCGGTGACCGTGCCCAGCCGCGGGGCTGCGGGGCCGCGTTCAGCGCAGGGCTGGGGATGACGCCCTTGGGAGACACTTCCTGGACATGATGTCAGGAGGGACAGCAGTGCCTAGGGGGCTGAGCAGGCAGCGAGGGGAGCGGCGCAGGCCCCTGCCCTCTGCCCTGGCCCCTGGGCCGTTCCGAGGCGTCTGCTCAACCCCCGCGTCACCGGGAGAAGGAAGGGGCAGCGTGGCCCCGCGGGAGCGCACCCCAGCCACGTTGGGCTCCACGCAAAACCCTCGACACCACGCTGCAGCCGGGTGGGCGCTGGGCGCCCGGGCTCACGGCCGGTCCCACGCTCTGGAGCACCGGTGCTCCCGCTGGGACGGGCTGTTGGCTCTCAGCAGCGGGACCGGCTGCGGGCAGCGCAGCCGGGAGCAGGAGGGAGCGTTACCGTCGGGCTTCTGGCAGGCCTTGCCGCAGGCCGCCGGGCAGCACTTGAGGGTGCTCTCGCAGTCGCCATCGGACTGGCACCCCACCGTGCAGTTCACCGCCTCCGTCGCCGGGTCCGGGCACACGCCGGCTTTTGCTGCAAGGCAAAGGGTGGGCGCATAGGTGGGAGCCAGGGCTGCCGGCCCCGCAGCGGGGCGAGGGCTGTGGCCTGAAGCAGAAGATGCTGCTGCCAGCCCCAGGGCTGGCTCCAGGGATGCTGCCGAACCCAACCGCGCCGGGCACCGGCCGGCTCCCAGCTATGACCCCAGAAGGCCCCACAGCTGGGAGCAATGCTGGCTGCTCGCCCGGGGCGTGCCGAGCCATGTCAGGCTGCACCGAGCCGCGCCGAGCCGTGCCGCGCTCTGCCGTGCGCTCATACTCACTGGTGACATTCTGGGCGGATGCTGGAGGCAGCTCTGCCCAGAGAGCCAGGAGTCCTGCCAGGACGAGCACGCTGCGGGCCATGGGCATGGTGCGGGAGCCGGCGCTGCGCCTGCGGGGCTGCCCGGACGCCCTTTAAGCTCCTTTCCAGGTGGGGCCGCGGGCTCGGCCTTCCGGGTGGTTCCCAAGGGCCGGGCAGGGCCAGGCTCCCCCTTCGCTTGCACAACGCAGGATCAGGTATCTGCTGCCGCTGGCTGCCGACCAGGGAGGGGGAGCCTGGAGGAGCCCGGCCGCCACGCCAAAAACTCGCCCGGCAGGAACAGCCGCCAGCCGCCACCGGCCATGGCCCCCGTGTGCCGCACACCCGGCCCCCACCGGCTGTGGACCCCGTGTGCCGCACGCCAGGCCCCCTCTGCCCTCAGCTGCTGAGGCAGCCAGGCTGCCGTGGCCCCACATGGGGCTCGGCCAGCACAGGTCATGGGGATGCAGCTGGCACTGGCAGCACGGGTGGCCCAGGAATAAGGCATGGTCCCTCTCTCCCACCACTCCAGCCACGAGCACGAGTGGAGCTCCCGACCGGGGCCGCTGATGCCCAAAGGCCAGGACAAGCTGGTGGCACGGCTGGGAGCTGCGGCTCAGCTGCAGCCGCTGCTCACTCAGCTCCTGCTCCAGCTCCAGCCACAGCCACTTGTCCTCCTCCAGCTCTCGCTCTCGGCTGGAGAGCTCTTCAGGCTGCTTGCTCTCCAGCCTCCCCCACACCACCGCGGCAGCTCTTTCTGCCCGGGCCCAGTCTCGTCCCGTGGCATCCGCCATCCTCGCAGCCTCCCGCAGCCGCGGGGATGCGGCCCAGATCATCTGGCAGCACCGGTTGGGCGAGTGGCTGGCGGGGAGCGAGCTGCCGGCGTGCTCTGGCTGTGCGCCCGGCGCTGCGGGGCACGGCAGTGCCGGGAGCCGTGCGACCCTGGAGGCCTCCGGCGCGGCAGCTGTGCCGGCACCCCTCTGGCGGCACTCACGGCGACACACCGGGACGCTCGGCGGTGCCAGGCAGCGTTGAGCTGGCCTGTGCTTGGGCAGGCCCAGCCAGCCAAGCAGCCCAGATCACCCGGCATGGCTGCCCTGCTCCCATTGGCGTTCGCCGCCCTGCCAGCTCCTGGCTCTGCCGCAGGCGCGGCTGGGCACCGCTGCAATTCCTCCAGGGCTGCCGGTGGAAGCGGAGCAGCCCAGCACTGCACTGGGAGAGTCTGAGGACCCCATCCCCTTTGCTCACAGCCCGTGGTTTCAGCTCGATAGCTCGGGTGGTTTGGCAGCTGCCACAGCACAGGTCCTGCTAAAAGGTGCTGGTCTGCCTGGGGGGCACGGGCTGGCCCCCTCTGCCCGGAGGCAATCCCAGGGCATCCTGGCTCCCTGGGCCCCATCCAGGGAGAGGTCACAGGCTGCGCCTCTCCTGTGTGGGGAGAAGGATGAGACCTGCTCTGGTGCTGATGATGTGTGCTCATCACTGGCAGAGGCTCTGGGGCAGCCTCCAGCTCTGGGCTGGAGCATCCTGCAGCCCTACATGAGCCAGAGGACAAGGACACAGTCCCTGCCCTGAGTCATGAGCGGTGTCTGCGCTGCCAGGGTCCATGCCAGGTAATTGAACCCCATGGCCAGCAGCACAGCACGGGGCAGTGGCAGTGAATCAGGAACTGTTTGCCCTTGCAGTCCCCTCCCTGCCATGGGTGTTTGTGCAGGAACAGGAGCTGGTGTGCATGGCAGAGCTGCCTGCCCGCTGCTGTGCCGTGCTCACCACCACTGGCAGCAGGGTCTGACACATGGGAATGTTGGACAGGCCAGGGGTGGTGGGGAGAGTGGCAGGGCATGTCAGGGAAACTGGAAGAACTGTCCTTGTCCCTGTGCCATGCTCGGGGGCTGGCTGCTCCCACTCTGCCCATGCAGCTGGTTCCCACTGGTGACAGCTCTTTGGGGGACTGGGCTGGATTGGTGTTTCTAGCCCAGGACTCCCTGATGCTGCCCACACAGCGTTGCCATCCCCACCACCAGGGCAGGGGCCGCCCCAGTGTCCCACCGTGGCTGAGCTGCTGCTCCTGTGCCAGCACTTGCCTTTGAGGGTCATTGCTCTGCCCCAGCGTGCGGGGTGCCCTTGGTGCCAGCAGCGAGCAGCCGGAGCCGGGAGGATGCGAGTGGGGATGCCAACAGCTGAGCTGCACCAGGGCAGCCGGGTGGGAGCAGCTGGGAGCTCAGCACCGGTGGCAGGAGGCAAGGGGGAAACCACAGAGGAAGGCGAGAGCTGCGGTGTGGGTGTCGGCAGGTTTGCCCAAGGTTGTGCCGTGCCCCCGGCGTGCCCAGCTGGCTGCCACGCGGCCGATCCAGCCGGAGCTGCTCTCAGCCAGCCGGAGCTGGAGAGGGACATGCTGGCAGCAGGGGCAGCAGCTCCAGCCCGGGCAGTTGGCATTGCTTTCTGGGAGACAGAAGCGCTTTGGCTCCTGTCCCCAGCACGTGGCATCAGGAATGCTGCTGTCCCCGGCCCGGCTCTGCCAGGCACTTCCTGGACAGAGGCTGTGGAGAGCACGGGGGGCTGCCAACAGGGCTGTGGGCAGTCATGCCCACGCCATGGCACATCCCAGAGGAGGATCCTGGCTGAGGCTGTGGGATCAGCAGCCCTGAGCTCCAAAGCTGCTGCAGCATCCCCAGGTGGCAGCGCCTGCTGCTGCTCAGCCTGGTCATGCTGGCTGTGCCCAGGCTCTGTGGGCCCCTTCATGGCAGGAGGGGAGGTGCTCAAATCACGCCTCACTCCAAGAGAGGGTGGTCAATGATTAAAAGGGGGCCAGACAAGGTGCCCCAGAGAGCTACTTGGCCTCTCACTGCTGGCATGGAGCAGTGAAAGCAAGGCACAGCGATAGGGACACTCCATCCTTGGGGAGATGTGAAGCCACCTCAGGGTCCTCACACTGTGACACACAGGGAATTACCTGATCCCTTGGGGGCCCAGCTGTGCCCCGACTGGCAGCCAATGGCACACCGTGGGCAAAGGGGCTCCAACTGCACTGATGTGTTCTGCCACCAAACTCCTCCATGCCTGCGTGGCACAGACCTTGTGGCTTGGTGGTGGTGCCTGTGGGGTGCCCCAGAGCCGGGGAAGTCCCTGTCTCTGCTGCTGCCATTGGTCTTACCTGCTCATCCCTTACGGGGACCCCGGCCCAAGGCAGCCACGCAGCACCCTGGGAGCTGCCACCCCATGCCCCCCAACACTCACCCTTTGCTCCAGGAGCCGCAGTGCCCGGCTGCAGCTGGGCACACAGAGCCAGGATGACCATCAGCAAGATGCCAGTGGTGGTCTTCATGGTGCTGGCTGCAGGTGGCAGGTGGCGGGCGCGGGCGGCAGGGGTTTATATCAGCATGGGGCCGGGGAGGGGCTGCCGAAACATAACCGAAACTCGGCTGCTTCAGAGCCGTGCCCGAGGCAGCAGCAGCCCCGCGACGAGTCTCTGCCTGAGAAATCATTTACCACGGCCCCGGCCCAGCCCCAACAGCCAGGCTGAGGACGTCAGCACCCAACAGCACCCACCCCTGGGTCGGAGAGAGATGAGGCCGTGGGCCAGGGTCACCCCCACGGCCATGGCGAGCCCGGAGGAAGGGGCTGGAGCTCCCCGACTTGGGAAGGAGGGGGCAGGGGGAAGGCTGGGACACCCAGAGCGGCCCAGAGGGCGCAGATACGACTTTCACGCTGCTGCGGCTGCAGGAGATGGCGGTGCTGGGCAGACCCACAATGAGGGGCAGAGGAGGGGTGGCCACCTGGCCAGGCTGTGGGGCTCAGCGCGGCAGATGCCAAGCCACAGGCAGACGCAGCAGAGGGTGCGGCCAGACAGGTGCCCGGGGGTTGAGCGTGGCCTCAGGGGGAGCGGAGCGTGGGAAGGTGCGTGACGTGCCAGGCTGGGCGCACCCGCTGCCCCCACCGTGCACCCTGCAGCGTTCCTGCGTGGGGACAAGCAGGTGGCTGGGTGCCATCATGCCAGCTGCTCCAGACGTGCCCCAGCAGATGGGTGCTGCGGTGGGGTCGGCAGCGGGCCTGCCCCTCACCTCACCGAGCAGCAGCACCAGCGGGACACAGCCCTGCCTGGGGTGGGGAATGCCAAGGTGAAGGGGCTGTGGGGGTCACAACCAAAAGTGACTGTGCTGGGTGTGAGGGGTGCTCTGTGCCACAGGGACCCCACAGTGCTGCCACTGCTGCACCCCAAGACTCTGCCAAGGAAGGCTTTGCTCCTTGCCCCCCATTCCATGCAGTGGGGGGGGCATGGCAGGAGGTCTGCACCAGGACAGCTCTCACTGCTCACCTGTGGCCGTGCCAGCACAGCTCACCACACTCTGCCAAATGGCAAAGGGCTGCCAGAGATGCAGCAAGGCAGGAGGGGCAGCCTGTGGCGACAGTGGGCAGAGAGGGGCAGGAGCCTGGGTTTTGGAGGGGCTGGTGCAAGGGGCTCATGATCTGCTGGAGCTGGAGCCGAGGGCAATGTCCTCGGGCTGAGGTCCTGGTGTGCCGGTGTCGGGGGACGCTGGGGACACTCCCTGCCTGGGGGTTTGTACCTGGTGTCTTTGTGCTGAGGGAGGTGACCTCTGCGGTCCCATGCGGGGTTTTACAGCTCAGCGATCGCGTTTCCTCGCTTGGAAATTCCTGTTTGCGTCACCCCTGCTCCTGCTGCCAGCTGCCCTTGTTGCTACAGAAACTCCGGGGCTGGCACAAAGGGACCAGCAGCAGAGAACCGGGGGGCTGGGAGAACGGCCCCGGTGCCGCGTCACGCCTGCGGGGTCCCCCCGAGTGACAGCTTTGCCCCAGCACGGAACGTGCCATGGTGCCACGGTGGTGCCACAGGGTCACCAGGCTCTCCCCAGCAGTGCCAGGTCCTTTGGCCTCCTACCCTTCTCCCCTTGGTCACCGTGTGGCCGTGTGCCGGTAACGGCGGCATGGAGGCCAGTGCGTCCCCTTGCCACCATATCCTGCGGCAGGCTCACCCTGGCCCGGGCACTCCTTTCCCTGCCCACAGCCCCCTCCTGCGATGCCCTGCAGCTCCGTGAGCCCCAGGGGCTGCGGTCCCGGTTCTCTCAACGCGGGCAGCGCAGTCCCGTTGGCCTCGGCCCCGGCGCAGCTCCCCAGGCGACGGCCGGCAGAGGAGGCTGTTGCTCCGCAGCAGCGGGGCCGGGCTCCGGGAGCCCCACGGCGCCTGCCCGGGCCGGTCCCGGTGCTCCCGGCGGTATTTAAGGGGGTGCGGGCGGCAGCAGCGCCGTGAGCTGTTGTCGCTGCCTCTCCTGCCGTCCCCGGGACCCTTCGCCTTGGGGAGCTGCCTACACCCCTGCCACGGGCACCTGCCAGACCTTCATCCACAGCGGCTGTGGCGAGCCAAACAACCTCAGGACGGTGAAGGAGTGCCATCAGGTCTGCCAGGGTGAGAGCAAGGACTGCACTGGGCCAGGCTGGGCCGGACTGGGCTCCCCCTGCTGCCAGGCAGCCAGAACCAGAGGGTCTACTCTGTACCTCCCCATAGCAGGGGTGGTACAGCTGTGCCAATCATGCGGGCACCAGCGTCCCTGCGCCCTGACACACGGCACAGGGGCTCTGGGTGTTGATGGTTGGGCAATCTCAGCCGGCTCACAGCCCCGTCCTGGGCACTGGCACCAGCCCTGGTCAGAATCAGAACACAGCGGTCCCAGCTTTGCCACTGATGATCAAAGCAGGTGTGACCACCCCGGCACTCAGCCTGCGGGGGCAGGGAAAGAGCCTGCTCTTGCCGTTTGCCTTCCCGCATCTCTGCTAAACACGCTGGGCACGGGGCGTGCACCTGGGGGAGGAGGTGGCTGGCAGAGCTGCAGTGGCACCCGCAGGGGGAGCCTGGCACTGTGTGGACACCTGCCCAGGTGTGATCCTCCTTTCCAGGCGGAGCCGCGGGCGGCTGGGGCTGTTGGTGGTTGAGCAGCCCCCTCGGTGCTTAGTGTCCCTGGCACAGTGGTGGTCTCCATGGAACACCAGAACCACGAGAGGTGCTCCTGGCTGTGCCACTTCCCAGGGGGTGAAGGGGTGTGTGTGTGTGAGTGCAGTAGCCAGTGTGGGGCCAGCTCTGCTTACTGACACCAGCACCCCACTGCCTCCCCTTGCCCTGCACCACTCTTCTCTCTGTCCCCTTTTGTCCCCCAGGGAGTGCCAAGGACTGACCCTGAGGGAGAGGTGGGGCAGCAGAACCAGAAGCCCCAGAGCCAGGAAGGGGCTGGCAGCCAGGGAGGACTAAGGTCTGCCGTGCCCCGCACAACAAAGCCACCAGCCGGCAGCACCTCAGCCTCCTCTCCCTGCCTGGCCCCATGTGCTCCCCAGCTTCTTCCTGCTTCCCCCCCCTTGGTGGGGGGTGTATGTGTGGGGTGCCACCAACAGCCGCACAGAGGTTGATGCTCCACGATTGCTCTTGGCTGCGGGGCCAGGCCGAGGTGGAAGCGCTGGTGGCAGCGCTGGGCTGGCGGCGCCTGCCCCATCCTGGCGCCAGCCGGCACGGCCCGGCTGGTGGCACGGGCGCTGCTGGCGAGCCGGCTGGCGGCCCCGGGAAGGCGGCCTCCCAAAATGGGGTTTTTATTACAGCCATAGATCACCGTGGCGGGCTGATGCGGGCGGACGGCGGTGATTTTTCTTCATGGTTTACAGACAAATGAGGGGAAGGAAAATTGATGTGAACTTTGCTGCAGCGAGAGGTCGGGCAGGGGAGCTTGGTTATGGATGAGCTGGGGGCTGCTGGAGGGAGCTCCCTGCCCCTGGGCCCCTCTGCGTGGGATGGATGGGGAGCAGCAGCAGCAGGACCGGAGGCACGTCTGGCTCGGGGTGCCAAGCTGCTGCCGCTCTGGGAGCTGAAGGGGGAGTGCGGGGTGTGTGTCTAGCTCCCCTGGTCCCCCCATCACCCACAGCACAGCCTGAGCAGCTGGCTGTGCCTGTCCCTCCTCAGAGGGATGCTGGGAGGGGAGCACCACGTGGGCAGGGTTATTAATTCTGCAGATGCTCATTAGTGCTTCAAACAGCCTCGGGTGAGCTGCTGCCACCAGCCTCCGGGCGAGGTCTTGGCTGCTTTCATTGCAATTAAAGTTGCCTCCAAACACCCCGGTCCTGCCGGGTAAGAGATAAGGGCAAATGCCCTCAAACGGTGGCTATCAGCTCCTGCACAGGGCCCATGAATATTAATGCAACTCTAATTAGTGCCTTTAAATACACGGCCTAAATCAGGCGTTTCCTGGGTAATAAATCAGCAGAGCTTGGCACCCTGCTCATGCCTGCTGGGCAGATCACGAGCTCTCCCTGCCTGCCCCATGCCCAGGCCTTGCATGCCAGGGCTGTGTGCCATGCTGAGGTGAGGACTGCTGGTGCTCTTGTTCTGGGAGTTTCAAGCTTTGGGCTGGGGAAGGGCAGGTAAGTTTTGGGGCTGGAGGCACCATGAACCTTTACCTTGGTGGTAAATCCTGGTGAACAATAACACCCCCTGACCCAGCACCCCGAGGTGGGCAGTCAGTGCTGTTGGTGGAGCCTTCTGGAGACTTCAGGAGCATGGTTTGATGTGCTTGGTAAAACCCCACAGTCCCAGATACCCAAACAAGCCACGTGCTGGGTGCAGCAGAGGAAGGGGAGCCTGGCCATCACCCAACGTGCAGAAGGTGCCCCAGGACCTGGCCCAGCAGGGACACTGTTCAGTTCTTTCCTAGGTGCACCCAGATTTACATCCCAGCTGTTTGCACAATGATGAGGTGAGTGACCCCAGTAGCAATCACCTCCTAACCAGTGGCCCTGTGCTGAGCTGAGAGCTCAGCTGCTCTGGCTGCAGCAGTGCCACATGCCACCAACCCCAGCCTCGCTGGCACTCCTGCGGCGAGACAGGCATCTTGTGGGGTTCTGCTGAGGTATGCTGTGCATGGTCAGGCCGGGTGAGCCTATTGCCACCTCTCTGGAGCCTGGTCTGATGCTTCTGCCCCATGCCAGCCTTCATCCCCCAGCTCTGAGCCCTGCTGGGAAGTGGCAGCAGTGCCCAGACCTCCCCGAGCTGGAGGAGATGCTTCAGAGGTGCTTGTGTGTGATGGGGGTGAGCGTGCAAGGCCAAGTGTGTGCACAGGGCTGAGCATGCAGGGGCACACATGGGCTGAGTGGGTCACAGGCAGCAGCTCTGAGCAGGGGTGGTCACTGTGTGCATTCTCCCTGTGCTCTGGCATTGGTGGCACTGGGAAAGAGCAAACACCAAACTCATTTGGTTGAGGAGAGATTAACAGGGTGTGAGGCCTGGAGGGGGTGGTGTAAGCAGATGTTTGTGTAAGGTCAGAGGGAAGATTAAATGCTCCAGGCAAGCACAGCCTCTGCCCCTCCCAACAACCTCCACTGTCAATATGTGAGGCTGGTGCCACGTCCCTGTGCTGCCCACATGGGTCAGAGACTGCTTGGTGTAGTGAGGAGAAAACTGCTCTGAGCAGGGTGCTGGGTGAGCAGGGGCATGCCTGGGGAGGACACAACCTCTTGCCATCCCCCTTCTCATTCAGCAGCCCAGATCTCCACTGGCATGACAGAAGGGAGGAGGTTTGTGGGGCCGTGGTGCTGGTGGCACTGGAGGGATCAGGCACAGCCATCCCAGGCAGGACCCAGCCCCAGACCTGCCACCAGCCTCTGAAAGTGCCAGTGATGGGGGGCAGGGAAGGGGGAATGGCTCAGCCCATGCTCCGGTGCCAGCCTGGTGGGGCGTGTGCCTGCTGCCAGCTCCCAGCTTTCCCTCCTGCCACCTGGCAGGGAGCAGGATTGATGGCAAGAGATTTGGAAGGCTCCAAATGTGGAGGTTCTGTCGCTGAGCCACCCCCATCCATCACAAGCTGTTCATTACTAAGCAGCACCCTGCACGCCGGGCTGATTTCACACCTTATCTGAACCCAGCAGCTGTGCCCTAAATCCTGGGCGCCGCCGGTGTCTGCAGGAATTCGGCTGCCGGGGCTCGGAATGAATGTGGGCATCGATCATCTCCCCACACCAAATGGCTCCGGTGGCGCCGCTTGGCAGCGCTCATCTGTCAGCGGGGCCCTGGGCTGCCCGGACCTGTACCCTCTCTGTCTCTGTCACAGGACCCCTCGTTGGCAAAATGTCACCCAAAGGACAAGTGCGGCAGCTTGGCCTCTCCTTTCCGCCCTGCCCGGTGGCACCGCCGGCGGTGAGGGCACCTTCTGCCCCCTCAGGCATAGAGAGCACCAGCTCTGCTCTTGGTGGGGCTGTCCTCGTTGCTGCAGCCGTGCACCGGGGGTGGGCACAGCCTGTGACCCCTCCCCAGGGGCGGCAGGCTGTCCCCTGGCGCGGTGGCTCGCCGCGGTGCCAGCCGCCGTGGCCAGCAGCCGTCCCTGGCGAGGCGCTGCTGCCAGGCAGGTGATGCTGGAGCTGTCGGCGTGATGAAGAGCCTCCCGCAGCACTGCAGATAAGCTACAAGCACAGGTCAGGCGAGGCCCGTGTAGCCCATCCATCAGGCGCGGCGGCTCCCGGCGCTCCCGGTGCCACCATCTGATGCGCGTTACCCGGCACAAATGTGTTCCTTCCCCCAAGGTTAAACGGATGAGTGAGGTTCAGGCGCTGACAGCTCTGCCCGCCCCGCACCAGCGATAAACGAGCCGCAGGAACCGGAGGGGGTGTGTGGAAAAAAAAAGGTTTGTTTGCTGTCAAATGCTCCTTTTGATGGGGCTGGCACCGGCGCGGGTGGGCATCTGATCGTGGTGTGGCCACAAGGCAGCTAGAGATGGGCACCATCGTGGCTGCTTTGGTGCCACCACCACACTAGTGGTGATGGATGGGTGAGAGCCAAGGCTTGGCAAGATGCTGGGGCACCAGGCAGCCCTGGGGGGTGGGGATGGGTGTGATGGCAGCGAGCCGGGATGGATCCAGCCCAGCTCCCATGGGCAGCCCCAGGAGCGGTGCCATCGGCTGGCACAGCTGCAACCAGGCAGGGGCCGGTGCTGCTCAACACATCCCCAGGTCTGCCCCACCTCGTGATGCCCAGAGCCTGACCCTGCCAGGGTCTGCCTGCCCGCTTTGGGCACTGCCTGCAGCTAGGGCAGAGCCGCGGTGCCTGGGGTGCGTACCCGGCGGGGGTCTGCGTGCTCGGCGGGGGTCTGCCTGCCCGCCGTGCCCCCGCCATTACCGCTGCCCTCGCTCAATGTCACAGCCGGAGGCTGTCAGCCTGAGGAGATGCTGGGAGGCGAGGAGCGATCGGCTGCCAGCGGCGCGCTGCGCTCGCTGCTGATTTACGGCAGCGCCGCTAACGGAGCACAGATTTTTCTTAATCTAAATTGAAAACTACTCAAGTAGAAAAATAATTTCATTGCTTCATCTGGAGGGCGGGGGGAGGGGAGAGGAAGGGAAGAGCAGTGCCAGGGCAGGCAGGTCTAGGGCTGCCCGTGCCCCCCGTGGCATCCACGCACTGACTGGGTAGGACCAGCCCCATACCATCAGCCCCTGTCACCATGGGCGCTTCTTGAGGTGGGGACAAGTGGCAGCTTTGCCAGCTTGGGCACTAAAACCCTTTTGCTGTGCCCCATACCCCAGCCTGGCACATACCTGGGGCAAGGTGTGTGGCAGGAGCTGCATCCTCACCCATGGGGCATATGAAAGGCTTCGGTGCATGCCCGTGGAGATCCAGGACAGTGCCAATGTCCTTGCAGCATCCTGGAGTAGCACAGAGGTGGTGGTGTGGAGCTGTGGTGCTTTGCTGTGCCGTGGAGCTCACCGTGCTCTGTGTGGCACGGCAGAGCAGGGTGAGGAGTGTTTCAGGTGCACAAGTGCCTCTGATGCCAATGAGGCTTTCACAGTGACAACCTCAGCTGGTTGGTGCCCTGGGGCTGGTGTGCAATCCATCTGGCAACGCTGCATGCCCAGCCCTGTGGACGTGCAGACAGGATGGGTCTGTGGAGCCTTCTGGGGCTCCAAGAACTTGAATCAGCTCCGTGTCCAGCAGGGAGTGTTCCAAAGCATGGCTGTGCTGCTCTCATCCTGTGCAGAGGCAGAATCCAGCTGCATTCCACAACCCAGGAGCTAGCACAGGGCAGGGAGAGAGGGCACCCATCCGGGCTCGGCTCCAGGGTGTCCAAGTCCTGCTCATCCCCTGTGATGCCAGTGCCCCTGGTGCCAGTGGATGCCAGTGCAGGTGGGGCTGTTCTGCTTCACGGAGAGTTTGGCAATTTGGAGCATGAATGAATTCTGAGGGTGTTTGCTGGGCTGGGTAATAACGTGCCCAGTGAGCTGCATCCTGAGCACGCCAGCAAATTAAAGGGAAAAAATCCACACCCCCCCCTTTAATTTAAAAGTCACCGCTGGGAAATCTCAGCTGGCTGCAGCAGTGATTTCCCCCCAGGCTGCCTTCCTGGAGAAATCTTTAATTTTGATTGTCACACTTTGTGGAGTTTAACTCAGGGCCACAAATAAGCCACCTGGCATCGAGGCTCCAGCCGTGCCAGGGCAGAGAGCGGCACCAGCGCGGGCAGGAAGGAGGGAGCAGTCTGCCCACGGCCACAGCCACCCTGCTGGGGCTTGCAGGCACCTGATGCCCTCTTCCCTTGCTCTTCTCCCCCGCCCACCCTCTCCTCTGCTCGCCCTGGCCCCGCACAGATTTCACAGAGCAGCTCCCACCAGCCAAACAAGCCGCTGGGTTCATGAAAACGCAGCAACCTTAATGCCACCACTGACTCCTGCCAGCACTGGCACATCCCAGCCCCTATGGTGCTGCCTGGCACCCTGTCCAGAAGCCATAACAGATGTTACACCCCTGGCTTGGCCAGCCATGGGGCTGGTGTAACCATCACGGTCAGACCAAGGTGTGGGCAGCTCCCAGGGCCACCCTGGTGTCTCTTGTGCCTCCAGCTTGGTGGAATTGATACTTGGCTCTGGAGAGGTCCTCTCCTCTCCCTCCTCTTTCCTCTCCCTCTCCTCTCCAGCCCTGCCGGCAGCTTCGTCGGCAGCTGGGAAGGAAGGGAGCGGAGGCAGGAGCCTCCCTGTCAGAACAGCACTGCTGGGGTGAGCTCGGGAAGGTTACAGCAGCTCGTTTGCATTTCACCCTTCAGTAACTCCAGCACTTGTGGGTGCAATTAGCTGCAGGTCTGGTGCTATGAAGCCATCAGCAGGCAGAGATCTGAATGTTAACAACCCTGGCGCATTCCCGTGCCCGGCTGTCCCCCTCCTGCCGGCGGTAACGCCCCAGCCACGCCAGAGGATTTCTACTGGCTGCCTTAATGGGCCTTGACTACATTAAATGCACATTTTTAAACCCATCTGACGGCCCAGCCCTCCCCGGAGTGCTTGGGTGATGGATTTGGTGCTTGCTGCGGGCACCGATGCCTGTGAAGGGAGTGGGTGTTGGCACAGCAGGATGGTGGCCAGGGCCGAATCAGGGCTGGATGGGTGCCATGCAAAGAGTCTGATCCAACGTTGTCCTCTGGGAGAGGAGACCAGGGAGTAGTTTACAAGCAAATCACCACTGTGGCAGCACCAGCTGGACCGGGATACCCGGCACAGCCCTGGCAGCACATCCCTCCCATGGCATAGGGGCTTGGCAGCTGACCCATTTCTCCCACTTGGGCAGGAACGTGGAGCTGGGAGTGTGGCCATTGCCTCCTTAAGCTTCATCCCTGTTTAATTGGAGAGTTGTGAGCCGTGGCTCCTATTTCTGCAGCAATTTGCTCCGAGGTTTCTCTCTTTCCCTCCATTATCCGCCCCGATGAACTCGGCTGTGCCAGCCAGCTCCCACCCGGCGGCGCGGGCAGCGCTGGCACCACCCGTTCACATGCAGGAGTCTGCCCGCAGTCCCTGGGCAGCGAACTGGGAGGGCAGGGGCCGTGTTGGGGGAGGCAGGGCTGTGGGGGTGCTGGTGTCGCCCCTCTCCGTGCCAGGAGCTGGTGCGGGGTGGTGGCACCGGGAGCCGAGCGGGTGCAGGGCCCTGCCACCACCCCACTGCTGCCAGGGAGCTGCGTGGCTGCAGCGCCTCTGCTTAGCAAAGGCTCATTTGAGATTCCAGCTGCGGCTTGTTCCCTTCGCCCCATTTTCACGGGAGACGGAAAGCGTCCGGGAACGCCGCGGCCCCCGAAAGGGCCAAGATCTGACAGAATTAACGAGCGGCTTCAATCAGGCTGTTTTCCTAATGGTTTGTCACAGCAGCCCGCACCGCCCGGCACCCCCCTTGCTCCCAACCCCCTGAGGCATCATTTACATTTCTTAATAACCCCTCATTAATATTGATGGCGCGGGGCGGGCAGCGGCTGAGCGCGGCGCTAATTCAATTGCAGCAGCCTCGCCGTGTTCCGTTAATCACCGGGGGCCGGGGGCGCTCGGCGCAATTATTTATTCGGAATTAGATCTCGGGGTGTCGGGATTGAAACCTGAACTCGGAATAAAATTAAACTGGGATTCTCCTCCCGCTGCTCCCAGCCGGTGCCGAGCATCGCTCCCGGCCACAGCCGCGGCCGGCAGCAGCAGGACACGAGATGCCCATCGCTGCCCATCGGTGCCAGTGTAGTTAGGGGAAGAGGGTTGGGAAGGTCTGGTTTGGGCTGTCCCAAGACATCCGGAGCCCTGGAGGTGTCGCTGAGGGAGCAGGGGAGGGCGCTGCAGGTCCCTCCACCGCAGCCGGGCACACCTCCGGTCAGCTCCGAGGGCACCGCTGATGCCAGCGTCTCCCCCAGGCCGGGGCTGCGGCTGCTCTCACCACGCGGCAGAGGGCACAGGGGTGCCAAAGCCTCCTGCTGTTCACCCCTCTCTGGTGTTTTCACCATTAACCTTTCGCGGGTGCGGGACAGCGGGCAGATCTCTGCCGGGCTCCCAGCCCTCAGGACAAGCCCTCCCAGGAGGCTGGGGATCCTGGTTACCACCCGAACGCTTCCCAAATTCTCGACTTCACTTTCCTGAGCATCCTCCCTGGGAAGCGAAGCGAATTTCCTGCCCTTCTGCCTCCTGAGGAGAAGCTTCAGGCAGGAGGTGCCTCGCCAAGCTGCCTTCAGGCGCTTTTCTCCAGCCCGAAGATGATTACCAGTGCCTCCCCCCGCAGCACTGGCACATCCCCCCCCATTTGCAGACCATGCCACCCGCAGACCCTCAGCTCCCTGCCCCACACCACAGCCGCAGCATCTCCTGATCCCACACCACGAGTCCTGAGCATTCCTGGGGCTGTGGATGCCCCATCCCTGGAACATTCCAGGTCAGCTTGTTTGGAGCTCTGAGCAACCTGCTCTAGTTGCAGACGTCCCTGCTGAGCGCAGGGAGGTTGAACTGGATGAGCTTTCAGAGATCCCTTCCCACCCAAGGCAGTCCGAGGTTCATCTCATCTCAGCTGCCCTGAGACGGGGGTGGGACGGGAGGAGTTCAAAGTGCTGCTAGGGAGGGAACAGAAAAACACGGTTTTAGGGGGGGTAACATCACCCAGTGGGAACAATGGCGAGGCGGGGGGGGATTGAAGTGAAACCTCAAAGCAGGAGACTGTGGTGCCCAGCGTTTGCCTGCAGACAGCGGGTCAGCTTTAACCTCGTGTTGCACAGCTGCTCGCTGCGTCCCCAGGCTGCTCAGGTCCCCACCCGAGCCCCCCGAGCCGTGCCACGCTCATGTCACCGCTCCTCCGGCGCTGGGGCCTCACAGCTGGCGAACTCGGCCGCGCTCGCTGAAGCACAGCCAGATGAGCCCATAATCATCTTCTATTTATCTCGTCTTTAACATGCAGATTTGTGGAGTTAATTTCGTCATGACTGATGCCTCCCGCATTTCAGCAGAGCACCGGGGGGATGCGAGGGACTCCTCGGAAAAAAAAAACCCCACACCACATTATATATATTTTTAATTTCGTGAGCATTCTCAGACCAGACTCACACTGAGATAACTGCCTAATAGCTCCCATCGTTACGCCGTGAAGAATTAGTTTAGCTCAAAACTCTTTTTTTAACGGCGCAGCTGCAATAAATTCCGGAAGATTTTTGGCCAAGTCGACTCTCTTCTAATTATTCATATTTGTTAAATTGAAAAATGCCTCCATCCATCTGCGGTTCTGCAGCTTGCTGAGTTACAGCAGCATTTGTCACGGCCTCGGCACACAGAGGGATGGCCACCTTCGCCCCCCGCCCCGCTCCCCCCGCGCTCGGTGCTCGGTTACCGGCCCCTGCCCAAGGTGCCAGCGGTGCGTAACGAGGGGCTGGCAGAGCCTCCTGCGCCTCCAGCCTGCCCCAGCCCGGGGAGGATGAGCGGATGGTTGGCAAAAGCAACCCCCAGGATTTGGGTGTCTGCACTTCACAGCGGGGCGAGTCGGCTCCGGGGGGGCTTTGCTGGGGTGGCAGCACCCGAGCCCCACGCGATGCCCAGCCCTGGTGGCACAGCCGCAGACAGGACCCCCGGCCCCCGTTCATCCACAGCACCAGGGGCTCACACAGCTCCCTCCATGGCATGGCTGGGGGTCCCTCGGAGCCCCTGCCAGCCGGGAGGGGACCTTTCCTGCGCCGGCTCCGCACCTGGCGGCGCCGCTCCCCGCTCTCCTCTTGCGCTCCCCCTGCGGCCGATCGGCCGCGCCCGGCTGCAGCGCGGAGGCTCCGGTGACCGGGCCGATGAGCGAGTCCAGCCTGCTGGGGTGTGCCTGGGGGGCGGCCAGGGGCCCAGCAGAGCCCCGAGGGAGCTGCTCCCCACTTCCCCGCCCAAGCCCGGCTGGCCCTCTGCCCCACTCTGCCCTGGAGCGTCCCAGCGCTGCTTTGCGCCAGTGTCGTACCTCTCGCTTTCCGGCAGCGTCCCTCCCCGCCTCCCGCTTTCCGGCAGAGTGGCGCCTTCCCCGTGCTTTACGGCACGCCGTCGCGCGGGCCCGGTCCTCGGCGGCAGTTTCCCGGTGGCGGGGGTCCGGTGGGTGCCATGGACGTGGGGGAGCTGCTCAGCTACCAGGTGAGCGGCTCGGTGGCGGCTCCCCGGGCGCTGGGGCGGGTAGGGGCCGGGAACCGAGCTCGCGGTGCACGGGGAACAGCCGCGGGCCAGCCCCGGCCCTCCCGAGGGCACCGAGCGCGGCCGCAGCCGGGCCCTGCCGGGGCTGGCAGAGACTCCCAGCCGAGGCCGCAGGCGAGCGCTCGCCCGCGGCCTCACGGGTTGCCGGCCCGGAGCGGCGGCGGTCCCGGGCGCTCTCGGTGCGTTCCTCCGCGACTCGGCGGCGCTGCCGCAAACTTTTGGGGGCCGCTTCGGGGAAGCGGTGCCCCGGTGGGATCCGGTTACCGGGGACTTTTCAGAAGGTAGCTCTGCTGACGCCGTTCCTTCCGGAGCCCGGCGCAGCGTGCGCCGGTCCGCTGCTGGCTCCGCGGCCGCGTTCTCCTCTTCACCCGCTCCGTGACAAACCCCAGGCCGCTGGAGCTTTGCCAGCCTCTTCTGGAAAAGGTTTCCTTCCTACAGCGGCTCTGGTGCCCTCCTCTCGGGGTGTGGCTGCTGCTGGTTCGGTCTTCGCAGCCAGCCGATGGGCAGATGTGGTCAGTCCCGTGGGTTCGGGGGCTCCCCCGTGGGTTCGGGGGCTCCCCCGTGGGCCGGGGATGGGAGCACTGCTGGTTCCTGCTGGTTTCGGTCCTGTCTCTGCGATTTCAGCTCACGATAGCATTGGCTTGTGCTTTACTTCTTGGAAAACTTGCAGCAGTGGCTTTTCCCTGTGGAGTCAGTGGGGGAGGAAACCCCCCAGAGATGTTCTCTACTTTGGAAGTGGTTGAGTTCACTCAGCAGATCTGGTTCAGAGCTCAGGATGCCCTGTGGAACCCCTCCTGCTGCCACCCTGGTGTGTGTGAGTCTGGGGAGGGCACCACACGTGTTCAGGGGTGACAAGAGCACCTCCCTGCTCCAGGCACCTCTCTGCTTCCAGGATGTGTTCTTCTGATGCAGGGAAAGAGGGAAAGGCACCCCTGGGTCTGAAAAAATTCCCACCTTGTTTCCCCAGTGGTACCAAAATGCCCTGGGATGTGGCTGTGGGAATGGTCTGCCTTGGAGAGCTCCCCTGGACTGCTCCTGGTTCAGCTCCAGGCCGTTGTGCTCCGTGGCTGCTCTGTCTCTCCCATCCTGCCTCGCCCCTTCCGTGGTGCTGCCAGCCTGGGCCTGGGAGCTGCTCTGCTGCTGTCCTTCTCCACTGCCACGCTGCCTGTGACTTTTTGCAGTATGGAATTGGAGCAATCCCTTCTCCTGGTGTTTAGAGACCTCTAAGGTCATCAAGTCCAAGAACTGGAATGTGACAGAGCTTGGCTTCCTCTGCCCCTCTTGCTGGACATAGAGCCATAGAATGGCTTGGGCTGGGAGAGGGCTTAGAGATCACCTGGTTCCCACTCCCCATGGGCCAGGGACACCTTCCAGCAGATCAGGATGCTCAAAGCATCACCCAGCCTTGCTCTTAAACCCTTCCAGGGAGAATACCCCTTGGTTTTATCCTTGCTTTGCTGTCAGTGGTGGCTTAATGTCTGAGAAGACTCTTGGACTCTTTGCTAGGTTTGAGCTCTGACTGTGTCAACAGCTTGCACAGGAGTACTCCTCACACAAGCACAGCTCATTTTGTGCCACTAGGTCCAGTGGAGGTCAGGAGCCTCTGTGGTTCAACACATATCAACAGAAGCAAGCCCTGAAAACAGCATCTGCAGATTTTTCTCCCTTGTTTTCATCCCCCTGGTGTCTCTTCCCCAGTCCCAGTGATGCCTCTGCTTCTTCTGTGGTGCAGTTCACACCTCAGGCACAGAAAGGTGAACCTCTGAGAGCTGCTGCTTGTTGTTGTTTCTTAACCAGGCTCCAGCTTGGGGGTTTTTATTTGTTGTGAAGTGTGGCAGGTTCCCATCTGCCCTGGGGCACAGTGCACATCACCTGGGCTTGGTTCAGCTTTCCTTGGCTGAGCTTTTGGATGGCAGGGAGGCTAAAGGTGAGGAGATGCTGCCTGGCTGCTGGGTGATTTAATTTCTTGCTGCTGCAATGATCCTGAGCTGCAGGACAAAACATTCAGCAGCTTGCAGCCAACCAGAGAAAGTGTTCCTGGAGGGTTTGCCCTGGCTCTGTGCTCCTCTGGTCTCACTGGGTACAGAGGGTTCCTGTGTCAGTGGTGGGATTTCAGTGCTTCCAGAAAGCAGGGGAAAAGGATGAGGAGCAGGCAGACAGCTCTGATCCTGAGGAGGTGAAGTTTCCTTTGTGAGGGAGCTGCTGGCTGAGAGGTAGGAAAAGCAGCTGGGAAGAAGAGGTGGTTCTGCTCCCCCCCTGCATGGGCCAGGGTCTGCACAGCTCTGAACTGCTGCCCTCCTGCCCCCCCTGTATCCATTTGAGAGGCCTGTTCTTGTCCCCTGAGGGTGTAAAGTTCAGGCTAGTCCCAGTTCTGCCACACTGCTGCTGCAGAGAGGACTTGGGCTGGTGTGTGGCAGATGAGGGGAGGGAGCCTGGCTCTGGGCTGTGCCCAGCTGATGGCAGGAGGAGGATGGCTGGGGGCTCACACAGCAGCTCCTGACCTCCCCAGTTTTCTCTCTGATGTTATGGGGAGCACAGGTCTGGGATCTCTCCTGCACCAGACTGGCTCAGGATCTCCTTGTCCAGCTTGGGTGCAGGGGTGGCACTGGCAGCTGGGTGCTGTGGTTAGGCCACACCTTGAGTCCTGTGGCCAGTTCTGGGCTCCTCAGGCTAGGAAAGATGTTGAGGTGCTGGAAGGTGTCCAGAGAAGGGCAACAAAGCTGGGGAGGGGTCTGGGGCACAGCCCTGGGAGGAGAGGCTGAGGGAGCTGGGGTTGCTTAGCCTGCAGAAGAGGAGGCTCAGGGGAGACCTTCTTGCTCTCTGCAACTCCCTGCAGGGAGGTTGGAGCCAGGTGGGGATTGGTCTCTTCTCCCAGGCACCTAGTACCAGAACAAGAGGACACAGTCTCAAGCTGTGCCAGGGGAGGTTCAGGCTGGATGTTAGGAAGAAGTTCTTCATAGTGAGATTGGCCCTGGGGATGTGCTGCCCAGGGAGGTGGTGGAGTCCCCATCCCTGGAGGTGTTTAGGTAGAGCCTGGCTGAGGCCCTTGGTGCCATGGTTGAGCTGCTCAGATGGTGCTGGGTGATAGCTTGGACTTGGACTCAAAGGTCTCTTCCAACCTGGTTTGTTCTCTTCTGTTCTGTTCTATTCCATTCCATTCTATTCTCTTCTGCTCCCTGCTTGTGATCTCTTGCTGCAAACAAATCAGTGTTCTCAGCTTCCCCAGCACAACCCCAGGCAATTGCTTTTCTCCTGCACTGCTGTGGCTTTGTCTCCTCTAAATGGCTCATTTGTGCCCTTTCTTCATGAAGAAGATGCTCTTCCCCACTGCCAAGTCTGGCATGGGAGCTCCCTGGGCCACTGCCTGGGCACCAAGTGTCTGTCAGAGCAGGAAAAGGAACGTCCTGCAGCAGTCCCCCCCAGGTAAACACTGCCTGGCAGCTCCCCCAGAGCTCAGGAATCCAGGCACTTTCTGAGTGGCTGCAAAACAGTTGCAGGAGGTCCTGAGCTGCTGATTCAGTGAGGCTGCTGCTGCTCTGCCCACCGGGGCTGTGCCCAGACCCTCTGTGCCTGGTCTCCCATCCTGGGGAGGAAGCCAGCTGCAGCTCTTCCCAGAGCCCTCTCTCAGCCCTCCTGGGAGGGAAGGAGGGAGATGATTTCAGTGCTCATTAAATGCAGCTTTCCCCACCGTGGGGGATGATTACAAAGTGCTCATTTTTTTAGTGGGGTATTGCTAAAACCACTCAGCAAAAAGCAGCAGGAAATAGTAGGGGGGGGGGCTCTGACCCCCAACCCCCCCCGAGCTGGGTGGTCTCACTGAAGGGACTGAGGGAGGTTTGGGGTGGGATGGATCTCCAGGTGGCAGTGAGAGGATAACTTCTGCTGCTGGTGCAGACAGTTTACTGCCAGTCCACAGTGCAGAGGTGCAGATGATGGCAGATGCTTCACTCTGCTCTGCTCAGACCTCACCTGCAGGGCTGGGGCCAGCTCTGGGGCCCTCCACACAGGAAGGACCTGGAGCTGATGGAGAGGGTCCAGAGGAGGCCAGGAAAGTGCTGATGGGGCTGGAATACCTCTGCCATGAGGACAGGCTGAGGGAGCTGGGGGTGTTCAGCCTAGAGAAGGCTCCAGGCAGACCTCAGAGCAGCCTCCCAGGACCTGCAGGGGGCTCCAAGCAGGCTGCAGAGGGACTGCTCCCAAAGGCCTGCAGGGACAGCACCAGGGGCAGGGGTTTGAAATGAGAGCAGAGCAGATTGAGATTGGAGGGGAGGAAGAAGTTGTGCCCCAGGAGGCTGCTGGAACACTGCAGCAGGTTGCCCAGGGAGGGAGCTGAGGCCCCATGGCTGGAGCTGTGCAAGGGGAGGCTGTGAGCAAGCTGCTGCAGGGCAGGATGTCCCTGCAGGGGGCTTGCACTGGGTGGCCTTTGGGAGCTCCCTTCCATCCCAACCCATTCTGGGGTCCTGTGATCCTGTGCTGAGCAGCTTGGTGGTCACTTGGAGCCTTACCACCCTGGCAGCTCTCCTCCTGCCCCTGGGCTCCAGGCAGGAGCTGTTGCAGGCCCAGCTGCAGCCTAGGCCTGAGCTGCCCTCCCGGCCCCGCGTCGTGGGGCTGCTGCTGCTGCACTGGCAGGGCCACAAGTCAGCCTTAGGTCTGTGTTCCAATCTGCTCCCTGGCCACAAACCCAGAGGTCTGTGGAAGCTTGGCAGGGAAGATCCCAGCTCCCTGCCCCTCCTGAGGGTTCCAGGCTCCTGACTGAGGCTGGAGAAGATCACCTCTCTCTGATGAGCTCTGTCCCTACACAGGGTCCCTCTCTCCCTCCCTTTGCCTCCCTTTGTGTGATTTCCCCCCCCCCCCTTCTTTTTCATTTTTTGGAGCTCTTGGAGCTTCCTGAGATTTCTGACTCCTCCTGGTGCCAGCTCTTCCAATTCTCCTGCTCAGATCCTGCACCATCTGGAGGTGTCGTGCTTCAGGAAGGAGAAACGACGAGGAGGGAGACTGACAGTAGCTTGGTTTATCAGCAGGGCTGAGGAAGTTGGTGAAGGTGCCTCTGGGGACTTGGGGAAGTGCTTTCCAGAGGCCTGGCCTGGCAGCTGCTTGCTGCAGCAGCTCCCAGAGGGCTGCAGCCGGTTGGGCTGTGGCTGCAGGAGAAGCTGCATCGCTGATGAAGATTCATTTCAGGTTTCATTACCAAGTAATTCCTGAGCTCCCCAGTAACAAGGTTACTCACAAAGCAGATGTCTGGGTAATATGAAACTGCATTAGAGACTTCTCTAAACCTTCCTGATGTTTGGAGGAGGCTGGAAGTGATCAGGGCCCCAAACAATACGTGTTCAGCTTCTGGGATTAGCGATCCTAGCCTGGGGCCACTGCTCTGAGGGACCCCAGGCAGGGCCCTGGGCAGGTCATAGAATCCTGGGATGGGTTGGAAGGGAGCTCTCAAAGGCCACCCAGCCCAACCCCCCTGCCCTCAGCAGGGACATCCTCCCCTGCAGCAGCTTGCTCACAGCCTTCTCCAGCCTCACCTTGCACAGCTCCAGCCATGGGGCCTCAGCTCCCTCCCTGGGCAACCTGCTGCAGTGTTCCAGCAGCCTCCTGGGGCACAACTTGTTCCTCCCCTCCAATCTCAATCTGCTCTGCTCTCATTTCAAACCCCTGCCCCTGGTGCAGTCCCCCTGCAGCCTTCCTGGAGCCTCCTGCAGGTGCTGGGAGGCTGCTCTGAGGTCTGCCTGGAGCCTTCTCTCCTCCAGGCTGAACACCCCCAGCTCCCTCAGCCTGGCCTTGCAGCAGAGGTTCTGCAGCCCCCTGAGCATTTTATTGGCCTCCTCTGGATCCTCTCCATCAGCTCCAGGTCCTTCCTGTGCTGAGGGCTCCAGAGCTGGCCCCAGCCCTGCAGGTGAGGCCTGAGCAGAGCAGAGGGCCAGGATCCCTCTCTCCAGCTCTGGCCACCCTGCTTTGGGTGCAGCCCAGGCTGCCCTTGCTGCCTGCCAGGGGTTGTGGAGCTGGAGCTCTGCAGGGAAGCTGTTGTCCACAGCTCTGGAGCTGGGCTGAGCAGCTCCAGCTGCTGACTGACTGTGGCTTAGGAGAAATGTTACCTCTGGCCCCTTTCCATCAGGTCCATGTCCTTCCTGTGCTGAGGGCCCCAGCAGTGCAGGTGAGGTCAGTGTGCTTTGATTTGGGCTGGTCCCCACCTTCCCCCCACACACAGCCTGGGTTCTGCTGCCTGCAGAGCAGGGGCCAGGTGTGCTCTTAGTGCCTGGGTACAAGCAAGACCCTGTGCCCAGTGTGTGCCTGGGGGAGATCTGGCCCCCAGCCCCAGCACATCAGTCACCATCCAAGTAGAGCAGAAAGACTGCAGAGGCCCAGGAGGTAATTCTCCCTTTAGCAGTCAGCAGCTTTTGTTTACTTCTTTGTGTGTTCTATAAATACCAGCTTGGCTTAAACCTTCCTCTGGATGTTATTATTCATTGTTTTCCTGTGCTGATATCAGTGTTAGATTGAAATGAAATTGTCTTTGGAGTAAATGACCAGGACTGCTCTGCATTCAAGGGGAACAGAATTAAGCTTAACTAAGAAAACAATTCCCAAGTGCTTTTCATGTGCAGTTTCTAATGGATTCCATCTCCTCCCCAGCTGCACCTCAGCACAGCCTCTGAGCAGCCCCGTGGCACTTAGCACATGATTAACTTCCCCCTTTGTTGCTCCAGAAAGGCAAAGCTTGTGCAGATGTTTGTGAGGCTGTGACAGCAGGCATGGAGTGGCAGGACCTGCAGCCCAGAGAGCCATCAGAGCCTGGGCTGCAGAAGAAGTGTGGCCAGCAGGGCCAGGGAGGGGATTCTGCCCCTCTGCTCCACTCTGCTGAGCCCACAGCTGGAGCTCTGGGGCCAGTGCTGGAGCCTCTGTGCCAGGAAGGCTCTGGAGGGGCTGGAAGGTGTCCAGAGAAGGGCCATGAGGAGGAGCAGAGGGCTGGAGCTGCTCTGCTGTGATCACAGCCTGAGAGAGTTGGGGTTGTGCAGGCTGGAGAGGAGAAGGCTCCCAGGAGACCTCATTGTGGCCTTCCAGGATCTGCAGGGGGCTCCAAGAAAGCTGGGGAGGGACTTTGGAGGGTGTCAGGGAGGGATAGGACTGGGGGGAATGAAGCAAAGTGGGGAGATTGAGATTGGCTGTGAGGAAGAAGTTGTTCCCCAGGAGGGTGGTGAGAGCCTGGCACAGGCTGCCCAGGGAGGTGGTGGCAGCCTCCTGCCTGGAGGTGTTTGCAGCCAGGCTGGAGGTGGCTGTGAGCAGCCTGCTGCGGTGTGAGGTGTGAGGGGTTGGAACTGGCTGAGCCTTGAGCTCCCTTCCAGCCCTGACACTTCTGTGATTCTCTGACTCTCTGGCTGCAGGCTGGAAGAAGCTGGATTTAGGTTGCAGGAAACTCTTCCCCAGGAGGGTGGTGAGGCACTGAGATCAGAGAGAAGGAATGACAGAAAGGAAGGGTTTGGAAGGGACCTCCAGAGGGCATGGAGTCCAACCCCCCTGCCAAAGCAGCATCACCCAGGGCAGGCCATGCAGGAATGCATCCAGGGGGGACTTGAAATTCTCTAGAGGAGGAGACTCCACCACCCAGAGAGGAGTTCTGGAGGCTGCAAGCTTGGCAGTGTTCGAGGCCGGGCTGGATGGGGCTGGGAGCAGCCTGCTGCAGCGTGAGGTGTCCCTGCCCGCGGCAGGGGGGTCGGAACTGGCTGATCTTCGAGGTCCCTTCCGCGCCGTGGTGGTGTGAAAGGCATTGTGTCGCTAAAAGCCCTCTGTGTTTGCTTGGCAGCGTGCCCCAGGCTCGGCGCTGCGCTGGAAGTGCTTAATCCTTGCTGGTTGGTGACAGCCCCGCAGGAAAGATAAACCCCGAGCAGAGCTGGGATGGATGAGCGGGGCTGCTGCTGCTGCTGCTCTCCGCTCGCTGCTTCCTGGCCCCGGCGCCTCCGGTGGGAGGCACAAACGCTGCTCCGGCCCCGGCGCCTCCGGTGGGAGGCACAAACGCTGCTCCGGCCCCGGCGCCTCCGGTGGGAGGCACAAATGCTGCTCCGGCCCCGGCGCCTCCGGTGGGAGGCACAAATGCTGCTCCGGCCCCGGCGCCTCCGGTGGGAGGCACAAACGCGGCTCCGGCCCCGGCGCCTCCGGTGGGAGGCACAAACGCTGCTCCGGCCCCGGCTCCTCCGGTGGGAGGCACAAACGCTGCTCCGGCCCCGGCTCCCGTGTTTGAGGAGTGCTGGCTGGAAATCTGCAGCCTTCTTGGGAGGCTCTTGCACCACAGCAGTGTCAAAAGGCGACCCTTCGCGCCCGCTAACGGCGTTTGCCTGGCAATCCAACGCGTGGCCGTGCAGCAGGGCAGCGGGCAGGGCTGCCGGCGCTGCAGAGCTCCCCCCCGCCGGGCAGGGATGCAGAGCAGCCTGGAAAAACCCAGCTGAAAACAAGGTGTCAGTGGTGATCCTCAGCTGGTGCCCTTGGGAGCAAACGGGGCAGGTGGGGGGCTGGGCTGGGTGTTGCGCCGGTGGTGCTCCGGCCCTGCCTGCTTGGCGTCTGCCGGGGCACCGGCTCCCTTGGCCCCTCCTTGGGGCTGCAGCGGGGTTCAGCCCTCTGGTGATGGCCAGAAAGGGGAGTGAGGAGTGAGAGCCTCCGATTCAGCCAGCCTTGGAGGGCTTTTTGCTTTTGAGGACCTGTGTCAGTGGCTTCTGTGCCTTGCCAGGGGTGGTGGAGGATGAAGGGGGTGCGAGGGAGGGAGGGTGTGGGAAGGACAGAGCCTTGTGTGCTGCTCAGGGCACTGAGCAAGGCAGGGATGTTTACCAATGCTTTGCCTTCCCCCCCCCCCCCTTGGATGATGTCATTTAGCAGAGCATTTCCCCCCCCCTTCCCCCCCTCCCCCCCTTTATTGGGTTGCTGATTGCTCGGGGAGGGTTTGGATTATTGGCTGCTGACAGTGACACATTTGCTTCCAAATGGAGCTCTCTGAGATTCTATTTTAATGTACCCAGAAGATAAGTAATAGGAAGCTGCTCTAAACCACCCCCCCCAGCCCCCAACCCACCCCCCCCCAACCCCCCCAGCACAAGAAGGCAATGCACAAAGCCCTGCAAGCCAATGCATTTCTCATCTCAGAGCCTCTGTGGGGCTGCTCCACAGCTCTTGAATTGTGAGCTGCTGGGGAGTCAAGCAGGAGTGCCCTGTCCATAATGGAAGCAGCAGGGGTGGTGGGGAGAGAGGGGGCAGGGAGCAGAGCCTGGGTAGGTCTGGCTGGGGGCAAACACCCAGAGCTTTCTGAGCTGTGCTGTTGTGTCCTCTGGGAAACTCGGTTCCTGCATCTGCCTGCAAGTGGTGGCAACGAGGTGCCCCTGCAAGGGGCATGGCTGCAGCCAGCTGGTGTCTGCTTGGCCCTGATGCTGCAGCAGCTTTCCAGGGGGGTCTGGCTTTGGCTGGGTGGTTTCTCTGCCTCTCTCCTGGGAGCAGAGTTTGTTGGAGAGCAGAGCTTTCCTTGCTGGCTCTCTCCTTGTGCTGGGACGAACCCACACCTAAAATGCTCTCTGCCTCCTGCCCTGTCTGGGCTGCAGCAGGATTGCCTCAGGGTTCTGAATGATTCATTGTGCTCTGGGGCCCAAGGTTCCCACCCTGCAGGGAGCTGGGTGTTCCCACCTTGATTCATGGATGCACAGAATGGTTTAGGTTGGCAGGGACCTTGCAGATCATCCAGTTCCAAGCCCCTGCCTCAGGCAGGGACACCTCCCACTCACCCAGCTTGCTCAAGGCCTCATCCAGCTGGCCTTGAGCACCCCCAGGGAGGGAACATCCTCAGCCTCCCTGGGCAGCCTGTGCCAGAGTCTCCCCACCCTCACTCTCCAGAATTTCTTCCTGATCTCTAGTCTAAGTCTCCCCTCTCCCAGCTCAAAGCCATCCCCCCCTTCTCATCCTACCACTCTAAGCCCTCCCCAGCGTTCTCCTAGCTGCCCCCAGGTGCTGCAGGGCTGCTGTCTTGATGCCCACACTCATGCTGGGCCTGGCAGTGGGAGGGCACTGCCACCTGTTCCCTCAGCATCTTTCTTTGCATCAAACCCAAGAGGAATCCCAGTCTTGGTTGAAAAGCAGAGCTTGTGTCCCTGAGAGCATGGTGTGACGCTGATGGTTTCTGACAGAGGGCCTCCCAGAGCAGGAGCTGAGGTCTTCCTGCCAGGTGATGTCTTATGGATCAGGCTGGAACAGAAGTTAGACCTCCAAGGGGTTACCAAACCGTCTAGCAGGCAAGGTGGGCAGTGACAGGAGGGAAAAACCTTGCTCTTGTTTTCATTGCTCTTAACACAGAGGCTCCCTTTAGACAGCCAAGAGTGAAGCTTTGCTTTGCTGGAGCAGCAGGCTGTGGAGCTCTCCTCTTCCAGCCTTGGGTGGCCTTGAAGGAAGAGGAGAGCCCTGCTCTAACAGCCTTGCAGCTTCTGAAGGGGGAGGGTTTGTCCTTCTGCTGCAGATGCTTTCAGCCCTTCCTGCCTCAGCTAAAACCTGTGGTTAGGGTTCATGGACTTCTTCTTGGCCCTGGCAGATTACCTTTCATTTCCACAACGGAACAGAAAGGGATGGGCTGCTGCCAGCCAAGCCTGGAGCTGCAGGCAGCACTTAGTGTGGGGCCAAGGCCCCTGCAGAGCTGCAGCCAGCAGCGCTGCCCTGTCCTGCTGCCCCCACTCCGGGCACTGCCTCTGCAGGCAGGTGCCAGCCAGAGGGATGGGGCTGGCCAAGGTGACTCAGGCTGCACACCAGGCTCCCAATACCATCTCCTGCACTGGGCAGGTGAATGACAGTCACCTCTCACTGCCCTCTGCCTGAGCCTGTCGGTCTCCTGTCCGTGGAGCGGGAGGTGGTCGCCGCTGAGCCCAGCTCCTGCAGCAGGCCTGTGCGGCCCCTGGGGAGCTCAGGTTGCCCACTGCTCCTCTGTGAGATGCTGGGGAATCCTCTGAAATCCTTGTCAGTGCTGCCTGGGGAGCTATTGCTCTGTGAATCATCTTCATAGATCAAACAAGGTGGGCTGTTGACATAGCTGTTGGCAGAGCCATCCATCTGCCGGGGCCGTTCCGCTCCCCCACCCGGCTCCCCTGCCGGCTCCCTGCGGGCAGATGTTGTCACACCGCTGCCGGGCGGCCGCTCGGGCTGCGCTGGTGCTGTGCCGGAGAGCTGCCCTCACTCCCCTTGGCCCTCTCTGCCCTCAGCCCAACAGAGGCACCAAGCGGCCCCGCGACGAAGAGGAGGAGGAGATCAAGGCGCGGCGGAAGCAGGCGAGCGCCCGGGAGCACGGCCGCCACAGGGAGGAGGAGCCTGCTGCCCTGGAGGAGACTGATGATGAGAAGAAGAAACTCCTTCAGATAATCGAGAGGGATGGAGAAGAGGAAGAGGAGGAAGTAAGTCCCCAGTGTGCTGTGGGAGAGGAGAGGCAGTGGGACTGAGCGGCGCCCCGGGGCGGCCGCTCTGCGCTTGCCCTTCCTTGCCCTGGGGCTCGCTGGTGGTTCTTCCCCTGCCTCAGCCACGCTGAGGCCCTGGGTTTCCTGCCTTGGGGAGGGCTTCCTGAGCTTCAAAGGTGTCTTCTGGAGGTTTAAAGGGGAGAGCAAAAGGAAAGGGAAGGGGAAGCTTTCCAGCCTGGTCTCTGTTTTAGGCTGGGAATAGCCAAATCCCCTTCTGAGCTGGACTTCCAGGGGAGAAGTTTCTGTGCTGGAATCAGTCTCCTAGCTCTGCTCTCACCAGCACTCCCAGCCAGGTAGCTTCTCCCACCTCTCTTTGTGCTGTGCAGCAGCAAATAAACAAACATCCTCCTGTGGAAGGGAGGCCTTGGGTCAGGGGAGGGGGGAGGCAGCTGTCAAGGGTAAATGATTTCAAGCCTTGCAGACAGAAGTCCGCTGCAGCGTTGGCCTTTCTGCCCAGGGCCAGGCAGAGATCACTCTATAAATGTGACACACAGATTGGTGCAGGTCTGGAGGATGTTTGCTGCCTGCTGCCTGTGTCCTGTTGGATCAAACAAGCGATGCTCAGCGCTGCAGAGCTGTGTAGGGTTGTAACGTGTCACTGTCCTCTGAGAGCAGCCTTGCCGGGGCTCCCTCAGCCCTGCTGCTGAGCTCTGGCTGTGACAGGGGCTGCTGGCAGCAGAGAAAGGTGACACAGGAGCCCTGCAGCTCCAGTGAGGGCAGATGGAGGTGGTCAAAAGGCCTCTTGGCTGGCCAGAGGCCTGTGGCTTCCTGCGGGGTTCACGGCCGTGCTGGTTTGTCAGGTGGAGCTGTGCCATCAGGCAGCTGGCCTCAGGCCCAGGGGCTCCTCAGGGGCAGGATCTCTCCTCTGTGATCTTGGAATGCCAGCACAAAGTGGTTTGTGCCAATACCTTTGCTGGGGGGGGAGCTGTATCTGTAGAACACCAGATGCCAACTCAGTGCAGGAAGCTCCCAGTGGAGGTGTGGTGATGCACGTGGGGGAAGGCAGAGGATCAGGGGGGGCAGAGGGAGGTGGTGTCAAGGTGACCCTGTCCTGATGGAGTGAAATCCCATTGCAGGAGCAGCAGGGTTTGGCTGGTGGAGTACTGACTGCCTGAGTGGGCTGGTGCCAGGACAGGCTGGGCTGGAGAAGGTGGGAAATACAACAGAGCTGGGCTGGTGGTGCTGCTGTGATGGAGCTGGCTGAGGGGATGGAGGTTTGTGGACAAGGTTGCTGTGCAGTCACTAACCAAGGAACCTCCAACACCAGAAGCAGCTTTTGAGTTCAGCTTGAGCAGCACAGCTCCTTATGGGGAGTGGCTGAGGGAGCTGGGGTGGTTTGGTGTGGAGAGGAGGAGGCTGAGGGGAGACCTCACTGCTCCCTACAGCTGCCTGAGGAGAGGTTAGAGAGGCTTGGAGGTTGCTTGATTAGAGGAAATAGCCTCAAGTTGCACCAGGGGAGGGTTTGGGTTGAACAGGGGAAGAAAGTTCTTGTCTGAAAGGGTTCTCAGAGCCTGGCCCAGGCTGCCCAGAGGAGGAGGTTTAATCCCCATCCCTGGAGACAGAGATGTGGTGCTGAGGGCCATGGTTTAGCCCCAGCCTTGGCAGAGTTAGAGAAAAGGGTTGGCCCCAAAGATCTTAAAGGGCTTCCCCAGCCCAAATGATTCTGTGGGACACAAAACTGGGCTGAAGATGTGAGGGTTTGGTTCTTGCTTTGAGAACTTGTCTTTAATAGTGATTGTAACATGGCCAAGGGGAAGGGGGAGCCCAGGGGCAGGCAGGAGAGGGGAAGGGGGAGCCCAGGGGCAGGCAGGAGAGGGGAAGGGGGAGCCCAGGGGCAGGCAGGAGAGGGGAAGAGGGAGCCCAGGGGCAGGCAGGAGAGGGGAAGGGGGAGCCCAGGGGCAGCCAGGAGAGGGGAAGAGGGAGCCCAGGGGCAGGCAGGAGAGGGGAAGGGGGAGCCCAGGGGCAGCCAGGAGAAGGGGAAGGGGGAGCCCAGGGGCAGCCAGGAGAGGGGAAGGGGGAGCCCAGGGGCAGGCAGGAGAGGGGAAGGGGGAGCCCAGGGGCAGGCAGGAGAAGGGGAGGGGGAGCCCAGGGGCAGCCAGGAGAGGGGAAGGGGGAGCCCAGGGGCAGGCAGGAGAGGGGAAGGGGGAGCCCAGGGGCAGGCAGGAGAGGGGGAGGGGGAGCCCAGGAGCAGTGGTGGCAGTGCTGAGCAGTGACTGTGTGATGCCAGCTGAGTAACAGCTTGGGAGAATTTAAAAAGCCAGAAAAGGAGGTAGTGGAGTAAAATATTGATTTTTGGGTTTGCTTTAGAAGAAGGCTTTAAAGCAGAAGTGAAAGCTTCTCCAAGTGAGGCAAACACAAAAGGACAGCAGCTCAGGGCAGGCTCCAGAAGGAAACAGCACAATGGACTCCTGAGCAGCAGCCATCCAGGGGTGTAAAACTGCTCCTGCAGAGTCGGAGTGGCAGGAGCCTGCAGGCCACTGCTGGTGCTGGGCAACAGCCAGGGGGGAGGGGATGGCTCAGGGAAGGGCAGCTGGTGCAGACAGGTCTATTTTCCACTGCTCCTCTGGCAGGGGAGACCTTCTGGTGGTCCTTGTGGGGCAGACAGTGGAGGGAAGCTCTTCTGGTTCTTTGCATTAGTGAAGCCTAAAACCCCCAGCCTCAAAGTGTTGCTGTGGGGAGCTGCTCAGGCTGGAGTTGGAGAACATCCTGGACTGCATCCAAAGCAGCATGGGCAGCAGATGGGCAGAGGGGATCCTGCCCCTGTGCTGTGCTGAGGCCTCACCTGCAGGGCTGTGTGTGAGGGAGCTGGGGGTGTTCAGCAGCCTGGAGGAGAGAAGGCTCCAGGCAGACCCCAGAGCAGCCTCCCAGTAGCTGCAGGGGGCTGCAGAGGGACTGCTCCCAAAGGCCTGCAGGGACAGCAGCAGGGGCAGGGGTTTGAAATGAGAGCAGAGCAGATTGAGATTGGAGGGGAGGAACAAGTTGTGCCCCAGGAGGCTGCTGGAACACTGCAGCAGGTTGCCCAGGGAGGGAGCTGAGGCCCCATGGCTGGAGCTGTGCAAGGGGAGGCTGTGAGCAAGCTGCTGCAGGGGAGGATGTCCCTGCTGAGGGCAGGGGGGTTGGGCTGGGTGGCCTTTGGGAGCTCCCTTCCATCCCAGCCCCTTCTGGGGCTGTCCATCAGGCAGTGGTGAGCACTGGTGGTGTGAGAGGTGCTGGCAGCTTTGCAGGGAGGCTTCAGAGGTCAGAGCTGCTCCCAGGGCTGTGGTCTCACCACGCTCTGCACTCACCCTCTGCTGGTTTGCTCCCACCATGCTGAGCTCTGCTCTCTGCCCTGTCCCATGGGGTTAGGAGGAACCTCTGGATGAGAGTTCAGTGAAGAAGATGATTCTCACCTTTGAGAAGAGGTCCTACAAAAACCAGGAGCTGCGGATCAAGTTTCCTGACAACCCAGAGAAGTAAGATCCTGCTGCCTCCTCTCTCTCCCTCTCCCCCTCCCCTCCCCTCCCCTTGGATTTCAGCTTCCAGCCCCACATCAGTTCCAGTCTGATGGTTTCAGCTCCATAAGGCTGAGGTAGCAGCAGTTCCTGCCATGGAGTTCTTGCAAATTGCATTTGAAGCTAATTTTGATATCAGAAATGGCATCCTGCAGCTGGGTGGAGCAACCCCAGGCACACATCCAGGCTGGGCTGGAAAGCAGCCCTGAGGAGAGAGGTTTGGGGGTGCTGGGGGAGGAGAAGCTCAACAGGAGCTCTCAGTGTGCACTTGCAGCCCAGAAAGCCAAGCAGAGCCTGGGCTGCAGCAGGAGAAGTGTGGCCAGCAGGGCAAGGGAGGGGATTCTCCCCCTCTGCTCAGCTCTGGGGAGACCCCACCTGGAGTACTGCCTCCAGCTCTGGAGCCCCTAGTACAGGAGGGATCTGGAGGTGCTGGAAGGTGTCCAGAGCAGGGCCAGGAGGAGGAGCAGAGGGCTGGAGCTGCTCTGCTGTGAGCACAGACTGAGGGAGTTGGGGTTGTGCAGGCTGGAGAGGAGAAGGTGTGAGGTGTCCCTGCCCATGGCAGGGGCTTGGCACTGCCTGAGCCTTGAGCTCCCTCCCAGCCCTGGCAGCTCTGTGAATCTCTGTCTCCCGGTGCCTGCTGCTGGCCTCTGCCTTTTGCCCTTTCATTTGACTGGTTGTGGGGGGTTTGGGTTTGGGTTTTGTCTTGCCCCAGGTTCATGGAGTCGGAGCTGGACCTCAATGACATCATCCAGGAGATGCATGTGATTGCCACCATGCCGGACCTGTACCACCTGCTGGTGGAGCTCAACGCCGTGCAGTCGCTGCTGGGGCTGCTGGGACACGACAACACCGATATCCTCCGGCCTCGGGCCGCTCCCCGCCGCGGCTCTCTGCAGCCTGTGCTCTGAGCTCTCCCCTCCTGCTTTCACTGCCTCCCCTGGATGCTTTCCCCTTCTCCCCCCCCCACCTCAATTTATGGCTTCTTTTGTCTCCTGCAAGTGGAAGTCTCCTTTGTCCCAGCAGTATTGATTCTGGATCTGTTCAGTGCTGGTTTTTCTCTCCCCTTGTTTTATGACCCTGCCATCTGGCCCTGAGTGCTGGAGTGTGGGCAGCCCAGAGCCCAGCACTGTGTGCTCTTGGGCTGGAGCAGCCCCTGGCACAACTGAAACCCCACACACACCTTTTTTCCCCCTTCCTCTCCCCCCCCCTTTTTTTCCCCCTTCCTCTCCCCCCCCCCTTTTTTCCCCCTTCCTCTCCCCCCCCCTTTTTTTCCCCCTTCCTCTCCCCCCCCTTTTTTTCCCCCTTCCTCTCCCCCCCCCCCCTTTTTCCCCCTGCCCCCCCCCCCCCCCCCTTTTTCCCCCTGCCTCTCCCCCCCCCCTTTTTTTCCCCCTTCCTCTCCCCCCCCTTTTTTTCCCCCTTCCTCTCCCCCCCCTTTTTTTCCCCCTTCCTCTCCCCCCCTTTTTTTCCCCCTTCCTCTCCCCCCCTTTTTTTCCCCCTTCCTCTCCCCCCCTATTTTTTCCCCTCCTTTCCTCCCCCCCCTTTTTTTCCCCCTCCTTTCCTCCCCCCCCCTTTTTTTCCCCCTCCTTTCCTCCCCCCCCCTTTTTTTCCCCCTCATTTCCTCCCCCCCCCCCTTTTTTTTCCCCCTCCTTTCCCCCCCCCCCCCTTTTTTTCCCCCTCCTTTCCTCCCCCCCCTTTTTTTTCCCCTCCTGTCCCCCCCCCCCCCTTGTTTTTTTCCCCTCCTTTCCTCCCCCCCCCTTTTTTTCCCCTCCTTTCCCATTCCTTATCAGGGTTCCACACTGGAAACCTCTCTGCCCTCAGTGTCTGCTCACAGTTCCCCCTGGTGCCCTGGGGACAGGCCCCATGCAAACCCAGTTCCATGCCTACCATGGTGTCCTTGCTTGTTGCTTTGCCAGGAGCCACAGGCTGTGTGCACTCTCTGCATGGCTTTCAAAGCTCCTGCTGAGCTTCTGCTTTGCAGGGGAAATGCAAACTGGGGCTGGGGGGAGATTTGCCTCGGGGTGGGGGGTTGGGGGGAGGTGCAGAAGGCTGCAGCCTGCCTGTCCTCCCAGCCCTCCGAACCGAGTCCTGGGGTCACTGCTGCTGTCAGAGGCTCGGCAGTGGTTCTGCTGTGAGCTCCTTTTAATTGCTTTGCCACTCACCTGTCAGTTGGTGGGGAGAAGCTTGGGCCCTGAATTGCAGTGTGGGGAAAAAGTCTGTTTCTTGCTCTGAGAGTGCTGAAGTGCTTCAGATCCCTGCAAGCAGGACACGAGGTTTCTGCAGCAGCACCTCTGCACGCTGCTGCTGATGGACAGGAGAGAAAATGCTGCTGGAGTGCAGCATCCAGAGGTGAACTAAATGGATGCAGCCCCAGGTTTCTAATGACTTTTTGTTAAAACAAATGGAAAAATGTTTTAAAAGGAGTTCTTCAAGGAGAGAGCTGAACAAATGGCCCTTCAGATGGGCTTTAAGTGCACTGTCTGGAGGGACTAATGCAAAGAGACAAAGGCAGTGTCCATGGGGAGCAGATCAGCTGCTGAATGATTCATGCAGCTTTGCACAAAGCAGGTGAAGGAAAGGTGAGCACCAAGAGGGTTTGATTAATGAAAGGCAGGGAAGCTCCACATGGTGTTTTGCTTTTCTCTCTCCTGAGTTTGGTAGGGTAAGTGATACTCTCACTGGAAGCCTCTAAAGAAACTCCCTCAGACAGGAATGCTGTGCCAGAAGAGCTCCTCAGACTGCTGGAGCTCTCAGAAGTCTGCCTCAGTTGGCTTCCCAGCCTGCAGCAGGCAGCAGCAGCCTGCAGGCAGAGCTTCCCTCAGCCTCCTCCTTATGGTTGATCCAACCCCATGCCCTCAGTCCTCCCTCCTACATCCTCTGCTGGCCCCTGGACTTGATCTCAGTGATTCCCAGTGGCCAGGATGTCAGGGCCTGGCACTTCCTGGCAGAGCCCAGAGCTGAACAAAATTTCTTCTGTTGCCTGCTGAGTGCCTGCAGCAGGCAGGAATTCCTCCTGTTGGCCTGCTGCCATCCCAGGGGGCTGTGAAACTGTCTTGTCCTTAACCCCCAGCACATGTCTCCATCGCTGTGGTAGACTTGCTGCAAGAGCTGACTGATATTGATACTCTCCATGAGAGTGAAGAAGGAGCTGAGGTCCTCATAGATGCCCTGGTAAGTGATGAGCTGCAGGGTGGCTCAGTGTCTGCGTGCCCCCTGCCTCCCTCAGCAGCCTCCCTCAGCCCCCCAGCAGCCTCCCTCAGCCCCCCAGCAGCCTCCCTCAGCCCCCCAGCAGCCTCCCTCAGCCCCCCAGCAGCTTCCCTCAGCCCCCCAGCAGCTTCCCTCAGCCCCCCAGCAGCCTCCCTCAGCCCCCCAGCAGCCTCCCTCAGCCCCCCAGCAGCCTCCCTCAGCCCCCCAGCAGCCTCCCTCAGCCCCCCAGCAGCCTCCCTCAGCCCCACAGCAGCTTCCCTCAGCCCCCCAGCAGCCTCCCTCAGCCCCACAGCAGCCTCCCTCAGCCCCACAGCAGCCTCCCTCAGCCCCACAGCAGCCTCCCTCCCCACACTTCCTGCAGCTGTGGCCATGAGGCAGGCCCAGGTCCAGGGACACCTCTGGTACCTGGAATGCTGTCCTGAGGGCCACAGTGGGGGTGGGTCTGGATGGAATGCCAGGGTTTGGAGATTAATTTCTTCTTGCACCTTGTCTGCCACTCCTTTTTCTGGAAGGAACAAGCTCCCACTGCAAAAGTTGCTTAGGCTGGGAGATTTTTTTCCTCCCTGCAGGGGAGGGAGAATGAAACAGTGTTTGTGACTTGGCCTGGGGAAGTCAGGAGCTTGGTGTGCATTTTCCTCTCTTCCTGCAGAGAAGGGTGACCTCTGCTCACCCAGGAGAAATTGAGGTCTGTGGCAGGGCTCAGATTGGGATCTGAAGGACAGTGAGGTCGCTGTGATCTCAGTCTAGCCACAGAGCCCAGACCTCCTCTGCCCAGCAACTCCTGTTTCAGACCTGGCTGGAGCTGGGACTCTGCTGCTGCAGGGAGGCTGTGAGTTCATAATGGTTTGGGTTAGAAGGGACCTTAGAGATCATCCCATTCCAACCCCCTGCCATGAGCAGGGACACCTCCCAGCAGCCCAGGTTGCTCAAGGCCTCATCCAGCCTGGCCTTGAGCACCTCCAGGGAGGAGGCAGCCACAGTCTGCCTGGACAAACCAGTCCAGTGTCTCCCCACCCTCAGTGTCAAGAATTTCTTCCTTATCTCCAGTCTGTCTCCCCTCTTCCAGCTCAAAGCCATTGCCCCTTGTCCTGTCACTCCAGGCCCTTGTCACAAGTCCCTCCCCAGCTCTCCCCTAGCCCCCTGCAGGTGCTGGAAGGCTGCTCCAAGGTCTCCCCAGAGCCTTCTCTTCTCCAGGCTGAGCAGCCCCAACTCTCTCAGCCTGTGGAAGATTTGGAAGTGTGTGGAAGGTTCTGGTTAACAGAGCTCATGTTTGAAGCCTGGAGGGGGGTTTGGAGGTGGCACAGAGATGAAACAGCCCCAGCAGATGATCTAGGTGAAGTAGAAGGTGCATGGCTGAGTGCTGCCCACCTGGGTGGCAGTGCCTCTTGCCCTCTGTGCTGCTGGGCTTCCCCTTTCTCCTGTGGTTGTGCTGGAGCCTCCTGCTCCTCACCAGTGGGAGGTGGACAGGGATCTGAGCAGGAGCCCTTCAGAGATGTGCAGCTCATCTTGAGGTTTACACATCTGACCTACCTTCAGGCAGCTTCTGCTGGAGACTCCCTGTGCTTGGGCTGCCTCTTGTTCTCTAGCTCTTACGTTGCAGCTGCCAGACAGGCAGCTGGACTTTTCCCTTGCTTGCTTTGCTTGGCTGCTCTGTTTTCTCCTCCAGTTCCTGTCCAGACCCTATAATGTTGCCTTCCAAAGGTTAATGACCATGCCCCCGGGCAGATTGCCTCTGGCTGGCCTCGGGGCTGTGCTTAATTACTGTGATGTGGGGATGAATGGGATGGGAGAGAGGAGCTGCAGGAGGGGCTCTTCCCTGGGCCCGGTGTGGGAGAGGCTGTAAATCAAGTGGAGTTCTTCCTCTGCTTTCCTTGTCAGCAGCTGCAGATAACAGCCAAGGTCCAGAGGTGCTTCTGGCAGGAAACATGTCAGGCACATCTGGGGAGCAGTGTTTGGGTCTCTGCTCTTCAGGTGACTTTTAGACCAAGCAGGTGTGGAGCAGGGTGCCCGTGGGCACTGCTGAGCTGCCTTCCGCAGCAGCTTCTCCATTCACTGGGCCCAGAGCTGGTTAGCAGCGTTGGAACTGGAGGTGGTTTTGTTGTTTGACTTGCAGTGGCAGGCTGGCCAAAGGCAGGCTGGATTCTGGCCAGCTGCAGCTTCCAGAGCATACTTTTTGTGTTGGCTTTGTGAGGAGGAGCTGGAGCTGCAGAGGTGGGCTCCTGCCGTCACTTCCCTCAGCCCCCTGAGCTTGCTGAAGCTGGCTCCGGCCGTTCCCTGGGCCAGGCTTCAGCTGGTGAGCCTCCAGCTTTTGGATTTGAAGCTGGGAGTGAGGGCTCCTTCAGCTTTGTCTGCCTGCTGAGGTGGGAGAGAGAACAGAAAGGGGGCAGCTGAAGGTGGAGCTGCCTGCAGAGCTCCCAGCTCGGCCCTCCGCGGGTGCTCCGCCGTGCCTGGCGCCGCGGAACTCGGAGGGATTAGAAATCAATCAGGCAGCTTCAGGAGAGGAGGCTGTGACAAGGTGCATGCTTGCCTCCAGATGTTTGCCTCTTTAATCTGAAACACTGAAGTTGTTTTAATTAATTAGGACAAACACAGTGGCAGATTTGCTGGGTGATTCCTTCGCTTCCTCTGAGGGAGGCTGTTAGTGGCTGCTGCTCCTGGCTGGCAGCTTTCAGCAGGGCTCATTTGATATTTATTAAGCTTCCCCATGCTTTCTCCTTCATCTAACCCCCTTTCTGGTTGTCTTCCTGATTTCCCCACCCTCCTCTTTCCCATCCCTTTGGTGATTCAGGTGGAGGGCCAGGTTGTGGCCTTGCTGGTGCAGAATTTAGAGCGCCTGGATGAAAGCGTCAAGGAGGAAGCTGATGGTGTCCACAACACCCTGGGTAAGTGGCTGCCTCTTGCTTCTTACCCTGCTCTGTACAGTGGGGGTCAGTTATCCCTCCCCCATCCTGTCCAGAGGAGGCCACCAACATGCTCATGGGGCTGGAGCACCTCTGCTCCTAGGCCAGGCTGAGGGAGCTGGGGGTGCTCAGCCTGGAGGAGAGAAGGCTCCAGGCAGACCTCAGAGCAGCCTCCCAGCACCTGCAAGGGGCTGCAGGAAGGCTGCAGAGGAACTGCTCCCAAAGGCCTGCAGGGACAGCAGCAGGGGCAGGGGTTTGGAATGAGAGCAGAGCAGATTGAGATTGGAGGGGAGGAACAAGTTGTGCCCCAGGAGGCTGCTGGAACACTGCAGCAGGTTGCCCAGGGAGGGAGCTGAGGCCCCATGGCTGGAGCTGTGCAAGGTGAGGCTGGAGAAGGCTGTGAGCAAGCTGCTGCAGGGCAGGATGTCCCTGCTGAGGGCAGGGGGGTTGGGCTGGGTGGCCTGTGGAGGTCCCTTCCACCCATTCTGGGATTCCTTCCCTTCCTACATTCTTTCCCCTTGAACTGCCAACAGCACAGAAGAGGACCTGGTGCAGCTTCTGTCCTGTAGGGCTTTGCCCATCACCCACTCCTGCCAGTCCTTTGGGACTGGAGGAGAGGCAGAGCCTGGGAGAGGAGTTTGGAAGTATTTTACTGCCACTGTTGTTAGTTCAGTGAAAACTGCTGCTGGAGTAAAGGGAACATCTTGGGCTGCTTGAGCAGGAGCTGTGCCAGGCTGAGGGTGAATGGTGTGGGCAGTGCCAACACCTGAGGGGTCACCACACACCCGAGCTTGGAGCTCACTCCAAAAGAAGGCTGTTCTGTGAAGCAGGTGGAACTTTGAGGGGAGCACTGCAGCCCTAGGAAGGACCTGGCCAAGCAACATTGGTCCAGGCCTGAGCTTGAGCTGCAGATGAGGGGAAACAAAGGTCTGGTTTGTGTCTTCTGTCCTCAGCAATCGTGGAGAACATGGCAGAGTTCAGACCAGAGATGTGCACCGAAGCGGCGCAGCAGGGCCTGATGCAGTGGCTGCTCAAGAGGCTCAAGGTGAGCTCCTCTCCCTGCTCTCCTCTGGGAGATGCCACAGCACAGACTGAGAGGCTGCTGTGCCCCATGGTGCTTGGCATCCCCTGAAGGCTGCTTGGCATGAGCTCTTTCTGTTGGTGTGGGTTAGCTCTGAGGTGAGCTCTGCCACCTGAGCACAGGGTGTTCAAAGCGCCCCCGAGCCAGGAATGTTCCCTTTGTCCCCTGCTGTGGAGGGGCAGCACTCAGGGAGCTGGCTGTGAGTGTAAGGAGCTCTGCAGAAGCTGGTGAGTAGAAGCACTCTGCTTTTGGTGGTGTGTGCCTGGAAGAGGGTCTGATGTTGAGTCTACACCAGTTAGCATGGGCTGAAACCAGTGCTTCCAACGGGCCAGGGCTGTGTTGGGGCAGCCAAGTCAAGGACAGAAAGTTGGAACTGAGTTTGCTGGCCTGAGGCCCCATGCCTGGAGGTGTTCAAGGTCAGGCTCTGAGCAAGCTGCTCTAGTGGAGGCTGTTCCTGCTGCCTGCAGGGGGTGGGAGCTTTGGGAGCCTCTTCCAACCCAAACCATTCTGGCTTCTCCCGACCCTCTCTGTGAGGCTTTGGCGCTCCCGTGCTTAAACGTCCTGCTGGGTAGGAGGCCTCTGAGTCCCAAAGTGCTTTCTGAGCCCTGTGAGCCTGCAGGTGCTGCTCTGTGCACCCTGTGTGCTTGTGAGCAGAGCTGAGCTGAGAGTCCTCACTGCAGGCAGTGCCAGGATGAGTCCTTTTGCTTAAAACCCCGAAGTGAATTTCTTTGCAGGCAGCTGCGTTCTGCTGCCTCCTCATGACTCTGGCAGCTGGGGACTGAAACTTGGGAAGGCCAAATAGTCACAACTTGGAGTCCTCTGCTTGGTGCCACAGAGGATGAGTGTTCAAGGTGCTCCCCCCTTGGTGCTGAGGGTGGCCTCCCATTGCCCTGGCACATGAGGGGTGCCATGGGGCAGGGCTCTTCCTTGGCTGTGCTGTCATGGGGAGCTGCTGGCTTGTGAAACCCTTGACCAGCACCTTTGCTACTGGCAACCCTTGGACTGGCATCTCTCCCCCTGACAGCTGTGGCAGGGGTTTAGGCAGGGGCTCAGCATCTGGGCAGAGGTTTATGCTGCTGGGCAGTGTCTGTGGCATGAGGTTTAAGAGCAGGCTCTGCCTGGGAGCGGATGAGGACAGCTGGCTCACAGTGCAGAGGGGCAGTTCCTCTTTCTGCCTGCATCCCAGGCTCTCTAACTGTGCAGCCTGGAGAGCTCAGGTGGAGAGCTTCTTAGCTGCCTTCTCCTGGCATCTGCAGGGTCTGAAGGTGTTGGGTGCAGCCTTGAGAGTGCAGCTGCCACCTCCTGCCACCTCTCGTGGCGCCGTGTCCGGTGTGGGAGCGTTCCCCGATCACTGCGAGCTTGAGAATCGCTTGGAGTGAAAAGCTTGGCTTTAAAATCAACACTCAGTGGCCTTTGGGATCTCCCTGCTCCTCACATTTCTGTGGTGCCTGGTGCTTGGTGCTGTGACCTTTTCCTTCAGCAGCAGGGCAGGGATAATTGGCCCTGGGGCAGCTTCGCTCCGGCGAGCTGCGGGGAGCTGCTCAGCGTCTGGGGACAAATTGTGGGTGACAAATGGTCTGGGTCACACCTGCTGCTTCCTGCCTGCTCTGCCTGGTGGGGGATTTTTTTCCCTCCCTTCTCCAGCAGTGGAATACAAACAGCTGGTGTCTGATGCTTGAAATGCCTTGTGTTTATTAGGCATTCCTTCCCTAGCCCACGCTGGGGGTGGGGGTTACAGCGAGGCTGTTTCCGAGGCAGCTTTGGCAGCGTGCAGCAAACATCAGATCCACTTCAGAGGCCCCCTCCAGGGACTGGTTTATTTGGGGCTTTCTCTCCTTCAAACTGAGTTTGCTGTGGGTTTGTGAGGGTTGTTTTTTTAACATGTTTGAGTATGGAGGGAAGGTAGGAAATGGAAGCTGTGTGACTCTGCAGGCTTCAGCCCCTCCGTGTGCTCTTCTGCCTGAGATGCTGTGATCCTCACGCAGCACCCAGCCAGGCTTGGGAGCTGAGCTGTTGGGGAGCAGTACAGGAGAAAGGGACCTCAGAGCTGCCCTCCAGGCCCTGAAGGGATCCTGCAGGAAGACAGCAGAGGGACTTTTCATGAGGGTGTCTGGAGACAGGCCAAGGGGGAATGGTTTGAAGCTGAGGCAGAGCAGGGTTAAAGTGGAGCTGAGGAAGAAGCTCTTCCTCAGGGTAGTGAGACTCTGGCACAGGCTGCCCAGGGAGGCTGTGGCTGCCTCCTGCCTGGGGATGTTCAAGGCCAGGTTGGATGAGGCCTTGAGCAGCTGAGAGTAGTTGAGAGGTGTCCCTGCCCATGGCAGGAGGTTGCAGCAGGTGAGCTCTGGGGTCCCTTCCAGCCTGAGGCACTCGGTGACCTGGGGGTCCTGGTGGGCAGCAGGATGCCCAGGAGCCAGCAATGTGCCCTTGTGGCCAAGAAGGCCAATGGCATCCTGGGGTGGATTAGAAGGGGGATGGTCAGCAGAGCTTCTCCTGCCCCTCTGCTCTGCCCTGGTGAGGCCACATCTGTGATACTGTGTCCAGTTCTGGGCCCCTCAGTTCAGGAAGGCCCTTGGGGAGCTTGGGAAAGCCCTGATGGGTCTCTTGTTCCTTCTTCCCCCGCAGGCCAAGATGCCTTTTGATGCCAACAAGCTGTACTGCAGCGAGGTGCTGGCCATCCTGCTCCAGAACAACGATGGTGAGAGCTGCCCCTGGTGCCCACACTCTGCTGGGGGAGCCCCTGGGCACCCTGCAGCCCCCAGCAGTGCTCCCCTGCCCCGGCTGCCCTCTGCCCCTGCCCTCTCCTGCCATGCCCCTGTGCTCCTCTGCAGCTCTATTGATTTTTCTGGCTGATGGATCAGTAACAGCTGACACTTGGCTTCATTTTTCTCTCTCTCCCTTTCCCTCTCCCCCTCCCCACCTCTGTCTAGACAACAGAGAATTGCTTGGGGAGCTGGATGGGATCGATGTGCTGCTGCAGCAGCTGTCGGTGAGTAGCAGCCCTCTGCTGGGGGGTGGGCTGCAGGGGCAGCTGGGGGGAGCTCCAGGGGCAGCTGGGGGGAGCTCCAGGGGCAGCTGGGGGGGCAGGGCTGGCCCAGCAGCCCTGTAGGAGCAGAAGCACAGCCCCTGAGTGACTTCCAGGCACGTGTGTCACCCGTGGGGAGCGAGGGGAAGCCCTGGTTTAGAGATGTTAACAGTGAGGCACACAGAAGTTAGGTTAATATGGAATAGAATCCCAGGATGGGTTGGGATGGAAGGGACCCCCACAGGCCACCCAGTCCAATCTCTCTGCACTCTGGCTCACAGCCTTCTCCAGCCTCACCTTGAATAGCTCCAGGCATGGAGCCTCAACTCCCTCCCTGGGCAACCTGCTGCAGTGTTCCAGCAGCCTCCTGGGGCACAACTTGTTCCTCCCCTCCAATCTCAATCTGCTCTGCTCTCATTTCAAACCCCTGCCCCTGCTGCTGTCCCTGCAGGCTTTTGGGAGCAGTCCCTCTGCAGCCTTCCTGCAGCCCCCTGCAGGTACTGAGAGGCTGCTCTAAGCCTTCTCCAGGCTGAACACCCCCAGCTCCCTCAGCCTGTCCTAGGAGCAGAGCTGCTCTGTTGTCATTGTGTGGCAAGTTGGAGCTGGGCAGGGTTGGGGTTTGGCCCTCTCCAGCATTCTCCACTCTAGGCACTGTGTTTGAGCAGGCTGGAGGTGAGCCCCCCTCCAGTCAGTCACAGCCCCCCTCCAGTCAGTCACAACCCCCCTCCAGTCAGTCACAGCCCCCCTCCAGTCAGTCACAGCCCCCCTCCAGTCAGTCACAGCCCCCCTCCAGTCAGTCACAGCCCCCCTCCAGTCAGTCACAGCCCCCTCCAGTCAGTCACAGCCCCCCTCCAGTCAGTCACAGCCCCCTGGTCACTGGAGGCAGTGCTGCCTGCAGCACCCTCAGGTGTGTGGTGCTGTGGTGCAGAGGAGCTCTGTGCTAACACACTTCTGAGCATCTGGTGACCCTCCCTCTGCAGGCCCTGTGTGGTCACTCCTCAGGCTGCTGCTGGGCATCTGGGGGTGTGCAGGCAGGGCTGGGGCAGGGGCAGCAGGGCAGGGGCAGGGGCTGGATGCAGTGACCGGAGGGGGCAGGGGCAAGGGCAGCGGGGCAGGGGCAGCAGGGCCGGGGGCAGGGGCAGCAGGGCAGGGGGCAGGGGCAGCAGGGCAGTAGGGCAGGGGCAGTAGGGCAGGGGGCAGGGGCAGTAGGGCAGGGGGCAGGGGCAGCAGGGCAGGGGGCAGGGGCAGCAGGGCAGGGGGCAGGGGCAGCAGGGCAGTAGGGCAGGGGCAGCAGGGCCGGGGCAGGGGCTGGATGCAGTGACCGGAGGCTGGGGCAGGGGCAGGGGCAGTAGGGCAGGGGCAGCAGGGCAGTAGGGCAGGGGGCAGGGGCAGCAGGGCCGGGGCAGGGGCAGGGGCTGGATGCAGTGACCGGAGGCTGGGGCAGGGGCAGGGGGCAGTAGGACAGGGGGCAGGGGCAGCAGGACAGGGGGCAGGGGCAGCAGGGCAGGGGGCAGGGGCAGCAGGGCAGGGGGCAGGGGCAGCAGGGCAGGGGCAGGGGCAGCAGGGCCGGGGCAGGGGCAGTAGGGCAGGGGGCAGGGGCAGGGGCAGTAGGGCAGGGGCAGTAGGGCTGGGGGCAGGGGCAGCAGGGCAGTAGGGCAGGGGGCAGGGGCAGCAGGGCCGGGGCAGGGGCAGCAGGGCAGTAGGGCAGGGGGCAGGGGCAGCAGGGCTGGGGCAGTGGGCAGGGGCAGTAGGGCAGGGGCAGCAGGGCCGGGGCAGGGGCAGCAGGGGCTGGATGCAGTGACCAGAGGCCGGGGCGGGAGCCGTTCCCCTGCGCTCGGCCGCGCTCCACTCTGGGGCCCTCCGGCTGTGCTCTGCCGTCCTGCAGGTGTTCAAGCGCCACAACCCCGGCACAGCAGAGGAGCAGGAGATGATGGAGAACCTCTTTGACTCCCTTTGCTCCTGCCTGATGCTCAGCTCCAACCGGGATCGCTTCCTGAAGGGCGAGGGGCTGCAGCTGATGAACCTGATGCTGAGGTACCGGAGGGCTCTGCTGCTCTGCCCGCTCCTGCGCCGCCTCTGGGCGGCTCTGGGGGTCTGTGCCGGTCTGCCTGGCTGGCCTCTCTTTCCCCACCCCCCCTCCTGTAAGCTGGACCCTCTCAGAGGCCTGAGCTCCACTCTGCCTTGAGCTTTGCCTCCTGAGAGCCAAGGGTACCCCAGCAGCTGCTCGGGAAGTGCCAGTGCAGGGCTGTGTGGCAGATGGAAGAGAGCCCAAGGGCCTCTCGGGCTTTCAGAGACCCCTGTGGGCACCTTTCGATGGATGTCTCTGGGGGAGGTGATTTTCCTTCTGAGGTTGTAGCCAGGTGGGGGTTGGGCTCTCCTCCCAGGCAAGCAGCACCAGAACAAGAGGACACAGCCTCAAGCTGTGCCAGGGGAAGTTGAGGCTGGAGGTGAGGAGGAAGTTCTTCCCAGAGAGAGGAATTGGTCACTGGGATGTGCTGCCCAGGGAGGTGCTCAGGAGGGGCTTGGATGTGGCACTTGGAGCCATGGTTTGGCTGTCAGGAGGTGCTGGGTGGCAGCTTGGACCTGATGGTCTCTGAGGCCTTTCCCAGTCTGATTGATTCTGTGCTCCCCAGCTCCCTGCTGGGCATCCCCTGAGCTGCTGAGGCTCCGTGGCTGTTGGCAGGGAGATGCCCCTTGTGGAATGGGCATCCAGGAGCATTGCTGCTGGGCTTTGTCAGATGGGCACTCAACAGGGCTCCTCTGCTCCCTCCTGGCTCTGCAGGCACAGTGCTGGGCACAGTGCTGGGCACAGTGGGGCTCTGGCTGGCTCCCTGCTGCCAGGCTCTGTGTGGCTCCTGGCTGGCACCAGCCGGCGGTGCCCGGCGGGGGCTGTGCAGCAGCAGGGAGCTGGGGAGGCAGGCAGGGATTATTCAAATAGGGCTTCCTGGAGGCTAAGGAAAGCAAAGCTCCAGAACTAAGAGGCAGGAGGAGGCCTCCCTCTGGCCTGGCAGAGCTGATGCCTGGAGTTGTGCCAGGGGGTGGCACTCGGCTGCTGGCTTCCCGAGCAGCTTTGCCCCGCTTTGGGGCTCTGCTCTTCGCTGCTGTCTGTACCAGCAGCCCAGCTGGTGCATGATGACGAGAGGAAGGTCTCTTGGTCCCCCTGCAGCAGTTGTGACAGGGTTAGGAGGGACAGAGCTTGGCCTCAGTGGCAGCACCTGACGGAAGGAGCTGCCTGAACCTCAGTCTTTGGCTGCTGAGGAGCCCAACTTGCTCTGCGGTGTGAACAGGGCTGGGAAAGCGACAGAGCTGGGCAGAGAGAGTGAACTTCTTGCTCCTAGTGATGTCTTCAGGCCAGAGGGGGAGGTGTGGAGCTGGTGCTTGTGCTGCTGATTGCCGTTTCTCCTCCTGAGGAGCTGTCAGCTGCTCTCCAGAGTGTCTCACACTGCTGCTCCCTTCCTTCCTCCACCCCATTTCCCCTTCTTGTGTCTTGGTCTTGACACTGCTGAGAGTGAAGGTTCAGATTCTGGCAGGGGTGACCCTGTGGAACCTGGAGCAGGTGAAAGCAGTGATGCTCAGGACCCCCTTGAAGCTGCTTCTGTGCTTCAGCCTGGCTGGGTCAGAGCCTGCACTGCCCTCAGCAGGCTTTTGCAGCTCCTCCTGGGTGCTGTGAGCTGCTCCTGGGAGGTGTGACACAGCTGACTGTGTCAGTGAGGGACTTCACCTGGACCCTCAGAGCTGCAGGGAAGTGCTTCTGAGCTCTGCTGTCTCTTGGCAGCTCCTGCAAACCACCTTGCTGGGCTCTCAGCTTTGCTGCTTTGTCAGCAGCAAGGGAGTGAGGAGCACTGGAGTCAGGAGCTCTGGGGGAGGGACTGGAGGTGGGGAAGGTGACAGCACTGGGGTGTGCTGGTGAAAGTGGGGAATGGATGCTGGGAGGAGGTGCCTGCCTGCCTGGGGGAGAGGGTTTGGGCCTGCTGGGCTGCTGCTGGGGGGGATGGTACTTGGCTTAGCAGATCATGGTGTGGTTGAAGGTAGAAAGCTCTGCTGGGCTTAGCAGGTGGTGAGGAAAGCAGAGCAGCACAGTGCCTGAGAGCTGGCCCTGGCAGCCTGGGCTGGGGCTTTGCCTGTGGGCTTTTCCCCTGCCAGGCTGTGCAGAAGATGCTCAGAAGGGGGCTGGGGGCTGTCCAGAAGATGCTAAATTCAGACTGGAGAGGAGAAGGCTCCCAGGAGACCTCATTGTGGCCTTCCAGGATCTGAAGGGAGCTACAAGAAAGCTGGGGAGGGACTTTGGAGGGTGTCAGGGAGGGATAGGCCTGGGGGGGATGGAGCAGAACTGGAAGTGGGGAGATTGAGATTGGCTGTGAGGAAGAAGTTGTTGCCCATGAGGGTGGTGAGAGCCTGGCACAGGCTGCCCAGGGAGGTGGTGGAAGCCTCATCCTGGAGGTGTTTGCAGCCAGGCTGGAGGTGGCTGTGAGCAACCTGCTGTGGTGTGAGGTGTCCCTGCCCATGGCAGGGGGCTGGCACTGGCTGAGCCTTGAGCTCCCTTCCAGCCCTGCCAGCTCTCTGATTCTAAAGGGGCTGTGAGGGGGTGTCCAGAAGATGCTGAGTGCCTTCTGCTGACCCCCAGCTCTTGCTGAGAGTTCCCCTGGTGTGCAGGAAGCTCTGGCAGTGGCTCAGTGGCTCTGCCAGCTCTGCCTGGGGCAGGGAGTGAGCTGGGCTGGAGAGCTGCAGGGGAGAGACTCTGCTGGATCTCCCTGAGCCGTTCCTGCCAGAGCCCAGAGGACAGAAGTGCTGCTCAGAGGTGATTGACCACCTTGCCCACAGCCAGGCAGAAGATCTCTCTCTCTCCTGTTGCCCTTGGCTGCAGGAGGGGGTGGGACAGGGCTGTGTTATTGTTTGGGCTGGCTTTGAGGCAGTTAATCATTGTGCCGTGGCCCTGAGCAGATGGAAGGACAGGGAAGCAAAGTTGGAAGTGTATTGACATGGTGTGAGACAGATAAGCTGTGGGAGGATGAAGATATCAGCCTGGAATCTCCCCTGGCTGTCTCAGAGGACAGCATTTGATGTCTGGTGCTGCCCAATACATCTGGCCAAGCTCCCCTGTCAGAGCTGCAGAGCAGGGAAGAGGCTCTCAGCTGAGTGCTTCACATGCTGGGGAGATGGCTGCAGGCAGCAGGGAGCTCAGGGTGCTGGGGGGATGGCTGCAGGGAGCTCAGGGTGCTGGGGGGGATGGCTGCAGGGAGCTCAGGGTGCTGGGGGGATGGCTGCAGGGAGCTCAGGGTGCTGGGGGCATGGCTGCAGGGAGCTCAGGGTGCTGGGGGGATGGCTGCAGGGAGCTCAGGGTGCTGGGGGGCTGGCTGCAGGGAGCTCAGGGTGCTGGGGGGATGGCTGCAGGGAGCTCAGGGTGCTGGGGGGGATGGCTGCAGGGAGCTCAGGGTGCTGGGGGGATGGCTGCAGGGAGCTCAGGGTGCTGGGGGGATGGCTGCAGGGAGCTCAGGGTGCTGGGGGGATGGCTGCAGGGAGCTCAGGGTGCTGGGGGGATGGCTGCAGGGAGCTCAGGGTGCTGGGGGGATGGCTGCAGGGAGCTCAGGGTGCTGGGGGGATGGCTGCAGGGAGCTCAGGGTGCTGGGGGGGATGGCTGCAGGGAGCTCAGGGTGCTGGGGGGGATGGCTGCAGGGAGCTCAGGGTGCTGGGGGGATGGCTGCAGGGAGCTCAGGGTGCTGGGGGGGATGGCTGCAGGGAGCTCAGGGTGCTGGGGAGGAGGATGGAGGTGGAGGCTGTGGGTCATCTGGCTGTGTTCCTGTGTGACCTGTGCTGGCTTCCATGCTCCTGCTCTGGCAGGGGGCTTGGGCTGGGTGGTCCCTGGAGGTCCCTTCCAACCCCTCCCATCCTGGGAGCCCAAGGGGAGTGTGGTAGCTTCAGGAGTGAGAGCCTGGTGAGCTGTGTCACGGCCTCAGACTGGGATGGAGCTGCATGGGCAGGGCTGTGGGAGGGGGCAGGGAGCAGAGCAGGCTGAGAGGAGCAGAGGTGAGGAGCTCTGAAGCAGGGTGAGGTGCAGCTCTGTGTCCTGCTTTGGTTTGCAGCTCTCTGGGGTGGCAGCCACCATGGGGGGAGCTCACAGATGCCACCTTTGGTTCAGGTCCAGAAGCTCACTTGAGCAGGCAGCCCCTCAGCCTTGCCTTGGTCACCCAGCTGCAGGTTACCTTTGGGGAGCTCAAAGGGAGACAGCCAGGCTCAGAGTGTCAGCTCCCCACACTGACAGCAGCAGGCTGAGTGCTGCTGCAGAGCTCTGTCAGGCTTTGGCTGTGGGGGCTGTGTGAGGGAGCTGCTCTCTTGCAGGGGGAGGTGAGCTGTGGCTCCCCCAGCTCTGAGGGGAGGTGTGAGCATGCAGGCAGGCACAGCACAGGCAGCTCCAGCTCTCACAGCCTTTTCTCTGTGCCCCTCAAGAAGAGTTTGCTGCTCTCAGCCAAAACTGAGCTGAGAGTGCACAGCTCTGTGCAGCTGCCCAGAGCCTGCCCAGAGCCTTCTCAGGCTGGGAGCTTGGTGCTGCTGCAGGAGAAGCTGGGCAGGAGCCAGCAGTGGGAGCCTGCAGCTCAGAAGGCCAAGGGCAGCCTGGGCTGCACCCAAAGCAGGGTGGCCAGAGGGGATCCTGCCCCTCTGCTCTGCTCAGGCCTCACCTGCAGGGCTGGGGCCAGCCCTGGAGCCCTCAGCACAGGAGGGACCTGGAGCTGATGGAGAGGGCCCAGAGGAGGCCATGAAGAAGTTGTGGGTGCTGGGGAAGGACTGCTGGGAGAACAGGCTGAGGGAGCTGGGGGTGCTCAGCCTGGAGGAGAGAAGGCTCCAGGCAGACCTCAGAGCAGCCTCCCAGGAGCTGAAGGGCTCCAAGCAGGCTGCAGAGGGACTGCTCCCAAAGGCCTGCAGGGACAGCACCAGGGGCAGGGGTTTGAAATGAGAGCAGAGCAGATTGAGATTGGAGGGGAGGAACAAGTTGTGCCCCAGGAGGCTGCTGGAACACTGCAGCAGGTTGCCCAGGGAGGGAGCTGAGGCCCCATGGCTGGAGCTGTGCAAGGGGAGGCTGGAGAAGGCTGTGAGCAAGCTGCTGCAGGGGAGGATGTCCCTGCTGAGGGCAGGGGGTTGGGCTGGGTGGCCTTTGGGAGCTCCCTTCCATCCCAACCCATTCTGGGATTATTAGAATCCTTCTGTTTCCTTCTCCTGCTGTTCCTAATCACCCCCTGGCAGCTCAGAGTGCCTCTTCTACATCTCCTGCTTAATTAACTGGAACCATTTCAGGCAGCACTTCCCCAGGAACTCACAGGGTCCCAGAAGGGGTTGGGGCTGGAAGGGACCTCCAAAGGTCACCCAGTGCAGCCCCCTGCCCTCAGCAGGGACATCCTCCCCTGCAGCAGCTTGCTCACAGCCTTGTGAGCCTTTGTTGTTCTACTTTTGCCTCTGGTTTGGACAGGGAGAGGCTGTGCTGGGCCCAGCTGGGAGGGCCAGGTGCTGCCTGCACCTCCCAGAGCTGGCAGGGCTGGAAGGGAGCTCAAGGCTCAGCCAGCTCCAACCCCCTGCCATGGGCAGGGACACCTCACACCACAGCAGGCTGCTCACAGCCACCTCCAGCCTGGCTGCAAACACCTCCAGGCAGGAGGCTTCCACCACCTCCCTGGGCAACCTGTGCCAGGCTCTCACCACCCTCCTGGGGAAGAATTCCTCTTCTTTTGGAGATGAGAAATGCACCAAGAGGCCTCTGAGCTGCAAGGGCAGTGCAGGGGAGGAAGCAGGGGGCAGGCAGCAGGGTGGTGATGCAGAGCCTGTGAGGTCAGTGCCTGCCAGGGACACTCCTGGGGCCCTGGGCTGGGTTAGTGCTGAGCTCCAGGTTCCCCTCAGTGAGCAGAGATGAGACTGAGATAAACTGCCTGCCCTCCAGCTGGATAAATATTTCAAAGGAAATCAACTCCAGACAGCCCAGTCAGGCAGCTATTGATCTCTGGGAGCCTGAACTTCAACCCAATGAATATTCCAGAGCTCAGCTCTGGGCAACCTCCTTAAATGCTGATCAATATGCAATTAGTGCCCCTGGAAGCATCCCTCACCCTGGCTGCCTGCAGAGCTGCTTCATTCTGAGCTCAGTGTGGAGGGGAGCTTGGGAGCCTCCCTCCTGCCCTGCTCCTCTCTCCTCTCCTGGGGGGAGCTCTGCTGTGCCCTGTCCCAGCTGCTCCTGGGTGCCTTCAGCAGCTGCTTCCTGCCCCTTGGAAGCAGCCCCAGCTGGGCATGGCCACCTCAGGCTGGGGCTTCACTTAGGGGATCCCAGAATGGGTTGGGCTGGAAGGGAGCTCCCAAAGGCCACCCAGCCCAACCCCCTGCCCTCAGCAGGGACATCCTCCCCTGCAGCAGCTTGCTCACAGCCTTCTCCAGCCTCCCCTTGCACAGCTCCAGCCATGGGGCCTCAGCTCCCTCCCTGGGCAACCTGCTGCAGTGTTCCAGCAGCCTCCTGGGGCACAACTTGTTCCTCCCCTCCAATCTCAATCTGCTCTGCTCTCATTTCAAACCCCTGCCCCTGGTGCTGTCCCTGCAGGCCTTTGGGAGCAGTCCCTCTGCAGCCTTCCTGCAGCCCCCTGCAGGTGCTGGGAGGCTGCTCTGGGGTCTGCCTGGAGCCTTCTCTTCCCCAGGCTGAGCACCCCCAGCTCCCTCAGCCTGTTCTCCCAGCAGTCCTTCCCCAGCACCCACATCTTCTTCATGGCCTCCTCTGGGCCCTCTCCATCAGCTCCAGGTCCCTCCTGTGCTGAGGGCCCCAGAGCTGGCCCCAGCCCTGCAGGTGAGGCCTGAGCAGAGCAGAGGGGCAGGATCCCCTCTGGCCACCCTGCTTTGGGTGCAGCCCAGGCTGCCCTTGGCCTTCTGAGCTGCAGGCTCCCACTGCTGGCTCCTGCCCAGCTTCTCCTGCAGCAGCACCAAGCTCCCAGCCTGAGAAGGCTCTGGGCAGGCTCTGGGCAGCTGCACAGAGCTGTGCACTCTCAGCTCAGTTTTGGCTGAGAGCAGCAAACTCTTCTTGAGGGGCACAGAGAAAAGGCTGTGAGAGCTGGAGCTGCCTGTGCTGTGCCTGCCTGCATGCTCACACCTCCCCTCAGAGCTGGGGGAGCCACAGCTCACCTCCCCCTGCAAGAGAGCAGCTCCCTCACACAGCCCCCAGGCCCCTCCTGTGCTGAGGGCTCCAGGGCTGGCCCCAGCCCTGCAGGGGAGGCCTGAGCAGAGCAGAGGGCCAGGATCCCTCTCTCCAGCTCTGCCCACACTGCCTGCTGAAGGCTGCTCTCATGTCCCTCTCCATGCTGTCCCTTCACAGCCACATCCTCCCAAGCCCCTGGGGGCCCTCAGGGCCTTACCCTGCCGCTGTCTCTCCCCAGGGAGAAGAAGATCTCCCGCAGCAGTGCCCTGAAGGTTCTGGACCATGCCATGATTGGCCCTGAGGGCACAGACAACTGCCACAAGTTTGTGGACATCCTTGGCCTCAGAACCATCTTCCCTCTCTTCATGAAGTCACCCAAAAAGATAAAGAAAGTTGGGACAACTGAGAAAGAGCATGAAGGTAGGTGAGCTCCCAGAGCTGCTCCTGCAGGGGGGCAGGGCAGGTGTCTGGAGGGAGGGGTGGCACAGGGGATGGCACATCCAGGAGGGAGGGGATGGCACAGGGGATGGCACATCCAGGAGGGAGGGGATGGCACAGGGGATGGCACAGGGGATGGCACATCCAGGAGGGAGGGGTGGCACAGGGGAGGGCACATCCAGGAGGGAGGAAGTGGCACAGGGAGTGGCACAGGAAGTGGCAGAGGGAATGCCATATCCAGGAAGAGAAGGAATGGCAGATCCAGGAGGGAGGGAATGGCACAGAAAGTGGCACAGGGAATGGCACATCCAGGAAGAGAGGGAATGGCACAGGAAGTGGCACAGGGAATGTCACATCTAGGAGGGAGGAAGTGGCACAGGGAATGGCAGAGGGAATGGCACAGGGAGTGGCACAGGGAATGGCACATCCAGGAGGGAGGGGATGGCACAGGGAGTGGCAGAGGGAATGGCACAGGGAGTGGCACATCCAGGAGGGAGGAAGTGGCAGAGGGAGTGGCAGAGGGAATGGCACATTCAGGAGGGAGGAAGTGGCACAGGGAGTGGCAGAGGGAATGGCACAGGGAGTGGCAGAGGGAATGGCACATCCCCACTGTTTCAGGGCTCCTGTGCAGCCCTGGGGCCCTGCCTGCCCAGCTGTTGGTGCTGCCAGCCTTGCCCTGCTGGCTGGCTGGCAGCTGCTGCTGGTGCCTGTGTTTCATGTGCTGCTGAGGAGTCCTCTCCCACTCCTGCAGGCTCTGTGGTTTGAAGCTGGGACTCTTTGATGCAGAACTCTTTTGAACAGAGTAATGAGGCAGCTACAAATGTCACCTCAGAAGCAGTGTGCTCATGGCTCCAGGCACTGGAGTGTGACTGGCTGAGCATCAGGCACTGCAGGGATCAGCTGCCTGCTTTTGAACTTGGTGGATTCCTTCTTTTTCTGGGTTTTCAGTTGTTGTTGTGGTTGTTCCTCCTCTCTCCTAGAGAGCTGCTGCCCCAGAAACCTGCTGGGGAGTGAGACTGCAGCAGCTTGTGCTCAGCTGCCTCTAGGGTCAGTCCCTCCTGCTTCAGGCTGTGTTCCCTGCTCCATTCTGTGGGTCATGGGGTCATAGAATCCTGGGATGGGATGGAAGGGAGCTCCCAAAGGCCACCCAGCCCAACCCCCCTGCCCTCAACAGGGACATCCTCCCCTGCAGCAGCTTGCTCACAGCCTTCTCCAGCCTCCCCTTGCACAGCTCCAGCCATGGGGCCTCAGCTCCCTCCCTGGGCAACCTGCTGCAGTGTTCCAGCAGCCTCCTGGGGTACAACTTGTTCCTCACCTCCAATCTCAATCTGCTCTGCTCTCATTTCAAACCCCTGCCCCTGGTGCTGTCCCTGCAGGCCTTTGGGAGCAGTTCCTCTGCAGCCTTCCTGCAGCCCCCTGCAGGTGCTGGGAGGCTGCTCTGGGGTCTGCCTGGAGCCTTCTCTTCCCCAGGCTGCTGAACACCTCCAGCTCCCTCAGCCTGGCCTTGCAGCAGAGGTTCTGCAGCCCCCTGAGCATCTTTGTGGCTCTCCTCTGGATCCTCTCCACCAGCTCCAGGTCCTTCCTGTGCTGAGGGCTCCAGAGCTGGTCCCAGCCCTGCAGGTGAGGCCTGAGCAGAGCAGAGGGCCAGGATCCCTCTCTCCAGCTCTGGCCACCCTGCTTTGGGTGCAGCCCAGGCTGCCCTTGCTGCCTGCCAGGGGTTGTGGAGCTGGAGCTCTGCAGGGAAGCTGTTGTCCACAGCTCTGGAGCTGGGCTGAGCAGCTCCAGCTGCTGACTGACTGTGGCTTAGGAGAAGTGTTGCCTGCTGCAGGGGTGCTGCAGGTTCTGTGCCAGCTCCTTGGGTTCTGTAAAGGATGACTCTTGCCAGGAGCTGAAGAGATGTGAGTGGGCCTCAGGCTTGCCTGGTGTCCAGCCCTGCCTCCTGCAGCAAACCAAGGGAAGATGGAAGGGAACAGCAGCAAAACAGGAGCTCTGAACCCCAATCTCCCTGCTGTGGGGGCTCAGGGGGTGTCTGGAACCTTCATTTGCAGTGTGGGATTGGGGAAGGTTAACTCTTTAGCTGGAGCTGCTTTGGGCAGAGAGAGGTCTGGGGCTGTGGCTCATGTCTCTGACTTCAGTTGGGGCAAGTGAGCTCATCTGTGTCTCCTCTGCTTCATCTGGAGGCTGCAGGTGACTTCTGTCTGTGACCTTGGCTGCTGGGAGGGTTGGGAAGTCCAGCCAGGGTCAGGTCCTGGCTGCTGCTGTGACAGGGAGAAGGCAAATCTGCTGCCTCTGGAGGGGGAGGAGGGAGAGATCCATGCAGGCAGCCCTGGAAGCACAGCTTCACCTTGCTGCTGCTCAGAGGACGTGGAGCTGAGCCCAGGGACTGGTTCTGGTAACACAAACTGTGGTGGGAAGTGCAATTGCCTTGGCTGTGCCTGACTGGGCAGGTGAGGGCCTGAATCTGTAATGCTGGAGCTGGTTGAGAGGTGGAGCTGGGCTCCCCTGCAGCCTGCCTCAGCCTGCTGCCAGCTGCACAGTGCCCAGGCTCACACCATGGGCACTGCTGGCCAGTGCCTGGCCTGGTCAGTGTCCTCTGTGTCCCTCCTGGGGACATGGCTCCTCTCTGTAGCCCTTCTCCAGCTCTCAGCAAGGAGACTTGCAGCAGGCTTCTCCTGGCTTCTTTTCCTGGCCAAACTTCTCCCTGTGCCCAGGCTGCTGAAAACCAACTCCAACCCAACCCAGGCAACTCAGCTGACAAGGAGCTGGCAGCAGCCTCTTGTGCCAGGGGAGCACTCACAGGTGGGGCAGGGGGAGGCACATGTTCCTCACAGCAGCTCTGGGGGGCTGGGCTGGGTTCCCTCTGAGGGCTTGGGGGGCTCCTGGTCACAGCACCAGAGAACTGTTTGGGTTGGAAAAGCCTCCTGAGAGCATGGAGCCCAACCCTCCCCACAGCACTGCCATGGCTGCACAGTGCTGGCCAGGCTGGGGGAGGCTTTGGGCAGCCTGGGCTGGTGGGAGGTGTCCCTGCCCTTGGCAGAGGCTGGGACTAGACTCCTAGGTTCATGGAATGGGTTGGGTTGGAAGGGACCTTAAAGCTCAGCCAGCTCCAGCCCCCTGCTATGGGCAGGGACACCTCCCACCAGCACAGGCTGCTCAGGGCCTCATCCAGGGGACTGCAGGAGCCTGTGCTCAGCTGCCCCTAGGGTCAGTCCCTCCTGCTTCTGGCAGTGTTCCCAGCCTGGCCTTGGGCACCTCCAGGGAGGGGACAGCCTGGGCAGCCTGTGCCAGGCTCTCCCCAGCCTCACTGCAAAGGATTTCTTCCTAATCTCCAGTCTCAATCTCCCCTCCTTGAGCTTCCATCCACCCCTCCTCTTCCTAGCACTCCAGGCCTTGTCAGAAGTCCCTTCCTGGCTTTCTTGTAGCCCCCTTCAGGTACTGGAAGACTGCTTTTTGGGGTCCCTTCCCCCCCCCCAGACCATTCCATGACTCTCTGAGCTCTTCAGCAGGCTGCCAAGCCTGGAGCCTGGCTCTGGCTGAGCGAGGCAGAGCCCTGCTGAAGATCCAAGCAGCTCTGCCAGGAGCTTTGCCTTCCAGGGTTCTGCTCCTCCACTCCTTGTGGGTGTCCCTTTGGCTTGGGGGGGCCCAGCACCAGTAGGGGCTGAGGGGCTGGGGCTGTGATCAGCTGCAGGGGCTGTGATCAGCTGCAGGGACTCCTCCCTGGGCAGCTGCTGCTCTGTCCTTGGAGTACAGAACCTCTCCTTCAGGGTCTGGTCGTGGTGGGGGGAAATGCTGCCCTTGGCTGGAGCTGAGAGGCAGTTTACCAAGGGCTGTTTATTTTCTTGTCTGCAGGGGGATGCTCTGCAGGTGACAGGCTGATAACCACCCTGGTGGAGGAACCCCCTTGGTGGGAACTCTGCCAGCTCTTATTTATTGCAGGAATCTCTAAGCCAAATGAGATTGGATCCAAAGGAACTCCTCTGGAATGTGCTTTCCTCTCTGCTTTTAAAGAGCCAGCCCAGGGAAGGGGGCAGTGCTGGTTAGCTGCAGCTTAAACACTGTCAGGGCTGGAGAATGATTGGCCTCCAGGGAGCCTGGGAACCAGTTCAATCCCAACTGCAGATATTTGTGCTTGATATGCACAGGGGTAATTAGGAGAGAAGAAAGGGAGAAGTTGTGAACCATCTTTATGGATGATCTGAGCCTGAAGATCAGGCTGCTGCTGCTGCTGCTGGCTGGCTGCACATTGCCTGCTCTTGAATTCTGCCTGACTTGGTGCAGATCATTGAGACACTTCTGAGGGCATTAGGTTTGGGAGGAAAAATCTCCTCTGAAGCAATTTCCTTTTCCCTGAGGCAGTGAAGCAACTCAAACCAAACGTTTTGCAGCTGCAAACAGCAACAGAATCAATCCTGGAATGGGTTGGGGGTGGAAGGGAGCTCCCAAAGGCCACCCAGCCCAGCCCCCCTGCCCTCAGCAGGGACATCCTGCCTGGAGCTGCTTGCTCACAGCCTTCTCCAGCCTCACCTCGAATGTCCCCAAGGATGGGCCCTCAGCTCCCTCCCTGTGGCAGTGTTCCAGCAGCCTCCTGCTGCAGAACTTGTTCCTCACATCCCAAATGGTTTAGAGTTCCCCTGTGTCTGTGGGATCAGAGGGCTTGTGAGGCTCCCACCAGCCTGGGCAGCCCTAAAGAGAAGCAGCTGCTTGTTGTGGAAGCTGTGTCCTGTGGGGCTCTCTGTGAGGTGGTGGAGTGGCCTTAGCCAGGTCCCACCTTGGCTGCTGCCTTAGGTGGGTGCTGGGGGGCAGGTGGACCTTCAGCACAAGAGGAAATGGCTTCAAGCTGCCCCAGAGAGGGTTTAGGTTGGCCATGAGGGACAATTCCCTCCCCTTGAGGGTTGTCCAGGCCTGGTTCAGGCTGCTCAGGGCAGTGGAGGAGTCCCCAAGCCTGGAGGGGTTTGAGAGCCTTGGAGCTGTGGTGCTGAGGGCCATGGGCTGGTGGTGCCCTGGCAGTGCTGGGGTAAGGCTTGGAGGTGATGTCAGTGATCAGCTGAATCAGAGCACCAGTGGCTGTGTTCTGGGATGCCTCCTGTGGCAGAGCTGAGGCTCAGCTTGTCTCCAGTGACCATGAGGCCCTTGGCAGTGGTTTTCCTGCAGCACCACTTAAGGCTTGGATGCTCACCTGAGATTCTTGAGCAGCCTCAGTGAGCTGAAACAGGAGAAAACACAGAGTCTTGGGAATGAGCCTGGAGTGAAGGGACCCTAGCTGGTGTGAGGGGCTGGATCTTCTCCTGCTCTTGCCTTTGCAGTCCAGTTTTGCTCCCTTGGAGGCTCTAATGAGCTCTAAAAGGCTTCCTGTCCAATTCATCTTCATTTGAACACCTTCTCCTGGCTCAGCTGTCACTTTTGCTTAGGAATGCTTCATTTGGCAACCTGAGAATTAGTTCAGCCAACATCCAGCTGAGAATTCCTGCTGCTGGGCTTTTGCCTCTTCCCCTCTATCAGTCAAGGATCTTCTTCTGGAGATGCTCAGCTCTGCATCCTTCAAAGACCAGCAGCAGCAGCAGCCCCCATGGCCAGGTCAGCACATTCTGACTCCTTGAGCTCTTACTGCAGGGCAGCAGCCTCAGGGTGACCTTTCCTGCTGCTGCCAGGACCCAGCTCCCTGGGCAGGGGGAAGGGGAAAGGCAGCCCCAGGGCAATGGGCTGATGAGGAGCTGCCACTGCCTGACCCCAGCAGGACATGTTTGCCTTTGGTGCCTTCTGAAGGGAACACCTGGGAGGGCAGCAGCCTGTTTGATCTCAGCCTCACTCTGCCACTTTGGTTTGTTGCCCTCCCCCAGCCCTCTGGAATGCAGCAGGGAGCAGGGATATGGAAGAGCCACGGGGCTGGGCCCAGAGCTGCCTTTCCTTCAGCTCAGGCTCCTGTGCTGCATCACAGAAGGGAACCTCCTCAGCCCACACAGAGGGGTTGGTGTCCTGCCCAGCTCAGTGGTTGGGTTCCAGCTCCCCAGGGGGTTGTGTGGAGCTTCTGAGCCTTCCCAGGCTCACAGGATGGTAGGGGTTGGAAGGGACCCCTGGAGATCTTCCAGTCCAATTCCCCTGCCAGAGCAGGAGCATGGAATCCAGCACAGGAACACATCCAGATGGGGCTGGGAAGGCTCCAGAGAAGGAGACTCCACAACCTCTCTGGGCAGCCTGCTCCAGGGCTCTGTGAGCCTCACAGTGCAGAAGTTCCTCCTCATGTTGAGGTGGAACCTCCTGTGCTGGAGCTTCCATCCATTACCCCTTGTCCTGTCACAGGGGGCAAGTGAGCAGAGCCTGACCTATCCCTCCTGACCCCCAGCCCTCAGCTATTGATAGACATTGATCAGATCCCTCTCAGTCTTCTCTTCTCCAGCCTAAACACCCCCAGGGCTCTCAGCTTCTCCTCACAGGGCAGTGCTGCAGTCCCTTCAGCATCCTCATAGCCTCTCTTGGACTCTCTCCAGCAGCTCCCTGTCCCTCTTGAGCTGGGAAGCCCAGGGCTGGATGCAATGTTCCAGGTGAGGTCTCACCAAGGCAGAGTAGGATCATGGACCTGTCAGGGCTGGAAGGGACCTCCAGGCTCAGCCAGTCCCAGCCCCCTGCCATGGGCAGGGACACCTCACACCACAGCAGGTTGCTCACAGCCACCTCCAGCCTGGCTGCAAACACCTCCAGGCAGGAGGCTTCCACCACCTCCCTGGGCAGCCTGTGCCAGGCTCTCACCACCCTCCTGGGCAACAACTTCTTCCTCACAGCCAATCTCAATCTCCCCACTTCCAGTTCTGCTCCATCCCCCCTAGTCCTATCCCTCCCTGGCACCCTCCAAAGTCCCTCCCCAGCTTTCTTGTAGCCCCCTGCAGGCACTGGAAGGCCACAATGAGGTCTCCTTGGAGCCTTCTCCTCTCCAGCCTGCACAACCCCAACTCCCTCAGTCTGTTCTCACAGCAGAGCAGCTCCAGCCCTCTGCTCCTCCTCCTGGCCCTGCTCTGGACACCTTCCAGCCTCTCCAGACCTTTCCTGCAGTAGAGGCTCCAGAACTGGCCCCAGAGCTGCAGCTGTGGGCTCAGCAGAGTGGAGCAGAGGGGCAGAATCCCCTCCCTGCCCTGCTGGCCACACTTCTGCTGCTGCAGCCCAGGCTGTGAGTGGTGGGGGAGGGAGAACCAGTTGTGGGGTTTAGGGGGGGTGTGTGTGTGACATGAAACACATGAGGGCAGAGTCCTTTCAGCAAGCTGCTGTAAAGCAGGTTGAGCTCAGAATATTGCTGTCAAATATTGCTTTTGAATGCTTTGGAGCAGGCAGCTAAACATTCCCTGGGTTTTTCTGCAGTGATCTATTGAAAGCATAACCTCCTCCTTAAAAAGCCTGTGTCAGCTCCTTCAGACTTCCCAGGACTTTTTCAACAGTTTATTGATAAAGCAGATAAATCCCTGTGCCTGAGCAGCAGAGGAAGAGGGGGGAGGAAAGAAAGGCAGAAGTGATGGCTGGAATACATTGCCTGAGAGAGGAGCACCGAGGTGGTGGTGGTGGAGGGGGGGAGGAGGGAGAGAAGCAGCCAGTGAAGATCTATCATCAGGGGGAATATTGCTACTCAAACACTGTGTCAACACCTGGGAGAAAGGGAAGGTTGGGGAGGTGTGGGGGGAGGGCAAAAGCTGGTGTGAAATGCAGGCTTGCAGGGCTGCAAGCCAGCTGCTGGCTTGGGCTGGAAGAAAGGCAAAGGCTCCGTTTCCTCCTCGCTCTTTTTCTGCGCCTCAATAGGCTCTTGCAAGGCCTTCTTGGAGGCTGCTTTTCCTTTTCTCCTTCTCTCTTTTTTTCTTCTTTTGCAACCTCTTTCCTTTTTAATGCAGCCACTTAATTTGGTGTTGCTTTCCTGTGGCCTGCCTGCCTGCCTGGGTGCAGCGGGGAGCTGCCACAAGCCCCCGAGCCATCCTTCACCCCCCGCGCCGGGCTGACAGCGCCTGCCCGCCCGATAAACCTGTTATCTGCCTGCTCCTCCTGCCAGCAGCTCTCCCAATCTCCTTGCTCCGTGAAAAATTGACACCACCTCGGGCAGAAATCTGTTTTCCGAGGCAGCCACATTTATAAGGAGCTAATGAAATGGGCTGGGTGCGTGCAGCCGCCGCGCCTGCCGCCCGGCCCCGCCGGCGGCCCCGGGGAGAGGGAGCCGGGGGGGGGGGGCGACACAAAGCCACCAACAGCTTGGCTTCCCCTTCCCACAGGCACCTAAGCTGGCAGGGGGAGTGCAGGAGCTGCCTGCAAGCGCCCTGCTCCTGCCTGTGCTTGGCAGCCCGCTGCAGTGGGTTCCCGCTCGCCCCGGCTCCGGGCCGGGCGCTGCTGTGGGGGCGCAGGGCGGATGGCACAGTGGGGAGGAGCCCTTCCCTCTGCAGGTTGCCTTCTCCTCTCTGAACAGGACAGGCCATAGACCTGTCAGGGTGGTTGTTCTGCTTTTGCTTCTGTCTTGGGCAGGGAGAGGTGGTGTTGGGCTCATCTGGGAAGGCCAGGCGATGCCTGCACCTCACAGAAGTGTCAGAGGTGGAAGGGAGCTCAAGGCTCAGCCAGTTCCAACCCCCCTGCCATGGGCAGGGACACCTCACACCACAGCAGGTTGCTCACAGCCACCTCCAGCCTGGCTGCAAACACCTCCAGGCAGGAGGCTTCCACCACCTCCCGGGGCAGCCTGTGCCAGGCTCTCACCATCCTCATGGGGAACAACTTCTTCCTGACATCCAATCTGAATCTCCCCACTTCTAGTTCTGCTCCATCCCCCCCAGTCCTATCCCTCCCTGACACCCTGAAAAGAACTCTTGATGCCCCTTCTCTGCCCAGCTTGTGGCTGGTACCTGTCCTGTCTTAATCAGCCAGATCACAGTGAGGACATCTTGGAGCAGCTGCAGCTCTGGATGGATTGATGCACCTCAGCCATGGGGTCTGTGCCAGTGCAGGGCTGAGGGCAGGCAGCGGCAGCACCACGTGGGTTGGCACAGGAGGGAAGCTCCTGCTGCTCTGTGCCTTTCTGCTGGGTTTTGTGGCCCCCTGTTAAAGCCATGCCCTCTCTGATGCTGCCAGCAGCATCTCTGGGCTTGGCATCTGTTCTGCAAAGGGTTGTCATCCCCTGGGGCACCAGGGGTGCAGAACGGTGGCCCTGTGGCCACCCCACTTCCCATTCCCAGGGAAAGGAGGGTGGACACTTGCCCAGGTTCCTTGCCCTGGCTCCCAGAGGTGGGTTGGTTCCTGCCCCCTGAAATCTGTTCATGGGCTAAAGGAGAAGGAGACCAGGGCAGATCAGGGCAGCTGTGCCAGGCTGGGGGGGGGGGGGGAACAAACTGAGGCAGATGTGCCAGGCTGGGGGGTGCAAACTGAGGCAGTTGTGCCAGGCTGGGAGGGGGTGTGTGTGTGTGTGTGGGACAGACCAGGGCAGCTGTGCCAGGCTGGGGTGTGTGTGTGGGGGGGGGGGGGGACAGACCAGGGCAGCTGTGCCAGGCTGGGGGGGGGGGGGGGTTGGGACAGACCAGGGCAGCTGTGCCAGGCTGGGGGGTGCAAACTGAGGCAGATGTGCCAGGCTGGGGGGTGCAAACTGAGGCAGATGTGCCAGGCTGGGAGGGGGGGGGTGTGTGTGTGTGGGACAGACCAGGGCAGCTGTGCCAGGCTGGGGGGTGCAAACTGAGGCAGATGTGCCAGGCTGGGGGGTGCAAACTGAGGCAGATGTGCCAGGCTGGAGGGGGCAACCTGAGGCAGATGTGCCAGGCTGGGAGGGGGGATGTGTGTGTGTGTGGGACAGACCAGGGCAGCTGTGCCAGGCTGGGGGGGACACAAACTGAGGCAGTTGTGCCAGGCTGAGGGGGGACAAACTGGGGCAGATGTGCCAGGCTGGGGGGGACAACCTGAGGCAGATGTGCCAGGCTGGGAGGGTGTGTGTGTGTGGGGGGGACAGACCAGGGCAGCTGTGCCAGGCTGGGGGGGGACAAACTGAGGCAGATGTGCCAGGCTGGGGGGGACAACCTGAGGCAGATGTGCCAGGCTGGGAGGGTGTGTGTGTGGGGGGGGGGGACAGACCAGGGCAGCTGTGCCAGGCTGGGGGGGGACAAACTGAGGCAGTTGTGCCAGGCTGGGGGAGGGGTGTGTGTGTATGACCAGGGCAGCCGTGCCAGGCTGGGGGGGGACAAACTGAGACAGTTGTGCCAGGCTGGGGGATGGGTGTGTGTGTGTGAGACCAGGGCAGCTGTGCCAGGCTGGGGGGTGGGGGTGTGTGTGAGACCAGGGCAGCTGTGCCAGGCTGGGGGGACACAAACTGAGGCAGTTGTGCCAGGCTGGGGGGTGTGTGTGTGTGTGAGACCAGGGCAGCTGTGCCAGGCTGGGGGGGGACAAACTGAGGCAGTTGTGCCAGGCTGGGGGGTGGGGGTGTGTGTGTGACGAGGGCAGCTGTGCCAGGCTGGGGGGGAGCAAACCGGAGCAGGGTTCAGGCATTGTGCAAAGTGCTTTTCTCAGGTGGCTGAGGAGGAGCAGCATTGGTGTGGCAGAGCCCGAGGAGCTCTCCCCGGCCGGGCCGGGCCGAGGAGGAGCTGTCAGGGCTGCTGCCGGCGCCGCTCGCAGCTGCTCGTCCTCCTCTCGGCAGCGCTGGGGAGCCGCCAGGCCGCTGCTTATCGCCAGCCGCACGCAGGAGCGCCGGGAGCAAATTTAATGGCATGTTACAGGGAAAATAAGCTGCTGTTCCCCCAGCTCAGCGTGCAATTTCCATCCTGTATCTCCAGAACATGTCTGCTCCATCCTGGCCTCCCTCCTGCGAAACCTCAGAGGGCAGCAGAGGACACGGCTGCTGAATAAATTCACCGAGAACGACAGCGAGAAGGTGAGCGGAGTGCCGGCCCCTGCGAGCCGGCTGCCGGCCCCTGCCGGCCCCTGCCGGCCCCTGCCTGCCCCTGCCCGCCGGCCCCTGCCAGCCCCTGCCGGCCCCTGCCTGCCCCTGCCCGCCGGCTGCCGGCCCCTGCCTGCCCCTGCCTGCCCCTGCCCGCCAGCCCCCTGCCTGCCGGCTGCCTGCCCCTGCCTGCCCCTGCCTGCCAGCCCCTGCGCGCCAGCTGCCTGCCCCTGCCTGCCGGCCCCTGCGAGCCGGCTGCCTGCCCCTGCCTGCCCCTGCCTGCCCCTGCCTGCCGGCTGCCTGCCCCTGCCTGCCCCTGCCTGCCCCTGCCTGCCAGCCCCTGCGCGCCGGCTGCCTGCCCCTGCCTGCCCCTGCCTGCCCCTGCCTGCCAGCCCCTGCGCGCCGGCTGCCTGCCCCTGCCTGCCCCTGCCTGCCGGCCCCCTGCCCGCCGGCCCCTGCCTGCCAGCTGCCTGCCCCTGCCTGCCTGCCCCTGCACGCCGGCTGCCTGCCCCTGCCGCCCCCCTGCCCGCCGGCCCCTGCCCGCCGGCCCCTGCCCACCGGCTGCCTGCCTGCCGAGTGCTGCCCGCGGGGGCTCCCGCCCGCGGCTCCCCTCCCAGCTGCTGCTGCTGGGAGGACAAACTGGGGGCCTGGCAACGCTTTTGGTGCTTGGTCCTCCCTGCACAGAGGCTGGAAGGGACCTCAAGGAGCATCCAGTGGGTTCCTGCTCCCCCTTGGCTCTGGGCTGGGCGCTGCTGTGGGGAGGCAGGTTGGATGGCACAGGGGTGAGGAGCCCTTTCCTCTGCAGGTTGCCTTCTTCTCTGCCTCCTTTCCTCTGAAATCATGGAATTATAGAGCTGTCAGGCTTGGAAGGGAGCTCAAGGCTCAGCCAGTCCCAACCCCCTGCCATGGGCAGGGACACCTCACACTGCAGCAGGTTGCTCACAGCCACCTCCAGCCTGGCTGCAAACACCTCCAGGCAGGAGGCTGCCACCACCTCCCTGGGCAGCCTGTGCCAGGCTCTCACCACCCTCCTGGGCAACAACTTCTTCCTCACATCCAATCTTAATCTCACCACTTCTAGTTTTGCTCCATCCCCCCCAGTCCTATCCCTCCCTGACACCCTCCAAAGTCCCTCCCCAGCTTTCTTGGAGCCCCCTTCAGATCCTGGAAGGTCTCAATTAGGTCTCCTGGGAGCCTTCTCTTCTCCAGCCTGCACAACCCCAACTCCCTCAGCCTGTCCTCCTAGGAGAGGCGCCCCAGCCCCCTGCTCATCCTCACGGCACCCCAGCTGCTTTCTGGAGCCTCCTGCAGCAGCCACCCCTGGGCTGTGTCTCTGCTGAGCGCCTCCCGCGGGGCTGCTTCGGGCTGGCTCTGCGGGAGCAGGGCGCGCTGGGCGTGCCAGCTTCTCCAGGGGAGCTCTTCTGTGGAGGGCTGAGGAGTTGCTCCAGGAGGCATTTAGCAGTGCCCATCCTCTCCAGAACGTGTCACTTCAGTGGTGTTGACTCTGGGAAGTTCCTTCCCAAATATTGACACGGTGCTGGGAAATGCAAACAGCTGCGGAGCAGGAGCGGCAGCCTCTGCAAACCGCTAATCCCAGGCATTTGCAAATCCCACCCCTGGGGAAATGCCACTTCCTTGGCATTGCTCACTGCTGTGTTTGAAGGGTGGGGGGTTTCTTCTCATGCCCTGCTGTGGCAGTTGCAAGTTTTACTGGGCAGGCTCTCCGCTGCCTGTCGCAGCTCGGAGGGGAGCGGGAGAGCCGCGCCGGCGGCACCGAGCGTGGCCTTGGCTGTGCACAGCAAGGACAGAAAGGGATGGGGGGGAGGGGGGCGAACCAGGGAGCTGCTGGAGCATGGCACAGCAGAGAGGGCAAGCTGGGCACGTGGGTCAGTCTGCTGCCTCCTAGCTGGAGCTGCCAAGGGCGTTTTGTGCCGTGGGCTCACGGCCCGGTGCCTGCGGTCCCAGCGTGCTCGCCCCGCCGCGCTCACGCCACCCCGGGACACGCTCCTGCCCGTGAGGCTGCGGAGGCTGCAGCTGGGAGGAGAGCAAAGCAGCATGAGGGATGCAAGGGGACTGCATTGTTCTTTTCTCTTGCTTAGGTGTCTCCCTTCTGCCCTTGCAGGTCGATAGGCTGATGGAGCTGTATTTTAAGTACCTTGACGCGATGCAGGCAGCTGATAAGAAGATTGATGGCGAGAAGCACGTAGGTACTGCTGGGGGCTGGCCAGCTCCCGTCTCTGGCACCTCTCACAGGCCTGGCACAGCGCTTCTGGCTCAGCAGGTCACTCTGCTGAGCATCAGACCTCTGCCCCTACCCCTTCATTCTTGTTGCCCCACGCTCCAGCTTGCAGCAAAGCTCAGCCAGAATGGGCTGAGAGCTTCTTTGCAGCGAGTGCTCCTGGCCTTGCCTTAGAGGGAGGTTCTGAGCAGGGCCTAGCTCTGTGCTTCGGCTGGCCCCCACGGCTCCTTGGCTGCAGTCTGGCTTGCTTGGGCAGGTGGAGGCTGAGTGGAGTGCAGAGGGGCAATGGCATGATCATGGGGGGGTCTCTTGCCCTGCTCTGCAGAGCCCTGCTCGCTGCGAGAGCCTCTCCATTTGGAGCAGTGAGAGGAGGCTGCAGCCAAAGGCTCCTGAGCTCCCTGCCCGCCAGCCGCCAGTCTGAGTGCCACAAGCCCTGCTGCCACACCAAGCTTCTTGCAGCTGAAGCTGGAACAGACTTTTAGGAGGAGAGGAGCTGCAGGAGGCAGGAAGCAGCTTGCAGAGCTGTTAGGGAGCTTGGCTGGCTGCCTGCAGCTGGTCGGTGTCAGCCTGAGCAGGGCGCGAGGCTGAGCGCTGCCGACGGCCGCGAGCGCTGCAGGGGCTGCAGCCCCCTGCCAGGCACATGAGCAGCTGCCTGCCCGCTGCCAGGGCCTTCCTCTGGCCACAGGGACTAGTTCTGAAGGCATCAGAGCTCAGCAGTGCTGCTGCAGCTTCACAAATGGATGCTGGCCTGGAGCAAGCCAACCTCCAGCCCTTCCTGCTCCCTCTCTGCTCCCTTCGTCCCCAGGACAGAGCGAGAAGTGATTTCTGCTTCACAGTTCAGTGCTGGGCTGTGGGGTTGGGAACTCAAGCCCCAGTGGATTGTCCTGGCTCAGCTCAGGCTGCTCTGGAGCCTGAAAGGCAGAGTGCAGAGCTGCTCTCTGTGTCCTTCACCCAAAGAGATCCTGGTGCTAGCAGCTGAGGCAAGCAGCCAGCACAAAGCAGGGTGAAGGGGATGTGAAGAACTTGGTGTAGAAGCTCTTTGCTTAGTAGCATTTAACCCCTTCATGTTCTTCAGGAGCTGAAGAACCTCAGCTTCTTCTCCTGTGCCCAGCAAGTCAGTGGCTGGAGGAAGTGGAGCTGAGTTCTTCAGTCCTGGCAGAGCTCAGCAGGATGTGGTAGGACCAGCTCACAGGTGCAGGATGCTGGGCACCAGCTGTGTGAAACCAGATGTGGAGGCTCACCCCCAGCATGGCACAGCCCCAGAATTCGTGGCCTCCTTTGGAGCCTCTCCAGCAGCTCTTGTGCTGGGGGGCCCAGCACTGGAGGCAGTGCTGCAGGTGGGGTCTCATGAGAGCAGAGCAGAGGGGCAGAGCCTGGTGGTACTGCAGGTGCCATGTGAACCCCAGGAGTGAAGTCTACATGAGCCCCCCCAGCACCCAGTGCCCATCCTAGCCCCTTCCTCAGAGGCTTTATTTAATGAGACCTGGGAAGCATCTTGCCCCCCTCTCCAATCCAGTTCTGGTAGGAAAGGGTGCAGGATCCTTTGGCTTTTGCCTGCCTCTGGCAGGGGGTGGGGGGGAGAGGTGGGGGGCAGGAACCTTCCTGATCTCTGAGAGTGGCAGGAAGAGGCAGGAGATGGTTCCATGTATTTATAGCTGCACAGAAAATTGTGCTCAGCAGGTTGGTTGGGTGAAATGTTCTCAGCAGACACTTGGTGCTGTAATGACTTACAAATCACATGCTAATTGTGCTACAGGTGAGGCACTCCAGCCTTGGAGGGGGGGAGGTGGAGCTCTGAGTGTGGCAGCAGTGGCCACAGAGCAGGAGAGCTGCCACTGGAGTTGGTCTCAGAGACCAAAGTGCCTGGACCTGTTCTTAGGGCAGGGCACAGGGGAGAGGGACAGACCCTGTCCCCAGTGTGGCTGGGTTGGCCCTGCTGCCCCTCAGGCTTTGCTGGGCTTGAGCTCTGAACTTTGTTGCTGAGTCTGGTGGCTCTGCAGGTGTCACAGCTGCCCTCAGGTGATGCCCTTTCCTGGTGGTGAAGCTGAGCTCAGGCTCAGCAGGAGCTGCAGTTCCCTTTCTCCTGACTCAGAAGCCATCCTGGGCTTCCTAGCCATCAGGGTGAGCTTTGCAGCTCCTGCAGGCTGCTGGCTCAGCTCACAACTTCAAGTTGTTTGTGCTTGTAAGGCAGAAATGAGGAAAGCTCTGCCCACAGCAGAGGCCTCTGATGGCTTCTTGTGTGGCTCTGGGAGCTTTGTGGTCACCTTGGTGTGACCTGGGTGCCTGCCAGCTGGGTGACCTGCCCAGGGCTCAGTCCTGGCTCTGCTGTGTTTCAAGGAGCATGGTGGTGACTGAGGAGACCACGAGGTCTGCAGCCTCTGCATGTGGGAGAGGCTCCTGGGGGGGTGGGTGGCACAGCTCCTGGGGGGGTGGGTGGCACAGCTCCTGGGGGGATGGGTGGCACAGCTCCTGGGGGGTGGGTGGCACAGCTCCTGGGGGGATGGGTGGCACAGCTCCTGGGGGGTGGCTGTGAGCTGGAAGCAGCTGGTCCTGGGCACTCCTCCTTACAGCAGTCTGACTTCCCCCAGGGCTTCTGCTTGCTCTTCTCCTGTTGGAGGTGTTGGTTGCTGTCCCCTCTGTGGCCTTTTTGACCCAGAGCTTAGTGGTGCCCTTGAGCTCTCTGCCTGTGGTCTGAAAGCAGCTCCTGAGCCTGGCTGCTGCCAGGGTGCTGGAGATGATGGGTGCCCAGCCCTGCTCTGCCCAGCCCTGCTGTGTGCTGGGGAAGGCTGGTGGGGCAGGAAGGAGCAGGATGTGGAGGATCCTTTGTGCAGAGCAGGTGTGATCTGTGCACAGCAGTGGCAGAGCCACTGTCTGCAGGCTTCCAGGCTCCACCTGACACCTCCAGGCCTGTCAGTCCTGCCTCATTAGTGTGGGAGAAGCTCATTTTAGCTTCACAGAAGCCCATCTTAGTGCTGTCTTCTCCCATCAGTGAGGGGCAGCTCAGCAGGGAGTGCTGGCAGATTAGAAATGGCACCTGAGTGCTCGTTTGCAGGTGAGCACCTTGACAGCTTGGAAGGGGAGGCAGGGTGGCAGGGTGGCTGTTTGGTGCTGGCTGGCAGAGAGGTTGGCATTCCCAGGGTGGCTGTGCTTAGAAACAAAACCCACAGCAGGCTGCGAGCTGCAGGCTGCGAGCTGCAGGCTGCTCCTGGCCTGGCCTCTCTCGGAGCTGCTTTGCCTGGCTGCTGCCTCTCTGCAGGGAGAGGTCAGGGACCCAGCTGGGAGCAGGGTGCAGAGCAGACCCCAGCTTTGTGCCCTGCTCTGGGGGTTTGGGGGGGTCAGGGTTCTGCCCTGTGGGTGTTTGTCTGCTCAGGCTGTGGGGAGGAGAAGGCAGCGAGGCAGGGGGCAGCAGCTCAGGAGCTGTCCTGGCACTGCTTGGGTGTCTCAGGCAGTGCTTCCCAGCTCTTGCCAGCCAGACTCAGCACGGGGGAGAGTCCAGACTGATCCTTTGGGCTGGAAGAGACCTTTAAGGTCATTGAGGCCAAGCATTACCTGACCCTGCCAAGCCCGGTGCCAGCCTCTGCCCCTGCTCTGCTCAGGTTCGAGCCATGTGGGGTGGGCAGAGTGGATTTGTCTTTGAAGTGGCAGGCTCTCCCCTGCCAGCTCTGCCCAGCTGCTGGGAAGGGCCCTGTGAGGGCATCCTGACAGCTGCTGTGCCCCTGGCAGGACATGGTGAGGAGGGGAGAGATCATCGACGACGACATGGAGGAGGAGTTCTACCTGCGCCGCCTGGACGCCGGCCTCTTCGTCCTGCAGCTCATCTGCTACATCATGGCAGAGATCTGCAATGCCAACGTCCCCCAGGTGAGCACAGGGCTCCAAGGCCTTGCAGATGCAGCCCCAGGGAAGGCTCTCCTCTGCCTTCCCCCTCAGGCAGGACCCCTCCTGTGGCTCAGTCCCTGCGGCTCCAGCCAGGGACAGGAGGAGGCCTGGGCGGGGGCTGCGGGGGTGAGGTCCTGCAGCCTGCCCTGAGTGAGGCCCCAGGCAGAAGGGGGAGGGCCCTGGGTGAGCCCTGTCAGAAGGGACCATGCCCTGGGGGTGCTGGGGGAGGAGAAGCTCAGCAGGAGCCAGCAGGGAGCACTTGCAGCCCAGAGAGCCAAGCAGAGCCTGGGCTGCAGCAAGAAGTGTGGCCAGCAGGGCCAGGGAGGGGATTCTGCCCCTCTGCTCCACTCTGCTGAGCCCACAGCTGCAGCTCTGGGGCCAGTTCTGGAGCCTCTACTGCAGGAAAGGTCTGGAGAGGCTGGAAGGTGTCCAGAGAAGGGCCAGGAGGAGGAGCAGAGGGCTGGAGCTGCTCTGCTGTGAGAACAGACTGAGGGAGTTGGGGTTGTGCAGGCTGGAGAGGAGAAGGCTCCCAGGAGACCTCATTGTGGCCTTCCAGGATCTGCAGGGGGCTCCAAGAAAGCTGGGGAGGGACTCTTGAGGGTGTCAGGGAGGGATAGGACTGGGGGGGATGGAGCAGAACTGGAAGTGGGGAGATTGAGATTGGCTGTGAGGAAGAAGTTGTTGCCCAGGAGGGTGGTGAGAGCCTGGCACAGGCTGCCCAGGGAGGTGGTGGAAGCCTCCTGCCTGGAGGTGTTTGCAGCCAGGCTGGAGGTGGCTGTGAGCAACCTGCTGTGGTGTGAGGTGTCCCTGCCCATGGCAGGGGGTTGGCACTGGCTGAGCCTTGAGCTCCCTTCCAAGCCTGACAGCTCTGTGGCAGGCCCAGAGTGCAGCAGGTGACTTTGCTTCTCCTCCTGTGCCCCCCAGGTTCGGCAGAGAGTCCACCAGATCCTCAACATGAGAGGCAGCTCCATCAAGATTGTCAGGCACATCCTGAAGGGTGAGTTGAGCTGAGCTGCTCCTGTGCCTGCCTCAGCTCTGCCAGGGACAGCTTGGCCATCACTGGGCAGAAGCAGCCTTCCTGTCCTTCCCCTCGGCTCCCTGAGCACCTTGGGGCAGCAGCTGTGAGCTCGAGGCCTTGCTGGGCCCCCTGGTAGGAGGCAGCTGTGACCCTGGAGCTGGGGCAGACTGCCTGCTGCTGGCCCTGGGGCATCACTGGCTGCTGAGTCAGTGCTGGAGGGGGAGTGGGGAGGCTCCTCCTGCACTCCCATGGCTCCACACTTCAGCAGCTGCACTGTGTCCGTGTCCATGGTGTGTTTGTCTCCCTCTTAGTGTCAGATTACCCTGGATTATGGCATTAGCTCTGCATCTGCATCCCCCTTGAAGCCACTGCTTGCTATTGTTAATGCCTGTGCTGGAGCAGAGCAGTGCCTGTCTGAGCTGTGCCCTGCTCTCCTTCAGCAGAGGGCAGGGCTGGCTCTGTGCCCACAGCCCCTGAGCTGTGAGGCTGAGCTCGAGCTGGGGGGCTGCTGCTGCTGCCCCCTCCTTTAGCAGGGGGTCCTGTGGGCCCTGTGCTGGCTTTGGTGGGGGGAGAGGACTCCAGGAGCAGCCTTTGGACTCCAGCTGAAGGTGTTCCCCCACCAGAGCAGTTGGACACTTGGGATCATCTGCCAAGGGAAGCAGTGGAGGCCTGGGGCAGTTGGGAGGCTCAGCCTGACAGGGTGCTGAGCCACCTCGTTTCCAGCACCCAGAGAGCTTGGATCAGGTGATCCCTGGGGGCTCCCTTCCAGCCTGGCACTCTGGGCTCTCCATTGCTGGAAAGAGAGGAGGGTTGGCAGCAGCCCCAGGGCTCTCTGCTTGCTGTGGCAGTGATGCTCTCCTGGCCCTCCCTTCCCCACCCAGCGCTGGCAGGGGCAGGCAGCTTGGTTCTCTTGCAGATCCCAGCAGTTTTCTCTCCTCCTCCCATAAGCAGGACAGAAAGGGACCAGAAGGATGGCTGCTGGGGTGGAGTTCAGGAGGGACTGCTGCTGCTGGGGGGGTCCCTGCAGCTGGAGGGGATCTCTGGCCCTTGTCCTGTGCCAGCAGGTGCCTGCTGCTGCTGCCTGCTGCTGCTGCTGCCTGGGCCACTGGGCAGGGCATCTTCTCTGCTCTTAATTCTGACAGCTCCTGCCCCCACACTGCCCACTGCCAGCTTGGGGGGTGGCTCACACCTGTGCTGGGGCTCCAAGGCCTTGGGAGTGACAGTCCCCTGGCTGTGTTCCCTCACCTGGGTGTCTCTGGTGCCTTGCTGTCCACACTGAGCCAGAGGTGGCAGCAGCAAGGTCTCATCTGATCCTTCCTCTGGCAGATGCTGACCTGCACTCTGCAGCTTCCTTGCTGGTTTTGCTGTGCCCTGCAAGCTGTGGGCCTGTGGCAGGCACTCAGCACTGACCCCTTCTGTGCCCCAGGAGGCCACCTCTGGCTTGTCCACGGTGCAGGGGGTGGCTCCAGGGCTTGGGGCTTGCAGAGACCTTTGCCATCACCCTTGGCAGTGACCTGGGGACTAAATGTGGTGGTGGGCACTGGTGAAGGGCTACAGGGGGGCCCAGCAGGTCCCTGCCAGGCAGGAGCAGCACTGAGCTCATCTGCAGCCTGTGCTGGGGGAAGTTGGAGCCTGTCAGGGTCCAGGGCTCCTCCTGGATTGATTGGAGCCTGTCAGGGTCTAGGGCTCCTCCTGGATTGATTGGAGCTTGCCAGGGTCCAGGGCTCCCTGTGGCTTCAGCAGCTTCCAGCAGGAGGGACAGAGGCCCCAGCAGCTGCCTCTGCAGGAGCTGCTCCTGGGCACAGCCTGGCTGCTTGGGGGCAGCTTGCTTGTGGCCCCTGGAAGCCTCTCAGGGTTGGGTGGGTTTTGGGGGGCACTCCTTGGGGATTCCCAGAAGGGACCTGGGGTCTGTGGGGCTCTCTCCCAGGTGGCTGAGAGAGAGAGGCCTGGAGCCTGGGCTGGGCAAGCTTGCAGGGCACTTCCCACCTTGCTGGGTGGTTCTTTGCCTCTGGCTCCCTGCCCTGCTCCTGCTGAGGGCTGTGGGCCCTGGGTTTTTGCATGCTAATGAGCTGCTGGCTCTTTAGTTGGAGTTTTATGGCCTACATATTCTCCATGTTTCTCTGGCAACCTGACAGCTGATGGATCCCTGGGGGGTTGCTCAGGATTGTTTCTGATGCAAGCCAGGGAGCAAGGCCATTTCCTTGGGGGGGGGAGGAGGGGGCAGGCAGGGGCTGGAGGCTCTTTGTGGAACAGAATTCACCAGCTTGGAAAAGACCTCAGAGATCACCAAGTCCAAGCTCTCCCCCAGCACCTTCTGATCAGCTCAGCCATGGCTCCAAGGGCCTCAGCCAGGCTCTTCCTAAACACCCCCAGGGATGGGGACTCCACCACCCCCCTGGGCAGCACATCCCCAGGGCCAATCTCTCTGGGAAGAACTTTCTCCTCACTTCCAGCCTGAACCTCCCCTGGCACAGCTTGAGACTGTGTCCTCTTGTTCTGCTGCTGGGTGCCTGCCTGGGAGAAGAGCCCAACCCCCACCTGGCTCCAACCTCCCTTCAGGGAGTTGCAGAGAGCAAGAAGGTCTCCCCTGAGCCTCCTCCTCTGCAGGCTAAGCAACCCCAGCTCCCTCAGCCTCTCCTCACAGGGCTGTGCCCCAGACCCCTCCCCAGCTTTGTTGCCCTTCTCTGGACACCTTCAAGTCTCTCAATGTCCTTCTTGAACTGAGGGGCCCAGAACTGGCCACAGGACTCCAGGTGGGGCCTGAGCAGTGCTGAGCACAGGGCAGGATGAGCTCCCTGCTCCTGCAGCTGGCCAGGCCTCCCACAGCTCCTGCTCTGGAGGGCCAAGCAGTGCTTGCAAGGCACAGCTGGAGAGGGGAATAGGGGAGAGGAGAGGGGAGGGGAGGAGAAGAGAAGAGGGGAGAGGGAAGGGAAGGGAAGGGAAGGGAAGGGAAGGGAAGGGAAGGGAAGGGAAGGGAAGGGAAGGGAAGGGAAGGGAAGGGAAGGGAAGGGAAGGGAAGGGAAGGGAAGGGAAGGGAAGGGAGAGGACCATGCTGGCTTTGGTCCATGGTCCCTCCTGTGCAGGTTTTCCACCTCCCAGTATCCATCTCAGGCTCCAGTGTTTCCCCATCGATTTTCCACTGCTCCCTAACCATTGTGTTTTGGCTAATGAGGCAGAAACCAATTCTGGGTCCTTGCTGCAGCTGCAGCAGTTGCTGAGCCCTGGTTAAGTGCTGGCAGGGGCAGCTTACCTTGGGTTGTTTTTGGGGGGGGGGGGGGTTCGGGGTGCTGTTTCACTGAGTGAACAGGATTTGTCCCAGAGGCCCTGGCAAGGAGCTTGGCTGGTTGTACTGGAGAGAGGGGAGAGGAGGGGAAGGGAGAGGAAAGGAGGGGAAGGGAGAGGAAAGGAGGGTAGAGGAGATGGAGAGGGAGGAGAGGAGAGGGAGAGAGTGGAGAGGAGAGGGGAGGGGAGGGGAAGAGGAGATGGAGAGGGGAGGAGAGAGGAGAGGGGAGAGAGAGGAGGAGAGGAGAGGGGAGGGGAGAGAGGGGAGGGGGAGGGGGAGAGAGGGGAGGGGGAGGGGGAGAGAGGGGAGAGAGAGGAGAGGGGCAGAGAGAGGCTGCAGAGGGCAGTGAGCCTCCCGCGCCAGGCCCCCTCCGGCCCCGCTGCCCTCGGCAGTGCCCTCCCCGAGCAGCCTGGGCTGGGGCTCAGGGGCAGGCAGTGCTGCTGAGCACAGCAGCAGTGAAGCAAACTTCCTGCAGCAGCTCCCATTCAGAGGCTGAGCAGGAGCTGCTCTGTTTGCTCAGGGAGAGGCGGTGAGGAGGTGGAGGCTGGGGGACTACCCAGGCAGCCTGCTCCTGATTCACTCAGATCTGCTCAGCTCCTTGCTCCTGCAGCTCCAGGGCTGTCTGCCTCTGCTTCCTGCCCTGCTTCCTGCCCTGCTTCCTGCCCTGCTTCCTGCCTCTGCTTCCTGCCCTGCTTCCTGCCCTGCTTCCTGCCCTGCCTCTGCTTCCTGCCTCTGCTTCCTGCCTCTGCTTCCTGCCCTGCCTCTGCTTCCTGCCTCTGCTTCCTGCCTCTGCTTCCTGCCTCTGCTTCCTGCCTCTGCTTCCTGCCTCTGCTTCCTGCCCTGCTTCCTGCCCTGCTTCCTGCCCTGCTTCCTGCCCTTCCTTTGCTTCCTGCCCTTCCTTTGCTTCCTGCCCTTCCTTTGCTTCCTTCCCTTCCTTTGCTTCCTGCCCTGCCTCTGCTTCCTTCCCTTCCTTTGCTTCCTGCCCTGCCTCTGCTTCCTGCCCTGCTTCCTGCCCTGCCTCTGCTTCCTTCCCTTCCTTTGCTTCCTGCCCTGCCTCTGCTTCCTTCCCTTCCTTTGCTTCCTTCCCTTCCTTTGCTTCCTTCCCTTCCTTTGCTTCCTGCCCTGCCTCTGCTTCCTGCCCTGCCTCTGCTTCCTGCCCTGCCTTTGTTGTGCTCTCTGTGTCTCTTTTGAAAGCATCTTTGAGCATTCAGGTTGTGGTGACAGGAGGGAGGGAGCTGCCAGCTCCCAGGGAGTGCCAGGGAAGAGGGCAGCAGTGGAGGTGTTTGGTGGCTTGGCTGTGGGCATGGGTGGGCAAAGCCTTGGTCAGGGTCTGGTAGCCCCTGCCTGAAGGCAGGGAGGGGGGTTGGGGGTTCAGGCTGCATGAAACGCTCTGGTAGAGGGGGGAGCTGGGCTGGGCTTGGCAGAGATCCTCCCTCAGGATGCTTGGGCAGCAGAGAGGTTAAAGGCCAGGCCAGGAATGTTGGACAGTTGGGTAAGAGCCCTCAGCCCCTCCTGGCCTATGCTCAGTGTTAAAGGGACCTGGGGAGCCGGTGGTTGTCCAGGAGGGTCTGGACCCCTGGGGCTGAGAGGGGCCAGAGGTGGCCCTGTCCAGTCCAGAGAGCAGCTAGGAGAGGCTCAGGCCCTGCTGACTGCAGAAGCTCCCAGTGAGGGCTCAGGAGGTGTTTGTGGTGCAGAGCTTGGACCCTGGGGGCGAGGAGGAGAGCTCTGGGATGCTCCTTGAGCCAAATCCCCATCCAGGGGGGGAGCAGCCTGGGGCTGCACCTGCAGGAGGAGCTGCCTGGCCCTCAGCAAGAGCCTGCTCCAAGGCTGTTCTGTCTCTGCTTTCCCTCACAGAGTATGCAGAGAACATTGGGGATGGGAAGAACCAGGAGTTCCGGGAGAGTGAGCAGAAGAGGATCCTGGACCTGCTGGAGAACTTCTGAGGGCTCAGGAGCAGAGTCCCTGTGCTGGGTTTGGCTGCCCCCTCCCTGCCCACAGAGCTGTGGCTCCTGCTGCCCCCTCCTCCAGCCCTGCCTGCCCCATGCAAGAGCTGTTTCTGTGAAACTGCTTCTGAGGGGGGGTGGGGGTATTAAAGATGCTTTGTGGGGTTTGTAGCTCCTGCTCTGGTGTTTGTGCTGGGGGGGAGGTGGCAGGAGGGCAGCTCAAGGTGTTCCATTCTCTGTTTGGTTTGCCTTCCCCCCCTGGAGCCAAGCTGCTGTGTGAGGCAGCACAGAGTGTGGGGGACAGAGGTGGGAGGGGGAGCCCCAGAGAGCTCAGGGGGCTGTGTGCAGGTCACTGCAGGCTGAGTGTGCAGCCCCCAGCCCCTGCTGGCCTGGGCAGGCTGGGGGAGGCCAGTTCAGCTCTTCTGCAGCAGCAGAGTGGGCTCAGGGGGTCAGCACATTGGCCATGCCTGGCAGGCCCTCCCACAGGGGAGCTGGAATGGAGGCAGGGCTGGCACAGGCTGCCACCCACCCTGGCCCAAGGGGGTGCTGGAGTGAGCCTGCCCAGGGTGTGCCCAGAGCCAGCAGGGAGAGGAGGAGTCAGTGAAATGCCCAAAGCCCACTGGCTGCCTTGGCACTTGGGTTCAGGTCTGGGCTGTGCTCCTGCTGCAGGGTCCTGGTTCCTGAGCTGGGCTCTGGAGCTCAGCAGCAGCAGAGGAACTTCCCCACCCCTCCCTCCTGCAGCCTTCTGCACCTCACACTGGGGGCTGCAGGGAGCCCCAGGGCTTTGCCTTTGGCTGGACTGCAGCAGGCAGGGCACTGCTGCTGCTCTGCTGCCTTCTGCTCTGGGGGTGCAGCTCCAGCTGCCTGCTCCCCAGACCCCACTGCCCCTCAGCTCCAGCTGGGCCGAGGAGGCACTGAGACCATTCCTCCCCCCCCCCCCCCCACACACATCCTTTGCTCTGCTGGAGTTGATGACAGTCAGCAGCCAGCAGCACAGCAGCTCCAGCAGGCTGGGCCTTGCCTAATTTAGGGAGATTTGCATGCTGGCAGCATTCATTTTTTATCTCCCCAGAAAAATGCATTGTCAGGGAAGCTCAGAGGCTGCCTTCAGTCATGGCTGCCTGGCTCTGCTGGCCTGGTGCTATCAAAGGCTCTTCTGCAGGGGCTCAGGGTGGAAGTTGTGGCTTCAGCAGCCACAGAGAGCTGCACAAACACTTTCTCCTCTGGTGCAGAAGTTGGTTGAATTCCTCCTTCCTTTCTCCTCTTTTCAGCCTGCTTCCTTAGAGCTGCTTTTGGGGGGGATGGGGGGGTGTTTGTGGTGTGGTTTAGCTCTCAGCTGTGTTCAGTTCTTTGCTTTACCTGAGCCTGGGGGTTGTGCCCTTCCTGCCCCACAGGCCTGGGGGATTTGTGGGCTCAGAGCTGGTCTCAGGTGGTCCTCATCTCCCAGGGTGTGAAAAAGCTGAGGGGAAGGGAGGGCTTGAGGCAGAGCAGGAAGGGGATTGACTGTGGAGCAGCTTCAGCTGAAAAGTAGGAGCCAGGTACCTGGGGAAAGGGGCAGGGAGGGTCTGGAGAATGGTTCTGCAGAGGGTGTGAGCAGGAGGTGAGGTTTCCGTCCTCAGGTCCTGCCCCTGCTCTGGTGTCACTGCCTCTGCCACAGGCCTGGGGCTGTCCTGGTGCAGCTCACTGAGCTCTGGGGGCTCTGTGGTGCTCAATGGCAGCACTGAGCCAGCTCCCTGCAGTGTGGGGACCCTGCAGTGTGGGGACCCTGCAGTGTGGGGACCCTGCAGTGGTGTCTGGTGGGGTGAAAATGCCTCCTGGGAGGCTGCTTCAGCTTGGAGACCCTTTGGGGCAGAAACTGTGCCTCATGTCCAGCCTGAACCTCCCCTGGGGCAGCTTGAGGCTGTTGCCTCTTGTTCCTTGAGAGAAAAGACCAAGCCCCACCTGGCTCCAACCTCCTCTCAGGGAGCTGTACAGAGCCTCAGGGTCTCCCCTCAGCCTCCTTCTCTCCAGGCTGAACACCCCCAGCTCCCTCAGCTGCTCCTCCCCAGCCCTGCTCTCCAGAGCCCTGGAACTCAAGTGTGGGGAGATGCCAAACCCTTGCCAGGGCAGCAGGAGCAGAGGCTGGGCAGTGGGGCTGAGGCAGGGCATGAGGCTGCTGCCCCAACTGCTGCCCACTCTCAGTGCCAGGCTGGGCACTGAGGCAGTGGAGTGTGGGCAGAGACCTGACTGCATCACACCAGGCCCTGTCTCCTTGTCTCTGATTGTAAACAGATTTGACTAAAGAGGGGAATTAGAAGTTAATTAGAAGCAACATGATGGATGAGGCACTCTGGTGCTGGGGAGGCAGGACACTGGAGCTCCAGGAGAGGGGAGGGGGCTCTGCAGCAGGAGCTCACCCTTCACCCCACAATCCCCCTGGCAGAGGGCTTTGGGGTGTGGGGTTTTGTCCCCCAGGAGGGGATGTGAGCTCCTCTCCTGATCCCAGTCAGGTAGTGGGTGCCTGAGGCTGCTGAGCACCAGCACAGGGGTTGGCAAGAGGCAGAGCAGCAAGGGAGGGGGAGAGGCAGTCCCTGGTTTCTGGGGCCGCTGGGCTCTGTGCTCACCCCGGTGGGCTCTGGCCAGGCCGGGCTCTGTTGGGGTGAATCCTGGGGGCAGCCAGGGTGAGAAGGAGGCGGCAGAGGGAGGGGGAGAGCGGCCCCGCGGTGGGCAGTGGGGCAGGGCCCCGGGGGAGGTGTCTGATCCCAGCCGCAGCAGGGGAGCTGCCGGCCCGGCGGGGAGGCAGGAGCCGGGCACCTTCCCCTGGCACCTTCCCCTGGCACCTTCCCCTGGCACCCTCCTCACCGCGCCGCTGGATCCAGCTTCAGCTCCCCGAGCAGGGAACGAGGGGCGGCGGTGGGGGCTGAGGGACGGCTCCTGCCGGGACGGCTCCTGCCGGGACGGCTCCTGCCGGGACGGCTCCTGCCGGGACGGCTCCGGGGCCCCGGCTGAGCTGAGTGCGAGGAGGCAGCCTCGGAGCTGCAGCAACCCTGCAGGCTTCCTCGCACGGCAGTAACTGACCCGGAGGGGGAAGGGCTGCAGGCCCTGGGGCTTTTGGGGTTGGTTTTGGGGGTTGGGGGGAGGTTAGATTTGTCTTTTTTTTTGGTTCTTAAAGGGTTTGGGGAGAGGGAACTTGCCCAAGGGACTGAAACCTGCCCCAGCTCTCCTCTCCGTCGGGGAGCTGCCGGTGAGTCGTGCCCAGCAGGAGGGAGCTGATGGGCTGGGAGTGGGCACGAATCTTCCTCTGCAGAAGTCATCCACCTCAAGTGGTTCTTCTTCTTCTGAATTGCCTGCTCTGGGATCACCTTCTGTGGGGCTGGGCGAGAGACCTGTGGCTCCCAAAGCTCTGTGTGCTGGGGGGGAGGTTCCCACCACCAACCCCCAGGGCTGAGGGCTGGGTACAAGGGGCTGCAGCTGTCCCTGAGCTGGGCAAGGGGGACAGAGCCAGTGGGCTTCTGTGCCCCAGGGGTGCTCATCCCATCTGCCCAGCCCCAGTGCCGCTCAAAACAGGCCATGCCACCTGGAGGGGCACCAGGAGCCCTCGGTGGCGCTGGGACCTGCTCCTAGCGGCCGCTGGGGCTGGGGCAGGGCTCCCGAGGCTGCCTGCCTGCTGGGCTGGTTTCTGGGGGGCTGTTTGGGTGCTGGGGGGTGGGGTGGGCTGTTTGCTCCCCTGGGTGAGGTTTCAGGGGGTGCTGTGGTGGCTGGGCTGGGCTGGGGGGGGAGGCTGGAGGGCAGGCTGTCGGCAGCCTCGCTCTGCCGCGGCGCACGCAGGCCTTTGCCAACACTCTCATAAGGCAGGGATGCCAACCCGGGGCTCTGGGAGGGAATCCTTTTCTACAGGCACGGGCAAGCCTCGAAACAAGGCTCAGAAACGAGCTGGGCTGTCGCTGGGGAGGGTGCTTGTGCTGCCTGTCAGAGAGAGGAACAGCCAGATCCGCTCTGCCCGGCCGCCGCGGGGGCCGGCGTCGCCTCTCGGGCCTGGGGAGGGCTCGGGGGGTGACCCCGCAGCTGGTGGGGCCCTGGGGGGCTGGGACCGGCTGCCCCTGGGGCAGCACTGGGGGCAAAAGTGGCTGTGGGCAGGGTGGGGGCAATGGGGAGCAGAGAGCAAGCGTCCCACTGAGCCCTAGGGTTGGGGGCTGCTGAGCCTCGGGGTGCCCCTGGGCTGAGCCCCCAAAGGGTGAGAGTCAAAGTAAGGCAGGAGGCAGCCTCAGCTCTTCAGGAGCTAAGGGGCTGGGGAGGTCTCTGCATGCCATGAGCTGAGGATGCAGGGCCTGGGTGGCTCTGCCATCGCTTGGGCTGTGTCAGAACGAACCAAGCAGCGTTTGGGTGGCACCAGGGAGGACTGACCCAATTCAGGCTGCCTCTGGGTGTCTTTGGGGAGTGCCAGGCTGGGGCTGTGTCGCTGGGGGACAGTCCCTGTGCCCCAGCCACAATGAAAGGCTCCTCCCAGCTGCCCTCTGGGGCCTCCTGGGCCCCAAACAAGGCAGTCCCTGGGAGGTGGCAGTGATGGGGCGACATCCCCTTCACCCTTCCAACCTCTCATCCAACTCGGAGCTCTGCTGCCAGCTCCAGCTCCACAGCCTCACTGTGGCACCCAGCAGATGGGCAGACACCTGGGAGCCTGGTGGGTGCATGGGGGGGGGGTGGCACAGGCTGCCAGGCTGGTGCCACCCCGAGCAGAACCAGCAGCGCACGTGGGACGAGGCAGCAGGAGGAGAACCCGGTGCCAATGGAGACAAAGAACATCTCATCCTCAAGAGCCAGCCCCTGGGCAGGTACAGCTGGAACAGGAGCCCTGAGAGGGAGGCTCCAGCTCTTGCAGAGCAGCGGAGAAGGGACCTTGACAGGCAGCAAGCGCTGGCGTCTGGCTGCTCTGGGAGCCTCTGCTGCTGCCTCTGTGTGTCAGCCACGTCCTCCCCCGGCCCTGTCAGAGGCGTGGGGCTGTGGCAGCTGGCAGCAGCAGCTCTGGGCCCTTTGCTGATGAATTCGAACTGAGGAGGAAAATGAAACCTTCCACATGTGCCTGAGTCTGTGGCTGCTCAGCTCTCCCCCGCTCGCTGGGCTCCTGCACAGACCTGCTGTCCCTTTGTCATCTGCTGGGGATGGGACTTGCTTCAGGCCCTGCAGCCAGAGGTGGTCCCAGCTCCCAGAGTGGTTCCTGCTCTGCACTGCCTCGTGGCAGGATCTCAGCACCTCTGGGGCAGGTGGAGGTCCCGGCAGGTTCCAGCCCCCGTGCTGCAGTGTGGGAGCTGGGATGGGGCCAGCAGCCTGAGCTCAGGATGTATGATCCCTGCTGGGTGCTGCCCCCAGCTCCCAGCCTGGCTGCACCCAGGGTGGGCCCTTCACACGGTGGGGCTGCCAGGGCTGAAGATACTGTTTGTGGGTCCCATCTCAACGTGGGTTCAGTCAGCAGCTGGTGGTAGAGAGCAGCCCTCAGGCCATGCAGCAGCCACGGGGGTCTGGGCAGCCCTGGGAGCTGGGGCTCACTGCTGCTTGGTCTTTGCTGCTTCTCCCTATTGCACTTCATTCTGTCCCTGAACCTCACAGCTTGGTGCATGAATCCTCTGTCCCTGGCTCTGGGTACTCTGGGGCTTCTGCTATGCTCAGGGTCCAGCCCAGAGCCTCTCCCTGAGACAGCCACAGTTGCTTGCTGTCTCCTGGCCCAGTTGTTTAGGCTGCAGGAGCCTGATGGGGGTAGCTGGAGCCCAGTACTGTCCCAAGGGAAAGGTCTCTCTGCTCAGGGCACAGAGCCTGACTCTGGGACCATGCTGGAACCTGCTGGGGCAGCAGGGCTGTTCCCTGCTGGATGCAGTGGTCAGTGACTCCTGAGCCCCTCTGGTATCCTTGTCCCAAGCCCAGTCCCACTTTGAAAGGCCAACTCCCGGGACCTTTGCCACTGCTGCTCTCCCATGATCCCAAAGCAGGACCCCCCAACCCCAACCAGCCCCTGCTCCTCCTCACTGCCGCTCCCTCCTTCCTCCAGCTTCCAACTCTAGAGGGAGCAACTGGCTTGGGCAGAGCCTGGTGCTCCCTGCTCTGCCTCTGGCTCTCTGCTGAGCTGCAGAAGCCCTTCAGAAGGTGCAACTTCCTAGGCCTGTTGAGGCGTGGCACCAGTATAGGCTAAACTGGGCTGCACTGGACGCTGTACTGGGCTAAACTGGGTGCTGTGCTGGGCCGTGCTGGTCTGTACTGGGCTGCACTGGGCTCTCTTGGGCTGTGCTGGGCACAGGGCACTGGGCTGGGCCGGGCCGTACTGGTCTATACTGGGCTGCACTGGGCTCTCTTGGGCTGTGCTGGGCGCAGGGCGCTGGGCTGGGCCGCGCTGGGTGCTGGGCGCTGGGCTGGGCCGCGCTGGGCGCTGGGTGCTGGGCGCTGGGCTGGGCCGCGCTGGGCGCTGGGCGCTGGGTGCTGGGCTGGGCCGTGCTGGGTGCTGGGCGCTGGGTGCTGGGCTGGGCCGTGCTGGGTGCTGGGCGCTGGGCTGGGCCGCGCTGGGTGCTGGGCGCTGGGCTGGGCCGCACTGGGTCCTGGGCTGGGCCGCGCTGGGCGCTGGGCTGGGCCGCACTGGGTGCTGGGCTGGGCCGTGCTGGGTGCTGGGCGCTGGGCTGGGCCGCGCTGGGTGCTGGGCGCTGCGCTGGGCGCTGGGCCGGGCCGCGCTGGGTGCTGGGCGCTGGGCTGGGCCGTGCAGGGCGCTGGGCTGCGCTGGGCGCTGCGCTGGGTGCTGGGCACTGGGCTGGGCCGCGCTGGGCGCTGCGCTGGGCGCTGGGTGCTGGGCGCTGGGCTGTGCTGGGTGCTGGGCCGCGCTGGGCGCTGGGTGCTGGGCGCTGGGCTGGGCCGCGCTGGGTGCTGGGCGCAGGGCGCTGGGCGCTGCGCTGGGTGCTGGGCGCTGGGCTGGGCCGCGCTGGGTGCTGGGTGCTGGGCGCTGGGCGCTGGGCTGGGCTGCGCTGGGTGCTGGGCGCTGGGCTGGGCCGCGCTGGGTGCTGGGCTGGGCCGCGCTGGGTGCTGGGCGCTGGGTGCTGGGCTGGGCCGCGCTGGGTGCTGGGCGCTGGGCTGGGCTGCGCTGGGCGCTGTCCGCGGTGCTGAAGCGGCTCCGCGCGGCGCGTGCTGCCCCCGCGCGCCGGCCCCGCCTCGCGCACTTTAAGAATGAACCGTGGGAAAAACTTGGGGGTGCGCGCGGGGCGCGGATCCCTCCGCCGGGCGGGGGGAGGCTCCGGGCGAGCCGCTGCACCGCCTCGGCGCTCGGCTCCCTCCGCGCCAGGGAAGAGTTCCGCAGCGCGGCGGCGCCGGGACCGCGGCGCAGCCCCGGGGACAGGGCTCGGCCCGGCCGCGCCGCCGCCCCCGGGACGGCCGCGCCGGCGGCAAGATGGGCGGCCTGGGCCTGGCCCTGGGGCTTTTCCACTACCTGGGGCTCTACCTGCAGCTCGGCGCCGCCTCCCGGCACCCCCCGTGGGACGCCCCGGCGGCGGGCAGCGGTGAGAGCGGGCGGCGGCGGCAGGGCGGGATCTGGGGCGGCGGCTGCTCCCCCGGGGGGGAAGGCCGGCTGCGCTCAGAGCGCTCCCGGGGCTCTGTTCACGGCGGGTCGGGGCGGCTCCTGCCCGGGCAGCAGGACGGGCGGCGAGGGGGGGTCCCGGCGCTGGAGGCAGCGCTGGTCTCTATCGCCGCGGGCAGCATCTCGTCGCGTTCCGGCGTCTCCGGGAAACGAGGAGCGGCCCGGCCGAAGCCGGGCTGGGCTCAGCCGCTCCCGTGCCTGGGGCTCGGGGGGCGGCATCTGGTTCCGCCTCTGGGCTGCCGAGCCGAGGGGGGATTTGCACGAGGCCACCCCGAGCACATCCCAGTGCCCATCCCGGTGCACGCCGCCGCGCACCGTCGTGCGCTGCCCTGCAGCACGGGGAGCGGGAGCGGCTCTCCGGGCTCCTCTCCCGTTCTCTGCCGCCGCTGGGGCTCGGCGGGGCGACGGAGCCCAGCCGGGGTCCCGCCGGGGCTGGGGCCCCTCTTTCAGGACTCCCCTCACCAAGGTCTGTCCCGGCCAGCGAGGGGCAGCTCCCGCCCCAGGGGTGCCGGCAGAGCACCCTCGGAAGGGAACACCGAGTCCCTCCCGCTCTGTGCGCGGTGACACTGTTGGGCTTGGAGCCGAGCCCCGAAGGGGTTACGGCGGGTGGGTGCCCGGTGGCAGCCGTGTCCATCACCCGGCTCCGGAGCCCTGAGTGCGTGGAGGGAGCTGCTCTGCCCCGAGGAGCCTCCGGGCTCGGGGCCGTGTGCTGGTCCTGCGGGCTGCGGGGGTGAGCGGCGGGAGGAGGTGACCTGCCCTTGCGTGGGGGGCGAAGGCAGAGGGTTGGCGAAGCTGCCAGCCCGGCGTGGCGAGGTGGGCGAGGAGAGGTGGGCGAGGAGAGGTGGGCGAGGAACCTCCATTAGCCGCCGCTGCTCCCCTCAGATATCGGCGATAGGCAAATAAACGGTGAAATGGTCGCTGAGAGGGAGCGGAGGGAGAGATGTTCGGGGGAGGCGAGCACTGGGGAGCCACATTCCAGCTGCCAGGAGCAGTTCTGCAGCAACTCCCTGAATCCCGGCACAAACCTTTATTGGGGTGCTGGGGAGCAGCGGGAAGTGGGACACGCATCACGAGCCGCTGGCGCTCAGCAGGTGAATGCCAATCGGATCAGCCCCCGGGAGCTGAGCCCTCGATCAATCGCTGATCTATTGCCTTTCTTCAGCACGCGGCGATTGATCCTTTTACCCCTGCCTGGTGATGCTTTCCCTTCGCACCGAAGAGCCTGGCGGGGCAGGAGCTTAGAGCAGGAAAGGGGCCGGGTGGGATCCAACTGGATCCTGCCAGGCTCTGGCTGGCTCTGCTCGCAGCCGACGGCGTCTGAAGCTCGCTGCCATCTCTGCCCGGTGCCGGGTGGCCTGGAGGAGCCCCTGCTGCCCAGGCAAGGTCCAGCACAGCCCAGAAGAGTGATTGTTGTTGTCTTTCCCTTGCCCACAGCGGATACAGGGAGGGAATGGAGTGGGAGCTCTGCAGGGGACAGCCGGTGCCCGTGACCGCTCTTGGGGTGCCGGCAGCTCCCACCCTCCTGCCAGCCTGCAGCCGTGAGCGACGGGCCTCTGCTCTCCGAGCAGCCAGGGATGCTGGCAGGGGGAAGTCCTTTCCCTGCTCCCACGGCAAGGCTCTGCCTCGAGCGGGGATGGAGCTGGGATGGAGCATGGATAGAGTGAGGATGGATGTGGGATGGAATCCATCTGCCCCACTGTCCTGGAGAGCGCCTGAGCCGCAGATCCCTCCTCACCATCCCTCCCTTACCCACTGTGCTGCCTCTCCTCTCTCCCTTCTCCTCCCCTCCTCTCCTCAGGCTGGTGCCTTCAATTATTCATGCCCCCGATTGCAGGCAGCCTGTGCAAGCTGGGCTGGTGCCACCGGCTCTCAAACCGGCGCTGGCTGGGACCTCCTGAAGCAGGGCAAGGAGAGTGGGCAGCGGCTAGCGGGCAGCAGGCACTCCCGAGGAGAGCAGCCGGGCTCCTTCCTTGCACCTCCCGCGGCCGATGGTGCCTCGCCTTCGGTACAGCTGCTGCCAAGGGCTGGGGGCTGCAGGCAACGGTGCCCCGGTTCCCCGGGGGGCCTGCCCTGCTCCTGCCGGCACACCCCGCTGATTATTCCATCAATTACTTTCATAAACACTTTGCATTCTGCCGGATTTTTTCACGCTTCCTGATGGGAATTCTCCACCCAGTGTGTTTTTCCTGCTGCTGTTCGTGCAGTCATTCAGCACAATTACTTCTGACACCTCTCCTCATCAAACGTCTGCGCTCGCTTTTCCCTCGCAGAAGCTGACAGACGATGGGCCAGACACTGGGAATTATTGCGTTAGGACAGTGACAGCTAATTTTAATCACAGCGTTCCCCGGGAGCCAGGCAGCAAATCAAACCCGCAGCCGGAGCCGTGGGCAGCGCGGTGGGGCCAGGGGGGGAGAGCCGGAGGGGGCCGAGGGGCCGGCCCCCAGGTGGGGGCTCTCCCCTTTGCAGCCCCTCGGGGGTTTTGGTGCACGCTGTGCGGAGAACTTGTGTGGCCCCGACAGCCCCTCCCGGCCCCTCCAGCGCTTCCCCAGCCGCTGGCGGCTCTGTTCTGCCTCTTCTTTTCCGTGGCCATTCCCCTGGCTGTGCTTCGTCTCCCTCCTGCCCCCTCCCCACGGCTCTGGATGCGGTGGGTGCGTGGCACAGCACCAGGGCCACCGGCTGGGCCCAACCGTGCCGGATGTGCTGATGCCTCACGCTGTGTGCTCCATGCAGAGCCGCATCCGGATGCGCTCCCCAGCCACGGGGCGGGCAGAGCTGGGCAGGAGGGTGCTGTGCTCGGGAGCGCTGGGTGCTGCCAGCTCCGTGGGACAGGTACCAGTACCGTGCACGGTGTGGGCAGCTCTCTGCAGTGCCTACCAGTGCCAGTGGCTCGCGGTTTGGGCTCTCAGGTTGAGATCAGAGGAGCGTGATCTCCATGTCTGCCCCACGGCAGTTCCTGCCCGCTGGGAACCATCCCCTGGCCGGGACCAGCGCCAGGGTGAGCGGCGGCTGATGGCCGGCGGCGCGGCGCTGCCGGGGTCGCGCCGGGAACTGTTCCGAGGGACCACGCCGGGGTTCTGTGCTTTACACGATCAAATAATGACTCTGCCTCGTTCCTTGGGGAGGGAATCGTCTGAGAGCCGCGACTCCCAGGAGCCGGCCGGGAGCAGCCAGTCCCCTCTCTGATGAGAGATGGAGTCCCCTCCCTGGGGAGGGCTCCTGGTGCCGGTCTGGGGGTGAATTCTCACTGCTGGGCATCTCTCCAGCCGCGGTGCAGGACCTGGGCAAGGGGGAGCTGCCGGGAGGGTGGGAGCTGGAGAGCAGCCCCGTGGTAATGGTTCAGTGCTAGAAACACTCTGGGGTTTCAAGGTTAATTCCAGCTCCCTGGCAAGGAGAGCTCCAGCTTGCTCGAGAATTCCCTGGATTTTATTTTGATTTTAATTTGTGCTGCAAATTTGAACTAATTCTGAGCTAATCTGACAGTAAATAGGGGCAGAGAAATGGCGTTCCCATCCCCGGCGTGCCGGGGGAACCTCCCGTCCCTGCCTGGGTTTCGTAGTGTTCCAGCCTGGGGCTTCTCCTGGAAAGGACGAGCAGGGCACTGCCGGAGGAGCCCTGCAGCGCTAGGGCCAGGCACTGGCAGGGTGCTCAGCAGGCTGGCACAGCCAGGAGCTGCCCAAATGCGTCTGTGGATGGATCCATCCCCGGATCCAGCTCTGGTCCTCATTCCCACCCCGGCTGCCGAAGCCTTTTGCCCGGGCGCAGCTGCTGGAGCCGGCGCCGCCGGCTGTGGTCGTGCACCGGTTTGTGGTCGTGATGTGTTTTTGGTGACCCTGGGTCAGCATCCCTGCTCGAGGGCTTGTCAGGAGATTCATTCACAGATGTTTGTGGGCAGATGGGAAGAGGAGAGAGGTTTGAACCCAACCTGCAGAGCGGACACGCGTAACCCTCTTGTCCCCGCGGCAGGGGATGGCGCAGCCATGCCAGAGCAGCACCGGGGCTCCTGCTCCTGGGCCCATCCGGCGCGGGGGGTGGATCCTGCACCTTCTGATCAGCCAGGAATCAGGGTAGGGTTTGTATGGAGTCATCAAGGGGCAGGGGTAGGAGCAGGAACTGGAGAAGAAGCAGGCGCAGGAACTGGAGAACCTCAACCGACATCCTTCGGGAGGGCTGAGCACTGCCCACAGCCCTAGCACCAAGGTGGGGCATGGGAACAAGGAGGCTGTGGGGGGTGGCTGCCTCTGCAGCTTTGCAGGGTCCTCTTAGGGGGTCTCTCACCTGCTCTTCAGACAGGGAGGGAGCAGCTTGGCTCTCCTGGCAGCGCCAGCTGCTCTCTCCTGCCTTTATTCTGCCCCGTGGTGCTGTCTGCACTGGGAGCTGCCGGTGGTGGGGCCCCGGTGTGAGAGTGGTGCTGCCCCAGGGTGGGTGGCGAAGGCAGCACCGATCTGCTGGTAGCCTGGGCAGGTCTGGATGCTGGTGGGCACCGACTGAGGGGGACCACTGGAGTCCAGCCTCCATCGGAGCTGCGGACGTTGGGGTGCTCCTCTCCCCAGCGTGAGCCCAGGGCCACCACGCTGGTCACGTCCGGAGCCGGGTCCGTTCCTGCCGCGGCTCACGGCACAGCCCTGCTGCCGGGGGAGCGGTGACAGGAGTGCGAGGCCGTGCTGGCAATTAGGCTTCCAAGTGCCTCGGCTCACCGAACCGTGACGAGCGGTGAGTTACAGCGAGGAGCTCTGGGAAGGGGGGAAGGAGCCACCCCCCAGCACAGCCCGCGGCGCGGCAGTGGCCGCTGGAGGGAGGGACAAAGGGTGGCAGGGGCTGCTCACCAGCACGGTTCCTGCCCCTGGCTGCCCGGAGGTCCCAGCCTCCCCCAGACCCTGTCCCTGCCCTGAGCAGGATGGACCCAGCCCCTGCCCAGCCTTCATGTGCCACCCACAAGCCTGGCTGCGGCTCTGCCAGGGGACTGCTGCTGCTGCTGAGTTTGGCAGGGAAAGTAGCGTTGAATCGACCAGCGCTGTAATGGTCCCAGTGGGGCGAGGGACTGGGAGTGCCAGTGCCAGCACAGCCTGGGTGATCCATGTGCCCACCGTGTATTGAATTGCCCTCCAGAACCGGACCGTGCCCACCTCGCTGGTTAAGCCATGGCCACCCCCGCAGCCCGCGGTCGGTGCCTCGTGTGGGCTGTGCCAGGGGAGGCCGGGAAAGGCAGCCTGGCTCCACCAAAGCTGCCAACAGCAGGCAAAATCCTGACCAGGCTCCTGGGGGCTACACGGCCTCATGTGCCCGCGGGGCAGGACTGCTGGGGGGACAGGGCAGGCTCATTTCCAGGTGGCTAGGGCAATGCATGACCTGTCCTTGCCCCTGGCACCTTGCCCAGTGCCTGCTCACTGCTGGTACAGCCCTGTGTGTGCCGAGGGGGCTGTGGCGGTGGGTCGTGCCCGCGGTGGGTCGTGCCCGCGCTGGATCGTGCCCGCGGTGGGCGGGTGGTGCCAGCGGCGGGCAGCAGCCTGTATATCTCGGGTTTATGAGAGCACCAAGCTGTCCCAGCAGGCGCTTTCAATTCCGTTTATCTGTGTTTCCCCATTGAGTTCATTTTATTTCCCCTGATTTTTGTTTCCTGGAAGATTTATCGATCCTGGCGCTCTCAGTTTATGGCAGGTAGCAGCCATAAAGCAGGCAGAGCCGCCAGCCCGTCGCCGGCCCCCTCCCTTCCCCTGCGAGGACGCGGCACCAATGTCAGCGGTGGGGAGAGGGATGGTGCTGGGGACAGCGCGGGTGGGACAGCTCGGGTGGGCACAGGGGCTGGGGCGTTCGCTGGCTCCAGCAGCTTGGCGCTGCCCAGTCTCGGCCAGCGGTGTTGATGGAAGCAGGATCTGGGCAGCTCGGCCAGCCCGGTGTGGGGTCCGTGGGTCTGGGCAGCTCGGCCAGCCCGGTGTGGGGTCCGTGGGTCTGGGCAGCTCGGCCGGCCCGGTGTGGGGTCCGTGGGTCTGGGCAGCTCGGCCAGCCCGGTGTGGGGTCCGTGGGTCTGGGCAGCTCAGCCGGCCCGGTGTGGGGTCCGTGGGTCTGGGCAGCTCAGCCGGCCCGGTGTGGGGTCCGTGGGTCTGGGCAGCTCGGCCAGCCCGGTGTGGGGTCCGTGGGTCTGGGTAGCTCGGCCAGCCCGGTGTGGGGTCCGTGCCCAGCTGTGGGACTGCTCTTGGTGGGGGAGTGGTCTCCTCTTTGCCTCACCAAACGCCTTGACTCCCAGAGTGCTGAAAGGGCTGAGCTGCCCTCGGGGAGCTGCTGGCCCCCTCCATTGGACCCCCCCCAGGAACCATCCCCACAGTATCTCCCATCTCTCACTGACCCCAGAGTGCCTCTCTGTCTGTCCATCTGTCTTTACCTACTCTGCTGTCTGTCCCTGTCCCCTGCTGGTGTTTTTGGCCGCTGTGGGGCTCGCCCACCATCCCGGCCCCTCTCCTCGGCCCTTGACCACATCCTGCTCTCCCGGTGCCACAGAGACTGTCCTGCTGTGACTCGGGGGCTGGGAACCACACTGGTGGCGCAGCTGCCCCTTGCCTGGGGTGTCCCGGGGTGACTGCTGAGGCTGGGGGGCCAGCAGCCTATGGACACAAGCTGCATGCATGTCCCTTGGCACTGGGGACCTGGAGCCCCCTCCCTGACCAAGGACCTCGGGGTGGGAGCTGGGATGGAGGGGTATGAAGCACTGGGATGTGCAGGGAGGGTGGGACCTTCCCTGCTGCTGTCAGAGCTCGTTGTCTGTCTGTCCGTCCCTGCTCAGGGACGGTTCATGGGCTGTCTGTCCGCGGTTTCCAGCGTGTCACTCACCGCCGCTGCTGGGCCCGGGCCGGGCGCGGGGAGGGGGCTGGGGCCCACTGTGGTCCCCAGGAGCGCTGTGGGGCTGGCAGGGCCATCGGCAGGACCGGCCCTGCTTTGGCCGCACCGGGAGGGGCTGCGCCCTGGGGTTAATTAATGCAGATTGATGCCCGCGCTTTCCAATGACCAGCGGGAGGAAAGGTGGTGCTGGGTCCAGCCCTTTCTCCTCCTCTGCCTAACCCCGACCCTGGCAGCAGATTTCTCTTGGGCACGGCTGGAGCCCTCTGGCTCTCAATCCCTCTGCCCCTCACGCCCGGCCAGGACTGTGGGGTCCCGCGGGGCTCTGCTGAGACCCCCCCTTGGTTTTTGCCCACCACTCCTGCGGAGCAAAATCCCTATCCCAGCCACGGCTAGGAGAGCCGCGGGTGTGTCTGGCTTAACGGCTGGACGCAGTAGCCCTGGCACCGCTGTGGCAGGAGCACGGCACAGCCCTTTGCCATGTGCCAAGGAGCAGCTGGCACCGGGCAGTGCCAGGCCCTCTGCCCATCCCGCAGCCCTTGTCTGTTCCCGGCTTGAAACTCCCTCTGCACCCTGGCACAGAGCCCACATGGCTGCTGGCATCGGGGTCCTGGGTGAGGGGGATGCAGGGGCCGTGCCAGGTGCCTCACCAGGAGCCCCCAGGTCCTTAAAGCCTCACGCTGGGTGTTCCCTCAGCTCTCTTGCCAGGATGGATTAGAGGGAAGGGATCAGTGCCTGGGATTTCCCTGTGTCCACAGGGACAGGGAGATATCCAAGGCATTAACTTTTCTGTCTGGGCTGATAATGATTCGTTTTCCGAGGAGACCAGGGCTTGGCAGGAGGCTCCGGGGAGCTGTGCGCTGCTGCTGACAGATGTGTGCCCCTGGGGGGCTCTGGTGGCACCGCTGGGACCCGCAGGGCGGCTGTCAGACAGCAGCTTGAGGTGACTGAAGACGGGAGGGCAGAGGGCACAGGCACGCTATGGCCCGCCTGGACTGGGCACCACGCGCTGCAGCTGATGGCAAGGCAGGGCTGGGCAGGAGACTGGCAGGGCTGGGCACGGATGGGCAGTAGGGACAGGGCAGGTGGCCCCTGTCCCACTCGGCCCCTGGCTGCCTCTGTGGCCAAATCGTTGGCCAGGGAAAGGGCAGGGACCTGCCCGTGCTGCTGTTGGGGGTCTCAGCCCCTGTCCCCATGGCAGGGAGAAGCTGGCACAGGCTGTGCCACAGCGCTGGTGGGTGACCTGCGCAGCAGGAGCCTCCTCAGCGAGGAGCAATCATCCCTCCAGAGGAGATGAAAAGAATTCTAATTACATCTCCCAACGATGTTTGTTTTGAGCAGGGAGAGCAAAACATACGGCGTGTGGGAGGGGGGTTGGTTCCGTTTCTGCTCCAAGCAGGGCTGACCGAGCTGCTTGGCTTTGCTGCCCCTGGGAGGTGCATCCTGCGCTCATCGAGGGCAGGGGTCCCAGGGCCGGGGTGGGACTGGGGGCTCCAGCTCCTTCCCTTTCTTCCTGCTGCTTTTTGCAAAGCGCCAGGGGCCGGGGGGGTGCTGGGTGGCTCTGTCAGGGCTGGGGAAGGGGCACTAGGGGGAGAGAGGGGCAGCTGGGGATGGGAGGGGTCCACCTGAATGGCAGACAGCTGCCTCCTCCGCTGAGGGTGCTGGGTCCGTTTGGCTGGGGAGGGGTCAGGGCACTCCTGGTGCCACCGGCAGCCTCTTCCCTCGCCAGGGCGGCGGCAGGTCCCCGCAGGCGCCCGCAGCCCCGGCTCTGTCTCCCGCAGCCCTCTTCACCGAGGCCCCCCACGACATGACAGCGCAGGCGGGCGAGGACGTGGAGATGGCCTGCTCCTTCCGCGGCACCGGCTCCCCCTCCTACTCCCTTGAGATCCAGTGGTGGTACGTCCGCAACCACAGGGACTGGACGGACAAACAGACCTGGGCTTCCAACCAGGTGAGGCCCCTCCCGGCCCTGCTCGGGCGGAGCCCCCTCCCCACGCCCGCCCGGGGCTTTGCTGCAGCAGCAGTTGGGATCCGAGGGGGTCCCCGCCCCGCAGCAGCGTCCCCGGTGCCCACAAGCCCTGCACACAGCTGGGTCCCATCCCCTCTGCTCTGCACGCGTGGGCAGACGCCGTGGGTGCCCTGGCACAGCCCCGCGTGTGGGGAGCGCTGAGGCTGGGCTGTCCTGGTACCTTCCCTGGTACCGTGAGCCCAGGCACCGCGGGGCTCATCCCCCGGCACTGAGGCCAGGCAGAGGCTTTGTCTTTGTGCCGGGGCCTGCTCCCAGCCCATTCCTGACTCGTCCCCGTCCTCTGCCCTCCCTCATTGTCCCCATGTCCCCCTCTGGGGCTCGGGAGGCAGCTGGCTGCTGGCTCCTGGCTCTGTTCACACAGAGATAAGGGCCAGGGCTGGGGGTGGGCAGCCTCGAGTGCTCTCAGGAGGCTTTGGCACTGTGCCCGTGGCAGAGCTGCTGCTGGTGTCACCACAGACTGGGAGAACACAGGGGAGGTGCCACTGGGAGGGGTGAGGGGGGTGCTGGGAGTGAGGGGTGCTGGGATCCCAGTGTGGGGAGTGGGATGGGAGCCAGCTGTGTGGTGCAGTAGGGAGCCCAAATGCCCGGGCCCTGGTGCTGTTGGTGCCTGCTGAGGGTGCCAGGCTGCTGCCCACCTCCCCAGCTGATTCCAGCTGACTGGGAAGGGGCTGGGCTTACAGGGGCCAGGGGTCACATTGCAGCAGTGGGTGGCACTCTGTCCCCAACCCTGGGGCATGGGAAGCACCCGCAGCCCAGCACCCCATGCCCCCTGACTGCTGTGGTGCTCCAGCGCTACCAGCCCCTAGCTGCCCTGTGTGTCCCTCGTCTGCCCTGCTCCTGCCTCCCCCCAGCCGTCTGACAGCTCCTCTCTCTTCCTCCCTGGTCCTGCTCCCATCCGGCTCTGGCCAGCATCTGAAAGCGTCGGCGCAGGAGGAGCCTGGCAAGGACGCCACCAAAATCAGCGTGAGTTTGGCTGATGGGGGCTGCCGGGGGCGAGTTTGGCTAGTGGGGGCTGCCGGGGGCGAGTTTGGCTGATGGGGGCTGCCGGGGGCGAGTTTGGCTAGTGGGGGCTGCCGGGGGCGAGTTTGGCTGATGGGGCTCCTGGGGGCACTGCTGGAACCTCCCCAGCGATGCCAGCACCCAGCTCTTCACGAAGCTGGGGGGCAGGAGGCTCTCCAGGGGGTTGGTCTCTCTGCAAGGCCCTAGGGGAAGCGCCCTGGGCTGGGGTGGGGGTCGCACCGCTCCCGCCGGGGGGGGGAGGCCGGCTGTGCCGCAGCTCAGTGCTGGGAGGCAGGAGCGTTGGGGGTGGTCATAAACTCCTGGTAAGTGAGCGTGGGCAGCGCCTGGGTGACCTGCAGGGCAGCGGCAGATTGGGCTTTCGCTTTTATTAGTTCTCCATTTCCCAGCCATTAATTTCAGTAAGTGACTCCCTGCTCTCCTGACACCCAGGGCTCTTTTGGCAGCCACTTTCCCGTGGTGGCCTCCGTGCCCCGGCACGCTCGCCCCGCCGCTGGCACCTCCCCCCTCCCGCACCTCCCTCCCACCCCGCAGCCCCCTGGGCACAGCCCCCGCTGCCCCTTCCTTGCCCCGTTTCAGGGCCCGCTTTGGAGAAGCAGCCTGCACCGGGTGCCCACCCGGGCGGGTGCTGGTGGCTGCGGGCTTAGAGTCAGCCTTTCGGGGTGGCCCTGGCCACCTCTCAGCAGCCCATGGGGCTGCAGGGCAACCAGACCAGCTGCTTGTGTGTGCCAGCCTGTGCTGGCATGTATTGGCATATCCTGGCATGCCGATCCGTGTATGTATTGGCACGTCCTGCCCGTGGGCAGCTCAGCCCCTCGGCGAGGCTGCTGCTGGGTGCCCGTCTCCACGCTGCTGCCCACGGCTTGGCACTGCCTCCACTGCTTGCTTGCTTGCTTTCCCTCCCCCCCTCTTCTTTCCTTCCCTCTCCCCATCGTGTGCCAGGGGTCTGTGCCTCTCCGGCGGCAGCTCCCAGCCCCGTCTCTAAACACCATAAAATCTTCGGCTAACAAACGCAGCGGCGAGCAGAAAAACGACCGCTGCCAGCCCGGGTGATTGTAGGGAGCAGAGCCAGGGGCCTGGGGCGGGCCATAAATCTGATTTATTGACCCAGCCCAGCGGCAGCCGCGGCTCCGGCTACTTGAGTGAGTCTTAAATTTCATTGGGTGATAAATACTGAGAGCGAATCAATTTGGTACCAAAGCTAATTAGCCGGCCTGGCTCCGCAGCCGCCTCCCGGCCCGGCGCGGGCGGCCGCGCTCCGGGGGCTCCAGCACCCCGGGGTCCGTCCCCCCACCCCCATCCCCGGCACCCGCTGCCGCCTTCACCCTGTCCGCACTGCGGGGGGCAGGGTGTGGGAGGCATGCGACTGGGCTTGGCGCTGGTCAAGGGGTTTATGGGGGTCCCGGGAGCCCCCTTGACCCCCCCCGCCTGCCCCGTTTGCAGGTGGTGAAGGTGGTCGGCAGCAACATCTCGCACAAGCTGCGGCTGTCGCGGGTGAAGCCGGAGGACGAGGGGACCTACGAGTGCCGGGTGATCGACTCCAGCGACGGCAAGGCGAGGCACCACAAGGTCAAAGCCTACCTGCGGGTGGAGGCGGCGGGGGGCGCGGGGCACCCCCAGGACACCCAGCTGCGGGGAGCTCCGCCGCCGGACCCCGCCGCGCCGGGCTCGGCCCACGCTCACCACCATCACCACCACCACAAAGCCGGGAAGGAGCTGAAGAAGCGCTCGGCGGACGTCTCCTGCGTGCTGTAGGCAGGCGGTGCCGCGGCGGGGGGATGCCGGAGCGCCCCCCCACCTCCCCTCCCCAGCCCCCCGTTGCCCCGGACTCAGTGGAGCCATCGAAGACCCCGCACCCCCTGCCAGAGACTGGTCCCACCGCCCCGTCTTGCCCACCACCCCCGCTCCGCCCCCGCCGCCTCCTTCCGCCAGCCGCTGCCGCCTCGGTTTGTTCCCCAGCCCTGCGATGCGGCGGTGCCAGGGCTCGGTGTGGGAGCAGGACTGTGTCCATGCCAGGGGGGCATCGCTGGGACAGTGCCCGGGGCACACACCCACACACGTTGGTCCCATCCCCTGTGGCCCCCCCCGTGGGCGGGCACCCTGCTGCTTACAGCCACGCGTGGTGCCACAGGCCACGGTGCTCCCCAGCTTTGCGTGACCGGTGGAGACCCCCCCCCCCCCCTTCGCCCACGGGACCCTCCCTGCCCTCCCCTGTGCTTTGCAGAACCGCCCGGCTGTCCCCGTAGGAGGTCCGGTTTAGTTGCCCCCTTCCAGCCCCGCAGCGCCCACCTAAGTTCCAGTACCCATCTCACAGCCCCCGCGTACCCCCTGCCCCTGCCAGCGCCGCCCCAGCACGTCAAGACCTGAGCCCAGCGGAGGGAGGATGGCAGGGAATGCCCCTGGCACGCTCCTGGCACGCTCCCAGCGTTCTTCCCACCTCAGCCATGGTGCTGCGGGCCGTGCCGCGGCATTGCCCAGCCAGGCAGTTGCCCGCGGTCCGTGTGTGCCCGGGGAGCTGCGCCACCCGGGCTGCCCCCCTGCCACCATCGCTCCTCCCGGCCCTTTGCATCTCATGGAGGAAAGGGGCTCGGCCACCTTCCCAGCCTGCCCTCGCTCTGTCCCTGCTGCCCCTGCTGGTGTGGCTCTGGGTCTTCTGCTCCCGCCGAGCTCCCAATCCTCCCGTGCCATCGCACCCGTGCCGTAGCACCCGTGCCATCCTGGGCAGGGGCCGGCTCGTGGGCTCCCGTACCCCCCTGCGAAGGGCAGAGCCCATTCCCGGTGCCCCCGTGGGTAACACCGCTGCTGGGGCCGGAGCTGTGGCAGGGCCAGGGGAGCCCTGAGCCTCCCCATCCGGGTGCCAGGTGCTGCTCCCCTGCCGTCGCTCCCCCGCGCCGCCCAGCCTGTGCCACCAGACCTGCTGCAGCTAATTAAAGCTCTTTAAACGAACCCTCTGGGCTCTCTGTCCCGGGCACGGCGAGGGGAGGAGGCTTTGGCACTCGCCCGGCTACAAACGGGCACAGCTGGGGCTGCTCCGGGGGGAGGAAGGGAATCAAGCTGCAGCTGGGTGATGCTGTGCCATGGGTGCGGGATGTGGCGGGGTCCCGGGTGAGCTGGGGTTGCTCTGCAGCAGGGGGCAGTGGGAGGCTGGGGGTGCCTCTGGGTTCTGCTCCTCTCCGGGTGCCAGCCGCGACCCCTGCCTGGGCACCCACAGCAAAGGTCTCATCCCCAGCCAGGCAGGAGATCAGTGGTGCCCAAAGTGGGGGCGGGGGTGGGCTGACCCCCCATGGCAGAGCAGCTCCCGGTGCCAGCAGTGCCCAGCCTGGCCCAGCAGTGCTCTGGCTGATGGGGTGCCAGCCAGCGCTGGTGGCAGGGCAAGGACATGGTCCGGCTGGTGACCGTGGGACGTGGCAAGAGCCACGTTGTCCTCCGTGGGTTCCCTGCAGAGCCAGGGTCTCGGGGAGCCGCTGGCGTGGGCTGCGAACGTGCAGGAGCCCCGGAACTCCTGACCTGCTGGAGGGCAAGGGGCTGGCGCTGGGCACCGCTGCTCTGCCCAGGCTCTCGCATGCCCCTCGTCGGGACACGCTTCCGGCATGAGGGAGCCGGGGGGAGGGCACCGAGCAACAAAACCCAGCCCCCGGAGGAGGGAAGAGGCAAAGGGCTGCAAATCAGCTGCGCGGGAGGGCAAATAAAGGGCTGCGTGCCGCAGGCACCTGGGGGTGGGCTCCAAAGAGAGCAGGGGGCGTGAGGCGAGCTGGGGACGGGGAGCTGCTGGTTTGGTGTGCGGGACCCTCTGGCGGTGCCCGGCCTCGGGGGCTGCGTGTTGAGCTGCACATCCTCGGTGGGGGCTTTCCCCCCTCCAGGTTTGTGCACGGAGGAGGCTGGGCAGGGCCTCCTCTGCTCCCCGTGCCCAGGGAAGGCAGCTGGGGGCAGGGCTGGGGGCAGGGCTGGGGCAGGGGGAGCCCCACTCGCTGTGCCGGGCGAGGGCTGTGGCACCCCACGCAGCTCCTCCACTCCCCAGAGCTGAGGGCAGCTGGGGCCAGCTCTGCTGGGGGTGCTGAGGGAGGGACTGGAGCCCTCCTCCTGCACCCCAAGGGTGCTCAGCCCTGAACCTCGGCGGGCTGGGGGGTGGGGAATGCTCAGGAGCCTGGCCGGGGAGCGGGGCGAGGACAGGGCAGCAGAGAGCCTCCCAGGGCTGGCTGGCACATGGGCTGAGCTTAACGGGCAAGTCCGGGCTGGGCAGGAACCGGGCTCATGGAAATGCCATCTCCACGCAGCGCTCTGCTGCCCATTAGCCTGCTCCAGACAAAAGCAATTTGCTCAGCCGGCAGAAAAGCAGAGGTGAGAAGGGAGCTGGGGCAGCCCCGGGGCAGCCCCGGCAGGAGCCACGCTGGGGCTCCCCCGGTGCCGCCGGTGGTGCCGCCGGTGGTGCCGCCGGCGGTGCCCATCGGCCGCGGGGTGAAGCCTGGCAGCAGCCTCTTGAGCCCCAGCAGCATCTCTGCTGGTCAGGGCTCTGTCAGCCCCCCAAACCGGGTGGCTCAGGCCAGAGTGGCAGCCCGAGGCTCCCTTCCTAATGGACGCAGCTGATCCCAGCGGCTCTCCTCTCTCCCTCCCTCCAGCACCGACCGAGGTGATTAGAACTCTTCTCTTGCTGGCACAGCCCTTGCCTGGCCCCCAGCCGGGAGGGAGGCAGAGAGGTTGGGCACTTGGGGCTCCAGTGTGGTGCCACAACACCTCTGGCCGGCTGCTGCAGCCCCAAGGCCCCCAGAACTGTCGTGGCTGAAAGAGACCTCGAAGCTCCTCGAGTCCAGCCGTGAGGATGCTGCAGGAGGCTTCACTTCCAGCCCTGCCTGCAGCAGCCTGGGCTGCACCACCCCCAGGGGGCTGCTGTGGGCCTGAGCAGGTGAGTGTGGGGGGGCAGCAGGGGGGACTCTGATGCCAGTGCTGCTCCTGAGCCTGGGGCCTGAGGGTGGTGGTGGTGTGCCATGCTGTGGGCACGGGCAGGCTGGGGCCTCAGAGCCCACCAGGGTGGGCTGGGGGCACACAGAAAAGGTCCCAGGGTGGGCTGGGCAGGCTGGGGGCACCTGGGGAGGGTCCCAGGGTGGGCTGGGCAGGCTGGGGGCACCCGGGAAGGGTGCCTGGGCTGGGGTGGCAGCCACAGGGGGGTCTTGCTGTGGTGGGTGCTGCAGATGCCACCTGGTTTGCATGCTTGTCCCGTGGGGAAGATGAACTTCACTCTGCCAAAGAGCAGGACAGAGGTTACTGAGGCTGCCTCTCAGCTTGCCTGGGCCCTGCAGGGGTGAATGCAGCCTGGGCTGCTGCTGCTCCCCTGCAGCCTGGCACCAGCTGGTGCCACCAGCAGCAGGCTGCTCCGGGGGCTGGCAGCGGCTCCCTGGCAGCAGCCCTGCCAGAGGCACAGCCTGTGGGGAGCCCCCGGGGGCAGGAGGGAGAGAGGAGCCCCTGGGGCCGTGGTGGGGCTGCAGGCAGGGCTGCAGGCAGGGCTGGGCAGGCTGCAGCTGATGGATGAGGCTGCTCCAGAGCTCCAACGATCCAGAAGGTTCTGCAGCAGCCCCCGGGGGGCCCTGGAGGCTGCAGGTGATATTTCACCTTCCTGCTCTCCCACCTCTGCCTCTCAGCTCTGAAGGCTTCCTTTGTACAACCCCCAGCCCAGAGCCCAGCACTGAACAGACAGTGGGGGAGGGGGAAACCCAACCCCAACCCAAACCACCCTCAAAAGGGGGGGAAAAAGCTGAACTTCAGCCCTGCCCTGCCTGCTGCCCAGCTGCAGAAGCAAAGCAGCAACCAGGAGGAAGCCTGAAGGCAAGCAGGGAGCCAAGGGGAGGTAATGCCAGCCTGGGGGGTGGGGGCAGCAGCAGCCCCCTTGGTGCCACAGCTGAGCCAGGCTGGATGCTCCCCCAGGGCCCCCCCAGCAGTGAGGCACAGACCTGCTCCATGTAACAGTCACTTTATTGCTTTGGTTTTTGTCCCTCTGAGCTTTGCAGCCAGGATCTGTCCCAGCAGCACAGCTCCTCCCCAGGGGCCAGCCCGAGGCCAGCACTCGCCTGGGGTGAAGCTGGCATCCAGAGGGCAGCCTGGGCTGGCAGCAGCTGAGTGAAGCAGCAGCCCCTGGGGCTGGAGCATCAGAGCCCCTCCCAGGGGAGCAGGGAGCCCCTGCTGTGCCCTGGAGGGCAGAGCAGCCCTTTGCCAGGGGCAGAGCCCACTGCCCTCTCTGCTCACTGCATGGTGCTGAGCCAAGCAGGGCACTGCCATGGTGCCACCCAACCTCCCTGCCCAGGGCTTGGGCACAGGGGGAGCCTCCACTGAGCTCTCCTTGGGGTGGCTGCTGGAGAGCAGGTCTGGGGATGAGCCTGAGCCCCCCCCTGTGAGCTGGGTCGGGGCTGGCACCTCCTGCCCTGTGGGGGGAGAGCTGAGGGGGCCCCCAGGGGCCAGCCCCAGCGGCCTGCAGGGCAGAGCCAGGGTGTTGCAGGGGGACAGAGTGCCCTCAGCAGTGGCACTGGGGAGGGGGCTCCCTGGAAGCGCTCTGGCTCCACAAAGCAAAGGTCTTTGGTGCCCCCCCGGCCTGGCATCACCCCAGCACCACCTGCAGGGCAGGAGCAGTCAGGGGGGATGGGGCTGAAGCCCCCACCTCATCCTCAACCACTGGCTCCAACCCCCCAAGCTTCTGCCCCCAGGGAGGTGCCTCAGGCAGCAGCCCAGCCTGGGCAGCCCCTGCCCTGCCCCCAGCACCCTGTGGGCATCTCCCAGGGCAGCTCTGCCCCCGGGGGGGGGCTGTGTGTCTCTCTCCCCTGCCAGCTGCTGTGCAGGTGCCTCAGGGAGGGGAAGGCTCCTGTGTGGCCAGCCCTGCCCTGCCCTCCTGCTGCCCCAGCCTGTCCAGCAGGAGCTGCACGTTGTGGCTGAGCTCTCCCCCGGGCCTGGCCCTGCCCCCCAGCTCCACCGGCTGCAGGCTGGCATGGGGGGGGGAGGGGAACCCGCGGGGGCAGGCCTCCTGCAGCAGCAGCCAGGTGCTGTCAGGGTCCAGCTGCATCAGGTGGAGGAAGACACTGGAAAAGAGCAGGGAGAAAGGAGAGAGGGTGAGGAGGAGGAGGCCTGCTGCCTGGCACCCACCAGAGCCCCTGGCAGGGGCTGCAGGCAGCTCTGGGGGCTGCCCCCTCCCACCTGGAGGCTCAGCAGGGAGCACCAGGAGAGGTGCCCAGGAGAAGGCACTGCCTGGCTGCACATCTGGCAGGGGGCACAGAGCTCTTCTGCCCCAGGCTCTGGCTCTGCAGCTGGGGCTGGCAAAGCCCTTCCTAAGGCAGCCTGGGCCCAGGGGTGCCCAGGCTGTGGCCCTGCCCTGCCCTGCACCATGGCTCCTGCACAGCTCCCTCAGGCTCTGCAAGCTGCTCAGCAGCCTCTCTGGCCTTTGGGGAGAGAGGGATGAGCCCAGCAGGGCTGCTTCCCCTTCTGGGGGTGCCTGGGGTGGACTCACAGCGTGGCTCTGGCTGCAAGAGACCTTGGAGGTCGTTGGAGCCCAACCACGGAGCCAGCACTGCCAGGGCACCACCAGCCCATGGCCCTCAGCACCACAGCTCCAGGGCCTGGAAACCCCTCCAGGGATGGAGACTCCACCACTGCCCTGGGCAGCCTGGGCCAGGCCTGGACAACCTTCCAGGTAAGAAATCATTCCTCCTGTCCAACCTGACCCTCCCCTGGGGCAGCCTGAGGCTCTTTCCCCTTCTCCTGCCACCAGGACACAGCCCAGGAGCAGGCAGGAAAGAGGACTCCCTGGGAGGCAACCACAGGGAGTGGGAACTGTCCTCAGCTGGCACCTCCAGCACACAGCTTTACCTCTGAGACTCCCAGGGAGCATCCTCTGCCCCCCAGCCTGTGCCCTGGAGAGAGGAGAGCAGCTGGTGCCTGGAGAGCTGCCTGCCTCTGGTGCCCACAGGGGGCTGCTGCTGATCTCCTGAGGGCCTGGAGTGCTCTGCAGCCAAAGGACTTCCACCCTGCCCAACCCTGGGGCAGTCTCTAAGCAACCTCCTTCCATGGCAAGGACTCCTGGGGCCAGCCCAGGGCTGTTCCCTGCTGGGCTGCTCTGGTTTGCTGGCTTGAACTGCAGTGTTTGGTTGTGCTGTGCCCTGTGCAGGTGGCTGAGCCCAGGCTGTGGATGCCAGCTGCCAGCAGTGCCCAGGACAGCACAGCCCAAGCCAGCAGGGATGCTGCAGGACTGACCTGGGCTCCTCAAGAGGGCCAGAAGGGAACTCCCCTCTCTGTCCCAGCTGTGCTCAGCAACTTCCTGTGCTAGCACAGAGCCCAGAGTGTGGCTGCTGCCCTGCCCCAGGCTTCAGGCAGAGCCTCAGGCTGGCAGAGGGACACAGAGCTCCACAAGGTAAGGTCCTGCAGCTGGCTCAGGCCAACCCCAGGCTGGCTGAGGAGTGGCTGCAGAGCAGCCCTGAGGAGGAGGCCTTGGGGGGTGTCAGGGGGTGACAAAACTCCCCAGGAGCCACAGCTTGAGTCCTGTGGCCAGCTCTGGGCTCCTCAGCTCAAGAAGGACATTGAGAGGCTTGAAGGTGTCCAGAGAAGGGCAACAGAGCTGGGGAGGGGTCTGGGGCACAGCCCTGGGAGGAGAGGCTGAGGGAGCTGGGGTTGCTTAGCCTGCAGAAGAGGAGGCTCAGGGAAGACCACCTTGCTCTCTCCAACTCCCTGCAGGGAGGTTGGAGCCAGGAAGGGGTTGGGCTCTTCTCTCTAGCAACCAGCACCAGAACAAGAGGACACAGCCTCAAGCTGTGCCAGGGGAGGTTCAGGCTGGAGATGAGGAGAAAGTTCTTCCCAGAAGGAGTTAATTGGCCCTGGGGATGTGCTGCCCAGGGGGGTGGTGGAGTCCCCATCCCTGGGGGTGTTCAAGAGGGGCTTGGATGTGGCCCTGGGAGCCATGGCTTGGCTGTCAGGAGGTGCTGGGGGACAGCTTGCTGATCTCTGAGCTCTTTCCCAGCCTGAGTCTGTGACAGCCAGGCCACCTCTCAGCCTTTCCTGCCTCTCCCAAACTCTTCTGCAGCAGCTCTGGAAGGGTTTTTTTGGGTGGCTTTGGGGTTTTTCTTGAGCTGTGGATAATATTCCTCCCCTGGAACTCTCTTATCCTAAAGCCTATTGTCCCTTTGGCTCCTCCTCAGCCATGCTGGAGTCTTTTGTTCCCCTTTGTTCCCAGAGTCTCTTTGCTTTTGCCTGTTGAGTCTGGCATAAAGCTGCAGCTCCAGAATCCACTTCCTCCCCCTGCTGCAGCTCATAAAACTACAGGCTCCCATCAATGGGATTAAGAAGCCTCCTTGGGGGCATGACAACAGCCCTGGCTGGCTGCCAGAAGCCTTTTCTTCTTCCCTTTTCCACTTGGTTTGTGGCTCCAGCACCGTGCCCAAACCAAACTCCTGCCTGAGCCCTTCAGGAGCCTGCAGGACCCCCAGAGCAGGGAGCTGGGGCTGGCCTGGGGAGACCTCAGCTTGCTCTTGGCAGCTCCCAACTCAGGAGCTGAGTAAGGCTGGGAGGGCACTGACTGCCAGCTGGCCCCCAGCAGAGACTCACAGAGCAGCCAGGGCTGGAGGGGAGCTCAAGGCTCAGCCAGCTCCAACCCCCTGCCATGGCCAGGGACACCTCACACCACAGCAGGTTGCTCACAGCCACCTCCAGCCTGGCTGCAAACACCTCCAGGATGAGGCTTCCACCACCTCCCTGGGCAGCCTGTGCCAGGCTCTCACCACCCTCCTGGGGAACAACTTCTTCCTCACAGCCAATCTCAATCTCCCCACTTCCAGTTCTGCTCCATCCCCCCCAGTCCTATCCCTCCCTGACACCCTCCAAAGTCCCTCCCCAGCTTTCCTGGAGCCCCCTGCAGATCCTGGGAGGCCACAATGAGGTCTCCTGGGAGCCTTCTCCTCTCCAGCCTGCACAACCCCAACTCCCTCAGGCTGTGCTCAGAGCAGAGCAGCTCCAGCCCTCTGCTCCTCCTCATGGCCCTTCTCTGGACACCTTCCAGCCCCTCCAGAGCCTTCCTGGCACAGAGGCTCCAGCACTGGCCCCAGAGCTGCAGCTGTGGTCTCAGCAGAGTGGAGCAGAAGGGCAGAATCCCCTCCCTGGCCCTGCTGGCCACACTTCTGCTGCAGCCCAGGCTCTGCTTGGCTCTCTGGGCTGCTCCCTGCTGGCTCCTGCTGAGCTTCCTTTTCCCTGCTGGGATTCCTGCAGTGAGGAAGCTGAGTTGTGTGACACAGCCCAGCCCTGGGGCTGGGGCTCACTGCACTTCTGCTCTAGCTGTTTGAAGATGCAGCCCTGCTGAGGGAGCAGGCTGAGGGCATTGCCCTGGCTGCCCATGGCTGTAGGATTGCTTTCAGGGGCAGGGAGAGCAAGGGAAAGGGTTGGAGCTTGCAGGAACCTGGTGCTAAAGCAGCTGGAGGAAGGAAAGGGAAGCAGGGCTGAGGAGTGATGCTTGTCCTGGAGCTTGTCCTGGGTCTGAACTCACTTTGACTTCTCCAAGCTGAAAACCTCCTTCCCAGGCTCTTCAGCCTGGAGGAGAGAAGGCTCCAGGCAGACCTCAGAGCAGCCTCCCAGCACCTGCAGGGGGCTGCAGGAAGGCTGCAGAGGGACTGCTCCCAAAGGCCTGCAGGGACAGCACCAGGGGCAGGGGTTTGAAATGAGAGCAGAGCAGATTGAGATTGGAGGGGAGGAACAAGTTGTGCCCCAGGAGGCTGCTGGAACACTGCAGCAGGTTGCCCAGGGAGGGAGCTGAGGCTCCATGGCTGGAGCTGTGCAAGGTGAGGCTGGAGAAGGCTGTGAGCAAGCTGCTGACTGGAGGGGAGTTGCACTGGGTGGCCCTGGGGAGGTCCCTTCCAGGGTTCTCTGGCTGCCCTCTGCTGTGAGAGCAGGGATCACACAGGGCTGAGCTCCCCCCCAAAGCCCCAGGCCAGCACTGCTGCCAGGAGGCCAGCAGGATGTGGCCCTCCATGCAGCTCTCTCTGGCCAGCAGGGCTGCAGGAGCCTGCTCAGAGCCTGCTCAGAGCCTGCTCAGAGCCTGCTCAGAGCCTGCTCAGAGCCTGCTCAGAGCCTGCTCAGAGCCTGCTCAGAGCCTGCTCAGAGCCTGCTCAGAGCCTGCTCAGAGCCTGCTCAGAGCCTGCTCAGAGCCTGCTCAGAGCCTGCGTGCTGGGGGGGAGCACTGGGATGTGGCTTTTTGTTTTCCCCCTTAAAATAGAGCAGGAAATAATAGACAGGAGAAAGAAAAGGAGTTCCTTGGCCTGCTGTTTGCTGCTGCTGCCCTTTCCCTCCAGCAGCAGCCAGGCTGCCTCACAAAGCACTGCTGAGGACCCCAGCACATCACAGAGCTCTTCTGGCCCTTCCCCCACTCCTCCTGCAGGGGGGTGGGTTGGAACTGGTGCAGCTTTCAGGCTGCTTTGTTACTGATTTAGCAGCTCAGGTTCTAAATAGCCAGCTGAAGCCTGCTTGCTGCTCCCCCAGGGCCAGGCTCCATTGTGCCAGGGAGCTGGCTGCCCCCAGGCAGGAGCCCCTCTGCTGTGCTGCCCTCGGTGCCAGGCAGGTAAAAATAACCCCCAGTGCCCCCAGTGCAGAGAGGCAGCACAAAGGCAGGGCTGCAGCTCCTGCCAGCCTGCCCTCAAACCTGCTGCCCAGCCACACAAAGCCCTCCCTGGCAGCCTGAGCCAGGGCAGCTCTGCCCTTCCCAGCAGCTGCCCTCCCAGGCCTGCAGTGCCCCTGCTGCAGGGGGGGCAAGGCTGGCACACAGAGGGGGCTGTGCCCCCACCCTCAGCAGAGCCAGGGGCTTGGGGCTTGCTTTGTTCCCTTCCCCCCGCTCTGTGCCTGGGCTTCCACCTGGAGCTCTGTGTCCTCTGTGCCAGGAAGGCTCTGGAGGGGCTGGAAGGTGTCCAGAGCAGGGCCAGGAGGAGGAGCAGAGGGCTGGAGCTGCTCTGCTGTGAGCACAGCCTGAGGGAGTTGGGGTTGTGCAGGCTGGAGAGGAGAAGGCTCCCAGGAGACCTCATTGTGGCCTTCCAGGATCTGCAGGGGGCTGCAGGAAAGCTGGGGAGGGACTTTGGAGGGTGTCAGGGAGGGATAGGACTGGGGGGGATGGAGCAGAACTAGAAGTGGGGAGATTCAGATTGGCTGTGAGGAAGAAGTTCCCCAGGAGGGTGGTGAGAGCCTGGCACAGGCTGCCCAGGGAGGTGGTGGCAACCTCCTGCCTGGAGGTGTTTGCTGGAGGTGGCTGTGAGCAATCTGCTGTGGTGTGAGGTGTCCCTGCCCATGGCAGGGGGTTGGAGCTGGCTGAGCCTTGAGCTCCCTTCCAGCCCTGGCAGCTCTGTGATTCCTTGTGGCTGCTGAACCCTCTGGCCTGGTTTCCAGCTGCCAACAGCAGCAGCAGCAAGCAGCAAAGTGGCTGTCAGCACTTCAGAGAGCTGCTGTGTGCTCACCTGAACTGTGGCTGTGCTCCTTCCACACCCTGCAGCCAGGCTGGTGCCAAAGCTGCCAGCTTCCCAATCAGCCTCCAGCCCCCCTGGCACAGCCTGGGCTGCTGCCAGCCAGGTGCCCAGGGAACCAGGAGGGTAAGAGAAGTAAATGCCTCAGCCTACAGGGGGCATGGAGTGATGAACACCATGGGAATGCCTGGCACAGCCTCTGGCACAGCTGTCCTCCCCTTGACAGTTTTGTGCCACCAGCTGCCCCCAGGCTGCTCCCTCCAACAGGAGGAGGCTGGAGGGAAGGCAAGGAAGGGGCTGGGGGGCAGCTGCAACCTGTGGGGCAACCTAACCCCTGCTCTTTTTAGCCCCTCCCTCTCTTGAACTCCTCCAGCTCCAGGGCAGCAAACACCTCCCCAGACCCAGGGCTGACTTCCCTCATCCAGGACCCAGACTGGGAGGAGGCCTGGGGGAGCAGCAGAAGCAGAGGGGTCACACTTCCCCTCTGCCCACTCTCTGCACACCTGATGCTCCTGCACCTAAGGGAAGTTACCTCTGGGCAGCTTCCTGCAGCTTCCTGGGCTGCCTGGCACTGAGGTAGGGCAGGCAGGCATCTGCCACTTGATTCAGGTCACTCTCTCCTGCAGGAATGGAACAGAGAAGAAGGGTAGGAGGTGACCTACTCAGCAGCTGCTACCTAACAGAATCAGCTCTAAATTGGCAGCCAGAGGCTTCTGAGCCTTTGAAGTCCCTGACCCAGAGCTCTTCTGACCTCACCTCTTAAGCCTCTTGCTGCAAAGGCAGGGAAGCAATCAAGGGCAGGAGGAGAGGAGAGGAGAGGAGCAGCTCACCAGCAAACCTTCTCCCTCCTCAAAGGCAGCTCCAGAAAGCTACCCTAGACCTTCAGAGGGCTCCATCCAGCAGGAGGTGGTGGGGTGCTGCATTTAAAGGGTCACCCAGAGGTGCCCCCAAAGTGGGGCCAGTCAAGTCTGAACTGGGCTCCAGCCCTTCAGTTAAGGAAGAGCAAGGCAGGTGCTCCCCTCTGCAGCCACTCCCCAGGCAGGGCTGAGGGGAGCAGCCAGAGGCTGAGTGCTGGGCACCACCTCTCCCCTTCATCTCCTGAGGAGTGAAGAGCAACCAGCTTCTCTCTGCAGAGAGCTCTCCAAGAGCACAGCTTGAGGCCCAGCAGCACCTGAAGGGGCTGAGGCTGGAGGAGACCAGGACATGACTCCCAGAGGGCAGCTGGAGGGGAGAAGAGCCAAGTGCCTGCTACTCACCCAGGTCCAGCCTCTCACAGAGGGAGCCCAGCCCCTGCAGGACAGCCAGCTGCAGCTTGAAGGCCAGGCTGTGGCTGTACACAGGGCCAGCTTGGGCACTTGCTGGGGCCTGGCTGAGGAGGGACTGGGCCAGCTTGGGCAGCACATCCTTGGAGAACCTCTGCCTCAGGAAGTCCCCACACTTATCAGCCAGGGTACACAGCACCTGCAGGAGAAACAGCACTGATGGAGGAGAGGTGCACAGACAGGGGGGGTTGTGTGGGGCACAAACTGGAAGCCAAGAAAGCTCCAACTGAAGAGGAGCAGAAACTTCTTTGGTGTGAGGGTGGCAGAGCCCTTGGAGCAGGCTGCCCGCAGAGGTTGTGGAGTCTCCTCCTCTGGAGAGCTCCCAACCCCAGCTGGCTGCTGTGCTCCTGGGCAAGCTGCTGTGCTCCAAGCCGTCTCAAAGCCACTAGCCAAGGCTGGGGCTGCCCTCAGGAGCCTGGGGGCTGTGTGCAGGGTGGTTGCTGTACCTTGAAGGCCCTGAGCACGGCCAGGGGGTGGTCGCTGAGCAGGCGGCTGAGCAGCGGCGGCCAGGCCCGGTGAGCCAGGGGCAGCAGCTGGCTGCCATGGGGATGCAGCACGGTCACACACAGCTCCAGCACCTCCAGCACCTAGGGGACAGACTGTCAGAGCCCTGCTGCAGCCCCAGCTGCTGCCACAGCAGGGAGCAGGAGCAGGAGAGGGGCCTGGCAGGGAGCGGGGCTGGGTGGACCCCGGCAGGGAGCACAGGGCCTGCTCAGAAGGGCACAAGTGACAGCCCCCCCACCCCGGGGCCAGGCTGGCACCAGGGCACGGTGCCCAGCCTCCTGAGCTGCAGCAGGAGCCCAGCACTGCTGTGGCAAGGCAGCACCTGGGAGCTCTGCTCAGAATCTGGGTTAGGGCTGAGCGCTGCTGTGGCTGCCAGGCTCTGCAGCTGGAAAGGAGGCCACCTTCAAAGGCTTGGCATAACGAAACAAGCCCAGGCTGGGAGCTCTGCTCAGCACCACCCAGCCTCTCCCACAGTCTGCAGCGGGCTGGGGACTTGGGGGGGAGGGGAGGAAGGCTCTGCTGAGGCCCAGGACTGAGCACCCTGGGGAGGTGTCTGATGTGAAGCCCCCCTCGAGGTTCTGCCCAGCCTGGCTGCTCTTCCCCAGCAGCTGCTGCTGCCAAACCAGCCCCTGCCAGAGCTGCAGGGTCTGCGTGGGGCAAGCAGAGGGCAGAGCTAACCCTGCCCCAGGAGGAAGCTCCACAAGCAGGGAGCAGGTGCTGCTGACCCCCCCCAGCTCCCCCTGACCCCTTCAAGCCCCCAGTCCCCAACCTTCAGGCGCAGGTGGAGGCTCTCATGGGACAGCAGGTGGCTGCACCTCTCCATCACAGCCTTGGCCAGCTGAGCATGGCTGGGCAGGGGAGCCTCTTCCTCCATGGCACAGCTGCTCAGCTCTGGGCCAGCCAGTGGGGGAACCTCATCTGGAAGGTAAAAACCATTGCTGAAGGCATGGAGGTGACTTGGAAGCTGTGGGAGGTCACAACCCCTCCCCCCCACAGCTGCTCTGCACCTTCCCAGGGGAGGCTGTGGCATTTTCCAAGACACTTCCAGGCAGCCCAGTGCCTGAGCTCTGGGGGTTAGGTGTCAGCTTCAGCTGGGTGTGGGGCTGGGGCAGGTCTGCTTGCCTCCCTGGGCAGAGCAGAGGGGCTGACCTTTGCAGCCTCCCCTCACCATGGCCTCAGTGCCCATTGATTGGGGTTAGAACTGCAAAGCCTGGGGAGTTAAAGAGAAGGTCTTTAAAGGTCAGGACTGCAGCAGAGCCCAGCAAAGACTGAAAACTTCCTGAGGTGAATGTGTGCAGAGCCTGCCAAGGCCAGAAGAAAAGGGACTGGGGCTCCCAGCAGCCAGGAGAAAACGGCCCAGGGATTCCCAAGGGAGGGAAAGAGGCAACGTTGGCTCCTGAGCCCAAATGATGTGATGGAGGTGAAGAAAACCAGAGTGTGCCTTGTGCCTTGGAGCCAGGCAAGCCCTCACCTGCCCTGAGTGGAACCCAGCAAGAGCACCCAGCAGCACCTCTCATCAGCTGAGGCCAGCTCAGAGCAGCCCTGAGGCTGTCAGGAGGCTGCTGGGCCTGCAGCCTGCTCCACACTGAACATCCTCCAGCACACACAGCACTGACCTGCCCCTGCCTCCTCCTCCTCTGTCTCAGGAAGATCTCCCTCTGCCATCTGCTTCTGCCTGATGTAGTCCAGGAAGAACTGCTGCACCTCCTGCTTTGTCACCACCTGCTGGCCCTGGGACACAGCTCTGCTCCAGCTCTGCCCAGCCTGGCCACGGCCATGCTCCTCATCACAGCAGGGTCCAAACCAGGCAGCTGCAAAGGAGGCACTGACAGGTCAGCAAGGGCCCCTCCTGCAGGCAGCGGCCACCACGGGCTCCCTGACAGACAAACAGCCCTCTGGAGCCTGATGGGACTGACCCACAGAAGCAGGCACCTGCTGCCACAGCAGGGTGGCCTCCTGGTGGCATGAGGCTGTCAAACCCACGCAGCAAAGCCAAGCTGCTCCAGGTGCTCCTGCAGAGCCCTGCTGGGAGCAGGAAATCCACCACTAAAGGCCTCACTCCTGCACCTCTGCAGGCCAGAGCAGGGGGAACTGGTGGTGGAGAGGGGGAACTGGTGGTGGAGAGGGGCAGCTGGTGGTGGAGAGGGGGAGCTGGTGGTGGAGAGGGGCAGCTGGTGGTGGAGAGGGGCAGTTGGTGGTGACCTTTGCGGGACAGCTGCCCACCCAGCACAGCACAGCTGCCCACCCAGCACAGCACAGCTGCCACCCAGCACAGCTCCCACCCAGCACAGCACAGCTGCCCACCCAGCACAGCTCCCACCCAGCACAGCACAGCTGCCACACAGCACAGCTGCCCACCCGGCACAGCACAGCTGCCCACCCGGCACAGCACAGCTGCCCACCCGGCACAGCTCAGCTGCCCACCCAGCACAGCACAGCTGCCCACCCAGCACAGCACAGCTGCCCACCCAGCACAGCACAGCTGCCCACCCAGCACAGCTCAGCTGCCCACCCAGCACAGCTCAGCTGCCCACCCAGCACAGCACAGCTGCCCACCCAGCACAGCTCAGCTGCCCACCCAGCACAGCTGCCCACCCAGCACAGCACAGCTGCCCACCCAGCACAGCTGCCCACCCAGCACAGCACAGCTGCCCACCCAGCACAGCTGCCTGCCCACCCAGCACAGCACAGCTGCCCACCCAGCACAGCTGCCCACCCAGCACAGCACAGCTGCCCACCCAGCACAGCTGCCTGCCCACCCAGCACAGCACAGCTGCCCACCCAGCACAGCACAGCTGCCCACCCAGCACAGCACAGCTGCCACCCACCACAGCTGCCCACCCAGCACAGCTGCCCACCCAGCACAGCACAGCTGCCCACCCAGCACAGCACGGCTGCCCACCCAGCACAGCACAGCTGCCACCATTCCACCTGAACCCTGGCAGGCCCAGAGGTGCCCTGAGGCGCGGCAAGGCCGCAGCAGCCAAAGCCAAGCTCCCTTGGATACCTAAAGCTGTCATCACCGAGCGGAGGACCCCGAGGAAGGCGGCGGCCTGCTCGTTGTAGGAGTGATCCAGGGCAGAGAGGACATCCCGGATGACGTCCTCCACCAGGGGCAGCAGGCTGGCGTCCGAGTGCCTCAGCACGGCGTCCAGCACCCGGGCGGCGTGGGGCCGCAGCGCCGGCTGGCGCAGGCCCAGGGCGACGCCGTCGGCCAGGTAGTCCGCGTTGTCGGCGATCAGAGCCCGCAGGGAGGGGTACCCGCAGGCCTCCCCGATGTCCCCCAGCGTCCCCAGCGCCGTCTGGCTGACCAGCAGGGTGCCGGCCCCGGCCTTCTCCAGCACCGGGTAGAGGGCCGAGAGCAGCAGCGGGCGGAAGGCCCTGCCCAGCGCGGCGGCGAAGCGGCCGACGCCTTCCAGCTGGATGCAGAGCTGCCAGACGTTGCCGTTGGCGGCGCCGGGCGGCTCGGGGGGGGCGAGGACGAGGCCTCCCGCGCCGCCGCCGCCCCAGCCCCGCGCCGGCTCCTCCGCCTCGGCGCCGGTCGGCAGGTACCAGTTGGCCTGCTCGGTGTACTCGTCCAGAATGGACGCCACGGCGCCTCTGAGCTCGTCCGCCCCCACGGGCGCTTCCCTGGGCCGCAGGACGTCCACCCCCAGCCCGGCGGCCCCCGTCACCAGCTCGTTGAGGACCATGGCCGCCTGCCTGCGGTACAGCCCCGAGCGGCGGTACAGCCCCGTGAAGTGGTCCACCAGCAGGTAGAGGTTGCCGTGGTAGCCCAGGACGCGGCAGACCTGCTGGAGCAGCCGCAGCACCTTCTCCTCCGTGAAGAAGCGGAAGTATTTCCTCTGGCAGCCGCCGCCCCCCCCCAGCCCCTGCTGCCAGGGCCCCGGGGGTCCCTCCCGGCCCCAGCGCCTCTCCTCCACGACCTTGACGTCGGTCACGTCCAGCTCCAGGACCTGCAGCAGCGCCTGGGCCAGCCGCTGGAGGTGGGACGCGGAGCGGAGGACGGCGTCGACCTTGGGGCCCAGCAGCTTGAGGTAGCCCAGCAGGAGGCTCAGCGTGGCGACCTTGCCCCGGTCATCCTGGGAGCTCATCAGGCGGGGCAGGGCCGTGGCGAGGGAGTGGAGGTTCTCGGAGAGGACGTCGGCGAGAGCCCTGCTCTGAGCCACCACCCCCTGCTCGGCGATGCCCTGCAGCACCTCCCGACAGCGGCCGCGCACCTCGCCGCTCTCGTCGCTCACCAGCCCCACCAAGGCCTTCAGGAGGTGGCCGAAGGAGTCCACCAGCGACCGGCTGCAGCTGCCCAGCAAGTGGTGGACCAGCTCCACCAGCTCCAGCCTCACTTTCCAGTGGGGGTGAACGGAGGAAAACTCAACCACTCTCTGCAGGAGGAGAGCGAGCTTGGCAGCAGTGCTTCTGCTCCACTCGGGTCCTCTGTGCACCATCAGCTCCGCTATCCTGCACTGCTCCGCCGGCAGCTTTTCTTTGCTCTGCGGCGCTCTGGCTAGCTGGGCGTCAGCCATCACCGAGCCAAGGGTCAGATAGAGGAGTCTGATGGCAGAGACAACAGGTTTGTGGCCTTGTTTGATGTCCCCAGTGATCACCCGGGACAGTGTGATGGACATCCCAGGCAGAAAGGAAGCAAAGAGATCCCCACACCGCTGCACCTCGTCCTCAGCCAGGGGCCGGTGCTCCTGGCAGTCACACTGCAGCACCAGGACCTGCAAGCACCTCAGCGCAGAGACCTTGATCTGCTTTGCTTTTTCGTGCTCTGCCAAGCCCAGGAGCAAGGAGACAGCAAATCCTAGGAGGGGCAGGGTGGAAGGCTGGTACAGGGACAGGACAACGTCCCCGCGGGCTGCGTGCAGCAGGGTGTGCAGCGCCTGGATCACGGCCAGCTTCAGCTCCTCCGACAGCGGGGCGGCTTTGCCGGAGCTGGGAGGGGGCGAGAGGCAGGAGCAGAGCTCGGAGAAGAGCTCCCGCAGCAGCTCCGGCTTCTTCAGGCAGGTGGCGGCCAGCACGGCGGAGATGCACTGCACCAGGCTCTGCACCAGCCGCTCCTGCTGGGGCCCCGGCAGCCGCAGGGCGAAGCGCAGCGGGAACAGGACGTACTCCTGCAGCTCCTGCAGCGCCGGGGCGCTGACCGCCGCCAGCCGCGCCCGCAGCAGCCCCACGTTCTCCAGCGTCTGGGCCCGGGTCAGCTGCACGCAGACGGGGCGCAGGGCGCCGAAGGCCTCCTGGGGGGTGTCGAAAACGGCCATGCCGGAGCGGGGGCGAGCAGCTGGGCAGCTGCCGGGGGCGGCCTCGGGGCCGGGGTGGTGGTGCTGGGGAGCCCTCAGCGGGGCCGGGGCCGTGCCCGGCGCGGGGGCGCGCCTACCTGCTCCCGAGGAGAGGGGAGGGAGGCGGGGGCGGCCATGTGCCGGAAGTGACGCAGGGGACGGCCGCGGCCGGCAGCGCCGCCGCCGGAGCGGGCAGGCGCCAGAAAGGTCCCGCGCGGTGGCGGTGCGCGTGCGCCAGCCCCGCCCGCGCGGCCGCACATGCGCCGTGCGCCCCCGGCCGCGCGGGCGGCCGCCGCGCCGCCCCTCCGGCGATCCGTAGCTCGGTGCCCTTCGACCCGCCGCGCGGGGTCAGGGGGCGGGCGGCCATCTTGTGGCGGAGGCGGCGGCGGCGGCCGTGGCCGGTTGTCGTCGGTGAGGCTGCGGCGCGCCCTCCCCCGCGGGCGGAGCGGCCCCGGGCGCGGCCCGGCCCGCAGCCATGTCCTCCTTCTCGGAGTCGGCGCTGGAGAAGAAGCTGTCGGAGCTGAGCAACTCCCAGCAGAGCGTGCAGACGCTGTCGCTGTGGCTCATCCACCACCGCAAGCACGCAGGGCCCATCGTCTCCGTTTGGCACCGGGAGCTCCGCAAAGGTAACGCGGGCCCGCTGCGCTTTGGCCGTCGGCCGCCGCTTCGCTGCTCCCCGGGCGTGGGTTGGGATCCCGGCGGGACCGGGGAGCGGTGCGGGTCGTCGGCTCTGCCGCCGCGGCGGCCGGCGGAACCAACCCGCGGCCCGGCGAGGCGGCGGCCGCCCCGACAGCAGCTCCAGCTGGTGGGCACCGCGGGCCGGCTGCGGGGCCGTGGCTGGGGGCGGGCTCCGCCTGACGGCGGCCTCAGGACGCCTGCGGTCGGTACGGGGAGAGGTTTGTAACCGGGGAGAGGCGGAGCTGGAGCGCCGCCGGAGCCCGGGCGCCGTTCCGCTGCTGCTGTGGCTGCGCTCTCTCGGGGTCCCGCGCACGGCTGGCGGGGATGAGGGCGGTGTGCGCCGGGCGGGAGCGCGGGGGGTGCGCGGCCCCGGCCGCTGGGCAGGTAGCGATGTGCTGAGCGCTCGGCCCTGGAGCCCTTCGGGTTGGGAAAGCTCTCCAAGGTCACCCAGTCCAGACAAAAACCCAGCCCCACCGTGCCCACCAAACCCTGGCCCCAGGTGCCTTGGCCGCAGGTTTTGGAGCCCCTCCAGGGCTGGGGACTCCACCGCCGCCCTGGGCAGCCTGGGCCAGGCCCTGACCACTCCTGGGGTAAAGGAATTTTTCCTCATCTCCAACCTAAGCCTCCCCTGGCACAACTTCAGGTCATGTCCTCTGCTTCTATCTGAGACTGGGGAGAGGAGACCAACCCTCACCTCACTCCAGGTTCTCTTTGATGTGCTGGAGAGAAGGGATCCATCCAGAGGGACCTGGAGAGGTGTCCCCAGGACAACCTCAGGAGGTTCAACGAGACCCAAGGGCAAGGTCCTGCCTCTGGGTCAGGGCAATCCCAGGCACTGCTGTAGGCTGGGCAGCAACTGGCTTGAGAGCAGCCCTGAAGGAAAGGCCTTGGGGGTGCTGGGGGAGGAGAAGCTCAGCAGGAGCCAGCAGGGAGCACTTGCAGCCCAGAGAGCCAAGCAGAGCCTGGGCTGCAGCAAGAGAAGTGTGGCCAGCAGGGCCAGGGAGGGGATTCTGCCCCTCTGCTCCACTCTGCTGAGCCCACAGCTGCAGCTCTGGGGCCAGTGCTGGAGCCTCTGTGCCAGGAGGGATCTGGAGGGGCTGGAAGGTGTCCAGAGCAGGGCCAGGAGGAGGAGCAGAGGGCTGGAGCTGCTCTGCTGTGAGCACAGCCTGAGGGAGTTGGGGTTGTGCAGGCTGGAGAGGAGAAGGCTCCCAGGAGACCTCATTGTGGCCTCCCAGGATCTGCAGGGGGCTGCAAGGCTGGGGAGGGACTGCTCAGGCTCTCAGGCAGTGATAGGAGCAGGGGGAAGGGAATGAAGCTGGAGGTGGGGAGGAAGTGCCTCACCATGAGAGTGGTGAAGCCCTGGCATGGGCTGTGCAGGGAGGTGGTTGGGGCCCCAGCCCTGGAGGTGTTTGCAGCCAGGCTGGCTGAGGCTCTGGCCAGGCTGATCTGCTGTGGGGGTCCCTGCCCATGGCAGGGGGCTGGGCCTGGCTGAGCCTTGGGGTCCCCTCCAGCCCTGACCGCCTCTGTGAGCGCTGTGGAAGTTGCTCTGAGCCTGAGGAGCTTCAGCAGCTGGGAAGGCCACACTGCTTGTCATGGCTGCAAGGCCTGAGCCATGGATGCAAACTCTGCTCTGGGTTTGGCTCTGTTTTCCCTCCCCCCTCTCCTTCCTTCCTTCCCTTCCTTCCCTTCCCTCCCTTCCCTTCCCCTTCCCCAGCCAAATCCAGTCGGAAGCTGACCTTCCTCTACCTGGCAAATGATGTCATCCAGAACAGCAAGAGGAAAGGGCCTGAATTCACCAGGGAGTTTGAGTCAGTGCTTGTGGATGCTTTCTCCCACGTTGCCAGGTAGGTTGCCCTCCCTGCTGGCTCTGCAGCCCTGCTGCCCAGGCTGCCAGCCCTCGGGCCCGGGGCTGGGGGCTGCTTCCCCTCCCCTCCCAGTGCAATCACAGGGTGGCAGGGACCTAAAGAGACCTCCCAGGCCCAGCCCTGTGCACTTTGCACAGAAATGTGCTCAGGGAGGGAGGCTTCACAGCCTCTCTGGGCAGCCTGCTCCTTAGGTCCCTCAGGGCCTTGCTGCACAGTGGCTAAAATGATGCTCCAAGGGCTGGGGCAGCTCTGCTCTGCTGCAGGCTGAGGGAGCTGGGGTTGGTCAGCCTGGAGAGGACTCCAGGGGGACCTCAGAGCTGCCTTCCAATGCCTGAAGGGGGATCCTGCAGGGAGGCTGCAGAGGGACTTCTCATGAGGGTGTCCAGAGCCAGGCCAAGGGGGAAGGGTTTGAAGCTGAGGCAGAGCAGGGGCAGAGTGGAGCTGAGGAAGAAGTTCTCCAGAAGGAGGGTGGTGAGACTCTGGCACAGGCTGCCTCCTGCCTGGAGCTGTTCAAGGCCAGGCTGGGTGAGGCCTTGAGCCCTGAGCCTGGCTGAGAGGGGTCCCTGGGCACAGTGAGGAGGTTGGAGGAGAGGAGCTCTGAGCTCCCTTCCAGCCTGAGCCCCTCTGTGAGCCAAACTCTACTGCTGTGTCCAGCAGCTCCCCTCCAAGCTGTCCTTCCTGAGAGGGTCACTCAGCCAGGGGGGGCTCTGAGCCTGGCTCTCATGTCAGGAGAGCACAGTTCCAACCCTCAGGGAGCCACTTCTGTGCAGTCTGTGGCTGGGAGGTACTCAGTGGTAAGATTTCTCTCTGGCCAAGCATCTTGGGGTGAGGCTCAGCCCCTGGCAGCTTCAGCCCCATGCAGCTCCTGTGCTCTGTGTCTCAGCTGTCACCAGAGGCCCTGGCAGGTTTGTTGATGGGAGGTGAAACTGAGCTTGTGCTTATTGGAGCCCCCCAAGGAGTGGCCTTGGCCCAGAGGGCTTTGAGGTGTGGAGCTGAGCCTTTGGGGTGCTGGGCTCTCCTCAGTCCCCTGCTCTGAGCACAGCTCCTTTCCCTCCTGCTCCTTCTGCTTTGGTCTTTAGAGCCTTGCTGGAACCACAGAATGGGTTGGAAGGGACCTTAAAGAGCTTCCACTTCCAAGCCCTTGCCATGGGCAGGGACACCTCCCACTGGCCTCCCAGCTTCCAGCCCTGGGGTCCCCAGAGCTTCCCCTGGGCAGCCCAGGCTGCTGCCTCACCACCCCCCTGGGAAGAATTGCTTCCTGATGCCAAACCTGACTCTGCCTTCTTCCACTTTGAGGCCATCACCCCTTGTCCTGTCCCTCCCAGCCCTGGTCAGAAGTCCCTTCTCAGCTCCCCTGTAGCCCCTTCAGGCACTGGCAGGCTGCTCTAAGCTCTCCCCAGAGCCCTCTCTGGGCTGAACAGCCCCAACCCTCCCAGCCTGTCCCCACAGGGGAGCTTCTCCAGCCTCTGACCACCCTTGGGCCTCCTCTGGAGCCTCTCCAACACTTCCTTGTCCTTGTGCTGGGGGCTCCAGGGCTGGAGCCAGCTCTCCAGGTGGGATCTGAGCAGAGCAGAGGGGCAGAAGCCCCTCCCTGGACCTTGAGGTGGGAGGGATTCTGCAGCTGGAAGGGAAGGCTGGATGCAGCCCCCCAGGATGGGCTGTGCCTGGGGCAGGAGCTCTCTCAGCAGCCTCATTCCTGGCAGCTGAGCCAAGTGCTGTGTTCAGTGGGGGCTGTTCTGGCTGAGGCTGAGCCTCCAGTGCTCTCCAGGAGGGATCCCAGTGCCTGATGAGCCAATCAAGCTGCCTTTTAATTGGGGTGAAGCAGCTCTTCCACCTCCCTGCAGTGGCTTGGGGCAGTGCTCTGAGCAGGGTCTGACTCCTCTGAGCAAACCCTGCAGGGCAGCAAGTTTCTGCCTTCAGAACCCTTCCAACCCTGGGAGGGGGAGGGGGTGTGGGGGGCACTTCCTGGCTGCCTTTGGCTCTGTTAAAAGAGGAAGGTTGGCCTTCAGGCTGGTTTGTGTGGCTTGTCTCTGCCCAGCAGCTGCTGGCCCTGGGAGCTGCCCTCCCCAAGCCTGAGGGCTGCTGCTCAGCTGAGCCAGAGTGGTGTTGGTTTGGGGGTTTGTTGTTGTGGTTTTTTTCCCCCTGCTCTTTGAACACAGAGAAGCAGATGAGGGCTGCAAGAAGCCCTTGGAAAGGTTGCTTAACATCTGGCAGGAGAGGAGTGTGTATGGCAGTGAGTTCATCCAGCAGCTCAAGCTCTCCATGGAGGACTCCAACAGCCCCCAGACTAAAGGTAAGCAGCCTGCTGTTGGCCTCTGCTGGAGCTGGGCTGCAGGTGCTCCACACTGCACTCAGAGCACTGCCAGGAGCTGAGCTCTGGGCTCCTCCAGCTGAGCTCTGGCCAGAGCTGGGCATGGGCTGGCTGGAGAGGAGCCTGGTTCCCCTTAAACCCACAGCTGCAGTTTGAGGCTGGAGGATGGCAGGGAGGTTAATTGAGGCACTGACTGCTGCTGCTGCAGGGGCAGAGAGCCCCCCTGGGGCTGCAGGGGGGCAGAGAGCTCTGCAGGGGCAGAGAGCCCCCTGGGGCTGCAGGGGGGCAGAGAGCTCTGCAGGGGCAGAGAGCCCCCCTGGGGCTGCAGGCAGAGAGCTCTGCAGGGGCAGAGAGCCCCCTGGGGCTGCAGGGGCAGAGAGCTCTGCAGGGGCAGAGAGCCCCCTGGGGCTGCAGAGGCAGAGAGCCCTGCAAGGGCAGAGAGCCCCCTGGGGCTGCAGGGGGGCAGAGAGCCCTGCAAGGGCAGAGAGCCCCCTGGGGCTGCAGGGGGGCAGAGAGCCCTGCAAGGGCAGAGAGCCCCCTGGGGCTGCAGGCAGAGAGCCCTGCAAGGGCAGAGAGCCCCCTGGGGCTGCAGGGGGGCAGAGAGCCCTGCAAGGGCAGAGAGCCTCCTGGGGCTGCAGGCAGAGAGCTCTGCAGGGGCAGAGAGCCTCCTGGGGCTGCAGGGGGGCAGAGAGCCCTGCAGGGGCAGAGAGCCCCCTGGGGCTGCAGGGGGGCAGAGAGCCCTGCAAGGGCAGAGAGCCTCCTGGGGCTGCAGGCAGAGAGCTCTGCAGGGGCAGAGAGCCTCCTGGGGCTGCAGGCAGAGAGCCCTGCAAGGGCAGAGAGCCCCCCCCGGGGCTGCAGGGGCAGAGAGCCCTGCAGGGGCAGAGAGCCCCCTGGGGCTGCAGGCAGAGAGCTCTGCAGGGGCAGAGAGCCCCCTGGGGCTGCAGGGGGGCAGAGAGCCCTGCAGGGGCAGAGAGCCCCCTGGGGCTGCAGGGGGGCAGAGAGCCCTGCAAGGGCAGAGAGCCTCCTGGGGCTGCAGGCAGAGAGCTCTGCAGGGGCAGAGAGCCTCCTGGGGCTGCAGGCAGAGAGCCCTGCAAGGGCAGAGAGCCCCCCCCGGGGCTGCAGGGGCAGAGAGCCCTGCAGGGGCAGAGAGCCCCCTGGGGCTGCAGGCAGAGAGCTCTGCAGGGGCAGAGAGCCCCCTGGGGCTGCAGGCAGAGAGCTCTGCAGGGGCAGAGAGCCCCCTGGGGCTGCAGGCAGAGAGCTCTGCAGGGGCAGAGAGCCCCCTGGGGCTGCAGGCAGAGAGCTCTGCAGGGGCAGAGAGCCCCCTGGGGCTGCAGGGGCAGAGAGCCCTGCAGGGGGGCAGAGAGCCCTGCAGGGGCAGAGAGCCTCCTGGGGCTGCAGGCAGAGAGCCCCCCCTGGGCAGCAGGGGCAAAGAGCCCTGCAGGGGCAGAGAGCCCCCCAGGGCAGCAGGGGGGCAGAGAGCCCCCCAGGGCTGCCTGTGGGGTGCAGTGCCAGTGGCTGGTGTGCTCCTTGCCAGCTGGAGAGCCAAAGCTGTCTCACCTGCTCTGAGAGCAGCCAGCTGCCCTGCTCACTGCTTCACTGAGTGCTGCTGGAGCTCTCAGTCTCCTCCTGCTGTGGCTGCTGCACTTCCTTGTGGCTCAGCAGGGAGGGTTTGCTGGCTGCAGGGTGTCCCCAGCAGCTTGCCTGGCACCAGCTGACAGCATCTGGGGGAAGCAGCAGCCTGCATCCCTTCCTGTGGCTGGCTCCTCACAGTGCCCCTCACTGCTTCAGCCAGGGCTGGGAAGCTGAGGGCAGGGTTTGGGGTTGGCTTTTGTGCTGCTTCCACAGAAGCACAGAATGGGTTGGGATGGAAGGGAGCTCCCAAAGGCCACCCAGGCCAACCCCCCCCTGCCCTCAGCAGGGACATCCTGCCCTGCAGCAGCTTGCTCACAGCCTCCCCTTGCACAGCTCCAGCCATGGGGCCTCAGCTCCCTCCCTGGGCAACCTGCTGCAGTGTTCCAGCAGCCTCCTGGGGCACAACTTGTTCCTCCCCTCCAATCTCAATCTGCTCTGCTCTCATTTCAAACCCCTGCCCCTGCTGCTGTCCCTGCAGGCCTTTGGGAGCAGTCCCTCTGCAGCCTTGCTGCAGCCCCCTGCAGGTACTGGGAGGCTGCTCTGAGGTCTGCCTGGAGCCTTCTCTCCTCCAGGCTGAGCACCCCCAGCTCCCTCAGCCTGGCCTTGCAGCAGAGGTGCTCCAGCCCCATGAGCATCCTTGTGGCCTCCTCTGGACCCTCCCCATCAGCTCTTCTGCCCACGTGTACCCTGGCCCCAGGGCTGCTTTGCTGCTGCTGGAGCATCCTCACCTGCAGTGGTGTGAGCCAGAGAAGCTGAGCAGGGCTGAGCAGTGCCTGCCAGGTGGGACAGCCCCTGGCCTTTGCTGAGGGCAGGAGGCCCCAGGCTGTGCAGTGCACCCTGCTGCTGCTGAGGGCTGTGCTGCTGTGCCTCTGGGGGGTGAAAGCCAACCTCCTGTAGCTGCTCACATTGGAGTGCTGGGGGTGAGATCCCAGCCCTGGGGGCCAGCTGTGCTGATCCTGGGGCCAGCTTGTGGAGGTGGTTATAAGGTGGGCAGAGCTGGCATCCTTACTCATGGCTTCAGTTGCAGAGGAGAAGAAGTCACTCAAGAGGACTTTCCAGCAGATACAGGAGGAGGAGGATGATGACTACCCTGGCAGCTACTCCCCCCAGGACCCCAGTGCTGGGCCCCTGCTGGTAGGTGGGAAGGGCTGGGAGTGGGAGAGGCTGTGCCCCCACCATTCCCAGCTGGGACAGCCTCTCTTCCCCTGTGGGACAGCCACAAGGTGGAGCTGCCAACCAGTGAGAGGCCTGGGCTGGGGGAGGCAGCTGGGAAGCCGGTGTGGAATGGGGGAGAGAGGCTCTGTGCCCCTGGGAGCAGCCACTCTGAGTGCTTGCAGCTGCTCTGACCCCAGCTCTGAGCAGTGCCACCAGCAAAGACCCTCAGAGGGCTGCTGGGGGAGGGCAGACCACAGTCTGAATTCCCTCTGAGGTCAGGCTGTAATTTCTCAGCCCTGGAGCTGGAACACAAACCCCATGGAGTCCCAGAGGGGCTCAGGCTGGAAGGGAGCTCAGAGCTCCTCTCCTCCAACCTCCACACCATGCCCAGGGACCCCTCTCAGCCAGGCTCAGCTGCTCAAGGCCTCACCCAGCCTGGCCTTGAATATCCCTGGGGAGGAGGCAGCCACAGCCTCCCTGGGCAGCCTGTGCCAGAGTCTCAGCAGCCTCCTACTGAAGGCTTCTTCCTCAGCTCCACTCTGCCCCTGCTCTGCCTCAGCTTCAAACCATTCCCCCTTGGCCTGGCTCCAGCCCCCCTCAGCAAAAGTCTCTCTGCAGCCTTCCTGCAGGATCCCTCCAGGTCCTGGCAGCAGCTCTGAGGTGCCCCTGGAGTCTCCTCCAGGCTGCTCACCCCCAGCTCCCTCAGCCTGCCCTCCCAGCAGAGCTGCCCCAGCCCCTTTGTGGCCTCCTGGGCTCTCCACACAGATTCACTTGCAGGAGCTCTCTCTCTGAGCTATCCAAAAAGCTCAGGAGAAGCTTGCTACAGACTTCTGGAGGCTGCCAACTGGAAAGAGAGGGCTGCAAGAGAATCCTTCTGCCTGCTGGAAGCTGCAGGGTGAACATATGTTGAAGCAGGGGCTGGTTGGGAGGGCAAGCAGCCCAGCCTCCATCTGCTGGTGTGTAAACACTGGGAGAAGCAGGGAGCAGTTGCCAAGGAAATAAAAGTGAGGGGATTTGGGTGGCTTTTTGTTGTACTTTGCCTCCAGATGCTTTGCAGCTTGTGGTTTGGTTGGGGTTTGGTTTTGTCCCTTGCTGCTAAGCTTTGCCTTTGTTCCCCTGGGAGATGATTAACTCCTTGTAAAGCAGCAGGGAATTTTGGGTGCTGGTTTTCTTCCTTCCTTCCTTCCTTCCTCAGCTTTAACCCCAGATCCATTGTTCAGGGGCTCTGGTTGCTGTTCAACCCATGGCAGTGGAGTTTAACCTGCAGCAGGGGTGGCTGCAGGGTGGCTCTTCCAGCTTCCCAGACCTCCTCCAAGCAAACAGCAGGGTGGGGGTGGGGGGGGTTAAAGCTTCCCCTTCCACCTTCTCTCCTTTTTGAGGAGGAGGAAATGTCCTCTTCTGGCTTCCACCTCCTGCTGAAGCTGGGCTGGCTTGGGGTTTTAAACTGGCAGGTTTTTATCCCCCTTAAAAGCCACTGAGAGGTGGAGCCTGAGGGGTTCAGGTGGCTGCAAAGGGGACAAGAGGGGGTGGGGGTGGAAAGCTCTGCTTCCCCCCCCCAGGATTGGCCTCTCTGCCATCAGAGGTTCTGGCAGGTAACCAGCCCCAGAGTGGCAGATCTCAGATGGATGGAAGTCTGACAGCTTGCTTTGGGCTGATACAGAACCACAGGATGGGAGGGGTGGGAAGGGACCTCTGGAGCTCCTCCAGCCCAACCCCCCCTGCCAGAGCAGGGTCACCCAGGGCAGGGCACACACAACACACCCAGGTGGGGCTGGAAGCTCTCCAGAGCAGGAGACTCCACAGCCTCTCTGGGCAGCCTGCCCCAGGGCTCTGCACCCTCACAGGGACAAAGTTTTGCCTCCTGTTCCCCTGGCAGCTGCTCTGCTCCAGCTTGCCCCCAGTGCCCCTGGTGCTGTCCTTGAGCCCTGAGCAGAGCCTGGCTCCAGCCAGTTTCCCCTCCTGTTCCCCTGGCAGCTGCTCTGCTCCAGCTTGCCCCCAGTGCCCCTGGTGCTGTCCTTGAGCCCTGAGCAGAGCCTGGCTCCAGCCAGTTTCCTCTCCTGTTCCCCTGGCAGCTGCTCTGCTCCAGCTTGCCCCCAGTGCCCCTGGTGCTGTCCTTGAGCCCTGAGCAGAGCCTGGCTCCAGCCCTGCACATCTTTATCCCCAGCACTGAGGGCACCCCCCAGGCTCCTCTGCTCCAAGCCCCAGCTCCCTCAGGCTGTCCTCAGCAGGGAGATGTTCCACTCCAGCTCCATCCAGGGCTGGGGGTGGGTTGGCTCCCTCAGCATGCCCCCAGGGAGCAGGGCCAGGGCACCGCAGCCCCCGGGGCTGAGGGGGAGCGCTCAGCCGAGGGAGGCAGTCCCAGCCTGAGGGAACAGCGAGGGCTGAGGGCTGTTTCTCACCCAGCTGTGCTCAGGTGCTTGTCAGCTTTCTCTCAAGTGCTCTCTTGTTCGGAACAGGGAGGTTTCCACCACAGAGCCTCGAGGAAGCTGATCCTCCCGGGGCTGACCCCTGGGGGGTGGTGCGAGGCGGCGAGCGGCCGCGGCCGGAGGAAGCAGCAGCTTGGAACGTCGGCCAAGTCTTCCCCCAGTGGCTGCTCTGAGACCTCAGCTGCAGCCACCCCGACCACAGGAAGTGGCACAGGAGTTTGCCTGGTTTCAGTGTTGGCCAACTTTTGTCTTGCAGACTGAGGACCTGATCAAAGCCCTGCAGGACCTGGAGAACGCGGCGTCGGGAGACGCGACGGTGCGGCAGAAGATCGCCTCCCTGCCCCAGGAGGTCCAGGACGTGTCCCTGCTGGAGAAGATCACAGGTATGGGGCTGGGAGGGGGCTGAGGGCTCAAGGTGGTCTTTTCTTCAAGGAAGCCCAGCTTGTGGGGGGCTGAAGTCCTGCTCCTGTGTCCTGCTCCTGTGGCTCCGGGGAAGGTTCACCTCCGGCAGCCCTCTGAGGTGAAGCTGAGGAGGAAGCTCGGAGAGCTTTGGGGCAGGTCAGAAGCATTTGGCAGGGTCCCAGAGGAAACAAGGCCAGAGCTCTGGGGTGTTTGATGGGAGCATTGAGGCTGCTGGGTAGCTGTGAGTTGGGTCAGGCTGGGCTGGGTGCTCCCAGTCCTTGCTTGCCAGGGAACAGGAAGCTGCCCGCCCCTGCCCGGCCCCCAGCCTTTGTTTCGGCACCCTGGCAAGGTCACCTGGGCAGGGGGCAGCTGCAGCCTGCCCTGCCCTGAGCCTCATTCCTGCAAGTTGTTTGAATGCAAGGAGCTCCTCAGGAGCTTCACTTCCTCAGTGCTCTGTGAGCCACTCTGAGAGCTGGTGTGCAGTGTCTGGGTCTTGCTTGGAGCACCCCAGCAGCGTGGGTTGGAAAGGGCCTCTGGAGGTGGAGTGCAACCTCCTCCCCCTCCCGAGGCAGGGGTCCCACAGGGATGCAGCCAGGCAGGCCTGGAAGGTCTCCAGAGGTGGAAACTCCACCACTTCCCTGGGCAGCCTGCTCCAGGGCTCCATCACCCTGAAAGAAGTTCCTCCTCCTGCTTAGATGGAGCCTCTTCTGTCCCAGTTTGTGCCCCTTGCCCCAAGGAGTTGCTCAGAGAAGGGAGGCCAGCAGGTGTGAACGTGGAAGCCACTTGGCCTAACTCCAAGCACAGCCTGATGGTCTGAGGGCACAAGCTTCAACTTGGAACAGCTTTTCCTTTGGGTGTGAGGGAGCAGAGCCCTGGGGCAGGCTGCCCAGAGGGGCTGTGGAGTCTCCTTCTCTGGAGAGCTGCCAAAGCCCACCTGCATGCCCTCCTGTGTGACCTGCCCCAAATGGTCCTGGAGCTCAAGGATCTCCAGAAGTCATAGGCTCCTAGAGTTGCCAGGGTTGGAGGGGACCTCGAGGGGAGGAGAGGAGGAGGAGGATGGAGGAGGATGGAGGAGGAGGAGGATGGAGGAGGAGGAGAGGAGGAGGAGGAGGAGGATGGAGGTGGAGGAGAGGAGGATGGAGGTGGAGGAGAAGAGGATGGAGGTGGAGGAGAGGAGGAGGAGGATGAAGGGGGAGGAGAGGAGAAGGAGGATGGAGGAGGAGGAGGATGGAGGTGGAGGAGAGGACAAGGAGGATGGAGGAGGAGGAGGATGGAGGGGGAGGAGAGGAGGAGGAGGATGGAGGGGGAGGAGAGGAGGAGGAGGATGGAGGGGGAGGAGAGGAGGAGGAGGATGGAGGTGGAGGAGAGGAGAAGGAGGATGGAGGAGGAGGAGGATGGAGGTGGAGGAGAGGAGAAGGAGGCCGGGCTGGGGCAGTGAGCTGCAGCTCTGCTGCCTGAGGCCAGCCTGAGCCCCTGGCCTGCCCTGGAGGTGGCTCCAGGCTGGAGAGGAGGAGGCTGGGCTGGGGCAGTGAGCTGCAGCTCTGCTGCCCGAGGCCAGCCTGAGCCCCTGGCCTGGAGGTGGCTCCAGGCTGGAGAGGAGGAGGCTGGGCTGGGGCAGTGAGCTGCAGCTCTGCTGCCCGAGGCCAGCCTGAGCCCCTGGCCTGGCCTGGAGGTGGCTCCAGGCTGGAGAGGAGGAGGCCAGGCTGGGGCAGTGAGCTGCAGCTCTGCTGCCCGAGGCCAGCCTGAGCCCCTGCCCTGGAGGTGGCTCCAGGCTGGAGAGGAGGAGGCTGGGCTGGGGCAGTGAGCTGCAGCTCTGCTGCCTGAGGCCAGCCTGAGCCCCTGCCCTGGAGGTGGCTCCAGGCTGGAGAGGAGGAGGCCGGGCTGGGGCAGTGAGCTGCAGCTCTGCTGCCCGAGGCCAGCCTGAGCCCCTGGCCTGGCCTGGCAGACAAGGAGGCGGCGGAGAGGCTCTCCAAGACGGTGGACGAGGCCTGCCTGCTGCTGGCGGAGTACAACGGGCGGCTGGCGGCGGAGCTGGAGGACCGGCGGCAGCTGGCGCGGATGCTGATCGAGTACACCCAGAGCCAGAAGGACGTCCTGACCGAGAAGGAGAAGAAGCTGGAGGTGAGGGCTGCCCGGGCCCGCCTGCAGGGGGCCCTGCCCCGGCCTCTGCCGACGGCCCTCGGCCTCAGGCTCCCTCCGAGCAAGAGGCTCCCCCTGACAAACAGACTAAATGCCCACTGCCCACAGCCTCTTGCCCTCTCTGTGCCCACAGCCTCTTGCCCTCTCTGTGCCCACAGCCTCTTGCCCTCTCTCTGTGCCCACAGCCTCTTGCCCTCTCTCTGTGCCCACAGCCTCTTGCCCTCTCTCTGTGCCCACAGCCTCTTGCCCTCTCTCTGTGCCCACAGCCTCTTGCCCTCTCTCTGTGCCCACAGCCTCTTGCCCTCTCTCTGTGCCCACAGCCTCTTGCCCTCTCTGTGCCCACAGCCTCTTGCCCTCTCTCTGTGCCCACAGCCTCTTGCCCTCTCTCTGTGCCCACAGCCTCTTGCCCTCTCTCTGTGCCCACAGCCTCTTGCCCTCTCTCTGTGCCCACAGCCTCTTGCTCTCTCTCTGTGCCCACAGCCTCTTGCCCTCTCTGTGCCCACAGCCTCTTGCCCTCTCTCTGTGCCCACAGCCTCTTGCCCTCTCTCTGTGCCCACAGCCTCTTGCCCTCTCTCTGTGCCCACAGCCTCTTGCCCTCTCTCTGTGCCCACAGCCTCTTGCCCTCTCTCTGTGCCCACAGCCTCTTGCCCTCTCTCTGTGCCCACAGCCTCTTGCCCTCTCTCTGTGCCCACAGCCTCTTGCCCTCTCTCTCTCTGTGCCCACAGCCTCTTGCCCTCTCTCTCTCTGTGCCCACAGCCTCTTGCCCTCTCTCTCTCTGTGCCCACAGCCTCTTGCCCTCTCTCTCTCTGTGCCCACAGCCTCTTGCCCTCTCTCTCTCTGTGCCCACAGCCTCTTGCCCTCTCTCTCTCTGTGCCCACAGCCTCTTGCCCTCTCTCTGTGCCCACAGCCTCTTGCCCTCTCTCTGTGCCCACAGCCTCTTGCCCTCTCTCTGTGCCCACAGCCTCTTGCCCTCTCTCTGTGCCCACAGCCTCTTGCCCTCTCTCTGTGCCCACAGTCTCTTGCCCTCTCTCTCTCTGTGCCCACAGTCTCTTGCCCTCTCTCTCTCTGTGCCCACAGCCTCTTGCCCTCTCTCTCTCTGTGCCCACAGCCTCTTGCCCTCTCTCTCTCTGTGCCCACAGCCTCTTGCCCTCTCTGTGCCCACAGCCTCTTGCCCTCTCTCTCTCTGTGCCCACAGCCTCTTGCCCTCTCTCTCTCTGTGCCCACAGCCTCTTGCCCTCTCTCTCTCTGTGCCCACAGCCTCTTGCCCTCTCTCTCTCTGTGCCCACAGCCTCTTGCCCTCTCTCTCTCTGTGCCCACAGCCTCTTGCCCTCTCTCTGTGCCCACAGTCTCTTGCCCTCTCTCTCTCTGTGCCCACAGCCTCTTGCCCTCTCTCTCTCTGTGCCCACAGCCTCTTGCCCTCTCTCTGTGCCCACAGCCTCTTGCCCTCTCTCTCTCTGTGCCCACAGTCTCTTGCCCTCTCTCTCTCTGTGCCCACAGCCTCTTGCCCTCTCTCTGTGCCCACAGCCTCTTGCCCTCTCTCTCTGCCCACAGCCTCTTGCCCTCTCTCTGTGCCTACAGCCTCTTGCCCTCTCTCTCCTCTCTGTGCCCACAGCCTCTTGCCCTCTCTCTCTCTCTGTGCCCACAGCCTCTTGCCCTCTCTCTCTCTCTGTGCCCACAGCCTCTTGCCCTCTCTCTCTCTCTGTGCCCACAGCCTCTTGCCCTCTCTCTCTCTCTGTGCCCACAGCCTCTTGCCCTCTCTCTCCTCTCTGCCCACAGCCTCTTGCCCTCTCTCTCTCTCTGTGCCCACAGCCTCTTGCCCTCTCTCTCTCTGTGCCCACAGCCTCTTGCCCTCTCTCTCTCTCTGTGCCCACAGCCTCTTGCCCTCTCTCTCTCTCTGTGCCCACAGCCTCTTGCCCTCTCTCTCTCTCTGTGCCCACAGCCTCTTGCCCTCTCTCTCTCTGTGCCCACAGCCTCTTGCCCTCTCTCTCTGTGCCCACAGCCTCTTGCCCTCTCTCTCCTCTCTGCCCACAGCCTCTTGCCCTCTCTCTCTCTCTGCCCACAGCCTTTTGCCTTGCCTCCCTCTTCTCTCTGTGCCCACAGCCTCTTGCCCTCTCTCTCTCTCTGCCCACAGCCTCTTGCCCTCTCTCTGTGCCCACAGCCTCTTGCCCTCTCTCTCCTCTCTGCCCACAGCCTCTTGCCCTCTCTCTCTCTCTGTGCCCACAGCCTCTTGCCCTCTCTCTCCTCTCTGTGCCCACAGCCTCTTGCCCTCTCTCTTCTCTCTCTGCCCACAACCTCCCTCTCCCCCTCTCTGTGCCCACAGCCTGCCTCCCTCTCTGCCCCAGTTAGCAGTGCTTTTCTGTGAACTGATTGGGTCCTTTAGATGTTCCTATGCTTGGCTGTCCCTCATCTGCCTCCCCACCCCCTGCTGGACAAGGGGCTGCAGTTCAAAGGGGATCTGGTGGTGTCCATCCTGTCCCAGCCACTCCTGCCTGCAGCCTGTGGCATGAGCATGTGTGGGGCTGCCCTGAGCCCAGTGAGGTGCCTGCCCTGCCCTGCCTCCCTGGAGGAGGGGACAGGAGGCTCTGCATGAGCCCCAGCAGCATGTCCCAGCTCTTGGAGGAGCTCCTTTCAGCTCTGCAGCCTGGTTCTGGGCTGTGAGGAAATAAAATGGCTGTGGCTGTGCCACTGCCACCTGAGAGCTGCCCCTCCTGAGGCTGCCTGGGTGCTGGGGGCTCTGGTTGGTGCCAGCAGCTGTTGCTGGGTGGGACAGGAGTTGCTGGAGGAGCTGTGGAAGGAGGCTGTGCTGGAGCACTTGCAGCTCTGCTTGCTGCCAGGCCACAGCTAATCCTCTGGCAGGCAGGCAGGCAGGCAGCAGCCTGCTGGGGTGCCACTGCCAGTGTGGTGTGCCCTGTGTTTGGAGCAGAGCTGCTGTGTCTGGGGGCTCTGGATGTGCTGCTCTCCCAGAGCAGCCTGGCAGAAGTGCTGATTGTGCAGCCCAGGGGGAGGGAGGGCTGTTCATCATTCTGTGAGCTTGCTTGGCTGGGCTCTCTTCAGGCAGAGGGTGTCTGGTTTGTGACTGAGTCATCAAAAGGCACTTCCAGACCTGGATGTGAGAGAGAAACCCAAATCCTCCTCCCTGGCACCTGGTTTCTCTGCTGGAGCCTTGGGTCAGGGCTTTTCTCCTTGCTGGAGGAAGGACACTTGGCTGGCAGCAGTGTGTTGGGGTGAGGAGGGGTTTGGGTGCTGGGGGAGGTTGCTGGGTGCTCTGTCAGAGAGGCAAGAGGCAGGCAGCAGAGTGCCAGGCAGCAGTGATTTGAGCAGCCCAGAGCAGCCCCCCCCCAACCCCCTCTGGAGCCAGCTTCAGCTGGGGAGTGAAGGAATTCATCCCAGGGGCATCAGGGGAGCATTGCTGAGGCACTGCCTGGAGTGGGGCAGCTGTGGTGGGGCTTGGTTTGGTTGGGAAAGGACCTTTAGGGCTCTGGGTGAACCCTGTGGAGTGGTTTGGGTGGGAAGGGAACCTCCAAAGCTCATCCAGCCCAAGCCCCCCTGCAGTCCCCAGGGGCAGTCCCAACCAGAGCAGGCTGCTCCCAGCCCCAGCAGCCTGAGCTGCCAGGGGGCAGCTCCCAGCTCTCTGGGCAGCCTGGGCCAGGCTCTCCCCACCCTCACTGCCAAACATTTCTCCCTGCTCTCCACTCTCCCTCTTTGAGTTCAAACCATCCCCCCTTGGCCTGTCCCAACAGGCCCTGCTCAGAAGCCTGTCCCCAGCTTTCTGCTCAGCCTCTGAGCACTGCAAGGCCCCCAAGAGGTCTCCCTGCAGCCTTCTCTTCCCCAGGCTGAGCAAGCCCAGCTCTCTCAGCCTGGCTCCCAGCAGAGGGCTCCCAGCCCCCTGACCATCCTCGGGGAGGTGCAGCTGAGGCCCCATCCCTGGAGCTGGAGCAAGCTGCTCTAGTGGAGGATGTCCCTGCATGGGGGGTGGGCTGGGGTGGCCTTTGCAGGTCCCTTCCAGCCCAACCCATCCCAGGATTCGATCTGGAGCCTCTTGGGGAGCATCCTGCTGAGGTGCAGTGTCCTTCTGGAAGGGCTGTGGGCCATGGGAGCTGTGCAGGGGCACCCCTGGGAGCTCAGCAGTGCAGTGGCTGTGCAGCCCTGAGGGCAGGGGGGATGCTGCTGCCGGCTGTAAGCCCCGGGGAGTGCTCTTGCTGGCTGGCTGCTGGCGTGAAGCTCCCGGCAGGGCAGCAGCAGGGTGGCCCTGAGCTGCAGGCAGTGCTGCTCCCCGGTGTCAGAGCTGCAATCTGAGCCGGGGGGGTTGCCCAGGAAGGGCTTCCATTGTTCTGCACTTGTCAGGGGGCTGAGGAACAGGAGGAGATGCTGGTTGCAGATACACAGCCTGCAGCTGCTTATCGCTGTTGCTGCAGCCTTTGATGTTGATAAGCTGCCTCTGCCTTTGTAGTGCTAATGAGCTGTTCAGGGAGGCCTCCCAGATTCTGGCAGCAATTAAGGGAGGTTTGAAAGCCCCAAGTGTTTGCTCAAGCCAGGAGGGGAGTCGGGGAACGGCTGAAACCCACCCAGCTGTGCAGATGTGGCTGTGCCCTGAGCAGTTTCCCCCTGCCCTGCGGCGGTGCTGCCCTCCCTCGCTCCTGGGGCAGCTGTGGACGGTGCCTGCTCCAGCAGCTGGCCAGAGGTGATGCTCCTGTGGGACTGCTCAGCCAGCCAAGGCCAGCAGGGGCTGGAGGAGGTGCCCCTGAGGCTGTTTGCTTGTGCCCTGAGTGATGAGCTCTCTGGGGTGTGTGTGCTGAGGAGAGCAGCAGGGGCAACCCCTCCCACCCCCAGGCTTTGCTGTGGGGAGGCTGAGCTGCAAGGGAGGCAGAGTTTGGTTGCCAGCCTGGGCCACTCTGAGAGAGCTTTGAAAGGCTGATGAGGAGGAGGAGGAGGCATCTCCAGCAGCAGGAGCAAGGCCCTGCAGAGGCCTCTGCTGCTGCCTCTTCCATTGGGCAGCTTGCAGTCATGGGGAGGCTGAGCTGCAAGGGAAGCAGAGTTTGGTTGCCAGCCTGGGTCAGTCTGAGAGTGCTCTGAAAGGCTGATAAGATGAAGATGAGGAAGAGGAGGCATCTCCAGCAGCAGGAGCAAGGCCCTGCAGAGGCCTCAGGGGGCATAACAGAGCTCTGTTAGCTGCCCTGTGCTCAGCCTCTCCCTTCTCTCTCCCCCTCAGGAGTACAAGCAGAAGCTGGCTCGGGTCACCCAGGTCCGCAAGGAGCTCAAGTCCCACATCCAGAGCCTCCCAGACCTCTCCCTGCTGCCCAACGTCACAGGGGGGCTGGCACCTCTGCCATCTGCTGGTGACCTCTTCTCCACAGACTAAAGGTTGCTGTGTTGCCCTGTTCCCACTGTCAACCAGCAGAAGGAAGAAGACTCTGGGCTTGGCTGGGACCCCCCCAGCCTTCCAAGATCTCCAGTAGGAAGGAACCTGCAGACCCTGCTTTCGACCTCTGCCTGCCCCCTGCTCACCCCCTCTGCTCACACTGAGGGGAGGAAGAGGAGCCCAGGAGGGAGTGGGGGATGGGCCAGGGAGGCAAACTTCCCTCCTCCTCGTCCATGCTCTTTAGTTGCTGTTTGCTCTTAGCACTTGTCACCCCCAGAGGCTGTGACGCTCGTGTGCCCCTGCGAGCCTCCGGAGCGAGGCTGCCCCTAGAGCCCCTGCCCCCTGTGCAAGCCCTGTGTCCTCTCTGAGCCCTGGCTGCTGAACCTCAGCCCTTGCAGCTGGAGAGGGGCTGCTGGGTGGCTGGCAGGCACTGTGCCAGCTCAGTGTGGGAAGGTGGCACTGACTGAGCAATGCCACAAAGTTTGCCTGCAGCCCACAGTTCCTCCTGCTGCTGCTGCTGCTGCTGCCCTTGGGGCTCCCCCCAGGCAGTGCCCAGGAGCAGCCTTCCTGTGTGGATCAGAGCTTCAGGACTCGCTCTGCTGAGCCATGCAGAGCTGGGTTAGCACCTCAAGGAGAGGGGAAGTCACTGTTCTTCCAGCTGCCTTGGAACTCCACCACATTGTCCCCTCTTGCTCACCCAAAAGGGAAGATGGGTGAGCCAGGCTGGGAGCTTGGCAAGGTGCACTGCAGCTGGGGGCAGCCCTGGCACAGGCTGACTCTGGGGCTGGATCCATGGAAAATGCTCTCCTCTCAGTTCCCTCCTGGCTCCAGTGAAGTTCCAGGTGGCCCCAGCCCTGATCCATGGAGCAAGCAGCCTCCTGCATGCGTGGAGGTGGCCCAGGAGGATGCTCCTCTCTCTGCCACAGATCACTGGGAGTTGATTTCTTTGGGTTTTATCATCAGGAAAAGGCAAAAAAGGTAACAGGAAAAAAGGGCAATCAAAGAGCCTCTGGATGCCCCTGGGCTGCTGGGCTCTGGCCAGCTGCTGTGGTTGTGGTTTCAGTTTGCCTTGGGTCTGACACTCTTGGACTCTGGTCACTGCAAACCATTCCAGCTGGGGGGAGCAGACTGGAGGGCAAATTCAGCCCCTCTCCCAGCAGAGCCTTCTGGAAACACTTGGGCTGCCCCCACAGAGGCTTGGTGGTGCTGAGCTTTGTGTCTCCCCTAGAGTCTTAGGCTGCTGCTGGCAGAGACAGGAGGGGAAACCTCCCTCCTCCTCCTCTTCCCCCCCCCCCCCCCAGAATGCAAAGCTTGTTGTGTGTCCCTGCAGGCTGCTCAGCAGCCTGCTCCCTCTTCACTTCAACCCCAAATGCAACACCTCTGGGGCCCTGGGAAGCTCTCCTCCTTTCCTCACTGCCACTTGAGTTTGTTCCCTTCTGTCCAAGCTCCTTGCCCCCCCGCCCCCCACATCCTGCCCAGCCAAATGTTTGGTGATTTATTTCCCCCCTCCCTCCTCCTCAGTTTACAGGGAAGCCTTGCAGTGCAGAGCTGCTCCTTCCATGGCTTGCTCTGCCACAGCCTTTTATGGTCCAAACCCTGCTCAGCTCCAGCACTCTGCACTCTCAGTGCTTTTGCCAAAAGGAGAAGGGGAAAACAACCAACAGCTCCCCCCCCAGCCCCCTCCCTCCCCACCCCACAAAGCAAACAAGCAGCAACCCAACCCCCCCCCCCCCCAAAGGGCCTCAAGAGCCCCAGGCCCAGCTGCTGGGAGTCACCCTGAGGCTTTCTGGCTTTTAACCACCCCCTGGCTTCACTCTGTCCCCAGCACAGGCCTTGGAAAGCTGATTTGGGTTTTTAGGGGGGGGGTGGTTGCTCAAGCTGGTGTTTGGTTTGTCCTGGGGGGGGGTTGTTGTTTGGGGGAGAGTTTGGTTTTGGTGGTTGTTGATTTTATTTGCAACCCTTCTGTTTTTACTCTATTTTGGGGGGGGGGGGGAGGGGTTGGTTTCAGAGAGGTTTGTGTCAGGGGGGGGTTTTATTCTGCTGCCCTGAAATGAGCTCTGGGTGGGGGTTTGAGTTTCCTTTGGGGTGGGCTTGCAGGGCAGGGGGGGAGGAGGAGGAGGAGGAAGAGAAGGAGGGGAGGAGGAGGAAGGAAAGGAGGAGGGAGAGAAGGGGAAGGAGGAGGAAAAGAAGAGGAGGGAGGAGGAGGAAGGGTGTGTGACTTGAGGTTCTCTTGAGGCTGAAGAGGTTGAGGCTCTGTTGTTTCCCTTGCCCCCAGGTGTGTTGTTTTTGCTGTTGTGTTGGGGGGTTGGTTTGGGGTTGTTTTTTTGGGGGGGGGGTTGGGTTTTGGGTTTGTTTTGGGGGTTGTGGTTTGGTTTTTTTAACAAGAGGGAAAGCTTCACCCTGTACATGAAGTGATGGAGGGATTCCTGTAGAGCTAGAGGGCTGCCCTTGGGGGCCAGCAGTATATTCTCAGTTGTCTCTCATAGATCTCTATTTTTGAATAAAGAGCCTGTCCTTGAGTGCTGCTGCTCTTGGGGTTTCTTCCACCACCCTGCTGGGGGCTCACCCTGCACCCTTGGGGTCTGCCAGACACCCCCCCCCTCCCCAGGCATCACAGGATGGGAAGAAGGGACCTCCAGAGGTCATCCAGGCCAGAGCAGGAGCAGCCAGGAACACATCCAGGTGGGTCTGGAAGCTCTCCAGAGCAGGAGACTGCACAGCCTCTCTGGGCAGCCTGCCCCAGGGCTCTGCACCCTCACAGGGACAAAGTTTCCCCTCCTGTTCCCCTGGCAGCTGCTCTGCTCCAGCTTGCCCCCAGTGCCCCTGGTGCTGTCCTTGAGCCCTGAGCAGAGCCTGGCTCCAGCCAGTTTCCCCTCCTGTTCTCCTGGCAGCTGCTCTGCTCCAGCTTGCCCCCAGTGCCCCTGGTGCTGTCCTTGAGCCCTGAGCAGAGCCTGGCTCCAGTTTCCCCTCCTGTTCCCCTGGCAGCTCCTCTGCTCCAGCTTGCCCCCAGTGCCCCTTGTCCCCAGGCTGCCCCCAGGCTGCTTGTGCCTGGGGCAAGGCCCTGCCGTGGCTGTGGCTCTTGGTCACAGCTTTCTCAGTCCCTCCAGGCCAGCCAAGGAGGTCGGGGGGAGGGGCAGGTGCCTGGGGGTGTGATGGAGGTGCCTGAAGTGATTTCATGAGGCTCTGCAAACAGCCTGGAAGTGTGAGGTAGCTGCTAGGTGATGGGGGAGAAAGCAGCCCCGAAGAGCCGACCCCGCGGTGGGAGCCTCTGCCGAGCTGCTCTCTCCTGGGGCTCGCTCTGCCGAGCCTCGGCTGCGGGAGTGACCTTCCCGCAGAGCTGAGCTGCTGTTTGGTTTAGCAGGGCCAGGCTCCCAGCCCGGCTCCCAGCCCGGCTCCCAGCCCGGCAGCGGGGGGCTGAGGGGGGCTGCAGGGGGCTGCGGGGAGCAGGGGCTGCTGTGGCCGCCCTGCGCTCAGCCCTGCTCCCGCCAGGGGCAGGCAGCTCGGCTCCTGCTGTTAACCCTTGGGGTGCCGCTGCTCCTCTGAGCCCCTGGGGCATCTCCTGAGGGCTGGGGGGAGGGGGCTGGCATGGCCCCCGTTCAGGTTTGAGTCCAGCCCTCATCTAACTAGCAAGGCTGGGGCTAACCCATGGCCCTCAGCAGCACATCTCTGCAGCTCTGAAACACCTCCAGGGCTGGGGGGGATTGCACCACCGCCTCCCTGGGCAGCCTGCTCCAGCGGCTGAGAAGCCTTCCAGTGAAGCATTTTCTTGTAGTGCCCAACCTAAGCCTCCCCTTGGGCCACCGAGGCCATTTCCTCTCATCCTACCTCTTGTTCCTTGGGAGAAGAAACCAACCCCCACCCCCACCCCGGCTCCAACCTCCTTTCAGGGAGCTGCAGGCAGCCAGGAGGTCTCCCCTCAGCCTCCTGTTCTCCAGGCTGATCTCCAGGTGTTCCCTCAGCTGCTCCTCCCCAGCCCTGTTCCCCAGGCCCTTCACCTTCTCTCTGGGTTGGAAGAGCCAGGAGGGCTTTAAAAGTGAAAAATAGAGATTTTATTCAGTGCTTGCAGAGTTAACTCGGGTCAGGGGCATGTCCTGTCCCTCTCTGTGCTGGCTGCAGCCACAGGAGCCAGGACTGGCACAAGCTCAGGCCCTGCTGCACCCCTGCAGGGGGTCCTGTGCAGGGCATGGCCAGCAGCAGGTCCCCTGTGGCTGTCCACGGCCTGTGGACAGCTCGGGCTCACAGCTCTGCTCTCCCCACGGAGTCCAGGGGAGCAGGGCTGAGCTGTGCTGGGTACTGGGGGGGGTTGTGCTGGGGTTTGGTTTGTTACAACCTTCTCTGGGCTCGGGGGAGGGTCAGCACTGCAGGAGGAGGAGCAGGAGGCTGCCCGGCTTGCGGGGGTGGCTCAGGAGGTCCCTGCTGCACCCAGGCTGGGGGCCAGGCAGGGCAGGGATGCTTCCACCCCACGGGGTGAGGGAAAGGCAGGGAAACGAAGAGGTGCTGCAGGGACCTCCCAACACCCCCAGCCCCTCTCTCCTCTCGCTGCTCCACCGTCTCTCTCCCCGCAGCAGCTCCCCGGGAGGAGCGCAGCGCCGAGCCGGGGCCGGGCTGGGCTCCTGCTGCCCTGCCGTGGAGGGCTGGAACCATCGCGGGCGAAAGCTAGCGAGGGGCTGGCGAGGCCCCGGGCCGGAGGGGAGGCGCCGGGCGGGGAGGGGGCGGCGGCGGCCGCTCACTTGGGCTGGGGGGCGATGATGACGTTGCGGTAGCCCTTCACCCCCAGCAGTTTGTCGCTCTCGAAGTCCACCACCAGCTTGTGCCGCCCCGCCTGGCGCGGCACCAGATCCAGCCTGACCTTGGCCTCCGCCTGCGGCTCCACGGGCTCCTCGCTGCGGGGTGGGGGGGCAGGGGGTCAGCGGGGTGCCCACTCTCCCTCCCGGGGCCCTGGCCCCCTCCCCGTGCCCGCAGCGCCACAGGGGGGGCAAGTGAGGCAGAGCTGACCCCGCAGGCACCAGCGCAGCCCCGGCTCCTGCTGAGCCCACAGCAGAGCCGGGTGCCAGGACCACCCTCCCTGGGCGGGGGGCGGCTCTGGGTACAGACCCCACCCCCATCCCCATGGGCCCAGCTGGGGGAAGGGAGGAAAAGCTCTTACAGCTGCTTGACCTGCTGCCCGTCGGTGAGGTTGGCACCCTCCACCATGAAGACGCAGTTGTTGAGGGGGGCTGAGAGGGGGTTCACCAGGCTGACCTCTGCCACCAGCTTCCGCTGCTGCATTGGCTCCCCCAGGATCTGCAAGCAGGAGGGGTTAGAGCCCCAGCACAGCCATGCCTGGGGGGGGCTGCCTTTGCCCCAAGCCTGGGGAGCTGGGGCAGGTCCCAGGGGGTGCAGGTCCCAGGGGGTGCAGGTCCCAGGGGGTGCAGGGTCCTGCTCCCCAAGCCCCACCTGGGGACCCCAAATCTTGGGATTGCTGGGACCAACCCCTCAGGATCATAGCAGTATCATAGAAGCAGTCAGGATTGGAAGGGACCACAAGGATCATCCAGTTCCAACCCCTCCTGCCATGGGCAGGGACAGCCCACACTAGATCAGGATGATTGCAGCAACCCCCTGCCAGTTGGACATGCTGTTCCAGTCCACCCAGAGCAGAGCACTGAGTCCTTACCCTGATCTTGATCTCTGGATTCTGGATGAGGATATCCCTGACAGCCACAACCACGTCACCAGTCTGGTACTCGGTCAGGAGGGCAACCACCTTGATCAGGTTGTCCTGGGTCAGGTTCTCCCCGTAGGCCTCGTACAGGATGCGCAGGGGAACTCTCTGCTCTGCAAGGGGGAGCACAGGGGGCTCAGGGCTTGCTCCCTGCCCACAGCCTTCTGCTGGCATCTGGCTGCTTGCCCCTGGGCTTCTCAGGAGTTTCTCCAGGTGCCTTGCAAGGAGAGGAAAGTGTGGGGAGAGCTGGGGGAGTAACCTCACACGAAAGGGGCACTGGAGGGGTGGGCCTGGCACTGTGAGCCCAGGAACAAGCCTGGGCTGGGGGTGCCCAGGCTGAACACTCCCCAAAGAAAATGGGATCTGTCTGTCCATCCCCAGCTCCAGAGTGCTGGTGGCTCCCAAATGAGCTGCAAGACCCCTGCAGCTGGTTGCTCTGTGCCCATCCTGGGTGCTGAGGGTGCTGCTGCAGCACTGGGTGCTTGGGGTGCTGCTCCCACTCGTGCAGGGAAGCAGGGCTGCGAGCGCCTGCCGTGGGGCATTGGGAAAGGACCTTGAGTCCAGCCAGGGCTCCAGGATGAGGCTCTAGAAGTGATGTTCAGGATGTGGGGAGGGGAAGGAGCCGTGTGCCAGGGCAGAATCCCATGGATGTGCCTGCATCAGGACCCGGAGAGGCTTCAGCAGCCCTTTGCAGCCGGCGGTGGGAGCCAGCCCAGCTCCCTGACAGCTGCCCTCGTTCTGCTCTGAGCTTTGTTTATCCCAAAGCCCTTCGGGATTGAGCTGTCTTGTGCTGAGGGGGGGAAGGAGGCTGAAGGCAGCCAGCTGCAGAGCTGTCCCGGGGAAGGCTCCGTGACCGCTGGAAGCACGCAGCTCGGTGTTCCCGGCACATGATGTGCCGTGCCGGAGCCCAGACCAGAGGGAAGGTCCCGGCACGCTCCCCCTGGGCTGCTCTTGCCAGCACAGGGCACAGCGTCCCCTGAGGGCTGCACCGTGGGGAGTCCTGGGGGTCTGCATTCCCAGGCAGGAGCTGCAGAAGCCTCATGGGGGGAGAAAAAATGGTGTTGGGTTAGCTTGGGGATGGGGACGTTAAAGACAGGGAAGGTTCAAGTGGAGGGATGCCAGCAGCATCCTGCTTCCCTTCACAGCCAGAGCAGGCACTTTCCTCATTCCCTCCATCACTCCTCATTCCCTCCATCACTCCTCATTCCCTCCATCACTCCTCATTCCCTCCATCACTCCTCATTCCCTCCATCACTCCTCATTCCCTCCATCACTCCTCGTTCCCTTAAGGCAGCCCCACAAGCAGCAGGGAGCTGAGTGCTGCGTTCGTCACGGCCGCCTTAGCCGAGCGGCGCTTGGCGAGGATTGAAGCCCAAGGCTGTTCCAGGACAGCAGATGGGTCACATTTCCAGGCCCTGCAGGGGCTGTGGAAATCTGGCATAAATCAAGCCTCGTGGTTAATTAGCAGGCGTGAAGCTAATTTGTACCCGAGGCAAAGGCAGGCTCGGCCGGGACTGCTCCGAGCGGAGCCCACCCACGGAGGAGCTGCCGGAGCTGCGGCGCTGCCGTCACCGGGCGGGGGCCGCGCTGTCGGGGCCGGCCCGGGGTCAGTCCTGCGCTCCCTGCCCTGGGAGAGTCCTGCAGGAGAGCCCAGCCCCACTTTGGGAAGCTGAGACCCACGGAAGAGCAGGGCTGGGGTGCAGGTGAGGGAACAGAGTGGCCAACGGTAACGTCTGTCCTGCTCCAGGTGCTCTCCCAGCCCCTGCCTGAGCACCTTCCTCACCCTTCCGTCGAGGAATAAAATCCACAGCAGTGGATGAAGGAGGAGGAAGCCCCAACGGAGCCACTGCTCACCGAGCAGCCCAGGCATGGGGCTGCAGCTCTTGAGCCCTCCCCAATCTGGGGCTTTGAGGTCACTGTTGAAGGAGGAAGGCACGGAGCAGCTGCTGCCTGAACAAACAACCCTGACCCCGGCTGTGGGTGCTGGCTGCTCCTGCTGCCCAGCCCCAGGCCCTGCTGCAACATCGCTGTTATCTCGTGGATCAAACAGAAACCTCCAGCTGCCGCCCCAGCTCCAGCCGTGAGCCTGCTGCGAGGATTGGTTGCAGTGGTGCAACCGGAGGGCGTTCAGGAGGAGAGGAGAGGAGTGGAGGGGATGCGAGAGGAGGGGATGCGAGGGGAGGAGTTTCGAGGGGAGGGGATGCAAAGGGAGGAGACGCAAAGGGAGCGGACGCAAGAGGAGGGGGACGCCATCCCCCCTGCGGTGCCAGCAGGTCCCTTACCCGCCCAGGGCTCGAGGGTGAGGTTCAGCAGGTCCTTCAGGCCGCACTGGGGCCCGACGGTGCCGTTGTAGCTGGCGGTGCGGGCGCCCAGCGTGAGGCGGCAGCGGCGCTCCGTGGCTGTGTTGTTGTTGACGACGGCGAAGACGTCGAAGTCGCAGCCGTTGTTGGCCCCATCCGACAGCTTGATCTTGAGGTGCAGCCCCTCGTCCTCCTGCCGCAGCGAGCTGGTCTCATGCTCGGCCCTGGCGAACACTTCTCTCTCCTTTTCGGACCCTGTGGCGCACGGAGAAACCCATGGTTCCCAGGAGGGCACGGCCAGGCCAGGGTCTGGGCTGCTTTGCCCTGAAGACCTCCTGGAGCAGTCGGTGCCTTGATGACTCATTTCCCCACTCCCTTCCCCGGGGCACCTTCCTCCTGCCGCCCCCCTGCGTACCCTCCGGGTACTTGTAGGTGTGGGTGATGTCCTCCCTGCTGTCCCTGCCCACGCTCTTGGTGCTGATGTTCTTCCCCACCACCGAGGAATGGGTGCCCTTCTTCTGTGTCCCGTCGTTCTGCACCACCCAGTACACCACGTCGGCGTTCACCTCGGCGAAGACAAAGGGGATGTCGTACTTGAGCTGCAGGTCTCCCTCCTTGATGGCTCGGACCGGGGCCGGCCCGCAGCAGAAAACCCCTGCAGGGACCGGAGCCGACGTCAGCGCCCCGGCCTCGGCCACGGCGAGGGCAAGCCCCCGCGGTGCCAGGGGTAAGGGGTGGCACGGAGCACCCCCGTGGTGCCCCCCGTACCTTCGCTCTTCTCCTGGGGGGTCGGGTCCAGCACCTGCCAGCCGTCGTAGCTGGGCCTGGCCAGGTCTGGGCGAGCCATCCAGGATTCCACCCAGCAGTGGAAGTTCCTGCAAGACAAGCCAGGATGTAGGAAGCTCCTCCAGCGCCCAGCAGCTGTGGGGAAGGGGCAGGTGCTGCCCTGAGGGGTGGGTGGGTGGGCAGGCTGGAGGCCCCTGGTGCCCCTCACCAGATCATGTCCCTGGAGCGCCGCTCCAGCTCCCCTGTCTCGCTGAGGTAGCGATCGATGACCAGGTTGCCGTTGGTGTCGTGAGCCGAGTTGTAGTTGGTCACCACCCGGCTGGGGATGCCCAGGCACCTCATGACTGTGGGGAGGCAGGGCAGGCTGAGACAGGGCCCTGGCCCCGGGGGTCCCTGGGGTGGCACAGCTCCCGTCCCTCAGAGCCCTGGCTTCACGCAGCTCCCATCCCGCAGGGCCATGCAAAGCCGTCCCACGCGGCCCCAAGTTCCCCTGCCCTTCCCCAGGCTTTCCCCACCAGGATGAGCTGGTCCCTGCAGTGGGCACGGGCAAACTGGGTGGCACAGGGCGCTGGCAGCCTGCAGAGTCTGGGTACTGAGGGGGAAAAAAGGCACAAAAGCAGCTGCCAGTGCGTGTGTGAGGTGCGGCGGCAGCAGAGCTCAGCCTCTCGTTTCATCTCCCAGCTGCTTTCGCCGCCAGCAGAGCTCCCCGGGGAGCAGGGAGGCTTCAAAGGGAGGCTCCCAACTCCTCTGAGTGCCGGGAAACCCACTTTGGTTTCCTGCTCTCTCTCTGCACTGTAAAGGCTCTGCTCTGGCTGTGCTCTGCAAACACAGGCGAGCTCCCGCAGCTCCCCGAGCGCAGCCTGTTCCTGCGCCAGGTGTGAAGGGTGGTGGTGCACATCCCACCGGCCACCAGCCTGGAATTCCTTCCCCTCTCTCTTGCCTGCCCCAGCCTGGCTGCTTCGTCGGCAGTGGAACCATTTTGACCTCAGAGGATTGGAGGTTTTACTGCAAGCTTGACCTTAAAGCCACTTTTCCTTCTCCCGAGCTGGGCATCCAGCCCCCTCCTGCTCTGCCAGCTCGAAGTGAAAAAGCCAAAGCCCTCTGCTAACCCTTTCCTCCCCTTCCCCCCGCCACCTCCTTCATTTCCTCCCAGATTGGAAGAACAGAGACTTTTAACTGCTGAGCAATCAGCGGGGGCTGATTATCACCGGCCTGAGAGTTTCCCCCTCCGCCCCCACCCCTGCTGCACCGCTGGGAGAGAGGCTGGGAAGCAGGAAGCTGGGCTGGGGAGAGAGAAAGCCACGGCTGACCCCCACCCAGCACCAAGAGGAGACAGCAGGCGCTCACCAGTGCACGCCACAGCAGCAAACACCCAGCACTGGCCGTACTTGACCGGTTGGCAGCCGAAGTTCTTCCACCTCTTGAGTATGTCCACGCTCCCGATCCAGGCCATGGGGCTCATCCCGTCCTCGTACTGGTTGTCCCAGCGCCCTGCCAGCACCCCGTGGTCCTCATCGTTGCAGTTGACCTGTGGCGCGGCAGGAGGGACCCATGAAGGGGTGGAGGGAGGGGGGAGGGTGCCCATCAGCCTCCCAAGACCTCGCTGGGATGTGGGAGGACGTGGGGCAAGAGGGCACCGGGATGCACGCAGTGCATCCCGGTGCCCTCTTGCCCCACGTCCTCCCACATCCCAGCGGGTTTGGGATGGATTTTTAGGAGCACATCAACTTTCCCAAGCGTTTAGGGGGTGGTCACCGCCTGCAGAAGCCAGGGAGGAGCAAAGGCAGCTCCAGGGAGGGAGCATCCCCAGCTCTGCTGCTTCGCTCCTCTGGCAAGGAGGGGGAACCAACCCCCGGGGATGGAAAGTGGCGTGGCTGGGAGTGTGTGGGGGGGAAGGGTGAATGTCCCCTCTCCGTCTGTCCCAGCAAGGTGGGGGGATGGGGGAGGGAAGGAAGGATGGGGGAGGGAGGGGTCTGTCTGCAGTGGGGGGAGGTTGCGGGGTGGCGCTGCCGGGGCTCACCATGGCGCTCACCACCCTGCCGATGTACACGGGGTCGTTCCGCCGGGAGCAATCCCGGTTCTGGTCCCTCAGGAATTTGGGGTTTGTGTCCAGCAGCTCGAGGCAGATGGCCAAGATGTCATCCTCAAACTGGAGAGGGGGGGAAAAAAGCGGGGTGGGGGTGTGAGGGGTGGGGGTGTGAGGGGTGGGGGTGTGAGGTCCCTGGTGCACCCCGGGATCTCTTGCCTCCCTCCCTGGCTCAGCCCCTGCAAACGGAGCTGCTGGGCACGCAGCAGGGTGGCAGAGTCCTGGGGTCCCCTCGCTGAGCCAGCAGCCTCTGAGCGACATCTCCTCCCCCCCCCCCCATTTGTGCCCCCACGACGAGGGGCTGGAGCTGCGGCCAGCAGATGCTGAGCCCTGCTGGGGCTGGATCCTGCTTCCTGCCTCTCTGCTGCGCAGGGAGCAGGCACGGACCTGACCTGACCTCCTGCTTCCCTCCGAGGCTGAGTCACAGCCCTGCCCCGGACTGCAGCACGGATCCTGCGTGGGCCACGGCACCCCCGCGGCCCCTCCGGGACACCCCCGCGGGGCTCAGGGTGAACAGCCGGGGCTGCCCCTGCCCGGGGAGGGGGCCCCAGCACGGCCGCGGGGCTGTGGGCGCTGCCTTATCAGCACAACCGGCACGGCCCCGGGGAGCAGCTATCGGGGGCCGGCTCCCGGCGCTGCGTGGTCACCCCGATTAGAGCAGCACACGGCCCCGGGGCCCCCCAGGAATGCTCCCCAAGCTCTGCTGCGCTTCTGAGCCAGCAAGTTCCCCTCTTGGAAATGAAACTGAGCTCTTGGGAGTCGGGAGAGCCCAACCCTTACCCCAGCACTGCCGGGGCACCACCAAACCACGGCCCTCAGCACCGCATCTCCAGGGCTTTGAAAGCTCTCCAGGGATGTGGACTCCACCACTGCCCTGGGCAGCCCGGGGCAGGGCTTCAGGGGAAGGAAATCCTCTAACAATGGGAGCCCTCGACCACCAGAAGTGGTCAGGAACTCTGAAGAGAAAGGCCAAGGCAATAAAAATCGGCATGAGTTGAAACTCCTGCACCACTGCAAGGGCAACAGGCAGCCCAGGGAGGTGGGAGCTGCCCCAGCCCTGGCCCCACTGCAGGCCAGGCTGTTCGGGGCTCTGAGCAGCCTCCTCTGGCTGCATCTCCACTTTGGATCTCGTTTTGTTTGTCCCGTGGCTGCGTGGTGGGGATCAGACCCTCCCTTGACGTGCTGGCTGCACTTGGGCTGTGCATTCAGGGGGCACCTGCATGGCACCAGCCCCTACACCCTGCAGTGCTAGGCTGTGCCAGGGGTCCTGGTGGGGGGGGGGCAGGCCCTGCTCACCTGGCCAAAGTTCCAGGGGGTGGAGGTGATGTAGTCCCGGGAGCCCTGGTAGATGAGGCCCTGCTGCGACAGCACGTACTCGCGGCGCTCATCCTCGTCCCGCAGGTACACAGCGTCCTCTGGGGGGAGGGACAGAGGTGGGCACGGGGCTCTGCCCCACACCCCCTGCCCCCAGGCCTGCTCAGAGCCCCCCAGCCCTGCTCAGAGCCCCCCAGCCCTGCTCAGACCCCCCCAGTCCTGCTCACATCCTCCCCCACCCCGGGGATGTGCCAGGCAGTGACCAGGGCTGGTCCTGGTGGGCAATGAAGTGACAGGCTATGAACAACAGCACAGCAGGTTCCACTTCAACATGAGGAGGAACTTCTCCCCTCTGAGGGTCACAGAGCTCCCCAGAGGGGTTGTGGAGTCTCCTTGTCTGGATCCTTTCCAGAGCCATCTGGCTGTGTTCCTGTGTGACCTGTGCTGGGTTCTGTGCTCCTGCTCTGGCAGGGAGGTTGGGCAGGAGGATCTCTGGAGGTCCCTTCCAACCCCTGACATCCTGTGAGCCTGTGTGATCCTGTGGCTGTCACTGCTCCCATCTGAGACAGCTGCTGGGGAATTTCAGCCCGGTTGGGTCGAAGCTGCTGGGAGTGTTTCAGCAGCCTGGGGGTTTCCCTTTGCTTTCTGCTTTCCCTCTTTCTTTCTCTCCTTTTGTTTCACGGGGTCAGGTCCTTTCCCAGCCGGGGACCCTCCCAGTGGGAGCAGCAGGCGGTGGGAAGTGGGAGCACTGAGGTGGCAGCTGAAGCCATTCTGCTCACCCAGCCGTGGCTGCTGGACCCCCACCCCCCGCCCTGTTTACTGGAAACGTTCTGGGAGGGAGCCCAGCACGCACATCCCCTGCTCCAGCTCGGCACAGCTGAGCAGAGCTTCCTACAGACCCTTATCTCTGCAGCGCCAGGAAACGGCCGGCTCAGCCCAGGTTCAGCCCAGGTCTGCCTGGGAGGAGCTGGAGCTTGGCAGCTCCTGGAGCACAGGAAGGACCTGGAACCGTGGAATCCTGGCTGCTGCTTGCCCAGGGCCATCAAACCCCTCCAGCACTGAGCCCCACTTCTGCCCCAGGCTGCCTCAGTTCCACCGGGAATGAGCACCCAGGGCTCGGCCTGGAGCCCACAGGTGGTGCCTGGGCTGAGGCTGGGGGGGGTTGGCTGGGGCAGGTGGGGGCAGTTGGGGCAATTAGGGGCACTTAAGAGCTTTCCCCTCTGCTCAGGACAGCCAGGAGCTGTTGCTGAGGGCTGCTCAGAACTTTGCACCAGCACCCCCAAGGTGAGCTCCCGTGGGGCACCATCGGGTGGGGGCAGCCCAGAGGTGGCCTTGGGGTTTTGTGGCACTGGTGAAGGGGCTGTGAGTGTCTTGGGGTGGGGGTGGTGTTTGTGGCCTCGACCTGCTGTGGCACCATGTGGAGGTGGATCAAAGTGGAGCTTTCTGCTTAGAGCTGATCTCAGGGCAAGGTTTGGGTCACCAGGGGTCTGCAGCAGTGAGACCCATGGGGATGTGCTGCCCTGGCAGAGCTGGGGGCAGACGGCGTTTGCCCTCTGCCCAGCCTGGGGAAGGGGAAAGCCTCACCTGGGTGCCAGGCATTGAAGAGCAGGATGAAGCTCCCGATGTGGTAGCTGCTGCCCTGGTAGCCGGTGGAGGTCTCCACCGTCAGGCTGTAGCGACCGATGCGGGCGTCGGGGGGCGAGCAGAGCGAGACCGAGACGGAGTCCCCGTCCTGGTCCTGCACCACCGCGCTCCAGCTCGCCTCCTCCGGCGTGTCCGTCACGGCGAAGTGCGACCTGGTGCCGGAGGTCTCGATGGGGCATGGCCCTGCCGAGAAACAGCGCCTCAGCTTCCCCGGGGCTCTGGGAGCCCCACGCCGTGAGGATGTGCCGGGGGGGGCTGCCCCATGGTGCTCCCTGTGGCCCTCCCCGGAATGCCAGGAATGTTTCCTGCTCGGTCTGTTGGCGTGGGGCAGCTGTGGGGTGCTCAGGAGGGTCTCTTGCTGTTTGGGATGGGGCAGGAGGGAGGGACTAGCCTCGGGGCTAGGAGGGTGGACAGGGTGCCCACCCCAGGGCCGTGTCTTCTCCCCTCAGCCGCACCCACTAGGCGCAGAGCTGCCAGGTCCCTGTGCCCATGCAGCGTGGGTACCACTACAGCCCGTGGCGTGGGGGTCGCGGCAGTGCCCCCCCGGACATCACCGGGCTGCTCCCAGCCCCACGAGGTGTAGGCAGCCGCAGGCGTTGCTGCAAACAGGCCGGGACCGGGGATGACATCAGCGTCCGCAGGCTGAGCCGAGGACAGCGTGATCCCTGCCACCCCCCCGGGCTCGCAGCGGACTCCAAGCCACCTGCACCGAGCCAGTTCCCAACGCGGCTCCCAGGGGGAGCGGTGCCGCCCAGCCCCGGGCCTGCCGGTGCCGGTGCCGTGGCACAGCCCCGGGCTGGTCGCTTGCCAGCCTTCTCCCGCAGCGTGCGCCAGGCCAGTCACCAAAAATACTCATGAACTCATGAGCGGTGACACAGTTTTTCTCCTCTCCGTCCTTCCGAAGAGGCTGGGGTTGAGCTAACCCTATCCTGGCAGAGCCGCAAACCCTGCGCCTCCCCTGGCGCGGCCGGAGGGATGGGCTGCCAGGGGAGCCTGCCTCCCCCTCCTCCTTCTCTTCTTTCTCTCCCTGCTTGCCTGCAAATCCCTCATCCCCAAAGGGCCCCCGGTGCCTGCGCCGGGCTCTTCAAACGCAATAGCTTCTGAATTGCTGTGCTTGCCCGCGGGAGGTGGCGCAGCCCGGGCAGATTGGCTGTCCCGGGGAGGGCAGGTCTGGCCCTTCCCTGTCCTGGCGGGGCTGGCCCCAGCGAGGTAGGTTGGGTTGCTCACGTCTCTATGAGACCCGAAGCAACTTTGTCCCTTTGCTGCAGGCTCCGGGGCTGCCTCGCCCCGGGAGGCTCCGTTTCGGGCTCCTGGCTTGCAAAACCAGCCCGGGGCTGTATGGGAGCAGCACGACCTCACAAGACCCAAGAGCTTTGAGCTGGGGGTGTGCAGACCACTGCCTTGGGACTGAGGGGGCCGCTGGTGGTTTAGGGTGAAGCTGGGGGTGCTGGATTTGTGTTGTCACCCCCCCGGTGGGATCGTAGCTTCTGAGGGAAAAGCAGAAGAGTGATTGGCACTGGGAGGACACCGTGGAGTCACTGTGAGTTCTGGCCTGGTTGACTCAGCAGGACTCAGCAGCCCCAAAAATAGCTCTTGCCCAAGAGTTTCCTCTCCCTTTGCTCCGAGCTGGCGGGGGCTGAGCCCCTGCCCGGAGGCTGTGCCCTGCCCTGGCTTGCAGCTGCCACATCCCAGTCCCTGCAGCTCCCGGTGGGCCCTCACCAGGGCTGCAGGGGTGGTGGGAGAAGCTCCTGGCTTGGAGCTGAAGGGACCTGTTAGACACGGTGCCCAGCTTCTGGGTACCAGCTCTGGCACCGTTTGAGCTGGGGGGTGGGGTTGCAGCAGGGCTGTGTGCTGGGGGCAGCGTTTCCTTTCTCAGGATCCCCACGCTGGGGATCTCTCGGTGCTGGGGGCGCAGGGAGTGGCTGGGTGAAGACTCTCTGGCTGCCGTGGTTCGCTTTGATGCTGCCCAAAAGGGTGAGAGACTCCGTGTGGGGCATTTCCCGGCCACAGCCAAGGCATTTCCGGCTGCTCTGGCATGTCGCTGCGTCTGGCACAGCCGTGGAATGAGGAAGAGGAGGAGGAAGAGGTGGTGGCGGCGGCAGCAGCTTTGTTTCTTTCTTGCTAGCTTCCCCCCAGCTCTGGTGACAGAGCCAAGTTCCTGCCTTTGCTCTCTGTCTTGGTGTAGAAGCTGTGCCCAGCAGCAGCCCCTGCCAGGAGGGGCCGGCAGGGGGCAGGGACCGGGTGGGATGGGGCAGGCGCCTTGGCGCAGCGCACCGCGGGCGGAGGGCAGCTCGCTGGTGGGGGAGGGGGAGAGGGGCACGGCAGCACTCACCTGTCTCGATGTCAAAGGCCAGTTTGTCCACTCCCTCCTCGTAGGCCCTGCCCGAGAAGTGCAGGGTGATGGTGAAGGGCTGCCCGCGCCGCACCACCAGCTGCTGGCAGCCCATCTCCGCCGTCCGGTGCTCGCGGCCGTTGCGCTCGCACTGCAGGTCCCACGTCTCCAGCACCAGCTCTGCCAAGGCAGCACAATGCCCAGCTCAGGGGGGGCGGCAGGAGGGCTTGATCTTACCCCCCACCCCACCCTGAGTCCTGGGATTGTGGATCTTGGTGCCAGAGTCTGGCAGCCGCTGCCCTCTCCCTGCCCAGCGCTGCCCTGGATGCTGCAGCTGTGCCAGGCTCTGAGCATCCCTCCTGGGGCGGCCTCTGCTCTCAGCTGGCACTCTGTGCTGTGGGCACTGTGATGGGCAGAGGTCCTGTGGGTGAGCCTGCAGCTAAGAGCTGCCCTCCTGCCTGATCTCCATGCCCATGCTTTATGCACTGTGGTGCTGCCCTCCGTGGTATCACCGCAGAGTGCTGCCCAAGCCGTGCCAGGTCCACAGCTCGTGGCACCCTCTCTACCTCCTGGCAGGTGTGGGGTCCATCAGTCAGGGCTTGCTGCCTGGGTGCCCCTACCCCAAGCAGGCACTGCTGAGCCTGGAGAATGCCAGGAATGTTGCTGTGCCTCTGCCAGGCCGGGAAGGGCTCTGCAGCAGCTTTAATGCTCCGTGACTGCTAACAAATTGGTGACACCAGCCATAAATTCAGCCCCAAGGAAGGTGTCTGTTCCACCCTCGCTGCTCTCTCTCTCTCCCAGCCCAGGCAGGGCTGTGTCCCTGTTATGTGCCCACCGTGTCCCTGCTGGCACTGTGCTGGAGCCATGTGTCACTGGAGGCTGCTGCCCCCCGGGTGCTCTGCTGATGTGAGGGTTGGCTGCCAGAAGCAGCAGAAGTCTTTGGTGCAGGGGAGCCCATGGCAAGCTCAGCACCAGCCAGGGACTGGGGTGGCTTGCAGGGATGATGCTCAGATTGCTGTCCCCATTCTACAGCTGTCCCTGGCTGTGCCTTCCCTAGTGCCAGCCATGGTTGTCACCAAGCCATCCTCAGGGCTATGAGCATCCCAGGGGCTCAATGAGGCTTGTCCCTGGTGCCCACTGTGCTGAGATCTGAGGTGCCCACCATGGCAGCTGAGAGTGGCCATGAATGGCTCTTGTGAGGTGACTCCAGCTGGTCCCTCTGGACCCTGGGATGGGGACTAGGTACAAAAAGTTCCCTTCCTGTGCCTCTGTGAGCAGGAGCATGGCTCCGTGGTAGAGCCTCAGGCACCGACACTGAGCCAAAGGTGTGGCAAAAAGTGAGCTGGGGGAGCAGGGCTGAAGCTCTTCCTGTCCTTGACACCTGGGCTATTGTCCTCCAAGGGTCCAGCAGGCAGCAGATTCTTCAGAGCAGGGGCAGGTGGCACCCCCCTGAGGGGTCAGTCCCAGGAGATGGGTGAGGAGGGGGCTGCAGGGTGAGCAGGTGGCAGTGGGGTCCTAGGCATGGCCACACAGGAGCAAGAGGTGCCCCACGTGCAGTGGTTCAGCCTCCTGCCCGGAGCTGGGGGTGCCCAAGCAGAGGGACCCCTGTCGGTGTCACCGCTGTGGTGCCAGGAGCCTGGTGAGCTGGGGACAGCCTGTGGCAGTGCTGGGCACTGGAGCAGAGTGATGCCACCTCACCCAGAAGGCTCTGTGCCCTCAGTATGGCTCTGACCCAGTCCCAGTCTCAGTTGGAGGTGAGGGGCAGGAGGTGATTTGCCCCTTCCTAGGAGCTCCCAAAGCCCCCTGCGGGGGTGGCTCTGCCTAAGCCCCCGGAGCCCTCCTTACCCCCCGGGCATGTGCCAGCAGCTGTCACTGCTCTTCTCCTGAGCACCGAAAGCTTTATATAGCAGCAGCAGCTTCGAGCTGCCAGCGCTGGGGCCACGGAGGGAGGGAAGGAAAGCACCGGCGGCAAACCACCGCCGAGCTCTGCTCCGGTCCTCTCCGGCCCTTCCCTTCCCGCTCCCTCTCGCCCTTGGCTCAGCCAAGCAAAGGGCTGGAGGTGCCACCGAGCAGGGAGAGCTCCAGGGCTGGATGGGACCGGAGGTGGGGGTCCAGCTCCTGCCGGTCACAACCTCCCAGGGCACCTGCGGGAGGGAACGGTCCTGCGGTCTTACCTTCGGCCATGGTGCCCCGGTGCTGATCCCGATCCCGGCTGTGGTCCTAGCGCCTGTCCCGGGAACTGCCCCTCAGCGCCCGCTGCCCGGCCCCGCTGCCCGCCCCATTTATACGGCTCCCGGCGCCGCGCACACCCCCGGGAAAGTAAAAGGAAAACAAAGTTTCCAGGAAACGGAGCGGTCTGGGTCCCACCTATTGAAAACAGCCTCCCAAAAATAAGAAAGAGAGGGGAGAAAAAAAAAGAGCGGCCGGGGCTGAGCGCCCGGCCCCTGCCCCGGCCCCCGGTGCCGCCTCCGGGGCTAGGAACGCCGCTGGGGAAGAGGAGGGGAAAAACCCCGGGGGGGAGGAGGAGGAGGGGGACTGTGCAGCTCCCACCGAGGTGCCAGAGGCTCGGGGAATGTTTTCTCCATATAAAGTTTTCCTTCCCGGGGCCTTATCTCCGTGCCCGGCCGTTTCTGGCAGGCATGCGGCTGCTGGAGCGGCAGCAGCTGGTCCCTTCCCGGCAGCACATCCCTGGGAGCTGGGGGGACAGCGGGGAAAATGGGCTGGAAACCTTGCTGGGGGGGTGGGGGGGAGCACAGTGCCATGGAGAGCTGGGCACAGGGCAGGGATCAGCGCTTTCCCTGGCAGCCCTTGCCCCACGCTCTGGCTGTCCCTCTCCTGCGCAGGGGTCTCTGGCCCCACAGGGCTGCCTGGCCTGACCCTGGGCATCCCAAGGGTGACCCAATGCAGTTGAGGCTGCCCAGCAGGGGCAGAGACCCTACATCAGACCCCCTGTGGGGGGCTTGGGGTTTGGGAGTGCCCCTGAGCAGCAGCCTGGCTTGTGATGAGCAAGGTCTTGAGCTCTGGAGCAGATGTGGTTTAGCCACTGGTTTTTCTTCCCATGATTTAAGCTGACCAGGGGCAGGGCCAAGGTTGAGGTTTGCTGCTGGTGGAGCCCTGTGCCTCTTTGGCCCTTGGCCAGGTGCAGGACACTGCAGCCCCTGTGCTGGGGGTGTTTGCCTACTTGGAACCCTCCCCCCCTCGGTTTGGGGGTTGGTGGTCACCCCAGGGCTGCTCCAGTTACTGAGGACCTTCCTGTGGATGCCCTGAAGGTGGCTGGGGTCCATCACTTGGTGTACTCAAGGGCCCACACACAGGCTGTGCCCCTGCTGTCCTGGACTCTCCTGTGTCCCAGTGTGCCCTGTCCCAGCCCTGGCTGGATCTGTTCCCCTGGTGCTCAGGGCAGTCTTGGCAAGGAGCAAGGATGCAGGTGGTGCTGTCTGCTGGGGCATGCCACAGCCCCAGGGTGGCAGGCTTTGCAGTGAGCTGTGCAGCTCCTTCAGCTCCACAAAGAGCTTCTGGGCACCACCACTGCCTTTGTGACATCTCAGCAGGCCAAGAGCAGGGGGGGGAACCCCAGGAGATGAGGGCATGGCTGATTTTTGCCCCATGTTACCTAGGCTGGCAGCAGGGCAACATCCCTGGGGTAGGAGCTGAGCTGGTGGCTGCAGCTGTTGGGGGGGAGCCCCATCCTTCACCCCTCTTGTGGGCAGCTGGGAAGGCAGGTCAGAAGGAGGGCAGCAAATCCTTGCTGAGAGACAGCTCAGGGCAGCTGGTTTTGATGGAAGCTATCCATGATCCCTTGGTGCTGGCAGTGTGGGCAGAGCTGGGTCGATGCAGGGAGGGGGTCCAGGGGGCTGCCCACCTTTCCTGGCATCAGGGGCACAGGAACCCCTCTCCCCTGCCAAGCCACAGCAGTGGCAGGGCTGAGGGAGGGCTGGTGGCAGCAGGACCTGCAGCCCCACTGCAGCTGTTGTTGTCTGCCACAAGTTGGCACTGCACCCAGGGCTGCTTCCTGGGCACAGGAGCCTTTGATGATAAGTGCCAGGGGGTTGGGGCTCACTCTGGGGCGTGCAGGGCCTGGCTCTGCCCGCACAAGCCCTCTCTTCCTCTCGGTGTGAACTCTGGATGCACTCAGGTGTTCCTTCTGCTCCAGGTGCAGGTGGCACAAACAGCTCCCCCGGGGCAGTGGCAGGCAGGCTGTCCTGGCTCTGCTGGGAGCAAGGGCACTCTGTCATCGGGAGGGTGCTGGGGTGTTTGGGGTGCCGAGGTGCCAGGCACTGGCCAGGCTGCAAGGGACTCGCTGCCATCTGCTCTTCTGGCCAAGCACGGAGCGGGGACCGCTGGCAGCGTCCGTCCCTGCCCTGGCACCTCTGCCACAAGTGGCCAGAGCTGAGAGCCCTGCTGTCCCCTGGGGCTGTCCAGGGAACCCCGGGCCAGGTCTCACCGCCTCAGCCAGGGGAAACCTCCCTGGTTTCCAGTTGCAGTGCCCGCTCCGCTCCCCGCCGCCTATCTCGGAGGCATTGGTCAGCCCGGGCAGTGGAAAACGCTGCCCGCGGGAGGCCACCCCCCCGGCAGGGTTATTTTTACTCTCTTCACAAGGTTGCATTAAGAGGGTGTTTGCAGGGCTGGATGGCCAAAATAACCTCTCATTTGCTCAAGGTGCTCAGCAGAGGACTGCGACTTCCCTCGCACCCACCCCAGCCCTGGAGCCGCTTCAAAGGCTCCCCGGGGCGGGCAGAGCTCTGTTTGCTCTCCTGGGTGTGAGCTGGGGAGGTTGGCAGCCCCCGGCTGCGCCCGCACATCACATCCTGACTCAGTCCCTTGTGCAGGCAGATAAACAAGCCCTGAAAGGGGACAGTGTCTTCCTCTGAGTCGCTCGCCTCGGCTGTCAACCGCCTCTAACAGATCTGCCCCGGCGGCGCCGCCCACCCCGGGGTGTTCCCACGGCCTGACCCCCGCGCAGAGCCAAGGGCTGCCCCCGGAGCTGGGGTGACCCATCCGCTCCCCACCTCGTGTGGTCACCCCAGCGCCCGGAGCCTCTCAGTGAGGAGCCCAGCATCCTCCCAACCCTGCCCCAGGGGCTGGAAAGGGGGCGGCGGGGCAGGGATGGCTCTGGGCAAAGCTGCAAGGGTGGGAAGCTGTTTTCTGCTCTCGCTGATGGGGAGGGTTTGTGGCTCCCCTGGCACAGCCTGCCCTGGCACACCAGAGCTGGAACAGGGCTCGGGGCTTGTGGGCATGGCAAAATAGCTCAAAAGTGGAGGGAGGAAACACCTGCAGCTGCCCCACACCTGGCAGGGCTGGAGCTGAGGGCTGGGCAGTGCCAGCAGGCAGGGCGGGTGAGGGCAGCCCAGGCTGGCAGGTGAGAGAAGCTGGGGGCTGTGGCTGGGGGCAGTGACTGTGGGCAGAGCAGAGGAAAGGCAGCAGCTCTGTGAGGACATCACTCCTGGCTTGGGGGTTTTGGTTGCTGTGGGCACCTCTGGCACTGGGCCAGTGGTTGAGCAAGATGAGCTTGGCCCTTTGGCAGGGCTGCTGCAGGGGCACAGCTTTGGCAGCTGGCACAAAGGGGCTCTTGCTCCTGGCCATGAGCAGTGGGCAGGGCTGCCCTGGTGCAGGGCATGGGGCAGCTTTGGGAAGAGTGGCAGTTCCCAGGGCAAGCAGGTTGCCTTTCCACCTGGACCCACAGCCACGTCCGGGGAGCTGAGTTGCCGTGGGGTGAACAGGCAGAGGACTCTCACCACGGGGGCACAGCAGCCTCTGCTCACCAGGCAGGAGGAGGGATGTGCTTGGTGCTGGGCTCTGGCTCACTGCTCTTGGCATGCAGCGAGCCAGAGGCTGTCTCAGAGAAGCACAGAGCTGGCAGCAGCATCCCTGCAGGTAGCTGATAACCAGGCAGCTGATAACCAGGTGCCCTGGAAAGACCTGGGGCCAGGCACAGCAACCTCTTCCCAAGGTGGGGGGCTCAGGAGCAGCTGCTCATGTCCCCCTCTTTGTTCTTAGGCCAAGGCCATGGTTTTGTTCAGAGGGAAGGAGAAACACAACCCCCCTGTGTGTCTCTGGGTTTATCCCCACTCTGGTGAGGGGCCAGGAGGGCTGGGGCAGGGGAAAGGCTTCCCTGGGACAGCTCCTTCCCACCCCCTCCAGGGCAGTGGGACCTGCAGGTGAGCAAGGGACAAGGATTCTGCAGCCACCTGGAGCTTTGCCATGCTGGTGGCCCAAGGGTGGCCACAGTGCTGGTCCCAGCCACTGGCTGGGTCCTGTTGCACAGGAGTGGGTGGGCAGGAGGCTGGTCCTGCTGCTGGTGAGGGTCCCACTGTGCTGGCCCCTGGGGCTGTGGGGGTCAGACACATCCTCACTGGCAGGGCAGCTGTGAGCAGGGACACAGCATTTTGCAATCTGAACTGTTTGAACCTGGTGGGAGGTGAACTGTCCTCTCCCAGGGCCCTTTCCCAGAAGCTTACTGGAACCACCCCCAGGGGACCAGTTCCTCCTTCCCACGAGTCTTCCACCCCCTTCATGGCAGGCAGGGTGGGTGGGAGGCAATCAAGAGGGGTCTGCACTGCCCCCTAACCCCTTGGTGTGTGGTGAGTCGGTGTCCCTCTGTGAGCATGTGTGCCCAGGTTTGATGACCAAAGCCACCAGGGTCCCTGGGACTGGCACACAAGTGCCATGCTTCCCCCAAGCAGGGGGGGCCCTGCACCTCTCTGTGCCCTCAGCAGCACTGGTGGGTGTCCAGTGGGCCACTGGACAAGCACTGGCATCCTCAGGGTTGCCAGCAGGCCCTTGGAGGGGGCACAGCTGGGACTTGGGAAAGCAGCCAGCTGCTGGCTGGACCAGACTGGAGTTAGGTTTGGCCCTCAGAGTCCAACCCTTTGGTGTTCCTGGTGTCCCTTTGGCGTTCCTGGTGTCCCTTTGGCGTTCCTGGTGTCCCTTGGCATTGTTTCTTTGGTTTCCCACACTGTTGTGGCCCCCACGATGCCCCCCCAGGAGCAGCAGCCACCTTGGCTGGGTGGCAGGAGAGAGCCAAGCTGGCTCTGCTTGACAGCAGAAGGTTGGAGGTCAGGAAGCTGCTTTGGGTCGTCCCTGCTCAGAGCCACTTCCAAACCCCTGGCATGATAGGGATGGAGCTGTTGGCTTTGTGCTGCCCTTCAGGTGCCTCCTGCTGTGTTTACCTGCTGAGTTGCCCTCCAGTTGCCCTCAGGAGTACAGGTCCAGACTCAACCACACTTCCACAGCCTCAGTCCCACCCTGTGCTTCAAACCCCCCTGCGGCTGCTGGCAGCTGAGCCCCGGTGCCAGGTGCTGCCATACCGAGCCCTTGGCAGCTCCACTGGCACCAGACCTGCTGGAGGGGGGGCCTGTCCGGGGGGGTTCATGTTGTCCCACTTGTGGCTGGCTCTTTAGTTTGTCTTGCCACCCATTGTCCACGCTTTGCTCCTTGCCCGGGAGCAGGGCACAGCTGTGGGAAGGCTCCGGCCCCGGTGGCTCCTGCCCTGCCTGCTTCTTCCTTCCTCTTCTCTCCATCTGTGGTTGAGAATTCAGCGACCCCCACCCTGCCCCCACAGCCTGCGGGGGAAGGGCTTGACGGGAAGGCAGCAGTGAGGAGGAGGAGGAGAAGGAAGAGTTGCTGATCTTGGCTGGATCTCCCTGCTCAGTGCTGACCTTGGTACCGACTGCTCGGCGGTGGGGGATGGCTGCCTGCAAGAGCTTTCATGAGGAAGAGGAGGGCAGCCCCCTGGGGCTCCGTGACCTGCCTCCTGTCTCCAGGGTGGTTTTGTCTTCTACAATGAACACTTAGCACCTTTTTCCCTCGGGGGGAGAATAGTCCGGACAAGTTCAAGAGGCCCCAGCCCCATAGCAGGCTGGGTACCGGGGCAGGAGCTCCCCTCCCCGGGCTGGGCTGGGCACGGTGCTCTGGCACTGCCAGCCCCCTGCCACCCCTGCCCCGTGACAAACGATTTTGCCATTTGGTGGGTGGGAGCTGGATGTTGATTAACTCCTGGGCTCGTCTTGCTGGAAAGGTTATGGCTTAATTGGGCAGCCCCAGAGCCATAAATCAGGAGCTGAAGGCTCAGCAGAGATAAGAGTGATGCAGAGGGCTGCAAAAACACTTTGTGCTGGGAGGGCTCCAGCTGTGCCCAGCCAGATGTGAGGCTGAGGGCGGCGCAGGGCTCCTCTGAGGAAAGGTTTTGCACTCCAGCAAGGGGCCAGAAATTCTTCCCTCTCTTATCAGTGAATCTCAGGAACTGCAAAATAACCTTGGGGACTTGCTGCTGCTGCTCCCTTCTTTCTCCCCCTCCTCTCCCTTCTTTCTCCCCCTCCTCTCCCTTCTTTCTCCCCCTCCTCTCCCTTCTTTCTCCCCCTCCTCTCCCTTCTTTCTCCCCCTCCTCTCCCTTCTTTCTCCCCCTCCTCTCCCTTCTTTCTCCCCCTCCTCTCCCTTCTTTCTCCCCCTCCTCTCCCTTCTTTCTCCCCCTCCTCTCCCTTCTTTCTTTCTCCCCCTCTCCCTTCGGGGTGGGGATGTGGCTGTGCCACGCTGGTGCACCAGGCTGAGCTATCAGTTATGGGCTGATAAGGAGGAGTCCTGAGGCCACCGCCTCCTGCATGGGGGATGAGGGTCAAGAATCTGTGTCCAAGGAGGCAGGTGGAGGCACTGGGCAGTGCAGGGTGCCATGGGTGTGTGAGGAGAGGACACAGCTGTCAGCAGAGCAGAGAAGCCAGCAAGGCAACTGCCAGGGTGGGCTTTAAATCCTTCTGGAAGAAGAGGTTCTTTGGCTCTCACGAGGAGCTGTGCTCCATCCACGCATGGGGCTGGGGAGCAGGCAGGCTCGGGGGGCGGGGGGGAGGGTAGCACAGGATGGGGAGCAGAGGTCAGCGTGGGGCCGGCCAGCCCCGGGCGGCTCGCAGTGGCGGTCGGCGTCCGTCTGCTCCCCCTTCAGCGCTCTGTGTTGCATCAGCTCCGCGGAGGGGATTTCTGGAGCACTTCAGGCTCGGCCCAGGGCCAGGCGGTTGGGCAAGAGCAAACATCATCATGGGAAGAGGTAGGAAGAGTGACTGGGCTGGGGTGACCTCGGTGACACTCAGGACGTGCCGCCGACTGCAGAACGGAGTGGAGCCGGCGGGGTTCACCCAGGACGGGCTGAGCAGACCTGCCCTGGCGACTCCCTGCTGCCGAGGCAAGGGGAAGGGGCCAGACCCCGGCCAGCAGGGCCACAGTGAAGCAGGGACAGAAGTGCTGTGGGGGACTTGGTGTCTGAGCTGGAGAAGACGGAGCTTGAAAGAACCCCAAGAGCAGAGCACGGGTAGGGGATGGGCAGGAGGTCCCAGGGCAGTGCCTGGGGAGCCCGCGGGGATGGACCTTCGTTAACACTCATTAATGACTCGGGCAGGAGGAGGCTGAGCTGCGGCAGGGGGGTGGCCGTGACTGCAGCCTCCAGAGAAGATCTCAGCGGGGCTGGGCTCGGGGACTTGGCAAAAACAAGGCTGAGGGGGGTATGAGTGACTCTGAGAGACGCTGGGATGGGCAAGGGCCCTTTGCTGAGGCACAGCACCCATGGGGGCCGTGAGCAGGCCGTGGCTGGGAGGAGGAGAGGGTTGCCGTGGCTGCTCCTCGCCGTGCCCCATGAGCTCATGGTGCTGTCTGGGGTACCCGAGCAGGTGGTGTGACTCTCTGGGATGTGCCATGGGGACAGGATCCCCAGGGCCCCTGGGCTGTTTGGGATGGTGATCAGTGAGCTCACAGCCAGCTCAGCTTTGGGACAGCATGTTCCCAGCGAGCAGGGAGGCTGGGCAGGATGACACCACCCCGGCGTGCACCGGGAGTGAGAACCAGGGGTGGGAGGCTGCTCTTTGAACCCCCCCAAAAGGGGCAGAGGCTCATTCTGCAGGTGGCTGCAGCCTGGCAGAGGGGCAGGGGACAATGGTGATGAGCCAGCAGTGGTTTGAGCAGGATCATCCTACCAGCAGGGAGAGGCTGGTGGTGGGCAGGAGAACCAGGCTGTGGTCACAGAATGTTAGGGGTTGGAAGGGACCTCTGCAGATCATCCGCTCCAGATCCCCTGCCAAGGCAGATTCACCAAGACAAGGTCACACAGGCACACACCCAGGTGGCTTTGGGATGTCTCCAGAGATGAAGACTCCACCACCTCTCTGAGCAGCTGGCTCCAGCTCCCTTAAAGAAGTCCTTTTCCATCCATCCTGGGGGCTGAGGAGACTCCTGTGGTGGCACAGGCTGCCCGTTGGCCCTGGCTTGGGGCAGCAGCAGGGAGCCTGGCTGGGCAGCCTGGCTCTGGGCAGGACACAGCTCCAGGAGGACCATGCTGGGTGCTTCTCTCTGGGTTTATTACCATTAATGAGGTTAGTGCCACGTTAAGGAGTGTGCAAGAACAGAATGCCCATGGCTGGCACTGCCCAGGGCTGCAGTGCAGGGGACGGTGCAGCCACCCAGCAGGTGGTGGAGCTGCTGGGCACAAGCACAGCTCTGTGCTGCCTCGGGATGCTCCAAGCACAGCTGCTGGCTGCCTGGAGCCTCCCAGCTGTGCTGGGCAGACCTGGCTGGCCCTGGGAGGCATCCTGCACCCCAGGCACAGGTTGCTGCACACCTAGTAGAGGATTAATGAACCCCAAGAGGCTGGTGACGAAGTTACTGCTGTCCCACGGCGGGGGCAGTGCTAAAGATGGGCAAGTGGAAGACCCCCCCAGGGCTGAGGGTTGGGTGAGGGGTCCCAGCATCCCCCCTCCAAGCACGGCCTGTCCCATCCCCTTGGCGATGGAGACCTCCCCAGCTGGCCAGGGACAGCCCCGACTGGAGGGGGTTGGTTTTACTTGGCATTGGCTTTAGCTGGACTCTTGCTGTGGTGGTTCTCCAGGTAGACAATCTGGGGGGGCTTTTCGGAGGGGCAAGGTGGTCTGGGACTCTGGGGGTCCCGGGGCAGAGCCAAGCCCCCTGCTGGGGCCTCCTCGGTGGAGTTCTGTGAGTCTGAGTCTTCGGAGGACAAACTGCTCTGGCTGGAAACCTGGAAGTACTGCGTGGCTTCTGCGGGCAGGCCCCGCGTGCCGGGGGCTGAGGCCGTCCCGAGGGGCACAGAGGGGGCACACAACGGGTCAGCACCCAGAAAGCGTGCCTGGGGAGGCAGGATGAAGGGAAGCCTCTGAGGGAGCTGGCTGTGATCCTGGGCGAGGTGTCCTGCAGCTCCCAGGCTGGCTCTGCCCTCGGGTCTGGGCAGGGAGGTGCCAGCAGAGCCGTGGTGGGGGGCACGGTCCCCCTGCTCTTGGGGCTGTGGGGAGCTTGGCTCTGCACCCGGCGTGGGGCTGGCGACGCTGCTGGCCTGGGATTGTCCTGGCCCCTTGGCCCGGGGCTCTGGCTGCTCTGCTGGCCCCCAGCCCCCCAGCCCCACCGGCCTGGGGCTGGTGGCTGCTTTGCAGACTGGAGCTTCCTTGCAAGGGGCTGCAGCTCCTGAGCCAGGGGGACTTAAGGCATCTCCCTGCCCTTCAGCTTGTGCTCCCCAGGCCTCCTGCAGCTCTGCCAGCATCTCCTCCAGGACCTGCCGGGTCTCCTGGTACCTGTGCCGTGCCTCGGTCCAGGCTGCCAGCCCCTGGCTGCTCTGCATCCTCCGCAGCTGAGCCTTCATCTCCTGCAGCTTCTCCAGGGCAAACTCCACCGACAGCTTCTGGAAGGAGCTCTGCAGGCACTGCAGCTCCTGGCCCTCACCACGCCGCGCCCGGGCCGGGCACTGCCCGCAGTCCAGCTGCAGCGCTGCCAGCTGGGGAAGGGGACAAGAGAGGCTGTTTGCTACGGGCGCCCGGCCGGCGCCGGCGCCGCGGGAGAAGATCCTGGGCGCTCACCTTGCTGGAGACGCGGCCGAGCTCCCGCAGCAGCTCCTGCTCCTCCTGCCGCCGCTCCACCTGCCCCAGGAAGCCCAGCAGCTTGGTCTGGAAAAGCGCCGCAGCCGCTCGGAAGGGATCTGCCTCCGGCAATGCCCCGGCCCGGAGCTCCGCCGCCTCCTGACACAGGGCCAGCCCCTGCCGGTACCGCGCCTGCGGGGGTGGCAGGGAAGGCTCTGTGCTCAAGGAACGGCACTGCCCCGCCGTGCTGGGACGTGTGGCAGTGTCACTGCGTGGGAAAGGTCTCACAGAATCATGGAATTGTTTGGGCTGGAGGAGAGCTCCAAGATCCTCGAGTCCAACCTTCAAGCCAGCACCACGACAGCCATCAACCCACGCCCCCAGGCGCCGTGGCCACACGGTTCTGGAGCACCTCCAGGGCTGGGGGGCTCCAGCACCTCCCTGGGCAGCCTGTGCCAATCCCTGACCAATTTCTGGGCAAGTGAGAAGAAAGGAGGAGAAGATGGACTGCCCAGACCCCTGCTCTGTCCTGGCTTGGCTCTGAGCACACAAACAGCACCATCCTGTCCTGAGCAGGCTCACCTTGTCTCAGCCTCCCTGCACTGCCTTAACTAAAGAGACCTCATCTCGGGGGGTGTGGGAGGAACCACTCCTGGACCACCTCCTTACCTACTGCCTGATGGACATCCAAGCTCTGCAGCCCTGTGGGAGGAAGGGGGCTGCGAAGGACGAAGTGCAGGAGGGGTCAGGAATGGCAGTGAGGAGCAGCACAACCCTCCCCTCAGCAGAGCAGGATGGTGCCAAGATGCCAGGCAAGCTGGGCTTGGAAACTGCAGCTTCACCCAGCCAGCCTGGGGCCCCCTGGTTTTGCCCAGAAGCCTGCTTCCAAATCAAACTCTGTGAGGATGCTTGGTCATTTCTAACTTGGCATTTCCAGCTGAGGTGTCCAGAGCTGGCAGCAGGACCCCAGGGCTGCATGTCACAGGCTGTCCCCTCCCAACCTACCGTAGCCTGGGTGAGGAACTCGTTGAAGCGCTCGGCAGAGCCCTGGGGGCTGTCAGGGTTTGGCTCCTCGGTGCCCATCTCCTGCAGCCGGGCTGCTGCCTCCCCGTCCAGCCAGCAGCCCAGCTGTGGGGGAGAGCAGAGCCAGGGGTCAGGTGGCATCAGACACCCCCCTGGCACCCCCCCTTTCCTTTACCCAGCCAAGCATCCCACCCCTGGAGTGCTCACAACTATAATGAAACCGAAGCTCAGGCTCTTCTCCAGGCTTCCTTCGGCGTTAGAGCCTGGGCAAAGGTGCCCAAAGTGCTCAACCATGGGAGCACCACGGGGGACAAGGTGGGAGCACCACGGGGGACAAGGTGGGAGCACCACAGGGGACAAGGTAGGGACACTCAGAGCAGCACCCCAGGGACCCACCTTGCTGAACTCAGCCTCGAGCTGCCGGACCTTGCGGAGGAGCTCCAGGCGCTCCAGGCAGGCGTTGGACTGCGACACCAGGTCGTGGAGCTGCTCCTCCAGCTGGCTGTAGAGCCCCTCAGCCAGCTCCATGCTGGTCCTGGTGGTGGGGAGCAGAGGGGGTGTCAGTGCTGGGTGCTGCTGACACTGCAGACACTGGACAAGGCAGCAGGCAGGAGCCTGGGCTGGGCAGCTCCATGGAAGTGGGCACCGCTGTGTGGGCAGCCAGGAGCCAGGGAGCAGGCAGGCAATGACCCAGGATGTGTGGCTGCTCAGAGCCTGGAAGGTGTCCAGGTCAGGAGCCAACCAAGAGACCTTCTCCCCATCCTCCTTGCATCCTCTGAGCCCACCTGGGAGTCGAGGGCTCTCCCTGTGCTGTGCTGGGCAGCAGGCTCCAAGCCCTGCACGCTGGGCATGCTGCAGAGGAGCTCCCCGGCCCTAGGGTGCCCGGGCACCTCCTCATCCCATGCAGTCAGATGGATGCTGGGGACCATGGGGATGGGCAAGGGTTGGCTGCCTGGCCCAGCTGAGCAAAGAGAGCAGTGGGACTAGAGCTGTGCATGCACCGGAGGAGTGTGGCATCACCGGAGGAGCGTGGCACTGGCAGACACATGCAGCGTTGCTGGGTGAGTGCTGGCATCACCAGCGGGGCATGGCACTCCCAGGCATGTGCAGCATTCCCAGACAAACGTGTCACCACCAGAGGAGCACGGCATTCCCGGACGTGAGCGGCATTCCCGGACGTGAGCGGCATTCCCGGCGCGGCGCGGCCGGCCGATCGCGGCACCGCCGGGGCTTGGCCCCATCTAGCGGCTTCGGCTGCCTGGAGGGCTCCCTGCAGGCTCTGCCGAGCAGCCCGGGAGCGCGGCCAATGCAGCAGAACCACCCCCCAGGAGGAACTGTGCCCCCTCCCCAGCCGGGACACCCTGCACGGGGCTCTCTGGGATGGCAGCTCCAGCATCGGGAGCTGTTGGCAGGGCAGGAGAGAGCAGGGCGCAGCTCTGGGATGTGCTGGGCAGCAGCTCCTGCCGATGGGGACCCCGAGGGGGAGTTGGTTCTGTGGCCAGCCGAGGAGCCTGGGGTCTCCAGCGCTGCGCCCCCCTGCGCCGGCAGAGCCAGGGGCTCTTACCTGACGTGGGCCGAGGCACGGAGCTGGGCGGCCTCCCTGCGCAGCCTGGCCAGGACAGAGCCTCCCTCCCGCTGCAGCTGCAGCAGCTGTGGGTCGCTCAGCACCCTCCCCATCAGCGCCTGGTGCCTCTGGATGCAGGCAGCCACGTCCTGTGGAGGGAGGTGGGGCACGGGTCTCACCTGGGGGCTCACCTGGCAGCTCCTGGGCCAGCCCGGGACCCAGGGACAGGCAAAGGGGACAGGGGACAGACCCATGGCCAGGAGTGGCCGGTCTGGGAGGAGCTGCAGCCCATCTGGGGGACTGCAGAGCGGCTCTTTGGAAGCCCCAGCACCTGTGTCCCTGCCAGAGCCTTGGTACCACACAGCTCCTGGATGCAGCTCTGCAGCACCTCCAATGCCTGCCTGAGGCCAGCCACGAAGGGGTGAAGCTTCTGCCAGAGGAGACACAACAGGTCAGTGGGGCTGGGGCAGGAGGGCAGCCTGTCTTGGGAGGGAGGAGGAGGAGAAGCAGTGCCAGGGAATACCATGGGGCACTGGTAGGGAAAGGAGCGTGGAGATGGATGGGCAGGAGGGGGTTGCCCTGCTTGCACTCAGAGCTTTTCTTTCCCCTCCCCTGGGCTTTGCTGCTGCTTTTCTAGGGGTGGCTGAGCGGTGGAAGCCGTGTTGGGGACGGAGGGGCCTGGCAAGGAGGCGAGGTGATGGCTCAGGGCGTGACAGCAGACACCTCGGGGAGGCGAGGTGATGGCTCACGGGGCGGGGGCAGGCCGGGGAGGGGAGGGGGGGCGACAGCTCAGGAGGTGGTGGCCGGCACAAGGGGGCACAGCAGGGAGGTGAGGTGGGGGCACAGCAGGGAGGTGAGGTGGGGGCACAGCAGGGAGGTGAGGTGGGGGCTCACTGCGTGCTGACAGACACCTGGAAGAATTGCACCCACTCGCCGTGGCAGTAGGGGAAGGAACCCTCCAGCTCCGGGGGCAGCTGGGAGCTGTCGACGAAGCGGCCCAGAGCCCTCAGCGACCCCAGGGTCTCCACCTGTGGGGAGGGGGCTGTGAGCACCGTGGCACTGCACCAGCTCCCTCCCCAAAGCCCTCTCCCCCTCGGTCCCCCCTACCCAGGGACAGCCTGGAGCAGGGCACAAGCCCCTGCTGCCCCCACAGCCACCCTGCCAGGGTAGCAGGTCCAGAGTGGTGGCCCTGGGAGTGTGGCACATGCCGGAGAGCTGAGCAGGGCTGCAAGCTCTGCCAGCAGAGCCCTGCCAGGGGATCCAGCTCGTTAATGGTTCACATTAGACTAATTAAACCCAGCAGCACTGAGCAATGAACTCCTTCCAGTTGGGACTTAATCATCCCAGAGCCTGTTGTGAGGCCAACAGAGGTAACTGGGACGGTGCTTGGCTGTCACCTGCCTGTGCAGCACATCAAGCCCAAGGGTCTCATCCTGCACGTGGCACAGGAGCACCTGCCCTAGCAAGGGGCTGCTCTGCCTGCAGGTGAGGAGACGAAGGTCCCTCAGGGCAGGGGGGCTCCTTTCACCCCAGCTCTGCTCTTCCCAAGGGAGGCAGAGAGGGGCCAGGAGGAGGGGCCGGGGAGAGGCTCACCTGCACCCCGGGCAGCCGCTCGCGGTGGGCAGCCAGCTCCTTCTCGGCCAGCAGCAGCACGGTGTGGATGCAGCCTGGTGAGGTGCTCTGGGGGAGGCAGGGCAGAGTCCCCGTGGCAGAATCCCCACAGCAAAGCCCTTGGGGAAGAGTCCCCCGCAGCAGACCCTGTGGCACAGCCCTGGGGTTCCCCAGGGTGATGCCAGGCCTTGTTTCGTGGGGAACGGAAAAGGTTGGCTCAGGCCACGGCCTCCTCCCAGCCACCACCTCCCTGGGCAAGACCCTTCCCTGGTGACCTGGCTGGTGTGGCATTTGTGGCACAGGCTGCAAGGATGCCCTGGGCAGGTGGAGGCAAGGGCAGCTGTGCAAGGAGGGCCCCACTGCCCCCGGGGCTGTGCAGGGCACTGCCTCAGCCCTGGCACCAAACCCCTGCCAGGACCATCACTGCAGAGCCCATTTCCAGCTGAGCTCAGCCAGCAGGGTGCTGAAGGGGTTAGGGGCAAACCATGGTGCCAGGTGCCAGTGGAGATGAGGACAGAACCTGCAGGGCTGGGAAGGGCTCCAAACCACCAGAGCCTTGGGCTGGCACCTGAGGAGCTGGAAGTGCCAGGTGGGAGCTCTGTTTGGGGCTGTGCCCCTGGGGCATGGGCTGTGCCACCACAGTCATGCCCAGAAGTTTGGAAACCAAGTGGCAGCTGTTTAAGCACTGCCAGACCTACAGGGAGTTGGGAACTGGGCTGGGGAGCTGGGGAGGCAGCCAGAGGGACAGGGGTTTGCCAGGCCAGGGCACCGTGGTGCAGCCAGGAGCTGCCAGGGCAAATCTGCACCATGGCACTGAGGGGCAAAATCTGTGAGTGAGGTAAAAGCAAGGCCCCAGGGCTGCTGGAGAGGCTGCTGCCAGCTGTGCATCACAGTGGGCACAGAGGAGCCTCTGAGGGACCCCAAAGGGCAGCAGCTCCTGGGTAGGGACCCCCTGGCATGTCTGTGGCACAGGGCTGGGGCCAGGCATACCTGGGCAGAGCGGAGGGCACAGAACAGGACAGGAGCTGGCAGCTGCTTCCTGGCATCCACCACCACGGTCAGCCCCGAGTCCTTCGCTCCTCGCCTGGCAGGGGGAACAGAGCAGGAGGCAGATGGCACCGGTTAGAAGTGAGGCATGAAGTGGGGGTCCCTTCCCTCTGGCAGGACCCACTCAAAGCCTCCTCCCACAGCTCTGTGCCCCTGGGCAGCAGGGTGAGGGCAGGGAAGAGCCAGCAGCCACCAGTGATGGGCCTGACCCTGTGGGATGCCCCAGCCAAGGGCAGTGCCAGGCCCTCAGAAATAGCTGCCTTGGCTAAAGGCATGGCACAGGGGCCCCAGGGGTGGCTGCAGGGGGGGCTGGGCACACGGTGAGGACGTGTGGGATGTGCCCAAGCCAGCACGTGCAGGGGGGTGGGCATCCCCCCCAGCTTGGCCTAGGAACTGCCCAGCACCCCTGAGGCAGGAACCATCTGGGAGTCTCCTGAAGGTGCTCCTGGCACTTACCTGGGCAGGGAGCAGAGGTAGAGGATGAGCCTTGCCAGCTCGCCGGCCGAGCACCACGCAGCTCCCCAGGCACTGCCGCTGGTGGTCACCTGGAGCAGGGCCCTGCCCAGCCTGTCCGAGCTCCCTGCAGGGACAGGGACAGGGACCGGTCACCCCCCCAGCACCCACCCCCCGGCTGCCAACTCCAGCCCTGAGCAAGCCCCCAGAGGGCTCCCATTGGCCTCACTGCTGCTGGCCATGCAGGGTCAGCTCCTGAGGGGTGCAGGACTGAGCTCTGCCCCAGCTTGGGGGCAGCTCAGGGGACACAGCCCTGGTTCAGAGGGTTCTGCCCAGGTGAATCCTGTGCCACCCTGGCACAGCCCCCCTCCCAGCCCCCCCCCAGATGGGCAATGCCAGGCCCTGAGGGCTCTCGGCAGCGACAGCAGCCCTGAAGTGCCAGGGCAGAGCTCTGGGGAGGTTCTTGCTGGGGCTCTCTTTTTTTCTGGTCACTGTTGTTTCCAGTTCTTGGGAAAAGGAAGCAGCCAAGTGTTGAGTGCTTGGCAGCTGAGCACTGAGAGCTTCACTGGTGAGGAATGGTGTGGGAGGGCTGGCTGCAGCTGGGGCAGCTGCTCAGGGCCCTTGTTTGTCTGCTTTGCCTTTTGCCCTTTGGGTTTTTGTCTGCCCAGCTGAAAGGAGATTTTTCTGCCTGGAAGCTTTGTGGCCTCCAGCAAAGCCCTGAGACCTTCCTCCAGAAACCCACCCCCACCCCAGCACAGCAGCCTCCCACTGCCCCTCCACAGGCTCCTCCTGCCATGCCCCCCCCCGGAGGTGCTGGCGGGTACCTGGCAGGCACACGATGCCCGAGTGCAGCAGCCCGGCGTGCAGCTCCTGCCAGGCTGGGGGCTGCTGGGGGCTGGGCACCATGGGACCGTTCCTGCAGCTGGTGCTTTCCAGAGACCGTTCCTCTGCTGTGTCAGTACCTGCCCGTGGGGATGGAGAGAGGAGCTGGTGATGTGCCAGGGGGCAGGGAGATGCCAAAGCCCCCCCGCGCCCAGTGCCCAAGCGGGCACCCAGCCCTGCTGGGTTGGTACCTTTCCCAGCTGGCTTGGCTCTGCCCATCCGGGGTGAGTAGATGGCAGTCATCTTCTTCCAGGCCCCCTCCTGCTGGCTGGGAGCTTTATCGTCCCCGGGGGCTGCCCCAAGCCGGGGCCCCCTCAGGAAGGAGAATTTGTGAGTGGAGCTGGTGGGGAGCCGGGGGCTGCCCTGCTGTGCCTCTGCTGGCACCCCGGCGCCGGCCTGGGGGGGATGGGGGGTGGGGGGCGTGGGGCTGCCAGCCCCCACCCCGTGCTGCGCGGGGGTCTCGTGAGGGGCGGCGGGGGGTGGCTCGGGGCCGGGGCCATCAGACTCCTCCAGGATGGCTGCCATCAGCCCGGGGCCGAAGCTCACCGGGTTCTGCAGAGCGGCCAGGTAGGAGTCGCGGTGGCGGCACCGCGGGCCGTGCGGCCCCAGCTCCCGGCCCAGCTTCCTCCCCAGGCACGGGGGGCAAGGACCCTCCTTCGAGCCTGACGCCCCCGCGCAGGGCCAGGCATCTGCTCCTTGACCCCCAGCTGTCCAGGGAAGCGCTGTCTCATCCCTGCTCCCCACCGGCCCCGCCGGGGGAGTGGAGGGCAGGGACCGGGACAGGAGGTGCGGCTGCTCCTGGGAGCAGTCCAGCAGGTCCACGTATTCCCCCTCCAGGTTCTGGCTGATGATCTCGTAGAGGCTGGGCATGGCCAGCGTGCCTGGCTGCTTCTGCAGCCCAGCCTGCTCCACCTTGATCAGCCCTGGGTACCTGCCCTGGCTCGATTTCCAAGCGGTGCCCTTGCAGCCCGGGACGGTGCCCGCCACATTGCCATAGGGCACCGAGACGTCCACCGCGCCACGGGGCACGGCCAGGCCGGCTGCTGCGGGCTCAGCTGCGCTTCCAGGAGCGGGGCCCTGCTGGGCGCCGTCACCTCCAGCTTTGGGCTTGTCGATGAACTCGGGCGTGGCGATCTTGCTCCAGGGCAGGGGGGTGACGCCGTTCTCGGTGGCCACCAGGCAGGAGCGGAGCGGCGCCGTCTCCCGGGCGCCGTTGATCTCCTCCAGCCACTCGGTGGTGAAGAGCAGAGGGTAGGCAGCCTCGGGGACCGGCGTCTCCTCCACCGTGCTCAGGTCCCGGGACAGGTGCTTGAGGGTGATGCGGGCAGAGTGCTCCTCGCAGGGCTCTGCTTGCAGGTAGAAGTCCCCGGGCCGCAGCAGCAGGGGGTTGAGGGGTGCCAGGTGGACGACCACTTTCTCGTGAAGACACAAGGGCCAGCCCTCGTGGAGAAAGATGCAGTTAAAGTAGGGAGCCTGGCCGGGAGGAAGGAGACAGTGTGTGAGCCAGAGCCCCCACCGGCTCCATACCCTCCTGGCCAGCCCCTCAAGATCTCTCTGCCCTGCCCTGTGCCCCTGTGACAGGACTGAAGAGGCCAAGGACCTGGTGGCACTTCCCTGAGACGAGCCACAGCAGGGTCCTGCAGTCCCACCCCTAGCCTGCAGCCATTCCCAGGCTGCAGAGGGCAAACCCCACCTGCAGCCTCTCCAGGGCTGTGACAAGGTGCCCTGGGTGTGCCCCCAGCCTTAGCGCAAGGACCGCATGTGCCAAGCTGTGTGCTGGCAGCTGGGCACACTCACTCTGCGGTGAGGGCAGGGAGGGAGCCTGCAGCCTGGCACAGGGCACGGCTGCACAGGGGGTCAGGCATTAACGGCAAGCCCCCGGCGCCCAGCAGCGTGGCACAGGGGCCCGGTGGCACAGGGGGAGGTTGTCTTACGCAGGCAGCCCGCCGGACGTGCTCGAAGAGGCGCTTGGCCGGGATGAGGAAGTGGAGCAGGCAGCAGAGCCCATCCCCTCGGAAGCTGGTCTCCAGCAGCCGAAACACCTGGCCCAGCACGGTGGGGGCCGTGGCTTCGAAGGGCGGGTAGAGAGCCTGCAGGGCACCCTGCACGGCTGCGTCCAGCGACCCGGCATCCTGCAGGGGGGGAAGCAGCGCCGCTGGGGAGAGTGGCCCCGCAGCGGGATGCCATCCTCCCCCGCCCCCCCCCGCAGCCTGTGCCCACCATCCCGCGCAGCACCGCCTCTCTGCCAGCTCCTGCTGCGCCCACGCCGGCGATGCCACCAAGCTCAGGAGGCTCCAAGCCGGGGAGGAACCGGGCGCAGAGCCCAGCAAGCACCGCGCAGCCGGGACCACGGGCACGGCCAGGATCGGTTCCCAGCGCTGGGCTGCCGGGATGAGTGCTGGGCGTGCGGAGGCGGAGGAGCCGCAGCAGCCAAGGGGTTAACCCGAGCCAGACGCGGAGCGTGGGGATGTGCCGGGCTCAGCAGGAATGCAGCAGCGGATGGGAGGAAGGACAAACATCTGAAGATGGATGGAGTGCTTGGTTCAGACTCATCGCCGAGCTCGCCAAGCTCCAAACGAGACTCGGAGCCGTTCCTGGGAAGCGCTGCCAGGGGACGTCCCCCTCCCCTGCACGCTTCCAGACCACGTCTGGGACGCTGGCCCTGTGGCCAGGACACCGGCTTTGTGGCCAGGATGCTGGCCCCGTGCCACGCATGGGCTGGGGGTTCCAAGCCTGCTCTCCTGGCGGCGTGGGGCCGGCTGGCACAGCTGGCATCCGGCGGGAAGCGGCCGGCCGGTTCCCATGGAATCCCAGCTGCGTGACAGGCAGCTCAGGGGTGACCGTGGATGGGGCTGCCTAAAGGAGCCTCTGGGGGAGTGGGAGAGAGACTTCTGCAGCTCCCCAGGGGGGGTTCTGCTCCCATCAGCTGCAAAGCAGGCTGGGGCAGGCGGGCAAACGGTGCCTTGCTGCTGGAGATGGTGCTGCTGGGGAGAGATGCTGGTGCCCATGTGGTGCAGGGTCAGGCCCAGCCTGTCTGCCCAGGGATCATCTGCTGCTCTGCAGTGGGACAGCTCTCTTCTTCCTCCTCTTCTTCCTGCAGAGCTGCCTCTGCCAGCTGCTGGGTACCAAAGAGCAGCCAGGTCCTGGAGCTCCAGCAGTGTCCCTGTGCTCCTAGACTGGCACCCAGGAAGTCAAGTGGGATCAGCTGGAGGTGGGCATTAGCTTGAGGCAAGTAATCCATAGCCTGGGAATCCATATGGAGACAAAGTGGCCTGAGTCAATCTTAATGAGCTGTGAAGAGCTTTAGCTAACAAACTTTGCAGTCATGCTTTGGGTAATTCCTGACTTCTCATAGCTCCACGCAGGGATCTCCTGCCCCTGGCCCTGGCAGGGGAAGCCTTGGAGCCTGGGCAGAGCAGGAGGAGAGCAAGTCCCTTCTTGGTGCCTTGAGCAGTCCCCTGCTGGCTTTCTGCCCTTGGACCATCCATCTTCTCACACTGTTCCGAGGAGGAATGGGAGACCTTGCTCTGGCCAAGCACCAGCTGCAGGGTGAAGCCCAGCTCCATGTTCTTGCCTCCTTCCCAGGCACCAAGCCTGGCCAGGCACCCACCACCTCCCTGCCTGGCACCACCAAGCTCAGCTCCTGCCTTGTCCCAGCACATGAGTGAGGAACCACTGCCTGCAAAGGAGGATCCATCCAGATCCTGATGACAGCATGAGAGAGAGACCAGCCCTGCCAGCCCTGCCTGTGCTGACCTTCACCAGGTTCACCCTTGCCCAGCCCTGGCACGTTCCAAACCCAGCTCTTTGGGAGCCAAAGTCAGCTCTCACCAACCAAGCTCATGTGCACTGATAAAGCAGCAAAGGAGAAGAGAAAGAGAAGCCAAGTCCCCCCCAAAATGGGACCAAGGTGGCTGATGGGTCCTAAACTCAGCCATTGCCCAGCTTGGCCACACCACTGGCAAGGGCTTTGCATGGTGTGGGGGCACAGAGCAGAGTCTAGCACAACCAAGGTGCTTCCAGCAGCCCCATCCCTCACCCAGCATCTCTCAACACTGCTCCCAAGCCCCAGAGCAGCCTCCCCAGGCCCATGGCACACACAGCCCAGCTCCCTGTCTGCGCTCCCACACCTTGGTGGCTGGGGAGAAACAGCCTGAGTTTGGGTAAACTCAGCGTCTGGGGTCCCCCCAGATCACCACCAAACCTCAGCAGAGGGATGTGCCAGGGGCTGGAGGGGCTGAATGAGCCCAGTCCCACCTCAGTGGGATCCCACTCCTCCATCAGTAGGATCACAGGAGCCAGCACTGAGAGAGAGCAGCCAAGGGATGGAGACACCAGGCACAGCCTGTGTCCTGCCGAGGAGGGTTTTGGCCTGTGCTGACTGAAAGGTTTTCAGTGAGTGTCACAAAGCCCTCCGTCGCCGGGGGGAGGGGGGATTTGGGGTAACCGCGGCGGCAGCTCTGCATTCCTGGGAGAAGCTGAGGGCAGGCTGGAGCTGCGCAGAGCCAAAAGCAGCCAATTAGCCCCAGCCAGCTGCAGGGAGGGAGCAAAACAAAAGGCATCAGGGAGCAGGAGGAGATTTACATTTGCAAAGCCATTTCCATTTTAATCAGCCCAAGTGCTGCTAGATAGAGATTGATATTTCTCCCCAAGCACCCATCTTTCTGAGCTGCTTTCCACCAACCAGCCCAGCCCGGAGCTGGGCTTTGGCGTTTCGGGGCTGGGAAGTGGTTTAACTCCTGCCCAGCGCCGTGGGGTGACTCAGCTCTCTCTCCTTTCTCCCTCCAGCTCAGGAAGGAGCCAGGCTGGAGCTCCAGAGCCAGCCCTGAATTGCAATCCCTCTCCCTCTGGCTGTCAGGAACTTTGGCAGGACGCGGAGAGGAGGCTGAGGAACGGCCCCGGCGCTCGGCACAGCGTCGCCGGGAGCCAGGGCAGCAGCCTGTGCCGGCTGCAGGGACAAACGAGCCAGGCACGGCCCCGGGGAACCTCCTGTACCTGCACAGCAGGGGCGCACAGCAGCACCCACCTGCTGCACCCGGACCCCTGCCAAACTTTGCAGGGAAGTTTGAGCAGCGTGGGCAGCAGCCCCACAAGCCCCTGCCCCAGGGGCTGGTGGCCTCCACCTCCTCCACATGGCCTCTACCTTCACACCTCCACGACCACCTTTTTACCTCGACCTTCACACCTGACCTCCAGCTTCACTTCTTCCTTCCTCTGCCTTCGCCCCACATCTCCACTTTCATGCCCAGCCTCCACCTTTGAACCCAACCTCCACCTTCACACCCCACCGTTTCCTTTGCTCTTGACCTCCAGCTTTGCTCCTGTCCTCTACTTTCTCTCCTGACCTCCACTTCCACTCTCCACCTCCTCCACCTTCTTATCCCACCTCCATCTTTGCATCTGACTTGTTCCACCTCCACCCCCGACCTCTCTGCTCGAGATCTCTCCCACCTTCACCCCACCTCCATCTTCACCCCACCTCCATCTTCACCCCACCTCCTCCACCCTCGCTTCCGATGCCCGCCCCGTTCTTGGGAGGCCCCAGGACCGGCAGATGCCCGCAGGAGCCGGCGGGGAGTGGAGAGGAAAGCAGCAGGAGTTCATTACCATGTCCACCGGGCAGTGGCAGAGGCACCGGGGGGGCACCGACTCTCCCTTCCCTCCTCCTTGCCGGGACCCGGCTCCGCTCGGCCGGCGGCTTAGCCCCGAGCTGGGGGCGGGCGGCCCCTGCCCCCCCGGGCCCGGCTGGCTCCCTCCGCCTCTTCTGGGGAAGAGAAAAAAAACAAAGAAGAAGAAGAAAGAAGGAAACAGAAAGCAAAGGCGAAGAAAGAGCGAGAGCGGCGGGGCGGGCCGGGGGAGGGGGCTGGCGGGGGGCGGCTCGGGGAACGCTGCCGGGACGGGACGGGGGGGCCGGGATGGGACGGGAAGCGGGGGACGGGACCGGGCAGAGCCCGCCGGGCGTCCCCGAGGCGGCGGCGGCAGCTCCGTCCTGCGGGGGGAATTGCGTTGGGGTGGATGGGGGGCTGTGTGCAAGAGAAAAGCCCCGGGAAGGGTAGGGGGCCCCCACCGCCCCCAGCCCCACGGGAAAACTCCGCGGATGCTGCAGAGCACCGGGAAAGGCAGAGCCGGGGGGTGAACGGCGCTTGCGGCTCCCTCCCGTTAACTGAAGTCGGTCCAGCGCCGGTCCGGACCCCCAGGACTGGCTTGTGCCCCACGCCCAGCACTCGCCCAGCGCGGGGGTCTCCTTTGCGAGCTGCTCTGAAAGCTCAGCAGGGGGAAGGAGCCTCTCAGGGCTCCTGGGATGTGGCAGCGGCGGGAAGAACTCTCTGGCAGGCAGAGCTGGGATGTGGCAACCAGGGTTGTACAAAACCAACCGGCCCAGGAGCCAAAGGCACAGACTGGGGCTGTCCTGAAGCCACTCGGGGCCACTCGGCCGTCCCTGGGCTCCTCCGACCCTGGGCACCGCGTCCAGCTCCCTGCCCAGCCCTCCTCGGGCTGCATTTGTGTTTGTGGGATGGGGATGGGATGGGACCAGGGGTGGGATGGGACCAGGGGTGGGACAAAGGGCAGGACCAGTGAGGGGACCACAAAAAGAGGTAGGACCAAGCCTAGGACCAAGGCTGGGACAGGACCAGGGAACAGACTGAAGCTGGGGTGGTGCTGGGACAGAACAGGACAAGGGATGAGACAAGGACAGAAGACAGGACCAGAGATGGGACCAGGGCTGGGACTGGGGCAGAGACAAGGGACAGAGCACGTCATGGGGCTGGGGCTCGGATGGGAGCAGGGCCAGGGCTGGGATGAAGCACGTTTGTCGAGGGCTTAGTGAGTGGCTAGGGGACAGGCAGTGAAAAGCAGCAGAGCAGGAGGAGGCACAGCTGGGCTGGGCTGCTGTGGTGGGAGGACAGCACTGGGGAGGGCTGTGTCTTAGCTTCCCTGCTCCTGGCAGCTACAGGAGCCCTTCCACGGCCGGCACAGGTCACGAGTGCTGCCAGGGCTTAGCACCAGCGCTGCGTGGGCAGAGGCTTGGCCACGGAGAGCAGGGCTGGAGCGGCCGGCTCAGCCCCCTGCAAGGCTCCAGCCCGGCTGGCAGCGCCACGGCTGGTCCCTGGCTCAGCCCCGGTCCGAGCCGTCTGCCTGGGATCCCTCATTCAAACGGGGGGCAGCTGGGGCGGCTCCTCCCATCCCAGCAGCAGCCAATTGCTCCGTTAATTGTGCTGGTTCACACACTCCGCTCCAGCCTTTTTATAGTCTCCCCAGCACCAGGGGAGCATGAGCTCATGCTCTGACCTTCTGCAATTGCCTGGTTACCTCTGAAACGAGCCCAGGAACTTCCCTTGGCTCGGGCACCTTCCGGCTGGGGGGAAGGCAGAGAGGCTGACTGGGTCCTGCACCAGCAGGTAGGAGCCCTCCGCGGTGCTGGGGAGCAGGAGGGGAAGGATGCAGAGCTCAGAAGCGTGGAGTGCCCGAGAGCAGCAGCTCACTGCTTGGCCCTGGGGTGTGCTTTTCACCCAGCGTGGGCAGATCCTGCCCTGGATCCCTGCAGCCCCCCCAAACAAGTCCTCCTGCTGCTCTCGGGCAGCTTGGAGGTGGGAGTCAGGGTGCTGAGGGCCAAGCCTGTCCCTCCAAAGGCAGAGCTCCCCGGGGGCCACCCGGCTGCCCCTGCCCCCACAAGATCCTCCTCCTCCTCTGCTCCCTTTCTCCATGTCCTGTTTGTCCTGAGCAGCTGCTGGGACAGGCTTCATGTGGCCTCCTGCCCTGCCCCTCCAGAGGCACAGAGGCACCATTCAGCTCCCCCCAGGCCCTCTGGCCGAGGTCACCATCGCTGCACTTCTGGTGTTTGGGGTCACTTTTCTGCACACTCATCCCTCGTGGCTCTCTGTGGCCCCTTTTGTGTCCCAGGAGGAGGCTCCCAGACCTCGTGTCCCGAGCTGGGGAGCGGAGTCCATCTGTCTGGGGGCCCCGGGGACAGCAGACACTGAGTCTGCTCAGTGTCTGGCAGCATTGGTCCCCAGGGATCCTCCCCAGGATCTTGGGGTGGAGGAAGGGTGAGCGTGGGGAGCCCAGCACCAGGGAGGGTGTCTAGGGCTGGGCTCCTGCTGGGAGCCTCGTTGCTTGTGGCCATGTCCCTGCCCCCTTGGGTCCTCACCATGCTGTGCTAGGTCTGGGGTCCTGGGTGTCCTGCCCTGGCCTGCTCAGGGCTGCTCTCAGCAGAGACTTTGTGCTGGCTGAGAGCCCTTCCCTGCTCCAGGGACAGCTGGGGATGGGTCACAGCAATCCTGCAGCTGGGAAAGCAGCAGTGGAGGAAGCCCTGTGCAGCCCTGGCTGTTTTCAGAGGCTGTCAAGGACATGCAAGTGACAGTGGGCAGTGCCAGGCTGGCAGCACACAGGGGAGCAGGCAGAAGCTGCAGCTCTCCTGCACCTCCCTGCTGGCAGCGCTGCACCAAGCCATGGGCACAGCCACCAGGGGCTCAGGGACAACCGTGGTGGCCACAGGGACCTGGGCAGAGCCTGGTTCTGTGGGTGGCAGTGAGCTTGTCCTGCCTGGCAGGGGCTCAGGGTTGGTTCTGTTTCTGCCTGGGGACTTTTCCTTTCCAAGCTGCCTCCAACCCCAGCCAGGCTGCTCTCACTTTTCCTTGCCAGCTCCTGGGTTTTCCCCCACCTTTCCCCTTTGCTGACCCCCAGCTGCAGCTCACAGCCCTGCCTGATGACTGGTGGCAGCAGTTCCTCTGCCACCAGCAGTGCCTCTGGCACTGGCAGTGCTGCCTGGGGCCCCGGGGAATTCCCAGGCTGGTTGTGGCACCACAAGAAGTGAGGGGGCCGGATTTCCTCACCAAAGGCAAACACATCTGTGTGGCCTTGCAGCCCAAGGAGCAGAAACTCCTGCCACGCTGCCCTGCATCTGCCAGAGGCCATCCTGGGCACAGCTGGGTGCAGCCAGCCCCCAGTGCCCACCCAGGAAGGGGCTTAGTGGGCACTGAGCCCAGCAGACCCAAGCTGGAGGCTGCTGGGGATGGTGCAGAGCCTCGGCCTGAGCCTCATGGCCACCCCAGGAGCCCCAGCACACAGCTTCAGTGTAGTTTGGGTCATTGCATCATGCAGGGCTTGGAGGAAGAGCTGTGGGCAGGAGCAGGAACTGCCCACACGTGCTGGGGAGCGTGGCCAGTGGACAAGCCCTGACCTGGGGAACAAGGGGTGGCCTGGGGTCATCAGGCAGCAGGTCCTAACCCACAGCCCCGGCCAGGAGAAAGGTGGCAGCACAGGAGAGAGGCCTCCTGCAGCTCCTCACCCTCCCAGCTGAGGATGCCCCCTTCCTGCACATACAGCACAGCCCCAGCAGCCGCGGGGGGGCCCTCTCCTCCCCCAGCAGGGCAGCCCCCCGGGGCTCCGGGGCTGGCAGGGCAGGGCAGCCCCCCGGGGCTCCAGGGCTGGCAGGGCAGGGCAGAGCAGCCCCCCGGGGCTCCGGGGCTGGCAGGGCAGGGCAGAACAGCCCCCCGGGGCTCCGGGGCTGGCAGGGCAGGGCAGAGCAGCCCCCCGGGGCTCCGGGGCTGGCAGGGCAGGGCAGCCCCCCGGGGCTCCGGGGCTGGCAGGGCAGGGCAGGGCAGCCCCCCGGGGCTCCGGGGCTGGCAGGGCAGGGCAGGGCAGCCCCCCGGGGCTCCGGGGCTGGCAGGGCAGGGCAGCCCCCCGGGGCTCCGGGGCTGGCAGGGCAGGGCAGCCCCCCGGGGCTCCAGGGCTGGCAGGGCAGGGCAGGGCAGCCCCCCGGGGCTCCAGGGCTGGCAGGGCAGGGCAGGGCAGCCCCCCGGGGCTCCAGGGCTGGCAGGGCAGGGCAGAGCAGCCCCCGGGGCTCCGGGGCTGGCAGGGCAGGGCAGGGCAGCCCCCCGGGGCTCCGGGGCTGGCAGGGCAGCCCCCCGGGGCTCCAGGGCTGGCAGGGCAGGGCAGAGCAGCCCCCCGGGGCTCCGGGGCGGGCAGGGCAGAGCAGCCCCCCGGGGCTCCGGGGCTGGCAGGGCAGGGCAGCCCCCCGGGGCTCCAGGGCTGGCAGGGCAGGGCAGGGCAGCCCCTGGGGCTCCAGGACAGGGCAGCAGCCTGTCAGGGGAAGCCTTTTCCCCCGGGAAGGGTCAGGGTTTCAAACTCGATCCCCTGCTGTCATCCCTCACCCCAAACACGTCCAGGCTCAGCCCCTGGGTGTCCAGCCTCAGATGTGGCTCAGCTGTTCCCTCTGGCAGGGCTCATGCTGTGTGAAAGGCTTTTACAGTTCAACGTTTGCTCAGCTCCAGGGGGACACCTTCTGCTTTTGCTTCCTCGCTGTGCTGATGCCTGTGCAATGCCATTTCTTCTCGTGGGAAGAGGCTCTGGTTCCCCAGAGCTCATCCTGGGGGTCTCCAGTGTTGTTTTCAAACAGCCCTGCTGGGGTCTGGCCTCTTGGATGGGAGGTTTGAGTTGCTTCTCCTCCACGTGGTGCAAGACCCAGCAGGGTTGGGGGCACTGTGGAGGCTGCAAGTGGGGGGTTGGCCCTTCAGCATTCTCCTCTGCTCCTGGCTGCTTGTTTCAGGGCAAGACAAGCTCTGCCCACGGGCTCCTGGCCCTCAGGGGTGGAGCTGGGCTGGCACTGAGCACAGGCTGTGGGTGCTGTTTGGATGCTCGTGGGACACAGCTCTCCCCTGGGTGGTTTGTCCACCAGCACCAGAGCTGCTGGGCTGCTGTGTGCTCTCCCTGCCCAGCCACGACTGCAGGGCTGCACAGCAGCACCAGGCTGCAGCCACAGCTGGGAGCCTGGTGGGGTTCTGCTGGGTCTCTGCCAGGCACCTGCAAGTGACCCCCAGCCAGAGCCTGGGGGGGAAGGAAGGCAGAGTGGGTCTGAGACCCCTCCATGTGCCACATTCCTCCACTCAGCCCATCCCTCAGGGTCTCCTGGGGCTGCAGCCTTGGTGTTTGAGCAAGAGCTGCCTTTCACAAGGGCCTTCTCCAGGGATGGTGCCTCTGGCATCCAGGACTTCCCTGGATGCAGCTCGAGATCTGCCTGCCTCAGCAGGCCTGGGTTTCCTGTGCTGCTTCCCCAAGGGGAAATGAAAGTCACTTCAGTCACTTCTTCTTCCCTCAGCTCCCTCCTGCAGCCCCTGGGCAGGATTTGGCCACCCCAGTCTTCCCCCTCACTCCTGCCTGGCTGCACCCACCTCCAGCCACCGTGACCCCAAGAGCTGGGGCATGGCTGAGCCCCACAAGCTCTGCCCCTGAGGCTCCTTCCTGGTGCAATCCCTCCCCAAATCAGGGGCTGGATTTCGTTGCCCCCCTCCCTGAGTCCCACAGCAGTCACCCAGCCCAGGCAGGTGACCCTTCACCAGCCCTCAGGGGGCGTGGGGGGACCCTGAGGTCTGCTCCCATGGGGTGAGAAACCACCACTTGCTTTCTTCAGCCCCTGCTGCGCCCCAAGGCTGCTCTGGTGCCTTGGGCAGGCCTGTGGTAGCAGCAGGAGTGCAGAGCACACCCCTTGAACCCTGTGGGAGGTGTTGGGGATGGCTTTGGAGGCACCTCGGGCTCTCCCCAGCCTTTGCTTGGCACAGGCAGAACCCACAGCAAGGACCTGGCCCCGCGGAACGAGCTGGCAGTGCCAAAGCCGTGCCAACAGCAGCTCTAACTCCCCGGGCACCTGCCTGTGCTGCAGGCAGGGACCCTCTGCTCCCCCGTGGAGAGCTGGAGGCTGAGCTGCCGTCTCCTGGCTTTCGCTGGCCCTTCCCAGCCCCTGAGGGGAGGCGCAGGGGTGCCGTGCCCTGCGGCGCAGCGAGAGGAGCAGGGCAGCGTCCCAGCAGGAAGCTCGGGGGGACGTCCCCGCAGGGGCTGCGGCAGCGCCTCCGGACACCTCCCTCGCCGGTGGTTCCCGTTTTGGCAGGGGCTATAAAAGCAGGGAGGGCAGGGAGGGCCTGGCAGCAGCGTGGGGCGGGCAGGATGGGAGCGCAGAAGCTGGCGGTGGCTTGCAGGGTGCTGGCTTTGTGCCTGGCCACCATCGGGGCCACCAACCCTGGCTTCGTGGTGAGGATCACCCAGGCTGGCTTGGACTATGGTGGGTTCGGCTTCCGCTTTCCCTCCTTGCAGGTGTGCTGGTGGCCGAGGAGCAGTGCTGGGAGCTTGGGAAGAGCTCGTGGCGGGGGGGCCCAGGGCAGGATGGGGGCACCCGTGGGCACCACAGGCACCATCCATCCCCTGGGACTTCCTGCTGATGCTCCCAGCTGCCCCCTGCGCCGCCCTCACGGGGGGTCAGGGCTGCCCGGCCCCGCTGGGCTCTCAGGGGGCTGTACTCAGCTGGAGCTGGAGGAGGCACAGGGCTGGCAGAGGAGGATCCTGCTGCCATGGCACCGTGTGCGGGCAGCTGAGCCGTCAGCAGAGGAGGAGGGCGGAGGAGGGGGCTGCGGGGGGCAGTGCCGGAGATGGATGTGCCCTGGGCTGCTTTTATCGAGGCAGGCAGAGCCCTGGCACTGCTGTGCGTTGAAACAGACCCTGAGAGGCAGCTCCAGCAGCCTGCGGGGCAGGATCCCCGTCCCAGATGGGTCAGGGGTGCAGCCCCCGGCTCCCATCCTGCTGCTCCTGGGACCCGCGCTCCACCCAGCCCCGGGCACGAAGCGGTGCCGTGCCCAGGGCCTCCCCACACCTTGCCGAGCTGGGAGCTCTCCCCACCGCCAGTGCCTGGCCACCACCTTCCCCCGGGGCTTGCGAGCAGCAGACGTCAGGGAGCCGCTCGCAGGGCTCCGTGCCTGAGATTAGCTTTAGAGATAGGCAGGGAGGTGGAGAGCAGCCAGGGCAAAGCCTGGGTGGTTCCTTTAACCCTTTCCTTGTCACCTGGGGGGGTGCTGCCGGGGAGCTCACGGCCGTGCCGCCCTCCCTTTGCCCCCGCAGCCCATCAGCACGGGATCAGGATCCTGGAGGAGGAGCTGGGCCAGCTGAAGCTGCAGGACATCTCAGGTGACTTTCGGGTCCTACGCGTGGGGAAGGTTCGCTACGAGCTCTCCAGGTGAGCCCTGCCGGCCCCGCAGGGCGCTGCAGCCTCCTTCCCCTCCCTCCCTCCCCAGCTGGTGTGGCCAGGGACAAAGCTCCCCTGTGAAGTGACTTTTCTCTTAGCTTTGTGGGGTTGTTTTCCCCTCTGTTTCAGGCTGCAGCTCCGCAGCTTCCACCTGCCACACTCCTACATCTCCCTGGTGCCCAGCGTGGGCCTGCAGGTCTCCATCTCCAATGCCTTTGCCGACCTGAGTGGGAACTGGAGAGTGAAGATCTACTTCATGTGCGTGCCCAGCTGCCCTCTCCCTGCCCAGGCACTTGGGCTCTGCCTCTCCCTCTCTGGGTCTGGACTGGGTTCTCCCCTCTCCCCTCTCCCTGAGTTCTCTTCCCCACAGCTGGGCTGCAGCCACTCCATGCCAGGAGCCCCCGGAGCTGGCAGGAGGTCTTTGTCTTGATTGCAGGTGGCTGGGGAGACAACTGGGAAAGCCATTTCCCCTCTTGTGACATCTGGGGGGCGAGGGCCAGTCCCTTGGTCCCTCCCACTTGCTTGCACCACCCTGAGCACCCTCAGGCACAGAGCTGAGCCAGGAGCAGGGCTGGGCAGAGGTTGCTGCTTCTCCCACAGCAACTGAGATCAAGCAGCCAGGTCGGGAGGAGAACAAGTGGGCCACATAGAGGCTGTGGAGGATCTCTCCTGGATCTCAAGGCCACCTTTCCTAGTCTGTGTCCCAGTGGAATTTGCTTTCCCTGAGTCCAAAAAGCTTTCCTGGGAGCTCCCCTAGATGGATCCAGCCCACAGCTGATCTGCGACCCCTGCCCGGGGCCGGGCGCTGAGGAACCTCCTTCTCTTGTCCTCCTCCTCCCCCTGCAGCAGGGACCATGGCTCCTTTGACCTGAAGGTGGAGAATGTCTACATCAAAATCGACCTGCAGCTGGGCAGTGACCCCCTGGGGAAGCCTACCATAGACACCTCTGCCTGCAGCACTCGCATCTCCAAAGTCCATGTCCGCTTCTCGGGCAGGCTTGGGTAGGTAACCTCTGCCCCCCACCCCCCTCCCCGAGGCCTGGGGATGCTGCCTGGCACCCAGCTGCCATCACCAGGCCTGTGTGCAGGTTGCAAGCAGCTCTGTTTGCGAAGGGGAAGCCCGAGGTGGAGCCTGGTGCCGAGTCAGCGTGGCAGGGACGTTGCCCAGCGGCTCGCGGCTCTGCTGCGCTCCTTTCCCGGGCTAAGGGTTCTGCAGCAGCCTCTCAGCTGGAGAAGGAAGTTGGGAAGGGATGGGATGGGATGGGGTAGGATAGGAGTGGGGTAGGATAGGAGAAGACTAGACTAAACAGAATAGTATATTTAGGGCTGGAAGGGAGCTCAAGGCTCAGCCAGCTCCAACCCCCTGCCATGGGCAGGGACACCTCACACCACAGCAGGTTGCTCACAGCCACCTCCAGCCTGGCTGCAAACACCTCCAGGATGAGGCTTCCACCACCTCCCTGGGCAGCCTGTGCCAGGCTCTCACCACCCTCATGGGGAACAACTTCTTCCTCGCATCCAATCTGAATCTCCCCACTTCTAGTTTGGCTCCATCCCTCCCTGACACCCTCCAAAGTCCCTCCCCTGCTTTCTTGTAGCCCCCTGCAGATCCTGGAAGGCCACAATTAGGTCTCCTTGGAGCCTTCTCCTCTCCACCCTGAACAGCCCCAACTCCTTCAGTCTGTCCTCAGAGCAGAGCAGCTCCAGCCCTCTGCTCATCCTCATGGCCAAGCTCTCCTCTCTGGTTCTCCCTGCAGGTGGCTTTACAACCTCTTCCATGGTGCTGTGGAGTCCAGGTTCAGGAAGATCTTGGAAAGCCAGGTAGGTTTCTTACCAGGAGGCTGCTGGAACACTGCCACAGGTTGCCCAGGGAGGGAGCTGAGGCCCCATCCCTGGAGCTATTCAAGGTGAGGCTCAACAGGGCTCTGGGCAAGCTGCTCTAGTGGAGGTTGTCCCTGCTTACTGCAGGGGGCTTGCACTGGGTGAGCTTTGGAGGTCCCTTCCAACCCAAGCCATTCTAGGATGCTATGAGGTGAATGGTGGGGGGCAGGGATTGGGGCTTTCTTGGGGGGGCTTTGGCCCTCACTGGTGGCTGATGGGCTGGAGGGGGCAGGCACAGGCTGGGATTTAACTGGAGCCAGAGCACAGGGCTGTGCTGCCAGCCTGGTGCAGCCCAGAGCAATGGGCATGGCCAGCTGCAGCCTCCCCAGCACCGTGTGGCTTGGGCTGGATTCGAGCCCTGCAGCCTCTGCCAAAGCCCTGTGTAATCAGCTGCCTAATTAACAAAGCTTCCTCTTTCCATGTGGTCAGTTAATTGGATCTCACCCCTCAGCCAGCCCTGGCCACAGCAGAGGGAACCTGATCAGAGCTGGCCTTTGGAACAGCCACGCTCCAGCTGCCTGGGGAGTGCTGGGGAACAGCTCTGCAGCCTGGCTCCCAGGCACTCCTCCTAACAGGGAGCACCGGGGGGAGCCTGGGCTGGGCAAGCAGCACAACAGCCCCGGTGCAGGAGCCCTGCCCCATGACAGGGAACAAGCTGTTAGCAGTAATTGCTACAAAGAGAACTGGCAGCAGCTGCAGCCTCCCTGCAGCTGAGCTTGCTCAGGAAGGAGGCAGTTGGAGAGCAGGCAACTCCTCCCCCAGCAGAGCCCACCCTGCCTGGGCACCATCCCCATGCCAGGCAGTGGCTTTCCCCTGGCCCCCAGGAGCTGTGGCACCATCCCCATGCCAGGCAGTGGCTTTCCCCTGGCCCCCAGGAGCTGTGGCACCATCCCCATGCCAGGCAGTGGCTTTCCCCTGGCCCCCAGGAGCTGTGGCACCATCCCCATGCCAGGCAGTGGCTTTCCCCTGGCCCCCAGGAGCTGTGGCAGCAGGAGTGCAGCTGGGGCTCTAAGGCTTTTTCTGCTGCTGTGCCTCCTGCAAGGAGAGCAGCTCTGGGATTTCTGAGGGGATCCCTGCTGCCCTCTGTGCCTCCTCCCAGCCCCCTTTGCCCCACACAGCTTCCTCAGGGCCTTTCTCCATGGGAGATGGGCTGAGGGGCAACGGGCAGGAGAGGACAGGGGCTGGGAGTGCAAGTGCTCTGGGACCTCAGCTCAGCCTGGTGCCATCCCAGCCTTGGCAGCCTGCATCTGCCTCTGGCTCTTGCTGCACACACTTCGGCAGCCCTCAGGTCCCCAGTGCTGGGGGGAGCTGGTCACTGGGAGGTCCCAGTCTCTGGGGGGGTCACTGGGAGATGCCTTCCTGCCCCACAGGTCTGTGAGCTCGTGGCCAGGTCTGTGCACAGGGAGCTCCAACCTTACCTCCGGACCCTGCCAGGTACCCAGCAGGGGCTGCGTGGCGGGGGGGCAGGGGCAGCTCCTCCTCGTGTCTCCCAGCCATGAGGGCCCTGCTGAACCTTGTGCCCACTTCTCTCCCTGGGCTGCCACCTTCCCCTTGCTCATCTCTCTGCCTCATGTTTTACAGTCACAGCCAAGATCGATGCCAGGGCTGGGATCGATTACTCCTTGGTGGCACCACCGGCTGCCACTGCCCGCTCCCTGGATGTGGACCTGAAGGTGAGAGGCTGCCCTGGCTGATGCCATCAGCACAGGCAGGTGGGGAACCAGCTTTAGGTGCCTCCTGTGAACGCTGCTCGCCAGCTCATGGCAGCAGAGAGTCCCGTCCTCCCCCGCTGCTCTCCTGCTTCACCTCCCTCCCTCCCTCCCTCCCTCCTCTCAGGGCGAGTTCTTCTCCCTGGCACACCGCTCTGCTGTCCCCTTCTCCCCCCTGCCGCTGGCCTTGCCCCCAGACCACAGCCACATGGTTTACTTCGGAGTCTCCAGCTACTTCTTCAACACCGCTGCCTTCGCCTACCACGCAGCCGGGGCGCTGGTCTTCAACGTCACGGAGGCTGTGGTGAGCACCATGGAGAGGGGACAGGAGCCGCTCCCCTCGCTGCTGCCTGCGGGGCAGCTCTGGGGGCAGCCGCTGCTCTTGGAGGACTCCCCCCCGTGAGCTGCTGGGAGCGGTGGGAGGGGGCTGCTGGGCACGGGAAAAGCTTGTGGGGGGCGGAAGAGACGATGTCATCCCCGCGGTGTGACCGTTCTGCCCTGCAGATCCCGAAGGGTGTCTCCCTGAACACCACCACCTTCTCAGCCTTCATTCCCCAGGTCAGTGGCCCGGCCCTGCCTCCCTGGAGCTCCTGCTGCACGCAGGTTCTCCTCCCTGCCAAGCAGAAGCCCCGCCCCGGGGGGGTTGTGCTGCTGTCCCCACCCTGTCCCTGCTCCTCTGCAGCTGGAGAGGATGTACCCCAACGCCCCAATGACATTCAGGCTGTCAGCCCCCTCTGCCCCCTTCCTGAGCATTGAGCCACAGGGGCTCTCCCTGCGGCCCGTGGTGGACGTCCAGGCTTACGCCGTCCTGCCCAGCTCCGAGCCGGTTCCCCTCTTCCTCCTCAGCCTGGTGAGTCCCCACGGCGTTCTGGCTGGTCAGGGCCATTGCCCTGGCTCTGGGGTGGGGTGAGGTGGGATGAGCACTGCTGGAGCTCAGCACTCTCCCCCCAGACAGGGAACGTGTCAGCTGTCGTCGACGTGAGGTCCGGCCACATAGTTGGGAGCCTGAAGGTGGGCAGGTATGGAGGGGAGCAGCACAGGGCACTGTGAGGTGCTGCATTTCTGGGCTCCTGGGGACAGAGGGGAGGTCCTGGAGATGTGGAGCTGGTGTGAAGGGGCTGGGCTGGGGGTGGCACCAGGGTGGGAACTGTCCCCTCCAGTGGGGCAGCCTCACAGCACCACCCTGTCTCTGCGCAGGATAAAGTTCACCCTGAAGCAGTCAAACGTTGGCACTTTCCAGGTGAGCTGCTCTTGACCATGACCCCCAGCACGGCGCTGAGGGCATGCTGGGAGCCAGGGAGAGGGCTCATCCTCCCCCTGTCCCCCAACGCAGGACCCGGGGGCTCACCCAGGACCCCACATTGCCCCCTTGGACAGCCTGCGAGGCTGGGAGAGGGAGATGCCGTTGCTCCTCCCACCCCACCAGCCTGGCCACACGGAGCCTCTGGTGCCCGTCCCAGCTCCTCCTCATCCTTTCTTGCCCTAAGGGTCCTCCAGTGCCTGGTCCCCTGCAGCTCTTTCCCTTCCCCCTTCTCTAGGTGCGGCAGCTGCAGTCCCTAGTGAACACCATTGCTTCCTCCATCCTCATCCCGCAGCTTAACGGTGAGAACCTGCCCGGGGCTGGAGCTGCCGGAGTCACCCCTGGCCGGCTTGCTCCGTCCCAGCAGTCCCCATTGCCAGCCCGCTCGGAGGGGGAAGCCTGCAGCTGCAGGTAGCTCCTTGGAAGCCTCTCAGCGCTGGGACATCCACCCAGCAGCGAGCTCGATGGAAAAACTGAGCCCGGCACACAGCCTAATGCGTTCCAGACCCTCTGCCCTGCTCGCTGCTCCTCTCCACTCCCCGGCAGTTTGCGCTGGCGGCTGCCTGGGGCCCCGGGGCGGGGAGGGGGAGGGTGAAAACGGGGGGAGGGGGTTTCGCGGCACAACACGCAGCCCCCAGCCCTTCCGAAGAGCTTGGGAGGGATTTCCTCTGCCCGCCCCCGGGGGAAGAGAGGGCTGGGGTGAGGAGGCGGCCGCCTGCTTTGCACAGCTCGTGTTCCTCTTGCTCCAGCCCTCATCCCACATCTTGTCTGTTCCAGAGAGGTTAAATGAGGGATTCCCTCTGCCGCTGCCGGACAGGATTCAGCTCTCCAAGATCCTTGTCAGGTTTCACCAGGTGAGTGAGGAGCACCCAAACCTGGCTGGAGCCACCCCACCGCCCCCGAGCCCCCCACATCCTGACACCCCAGAGCTCCCCCATCCTGCTCTTCCTCCCCAGGCTGGGAGGTGGTGGCAGGAGGGTGCAATCCACCAGGATCCCCGCAGCAGAGCCCCACTTTTCCTGCCTGCACGCTGGGGGTCCGGGCTCTGCACCCCTCAGGCATCACCACATCGCTCTCCGAGCCCGGGGTGTGAATGTCCCAGGATGTATTTGATAGCCTCAGCCCCCAGCCGCCTCCTCCGGCACAGCTGCCTGGGGCGGGACCGGCAGCGCCTGCCAGGCTCCTCGCAAGGAGCCCAGCTGGGTTCTGGGAAGCAGAGAAAGCCCTAGGAGTGGGAGGTTTGGGGAAGCCTCCGGGAGGTGTCATGATGTGGATGCTGAGCAGTTCCTGTGTGTGAAATGTCCTCAGAACTCCTGCGGGGGCCCAGGGGCCGGCAGGGTCACACGCTCCCAGCCGTCGTCCCCCTCCCCCCCGCCCCGAGAGCTGGTGGGTGCTAGGGAGCACAGAAAGCAGCTCCCAGGCCTGTCACAGCCCCAATTTCTCTCTCTTTCTCCCAGAATTTCCTGCTGCTGGGAGCAGACGTCGCCTACCAGCCCCGGGAGCGAAGATAAAGCAAGGAGAGAAACCAAAACCGACCCCTTCCCCCCCGGCCCCGCTGCCGGAGCTGAAGAGCACTGCTTCTGTGTCTCCTCACCACTCGCTTCGAGGGGGCAGAAACACCCCAGGGGTGAACCCCGCATCCCCCAGCCGGGGTCTCACTATGAGCTGGGGAGTCCCCGGCGCCCCCAAACCCTCTCCCCTCCCTCTCTGCCACGGTGGTCTGCAACAATAAAGGCGGCGGGCGCCGGAGCCAGGGTTATGGTGGAGGTGTCGCCGTCAAGAGCCTGCGCTCCCTACCCGGGGCTCTTCGCGGGGCCTGGGGGGGGGACTCCAGGACCCCCCGAGGGGGAGGGCAGTGTGGCGGGCAGGCTCTGTGGGTCTGTTTTTACGGCTGCGCTGGGGGCGGACCACCCACCGCGCACCACCGTTCCCTTACGGTGACTCTTTTCCAGGCTGGGGACATCGCCCCCGGCCGCCCGCAAGCTCCCCGGCTCCGCCCGGCCGCGGGGCGGGCAGCGCGGAACGAGCGCGGCGCGGAACGCCGGCGCCGCGGGGCGGGGAGGCGGCGGGGACCGCTTATAGCGGCGGACGCCTCCTCTCCGCGCCCCCCTCCCGCCGCGGTCCGTCCCGCAAAGCCTTCCGCCGGCAGCGCTGCCGGGCGCCGGTGCTGCCATGCTGCCCTGCGGACGAGCGCTGCGGGCCGCGGGGCTCCTCCGCCCGGCCGGCGCCGCCGGGCACCGCCCCTGGGCCTCTCGCCCAGCGAGCCGCGGCCCGGGCGAGCCGCAGGGGGGCCGCGGGGCGGCGCTGCCCGCGGGGCCGGACCTGCGCCACTTCCTCAGAGGGGTCCCTGCCGGGGGGCCGCAGCCCGAGCCGCAGCCGGGCTCTTACCCCGGGGCCGGGAAAGGTTTGTGGTCGTGCTGCTTCCCCGCCGCCGTTATCTCCCCTCCGCGGGCGTGCTGGAGGGCTCAGCCGTGCCCCGGGCGGGTGGAGGGCTCAGCCGGGCCCCGGGGGGTCTGGAGGGGTCAGCCGTGCCCCGGGGGGTGTGGAGGGCTCAGCCGGGGCTGGAGGGCTCAGCCGTGCCCCGGGCGGGTGGAGGGCTCAGCTACCCCCTGTGGCTGTGCTGCCCGGCAGCGTAGGGTCGCTGTGGCCGGCGGCGCCCCGGAGCAGAGAGTCAGTGCAGCGTGTGTGGGGAAAGCAAGTTGTTAGGGGCTCGGGGGGACCCCGAAGTGGGTTTTGGCATTAGAAGAAGTCCATCCCCTTGGCCACGTCCTCGCTGGCCTGTGTGTCCCTGCCTGAGGAGAGGGCAATGAGCAAGTCCTGGCGTTTCCACAGCCGTGGCCAGTGGGGCTGGGGCAGAGCTTTCAGGCTGTGGTGCCCAGGAGAAGGTTTTTCAGTGCACCAGAAGCCCTGGCTCGGGAAGAACATCACTGCTGCTGCTCTCTGCAAGCCACATTCCAGACCTGCTGGGCTGGAATGAGGCTCTCTGAAGCACCTGGCTTTCCCAGTCTCTTTCCTCTTTGGTTTACCCTTTCTGTGGGGGCTGTAAAAGGAAGGCAGCTTTTGTGCTGCCTGCCTGATGCTCTCCAGTGGTGGGAGTGAAGGTCCCTGCCTGCAGAGGAGCTCCCAGCAGCAGGTTGTGGAGGAGAGCTGAGGTGTGCCCTGTGTTGCAGTGTACCTGGAGACCTATGGCTGCCAGATGAACGTCAATGACACAGAGATTGCCTGGACCATCCTGCAGAGGAGTGGCTACACCAGAACAAAGGAGCTGGAGGAGGTGAGGCACCTTGGCAGCTCTCCTGCAGCACAGGCCTTGCTGTGGGGGTCACACTGTGTGTGCTGCAGGCCCAGCTGGTGCCTGGGATGCAGCCCTGCAGGGTGCAGAGAGCCTCTGGAGTGAAGGAAAGCACTTCAGCAGTGTGCTGGGAGGCTGTGGGGGTCACACTGTGTGTGCCTGCAGGCCCAGCTGGTGCCTGGGATGCAGCCCTGCAGGGTGCAGAGAGCCTCTGGAGTGAAGGAAAGCACTTCAGGAGTGTGCTGGGAGGCTGTGGGGGTCACACTGTGTGTGCCTGCAGGCCCAGCTGGTGCCTGGGATGCAGCCCTGCAGGGTGCAGAGAGCCTCTGGAGTGAAGGAAAGCACTTCAGCAGTGTGCTGGGAGGCCATGGGCTGCCCCTTTCTTGCTGTGAGGTGCTGGGCTGGGCACAGCAGGATGCTCCTGGCTCATCTTTGAGCTTGCTTCTCCCCTTCAATGGGAGGTTGCTTCTGCTGGCTTCTTTCTTACAGCCCACCTGGGCAGATCATTTTCACTGCCTGAAGGGACTCCTGGGTTCCCTGTGCAGGGCATGGCACTTGCTGCTTGGCTCTTACTAAGTCTTCCCTTCTTTTTGTGGTTGCTGCTTTCACTCCAGGCTGATGTGGTTCTCCTGGTCACCTGCTCTGTGAGGTAAGGAGCTTCACTTGCTGCTGCTGCTGCTTTGGAGGGGTTGTAAGGGCTCAGCACCAAGGCAGTGGAGGTGTCATGGGGGTGTCATGGCAGGAGTGCAGCTGCTCCTTTAGCTGAGGTTGGAGCTGCCCTGATGTGTGGCATCAGCTGTGCTGGGAATGGATTTCCTGGGGGGGGGGAAGAGAGAGAGAGAGAAGTTCTTTGGGAGCTGCAGCTCGGTGCTGTGGGCAGTGGGAGAGCTGCCCAGGACTCTGCTTCCATCAGGATGAGGCTTTTCTCAGTATTCTTTTGCCTTCTCATGGAGTGAGGAGTGGGAGAGCCACAGGAGGAGGAGGAGGAGAGGGCCTGTGCTACACAAAGGGGAGGGAATACATCTAGGGGCAGCTTGGGCCAGAAGTGCCTGGGGAGCTTTGCTGCTTCTTCCTGCACGCAGGGGACCTCAGGTGCTCCTCCTCACTGCCAAAGCAGCTGATGCTGGCTGCCTAAAGCCAATAGCACTTTGTCCACAGGGGGGGTCAGAGTCTCCAAGGGGACTTTTCTCCCCCAGAGCTCAGTCCCTGAGTTGTTCCTGCAGGGCAAAAACTCCCAAGGGTTTGAGAGGAGGGTTCAGAGCTGAGCTGTGACCCACACTCCGCAGCCCCCAGCAGGCGATTCCCTCTCTCCCTGCTTGGATTCTCCTCTCCAAGCACTGGAGCTGCCTCACCTTGGGGGGTGGGTGCTGTAAAGGCCCAGCAAGTGCAGGCAGGGCTGTGTCTGGCTCCCCAGGGAGAAGGCAGAGCAGGCCATCTGGAACCGCCTGCAGCACCTCAAGGCGCTGAAGGTTCGGCGGCAGCAGCGGCGCTCGGCCCTGCGCATCGGCATCCTGGGTGAGCAGCCGGGGGGGCCCTGCCCTGGACCCCCTCTCCCTCCCCTCTCCCTCCCCCAACCAGGCCATTTACTGGGGCCTTCCTTTGGTGGCAGGGTGCATGGCTGAGAGGCTGAAGGAGGAGATCCTGCAGAAGGAGAAGCTGGTGGACGTGGTGGCAGGGCCTGACGCCTACCGTGACCTGCCCCGGCTGCTGGCCCTGGCAGAGGCTGGCCACCAGGCTGCCAACGTCCTGCTCTCCCTGGATGAGACCTATGCAGATGTCCTGCCTGTGCAGACCACTGCAGGTGGCATCACAGCCTTTGTGTGAGCACCTGGCTTCTCCTCTGCCTGTTTGTGTGGCTCTGGCAGTGCTGCTGTGAGCTCCTGGGCTCTGCTCTGCCTGTTTGTGTGGCTCTGGCAGTGCTGCTGTGGGCTCCTGGGCTCTGCTCTGCCTGTTTGTGAGGCTCTGAGAGTGCTGCTGTGGGCTCCTGGGCTCTGCTCTGCCTGTTTGTGAGGCTCTGGGAGTGCTGCTGTGGGCTCCTGGGCTCTGCTCTGCCTGCTTGTGAGGCTCTGGCAGTGCTGCTGTGGGCTCCTGGGCTCTGCTCTGCTCTGTTTGTGAGGCTCTGGCAGTGCTGCTGTGGGCTCCTGGGCTCTGCTCTGCCTGTTTGTGAGGCTCTGAGAGTGCTGCTGTGGGCTCCTGGGCTCTGCTCTGCCTGTTTGTGAGGCTCTGGGAGTGCTGCTGTGGGCTCCTGGGCTCTGCTCTGCCTGTTTGTGTGGCTCTGGCAGTGCTGCTGTGGGCTCCTGGGCTCTGCTCTGTTTGTGAGGCTCTGGCAGTGCTGCTGTGGGCTCCTGGGCTCTGCTCTGCCTGTTCCTCTGAGCAGTGACCTGGCCTTCTCCCCTCTGCAGGTCGATCATGAGAGGCTGTGACAACTTCTGCAGCTACTGCGTTGTGCCCTTCACCCGCGGGCGCGAGCGCAGCCGGCCCCTGGCCTCCATCCTGCAGGAGGTCAGGATGCTCTCAGAGCAGGTAAGGCACAGCCTCCTTCCCTCCCCCAGCCCCTTCAGCAGCTGAGGCACAGCCTCCTCCCCTCTCCCAGCCCCTTCCAGGAGCTGAGGCACAGCCTCCTCCCCTCTCCCAGCCCCTTCCAGGAGCTGAGGCACAGCCTCCTTCCCTCCCCCAGCCCCTGCAGCAGCTGAGGCACAGCCTCCTTCCCTCCCCCAGCCCCTGCAGCAGCTGAGGCACAGCCTCCTTCCCTCCCCCAGCCCCTTCCAGCAGCTGAGGCACAGCCTCCTTCCCTCCCCCAGCCCCTTCCAGCAGCTGAGGCACAGCCTCTTTCCCACTCTCCTAGACCCTGGGTCTTCCCCATTCCCAGCCCAGAGATGGGAGGCTGGTTCTCAGTGCTGCCCCTGCTAACACTCCCTTCCCTCTGGAGAGGAAGGTCCCCAGAGGGTCCCTCCAGGGGCGTTTTGCTTCCCCTGGTTGAAGCTGTGAGGCAGAGTGGGAGGGCAGAGAGCTTCCCTGGGAGCCTGCTGCTCGGGGGCGAGCCCAGGGCCGCCCCCGCGGGGCTGCCTCTCCTCTCTCTCTTTGCCTCGGCAGGGGGTGAAGGAGGTGACCCTGCTGGGTCAGAACGTCAACAGCTACCGGGACCTGTCGGAGGTGCAGTTCCAGGCAGCGGCCGCCGCGGGGCCGAGCCCTGGCTCGGGGCCGAGCCCTGGCTCGGGGCTGAGCCGCGGCTTCGGCGCCGCCCGCAGGGGCCGGGCCGGGGGCCTGCGCTTCGCGCAGCTCCTGGACCAGGTCTCCAGGGTGGACCCCGGCCTCAGGATCCGCTTCACCTCCCCCCACCCCAAGGACTTCCCTGATGAGGCAAGTGTGGAGCGCAGCCCCGCAGCCCTGCCTGCCAGGCAGGAGGCTGAACAGGAGCCAGCAGTGCGCCGAGAGGGCCGAGGGCATCCTGGCCTGCGCCAGGAGCAGGGAGCTCATCCTGCCCTGTGCTCAGCACTGCTCAGGCCACACCTGCAGTCCTGTGGCCAGCTCTGGGCCCCTCAGTTCAAGAAGGACATTGAGAGGCTTGAAGGTGTCCAGAGAAGGGCAACAAAGCTGGGGAGGGGTCTGGGGCACAGCCCTGGGAGGAGAGGCTGAGGGAGCTGGGGTTGCTTAGCCTGGAGAAGAGGAGGCTCAGGGGAGACCTCATTGCTCTCTGCAACTCCCTGAAGGGAGGTTGGAGCCAGGTGGGGGTTGGGCTCTGCTGCCAGGCACCCAGCACCAGAACAAGAGGACACAGTCTCAAGCTGTGCCAGGGGAGGGTTGGGCTGGAGGTGAGGAGAAAGTTCTTCCCAGCAGGAGAGATTGGCCCTGGGGATGTGCTGCCCAGGGAGGTGGTGGAGTCCCCATCCCTGGGGGTGTTTAGCCTGGCTGAAGCCCTTGGTGCCATGGTTTGGTTGATCAGATGGTGCTGGGGGAGAGGTTGGAGTGGATGAGCTCAAAGGTCTCTTCCAACCTGGTCTGTTCCTATCCCATCCCTTCCCCCAGGGCTTCTCATCAGAGGCCGGCAGCAGCTCCTGGGAGGGGGGAAAGTGGGAGCTGGAGCTGGCAGCAGGTTTCCCCCTGCTGGCTGTGCCCTGGGGGAGAGAAGACTCTTGCCTTGGGCAGCCCAGTAGAGCTGAGCTGTCTGTCCCAGGTCCTGCAGCTCATCCAGGAGCGCCACAACATCTGCAAGCAGCTTCACCTCCCTGCCCAGAGCGGCAGCAGCAGGGTGCTGGAGGCCATGCGCCGGGGGTGAGTGCCCTGCCCTGCCCTCTCCTCTGGGCTGCTGCCTCCTCCTGCCCTCTGGGGTGGCTCTCTGCTGAGCAGGTCCCTGTGCTGTTCACTGCAGGTACACCAGAGAAGCCTACCTGGAGCTGGTGCAGCACGTGAGGGAGTCCATTCCAGGTAGGGGCTCCTGAGGCTGGTACTGAGCTCAGCACAGCTGTGTCCTGCCCTGAGCCGAGGGCTCCCCCCGGGCCCTGAGCCCCACCTTGGGCCCTGAGCCCGAGCTGAGGGCTCCCCTCTGGCCCTGGGGGGTGCTCCCTGTGGGTGTGTCACAGGGGTGAGCCTCAGCAGTGATTTCATCACTGGCTTCTGTGGGGAGACAGAGGATGATCACCAGCAGACCCTGTCCCTGCTGAGGGCAGTTGGCTACAACATTGGCTTCCTGTTTGCCTACAGCATGAGGAAGGTGAGTGCAGGACCTGCTGGAGGAGGCAGCAGCCTCTGGGGCCTCTCTCTGACCTCCTGGGACCCTGAAACCCCTCCCCAGATCTACTGGAGAGCACAGCAGGCCTCGTTGGGTCGGTAGATTCTGTGCCTGGCACGCAGCCCTTCGGGGTTTGTGGTGCTGCCAGAGCTGGCTGCAAGCCTGAGAGGCTCCCAGCCCCCTGGGGGGTGCCAGGGCCCACTGCTGTTGGGTGATGTGGGGCTGCAGAAGCTGCTGCACAGCCTCTGAGTGGAGCAGCCACGGGCTGCAGAGACCTGGCTTTGGTGAGGAGTTGTGCTGGGGCCCAGAGATTTGCCCTTGGGGGTCTGCAGGCCCCAGGAGGTGACTCTCCAGGAGGCCTTTCCCTCAGCGGGGTGGATGGTCGGCATCTCTGCTCAGGAGTGCTCCCTGCACTCCCTGCCTCGGAGGAAGAGGAGAGCAGGGGGGGAGAGAAGGAAGCAAGGGGCCGTGGGGAGGGATGGGAGCTGTCTCCTCCTGCTGGGGGCAGGCAGGCAGCAGCTCCACCTCCCAGCTGCCCCCAGCCCCCTCCAGCAGACCCTCTGCCGAGGAGGAGCTGCGGGGGGAGGGCGAGGAGCTGCGGGGGGAGGGCGAGGAGCTGCGGGGGGAGGGCGAGGAGCTGCGGGAGGAGGGTGAGGAGCTGCAGCAGGCTGCCGGTGCTCGGCCCCTCAAACCATGCCTTGAGATGATGCTGACGGAGAGAGCTGTGCCGGGCTCGGAGGGCAGCCGGGCGGGGGGGCGCGGGGCCGGGCTTGGGGCGGGGACTGGGGGCTTGGGGCCGGGCTCTGGACTCGGGGCTGGGCTCAGCTGTGGTTGCCCCCTCCCCCTGCCCGCAGAAGACCCAAGCCTTCCACCGGCTGCAGGATGATGTCCCCGCGGCCGTCAAGCGGCGGCGCCTGCAGGAGCTCATCACAGTCTTCAGAGAGGAGGCTGCCAGGGCAAACCAGGCCATGGTGGGCCAGGCTCAGCTGGTGCTGGTGGAGGGGGTGAGTGTGCCTCAGCAGAGCTATTCTCCTCCCCTCCTGCTGCTCAGGAGGCTCTGGGGCTGCACCCAGCAGCCATCAACTCTGCCTTCCCTCCTTGCTGTCCTTCTCCTCTCCTGCTGCTCAAGAGGCCCTGGGACTGCACCCAGCAGCCATCACCTCTGCCTTCCCTTTCCCCACACCCTGGGGTGATGCCCACAGCCTCAAGCAGGCAGCCTGCTGTCTGCAGGGCACTGAGCTGGGCACTGAGCTGGGCACAGCAGGGCGGTCTGGGGCAGAGACCTGGCTCTGGCCAAGCAGCTGAGCAGCTTTGGAAGGTTGGCCTTGGTGCGTGGGGGTGAGGGCAGCAGCTCTGCCCACAGGACTCTGTTGCATGCCAGGTGGAGGCTGGGGCTTGGCTCAGCCCTCAGTGAGCTGCTGAGGCAGTGGGGGGCAGCAGTGGGGGCCAGCAGTGGGGGGCAGCAGTGGGGCTCTGCTGCCCTGCAGGTGATGCTCTCTGTCCCCCTCCCAGCCCAGCAAGCGCTCTGCCTCCGAGCTGTGTGGGAGGAACGATGGCAACCTCAAGGTCATCTTCCCTGCTGCCCAGGGGGAGGAGGATGCAGGCTCCAGGGCTCCCTTCAGACCCCAGCCTGGGGACTATGTGCTGGTGAAGGTAACCTCTCTCCTTGCACCCTCCTCTTCTCCAGGGCAGCTGCTGCTGGGGGAGACTGGAATTCCCAGGCAGCCTCCTGGGCCTCTGTGTTCTGAGGCCTCTCCTGCTCTGTCTTTCAGGTGACCTCTGCCAGCTCTCAGACCCTCAGGGGAGTCCTGCTGGGTCCTGCCAGCCTCTCCCACTCTGCTGCTTGTCCTTGAGGAGTCCCTGCTGCTGCTGGGGGGGGCAGGAGCAGCAGCACCTTCACTCCAGGAAGCAGCAGTGAGGCCTGGTCAGGCAGAGGCAGGGCAGTGAGAGGGAGGAGTGTGTGTGTCAGATGCTGGCTGTGGTTTGCAGCCACCTGCCCTGTGCAGCTTTGCCAGCAGAAGGGCTGGAAGCTGTGCCTGGGCTTGTCAGACCCATTTTCCCTTGCTGCCCTCCTTGCAGGGCTGCCCTCCAGCACATCCTCTGCTGCAGCCCAGCCTGAGGGCTGGCTGCCTGCAGAGCAGCTCCTTGTGCTGGCTCTGGCTGGCAGGGGCTGGAGGGGCAGAGCCTGCAGACCACAGCTCCAGGAAGTGCTGAGGAAGGCTGGGAGGACTCTCCCACAGAGGGGGAGGAACTCAACAGCAGACTCTGAGTTCCTGATGACCTTCCCTCTTTTGCAAGCTGCTGGGAAAGGTGAAGTGAGCTCCTGGCCTGTGTGGAATGCGGCCCTGAGCTGTGGAATGCCAGCAGCTGGTTAGCAGGCTCAGGGCTTGCTTCATCTGCTCTGCCTGAGGCCAGGGAGGTGCAGCCTGGGGCTGCTGGGGGCTGGCTTGGAGGGTTTCTTCATCTCCAGGCCCAGAGGATGCAGGGTGAGGATGGCTCTAAGCCTGCTGAAGCTTGAGGTGCAGCTTTTCACCCACTGCCTGGGGATGATCCTGCAATGGGTTGGGGTGGAAGGGACCCCCAGAGGCCACCCAGTGCAACCCCCCCTGCACTCAGCAGGGACTTCCTCCAGCAGAGCACCTTGCTCAGGGCCTTCTCCACCTCAACCACCTCCCTGGGCAACCTGTGGCACCTTCCTGGGGGTGCTGCTGTGCTCACTGGGAGGAGAGGAAGGGTTGCACTGGGTTCAGTGGTCAGCAAGCTCCTGCAGGGCACCTCCCAGCTCCTTCTTTCTGTCACCCTGCAGCTAAGCCTGGCTGCATCCTCTCCCCTGGGGCTTGCTGCCTTGCCCTGCACCCTAGCCTCTGAGCTGGGAGGAGGAATCACCTCCTTTTACCCCAGCTGTTGAGAGAAGCCCCTGCAAGAGGCTCTGGCCAGGGCCGGGCTGTGAGGGAGCAGCTGCTGCAGCAATCAACCCAGGAGCCTGCAGGAGCTTTAAATAAACATGAAAGGCTGTTGCTGGAAAGTCCTCCTGGCTCTTTCTGGGCTGGAATTGGTTCCCTTTGAAGCCAGCAGTGGGGCCCTGAATATTCATTAGCCTTGCTTGAAGGAACGATCAGCAAAACGAATCTCTCTCTCTCTCTCTCCCAGCTGCTTCTCTTCCCCTTCCCAGCGCTGGGGGAGCAGCACGGAGGGGAGCTGCTGAGGGGCTCCTGGGGCCAGTTTGCTTCCCTTGGCCCCCGGGCTGCCAAGCCGGGGCTGTGGCTCCCTGCTGCCCCGGGAGCCTTTGAGCAGCAGGCTGTGAAAGAGGAGGCAGGGAGGAGCTGTTTGCCCTGGAACAGCAAAGCAAAGGAGCAGGATCGTTGAGCACCCTGCCCTCAGAAGTGCCAGGCCCTGGAGCCACCCTGCCCTTGCTGCTGGGAGCACCTCCCGCTGAGCTACCCCGGGGTGGCTGCCCAGCAGCTTCTCCTCCAGCTCCCTTTCCCCCCCAGAACCTCAAAACCCAAGCCCAGCACCCCCTGAGAAGGGCTGACCCCCCCTTTCCCTTTCCCTTTCCCTTTCCCTTTCCCTTTCCCTTTCCCTTTCCCTTTCCCTTTCCCTTTCCCTTTCCCTTTCCCTTTCCCTTTCCCTTTCCCTTTCCCTTTCCCTTTCCCTTTCCCTTTCCCTTTCCCTTTCCCTTTCCCTTTCCCTTTCCCTTTCCCTTTCCCTTTCCCTTTCCCTTTCCCTTTCCCTTTCCCTTTCCCTTTCCCTTTCCCTTTCCCCCCTTGCCCCTTTTCCCCTTGCCCCTGCCCAGTGGATCCCCAGTGCTGCTTCACAGCTGTGAGTGTTGGGTAGCTCTTGGTGCCTCACAGCACCCAGGCAGGAGCCATGGCAGTGCCCTGTGCCCTGCCCCAGGAGCAAGGAGCCACCTTGGTGCCTCCAGCCCCCTCCCACCGCTGCCAGGCGCCAGTGTGTGTGCTGTGCTGGCTGGGCAGAGCTGCCCAGGGGCTGTGCCAGGCTCTGGTGACATTGGCATCCCCCAGGGCTCAGCCAAGGCCCCTCAGGGTGACAGAGCCCTGCCCAGCCTCTCCCTTCCAGCAGCTGCCTCCTTCCCAGGTGCTTTGTGCCAGGGTCCCCCTGGAGGACACCTCCCCAGCCCCTCCCCCAGCTGGGTCACACCCGTGGGCAAACACCTCCGGGGACATTGGGCAGGGCAGCTTTGCCAGCACAGCCCTGGAGTGCTGGGTGGCATTTACCCTGCTGTGCCCCCAGGGTTTCACAACAGCCACCCTGCCCCTGCCCCTGCCCCTGCTCTGCCTGTGCTGAGCCCCCAGCAGCTGCAGGGGGTGGGAAGGGGCTGCCAGGGAGGCTGCTGCCTGCCTGCTCATGAACCCACAGAATCAGTGAGGCTGGAAAAGAGCTCAGAGAGCACCAGGCTGCCCCCCAGCACCTCCTGACTGCCCAAACCATGGCTCCAAGGGCCACATCCAAGCCCCTCTTGAACACCTCCAGGGATGGGGACTCCACCACCCCCCTGGGCAGCACATCCCCAGGGCCAATTCCTCTCTGGGAAGAACTTTCTCCTCACCTCCAGCCTGAACCTCCCCTGGCACAGCTTGAGATTGTGTCCTCTTGTTCTGGTGCTGGGTGCCTGGCAGAAGAGACCAACCCTCACCTGGCTCCAACCTCCCTTCAGGGAGCTGGAGAGAGCAAGAAGGTCTCCCCTGAGCCTCCTCTTCTGCAGGCTAAGCAACCCCAGCTCCCTCAGCCTCTCCTCCCGGGGCTGTGCCCCAGACCCCTCCCCAGCTCTGTTGCCCTTCTCTGGACACCTTCAGGTTTCTCAGTGTCCTTCAGAACTGGCCACAGGACTCCAGGTGTTGCCCAGAGCCCCTGCCCTCAGCCCCCCAGAGGAGCCTGCTCCAGCTCAGGGCCGTGGCCATGCTCAGGGCAGGGGAGGACAGAGGGCAGCAGGAGCTCAGGGCCAGGGCCCTCAGTGGCAACTTCGGCAGCCCCCCGCTTGCCCCCCCTGCCCCTGCCCAGCCTTGCTCCCCTCCCAGGCAGCTCTGGCAGAGCAGCTGGGGCTGGGGGAAGGTTCTGATGTCCTGAACCAAGATCCTTCCTCCCATGCCAAAGTCCCTGGTGGTTTAAAAGCCCTTTTGCTGTGCCTGGGACAGCTTTCCCCACCCCACCCTCAGAAGCAGGCAGAGCCCAGGGCTGCCAGGAGCAGCAGGTGGCAGAGCCCCAGCTCCTCTGGGCAGCAGAAAGATGCTCAGGGGGCTCCAGGGATGCTGGGGGGGACAGGGAGGGGGCTCGAGGGACAGACAGAACCCCTGCAGCTGGCTGGCATCCTCTGTGCTTGGCCTTGCCAAGCATTTCCTCTCTCCAAGCACCTTTCCCTGCCCTGGACACCGGTGCCAGGCTCATCTCCATCCTCCCTCAGCTCTGTCCTCAGCTGGGAGGTGCTCAGAGCCTTGGGCTGGGCTGGGCTGGGAGCTGCTTGCGCCACAGCTGAGCAGAGCCAGGGCTGCTGTTTGCCTTCAGGGCTTTGGGTTGGCACTGCCAGGGGCCAAAGCAAACCCTCAGGCCTTCTGTTTCCCTGCTGTGCAAACAGAGGCTGGAGGAGAAGGGGATGAGAGTGGCTGGCAGAGCTGCTGCTGCTTGGCACAGCTGGGGCTGCCTCAGAGCCAACGAACTGCTGCCAAACAAAGGCTCAGGTGTGAACGCTCCGGAGCAGCACTGGAGGTGGCTGCCAGGGACAGGGATGTGCCAGCCCAGGGGCTCTTTGGCAGCCCTGGATGGAATGGCATCAGAGGAGGGCTCTTGGGGGTGAGGAGGCAAGCGCAGGGTCAAGGTGGGAAGGGCACTGAGCGGGGCTGAGTCACAGCTGAGGAAGGGCACTGGGGGCTGGGAGCTGCACTGGGGATGCTCAGCTGGAGCTGGCACCAGGGCTGCCAGCTGCTCCTCCTGGCTGGCACCCACCACTTCCCAGTCCTCAGCATCTTCAGCTCCTCTGGTTCTCTTCTCCTTTTGGAGTTGTGATCAGGAGCAGGGCACTGGCTGCAGAACCACAGCTCCAGGCTCAGCCCTTCCTGCTGGGGCTGTGGGGCCGTGGCAGGAGCAGAGGGGGCTGTGATGGGCAGAGGCACAGGAGGGTGTCGGTGCCTGCCAGCAGAGATGCCCAGCAGAGCTGGCATGGGCACTGGGGCGCACACAGTGCCACGATGGCAGCTCTGGAAGCCGCAGGGCTCGGGGTCTCGGTGCTGGCCGCTGGGACTCGGCGCCGGTCGCAGCAGCTCTCCCCCCGCCCCGGGCAGCCACTCCGCTCGGGGGCTGCGGCAGAGCCACCCCCAGGGACGTGTTTTGGGGAGCTCCTCCTGCCCCCCAGCTCCCTCCCTCCGTCGCTGCCTGCCCGGCCCGGGGGGCCCGGCCCCAGCCGGGGGGTGCTGCCCCGGCGGGCACAAGGGAGGCGTTCGCTCCTGCCGGACGGCTCCCGGAGCAGGGAACGAAGGCAGCAGCAGCAGCCCGGGGAGCAGCGGGGAATAAACCTGCAGAGAGCTAAAGGAGAGGAATTTCTGTGCCTCGCTGCCCCCAGCCTGCTGGGGCCGCTGGAAGCAGGCAGGGAAGGGAGGCTGCAGCGCAGGGCTTGGGGTGCAGCTCCCCCCCCAGCTCCAGCAGGCTCAGCCCTTCGCTCCTCCCTGAGCGGCTCCTGGAGCTGATGGGAGAGAGAGATAACAACAGCTCCCCCCAGCCCCCCCGGCAGGAGCAGAGCAGCTCCGGCGGGCCGGGAAGGAGCCAGGCCAGGCTCTGAATGCAGATGAAGAAAGAGCTTTCCTTTTATTGGGAGGAGCAGCAGGAGGGACCTGAGCCCACCCCAGCCCCGAGGCGACACATCCAACCCCCTTGGAGCTCACAGGAGAGGAGAGAGGTAGCGCTGAGCAGCTGCAAGCAGAGCTGTTGGGGAGCAGCTGGGGGTAGAGCTCTGCCCCTGCCTCCAGCAGGGTGCAGGAAGCAAGGAGCAGGAGGAGAGCACAGACAAAGCTTTCATCAGCCTCTGCCCCTCCTCCCTCGCAGGTTTGGTGCAGCTGCTGCAAACTCCCCCAAGGGCTGAGGGCACAGGGAGCAGATGGTGGCCCCCAGCCAGGCTCTGCTGGTCCAGCACCGCTGAAGTCTCCTCTGTGCCAAGCAGCCCAAGCCCCAGCCTCGGCCCAGGGCACACTTGGGGGGGGGGGTGAGGAAGGGTGGGAGGGGCAGGGTTGTGCCCCTGCCAGGGGTGGCTGTGGCAAGCAGGAAGGCACAGGGGCAAGACCTGGAGCTCCTGCCCCTGCATCTGCTGCCAGCAGTGCCACTGGGACAGTTAACCATTGGTGTGGGTAGCCATCAGCCTGGCTAAGCATTGGCATGGGTAACCATTGGCAGGGGTAACCATTGGCAGGGGTAGTCACTGGCATGGGTAGCCATCAGCCTGGCTAAAGACTGGCATGGGTAACCACTGGCATGGGTAGCCATCAACCTGGCTAACCATTGGCATGGATAACCACTGGCATGGGTAGCCACTGGCATGGGTAGCCATCAGCCTGGCTAACCATTGGCAAGGGTAACCCTTGGCACAGGTAACCCTTGGCATGGGTAACCAACCATTGGCACTGGTAACAACTGGCACAGCTCACCCTGGGCTGGACAGGCCCCAGAGTGTGCCAGGGCTGAGGGGTGGCACAGGACTGCTGCATTTCCTGCTTGGGTTGCTCCATTGTCTTGTGTGCTCTCCATGCTTTGAGTTCTCTTCCTCCCTTCCCTCCTCCTCCTCGGGGTGGGGTGGCACAAGCTGCCCACAGGGGCACCTGCAAGAGGCCAGAGCTGAGGGTTCAGGCAGCCCTGTGCTCCACCAGCAGCTCCCACTGCCAGGGTGTGGGGACAGCCCTGGTGGGCTCCAGCCCAGCACCAACCCCAGCACTGGCACCAGCACCAACCCCAGCACTGGCACCAGCACCAACCCAGCACTGGCAGCAGTACCAACCCTAGCATGGGCACCAGCACCAACCCAGCACTGGCAGCAGCACCAACCCAGCACTGGCGGCAGCACCAACCCAGCACTGGCAGCAGCACCAACCCAGCACTGGCAGCAGCACCAACCCCAGCACTGGCAGCAGTGCCAACCCCAGCACTGGCAGCAGTACCAACCCAGCACTGGCACCAGCACCAACCAAACATTGGCAGCAGTACCAACCCAGCACTGGCAGCAGTACCAACCCAGCACTGGCACCAGCACCAACCAAACATTGGCAGCAGTGCCAACCCCAGCACTGGCACCAGCACCAACCCAGCACTGGCAGCAGTACCAACCCAGCACTGGCACCAGCACCAACCAAACACTGGCAGCAGTACCAACCCTAGCATGGGCACCAGCACCAACCCAGCACTGGCAGCAGCACCAACCCTAGCATGGGCATCAGTACCAACCCCAGCACTGGCACCAGCACCAACCCAGCACTGGCAGCAGCACCAACCCCAGCACTGGCACATGCAGCAGCAGAGCTCTCAGCTAGGTCTGCTGCCAGCAAACCTTCCTTACCCCATGGCAGTGCCAGCCCCACAGCTATGGGATGTTGCCAGGCTCGATGCCTGCAGCTGGGAAGAAGGTGCCAGGTCAGAGCTCACCAGTTCCCCCCCAGCCCCCTCCCCAAGCTGCAGCAGCCCCCACCTGCAGTGCCAGGCTCTGCCGTGCCCCCACAGATGATTTACAGCTCTGCCTTCTCCCCTCCTCTGTGGGCACACGGCCCTGGAGCCCCCCTGCCCCCTCCCCCTGCCCCAGTCTCTGCAGAGGATCCTTGCCACCCCCCAGGTCCCCCCAGCCACCCCCACGAAGGGAAATCCTTCACCCGAGCTGAGGTGGCACCCCCCGGGCAGTGCAGGGCACCCCCAGGGCACTCAGTCAGTGTCCCAGCACCAGAGCCCTGCTCAGGGGCCAGCCTGCCCCTGCTGGGGGTGTCTCTGAGGTCCAGGGACCCCCCCAGCACCTCTGCACCACGTGGGGGGCAAGGGCTTTGTGGGATCACCCCCCGAGGCACCAGCACCCTTGGCTTGGGCTGCACCCCGGGCAGTGCCCACCCCAGGGCCGTGCCCCCTCCCAGGGCAGCCCACAGCAGCCCCTGAGGGGTCCCCAGGGACTCACTCTGGAGGAGCCAGTCGATGAAGGTGCTCGGGAAGGGGGAGTTCTGCAAGAGCAATGGGGGAGCTGTGAGAGGGGGCTGCAGGGGCTGCAGGGGCTGCAGGGGCTGCAGGGATGCTGGGGCTGCAGGGGCTGCAGGGGCTGCAGGGGATGCTGGGGCTGCAGGGATGCTGGGGCTGCAGGGGCTGCAGGGGCTGCAGGGATGCTGGGGCTGCAGGGATGCTGGGGCTGCAGGGGCTGCAGGGGCTGCAGGGATGCTGGGGCTGCAGGGATGCTGGGGCTGCAGGGGCTGCAGGGATGCTGGGGATGCAGGGGCTGCAGGGGCTGCAGGGGCTGTGGGGTTGCAGGGATGGTGGGGCTGCAGGGGCTGCAGGGATGGTGGGGATGCAGGGGCTGCAGGGATGGTGGGGATGCAGGGGCTGTGGGGTTGCAGGGGCTGCAGAGGCTGCAGGGGCTGCAGGGGCTGCAGGGGCTGCAGGGGCTGCACTCAGCCCTACCTGCAGGTCCAGCTCCACCACCTGCTCCGAGGTGAGCGGCAGGCCGGAGAGGGCTGAGTAGATCCTGCCCAGCAGCCCGAAGGAGAGGACACCTGGCAGAGGGAGGAGCTGTGAGGGCTGCTGCAGCCACGCCGCTGAGAGGAGCCTGTGCCGAGGCTGGGCTGGCACCGCCCCTGGGCTGGCACCGCCCCTGGGCTGGCACCGCCGCTGCTCATCCTGCCCCTGGCTCTCAGACCCTGCCCGGGCTTCAAACGCTGCCCTGGAAGCTGCTCCCCAGGGCAGGGCTCAGCCCACCGAGAGGTTTGGTTGGCCTCAGTGACCTGAAAGGGTTTTCCCCCCCCCCAGAAGCAATTCCATGGGGCCAGGGGCCAGGGCTGCTTGTGGGGAGGCAGCAGCTGGGGAGCCCTGGGGCTCAAACAGAGCTAGGGAGGGAAATCCCTCAGCACTGCAGGGCTGCACGCTGGGGAGTCCTGGCAGTGTCCTCTCCTGGCAGGGCTCCAGTTGGAGCAATCCCATGAGGAGCAGGAGCATGGCAGCTCCAAGGGGTCAGGAGCATGGCAGCTCCAAGGGGTCAGGAGCATGGCAGCTCCAAGGGGTCAGGAGCATGGCAGCTCCATGGGGTCAGGACCATGGCAGCTCCATGGGGCCAGGTCCATGGCAGCTCCATGGGGTCAGGAGCCTGGCAGCTCCATGGGGTCAGGAGCCTGGCAGCTCCAAGGGGTCAGGAGCCTGGCAGCTCCAAGGGGTCAGGAGCATGGCAGCTCCATGGGGTCAGGACCATGGCAGCTCCATGGGGTCAGGACCATGGCAGCTCCATGGGGCCAGGAGCATGGCAGCTCCATGGGGCCAGGAGTATGGCAGCTCCAAGGGGTCAGGAGCCTGGCAGCTCCATGGGGCCAGGAGCATGGCAGCTCCAAGGGGTCAGGAGCCTGGCAGCTCCAAGGGGTCAGGAGCATGGCAGCTCCATGGGGTCAGGACCATGGCAGCTCCATGGGGTCAGGACCATGGCAGCTCCATGGGGCCAGGAGCATGGCAGCTCCAAGGGGTCAGGAGCATGGCAGCTCCATGGGGCCAGGAGCATGGCAGCTCCATGGGGCCAGGTCCATGGCAGCTCCATGGGGCCAGGAGCATGGCAGCTCCATGGGGCCAGGAGTATGGCAGCTCCAAGGGGTCAGGAGCCTGGCAGCTCCATGGGGCCAGGAGCATGGCAGCTCCATGGGGTCAGGAGTATGGCAGCTCCATGGGGCCAGGACCACAACAGCTTCAGCTCAGGACCACGACAGCTTTGTACCAGGCACTGGCTGAGCCAGGACTGTGCCACCCCAGCAGCTTTGCTCCCTGCAGGGCGAATTGCCTCTCCCCCAGCCCCAGCTGCCCCCAGGGAGCCCTCTGGAGGAGCCCAGGCACCCAGAGCTCGGCCTGCAGGTGGGAGAGAGAGCAGAAGGACTCACGGTTGAGGAACTGCAGCTGCACATTGATGATGCTGACCCAAAGATTCACCACGGGGCAGAGCTGCAGGGGCAACAAGGGGCACAGCCCCGGTGAGGAGCCTGGGGGGTGGGCACACACCTCCCTGGCATGCCCTGAGCCTCACAGAGCCTGCAGCAAGGAGGAGCAATCAGCTTCCTGCGTGGCAAAGGGGGGGTGTGAATCATGCAGCCCTCCTCTCGGCCTGGCACCCATCCATGCAGCAGGCAAAGGCTCTCTGAGGAGCAGCTTTGCCCTCCCTGGGGCTGTGCCCAGGAGGCCACTTGGAAGGCAGCTGGGGATAAATGATCCCCCAAGCTTGGCTGGTGGAACCTGGATGGCTCCTAGCAAATAAACTGTGGCCTTGAGGAAGATGAGGGCAGGCTGTGCAGTTCACTAGGGGTGGGGGGTGGGCTGTGCACCCCCTGGGATCACTCTGTGTGAGGCTGCCAGGCTGCCCTGGCAAGGGCTGCTCCAGCTGCAGCTCAGCTTCTGCCAGCAAAGGACCTTCAGGGACTCACCAGTGCAGGTACAAGGGACTGGAGAGTAGAGTTCAGCAGTCGACTGACCAGGTTGGTGAGGAGGCTGGAAGGGGAAAGGACAGACAGGGGGGAGCAGGGAGATGTCAGCCCCCAGGGCTCAGCACCAAACCCAACCTGAGCTCCTCCAGGGCACGGTGAGCAGCCAAGGTGAGCACCACCTCCGAGGGAGATGCTGAAGCCCACAGCTCCCCCAGGCTTCCTCAGGAGCTGGGGATGCTCAGGGCTTTGTCAGCTGATCCACAGACTCCTGGGACGGGTTGGGTTGGAAGGGGCTTCGCAGATCAGCCAGCCCCAAGCCTTCTGGAAGGTGTCCCTGCCCGTGGCAGGGGGGGGTTGGAACTGCAGGGTCTCGAAGGTCCTTTCCAACCCAAAGCACTCTGTGAATCTCTCAATCTGCGCCCAGGCTGGAGGCTGAAATGTTGCTCAACTGCGAGGCTGCCGAGAGCTGAGCCCTGCCCAGCTCAGCCCTGCCCAGCTCAGCCCTGCCCAGCCCTGCCCAGCCCTGCCCCTTTCCCCAGCGGCTGCCAGCAGCCCCCTTGCAGGTTCATCACACCGAAGGGCTGAGGACACCCTGTGGGCTCCCCGGGGCTGGGCACTGCAGCTGCCCTTCGCTTCCTCTCCTCCTCCGGGCGGCTCCCGGGGCTGGGAACCCAACACCCACCTTGGGTGGGGAGGGAAGGAGAAACCTGCCCGCAAGCTCTGCCCTGCCTGGAGCTGAGCTGCAGGGAAGCTCGGTGCTCATCTCCAGGTCCCTTCAGCTCCCCCGAGGTCTGTGCCTGGCCAAGCCTGGGGCCGGTGCCGGCCGCCCCCCGCTCACCTCTTCCGCAGGCTGACGCTGAAGCCCCCGAGCAGGCTGCTGCAGTCCTTGATCACCAGCTTGAGGTCACCAGGGCTGTCCTGGCTCAGCTGGATGTGGGATGTGATGTTTGTCTCCACCGAGGAGCCACTCAGGAAGTGAAAGATCCTGAGAAGAAAAGGAAGAGGCTGTGGAGGGAACCCAAGCAGTGGGGGCTGAGCCACACGCTTGGGCTGGGACAGAGGTTTAGTCTCAGGGCTTCCAGCAGGCTCCTGGGGCTGGTAGAGCATTGGAGTGCCAGTGTGCAGGCAGGCACAGGAGAGGTCTGGCTCCAGCAGGAGGAAGGACAAGTCAGCCTGGAGGAGCATGGAGCATCCTTAGCACTTGGCTTTTAATGCCTTCAGAGAGTCACAGAATGGGTTGGGGCTGGAAGGGACCTCAGAGACCATCCAGCTCCAACCCCCTGCCCTGGGCAGGGACACTTCCCACCAGCCCAGGATGCTCAAGGGCTCATCCAGCCTGGCCTTGAGCACCTCCAGCTTCCCTGGGCAGCCTGCTCCAGGGTCTCCTCACCCTCACTGGGAAGGGTGGTTGGGAATCCCCTTAAGAGAGCTAAAGAAACAGCAGCAAAGCCAAAGCCACCAGAAGCTCCACAGTGCCTGGAGGCTCAGAAGCCATCTCCAGCCTAAACCTGCCCTCCTTGAGCTCAAAGCTATTCCCTTGGCCACCCCAGGGTCACTGCTGGCCACCCCAGGGTCACTGCTGGCCACCCCAGACTGGGATTTGGACTGAGGGCAGCTGGGAATGTGCCCAGGGAGAGGCAGCAGCACAGCCCAGCACAGAGCTGTCCTCACCAGCCCCTCCCTCACACCTCTGGGGCCATTTCCCCAGCACCCAGGACTGTCCCATTCCCCCCAGCAGCCTCAGGTCCCCGTGGCTGTGGTGGCTCAGGGCTCCCCAGGGCCCTGCTCACCCTGGGAAGCGAAGCACCAGCCTGGAGTAGAGGTTCAGCACCAGCTCTCCGCCACGGAGGAGCTTCCAGGACACTCGGAGGTTCTCCAGGTTCAGCACCTTCAGCCTGAGGGTCAACACCAGAGCAAAGCCACCCTGAGGTGGCAGGAGCAGGCCCCCACAGCCCCACCCCTCCCTCTTCACCCTCTGACCCATCACCCCTGCAGATTATCCCAGTTAAAGGTGAAGGTGGGGAAGGGTCAACCCCAGCTCCAAGAAGAGCCAAGCTCAAAGCAAGGTCAGGCTGCCCAGGGCTGTGTCCTGCAGAGCCTTGACTGCCCCCAAGGCTTGGAGATCTCCTCCCAGGCTGCCCAGGGCTGTGTCCTGCAGAGCCTTGACTGCCCCCAAGGCTTGGAGATCCCCTCCCAGGCTGCCCAGGGCTGTGTCCTGCAGAGCCTTGACCATCTCCAAGGCTGGAGATCCCCTCCCAGGCTGCCCAGGGCTGTGTCCTGCAGAGCCTTGACTGCCCCCAAGGCTTGGAGATCCCCTCCCAGGCTGCCCAGGGCTGTGTCCTGCAGAGCCCTGACCATCTCCAAGGCTGGAGATCCCCTCCCAGGCTGCCCAGGGCTGTGTCCTGCAGAGCCCTGACCATCTCCAAGGCTGGAGATCTCCTCCCAGGCTGCCCAGGGCTGTGTCCTGCATAGCCTTGACTGCCCCCAAGGCTTGGAGATCCCCTCCCAGGCTGCCCAGGGCTGTGTCCTGCAGAGCCCTGACCATCTCCAAGGCTGGAGATCCCCTCCCAGGCTGCCCAGGGCTGTGTCCTGCAGAGCCCTGACCATCTCCAAGGCTGGAGATCTCCTCCCAGGCTGCCCAGGGCTGTGTCCTGCAGAGCCTTGACTGCCCCCAAGGCTTGGAGATCCCCTCCCAGGCTGCCCAGGGCTGTGTCCTGCAGAGCCTTGACCATCTCCAAGGCTGGAGATCCCCTCCCAGGCTGCCCAGGGCTGTGTCCTGCAGAGCCTTGACTGCCCCCAAGGCTGGAGATCCCCTCCCAGGCTGCCCAGGGCTGTGTCCTGCAGAGCCTTGACTGCCCCCAAGGCTTGGAGATCCCCTCCCAGGCTGCCCAGGGCTGTGTCCTGCAGAGCCCTGACCATCTCCAAGGCTGGAGATCCCCTCCCAGGCTGCCCAGGGCTGTGTCCTGCAGAGCCCTGACCATCTCCAAGGCTGGAGATCTCCTCCCAGGCTGCCCAGGGCTGTGTCCTGCAGAGCCTTGACTGCCCCCAAGGCTTGGAGATCCCCTCCCAGGCTGCCCAGGGCTGTGTCCTGCAGAGCCTTGACCATCTCCAAGGCTGGAGATCCCCTCCCAGGCTGCCCAGGGCTGTGTCCTGCAGAGCCTTGACTGCCCCCAAGGCTTGGAGATCCCCTCCCAGGCTGCCCAGGGCTGTGTCCTGCAGAGCCCTGACCATCTCCAAGGCTGGAGATCCCCTCCCAGGCTGCCCAGGGCTGTGTCCTGCAGAGCCTTGACCATCTCCAAGGCTGGAGATCTCCTCCCCTCCCAGGCTGCCCAGCAGTGGCACATCACACCCATGGGGAAGTCTTTTCCCATCTCTGGTTGGAATCCCCCTCCCATGACAGCTCCTCCTGTGAGCTGTGAGCCCCAGGCTGGTGTGCCAGGAGCACCCTTCCAGGGGAACCTGTCCCCTGGGGGGGTTATTTGCCACCTTGCAGTGAGAGCAGCCCCCAGCTGCTGCTCTGACCTACCAGGCAAAGGGTGTTGATTTGGGGGGGACTCCACTGCCCAGCAGTCCTCCTCCCAGCAGGCCTCCTTCACCCAGCAGTCCTCCTCCAGCCAGCAGACTGTCAAGACCAGGTAGACTTCCATTGCCCAGGAGACCTCCTTTGCCAAGCAGCCCTGTGCCAAGCAGCCCTGGCTCTCCAAGGAGACTTCTGTTGCCAAGGAGGCCGTTGCCAAGAGCATTGCCAAGGACACCACTGGTAAGGCCTTGACCACCAAGGATGCCTGTGCCAAGTCCTCCAAGGACCCCTGTTGCAAGTCCTGCACCTCCTGTGCCAAGCAGCCCTGTGCCAAGCAGCCCTTGCTCCCCAAGAGGGCTTTTGGTGCCAAGGAGACCACTGGTAAGGCCTTGACCACCGAGGATGCCTGTGCCAAGTCCTCCAAGGACACCTGTTGCAAGACCTGCACCTCCTGTGCCAAGCAGCCCTTGCTCCCCAAGAGGGCTTTTGGTGCCAAGGAGACTCTTGCCAAGGCCTTCCCCACCGAGGATCCCTGTGCCAAGACCTCCTCCAAGGACATCTGCTCCAAGACCTTCTCCTCCAAGGATCCCTGTGCCTGCACCTCCTGTGCCAAGCAGCCCTTGCTTTCCAAGAGGGCTTTGGGTGCCAAGGAGACTCTTGCCAAGGCCTTCCCCACCGAGGATGCCTGTGCCAGGAAGACCACCGCTGCCTGGCTGTCCTCCTGCAACAACCAGACCTCCATTACTCTTCTTTCACAGCCCAGAAGCCCTCCTCCTCCTCTCCCATGCCAAGGAGACCTTCCTCACCTAGGAGGCCTGTGCCAAGGCCCCCAGATTCTTTTCCTCCATCCAGGGGACCTCCACTTCCCTCCCCACTGGAGCTCCCTTTGCCAAGGAGGCTGGTCCCAAGGAGGCCACCTGCAGCAAGACCTGTGCCAGGCAATCCTCCTGCTGTGCTGAGCAGGCCTGCAGCACCAGGAAGACCACTGCCAAGCAGACCTGCACCAAGAGACAGCCAGTGAGTGACCAGCCTCCCACTGCTGGAGAGACTTCATTGCCCAGAGAGGTTTGCTGCAGCTCTGCTTGGCTGACCTGCTCAGGAGGAGCCCTGTGCCCAAAGCTGAGCTCCCAAGGAGCTGAGCCTGGTCCCTGAGGAGCTGCTCCAGGAGCTCTGTGTGGCACAGGGCACACCAGGACCAAGGTGGGAGCTTGGCCACCCTGGTGCTCCCCTGGGAAACACAGGAACCCCCCCAGCTCACCGGCTTTGGGTTGTGCTGGGCTCAGCCCAAGGACGCTGCCCAGGCTGAGGAGTCCCTGGCAGGTGGGCAGGAGGCCCCCAAGGAGGATGAAGTACCAGCAGGGCATCATCTTCTGACCTGGCACCTGTGGAGAGACCCAAATCAGCCCAAGGGCACTGCCCAGGCTGAGGAGGTTCTGGGAGGTGAACAAGAGGCTCCCAAGAAGGGCAAGACACTAGAAGGGCATCACCTCCTGAGCTGGCACCTGTGGAGCCACCCAGAGCAGCCCAAGGACACTGCAGAAGGGCATCACCTCCTGAGCTGGCACCTGTGGAGCCACCCAGAGCAGCCCAAGGACACTGCAGAAGGGCATCATCTCCTACCCTGGCACCTGTGGAGCCACCCAGAGCAGCCCAAGCATGGGAATGGGCAGCCTGGGCACCCTCCATCCTTCAGGTGTGCCACCCCAGGGTGGTGGAGCAGGTCCCTCTGGACACACAGCCCCCAGACACTGCCCCTCAGCCCTGGGGAGCCAGCCTGGACTCTGCAGCACCCAGAAAGGTCAAACCACCTCTGGTCCCAGGGGAGCTTGGTGAAGTGCTGCTGCAGAGCCATGGCTGCCCCCACGCCCAGCTGGGTCACTGCCCTGCAGAGCTGCTGCCTGGCACGGCAGGGAAGGGGGAAAGGTCCCTTTGGAGGGAGAGGAGGGATGGAGCTGAGGCAGGAGGACCTTGTGCTGAGGGGAGGGATGACTGCTGTGGAGCATCCCTGAGAGAAGACCACCCGGAGGGGCACAGCCGGGTGCCAAAGGGTGCTGCAGCGCCGTGCCCTCGCCCCCAGCTGCAGGGCCCTGCCGTGCCGCCCGAGCCCAGCCCCCAGCCCACCCCAGCAGGCTCTTTGCTTTCCCCCCCGCTCCCTCCGGCCAGGCTGCGAGCAGAGCCTCCTCTGGCCGCGCTTGCCCTGCCCCTGCCCAGAAGCAAGGAGCTCCTGTCCCCCAGCCGAGCCACTGCCAGCGCCGGGCGGCGTTCGCTGCGCAGGGGAAGGGCAGCAGCTGGAGGTCCCTGCCTGAGGGAGCTGCAGAGCCTGGGCTGGAGCCCCCCCGAGCTGAGCTGCTGCGGGGGGGGCTGTGGGGCAGCAACCGGCGGCGTCTAGGTCGGGCTGAGCAAGTCGCTCGGCCGCTGCAAAGCCCTTAGGAGAAGCTCTGCTCTGGCGCCGTTAAGCCCGGCTTTAATTCACAGCCCGGCCTCTGCCCGCTCGGCGCCCAGCGAGGCGCAGCCTGCCGCGGGGGCAGTGGCCCGGGGGAGGGGGCGGTCGCCCAGGGGAGAGGGCAGTAGCCCGGGGGAGGGGGCAGAGGCTGCAGCGGCTCCGTCCAGCCCTGCGCCGCGGCGGATCGGAGGGGCTGGCCGGAGGGGCTCCGCGGGGCCGTGTGCGGCGCGGTGAAAGGAGCCCAGCGCGGCTGTCAGGGCTCTCAGAGTCACACACTCAGGGAGTTGCTCGGGCCGGGGAAGCCCTCTGAGAGCATCCAGCCCAACCAGCAGCCCAACCATGGCCATCAAACCATAGCCCCAGGTGCCACGGCCACAGGCTTCCTGAGCACCTCCACGGCTGGGGACTCCACCACCGCCCTGGGCGGCCTGGGCCAGCCCCTGACCGCTCTTGCAGCAAAGAAATCTTTCCTCATCTCCAACCTCAGCCTCCCCTGGCACAGTTTCAGGCCATTGCCTCTTGTTCTCTCACCTGGCAGTAGGCAGAAGAGCCCAAGCCCCACCTGGCTCCAGCCTCCTTCCAGGGAGCTGTAGAGAGCCAGAAGGTCTCCCCTCAGCCTCCTCTTCTCCAGACCTACTCCTCAGACCCTTCTCGGGTCCCACTCCAGCACCTCACTGTCCCGAGAGGTGCCAAGGGAGGCAGCTGTCCTGGTGGCTACCAGCAGCCCCTCTCAGGCTGGCACCTCCCCGGGCACGCAGGAGCTGAGCAGCACCCGCAGAGGCTCCTCTGCATTTCACACCAGCTGAGACCTGGCCAGCTGCAAACGGTTCTGAATCGTGGCTGGGGAGATCATCAACCCCCATCCTCATCCCACCTCCCCTCAGCCCTGGCTGCTGGCTCGGGCACGATGTCAAGCCCCAGCAGCACCGAGCAGCGGCAGGGAAGTGGCCGAGCCAGAGCTGCCAGCTCCGCAGATTGCCTTCCCCTCCGCTGCAGAGACCACAGGGAGCATCCTCAGCAGCCCTGCCCCTGCAGCCCTGCCCCTGCAGCCCTCTCTGCTCGGCTGGCGGCTGTCTGACGGCAGCAGGAGCCCCGCGGCGCCTCGGTGCCACTTACCCGCAGCCCTTTGATGTGGCGGTGCCGGTGCCCGCGGCGGGGAGGGCGCAGCTTTTATACCCCCGGCTGCAGGAAGCAGGGGAGAGGATGGAGCGGGGAAGTTCCCCCTCGCTGCCTCTTGGGTGTGAACCTGCGCTGGGCTGACCCCGAGCGCCGCACGGAGCCGTGCCAGACCGTGGCCAGCAGCAGCCAGGCATGCCCGCGGCTCGGCCCTTCCCCTGGGGCTGGGTGCCCACTGGCTCTGCTGCCTGGCCCTGGAGGCTGTGCCCTCCTGTCCCCACCGATTTGGGGGCCAGCAGGGGCTGAGGGGCCAGCGTGGCAGCTGCCGGGTGCTGGGGCAGGGGGGCTCTGGACCAAGCCCCACCTGGCTCAAGCACATGGCCCAGGGTGCCTGGCCCTGGGCATGGCAGGGCCGTGGGCTGTGGCACAGGTGGCAGTGGTTGCTTGCAGCTGCTCAGAGTCTCCCTTTGCTCCCTCAGAGAGGAGCAGCAGGGAGATGGCAGCCAAAACCCTCCCCAAGCCCAGCCCCAGCAGAAGCCCCTGAGCCCACTGCAGTCATCAGGAGAACCCTTTGGACAGGATGGGCATCCCCTGGGCAGGCTGAGAACCCTGGAACAGCAACTGCACCTTCAGCAATCTGTGCCCAGCTCCTGGGCCCCAGTTGAAGCCATTCCTTGAGGCCCTTCTCCATGGCATCAAAGCTGCCTGCAGTGAGCACCTCTGGAAACCAAACCTGCTCCATCTGCAGGAGTCCTGCCCCAGGGGAGCCCAGGATCCGACCCCCACCTCTGCCACCATCCCCTGTGAGGCACCAGGGCGAGCATCCCAGGGGCACAGCATGGGCACAGCATGGGCACACCTGGGCTGTCCTGTGCTCCACTGGGGACCCCAAACCTCTCCATCCATCTGCAGAGGTGGGAGAAAGGTGCTGTTCAAAGCACAGCCCCCCTGCCACACCAGGAGGGACTCTCCCTTGGCTCTCCTGAGCCAGCATCTATCAGCACTTTGCTTTCTCCAATGGCTGCTTCGTGTTGCTGAGGCTGATCCTGCTCTGCCACCAAAGCCAGGGATGGATGAGGCCACCGAGGAGAGCTCAGCCCTGCAGGAGGAAGCAGAGGTGAGGAGAGCCCAGGCAGAGCCTCTGCTGACCCAATCCCATTGATTTCAGGGTGTCAGGGAGGGATAGGACTGGGGGGGATGGAGCAGAACTAGAAGTGGTGAGATTCAGATTGGCTGTGAGGAAGAAGCTCTTCCCCATGAGGGTGGTGAGAGCCTGGCACAGGCTGCCCAGGGAGGTGGTGGAAGCCTCCTGCCTGGAGGTGGCTGTGAGCAACCTGCTGTGGTGTGAGGTGTCCCTGCCCATGGCAGGGGGGGTTGGGACTGGCTGAGCCCTGAGGTCCCTTCCAGCCCTGACACTTCTCCCAGTCTGTGCCACTCTCCTCACTGCACAGCCCAGCAGCTCCCACACCCATGGCCACCTCTGCAACCTGCCCCCAGGCTGAAGACCAGAGTCAGATGATGCTGAGCTCCAGTTTGCTGTCCCCAGCTGCAAAGCACAGGGGCAGCAGGGAGGTGGTGAGGGACAGAGAGGGCAGGGCAGGGTGGCTGCCCCAGGCCATGGCACATGGGGCACAGGTGCCAGCAGCTTTGGTGCCCTCCGTGCAGGGCGGAGGAAACCTTCAGGAGGAGGTTCTGCACGAGTTGCTCCTTCACCCAGAGGATGCTCAGAAGGCAGGGAGAGTTCTGGCCCTCACCTGGGCAGATCTGCAGCACCTCTGCTGTGGCCCTGGGCTGGCTCACACCTTTGTTTTCCTTTCAGGTCAGCCAGGGTGCTGCAGGGGCTGCAGCAGCTCACGTGGCTGGGGACATGCCTTGCAAACCTCTCGACATCCCCGGGGGAGAAACTGGCCCTGCAACCTGGAAACCAGCAGCAGGACACAGAGTCCCACAGCCAGGCAGAGCCAAAGCCTGGCTGTGACCCGAGGGAGCTGCAGAGGGCAGGGTGGCAGCCAGAGAGTCCCAGGAGCCCAGCAGGGAGGGACCTCTGGAGCTCATCCACTCCAACCCCAGGCCACCCACAGCAGCCTGCCCAGGAGCACAGTGCCCAGGGGGGGTTGGAAGCTCTCCACACCAGGAGACTCCACAACCTCTCTGGGCAGCCTGCTCCAGGGCTCTGCTCCCTCACACCAAACAACTTTCTCCTCATGGAACCTCCTGGCTGCCACTCTGTGCCCACTGCTCCTTGTGCTGTCCCTGGGCACCACTGAGCAGAGCCTGGCCCCAGCCTCTTGCCCCTCACAGCTCCTTTAGCTCCCCTCTGGGGCTGCTCTTCTGCAGGCTCTCAGCCCCAGGGCTCTCAGCCTCTGCTGCTCCCAGAGCTGCTCCAGACCCCTTTGGAGCTTCCCTTGGGCCCTCTCCAGCAGCTCCCTGGCTCTCTGAGCTGGGCAGCCTGTGATGTGGCAACAGCTTCAGCTCCAGACAATGCTCTCCCTTGTTTCCACCAAGCTGTGACATGAGGAGATCAGACTTTGGAGACTTAATTACCCCAGGAGGAAAGCAGGATCCTGAGGAGAGGTCTCTGCCCTGGCAAAGCAAACAGCTCCCACCCCAGCCCAGCCCTGCACCACTCTGCCTTCCTCTCCCTTCACCTGCATTGGTTCAGCCTCTTTTCTCTTTCAGCCCTTGGCACCTTCTTGGAGCTGCAGGCATCACCCCCTAGGTGCCACAGCCCCACTGCTGATCCCTGGCACCTTCTTGGAGCTGCAGGCATCACCCCCTAGGTGCCACAGCCCCACTGCTGATCCCTGGCACCTTCTTGGAGCAGCAGGCATCACCCCCCAGATGCCACAGCCCCACTGCATGGCTCAGATGCCCTCTGGGGCTGCTTTTCCCCAGTCTAAACCAGGCTTTGCCATGGTTTCCAGCTGTGGACCTAAGTCCTTGAGCTTGCCCCCCTCCAAGGGACAGGTGGGATAGTGCTCCTGCAAAGGAAGGGACAGGGAGACATCTCCCCTGCCCTGGGCACTGCAAGCAGAACCAGGACTCACCCCAGGGCTCCAAGGGTCAATGTGGTTAGTGCTGGGGGCTCAGGAAGCTGTGGCAGGGAGAGAAACTCTGTGTGGTGGCTTCAGCAGAGCCTGCTCTCAGCACTGCTGGGGCTGGCAGCACAGCAGATGCCAGCAGAGCCCCTGCTGAACGGCCCTGGGGTGCTAAAGCAGCAGCCTGGGTGCCAGCCCCAGGTCCCTGCAGCCCTGAGCCGGGCAGTGCCCCCTGCTCACCACGCTGCTGGAGCTGGCCAGGTCCAGGGCACCCTCCTCCTGCAGCCCCCCCAGCCCAGCCAGTGCACAGAGAGCCCCAGCAGCAGGAGCTGGTGCCCACCACGGGGGGCAGGGGTGGCATGGGGACAGCAGGTGGGGTGGGGACAGCCTCTGCCTCACCCAGGGGAGGCTCCAGGAGGCCTCCTGGCTCTTGCCCAGCGACAGTGTGGAGGTGCAGGGCAGGGCAGCAGAGGCCAAAGCGTTGCAGTGTTTGCCTTCACGCTCAGCTTGGTGTCCCCCCCGGGGACACTTCCTCCAGCACCAACCCTGCAGCACTCTCCCATGACAGCCCCAGCAGCAGGGCACCCGGGAGGGACCTCCTCAGGCCTCCCACAGACACCTCAGAGCCAGCTGCTCAGCTGCCCATGGCCTGAGAGGACCTTCCCCAAGCCAGCTGAGGTCCTCCTGAGCCTCGGGTGTGGGTGGAAGGAGAAGCTGCAGGGCTGCTGCTCAGGGCTGCCTGCAGGAAGCGGCTGGGGAGCCCAACCCCTCCAGCTGCACTGCCCCTGCCCAGCCGGCCCAGCAGGCTGGCCAAGGGCAAAGGAGCAGCCTCCAGGTGCCCCAGAGCCCCCTCTCGTGGTGCTGCTTCCACCAGCCCAGGGCAGGGCTGGCACTGCCACCAGCACCAACCTACCTCCGGGCGCTGAGGGCCAGCCGCGCGTGGAGCTTGAGGTGGCTGCCGGCGCCGGGGGGCAGCTGCAGGGACACCCTGGGCAGACCTTCAGGCTGCAGGGACACCCTGAGGGCTGCCTCTGAGCCTGGCACCCAGGCTCTGCCCCCTGCACAAAGCCACTGCTCCAGGGGTGGGCAAGTCAGAGGCCCTTTGGAGCAGCAGACACCAACCCCCTGCCTCCCCCCCGGCTTTGGTTGGCTCCTGGCTCAAGCAGCAGCCAGGGTGGGAACGGGGTGGTAGCAAACAGGAGAGCTTTGGGCTCGGCACCAGCTGCCCAGGGCCAAGGCCTGGCTCTGGGGATGGTGGCAAAGGGCAGAGCTCTGGCACGGCCCCAGCTGCCCAGCGCCAAGCCTTGGCTCCGGGCACCCTCTACGGGCCAGAGTCCTTCCACTGCTGCTGCCCTCGGCTGCTCCTGGGCAGCCCCAGAGCCTGCCTGGGGCACTGCCAGGCTGCCTGTGCCTCGGAGCATCAGCTCCCAGCCAGAGCTGCCACACAAAGGAAGGGTTGTGAGGCAGGGAGCAGCGCTGAGCAAGAGGCTGTTGGGCGCCCGGCTGCGGAGCGCTGCTGCAGCCCGGAGGAGGAGGAGGAGGAGAAAGAGAAGGAGGAGGAGGAGGAGGAGAAAGAGAAGAAGGAGGAGGAGGAGGAGAAGGAGGAGGAGAAGGAGGAGGAGAAGGAGGAGGAGAAGGAGGAGGAGAAGGAGGAGGAGAAGGAGGAGGAGAAGGAGGAGGAGAAGGAGGAGGAGAAGGAGCCCAAGACTGTGGGGGGCAGCACAGGAGGTTCCTGCTGCCCCTCGAAGCCAGGCTGGGAAATGAGCTCCCTCCAGACACTTCCCTTCCCCCCCAAGGATTGGTCCCACACAGGCTGCAGCCCCGGGGGGGAGCTCCAGGTCTGCAGGGAGGCTCTGGGAGGCTCCAGCGTAGCACCAGCAGCCTTTTTCTCCCTTTCCTTTAGTGCCCAACCCAAGAAGTGGCTCTGGAGGATCATCCCTCCCACCCCACAGCCACTGCCTGCTTCCCAGCAGGGGGTGTTCCCCAGGCTCAGGAAAGCCCCTCCTGGGGGGTGGGGGGCAGGCTGCTGCAGCTCAGCTCCCGGCCACAAGGCCACTTTTGGCCTGGTGCCCTCAGCACTTGAGAGCAGCCTGAGGTAAAAGGCTGCAGCCAGCCAGCTGCTGGAGCTCCCCCAGCAAGGGGCAGCCTTGTCTTCAAGCCAGCAGCAGGAGCTGCCTGCTCTCTGCTGGGATCCTCTCTCTCTCTGGCTGGGATCCTCTCTCTCTCTCTGCTGGGACCTTCTCTCTCCCTCTGCTGGGATCCTCTCTCTCCCTCTCTGCTGGGATCCTCTCTCTCTCTCTCCCTGCTGGGATCTTCTCTCTCCCTCTCCCTGCTGGGATCCTCTCTCTCTCTGCTGGGATCCTCTCTCTCTCTCCCTGCTGGGATCCTCTCTCTCTCTGCTGGGATCCTCTCCCTCTCCCTGCTCAGATCCTCTCCCTCTCCCTGCTGGGATCTTCTCTCTCCCTCTCCCTGCTGGGACCCTCTTGCACAATCAGGCTCCACGTGGGACATGCTGCCAAGAATCCCAGAGGGGCTCAGGCTGGAAGGGAGCTCAGAGCTCCTCTCCTCCAACCTCCACACCATGCCCAGGGACCCCTCTCAGCCAGGCTCAGCTGCTCAAGGCCTCACCCAGCCTGGCCTTGAATATACCTGGGGAGGAGGCAGCCACAGCCTCCCTGGGCAGCCTGTGCCAGAGTCTCAGCAGCCTCCTACTGAAGGCTTCTTCCTCAGCTCCACTCTGCCCCTGCTCTGCCTCAGCTTCAAACCATTCCCCCTTGGCCTGGCTCCAGACCCCCTCAGCAAAAGTCTCTCTGCAGCCTTCCTGCAGGATCCCTCCAGGTCCTGGCAGCAGCTCTGAGGTGCCCCTGGAGTCTCCTCCAGGCTGCTCACCCCCAGCTCCCTCAGCCTGCCCTCCCAGCAGAGCTGTGCCAGCCCTTGGATCATCTCTGTGGCCTCCTCTGGCCTCACTCCAGCAGCTCTGTGTCCTCCTGCTGGGGACCCCAGAGCTGGAGGCAGGATTGGAGGTGAGGTCTCAGCAGAGCCCAGGGGCAGAATCCCCTCTGCTGCCCTGCTGCCCACCCTGCTCTGGCTGCAGCCCAGCACCCAGCTGCCTGCAGGGCTGCAGGAGGGCACTGCCAGCTCCTGGGGAGCTGCTCAGCACCCAGCACCCCCAAAGTGCCTTTCTTCAGAGCTGCTCAAGCTGCTCCCCAGCAGTGCCTGCAGCAAGGGCTCCAAAGAGGTGGGAAGTGGCAGCCAGGTGCTTAGCTAAACCTGCACCACAGCTGCACTGTGGGCAGCTCCTCTGCCCTGCCAGCCTGGCACGAGTGGCACCCAGCCAGGCAGGGCATGGGCTGCAGCAGGGCACCCAGGGGCTCTAAACCCCAGCCCTGTGTGAGGCTGAGCCCCTGAAACACTGTGTGAGGGACTGGCTGGGCATGGGCTGAGAGGGATAGGGGCACGGGGGGGACAGGGTGGGTGCTGGCACCAGAAACCCAGCTCAGATAAAGGCTCAGGGAGAGAAGTTGTGAAGCAGTGAAGGATTTTATTGAGAGCAGGAGGAGAGCAACCTCCTCCTTCACACCCAGGAGAGAGCTCTGCTTCCCCACAGCAGCTCCTCAGAGTGCTCCTGGCCAGCGAACAGCCACCAGCTGAGCAGCTTCGCCCACCCTGGTGCCAGGCTGACCCCAGGACCAGCTGAGCAGAGAGAGCCTCCGGTGCCCCTCGGGCCACAGCGGCAAAGGAGGCTGGGGACGGCAGAGAGGGGCAGGGCTCTGGGCTCAGAGCCGGGACAGGGATCCTCCCGAGCAGGAGCCCTGCAGGGAGGTCTGGGCGGTGAAGTCCTCAGCCTGGAAGAGGCAGCACAGAAACCATTCAGCTCTTCAGCTTTCCCCTGCATCCCCGGTGGGCTTCCCCCGTGGCCCCTTGGAAACACCCACGGGAGTCAGGCTGCCCGGGGGCTGCCGAGCCGGGGACAGGGCGAGAGGGGTGGGGAGGGGTGGGGAGGAGTCGGGAGGGGTGGGGAGGAGTCGGGAGGGGTGGGGAGGGCGACCCTCACCTCGGTGAAGTCAGCCTGGACGTTCCTGAAGCTGGCGTTGATGACGTTGGGCAGAGGAATTGCCACGCTCAAGGCATCTGCAAGGGAGAGCATCCTGTCATGGGAGGGTGAGAGGCACTGAGGGAAGGGGAGAACCCCCCCAAAGGTGGCTGAGCCGAGAGCAGAGGCACCCCAGAGCTTGGCCATACCATTGATGTCAGGCAGGTAGGCAGAGGTAAGGACCTGCTTCATCCACCCTGCCAGTGAGGAGACCTGCAGGAGAGCAGGACAGCAGTCAGTGGCTGAAGAAAAGAGCAACAGCTGTGGGGGGCAAAGAGCAGCAATGTCCCCAGCAGCTGTGCCACTGCAGGGTGCTCAGAGCTGGGAACACAAAGGTTTCCTTCAGTGATCCTCAGTGAGGGTTGGGGACTCAGGGTCATGGCCTTTGGGTGATCTCTCCTCCCTGATTCCCAGCCCAGTGCACTGCCAGGAGGAGAAGGCAGCAGGCAGAGGGCAGGGATGGGGCAGGCAGCGGGCAGAGGGCAGGGATGGGGCAGGCAGCAGGCAGAGGGCAGGGATGGGAGCAGGGATGGAGGCAGCAGGCAGAGGCAGAGGGCAGGGATGGGGCAGGCAGAGGGCAGGCAGCAGGCAGAGGGCAGGGATGGGGCAGGCAGAGGGCAGGGATGGGGCAGGCAGAGGGCAGAGGGCAGGGATGGGGGCAGGCAGCAGGCAGAGGGCAGGGATGGGAGCAGGGATGGAGGCAGCAGGCAGAGGCAGAGGGCAGGGATGGGGCAGGCAGCAGGCAGAGGGCAGGGATGGGGCAGGCAGAGGGCAGGCAGCAGGCAGAGGGCAGGGATGGGGCAGGCAGCAGGCAGAGGGCAGGGATGGGAGCAGGGATGGAGGCAGCAGGCAGAGGCAGAGGGCAGGGATGGGGCAGGCAGAGGGCAGGCAGCAGGCAGAGGGCAGGGATGGGGCAGGCAGAGGGCAGGGATGGGGCAGGCAGCAGGCAGCAGCTGGCCTCTGCCCAGGGGAGCAATGTGGAGGCTGGGGGAACTGGGGTTTGGTTCCTCCCCACCCAGGCTCCAGAGCAGCACTCACAGAGACAGGGTCCAGGCTCTGGGGCACCCTGGTCAGGCTGATGCTGCAAAAGAGAAGAGCAAGGCAGGGGTTGGAGAAGCAGAGCACCCCAGGTGGGTTTGGGTGGGAAGGGAACCCCAAAGCTCATCCAGTCCAAGCCCCTGCAGTCCCCAGGGACTGCCCCAACCAGAGCAGGCTGCTCCCAGCCCCAGCAGCCTGAGCTGCCAGGAGGCAGCTCCCAGCCCTCTGGGCAGCCTGGGCCAGGCTCTCCCCACCCTCAGTGCCAAACATTTCTCCCTGCTCTCCACTCTCAATCTCCCTCTTTGAGTTCAAACCACCTCCCCTTGTCCTGTCCCACCAGGCCCTGCTGCAGGGGCAGGCTGCAGCAGGTACAACCTTCCTCCAGCTTCCCAAAGGCTGCTCAGAGCCTTTCTTGGGGTGGAATTGCTCTCACCCCAAGACCTGAGGATTCTGAGATCAGGGAAACCTGTCCCAGCCCTCTCCTCACTTCAGCCATGCCCTTGGTGTGGGGCTGGGGTGAGGCAGGGAAGCTCTGCCTCCCTTTGCATCTCCCCCAGGTCTCCAGGGCACCCCCCAGCTGCTGCCACCAGCCCCCCCACACCCCGTGTCAGGCTCCTGGGAGCCCCCCCAGGCAGAGCCCCCCACCCACAGAGCTTGGCTGCACCTGTCAAGAGCCAGGGAGGTCCTCAGCCTGCCGTCCTGCACCACTGGGATGATGTCCAGGACGATGTCCTGCAAGCAGGAGAGGGCAAGAGGCCAGGTGAAGGCCCTGCAGAGCCCCCAGCCCTGAGGAGCAAAGCCAGGGTGGGGGAAAGGAGCCCAGGGAGCCTCCTGCTGGGGCTGCCTGCTGCCTGCTTTGCAGTCAGGGCATGGGTTGGGCTGGAAAGGATCATCCAGGGACCCCTCCCCCCAGCCCAGCTTGCTCCAGGCCTCATCCAGCCTGGCCTTGAACACCCCCAGGGAGGGGACAGCCACAGCCTCCCTGGGCAGCCTGTGCCAGGCTCTCCCCACCCTCACTGGGAAGGATTTCTTCCTCCTCTCCAGTCTTGATCTGCCCTCCTTGAGCTGCAGTGGATGGATGGGAGGGAGAGGAGGGAGGGAGAGGAGGGAGGGAGAGGAGGGAGGGCTGGGTGAATGACCTCACACATCTGTCCCCCCAGGGCTCCCCCTTCCTCCCTTGGCTCTCTGTTGTTCCCTAGAGCTCTCACTTGAGCTTCATTAGGAGCAGCTTAACGAGCTGGGCACCACCGTGTGAGGTGCAGTGAGCTCCACAGCAGGGGCAGTGTGGTGACAGTGGCAGGCAGGAGGCTGCCTGGGAGCAGCCAGGCTCAGCCTTCCCCCATCCCCCTGCTGCTGGGGTCCCCCCCACCCCCAGCACCCACTCACTGCATCCACGGAGAAGAGAGGCCTCAGGGAGTTCTGCAGGGCAGGGACCACGAAGTCAATGGAGGCTTTGAGGGTGGCAGTGGCTCCCTGTCCCCTGATGGCCACCTCGGGGTCCTTGGCCACCCTCAGGTGGAGCTCCAGCGGCAGAGTCCCAGGGAGGATCCTGGAGAGCTGCAGGGGCAAGGGGAGCTCAGGGCAAGGAGGGCTGTGTGTGGGTGGGGTGGGTGGTGAGGGGGCTGGAGGTCAGTGGTGATAGGGGAGGGAGGGGGCTGGAGGTCAGTGGATGGGAGGGAGGGGGCTGGAGGTCAGTGGATGGGAGGGAGGGGGCTGGAGGTCAGTGGATGGGAGGGAGGGAGCTGACCTGGGGGATGAGTGGGAACAGAGCAGCTGTGGACAGCGAGAGGCCGTTGGGTACCTGCAGGAACAGCATCAGAGAGTCAGTGCAGTGGTTTGGGCTGGAGAAGGCCTCTGGGATCATCCAGTCCAACCTCCACCCCAGCACCACCCTGGCCATCCAACCCTGGCCCCGTGGGCACAGCTTGCTTCAACCCCTCCAGGCATGGGGACTCCAGCTCCTGCCTGGGCAGCCTGGGCCAGCCCCTGGCCACTCTTCAGCCAAGACATTTGCCCTCACCTCCAGCCTCAGCCTCCCCTGGCACAAGTTCAGGCCATTGCCTGAGACTGGGGAGAAGAGCCCAGCTCCAACCTGCCCTCTGGGCTGTTAGCAGCCAGGAGGGTTTGTACACCCACAAACACCCACAGTCCTCCTTGGCCCACCCAGGAGTGAGCAGGACACTGACCTGGCCCCAGGGGTAGGCATCACTGCTGGCCTCTGAGCTGGTGATGTCCTGGTTGAAGGCTCCCTGCTGCCAGCCCTGCCCCAGCAGGGCGCTGAGGGCTTGCCGGGAGAGGCTGAGCCGCGGGGGGCGGCCGGTGGTCAGCAGCAGGGTGGCAGGGAGGGGGTTCTGCTCTGCAGGGCTCACCACGCTCCCCTGAGCGTCCCTGGCCGTGATCTGCAGGGCACAGAGCAGGGGAGGTCGGTAAGGGGGGGCTCAGAGGTCACACACAGCCCCCTGCCCACCCCTGGAGAGGCTCAGGTGGGGTTCAGCCACAGGGTAATAAACCTGCAGCTGCTCCAGCGCCTGCTGCAGCTCCCGGGGGGGCTCTGACCTCAGCAGGACGACGGCGTGGCCCAATTATGGTCCCTGCTAATTAGGTGCCAAAGGTTTGCAAAGCCCCTGTCAGTGGATCCTGCTGTGAGCAGCGACCGTGGCCCCGGCGCGGGGCTGAGCTCTTCTGGCTGGCAGCTAGGGGACTGCTCTAATTAGCTGACTGCTCCGATTAGGAGACTGCTTTAATTAGGCTTCATTAAGCAGCATCAAACCGATCCTCTGGCTCCTGCTGCCCGCGAGGGTCAGCAGCTCAAACCCGAGGCAGGGATGGCATCGGCGTGGGGCTGGGCAGCCGCTTCCAGCCGGTGCTGCTCTGGAAGCCCCCAGGGACTCGAGAGGAGCCTTCGCCCCCGGCCCCCCAGAGGCGATTGTCCCAGGCTCACCCAGTCAGAGGTGCGGGCAGGGGCCGGCAGGTTCAGCTCCATCCGGACAGAGTCCCCGCTGATGATGGAGAAGGGCGGCAGGTCCCCCAGAGCCCCGAGCGGGAGCGCGGCTGCGGGACACGGGAGGGCAGGTGGGAAGCCGCCCACGGGAGGGAGATGCTCCCCGAGCCTGCGGCCCCAGCGCCGGCCCCGGCTCCTGCTCCGGCTGCCCAAGCTGCCAGGCAGCAGCAGCTGGAGGGTTTCTGTGAGCCGGAGGTGGGTGTCTGGGGAAGGAGCTGGCCCCGGGGCACGGCGGAGCAGAGCTGGGCTTCACCTGGGGGGGGGGGGGGGTGGTTGGAGGGCGAGGGGGGCAAAGCCTCCCCCCCGGCCCCAAGTGCTGGGTCGCAGAGGGGAGGCAGCCAGCACTTACGGGTCCTGGGGCTGAGCAGGGAGTTCAAGACTCTGAGCCTGGCGCTGAGGATGTCGCAGACCTGGGGAGGAAGAGGAGGGTCAGGACCCGGGAAGCCGTGGGGGCAGCGGCTCAGCGGCCGGAGCAGCGGCGGAGCAGCGGCCGGAACAGCAGCAGCGGCGGCTCAGCGGCCGGAGCAGCAGCCGGAGCAGCGGCTCCGCGGCCGGAGCAGCAGCAGCAGCAGCGGCTCCGCGGCCGGAGCAGCAGCAGCGGCGGAGCAGCGGCCGGAGCAGCAGCCGGAGCAGCAGCCGGAGCAGCAGCCGGAGCAGCGGCAGCTGGCTGTGCCGAGGGGCATGGAGCAGGCAAGGACCTGCTGCGATCTTCCAGCACTGCTCTGCTTGGATTTGATGGGAAGAGACCTTTGAGATGGTGGAGTCCAAGCCTCAACCCAGCACTGCCAGGGCACCAAACCTGCCAGCCAGGGCAGCACCAAACCATGGCCCTCAGCACCACACCTCCAGGCCTTTGAGACCCCTCCAGGGGTGGGGACCCCACCACTGCCCTGGGCAGCTTCTTCCAGGGCTTGGCCACCCCTCTAAGCCAGGCTGGATCCCACCCCCCTGGACAAGGCTGTGACCACTCAACCCACCCTGTGTCCCAGCCAGCCCTTTGCCAGCAAAGCCTGGCACCAGCAATGGCACAGGCAGGGTGCTGGTGCCCACCAGTGAGGGCACCCTTTCTGTGCCAGCAGCCACGGGCACCACCCTGCCCCGTGCTGGGGGCTCAGAGGAAGCTCTCCCTGCTGCTCACCTTCCCCCGCAGGGCATCAGCCAGGAGGCTCTTCAGAGGCTCGTCCAGAAGTGGCACTTCGGGCCTGGAGGGCAGGAAAGGGGCAACAAAAAGTGACCTTGGTCAGCAGCTGGGACCCCAAAGCACTCCACAGGAGGAAGAGGAGGCCTGGATTGCACTGCCCAGGGCCGCTCTCACTGCCAGCACAGCACCAGAACTCGGTCCCCTGAGGCCAGCTCCGTGCCAGGCTCCCAGCACAGCCCAGAAATCCTCTTCCTTGAGCCCAGTTTTGCCAGGAGAGGTTGGCAGAGGCCCCTCTGAGGCTGGCAGCAGGGTGGTTGAACCCCCGAGGTGCCAGGCACCGGAGTGCTGCCTCCCGTGGGCAACAGCACCAAGAGCTGCTGCTGCCACAGGGCCACCAGCTGGCCACGGGCACCCTGCTCCCATGGCTGCCACCCCTCATGGCTGCCACCTCTCATGGGTGCCAGCCTCACATGTGGATGTCAGCCTCACATGGATGTCAGCCTCACATGGGTGCCAGCCTCACATGGGTGCCAGCCTCTCATAGGTGCCAGCCTCACACAGATGCCCACCTCACACAGATGCCTACCTCAGATGGACCTTTATGTCGACCACCTGGCAGTCCCTGGTGCCCTGAGGCGCTGCCCACCTGTCCTGGACCAGCAGCTCCACGTCGGCCTCCACCTGCAGGCAGAGCTGCTGCCCTGTGGCACTGCAGGGGGGGCAAGGGGGCAGGAAGCTCAGGGCAGCTCTTGGCCATCTGCCTGCCAAGGGGTCGGTGCCCACCTGGTGCCCTGAGCCATCCTACCTGGTGCTCTCCGCCAGCAGCTGGGTGCTGAAGCCCAGCTGGTGCCCGAAGCCTGGCAGGGAGCGCAGGCTGAGCCTGGGCAGGCTGTTGTTCACGATTCGTGGCCTGGAGGGGGGGAGCAAGGAGGAGGCAGTGAGGCAGGCAGGCAGGGAGGGACACCTTGGCACAGATGGTGCCCTGGCCCTCGGGGGGGGCCTCTCCTTTTGGGGTCCCTGAGGGCAGGGATCCCCAGCAGGCAGGAGCAGCACACCCACAGGTCCCACCAGCCCCCTGGCTGGAGCTGCCCCTGCCCCAGGAGGGCAAATGGAGGCAGAGAGCAGGCTCCAGAGCAGAGCCTCCTTTCCCCAGCGTGAGGACTGCTTGGGGTCCCCCATCCCCCTCACCCCCACCCCCCACTTACCCTGGGAGCTCTCCACCACTGCCACCCAGGAGCCCCCCGACCAGGCCGTCCTTGGAGAGGATTCCTCCCTTGCCGATGAGGAGGTTGAGAAGAGCATCAAGGAGAGTGTCCACGAGGCCATCCTTGCCAAGCAGAGCGTCCAGAAGCCCACCTTTGCCAAGGAGGCCACCCAGCAGACCTCCAACAGCTCCATCCTTGCCTAGGAGACCCCCAAGGAGACCATCTCCGCCCAGGAGACCTCCAACTACACCATCCTTGCCCAGGAGACTGCCCACAGCACCATCCTTGCCCAGGAGACTGCCAACAGCACCATCCTTGCCCAGAAGACCTCCAACTACACCATCCTTGCCCAGGAGACTGCCCACAGCACCATCCTTGCCCAGGAGACCTCCAACTACACCATCCTTGCCCAGGAGACTGCCCACAGCACCATCCTTGCCCAGGAGACTGCCCACAGCACCATCCTTGCCCAGGAGACCACCAAGGAGTCCTCCAACAGCACCATCCTTGCCCAGGAGACCTCCAACTACACCATCCTTGCCCAGGAGACTGCCCACAGCACCATCCTTGCCAAGAAGACCTCCAACAGCACCATCTTTGCCCAGGAGACCACCAACAACACCATCTTTGCCTAGAAGAGTGCCAACAGGACCATCTTTGCCCAGGAGACCTCCAACAACACCATCCTTGCCCAGGAGACTGCCCACAGCACCATCTTTGCCCAGGAGACCACCAAGGAGACCTCCAACAGCACCATCTTTGCCTAGAAGAGTGCCAACAGGACCATCCTTGCCCAGGAGACCTCCAACAACACCATCTTTGCCTAGAAGAGTGCCAACAGGACCATCCTTGCCCAGGAGACCTCCAACAACACCATCTTTGCCCAGAAGAGTGCCAACAGGACCATCTTTGCCTAGCAGGCCCCCAACAACACCATCTTTGCCCAGGAGACTGCCAACAGCACCATCTTTGCCCAGGAGACCACCAAGGAGACCCCCAACAACACCATCTTTGCCTAGAAGAGTGCCAACAGGACCATCCTTGCCCAGGAGACCTCCAACAACACCATCCTTGCCCAGGAGACTGCCAACAGCACCATCTTTGCCTAGAAGAGTGCCAACAGGACCATCTTTGCCCAGCAGGCCCCCAACAACACCATCCTTGCCCAGGAGACTGCCAACAGCACCATCTTTGCCTAGAAGAGTGCCAACAGCACCATCTTTGCCTAGAAGACCCCCAACAACACCATCCTTGCCCAGGAGACTGCCAACAGGACCATCTTTGCCCAGCAGGCCCCCAACAACACCATCCTTGCCCAGGAGACTGCCAACAGCACCATCTTTGCCTAGAAGACCCCCAACAACACCATCCTTGCCCAGGAGACTGCCAACAGCACCATCTTTGCCCAGAAGAGTGCCAACAGGACCATCTTTGCCCAGCAGGCCCCCAACAACACCATCCTTGCCCAGGAGACTGCCAACAGCACCATCCTTGCCCAGCAGGCCCCCAACAGCACCATCCTTGCCCAGGAGCCCACTGAGCAGGTCGCCACCGAGGAGGCTGGCTCGAGGCTGGGGGAGGTCCTGATGGAGCACTGCTTGTCCAATGCCTGGGGAAAACAGAAGGGAGGAGGAAGCACCATGAGCCCTCTGGCTCCTGGGCCTTCCACTGCCCTCCTGACAGAGTGCCAGTGGTGCCACCAGGCACTGTGAAGGGCCTGAAGTGCCACCTGCCAGGTGCTGTGTCGATGCAGCCCTGCTGGAGGGCTCTGGAGCAGCTCCTGGCTGCCTGAGCATGGTCAGGAAGAGCAGAAGTGGCCTCCAGAGGGGGCAGAGCCTGCCCCTTCCCCACACTCACCTTCCACATTCTCTTGGGCAGCCGGGGGCAGGATCCTAAACCCTTGTGAAGGGCTCAGCAGGCTGCAGAGGAGGAGGAGAGCCCAGGAGGGACTCATCTTCGGTCCTGGGAACTGTGGGGAAGCAAAAGTCATCAGCAGAGGGGTGGGAGAGGGGGGCAGGAGCCAGAGGAGAAGAAAGGAAAGGGAGGAAGCCTGTTGGGGAAGATCAGCTCAGCTGCTGGCACTGCTCCTGCCTCCTCCCCAGGCTGCTGGGCACAGCCAAGCCCCTGGTGGCTCCTTCCTGCAGGAGCAGCCAGGACTCCCACCACAGATGCTCCAAAGAGCAGCAGACAGCACAGCAGCCAAGTGGAAGGAGGCTGCCTGGTTGCTCCTGCTGCAGCCCCTCCACACCAGGGAGCAGCTGGGCTAGGAGAGGGAAGGGGACTCAGGACCCTCCTGACAGGAGGAACATCTCCAGTCAGGGAGAGAAAAGGGCAGAGGACAACTGCAAGGTGATCTCTGAGCTCCCCACAGGCCCCCAGGAGCCTGAGGCTTCTCTCTGCACCTTCTGGGAGAGCTGTGAGGAGCAGAAAAGAGGCTTCAGAGTTCCAGCCTCGCTGAACCACTCCTGGGACCCTGCAGCACGAAGCAGCTTTGACTTGTGGAAGAGCCAGCAGGGACTCCAGGGCCCCAGACCTATGGAAGGCTAAAGAGGAGGTCAGGAAGGGACCAAACCAAGGGTGACCTCCATCAGCTGGGAGCTGCCTGGGAGAGCAGAGCTGCACCAAGAGCAGGGAGGTGTTAACTGGTGAGGAGCTCCTGGAATCAGAGCTGCCAGGGCTGGAAGGGAGCTCAAGGCTCAGCCAGTTCCAAGCCCCTGCCATGGGCAGGGACACCTCACACCACAGCAGGTTGCTCACAGCCACCTCCAGCCTGGCTGCAAACACCTCCAGGCAGGAGGCTGCCACCACCTCCCTGGGCAGCCTGTGCCAGGCTCTCACCACCCTCCTGGGCAACAACTTCTTCCTCACAGCCAATCTCAATCTCCCCACTTCCAGTTCTGCTCCATCCCCCCCAGTCCTATCCCTCCCTGACACCCTCCAAAGTCCCTCCCCAGCTTTCCTGGAGCCCCCTGCAGCTCCTGGAAGGCCACAATGAGGTCTCCTGGGAGCCTTCTCCTCTGCAGACCCCAACTCCCTCAGGCTGTGCTCAGAGCAGAGCAGCTCCAGCCCTCTGCTCCTGCTCCTGGCCCTGCTCTGGACACCTTCCAGCCCCTCCAGCCCCTTCCTGTCATAGGGGCTCCAGAACTGACCCAGAGCCCCAGGAGGGGTCTCAGCAGAGGGGCAGAAGCCCATGGAAGGCTTCTTTCCCCTTGGGGGACTGCAGGCCCCCCGCCCACGCTTGGCTGCTCTCGAGGAGCTCACCCTGGCAGCCAGCAGCTTGCCTGCCCCAGCAGGCAGCAGGGATTTGGCTTGGGCAGCCAGGAGTCCCAGCTGCACCTCAAAGGCTTCTCCTCCCCTGCAGGGGAGCAGCAGCAGAAGCTGGAAGCAAGCTCTCTGCTCTTACCTGCCCAAGCTCTGGAGGCAGAGGCTGTCCCCAGCTGATGGCTTCTGGAGCTGCCCTGCGCTGAGCATCCTCATATATAGAGCTGGGCAGCAGGAAGGGGATGCCAGGGAGGGCACCCAGGGCAGTCCTGGGGGGAGCTGGGGGGAGCAAACCAAACAAATGATGCAGGTCCCTGGTGACTTCCACTGCAAATATTTCCCTGGAGATGCAGCAGCTTTGGGGAAAGGATTGAGCAACACCCCCTGGGCTGGGCCAGAGCCTGCTGCCAAGATGCCCAGGGTGCCAGCTCAGCCCCAGGGGCTTGTGCTGCTCCCAGAGTGGAGCTGGCTGGCCAGAGCCTGCTGAGAGCCTCTGGGGCTTGTGCTGCTCCCAGAGTGGAGCTGGCTGGCCAGAGCCTGCTGAGAGCCTCTGGGGGCTTGTGCTGCTCCCAGAGTGGAGCTGCCTGGCCAGAGCCTGCTGAGAGCCTCTGGGGGCTTTTCCTGCTCCCAGAGTGGAGCTGGCTGGCCAGAGCCTGCTGAGAGCCTCTGGGGCTTGTGCTGCTCTCCCAGTGGAGCTGCCTGGCCAGAGCCTGCTGAGAGCCTCTGGGGGCTTGTGCTGCTCCCAGAGTGGAGCTGGCTGGCCAGAGCCTGCTGAGAGCCTCTGGGGGTTTGTGCTGCCCACAGAGGAGAGGCTTTGGCTGAAGGGTGTCAGACTCTTGACCACCCCCTCGCTGTCAGGGCCCTGCTGCAGCTCCTGGCTCTGAGCACCTTCCCCTCCTGGGGAGCTGCCAGAGGGGCTGGGTGACCCCAGGCAGTGGAGAGGCCCTGGAGCAGAGCTGGGTGCTCAGCAGCCAGGCCAGCAGGGCATGCCCAGCATCCCCACCCCGAGCTGCCCACAGGCTGGCACCTTAGCAAAGCCACCAGCAGCTGTCCAGTGCTGGGGGGCAGGGGCTCAGAACCCAGCTGGGCAGCAGATGTGGAGCTGGGAAGGGCAATGGCAGCAGGAGGAGCTGTGGTGCTGGGGGGGGCACAGCCCCATGGCTGCCTGAGCTGCCAGACCCTCTGGGTCAGAACTGCTTCACTGCTGCTCAGCTCCACCACCTCTGCACCCCAGGAGGGCCTGGGGGGCAGGTGAGACACTGCTGGGAGGGTGATGCCAGGCAGCCAGGGAGCTCCCAGGCTGGCAGCTCTGGACCCCTTGGAGGGGCTGCTGGTCCCAGTGGGGGCACAGCAAGAGAGGAGAGCTCCCCAGCCACACAGGGGCCAGGTCCATGCAGGCCCTCAGCCCCTCAGAGTTATGCTCAGGATGGTTCCATGCTGAAGAACCATGTCCCAGCCTGCTCCATCAGAGCCTTTCTCCCCCCTGCCAGAGAGTTCATTGCCACAGGCAGGAGGGGAGCAGAAAGCTCTCTGCTGAGGCAGCAGCTCACAGGCACCCAGAGCCTGGCCAAGGGGACCCTGGGCTGGCCAAGGGGACCCTGTGCTGGCCAAGGGGGACCCTGGGCTGGCCAAAGGGACCCTGGGCTGGCCAAGGGGGACCCTGGGCTGGCCAAGGGGAGCCTGGGCTGGCCAAAGGGACCCTGTGCTGGCCAAGGGGACCCTGTGCTGGCCAAAGGGACCCTGGGCTGGCCAAAGGGAGCCTGGGCTGGCCAAAGGGAGCCTGTGCTGGCCAAGGGGGACCCTGGGCTGGCCAAAGGGAGCCTGTGCTGGCCAAGGGGACCCTGTGCTGGCCAAAGGGAACCCTGGGCTGGCCAAAGGGACCCTGGGCTGGCCAAAGGGACCCTGTGCTGGCCAAGGGGGACCCTGGGCTGGCCAAAGGGAACCCTGGGCTGGCCAAGGGGGACCCTGTGCTGGCCAAGGGGGACCCTGGGCTGGCCAAAGGGACCCTGGGCTGGCCAAGGGGACCTTGTGCTGGCCAAGGGGACCCTGTGCTGGCCAAGGGGACCCTGGGCTGGCCAAAGGGAACCCTGGGCTGGCCAAAGGGAACCCTGGGCTGGCCAAGGGGAACCCTGGGCTGGCCAAGGGGGACCCTGGGCTGGCCAAGGGGACCCTGTGCTGGCCAAGGGGCACCCTGTGCTGGCCAAGGGGACCCTGTGCTGGCCAAGGGGCACCCTGTGCTGGCCAGGGGGAGCCTGGGCTGGCCAAAGGGCACCCTGGGCTGGCCAAAGGGACCCTGGGCTGGCCAAGGGGGACCCTGTGCTGGCCAAGGGGGAGCCTGGGCTGGCCAAGGGGGAGCCTGGGCTGGCCAAGGGGAGCCTGGGCTGGCCAAAGGGCACCCTGGGCTGGCCAAAGGGACCCTGGGCTGGCCAAGGGGAACCCTGGGCTGGCCAAGGAGACCTTGTGTTGGCCAAGGGGGACCTTGTGCTGGCCACAGGGACAGGGTGAACTCTTCACTGCCCCTGCTGTGTTCATCAGGATGGGGGTGGGGTGGGGGTGAGCTGCTCCCCACCTCTGAAAGATAATAGCCCAGGAAACCTCTTGCTTGGATTAATACCTTCTGCAAACTGGGAGCTCAGCTTTTCCAGCCCAGGAGCCAGCTTTGGTCACACCTCCCTTCCACCTTCAAGAATCCCTTAGCCACAGGCCAAGGAAGGGGCAGCAGAGCTGCCAGAGCTGTCACTCTCCTTGCAACCCGAGCAGGGAGGCAGCCCAGGAGCACAAAGCCCTGCTGTCACCAGCAGATCCTGACCTCTGATAAGGAGGGGCAGCAGGAGCAGGATGCTGGCACCTTCTCACCCCCCCCGGGGTCACCTGATACTTTGGGCAAGCACTGGCCCCAGCCAGGCAGCACCCAGCAGAGGGGCACCTTGGCACCCCCCTGCCAGCCCCCTCTGCCAGCCCCCTCTGCCAGCCCCTCTGCCAGCCCCTCTGCCAGCCCCCTCTGCCAGCCCCCCTGCCAGCCCCTTCTGCCAGCCCCTCTGCCAGCCCCCCTGCCAGCCCCCCTGCCAGCCCCCTCTGCCAGCCCCCTCTGCCAGCCCCTCTGCCAGCCCCTCTGCCAGCCCCCTCTGCCAGCCCCCCTGCCAGCCCCTTCTGCCAGCCCCTCTGCCAGCCCCCTCTGCCAGCCCCCCTGCCAGCCCCCTCTGCCAGCCCCCTCTGCCAGCCCCCCTGCCAGCCCCCCTGCCAGCCCCTCTGCCAGCCCCTCTGCCAGCCCCCTCTGCCAGCCCCCTCTGCCAGCCCCTTCTGCCAGCCCCTCTGCCAGCCCCCCTGCCAGCCCCCCTGCCAGCCCCCTCTGCCAGCCCCTCTGCCAGCCCCCCTGCCAGCCCCCTCTGCCAGCCCCCCTGCCAGCCCCCTCTGCCAGCCCCCCTGCCAGCCCCTCTGCCAGCCCTTCTGCCAGCCCCCCTGCCAGCCCCTCTGCCAGCCCCTCTGCCAGCCCCTCTGCCAGCCCCCCTGCCAGCCCCTCTGCCAGCCCTTCTGCCAGCCCCCCTGCCAGCCCCCCTGCCAGCTCCTCTGCCAGCCCCCCTGCCAGCCCCTCTGCCAGCCCCTTCTGCCAGCCCCTCTGCCAGCCCCTCTGCCAGCCCCTTCTGCCAGCCCTTCTGCCAGCCCCCTCTGCCAGCCCCTCTGCCAGCCCCCCTGCCAGCCCCCTCTGCCAGCCCCCCTGCCAGCCCCCTCTGCCAGCCCCCCTGCCAGCCCCTTCTGCCAGCCCCCCTGCCAGCCCCCCTGCCAGCCCCCCTGCCAGCCCCCCTGGCACCCCCCTGGCAGCCAGCACAGAGTTTCACTGCTGAGCCTGGAAGCCCTCAGCCCCTGGGCCCTGGGCAGGGGCTGCCAGGAGCTGTGGAGCCTCTTGCTCAACACCCAGCAGAGGCTGGCAGGGCTGGGCTGAAACTCGAGGCTGAGCTGCTTAATGACAGGGTGCAGGCAGCACTGGGGGCCAGGAGGAACCCAAGAGCTGCTCTGGGGAGACACCCAGGGAGCTGTGGCTCTGGGCAGGAGAGGCTCTTGCTCGCTCGTGGAGCACCAAGGGAGGACAGGGGAGCTGCTGCTGGCACCCTGCTGGGCTCAGTGACAGCCCTCAGGGCTGGAGGGAGGCTGAGGAGAGCCCTGCCCAGGCTGAGGAGAGCAGCTCTGGGCTGAGGAGAGCAGCTCTGGGCTGAGGAGAGCCCTGCCCAGGCTGAGGAGAGCAGCTCTGGGCTGAGGAGAGCAGCTCTGGGCTGAGGAGAGCCCTGCCCAGGCTGAGGAGATCATCCCCAGGCTGAGGAGAGCAGCTCTGGGCTGAGGAGAGCCCTGCCCAGGCTGAGGAGAGCAGCTCTGGGCTGAGGAGAGCCCTGCCCAGGCTGAGGAGAGCAGCTCTGGGCTGAGGAGAGCAGCTCTAGGCTGAGGAGGTCATCCCCAGGCTAAGGAGGTCATCCCCAGGCAGAGATTGACCATCTCCATGCTGAGATTGACCATCTCCAGGCTGAAAAGGCCATCCCTAGGCTGAGCTGAGCCCTCCCCAGGCCGAGCTGAGCCCTCCCCAGGCCGAGCTGAGCCCTCCCCAGGCTGACCTGAGCCCTCCCCAGGCCGAGCTGAGCCCTCCCCAGGCTGAGCTGAGCCCTCCCCAGGCTGAGCTGAGCCCTCCCCAGGCTGAGCTGAGCCCTCACCCACCCAGAGGCCAGGCCTCTGCCCCCCAGCCCTGCCCCCCCCCCAGCAGAGCCATGTGTCCCCCCCCAGGCTGCCCACACTGCTGCCACCTCCATGGCCTCCTTCAGCTGGGGGCAGAGGCCAGCAGGGGGGTCCTCACCCAGCCCCTCCTGGGCTCCCCACCCTGCACAGCCAGCTCAGGGAGGTCACCCTGGGGGGCTCCTGCTGCACCAAGCCCTGGGTTTCTTCCCTTCCTCCCTGTGTGGAGCCTGGCACAAGGTTCAGCCTGCAGCTCCCTCCCTCCCAGGGCTGCTCTCCTGCCCCCTCTGAGCCCAGCCAAGGAGCTTTGCCTCTTCTGCTCTCCAGGAGGGGAGGTCCCAGGCTAAACCTGGCATGGAGCACACCAGGACAGGAAGGCACTTGGGTGCCAGCAGCCTGAGCAGTCATTAAGCTCTAAGCTGACATCTAATTAAGCCTCTGCAGGGATCAGCAGGCTCAGAACAGCTCTTCAGGAGGAGTAAATCTCCCTCTAAGCCCCACGGAGCCACCTCACCCCAGCAGCTTATCCCCAGCCCCTTGTGCTGCTGGAGCCAGGCTCAGCAGAGGCAGCTCCCCAGCCCCTGCCCCTGCAGCACTCCTCAGGGGATGCTCTGGGTGGTGTCCACCTCCCTGCCAAAGCCAGGGGACACAAAACACTGCCTGGGAGCCCGGGGGGGGGATTCCTCTGCAGGTTCCAGGCTCCCTTCCTGCCCTCACCTGCCTGGGCTGCCCACCCCAGCAGGGCAGGGAGGCTGCTGCTGGGCACAGACCTCCCTCTGGCCTCTGCTCCCTGGCTGCCTCCAGTGGGAGCACACAACGTGGCTGGAGCTCTGCTCCTGCTGGGAAGGGAAGGGGCAGGGTGCTGGGGGAGCTCTGACCGTGTCAGCATGGCCCTGGCCCCAGCCCTGGCCCCAGCCCTGGCCCCATAACTCACCTCAGCCAGGCACAAAGGACAATGGCTGCCAGCCCAGGCTGCAGGTGTTTCAACAAGCCCTGAGCACCTCCTGCCACTGCCAAGGGCTGCAGACCAGGGTGGGCAGCTCAGCCCCCTCTGCAGGACAGGGCACACCTCCAGGGGAGAGCACAGGCTGGGAGGGGGGAGAGGAGGGGAAGCCAGGACGTGCAGCAGGGAGGAGGCACTGCCAGGGGGGTCCCAGCTCTGCCCTCCAGACCAAAAGGAGGCCAGGAGAAGGTGCTGGGCCCCAAGCACAGCAGGGAGGGAGCTGGGAGCCCCTTCCAGGAGCCTTTCACTGCTTGCAGGGAGGTCAGCAAAGGCAGTGGGCAGCAGCCCCAGGCACTGATGCCAGCTGGGAGAAGCACTGGCAGTGGCTTTTGGGTGGGGATGGGTTCAGCAGGGGAAGGAATTGTTGCCCCTGGATGGCTGCAGAGGTCAGAGGAGAAGCCTTCCAAAAGAGCCTGAGCTGCTGCCTGGCCTCAGGCTCCCTGAACCCCCCAGAAGCCCTCCTGCTGCCTTCAAGAGCCATCCCCAGGCCTGATGGAGGCAGAGGCCAGCACTGATGAGCTGCCAAGAGCTCCCTCAGCATCCTCTGAGCAGCTCTCAGCCCTTCTGCTCCCAGCTGCCTGGCTGGGAGAGCGACACAGAGCACAGCCTGGGGCTGGGGCTGGGGCTGGGGCTGTCCCCCAGCAGAGAGCAGGGCTGCAGAGCACAGCAGCCAAGGTTCCCTCTCTGGCAGTGCCTGGCTGCTTGGCACCTTGCAGCCCAAGAAGGTTCTTTGTTCTCCTCCAGCCAGCCCAGGATGGAGGCAAGCTGCCCCAGCACCTGGGCTGCCATATTTCACCTGCCTGGGTCAGTGGCCCAGGGAACAATGAGCAATGGGTGGCCAAAAACAAAGGGCCCAGCCAGTGCCCCCTGCTTCCAGCCCCCTGCCAGCTTCTGCCCCACCAGCCCTGCTGCTCAGGGTATAAAAAGCAGCTGAGGGCCTGGGGGTGGCCAGGGCAGGCCCCAGGGAAGGAGCTGCAGGATGGACAGAGCGAGCTGGAGAGGTAAAGCTGGGTTTGCCAGCTGGGCAGCTTGAGCTGGGCTGGCTCCTGGCTGCCCCTGCCAGGCTGCCTCCCAGCACAGCCTGGCAGGAATCTCCCACCAGCCCTGCCTCAGCCTGCTGGGAGAGCAGCAGAGCAGCTCCTCAGGGAGGCAGAGGACCTCTTCCACCTCCTCAGCTGCTTGGAGCCTCCTCCACAGCTTCCTTTTGTTCCTCAGCTGATTTCAGCTCCCAGTTCCACACCAGCTGCAGGGGGGTCCTGCTCCTGGCCTTCCTCAGCAGCACCTCGGGGCTGACCCACAGGGGGCTGCAAGGTTGAGCCTCCTGCTGGTGCTGAGCCTCCCTGCTGGTGCTGAGCCTCCTGCTGGTGCTGAGCCTCCCTGCTTGCACTGAGCCTCCTGCTGGTGCTGAGCCTCCCTGTTGGTGCTGAGCCTCCTGCTGGTGCTGAGCCTCCCTGCTGGTGCTGAGCCTCCTGCTGGTGCTGAGCCTCCCTGCTTGCCCTGAGCCTCCCTGCTGGTGCTGAGCCTCCCTCCTGGTGCTGAGCCTCCCTGCTGGTGCTGAGCCTCCTGCTGGTGCTGAGCCTCCTGCTGGTGCTGAGCCTCCCTGCTTGCCCTGAGCCTTCCTGCTGGTGCTGAACCTCCCTGCCGGTCCTGAGCTCTCTGCCGGTTCTCCCAGCGCCCCCCAGGAGCCCTGTGCTGGTGTTGCACGAACCTGACCAGCTCAGGACCACAAACCCAAGCCGGGAGCAGGTCTGTGGCCCCCTGGGGGCCGGCTCAGGGCCATCCTGCTCCGGTTCTTTCCTTCTCCTCTTCCAGGATCCGAGCCGGCGAAGCTCTGCGCCCTCAGCATCCTCCTGAGCCTGCTGCTCCCTGCTCAGCCCAGCAGGTCACCCGACTGCGGGGGCATCCTCACCCCGGCAGGGCTCAGCTACTGTAAGTGTGGAGCCCACAGCTCCTCCTCCGGCAGCAGCAGGGCGGGCAGGGGAAGCACCAACTCCTCCCAGCCCTGGGGATCGACCACCGAGCGCTGCCACCAGGAGCTTCCCTCGGGCAGCTGCGGGGTGGGGGGTGAGGGGTGGCAGGGTGGCACCTGGGCAGGTGGCATCTCTGCATCACACCAAGGAGGGGATGGGATGGGAGGGGAGGGGATGGAATGGAATGGAATGGAATGGAATGGAATGGAATGGAATGGAATGGAATGGAATGGAGTGGAATGGAATGGAATGAACCAGGTTGGGAAAGACCTTTGAGATCACCAAGTCCAACCTCTCCCCCAGCACCCTCTGATCAACTCAGCCATGGCACCAAGCACCCCATCCTGGCTCTTCCTAAACACCCCCAGGGATGGGGACTCCACCACCCCCCTGGGCAGCACATCCCCAGGGCCAATCTCTCTTTCTATGAAGAACTTCCTCACCTCCAGCCTAAACCTCCCCTGGCACAGTTTGAGACTGTGTCCTCTTGTTCTGCTGCTGGGTGCCTGGGAGAAGAGCCCAACCCCCACCTGGCTCCAACCTCCCTGTAAGGAGTTGGAGAGAGCAAGAAGGTCTCCCCTGAGCCTCCTCTTCTCCAGGCTCAGCAACCCCAGCTCCCTCAGCCTCTCCTCCCAAGGCTGTGCCCCAGACCCCTCCCCAGCTTCGTTGCCCTTCTCTGGACACCTTCAAGCCTCTTAATGTCCCTTCTTGAACTGAGGGGCCCAGAACTGGCCACAGGACTGCAGGTGTGGGCTGAGCAGTGCTGAGCAGAGGGCAGGATGAGCTCCCTGCTCCTGCTGGCTCCAGAGGCTCTCTCAGAGCTTCTGCCCTGTCCCACAGTTGCTGAGGTCTCGAAGCCACACACGGAGGCAGTCCTCAGGCGGCAGCTGGTGGCAGACCCTGACCTGTCCCAGAGCTCCTCAAAGCCCAGCAGGTGAGTCCACAGCTCTGCCTTGCCCACCCTGCCTCTGCTGCATGCTGCAGCCCTCTGCCCATTGTCACAGAAGGCCTTTTGGCAGCACAAATGCTCCTGCAGGCCAGCAGGGAGGCTTGCAGCGAGGTCTGGGAGCAGGCTCCTGGCTCCTCCTCTGAGCTCCCAGGGCAGCAGCCCCGGCGCCACCCTGGGGGCAGATGCCCTGCACTGGTGGGGTTTGCCCCATGGGGAGAGCCCCCAGGGGCTGCACACCAGCCTGGGCTGCTCTCCTGACCCCGGGCTGCTCTCCTGACCCCCTCCCTGCTGCTCCAGCAGGAACTCAATCACCTCAGTCAACGTCTCCGAGCTGTCCCTGTCCCTCGTGCCCCACGCCGGGCTGCGGCTGAGCATCGATGCAGACCTGGGCATCTCCTCTGCCCCGTGAGTGCTGGGGGCAGCCTGAGGGCTCCAGGAGCAAGGCCAGGGGCAGCCCCCACGCCCCAGCCTCATCCTCTGCCCCCCTGGCACAGCTCAGCCACCAGGGTGAAGAGGTTGTCCATCCTGGCTGACCTCCACGTGGAGATGAACCTCGAAGGCAACATGGAGCTGGTGACCTCCTCCTGCAAGCCCACCCTGGAGGGCACCCAGAGCAGCTCTGAGGAGGTGGAAAGGTGCAGCCTGAAGATTGTCCTTGCTGTAGGGCCTGGGGAAAGAGGGGGGGGGGGGGGGGGGAAAGACCCCCAAGGCAGGAGGGTTTCTGGGCAGGAAGGGGCCATGGCTCAGAGAGGTTAGCAGGACAACTTCACCTGCATGGGAGGACCTTTGCTCCTCTCCAGGGTGGTTTCACTCCCTCCAAAGCCAGCAGACCTCCTTAAGCAGAGGGCAGGAAGGTTCTTCATGCCAGTCCAGCAGTAGCCTGGGCTCTGGTGGTGGTTGTAGCTTCACAGGGGACAGCAACCAGCAGAGTTTGGGTCTCTGGGTACCTTTGGGTAGATGGAAGACCCTCACCTCCCCCTGGCTCACCTGGGTCTTGCCTAATGTCTCCCATCCTCTTGTTTCCATCCAGCAAGTCCTCTAGTTCAGAGCTGGACAAGATCAGTGTGGACAAGGTAAGGCAGAGCCTGGGGAGGTGTGGGGGCAGGAGAGGCCCAGGCTGGCCAGTGAGCATCAGAGCACCTCCAGCCAAGCTGCTGCTTCTCTGCCAGGTCTCCCTCACAGCCCTGTGCTCACCAGACACTGCCCTGCTCCCTCTCCTGGCTGCCACACGGCCAGAGGATGGGCACAGCCCAGCAGAGGGGTTGGGGGGAGGCCCCTCAGGCCCCCCTGCCCCCTCTCTTTCTCCTTCATCCCACAGGTCTGCCTGGAAGTCTCCAAGCTGCTGCTCTCCCCCAACGAGAGGCTCATTTCCCTGACAAGTGAGCACCTGCCTTTGGCTGGCCTCAGCTGGCCCCAGGGCTCCAGGGTTCAGTTCTGGAGCAGGTCTGAGATGGGACAAGCTCCCAGCCCTGCAGCTCTGCTGCTGCCCTCTCCCTGGGGACCTGTTCCTGTCCCTGCAGCTCTGCTGCTGCCCTCTCCCTGGGGACCTGCTCCTGATCCTCTGCTGCCCTCTCCCTGGGGACCTGCTCCTGACCCTCTGCTGCCCTCTCCCTGGGGACCTGCTCCTGACCCTCTGCTGCCCTCTCCCCGGGGACCTGCTCCTGATCCTCTGCTGCCCTCTCCCTGGGGACCTGCTCCTGACCCTCTGCTGCCCTCTCCCCGGGGACCTGCTCCTGACCCTCTGCTGCCCTCTCCCCAGGGACCTGCTCCTGACCCTCTGCTGCCCTCTCCCTGGGGACCTGCTCCTGATCCTCTGCTGCCCTCTCCCTGGGGACCTGCTCCTGATCCTCTGCTGCCCTCTCCCTGGGGACCTGCTCCTGACCCTCTGCTGCCCTCTCCCTGGGGACCTGCTCCTGACCCTCTGCTGCCCTCTCCCTGGGGACCTGCTCCTGACCCTCTGCTGCCCTCTCCCCGGGGACCTGCTCCCTGTGCCCAGCTCCTTCCCTGCCTCGCTGCTGGGGAGCCCCAGGCCCTGCCCAGCCTGCAGCAGCCCTCCTGAGGCTGCCTGTGCCCCTTGCAGCCCAGTTCCCGGTCACAGCCAGCTGCCAGGCCCAGTACGTGCCCCTGGCCGTGCCCATGTTCTCCGAGCAGGGCATCATCATATCCTTGCAAGTAAGTCCCAGCCCCCCAGGGCTCACAGCCCAGCTCCAGCCCTTGGCAGAGCCACTTCCCCTCCCCTCCCCCCTCAGCTCCCCACGCCCTGGGACCCCTCAAGCTCCTTTTCCCCTTGACCCTGTCCCTGCAGACCACTTTCCAGGTGGCAGGAATCCCCATCCCCCTGCCAGTCAGCCCCGTGCCCTTCAGCATGCCCGAGCCAGCCAGCTCCAGCTCTTCCCACCTCACCCTGGCTTTCTCTGAGCACTTCTACACCAGCCTCTTCTTCGCCCTGGAGATCGCTGGAGCCTTCAACATGACCTTGCTGGTGAGCAGAGCGAGGGAGGAGCAGGGAGCAGAGCCGGGGAGGGGGCGGCAGCCCCGGCGGCGCCTCACAGCCTGTGCCTTGCCTTGCAGAGCCCCCTGACCACCCGCACCGTGGCTCAGAGAATCCCTCAGGTTCGTCGCGGCGGCTCCAGGAGGCACAACCCCGGCTCGGGCAGCGCCCCCCAGCCGCCCGGGGGGCTGCCGTGCCCAGCAGTACCCACCCCCACCCCCCCTCTCCCGGGCAGGTGGGCTCCCTCTTCCAGGAGGACGTGCCGGTGGTCCTGCAAGCCGTGTTCCGGAGCTCCCCTCGTGTGCAGCTGGAGGAAGGCAAAGCTGCCCTGAGGCTCTTCCTCACCGTTCACGTGGGGGCAGGGGCGGCAGGGTTCCAGAGCTTCCTCAGCGTCAGCGTGGTGAGTGTGCCAGGTGTGCCCTGGGAGCGTGGTGAGTGTGCCCCGGGAGTGTGCCAGGTGTGCCCCGGGAGCGTGCCAGGTGTGCCCCGGGAGTGTGCCAGGTGTGCCCCAGGAGTGGGGTGAGTGTGCCCCGGGAGTGTGCCAGGTGTGCCCTAGGAACCTGGTGAGTGTGCCCCGGGAGCGTGCCAGGTGTGCCCCGGGAGTGTGGTGAGTGTGCCCCGGGAGTGTGCCAGCTGTGCCCCGGGAGTGTGGTGAGTGTGTCCTGGGAGCGTGCCAGGTGTGCCCCGGGAGTGTGCCAGGTGTGCCCCGGGAGTGTGCCAGGTGTGCCCCGGGAGTGTGCCGAGTTTGCCCCGGGAGCGTGCCAGGTGTGCCCCGGGAGTGTGCCAGGTGTGCCCTGGGAGTGTGCCAGGTGTGCCCCGGGAGTGTGGTGAGTGTGCCCCGGGAGTGTGCCAGCTGTGCCCTGGGAGTGTGGTGAGTGTGCCCCGGGAGTGTGCCAGCTGTGCCCTGGGAGTGTGGTGAGTGTGCCCCGGGAGTGTGCCAGCTGTGCCCTGGGAGCATGAGGAACACAGGGAGTGTGCCCTGCACGAGTGCCAAGCACAAGGAGCGTGCCCAAGGCTGGCACAGGGGCACTGCCCTCTGCTCCGAGTGCCAGCCTGGCTGCAGCCCCCGCAGGGGCTGGGCTCTCCCTCACCTCCCCCTCGGTGCTGGGCAGCTTTGCCCGCAGGCAGCAGCTGGCAGCGCAGGGAGGGGATCCTCACCTCCCACTGCTGCCAGCCCAGGCAGGGCCCTCGGCTCCCCCTGAGCCTGGCATCGCTTCTGCCCATGCAGGACATGTCTGCAGAGCTCCTCCTCAGCGTTGTGGGCACCAAGATGAAGATCTCTGCAGCAACAACAGAGTAAGGATGCCCAGAGCAGGGTGCCAGCCAGAGCAGGGTGCCAGCCAGAGCAGGGTGCCAGCCAGAGCAGGGTGCCAGCCAGAGCAGGGCAAGCAGCCTGGGGCATCGCTTCCCTGCCACGGGCTGGGCACTGCCGAGGTGGCTCTGGGCAGAGGGCAGCAGCCAGAATCCAGCAACCTGCTCCGGGAGGACAGGGAACAGCTCTCAGCTGCCCCAAGCACCCCCTGCAGCTGCTGGGGGCCTGGCCATGGTGGTCCCTGCAGCCACTGCCCCACAGCACCCAGCACCCCCACACCCGGCACCCCCACACCTGGCACCCCACATCCGGCACCTCAAATCCGGCACCCAGCACCCCGCACCGCACATCCAGCACCCCACATCCAGCACCCAGCACCCCACACCCAGCACAGCCTTGCCTGCTTCAGCAAGGTCCCACAGCAGGTCTGCAGTCTGGGTGCCCAGGCTCAGAGCCCCCCCAAGCCCTTGCTGCTGTGCCCTGGGGCAAGGTCGGGCTCCAGCTGCCCACCCTGACGTGCCCAGGCTCAGAGCCCCCCCAAGCCCTTGCTGCTGTGCCCTGGGGCAAGGTCGGGCTCCAGCTGCCCACCCTGGTGTGCCCAGGCACCAAGGTCCCTGCTGGCTCAGCCCTGGGCCTGCCTGGGGGAGCCCCGAAGCGGCTGCTGGCCACAAGCAGCTCCTCTTCTGCTCTTTTGCAGGGGTGCTGAGCTCAGCCTGGCTGCCTCTGACGTGGGTTCCGTGCCGGTAGGTGCCCCCCACCATGCCCCTCCCAAGGGACCGAGCACAGCCGGGTCCCCTCCTTGCCCTGCGCCGCTGTGAGTGGCTCAGTGCCACCCTCCGGGAGCCTGGGCACCCTCAGCACCCCCAGCCAGCTCGGACTGCCCCATGGCAGCCTGGGCAGCAGAGAAAGGGGAAAGCCCTTGGGTGCTGCACCCTGCAGAAGGGAGAGGCAGTGCCGAGAGGGATGGGGGAGGGCTGCAGTGAGCACCAGGACCCCCTCCCCGGCCCTTGGCTGGAGCCTGCCCCTCTGCCCGTGCTGTGCTGAGGCTTTGCCTCTGGCAGGCTGCTGCGCTGCGGGAGCTGCTGCTGCCCACCGTCCAGCGGGAGGTGCCAGCTCAGCTGAACGGTGAGTCCCACAGGGCGCTGCCGGCCGGAGAGCACCCAGGCAGCGCCCACCTGGCCACTTCTCCTCCTTTCCTCCCCCAGAGGTGCTGAGCGAAGGCATCTTCCTGCCCCACGTCTCGGGCTTCACCTACACCGACGTGGCCGTGGCCATCCACAGGGTAAGGAGCGAGGCGCTTGGGCTGCTCCCCGTCCGGGGGCGCCTGGGAGCGGCGGCCGGAGCGAAGCAGAGCCTGCTCCTCAAGCCTGCCGCTAACCCTCCCCTTCGCCCCCCCCCCGTGCTTAGGACTACGTCCTGGTGCCCTGCAACCTGCAGCTGCAGGAGAGGATCCGAGGGCAGAGCTGAGCTCTGGAGCCCGCAGCGAGAGAGGCAGCAAAGCTGCTGAGCTGCCTCTGAAACCCTGCTTCGAGGTGCAGAGAAAGCTTCTTCCCTGCCCCACTGGAAGGTTCCTCAGGTCTAGGACAGCAGCAGGTTCCTGGCCCAGGCCTGCTCCTGGGGCTGTGGGTGCACAGAGAGGATGGAGCCCAACCTCCTTCTGTGCTTGCATTAAACACTTCCCTCTCAAGCTCCACTTTCTGCCTGCTGACTTTTGGGGGGGGGTCTCCTCCTCAAGGGGTTGGGGCTGGGCTCAGCTGGGTTTGGGGCTGGGCTCAGCCGGGTTTGGGGCTGGGCTTACCTGAGTTTTCTCTTGCTCAGAGCTGCTACCAGTCCAGATGCCCAGAGCATGGCAATGCCACCAGTCCCCAGGGGTGCAAGGCAGCCCTGTGCTGCCTGGCTGCACAACCAGACAGCTCCTGGCCAGCAGCAGAGCTTCCCTCTGCTTCTGCTCCGTCCCTGGGTCACTCTGGGAACATTCCAGCTGCTGGTTTGCCCTGGATCAGGCAAAAGGGGAGCAAAAAAGGGACCAAAACCCAACCAGAGGAGGCAACCAGGCTGCAAAAAGGGTTCTGATTTCAGACCCCAAGGCAGGAGCCTTGCCCCAGGCTGTGCTGCTGGCAGAGCTCTTCACAGCCCAGCTGCTGAAGGAACCTGGGCTGGGCTGGTGCCACTTTGCCAGCAGCCTGGGCTGGGCTGTCCCACAGCCCAAACACCTCCATGCTCCAGAGGCTGTTCAGGAAACTAAAGGGGGAGGAGGGGAGAACCCCACAACAGATCTGAGCACCCTCTCTGCTCCTCCCTGCTCAGCTCCATGCCAGAGGCCAGACCCAGGGAGGAAAAAGCCTTCTCCAGGTGCTCAAGCAGCTTTCCCCCCTTTCCTGTGGTCCCAGGCTCCCACAGCCCCTGGCCCTGTGAGACTCCCCCAGTCCCACCCTGAGCCCTCCCTGAGAAGCAGCAGAGAGCCAGAGCCTCATTCCAAGCACCAGGAACTGTTTATTAAAGGAGTTACAAATGGGTCCTGAGCTCCTGCCCAGCCCTGCCTCCCCCTGCCCAGCCCTGCCTCCCCCTGCCCAGCCCTGCCTCCCCCTGCCTCCCCCTGCCCAGCACTCCCTACACTGCCCAGCCCTGCCTCCCCCTGCCCAGCTCTGCCTCCCCCTGCCCACCCCTGCCTCCCCCTGCCCAGCCCTCCCTACACTGCTCAGCCCTGCCTCCCCTGCCCGCCTGGCTGGGGACACTGGCAGCCACGGGCAAGGTCTTCCTGGCATCAGCAGTGCTCTGCCCTCAGGGCAAAGGCAGCAGGGCCCAGCCCCAGCTGCTCTGTGACCCAGCCCAGGAGGGTTTCTCCCCAGGATGAGTGCTGCCCCCCCAGCTGCCTGCTGGCTGATGTGAGCCTCAGCCTCCACAGGAGCCGGCCGGCTCTGGAGTGCCTGCAGTGCCATCGGGGCTGTGAGCCAGGGCTACAGAGGAGATCAGGCTGGGCTGGGTGCTCCATCCTCCCTCCTCCCTCCTCCTCCTTCCTCCTCAGCTCACACAAAGATCAGCAGCAGGCCCTGGGGGGGTGCAAGGAGCAGCAGAGCACAGCCCAGGTCACAGCCAGCTCACAAACCCCTCCTGCCGAACCCCCCACGTCCAGTGTGGCAGGGGAGAGGCAGAGCTGCCCCCTGGGAAGCGTTGGGAGAGCATCCCAGCCCCTCTGGCACAGCTCCAGGGCAACTCCAGACCCTTCTGAGGGCTGCCCCTCAGAGAGGCTGAAGCCCCTGCACCCACCCAGAGCTCTCCAGGAAGGGAAGGTCGCCGGACAGGGAGGCAGGAGCTGCCCAGGGGGGCCCTGACCATTGCTCCCTGTGCTGGTGTGAGGCTGCTCATGGGCAAGGGGTGCTGGGGAGGCACCTTCTGCCCTGCAGGAGGTCAGGCAGGGCGAGCCTTTGTGGCCTTGCAAGGATGAAACCCTGCAGCCCCTGCCCCCTGAAGCACCACTGCTGGGGAGCAGCCACAGGGGCCAGCTGCTAGCCCCAGGGCCCTCTCCCAGAGCCCTCTCCAAAGAGCCCTCCCAGTGCCCTCTCCCAGTGCCTTCTCCCTGTGCCCTCCTCAATGACCTCTCCAGTGCCCTCTCCCAGTGCCCTCTGCCAATGCCCTCCCCCAGTGCCCTCCCCCAGTGCCCTCCCCCAGTGCCCACCCACTCACCACTTGGATCTGGATCTCCACCTTGAGGAGGGGGATGCCCAGGACGTTGGGCAGGGGGATCCCCACACGCAGGGCACCTGTGGGCACACAGTGGCTCCTTAGCCAGCGCTGCAGGGCTGAGCCCCACTCCCAGCCCAGAGCCAGCCCTGGCTCAGCAGGCACAGGCTCAGCACCACCAGGCCCTCAGCTCCCCTGGCAGCACAGAATGGGCTGGGAAGAGAGCTGTGGGGTGGTGGAGTCCAACCATCAACCTCCTCTCATCCTCTGCCACTGCTGCCAGGAGCCCCAGGGCAGGAGCTGGGGTGGGTAGGGTGAAGATGAGGTTGGGACTGCAGTCTCTCTGACTCACACAGAATCCCAGCAGGGAGGGCTTGGAAGGGAGCTCTGGAGCTCACCCAGCCCAAGCCCTGCTCCAGCAGGGCTCCCCCAGCAGCCTGCCCAGCAGCACAGTGCCCAGGGCAGGTTGGAAGCTCTGCAGACTCCACAGCCTCTCTGGGCAGCCTGCTCCAGGGCTCTTCCTCAGACACCACAGGAGCCCATTGGCCTTCTTGGCCACCAGGGCACATTGCTGGCTCGTGGGCAGCTCCAAGCAGCTCTCCCAGGACCCTCTCCATGGAGCAGCTCAGCCCCTAAGCCCTGCTCCAGCTCTCCATCACACACAGCCCACCCCCTGCACCCTCTGTCCCAGCTGTCCCTTACCATTGAGGAGGGGCACTAAGGTCTCTGTCAGCAAAGTGGTGCAGTGTGGCTTCAGGTTGGAGATCTGAAGCAGAGAAGAGGCAGGGGGTGAGCAGCCAGCACGGCCGGGGGCCGGGGCCGCAGGGCAGAGCAGCCCCCGGGGCTGGACAGCACCTCCCGGGGACACAGCCAGGGGACGGCAGAGCCTGGGACAGCACAGCCAGGGACAGGGACAGCACAGGGACAGCACAGCCCACCCAGGGACAGGGACAGCACAGCCCGGGGACAGGGACAGCCAGGGACAGCACAGCCCAGCCCGGGCACAGCCAGGGACAGCCCAGCCCGGGGGGGACAAGGACAGCACAGCCCAGCCAGGGGGCAAGGACAGCGACAGCCCGGGGGGGGGACAGGGACAGCCCAGCCAGGGGGACAGGGACAGCACAGCCCGGGGACAGGGACAGCCAGGGACAGCACAGCCCACCCAGGGACAGGGACAGCGCAGCCCGGGGACAGGGACAGCACAGGGACAGCACAGCCCAGCCCGGGCACAGCCAGGGACAGGGACAGCACAGCCCGGGGACAGGGACAGCCAGGGACAGCACAGCCCAGCCCGGGCACAGCCAGGGACAGCACAGGGACAGCACAGCCCGGGGACAGGGACAGCCAGGGACAGCGACAGCCCGGGGGGACAGGGACAGCCCGGGGGGACAGGGACAGCCCGGGGGGACAGGGACAGCCCGGGACAGCCCAGCCCGGCCCGGGGGACAGGGACAGCCCAGCCAGGTCTCTCTTTGCTTCAAAGCAAATCTGCTTCCCCGCCGGGTTTGGGCTCGGTGCTCCCTTTGGGAAGCCTTCAGCCAGGTGAAGCTCTGCTGGAGCCGAGGGAGAGCTTTGCCCAAGCAGGGATGGGCACAGCCCCAAGCTCTGCATCCACAGGCCCAGGACAGGCAGAAGGCAAAGCAAGAGCAGCAAAAGAATGAGGAGTGGCCAGAAAGCAGAGCAGCCAAGAGCTAACCCCCAGCAGCTGCCCTCCCTCGCAGCCAGGGCACCTTCCCCACCCACATCTCCCTCCCCTCAGCTGCTCTGCCTGTGCCCAGGCAAGCCTGGCTGCCACCAGGGACTCACATTGCTGATGCCAACATCAGAAGACTCCAAGGAGAGGGCAGTGCTGCAGGAAAGCAAAGGCATCAGGTGCCAGGAGGTGCCAGGAGGTGCCAGGAGCTGCCAGGTGCCCAGGATCAGCTCCCACCACCTCCCAGGGCAGCATCGATCAGCCCAGGGCCAAGAGCCCCCCGTGGGGCACCACTGGGGCACCCACGGGGTCACCAGGAAGAGCTGGGCACTGCCAGCCTCTCAGGGAGGAAAGAGGAGCACAGGAGCTGCTTCTCATTTCCATTGCCTTGCCAACCAAGCAGCCCTGGCACAGGGCACCCAGCAGCTCCTGGCTTCCCCTCTAGCAGCTCTGTGCCACCCTCCTGTCCCTCCTGCCACGGTCCAAGCACCTCCAGCAGCTCTGTGCCACCCTCCTATCCCTCCTGCCATGGTCCAAGCACCTCCAGCAGCTCTGTGCCACCCTCCTGTCCCTCCTGCCATGATCCAAGCACCTCCAGCAGCTCGGTGCCACCCAGGGACCTGCTGCCCTCCCTCCCTGCTGTCCTGCTCCCTCCTGGCTGCTGCTTCCCAGGGAGCTGAGCCTGCAGCAGCCCAAAGCCCAGGGCAGCTGAGGCTTCCCAGCGTGCTTGAACCTCAAGACCTGGTTGCAGAAGGCGTTGCTTCAAACACCCCCACCCCCCCCCCGCCCCCACCCCAGCCTGGGGACCCCCTACCTGCCCAGGGACAAGCCCAGCACCAGCCTGCCCCCCCCGATGGACAAGTGGACATCCAGGCTGAGGTCCTGCAAAGCAAACGAGGAGAGGCTCAGCCCGCGGGGGTGCCCCCAGCCCGCGGGGGTGCCCCCAGGCGCGGGGGTGCCCCCAGCCCAGCTGGCAGCCTGTCGGCTGGCACCAGGGCGGGCTGTGCGCAGCCACACTCACAGCCTTCAGCAGCAGGAGGTTGAGGACAGCTCCGTCCGGACGCTTCGCAGAGACCTGGATGAGGACCAGCAGCTCCACGGCGGCTTTGCCGTCTTCCAGGAGGAGCAGCGGGCTCCCCCCCAGCGTCAGCCTGATGCTCAGGGGGCTGCCCCCGCGGCAGGCAGGGCACTGTGGCAGCGGGGCACAGGGGGAGGTGGCTGCCTGCACCCCCACCCCTTGGCCAGGCAGGGAGTCCTCTGGTGGGACTCTCACCCCCCACCCCCTCCCCAATAACTCTGGAGGGCCACCCCGGAGCTCTCCCAGCCCAAACGTGCCGAGCCAAGGGCTCTGGCAGCACAGCTCAGCTCTCCTTGCCGGGGTGGGGGGAGCCCAGGGGGGTGGCAAGGCTCACGGGAGGGTGCCCAGGTGCCAGGCACTTATCAGCTCCTCCTGCCAGGGGCTGGGGGATCAGAGTGGGCTGCCCAGGGAGCTGCTGGAGTCACCGAGCCCCGGGGGTGGCCAAGGAGCTGCAGATGTGGCACTGGGGGACGTGAGGTGATGGAGGTGCTGGGTGGAAGCCTGGACCTGAGGACCTTGGAGACCTTGCCCAGCCTTAATGGCTTCATGACCCTCTGCTTGAGCAGGGTTGGCTGCAGGCAGCGGAGCACGGGGCAGTGGGCACCCTGCAGAGGCTGCCGAGGGCTGGGCACAAACCTTGGGGCCCTCCAACGCTCCCACAGCAGCTGCTGGGCAGCAGAGCAGCCTCCAACCCTGCTGGCACAGGCTGGCCACGGGGCTCAGCCAGGGCGGCCAAGGGAAGGGGAGCAGGAGGCCCCTGGCAGCAGCAGACTGGCACGGGGAGGCTGGCACGGGGGGTCTGGGGCCAGGAGAAGCTACTCACCCCAGCAGGCACCAGGGCCAGGATGGCTTCTTGCAGAGGGGTGGCACTGGAGAACTGTCGGCACAAAAGCAGAGCCAGCCCCAGTGAGCTCTCCAGCAGCCCCCACCGAGCGCCCCTCCAGCAGCCCCCACGGAGCGCCCCTCCAGCAGCCCCCACGGAGCGTCCCTCCAGCAGCCCCCACGGAGCGCCCCTCCAGCAGCCCCCACCGAGCGCCCCTCCAGCAGCCCCCACCGAGCGCCCCTCCAGCAGCCGAGTGAGCTCTCCAGCAGCCCCCAGTGAGCTCTCCAGCAGCCCCCACCAAGCGCCCCTCCAGCAGCCCCCACTGAGCGCCCCTCCAGCAGCCCCCACCGAGCGCCCCTCCAGCAGCCGAGTGAGCTCTCCAGCAGCCCCCACCGAGCGCCCCTCCAGCAGCCGAGTGAGCTCTCCAGCAGCCCCCACCGAGCGCCCCTCCAGCAGCCGAGTGAGCTCTCCAGCAGCCCCCACCGAGCGCTGCTCCAGCAGCCCCCAGTGAGCTCTCCAGCAGCCCCCACCGAGCGCCCCTCCAGCAGCCCCCACCGAGCGCCCCTCCAGCAGCCCCCAGTGAGCTCTCCAGCAGCCCCCACCGAGCGCCCCTCCAGCAGCCCCCACCGAGCGCCCCTCCAGCAGCCCCCAGTGAGCTCTCCAGCAGCCCCCACGGAGCGCCCCTCCAGCAGCCCCCACCGAGCGCCCCTCCAGCAGCCCCCACCGAGCGCCCCTCCAGCAGCCCCCAGTGAGCTCTCCAGCAGCCCCCAGTGAGCTCTCCAGCAGCCCCCACCGAGCGCCCCTCCAGCAGCCGAGTGAGCTCTCCAGCAGCCCCCAGTGAGCTCTCCAGCAGCCCCCACCGAGCGCCCCTCCAGCAGCCCCCAGCCTGCCGGGGCCACCCCGCCCCGCCTGGCACCCTGCTGCCAGCCACCTTGGGCACGCTGCTGGGGCCTGCCCTGAGCCCCTGGCACTGCCCCCACCGAGCCTCCAGGCGGCTCAGGCACACTCAGACCTGCGAGGGAGCAGCACCCTCGGCCCTCCACCTCCCCCACTGCTCCCAGAGATTGCCAGCGAGGCGCTAGGGTGAGGGCAAGCAGCAGGAGCTGGAGCCCAGCAGGGGGGGCAGGGGAAGGCTGCAGGGGGGCAGGGGGAAGGCTGCAGGGGGGGCAGGGGGAAGGCTGCAGGGGGGGCAGGGGGAAGGCTGCAGGGGGGGCAGGGGGAAGGCTGCAGGGGGGGCAGGGGAAGAGGGGAAGGCTGCAGGGGGGCAGGGGAAGGCTGCAGGGGGGGCAGGGGAAGGCTGCAGGGGGGGCAGGGGGAAGGCTGCAGGGGGGGCAGGGGAAGGCTGCAGGGGGGCAGGGGAAGGCTGCAGGGGGGGCAGGGGAAGGCTGCAGGGGGGGCAGGGGAAGGCTGCAGGGGGGCAGGGGAAGAGGGGAAGGCTGCAGGGGGGCAGGGGAAGAGGGGAAGGCTGCAGGGGGGGCAGGGGAAGAGGGGAAGGCTGCAGGGGGGGCAGGGGAAGAGGGGAAGGCTGCAGGGGGGGCAGGGGAAGAGGGGAAGGCTGCAGGGGGGCAGGGGAAGAGGGGAAGGCTGCAGGGGGGGCAGGGGAAGAGGGGAAGGCTGCAGGGGGGGCAGGGGAAGAGGGGAAGGCTGCAGGGGGGCAGGGGAAGAGGGGAAGGCTGCAGTGCCCAGCAGCCCCCCAGGCTGAGCTGTGGTGCAGCTGCTGTGTGTCCTGGCATCAGAGGAGGCGCTGGGGCTGCACTCACCACGTCTGGGGTGCAGGTGAAGGTCTGGGGGGGGGTCTGGATGAGGAGGGCCAGGACCGCGTTGAGGAAGCTCTGCCGCAGGCCCAGCACCAGCAGCTTGTCCAGCAGCGGGGGCAGGGCAGAGGGGGAGGCCTCGTGGGGGATGATGGTGCCCCCCACCTGCTTCACTGCACCCTGCAAAGACAGGGCACAGCCACCTTGGCCCCCCAAAGCCAGCAGGCTGCCCAGAGCCTCGGGGTGGAAGGCTGCAGGGCCTGTGCCAGCTGGAAGAGCAGCCAAGGGAAGGTGCTGGGCTTGGAGCTGAGATGAGAGGAACCTCAGGGCAGGCTGCAAGTGAGACCTGCCCTGGGTCCTGCCCAGCTGCTGCCAGCCTGGGTCCTGCCCAGCTGCTGCCAGCCTGGGCCCTGCCCAGCTGCTCCAGCTCATACAATCCCAAAGGGAAGGGATCCTCCCAAGCTCATCCAGTCCAAGCTCCTGCAGCCCCCAGGGACAGCCCCAACCAGAGCAGGCTGCTCCCAGCCCCACACAGCCTGAGCTGCAGTGGTGCCAGGCAGGGGGCAGCTCCCAGCTCTGTGGGCAGCCTGGGCCAGGCTCTCCCCACCCTCAGGGGCAAACATTTCTCCCTTCTCCCCAGCCTGAATCTCTCTCCTTGAGCCCAAACCATCACTCCTTGTCCTGCCACAACAAGCCCTGCTCAAAAGGTCTGTCCAGAGCTTTCTTCTTGGTCCCTTTGAGCACTGCGAGGCCCCCAGGTGGTCTCCCTGGAGCCTTCTCCTCCCCAGGCTGAACCAGCCCAGCTCTCTCAGCCTGGCTCCCAGCAGAGAGGTAGAAAACTCCAGCACCCAGCCAGCGTGGGGAGGGCAGGCAGCCTCCAGGAGCAGCCAGTCTGGAGGCAGGGCAAGGGCAGGCGGCAAAGCACTGCTCCCAGCAGCTCCAAACAGAGCTGGGCAGCCCTGGGCAGCGCCAGGGGAAGTCTGCCAAGAGAGCAGCAGAGGGTTTGAGGAGCAGTGCCCACGGGGGGGGCCGGGCTGAGGGCCTGCACAAGCAGGCAGCACCCCCCGGAGCCATCAGCCCCCCGGAGCCATCAGCCTGGCTGCTCCCCGCCGGGACCCCGGCAGAGGGGAACTGCTCCCAGGGGGGAGAGGGGAGCGGGATGAAGCGTTCCCGGGCCTGGAGCATCTGCCACCTCCCCGGGCAAGCTGTTCCAGGGCTTCCCCACCCCCACTGCAAGGCATTCCTGCCTTCCAGCCGACCCAAACCTCCTCTCTTTCGGCCGGGAACCTTCCCCTCCCCTCCCGCCGCGGCGCTCCCCGGGGCAGAGCCTGCTCCCCACCTCTCCCCCTCAGCCCTCTGAGGTGTGGGCACCTTGCCAGGCTCCTGCCACCCAGCTGGCTGGCCTCTGGGATGTGCTGCCCAGGGGGGTGGTGGAGTCCCCATCCCGGGAGGTGCTCACAAAGGGGCTTGGCTGTGGCACTTGGAGCCACGGTTTGGTTGGTCAGGAGGTGCCGGCTGGCAGGTTGGGCTTGATGATCTCTGAGGCCTTTTCCAGCCTCGCTGAGCCCATGACCCTATGATTCTGGTGCCAACTCACATCCAAGTCCATGCCCAGGACCAAGCCAGAGGTGAAGGGCAGGCTGGCCAGCTGGTAGTGGATGGTTCCTGCCGTCCCGACCGGGATCACCGCTGCTCGCAGGGCAGAGAGCCACAGACCAGCCTCAGCAACACAGCAGCACCGAGGCTCCCCCTTGGCCCTGCAGCTCCCCACGCCAGACCCTCACCCCCAGGTCCCCCCCAGCCTCCCCTCCTGCTGCTGCTGCTCAAAAGAGGCCAAACCACCTCCCCCCCAGACTCAGCCCCGTGGGGATACAGCCCGAAGGGAGCACCCAGGGGAGCCAGCCAGAGCCAGGGGGGATGGAGGGGACTGGGGCAGGGTGTGAGCAGGTCACTTGGAGCCTTCCCCCTCTGGGCTAGGTGTGGGGAAGGGTCCTCCCTGCTGTGGGACTGCAGGGGGGGTGGGGGGAAGCAAGAAACACACCGTTGAGGGTGCCCAGGAGCTGGATGTTCACCAGGTTCACCACAATCTCCAGCACTGGGCACAGCTGCAACACAGAGCAGAGAGCTGAGCACCCAGCCCCCTCTGCACCCCTCTGCCCACCCTGAGTCCCCAGGGCAAAGCACCTCAGGGCACCAGCTGTGGAGGGCCCGAGGGGGGCAGCAGGGCAGCCCTGGAGCTGTGGTGCCACCCCAAGGGCACTGCTGGGAGCCAGGGAGCAGCCAGGCTGGCCCTGGGCACCCCCAGGAGCAGGGGGCAGCAGTGCCACGGGGAAGCAGCACAGGGCATGGTGCTGGCTCCTGGCATTCCTGCTGGGAGAAGAGGCTCAACAGGATGGGAGGGGTTGGAAGGGACCTCTGGAGCTCTCTTCCTGCCAGAGCAGGAGCACAGAATCCAGCTCAGGTCACACATCCAGAGGGGGCTGGGAAGGTTCCAGGGCAGGAGGCTCCACAGCCTCTCTGGGCAGCCTGCTCCAGGGCTCTGGGAGCCTCACAGGGCAGAAGTTCCTCCTCCTGCTGAGCTGCAACCTCCTGTGCTGCAGCTTCCATCCACTGCTCCCTGTGCAACTGAGCAGAGCCCGGCCCTGGCCCTTCCTTCCTGACCCCCAGCCCTAGGGCACTGACAGACATTGATCAGATCCCTCTCAGCCTCCTCCTCTCCCGAGCAGAGGGAGGGCTCCAGGCTCACCAGAGCAGGCAGAGCTGCTGTCAGCTGGCGCAGCACCATCTCGTTCACTGACAGGGTCAGCAGGCTGGGGAGCAGAGAGGAAGACTCCAGTCACAGCTCCAGGAGAGGAGACCAGAGGGTGCCCAGCCCCCACCTGACTCATTGGCAGTCCTTGGCCATCCCTTCAGGGGCAAGGCTACAGCCCAGGGGCTCTGCTGAAGGCAGGAGGACAAGGAGCTGCACTGCTCACCCAGGGGAGAGCAGGGCTGGCTTCTGGGCAGGGAGGGCTTGGGGTGGGCAGCATCAGGGAGTCACAGACTTGTCTGGGTTGGGAAAAGCCCTCTAGGATCATCCAGTCCAGCCACAGAGCCAACACCACCATGGCCATGAAACCATGGCCCTGCCACACCACCCCCTCCCTCCTGAAACCTAGGCCAGGACATGCAGGCTGGGTGAGCTGGGTGCCTCTGCTCCCTGGCAGGCTCTGTCCTGGAGCAGCTGCTGCACTGGGCCAGGCAGGAGGAGGACTGCAGTGAACCTCAGGAGTGCCTCCCCGGGAAGCAATGAGAGGGGACAGTGCCCCTGGGCGAGCTGCTGCCACAGCCCTCAGCGCAGCAAGGCAGCAAACTCCTCCTGCCAGGGGCTTGGCTAAGGCTGAGGAGGAGATGGGACATGGGCAGGGGACATGCCAGGGGGGTGGGACAATCACCCACACCCACAGGGGTCACACCACGGGTCCATGTGCCCAGCAGCACCCGGGGCCAGCAGTGCCCAGGGCCAGCAGGGGCCAGGGCCAGCAGAGGGGTTGCCCTCCCAGAGCTCTCTCCCCCTCTCATGCCCACCCTTTGGCTGCCTGCTCACCAGCCAAGCCTGCAGAAGGTGCCAAGGCTCACCCTTCAGCCCAGGGCAGGGCAGAGGAGCTCTCCTCTCCCAGCACCCACATCCTTGGCCAGCCCCACGGCAGCCGCCCGGGCGAGGGGCAGGGATCCCTTCCCCGAGGCCTGGCCCTGCAGCAGCTCAGCACCAGCAGCACCCCCTGGCCTGGCAGCCTGCCTGCCTCCCTGGGTGAGGGCAGGGGGGATGGCAGAGGGTGGCAAACAGCGACCCAGAGGCACTCACCGAGAGAGGAGCTTGATCTTCACAGCCCCCAGGATGCAGAGGCAGTCCTCGAAGAGCACCTGGACGCTGCCCGCCTCGTAGTTGGTGCATTTGATGTTGGCAGTGATCCTCACATCCACCAGGATGTCAATGAGCTCAGAGAGGAGGCCAACCAGGCTGGGAAAGAGGGGGGGGAAAAAAGGCAACAGATTGCATCTCTCAGAGAGAGCCTCAGCAAAGCCAAAGAGCCTCAGCCAAGAGCTGCTCCGGCTCGGCACAGAACGCCCTGAGGCATCTTCTGTGCTGCTCCAGCACCTCCTGGCAAGCGAGAAGCCCCTGAAATGCAGCAGCCCCTGCAGGACAGGGCCCCTGGGGGGCAGGGGCTGCCCCAGCAGAGCCCCCATGACCCAGCAGGACTCACCAGTCACCGCTGAGCTCCAGCTTGGCGGCGACGGTCAGCTGGACGCCGATGCCCGCCAGCAGCGCCACCGACAGCTTGGGCCTCCGGACCTTGACCAGGTGCAGGCTGCAAGCAACGGCAACAGCAGCAGCTGGCAGCAGCTCAAAAGCATCCCCTGAGAGCTCAGCAGCCATGCCCAGCTGAGGAGCCCACAGCAGCCAGCTCCAGCTGGTGGCACCAGGGTTGTGAGCAAGGGAAGCCTGCTGCGGGACGAGAGGCAGAGGCTGCAGCTGAGAGCCCAAAGGAGGAGCCTGGAATCGGCCTGGGGTGGAAGCCAGCTCTAGAGAGCAGTCAGTGCTTCCCCTCTGGGGCCTCTTCTTTGCCCTCTCAGTGCTGCCACAGAGTTCCAGCTTGGTGGGGTTGGAAGGGAGCTCTGGGGCTCACCCACCCCAGCCCCTGCTCCAGCAGGGCTCCCACAGCAGCCTGCCCAGGGGCACAGTGCCCAGGGGGGGTTGGAAGCTCTCCACACCAGGAGACTCCACAACCTCTCTGGGCAGCCTGCTCCAGGGCTCTGCTCCCTCACACCAAACAACTTTCTCCTCATGGAACCTCCTGGCTGCCACTCTGTGCCCATTGCTCCTTGTGCTGTCCCTGGGCACCACTGGGCAGAGCCTGGCCCCAGCCTCTTGCCCCCCACAGGTCCTTCAGCTCTTGCTGAGCATTGCTGAGGTCCCCTCTGGGGCTGCTCTGCTCCAGGCTCTCAGCCTTTGCTCCTCACAGAGCTGCTCCAGGACCTTTCCCTGGACTCTCTCCAGCAGCTCCCTGTCCAGCTTGCACTGGGGAGCCCAGACCTGGCCCCAGTGCCCCAGCTGTAGCCTCACTGGGGCAGAGTAGAGGAGGAGGAGAAGGAGGAGGAGGAGAACCTCCCTTGCCCTGCTGGCCACACTCTTCTTCATGCAGCCCCAAATGTGCCAAGCACCTGAGAGCCCAACAGCAGCACCAGGGCCTCCACTCTGCAGCCAGAGCCTGCAGTGCTGCTCAGCACCCAGGATGCCACCACACAGAAAGCTTTTACTGGCTCAGAGCTGCAGCAGCAGCCAAACCAGGGCTCCCCTGCTGGGGCAGCCATGCCCAGCTCCTGCTGCTTCAGCTGCTGGCTCAGGAAGCCCTTTGCTGCCCACCCACTCACCCAGTGATGCTGGTGGGGGAGTTCAGCAGACCCCCTTCACTCAGGATGTTGGGGAGCACCAGGCCCTGCAGGTGCTGCTGGAGGAGCCCATTCTGCAGGATGGCTTCTGAGAGGACTGCAAGAAAGACCTCTGGGTGAGAACCAGCAGCAGTGAGCTCCCCCTCCTTGCTCAGCTCTGGCCTGCCAGGGGCACCCCACCGAGTTCCACCACCACCCCCAGACCTCCTGAAGCCAGCAGCTGTGAGTGGCTCATTGCAGTCACATCCCCCAGGGGCTGCTGCTCTCCAGCTGCACCAAAGCAAAGCTGTCCTCAGGGAGCAGAAGGGAGGGGCTGGAGTGGAGAGCACCCCACAGCTCCCACCCCACGGCTCCAGGGGGGTTGAGCCCCTCCCGTGGTCATGCTTCAGCTCACAGCCTGCTTCCCAGCTGCAAAGGGCTTTGCTTGGTTGGGAGGCTGGGGAGGAGAGGCTGAGGGAGCTGGGGCTGCTTAGCCTGGAGAAGAGGAGGCTCAGGGGAGCCCTCATTGCTCTCTACAGCTACCTGCAGGGAGGTTGGAGCCAGGTGGGGGCTGGGCTTTTCTCCCAGGCACCCAGCACCAGAACAAGAGGACACAGCCTCAAGCTGTGCCAGGGGAGGCTCAGGCTGGAGGGGAGGAAGAAATTCTTCCCAGCAAGAGAGATTGGCCCTGGGGATGTGCTGCCCAGGGAGGTGGTGGAGTCCCCATCCCTGGAGGTGTTCAGGAAGAGCCTGGCTGAGGCCCTTGGTGCCATGGCTGAGCTGCTCAGATGGTGCTGGGGGAGAGCTTGGACTTGATGAGCTCTGAGGTCTTTTCCAACCTTGATGATTCTGTGATTTTTGGGGGGGTTCCCACAGCAGCAGCTGGAACTGAGCCTCTCTTTGTTGGGTCTTGTTGGTCCTGGGTGGGTTGGTTGGTTGGCTTTTTCCTGCTGGAGCACTGCAGGCACGAGCAGGGCTGCCCAGCTTGACAGCAGCTGTTGGCCAAGCATCTGCTGCTCCAGAGTGGAAATGAAGACCAGGACAAAAAAAAAAAAGGAGGAAACCACCCAGATCTAGCTCCAAAATGCTGTGTGGCTGCTTGGTGTGGAGATCAGAGCCACACACAGCCTCACACAGCCTCAGAGGATGTTAGGGGTTGGAAGGGACCTCTGGAGATCATTGATTCCAACCCCCCCTGCCAGAGCAGGACCATAGAATCCAGCTCAGGTCACACAGGAACACATCCAGACAGGCCTCCAGAGAAGGAGACTCCACAGCCTCTCTGAGCAGCCTCCTCCAGGGCTCTGTGAGCCTCACAGAGCAGAAGTTCCTCCTCATGTTGAGCTGGAACCTCCTGTGCTGGAGTTTCCATCCATTGCCCCTTGTCCTGCCACAGGGTGCAGCTGAGCAGAGCCTGTCCCCTCCCTCCTGACCCTCAGAGATTTGTGAGCATCTACTCAATGCCCTCTCAGCCTTCTCTTCTCCAGACTAAAAAGCTCCAGGGCTCAGCCTCTCCTCTCAGGGCAGTGCTGTGTGATGCATCCCAGGGCCTGCAGCAGAGCTCAGTCCCTGAACCCATCCCTGGCTGTAGGAAGCTCTGAGCAAAGCCTGCAGCCCTGGGGAGCAGTGAGATGAAGATGAAGACCCCCTCAGGAGGGCTTCCTCCCCCCCAAGAGCTGTCAGAGCCACCAGGCCCTTGCCTGCTGGTTACCATTCTGCATGGCCCTGGGGCTGACGGCGCAGGACAGACCGGACAGGACCTCCTGAGAGGGGCAGAGGAGGCCACAGAAAAGGAGGAGTCCAAGGAGCTTCAGCATTGCCACCTCCAGCAGACTGCCCTGCAGGCAAGGAGACATCAGGGGGGGGAAAGGGGAGGAAAAGCTTCCAAGAAGGGCCTCTTCAGAAGGGAAGAGGTGGAGCAAGAGATGCTCCCTTTGGCCTTCATCCAGCTCGAGTGAGACTCTGCAGGAGGACCTTGCTGATGCCCACACGTGGACAGGCTTCAAATGGGGCACAAGGAAAGCCCTTTCCAAGCCCTTTGTGATTTGCCCCAGAGCCCCCAGATGTTCCCACAGAGGAAAGCAGCCCTGCTCCTTCTCCCCTGCCCTGAGCCTCCAGCTCCTGCATCTTGCATCAGCTCCTCCTCTGCTCTGAGCCTCCAGCTCCTGCATCCTGCACCAGCTCCTCCTCCTCTGCCCTGAGCCTCCAGCTCCTGCATCCTGCACCAGCTCCTCCTCTGCCCTGAGCCTCCAGCTCCTGCATCCTGCACCAGCTCCTCCTCTGCCCTGAGCCTCCAGCTCCTGCATCCTGCACCAGCTCCTCCTCCTCTGCCCTGAGCCTCCAGCTCCTGCATCCTGCACCAGCTCCTCCTCTGCCCTGAGCCTCCAGCTCCTGCATCCTGCACCAGCTCCTCCTCCCCTGCCCTGAGCCTCCAGCTCCTGCATCCTGCACCAGCTCCTCCTCTGCCCTGAGCCTCCAGCTCCTGCATCCTGCACCAGCTCCTCTCCCCTGCCCTGAGCCTCCAGCTCCTGCATCCTGCACCAGCTCCTCCTCCCCTGCCCTGAGCCTCCAGCTCCTGCATCCTGCACCAGCTCCTCCTCCTCTGCCCTGAGCCTCCAGCTCCTGCATCCTGCACTAGCTCCTCCTTTGCCCTGAGCCTCCAGCTCCTGCATCCTGCATCAGCTCCTCCCCTGCCCTGAGCCTCCAGCTCCTGCATCCTGCACCAGCTCCTCCTCTGCCCTGAGCCTCCAGCTCCTGCATCCTGCACCAGCTCCTCCCCTGCCCTGAGCCTCCAGCTCCTGCATCCTGCACCAGCTCCTCCTCTGCCCTGAGCCTCCAGCTCCTGCATCCTGCACCAGCTCCTCCCCTGCCCTGAGCCTCCAGCTCCTGCACCCTGCATCAGCTCCTCCCCTGCCCTGAGCCTCCAGCTCCTGCATCCTGCACCAGCTCCTCTCCCCTGCCCTGAGCTTCCCATTTGGGGCCAGGTCTTTGCCTGGGGGGTCTGAGCTGAGGGTGATCCTTCTCCTCTCCAAGGCAGTGACAGAATGAGCTCAAGGCACAGAAATAAGCCAAGGAGAAGGTCCTAAGCAATAAATGTTAACAGAAGCTCAGTGCTGATGGTTGGGAGCTTGGTGCACAGCAAAGCCTCAGCTCAGCAAGAGGCTCCCTGCTCACACTCTTCCCTCATTCCCATCCATGATGCCCTCCTGCCACCATGCACATCCTCCTGCCACCCCCCATGGTGTCCCCCTGCCACCATGCACATCCCCCTGCCACCATGCACATCCCCCTGCCACCCCCCATGGTGTCCCCCTGCCACCATGCACATCCCCCTGCCACCATGCACATCCCCCTGCCACCCCCCATGGTGTCCCCCTCCCACCATGCACATCCCCCTGCCACCATGCACATCCCCCTGCCACCATGCACATCCCCCTGCCACCCCCCATGATGCCCTCCTGCCACCATGCACATCCCCCTGCCACCCCCCATGGTGTCCCCCTGCCACCATGCACATCCCCCTGCCACCATGCACATCCCCCTGCCACCCCCCATGGTGTCCCCCTGCCACCATGCACATCCCCCTGCCACCCCCCATGGTGTCCCCCTGCCACCATGCACATCCCCCTGCCACCATGCACATCCCCCTGCCACCCCCCATGGTGTCCCCCTGCCACCATGCACATCCCCCTGCCACCCCCCATGGTGTCCCCCTGCCACCATGCACATCCCCCTGCCACCCCCCAGCCTTGCCCAGGCTCTGAGGCAGAGCTGATGTCACTACCTGCAGCGTGCTCTCAGGGCTCTCAGCTCCCCTCAGGCTCTTCTGGAAGTTGTCCTCTCTCTCTTGTCCTTTTTGTCCCCCTCCCTGCACCTTGCAGCTGAGGTGGAAGGAGCTGTCCCTTATATAAAGCTGCCCCCAGCAGACACACCTTCCCCTCCCAGCCTCCCCAGCCCCTGAGCAGCCATCCCTCTGTGCTCCTGCTCGTTCCAAGCTACACCCAGCTGCCACCCCTCTTGATTGATGGGAGGCAACGTCACCCCTGCCTGGGCTGCTTGCCCTTGCCCCTGGTGGATCACTCAGATGCTGCTTCCCCCCCCTCTTTGAAGTCCATCTCTCAAAGGATTGCCCTGGAAGAGTGGCCCTGGGAGAGGGGGGCACCCCCAGGCCTTGAGGAAAGCAGGGGGGAGGGAGTGAGGAGAAGCATCTCAAGGAGCCAGGGGCTGCTGGAGCTGCCTGGGTGGGCAGGTGGCACCTGGAGCACAGGGGGCATGGGTTCAGGGAGGCTTGGAGTGGGGAAACCATCATCCAACCTTTGCCCTTCCCAGGCCCTGAGGAGCTGAGGGGCTCAGAGTGTTCATTCCTGTGCTGAAGGCAGCTCTGGGCAGGGGGGGACAAAAAAGATTTGCTTGACACAAAGCAAGGGGGAGAGGCTGCAGCCACCTGAGGGCTGCTGGCTGTCAGGAACCAGCTTCAGGAGGGAGAGGCTGCAGCCACCTGAGGGCTGCTGGCTCTGTTGGGAACCAGCTTCAGGAGGGAGAGGCTGCAGCCACCTGAGGGCTGCTGGCTGTCAGGAACCAGCTCCAGGAGGGAGAGGCTGCAGCCACCTGAGGGCTGCTGGCTCTGTCAGGAACCAGCTCCAGGAGGGAGAGGCTGCAACCACCTGAGGGCTGCTGGCTCTGTCAGGAACCAGCTCCAGGAGGGAGAGGCTGCAGCAGCCTGAGGGCTGCTGGCTCTGTCAGGAACCAGCTCCAGCAGGGAGAGGCTGCAGCCACCTGAGGGCTGTTGGCCCTGTTAGGAACCAGCTCCAGAAGGGAGAGGCTGCAGCCACCTGAGGGCTGCTGGCTGTCAGGAACCAGCTCCAGGAGGGAGAGGCTGCAGCCACCTGAGGGCTGCTGGCTCTGTCAGGAACCAGCTCCAGGAGGGAGAGGCTGCAACCACCTGAGGGCTGCTGGCTCTGTCAGGAACCAGCTCCAGGAGGGAGAGGCTGCAGCAGCCTGAGGGCTGCTGGCTCTGTCAGGAACCAGCTCCAGCAGGGAGAGGCTGCAGCCACCTGAGGGCTGTTGGCCCTGTTAGGAACCAGCTCCAGAAGGGAGAGGCTGCAGCCACCTGAGGGCTGCTGGCTGTCAGGAACCAGCTCCAGGAGGGAGAGGCTGCAGCCACCTGAGGGCTGCTGGCTCTGTCAGGAACCAGCTCCAGAAGGGAGAGGCTGCAGCCACCTGAGGGCTGCTGGCTCTGTCAGGAACCAGCTCCAGGAGGGAGAGGCTGCAGCAGCCTAAGGGCTGCTGGCTCTGTCAGGAACCAGCTCCAGAAGGGAGAGGCTGCAGCCACCTGAGGGCTGCTGGCTCTGTTGGGAACCAGCTCCAGAAGGGAGAGGCTGCAACCACCTGAGGGCTGTTGGCTCTGTCAGGAACCAGCTCCAGAAGGGAGAGGCTGCAGCCACCTGAGGGCTGCTGGCTCTGTCAGGAACCAGCTCCAGAAGGGAGAGGCTGCAGCCACCTGAGGGCTGCTGGCTCTGTCAGGAACCAGCTCCAGAAGGGAGAGGCTGCAGCAGCCTGAGGGCTGTTGGCTTTGTCAAGAACCAGCTTCAGAAGGGCTTCAGCTGCCTGTGGGGTGGCATGAAGGTGAAGCTCTTCCAAGCCAGCATCAGCCTGCAGAAGCCAGGCTGGAGGCAAGCCAAGGGCAGGGCAGCAGGGGTGAGGATCTCAAAGGAAAGGAAATCTCCTCCCACAGGGATGGAAGCCTCAGCAGCCCTCAGCAGATCTCTGTGCTGAGCTCCATGGAAGTTTCCATTGTGCAGGGCCCTGGGGAGATCTTATCTGGGACTTTGCTCAGGTCTGCTCAGCCATGTGGAGCAGGGATGGACCTGGAGGGAAGCTGGGCAGCAAAGGGCTGCTGAGGGACTGGGGAGCTGGAGAGGGCCTTGGTGTGGCTTGGACTGTGAACAAAGCCCAGCAGAGATAGGATCATGCTCCACAAACATGGAGAGGGGGAGAGACTGGGGAGGGGAGGGGAGCAGAGCTGCTTGGGCTCAGGGGCAGTGCTGGCAGAGGAACAGACAGAAGCCAGCAGGCTGAGGTTAGCAGAGAGCTGCCACTGCTGTGCTGAGTTCTGGGGCAGCTTCCCCCTGGGACTACAGAAGCCAAGGAAAAATAGTGGAGGGCTGGGGACTGCACCACCTCCCTGGGCAGCTGCTTCCAGTGCCTGACCCCTTGCAGCAAAGAAATATTTGCTCATCTCCAACCTAAACCTCCCCTGGGGCAGCTTGAGGCCATTTCCTCTCATCCTGTCCCTTGGGAGCAGAGCCCAGCCCCCACCTGGCTCCAGCCTCCTCTCAGGGAGCTGCAGAGAGCCACAAGGTCTCCCCCCAGCCTCCTTTTCTCCAGGCTGCACACCCCCAGCTCCCTCAGCTGCTCCTCCCCAGCCCTGCTCTCCAGACCCTTCCCTGGACCTGCTCCAGCCCCTCAGTGTCCTTCTTGGAGTGTGTGTGTGGGAGGGGGGGTCCAAAACCAGCCCCAGGATTCCAGGTGTGGCCTCAGCAGTGCTGAGCACAGGGCTCCTGGTCCTCCTGGCCACACCACTGCTGAGGATCTTCTCAGGCACCTGGGCAGAGCCTGGCTCAGCTCCAGCAGGCTGGCACCAACACCCCCAGGTTCCATACCCTGGAGCCTCCCTGGGGCTGTTGTGCCCTTGGCTTTGCTGAACCTCAGCCCACTGGCCTCAGCCCATCAATCCAGCCTGGCCAGATGCCTCTGCAGAGCCTTCTCACCTCGGAGCAGGTCACCACTGCCACCCCAGCTGGTGCCATCTGCAGCTCTGCTTGCTGTGCGAGTGCCCTGCGCTGGCTCCCACCCTCTGCCTTCCCTTCACAGCTCTCTCTCAGGTGCTCCTCGCAGCAGGGATTCAGGGCTGGCTCAGCAGGAGGCTGATTGCAGCCCTGCAGCGAGGAGAGCACGGCCGTTGAAAGGGAGCACCGCAGGGAATGCTGGCAGAGCTCTTTCCCAGCGCTGGGAAGGGGCTTGTGGAAAGGCCAACAGCACAAACACCCTGGGGCCAGCCCCTGGCAGCCTGAGCTCAGGAAGACAAAACTAACCTCCAGCAACAGGAGCTGCCACAACCTGAAGTGGGAAAAGCCTCCTAGAAAGGAGCTGGAAGGTTTCAGTCAGACCTGCAGGCATCAAACCCTCCTCAGCTCCTGGCTCTGGGCTGCAGCCCAGGGCTGCCAGAAACCCACAGCCAGGTTCACACTCGGTTTAGCAGCTCCTCTTGTCAGCAGCCCACAGGGGCAGAGCAGCTCAATTAAAGCAATCAGGCTCCAGGAGCAGGCAGCCTGGCCAAAGCCATCCCAGCTCAGCCTGACCCAGGGCTCCTGCTCAGCACCAGGGGCTCACAGCACCTCCTGCGTGGGGCCAGACGTCAGAGGCGTCCCTGCCAGGGCTGCTGGGGGCTGACTGCTCACCAGGGCACCTCCCTGCACCAGCAACCTGCCTCAGGCTGGGAGGGACCTCAGAGAGCATCCACTCCAACCTCCTGCCACGGGCAGGGACACCTCTCAGCTAGGCTCAGCTGCTCAAGGCTTCTCCCAGCCTGGCTTTGAACACCCCCCAGGGAGGAGGCAGCCCCAAGCTCCCTGTTCCAGAGTGCCACCAGCCTCCTGCTGAAGGAGCAGGCACATCATGAGTGGGGAGGGCCATGCACAGGCAGGGAAAACCAGGAGGAGAAGACCAGGAGGCTCCTGTCAGGAGGAGGGAGAGGAGCAGCATTGATTTCTGGAGGGACCTGCAATGCTGAGCACAAGGAGCAAGGGCAGAGCAAAAGCTCTGCCACGAGATAACAGCAAATCAATGTCTGCAGGAGCTGTACAGGCAGGGAACCTGCTGCTCCTGGGCTCCTGCCTGGCCCCACGGCCCCGCAGCCCGGCTCCGCAGCCCCGCAGCCCGGCTCCGCGCCCGGCCCCGCGGCCCCGCAGCCCGGCTCCCTGCCCGGCCCCACAGCCCGGCTCCCTGCCCGGCCCCGCAGCCCCGCAGCCCGGCTCCCCGCCCGGCTCCCCGCCCGGCCCCAGGTCTGGGGGAGCTCTGCCTGACGAAAAGCAAAGCAGCACTGAGTGAAATTGGCCTTGATGGCCTCCATTAATCCCCGGGAAGAATTAGCAGCAGGCCTATATTGCACACATACATCTTCTGCAAGCGAAGGGTTTCAGCTCCTTGTCTTATCCCCAGCCTGTAACAGAGATGCGAGGTGGTCTCCCCCGGCACAGCAGCGGCAGAATTAGCGCTGGGCTTTGTCCAGACATCCCTCAGGGGATAGATTAGAGCCCTCCAGGGGCTGGAGTCAGCACTACGCAAACAAAAGCTGCTGTTTAGGAAGACATCAACCGCCCTGGAGAGCCTGCAGCTGAAAGGAGCAGCCTGCTAATGAGTTAATTACTCCGAGGAGCAGGGCTGGGGTCAAACTCACCCACCATGTTATCTCCTCCTCCGTGGATCCTGCCTGAGGGCACAAACCTCAAAGCACCAGGGGGAGGTGGAACGGAGGAGACAAAGAGGCATCAGAGGAGATAAAACCTGGAGCAGGCTGGGGAGGGGGAAGATCATGGCGATGCTGCCAGGGCACAGCTGCCCTGCCTGGGACACTGCGTAGCTCCAGCATCCCAATTCATGCCTACAGCTGCCTGGATAACGTGGGATGGCCCTGCCCTGCCCAGCTCCTCTGCACCGAGGTCTCACACACATCTCCCCTCGGTTCCCTTGCCCCCAAACTGCAGTTTTGATGCCAAAAACCCAAAAAGAAATGGGTGAGAACCCTCTCAGAGAGGGGAAAACAGAGGATCAGGAGAGAGAAAGAGTCACATTTCCCCATCTTGTGATGCTGGGGCAGTGCTGGGAACCTGGAGCTCACCCAGCACCATCCAGACCCCCATGGAAATGAGCCACCCTCTCCCCCCGAGGCTGATGTGATACACAGAATCACAGAACAGAATCACAGAAGCCTTAAGACTGGAAAAGCTCTCTGAGCTCGTCCAGTCCAACCCCCCACCACCATGCCCCCTCAACCGTGTCCCCAAGTGCCATGGCCACATGGTTTTCGAATGCCTCTGGGGATGGGGACTCCACCACCTCCCCGGGCAGCCTGTGCCAATGCCTCAGCACTCCTGCAGGAAAGACATTTCCCCCCCAATACCCAACCTCAACCTCCCATGCTGCACCTTGAGGCTGTTTGTTCTCCTTCTCTCGCCTCTGCCCGGGGAGAAGAGACCAACCCCCACCTCACTGCACCTTCCCCCCAGGCAGAAGACAAGCCCATCCTCCCTCGCAGCGAGCAGGAGCACAAGGGACAAGCCTCCGGGGACACGGGGCAGGAAAACGCCCGATGGAGACCCCGGGGAAGGTCTGACCCTGCCGGCGGGGGCGAGACTCGAACCCGAGCGCTGCAGGCTCCGGGCGCCTCCGGCCCAGGGCGCAGCGGGGCGCGGCGCGGCTTGTGTTGTGCCGCCCCCTGCTGGCGGCTCCGCGGAGCAGCAGCCCGGGGAAGGGACATCGCAACCGCGCCCCCGGGACCTCCCCGGCTCGGGCAGAGGGAGCCGCAGCCCAGCTCCATCCCCAGCCTGCGAGCAGCGCGGCTCGGAAGGGCTGCCGGGGCTCGATGCCAGGCAGCGGCAGAAGGGCTCTGCTGCGGCTCGCTGCCGTTTATTTAACGCCTGGCTGCGGCGCTGTGTTCACCCCATTAGAGCTGGCAGCGCTTGGGCAGCGCCGAGTGGAAAACGATTCCAAGGACACGCTGGGATAACCCCTCCCGAAGCAGCTCCCCGGCAGGGGCAGATTGATTCCTGTGCACGCACAAAAAAACACCCCCACCAAACCCCGCAGTACAGCCAAGGGAAAGAGAGATCATTTCATCCTCCTTTAACTCTGAACACCGATTTGAGGCATCCGTGGCAGGCTGCAGAGAAGCATCGACCCAGAAAGAGACAGGAGTCAGGCACCAGGAGCTGGCAGAGTGGAGTGGAGAGAGGAAAAATTGCTTCAGGGCTAATTTCACTCCCTCACAGAGTTAAAGCCAAGACTTGGTTGGTGGTGGAAGAGCACAAACCGATCCATTAACCACAGCCACTAACGAGCTCCACAGCCAGAGCTCCTCACACAGAAGCAAAGAATTGGTTTGGCTGGGGAGAAAACAACACCCTTTAAAGATCATCAACCATTATCCAGCTCTGCCAAATCTCTGACTGAGTGACCTGCACCAGGGTGGCACCCTCACCTCCCTGGGCACACCCAAGGGTGCCCCCCAGCCCCCAAACCAACTGCAGAAGAGCACAGCAGCAGCAAGAGAGAGGTTAAAAGGAAGGTTAGAAACTTCCTGCCACCTCCTGTCAGGCTCCAGGGTTGCTTTCAGCCTCCAAGGGTTCAGCCAGAGAGCCCTTTTGCAGCCACACCAGGCAGGAACACCTGGGAAGCCCTGGAAACCCTTCCCTGCTCCAGGCAGATGTTGTTCTCCCCCAGCTGCAGCAGTCTCTGTCCATCACCAGCCTGCAGACACCGAGTTAGAGTCCCTAAGGTGCCCTGGGTGGACATCTTGCACCTTGCCTGCCTCAGCTCCTGGCACATTCAAGGTTTTCCCAGGGTTTGCCTTCCCCACCCGGCCCCACACAAGGCAATCTCAGCTGCTTGCTACAACCCCTCTGCTGTTCAAGGCCTGGGCAGGGCAGCAGGACAGAACACAGAATTCACCAGGTTGGAAAAGGCCTTTGAGATCATCCAGTCCAAGCTCTCCCCCAGCACCATCTGACCAACTCAACCATGGCACCAAGGGCTTCAGCCAGGCTAAACACCTCCAGGGATGGGGACTCCACCACCTCCCTGGGCAGCACATCCCCAGGGCCAATCTCTCCTGCTGGGAAGAATTTCTTCCTCAGCTCCAGCCTAAACCTCCCCTGGCACAGCTTGAGACTGTGTCTTCCTGTTCTGGTGCTGGGTGCCTGGGAGCAGAGCCCAACCCCCACCTGGCTACAATCTCCCTTCAGGCAGTTGGAGAGAGCAAGAAGGTCTCCCCTGAGCCTCCTCCTCTCCAGGCTAAGCAACCCCAGCTCCCTCAGCCTCTCCTCCCAGGGCTGTGCCCCAGACCCCTCCCCAGCTTTGTTGCCCTTCTCTGGACACCTTCCAGCACCTCAACCTCTTTCCTGACCTGAGGAGCCCAGAGCTGGCCACAGGACTCCAGGTCATCTGATCAACCAAACCATGGCACAAAGGGCCTCAGCCAGGCTCTTCCTAAACACCTCCAAGGATGGGGACTCCACCACTCATGAAAAACCTGAATCAGGCTCCAGGGCTGCTTTCAGGCTCCAAGGGGTCAGCCAGAGAGGCCTCCTGCAGCCATCTGGGGAGGGGGGCACAGAGGCTGCCCACTGGGGTCTGCGTGTGTGTGACCACCGAGCGCTCCGCGGGGGGTGTTTGAGCTGCACCGCGGCACGGCTCCCCTCGTGCTGTCTGTGAGATGGAGACCTGGAGCCTTCAAGGCATGGCCAGGCTCTGGGAGCTTCCAGCAGCCTCTCCTGTGCCTGCAGATGCTCAGACCATAAATCATCCCCGCACGTTTTCCCTGCTGCCGCTGCCGATACTGCGCTGCCTGCGGCGGCCGCTGGCCGGGCTGCCGCCCAGCTAAGGCCGGGCGAGCTTCAGAGGCTTTGGGCGCTTTGAGTGGAAGCTTCTCGACATCAAAGCCCCAGGAGGGCTTTTAGCGAGACTTTGGAAGGCCAAGTGAAGGCCTTTTAATGTGCCGCGGCAGCAGCTAGCATCAAAGGGAGAGCTGGCTGCAGGGAGCTGCGGCTTCACAAAGTCGCCGATGGCAACGGGAGCTGAGCTCAACAGCTTCCCCGGCAGCGCTTGGAGGAACTCTTTGTGTACAGGAGCCCAGCGCTCCGGAGGCTTCCTTGGAGCAGAGAGCCCTGAATAACAACAACAACCAACAGAGAAACCCAACCCTGACTTGCCTGTGTGCCGCTGAAAATGACTCAGATGGAAGCACAGCCTTGAGCTTGCCTGGGCCGGTGCCACGCAGGCAGCTCCCAGGGATGACTGATGAGCTCTGCAGCCCTCACACAGCCACCCAAGGTCATCTCCAGCGCTCAGCAAGCCAGCTCCACTCCCTGCTCCTTACTGCTTCAGCACACAGTTAGGGTTGGTTTGGGGTCTGTTTGATTTGATGTGGGTTTTTTTCCCCCTTCCTTTCAGCAGGAGCTGCTGCCAAGCAGGGGCCTGGCACAGACACCTCCCTGGGCAGGGGATGGAGCAGGAGGACAGGAGCCAAGGTCTGACCTGGTCAGGGACTTAATGAACAAAAGAGTGAAGTGGTTCACAGAACCCCAGCGTGGTGGGGTTGGAAGAGACCTCTGGGGATCACCCAGCCCAAGCCCTGCTCCAGCAGGGCTCCCACAGCAGCTTGCCCAGGAGCACAATGCCCAGGGGGGGTTGGAAGCTCTGCACACCAGGAGACTCCACAGCCTCTCTGGGCAGCCTGCTCCAGGGCTCTGCTCCCTCACACCAAACAACTTTCTCCTCCTGCAACCTCCTGGCTGCCACTCTGTGCCCATTGCTCCTTGTGCTGTCCCTGGGCACCACTGAGCAGAGCCTGGCCCCAGCCTCTTGCCCCTCACAGCTCCTTTAGCTCCCCTCTGGGGCTGCTCTTCTGCAGGCTCTCAGCCCCAGGGCTCTCAGCCTCTGCTGCTCCCAGAGCTGCTCCAGACCCCTTTGGAGCTTCCCTTGGGCCCTCTCCAGCAGCTCCCTGGCTCTCTGAGCTGGGCAGCCTGTGATGTGGCAACAGCTTCAGCTCCAGACAATGCTCTCCCTTGTTTCCACCAAGCTGTGACATGAGGAGATCAGACTTTGGAGACTTAATTACCCCAGGAGGAAAGCAGGATCCTGAGGAGAGGTCTCTGCCCTGGCAAAGCAAACAGCTCCCACCCCAGCCCAGCCCTGCACCACTCTGCCTTCCTCTCCCTTCACCTGTATTGGTTCAGCCTCTTTTCTCTTTCAGCCCCTGGCACCTTCTTGGAGCTGCAGGCATCACCCCCCAGATGCCACAGCCCCACTGCTGATCCCTGGCACCTTCTTGGAGCTGCAGGCATCACCCCCTAGGTGCCACAGCCCCACTGCTGGCACTGGGGCTCTACCCAAACACTTTGGACACCTTCTCCCAACCCCTCTGCCAGGGCAAGGGCAGCTCTGCTGCCAGCCAAGAGCTGGCCAGCAGCAGGTTTCTCAGCTACCACACAGCTGACAAAAACCAAAGCAGTGCTCTGAAGGCAGTGCCAGCCCCGGGTGCCTGTGCCAGCCCCGGGTGCCTGTGCCAGCTCTCAAGGCCACCTTCAGCCTCCCCACCGCGCAGGGAACTCGTAGAAGGCTGAGCTGAGACAGTATTTCACGGCTTGGATTGCTTCAGATCCCCCCCAGGAGCAAGTGCCAGAGGCTTCCAAGAGCTGTGGCGTTAACAACAAAGCAGGGACCCCTCCCAGCCTCTCAGCCCGAGCAGCAGCGATTTGCTCTGGCCAAGCTCTGCTTCCTAAACCCTTTGCCTCCATTCAGCTTGACATCCAAACACCCATCCCATTCACTCCAGCTGTCAGCTGGAGGAGTTGTGGGCTGCTCTTAGGAACAGCCCTGAGGTGAATTAGGAACAGCCTGTAATGATGTTCCACTACAGCAACTTTATTTCCACCCAGCCAAGTAAATGAGCAATATTTTATCTGCTCTGCCTCGGCTGGGCGGCGAGAGGCAGCTGCTCCCCTCCCCCCCTCCTCCCCTCCCGGTGATTTACTGCAGGGATGGGTCCTAAAGAGCCTAAAAGCCAGCCCCTGAAACCAGCCACAAAATCTCCTCCTCCTCCTCCTCACAAGGAGGGAGAACTTCAGCTCCTGGAGGGTGGCAAACTCGAGCACGAAGCCTTTCATTTGGCATCCTTCTCTTTCTTCCCTGCACGCAAGGAGCTGAGCAGCAGCAGCCATAAATATCGATGCTGAGCAGCTGGCAGCAGCAGCGTGGGGCACCAACAGCTCTGGGCACAGAAAGGCAGCAGCAGGGCAGCCCTCTCCTGCCCAGCAAGCAACCAAGGGAACGCTGAGGGCTTGGAAGCACAGAGAGTGCCTCCGGGAACCTGCCTCCCGTTCCGGGCTCCCCCAGGCCAAGAGGGACAGGGAGCTGCTGGAGAGAGTCCAGAGGAGGCTACAGAGATGCTGAAGGGGCTGAGGAGCAGAGGCTGAGAGCCTGGAGCAGAGCAGCCCCAGAGGGGAGGCTAAAGGAGCTGTGGGGGGCAAGAGGCTGGGGCCAGACTCTGCCCAGTGGTGCCCAGGGACAGCACAAGGAGCAATGGGCACAGAGTGGCAGCCAGGAGGTTCCATGAGGAGAAAGTTGTTTGGTGTGAGGGAGCAGAGCCCTGGAGCAGGCTGCCCAGAGAGGTTGTGGAGTCTCCTGGTGTGGAGAGCTTCCAACCCCCCCTGGGCACTGTGCTCCTGGGCAGGCTGCTGTGGGAGCCCTGCTGGGGCAGGGGCTGGGGTGGGTGAGCCCCAGAGGTCCCTTCCAGCCCCAACCACGCTGGGATTCAGGGATTCTGTAAGGAAGGACAGACCTTACACACCTTCAGCAGCAGTCCAGGCAGCACCAGTCACGCTGGGGACTGCTTCCATCAGGCTCCCAGCACACTGCATTGCTGCCCCAGCAGAGCCAGCCCCTGGCACTGCAGAGAGAGAAGCAGAGGCAGAAGTGAAACAGAGGCAGAAGAATCCCACAGCACACCAAGACCTCCAGCCAAGAGCTCTGTGGAGTAAGCAGCTCAGGCTGGGGTTTGGGGCCCTGCAGACCTGGCAGGAGGAAAGGGATTTTCACAGTGGCCAAACACAGGAGAGCTGCCAGGAGACAGCTCCCAAGCCAAGAAGTTAATGAGATTCACCAGAGGTCTGGAGGTTCACACAGGCACAGAGGACACAGGGAAGTCTCACAGTGACCAGCAGCACCTTCCAAGGGTGTTAGCTCTCAGGGGCTCCAGCTCAGAGACCCCAAGACCCAAGCCAGGGCAGGAGGCAGACTGAGATGCCTGCAAAGTGCTGGCACCTCCCTGTGAGGGCCATGAGGGCAGAGGCTGTCAGCAAGAGGTGAGAGCCCCCCCAAGGACAGAGGTGACCCATTTGGGTGTTTCAATCACTCTCCTGGCTAAGCAAAGGGAGAAGATGTTGAGGGAAGCCCTAGCAGGGCAGCAGGTGGCCAGCACAGGGCTGGGATCCCCACCCCCAGCCACGAAGAAGGCTCCAATATTTATAGCCCAAGGAATGCCAAGAGCCTGGCTCCAGGCCCTGCCTGGATGTCTGCTCTGGGAGTGGAGACTCTGTGCCTGGATGCAGGGATAAGGCAGCAAGGGACCTGCTGGGCTGTGCTGGAGAGACTCCAGCTCCAGGAAGCAGCCTCTGTGGAGGTGCTGATGAAACTTCCCCAGGCTGTCTCACCCTGGCTCTGGTGAGACAGCAGAGGGGGGACCAAAAAACCCCAAAGCCAACCCAGCCAGCAGCTTAAAACATCCCCAAAGTGCTCACCAGAGCTCCTCCTGGGGCCAGTTTGGGCTCCCTCTTGCAGATCCCCCAGGCAAAGCAGCTGTGCTGGCAGCAGGGCACAGGTTCCCCACCACACCTCAGCTCCCTGGCCATGCAAACCACACTCAGCATTGCTTTGACACTCTGCCCTTGGATGCTGTGACTGGAAGCAGCTAACCCCCACCTGGGCCTGGCACAGACACCTCCCTGGGCAGGGGATGGAGCAGAAGGACAGGAGCCAAGGTCTGACCTGGAGAGTGACTCAATGGAGGAAAGGGGGAAGTGGGGAGGGCTGCCTGGGCAGCAGGAGCTGTGGCAGGGCTGCTGGGGGCCTCCACTCCTCTTCTCCTTCTCCAGCAAAAGGCAATGGCTGCAGAACCTCCCTTCCACCCTTCAGAAAGTAAATGAGATCCACTTGGTCCAAACACAGCAGAGCTGCTCCTGAGAGGCTGTCTCCAACTCTCTGGAACTGAATCCCAGTGTAGTTGGGGCTGGAAGGGAGCTCTGGAGCTCCCCCAGCCCAACCTCTGCCCCAGCAGGGCTCCCACAGCAGCCTGCCCAATGCCCAGGGGGGGTTGGAAGCTCTCCACACCAGGAGACTCCACAACCTCTCTGGGCAGCCTGCTCCAGGGCTCTGCTCCCTCACACCAAACAACTTTCTCCTCCTGCAATCTCCTGGCTGCCACTCTGTGCCCATTGCTCCTTGCCCTGTCCCTGGGCACCACTGGGCAGAGCCTGGCCCCAGCCTCTTGCCCCCCACAGCTCCTTTAGCTCCCCTCTGGGGCTGCTCTGCTCCAGGCTCTCAGCCTCTGCTCCTCAGCCCCTTCAGCATCTCTGTAGCCTCCTCTGGACTCTCTCCAGCAGCTCCCTGCCTCCCTTAGCACTGGGGGTGCCCTGACTTCCCCCCCAGCCTGTGCTACAGCAGGGTCGCCCAGAGCACCTTGCCCACACCAGGACCTTTCACCTGGCCTCCAACAAATGGGAGTCAAATATCTGTTGAGGAGATTCTGAGCTCTCCTGTTCTGTGCCATTCCACACAGAGGGGAGGGGGAGGAGGAGGAAGAAGAAGAAGGGGGGGGGGAAGGAATCAAGATAAAAGGAGGAACCCATTTGAGCTGCAGAGGATTTATTCATCCAATTTACATCTGAATCAATTATCCAGGCACAGCTCAAACACTGCCAGCATGATTTAGGTGACTGAACACACATCATAAATAGTGCAGGACTCAAGGCATATAATCCCTGGCTGCAATTTGTGGAGAGCCTGAGGAGCAGGAGGAGCATCCTGCCTGGTGGTGTGCCTGGATTGCTGAGCAGCAGAGCTGCACTGAGCAGCTGAGCCCCCCTCTCACTTCCCTCCTGCCAAGGAACCCACAGCTTGCCAGCCAGCCCAGTGTGCGAGGGATAAGGTCCCAAGGGCTACAGGGCTGGGGGCAAGAGGTTCTCCTCCCTCTCTACTCTGCCCCAGTGAGGCTACAGCTGGGGTACTGGGGCCAGTACTGGGCTCCCCAGGGCAAGATGGACAGGGAGCTGCTGGGGAGAGCCCAGCAGAGGCTACAAAGATGCTGAAATGGGCTCCTCCTTTTATCTTGATTCCTTTTTCTCTTGCTCCTGCTTCCCAGGCCAGTGCCACACTGAGCTGTGTGTCCCCAGAGGTGCTCTGGGACAGGGACTCTTGCTCCTGCTTCCCAAACCAGTGCCACACTGAGCTGTGTGCCCCCAGAGGTGCTCAGGGACAGGGACTCTTGCTCCTGCTTCCCTAACCAGTGCCACACTGAGCTGTGTGCCCCCAGAGGTGCTCTGGGACAGGGACTCTTGCTCCTGCTTCCCAAACCAGTGCCACACTGAGCTGTGTGCCCCCAGAGGTGCTCTGGGACAGGGACTCTTGCTCCTGCTTCCTTTTGGTTGCTCCCCATGAAGGGCTGTGCCTGGGCTGTGCTCTCCTTCCCCACAACAGCAATTTGCTGCTCTCCAGGGAGGGAGCAGGAGGCTGCACTCTGCACAGAGCAGAGGAGGTGTGAGGAGCAGCAGATGCTCTGGGGGTGAGGGAGCAGAAGGGCTTCCCCCCAGCCCCTTCCTGCAGCAAGCCCCCATGGGCTGATTGTGTTCAGCCCTGGCTTGGCAGGAGATCAAAGCCAGCCCATGTCAGTCAGAAGGTGGTGGCAGGCTGTGGGGAGGGCTGCCTGGGCAGCAGGAGCTGTGGCAGGGCTGCTGGGGGCCTCCACTCCTCTTCTCCTTCTCCAGCAAAAGGCAATGGCTGCACAACCTCCCTTCCACCCTTCAGAAAGTAGATGAGGTCCACTTGGTCCAAGCACAGCAGAGCTGCTCCTGAGAGGCTGTCTCCAACTCTCTGTAGCTGCTCTGGGACTGAACCTCAGCATGGTTGAGGTTGGAAGGGACCTCTGGAGCTCACCCAGTCCAAGCCCTGCTCCAGCAGGGCTCCCACAGCAGCCTGCCCAGGAGCACAGTGCCCAGGGGGGTTGGAAGCTCTCCACACCAGGAGACTCCACAACCTCTCTGGGCAGCCTGCTCCAGGGCTCTGCTCCCTCACACCAAACAACCTTCTCCCAGAGCACCTCTGGGGGCACACAGCTCAGTGTGGCACTGGTTTGGGAAGCAGGAGCAAGAGCCCCTGTCCCAGAGCACCTCTGGGGGCACACAGCTCAGTGTGGCACTGGTTAGGGAAGCAGGAGCAAGAGTCCCTGTCCCAGAGCACCTCTGGGGGCACACAGCTCAGTGTGGCACTGGTTTGGGAAGTAGGAGCAAGAGTCCCTGTCCCAGAGCACCTCTGGGGGCACACAGCTCAGTGTGGCACTGGTTTGGGAAACAGCACTTCCAGCAGAACTTCCTTTTGACCAGGAGATTGGGGAGGTTGGATCCTCTGGGCCTCTTTAGCTGGAACCCAAAAGCTTTTTCCCCACACCATTAAAATGCTGCCAGGTTTCAGACCAAAGCTTCAGAGGGGTTGAAGTCTTTCAGCTCCTGATGGTCTCCCTCTGGGGGCAGTGGCAGGCTCCTCAGAGCAGCTCCTCCTGGAGACCTCAGGACTCCCTTTCTTTTGCACAGAGAGTGCCTCCAGGAGAGCAGGGAGCTGCACCAGCCCAGGAGCTGAGCTCATTTCACACCCAAAGAGTGGCTCCTCTCTTCTGCTCGAGGTTAGCCTTGTACCAGTGCAAGGAGAGAGACAAAAGAGTTATGAAGCTCTGAATCCCATTAGCATCCCAATGCAGCTGTGCAGAGGAGAGGCTTTTACACAGGGAAGAGATTTGCTGAGGGAGGAGCAGGAGGAGGCTGAGAAACCCTCTCCAGTTGTGTTGTGAAGGCATTTTTCATGGAGCTGGAACCAGAATTTGTTGCTGTGCCTTGGGCTTTGCTGCATTAATCACTGCAGGCTGCCTGGGTGGGCAGGGGGGGGAGAAAAAAATCCATTTGCTGCTGTAAGAGCTTCAGACAATTTCAAGAGGCCTTTGGAGAGCCAGAAGAATGCAGGTAGCCACTTTGGAGATGGCTCCTGGGCTCTGCCAGGCACCAGGGGATGACCTGGACCTGCACTCTGCAGGTGGAGCCACCGTGGGGGCTCCAGAGCAGGGCACCTCCAGCCAGCCAAGGTGTGCTGAGGACACCAGCACTGCCAGAGCATCCCTTCCACTCCTGCAGGGCACAGCTCTGCCCACTCCATCCTTGCTCAAGGGGCAGAAATCCAGGTGAAGCAAACACACAGAGAGAAGGGAGCAGTGGAGGAGGCAGCAGGGAGAGGCCACATCCCCAAGGACAGTGCCAGCCTGTCCCAAGCCCTGCTGGCAGCAAGCACAAGAGGCCAAGCAGTCAGCTCCCCTCCTGGCTTCTGTCATTTGGGTCTTGACTAAGAAGGAATCAGGGGAGAGTCAACCCTGGGGACCTAGAGATGGTTTCCAGAAGAGCTCCCAAGGGCTCCTCAAGAAGCCTGAGCTGAACACCAAGAGAAGAGAGCCAGGAGCAGCACTGCTGACTTCCCCCACCCCACATCACCCTGGCAGGAGGTGTGCACAGCATGGCCAAGCTGCCAGAAGCTGCTGGGGGAGAAGAGAATAAACCAGGTTGGGAAAGACCTTTGAGATCACCAAGTCCAAGCTCTCCCCCAGCACCATCTGAGCAGCTCAACCATGGCACCAAGGGCCTCAGCCAGGCCCTTCCTAAACACCTCCAGGGATGGGGACTCCACCACCTCCCTGGGCAGCACATCCCCAGGGCCAATCTCTCTGGCTGGGAAGAATTTCTTCCTAGCATCCAGCCTGAACCTCCCCTGGCACAGCTTGAGGCTGTGTCCTCTTGTTCTGGTGCTGGGTGCCTGGCAGAAGAGCCCAACCCCCACCTGGCTCCAACCTCCCTGCAGGGAGCTGCAGAGAGCAAGAAGGTCTCCCCTGAGCCTCTTCCTCTCCAGGCTAAGCAACCCCAGCTCCCTCAGCCTCTCCTCCCAGGGCTGTGCCCCAGACCCCTCCCCAGCTTTGTTGCCCTTCTCTGGACACCTTCCAGCACCTCAACCTCTTTCCTGACCTGAGGAGCCCAGGACTGGCCACAGGAGCTGCTGTGGCATCCCATGGCAGAAGGTTGCTCCCTGCTCCTGCCCCCAGCCTGCTGCAGGGCTGCTCACCACCACTCCATCAGCTGCCTGGAGACAGCTTTGGGCAGAAAGCTGCCCCCAAGCCTCAGCCTCAGGTGCCCCTCAGCTCTGGAGGTGCTGCAGTGGAGCAACCAGGCACCAGGGGAGCCCCAGCCCCGCTGATTTTCCTCTTCCCCTCCCCCAGCACTATCAGAGCTGCCCAGAAACACGAAAAGATTTATGGACAAACCACCAGGAGATCAATAGCTCAGGGCAGAGGGAAGAGCAGGCTTTGGAGCTGCCGCTGAACTACATCACACCGCCTGAATTAACCTCAGCAGGAGGCTGAGGGACACGGGAGAGAGCTCTGGAGTCGGAAAACGCTTGGTCTGGTTGGGATAAAAACCCCCAAGTGAGGACAGCTCCGACCCAGCAGGGCTGCCCCAGGGAGCTTGGACAGGCTGGAGGTGCAGGGCGCCCCTGGGGAGGACACAGCGGGAGGGAAGAGGGAGCTCAACATTCAGCCATGGCCAGGGGGAAACCCACTCAGAGCCATCACACACTGGTGGCAGAGAGCTGCCTCCGGCCGTGCCGCTGCCGGCAGAGAGCTGCCTGCACTTGAGCCCTGCCGGCAGAGAGCTGCCTGCACTTGAGCCCTGCCGGCACGGAGCCGCCTCCCGTCCGGCCCCCGCCGGCCAATAAAGGCAGACGAAGAGGACCCTTCACGGGGCCACCACCGCCAAACCCAAGCAGCAGAGCTCAGTGGATCGCAGCCAAGCCGAGCCCAAAGGCTTGTCCTCACACCCCAGCACGGACCAGCAGCCTGCCTGATGGGAAACCAGGGCCCTGCTGGACCCTGTTGCTGCATCCAGCACAGGGCTTTCCGTTCAGCCTCCTCCTGAAGATCCTCTGATGCCCAGAGAGAGGAGGATGCAGCCAGCAGCCTCCTCAGCGGCGCTCCGGGCGCCCTCGCAGCGCTCCGCTCCCGGCCTGCCCAGCATCCCTCCTCAGTGCAGCCACCCTCAGAAGCGGTGCCCAGGCCACTGTGTCAGGGCTTGGCTCACACTCCTGCTGTCACAGCAGCTCAGAGGGGGGACACAGAGTGCCTCACGCCCTGCCTGCTCTCCTCCCTCCCTCCCCCCTGGCTAAGCTGCAGAGCAGGACCAGCCCTGCCAACCCTCTGTCCGGAGCTGCTGCCTCCCCCCTCAGGGCTTCCTGCCACTTTGGCTCACTTGATCTTTGCTCAAAGCTCAGCTTTGGCAGCAGCTCTCTCTCTGGGGCTGCAGAGGAGCCACACAGACCTTGGCATTTTTCACCTTCTGCTGGCTGGGGCTGGCTGCAAATGTCAGAAGCATCTTCAGCAGCCCAAAGCTCTCACACTTCACCTCGCACCCCACGGAGCTGCAGAGCCCTGCTTCCATCTCTGCAGCGCGTTCCCCACGCCTGAAGGCTCTGCCAGCACTTCTGGAGGGCCATTCTCTCCTCTCAAGGCTAAGCAGGAGAGAATGCCATGGGGAAAAAAACAACCACCCAGCTTCTGCAGCAGCTTTGCTGGGCTAGGAAGCAGCCAGGGCTGCAAAGCTGCCCTGCTGAGGGAGGCAAAGCAGGCAGAGGCAAGAAGCTGAAGCAAGGAGGTGAGGCTGCCATGGGTCTAGAGGAGTCTGGCTCTTGGGAGCAGGGTTCCACAGCCTGGCTTTGCCCCAGCTCTTACCTAAGGCACAGAACCACACTTTAACCTTTAGAATGGAAATAGAATTCACCAGGTTGGAAAAGGCCTTTGAGATCATCCAGTCCAAGCTCTCCCCCAGCACCATCTGAGCAGCTCAGCCATGGCACCAAGGGCCTCAGCCAGGCTCTTCCTAAGCACCTCCAGGGATGGGGACTCCACCACCTCCCTGGGCAGCACATCCCCAGGGCCAATTAACTCCTTCTGTGAAGAGCTTTCTCCTCACCTCCAGCCTAAACCTCCCCTGGCACAGCTGGAGGCTGTGTCCTCTTGTTCTGCTGCTGGGTGCCTGCCTGGGAGAAGAGCCCAACCCCCACCTGGCTACAGCCTCCCTGCAAGGAGCTGTAGACAGCAAGAAGGTCTCCCCTGAGCCTCCTCCTCTGCAGGTTAAGCAACCCCAGCTCCCTCAGCCTCTCTTCCCAGGGCTGTGCCCCAGACCCCTCCCCAGCTTTGTTGCCCTTCTCTGGACACCTTCCAGCAGCTCAACCTCTTTCCTGACCTGAGGAGCCCAGAACTGGCCACAGGACTGCAGGTGTGGGCTGAGCAGTGCTGAGCACAGGGCAGGATGAGCTCCCTGCTCCTGCTGGCCACACTGTTCCTGCTGCAGGCCAGGCTGCCCTTGGCCTTCTTGCTCCCCTGGGCACACTTGCTGGAGCAGCCTCTTCTCCTTTGGGCTGTTCCACAGTGGTGGAGCTGATGCCAAGAGCCTGCAGCTCAAAGCCAGCAGAGGGGAGGTTCCTCAGCACCCTGAGGCATGGCTGAGGAGTGCTGATAGGAGCCCAGCCAGGCTGCTCCCCCTCTCCTCAGCCTCACTTGGAGCCTGCAGAGACAAACCTGCTCCCCTTGCATGCTTGTGACGGATTCCTCTTGGCTCTCAGTAAGCCTGAGGAGGGGAAATGAGTCATGTTTCACCCCAAAAAGCCTCTGGTGATGTTTCCCTCTCTCTGGCTTTCATCATGCTGCACTGAATCCACTTCCCTGGCTCCAAGAGCACGAAGGACAAAACAACCTCCACTGCTGGCAGCAGCTGGAAGAGCCAAACCTCCTGCTCAGAGGCAGGCCTGGCAGGGTGGCCACAGCAGCCTGGAGGCACAAGGAGCTCACAGAAGGGGAGGGGGTGGAAGGGACTTCTGGAGACCACTGAGTCCAACCTCCCCCCTGCCAGGGCAGGGTCACCCAGAGAGGGGCACCCAGGAACACCCCCAGCTGGGGTTGGAAGCTCTCCAGAGATGGAGCCTCCACCACCTCCCTGGGCAGCCTGATCATGTTTAGGTGTTCAGGTTTGTGCTCCTCACCCCTTGGCCTGTCCCTGGGCACCACTGAAAGCAGCCTGGTGCCACCCTCCTGCCACCCACCCTTGACCAGCACTGATGAGATCCCCCTCAGGCTGCTCTTGCCCAGCCTAGAAAGCTTCCCTGAGCCTCAGCCTGCAGTGGCTCCACTGGGCAGAGGCAGCAGCTCAGCACCAGACAAGCTCCACAGCCAGGAGAACAGCAAGATGAAGCCACCCCCTGCTTCCCTCACAATCAGCTGCTTGCAGGGGGGGGGAAACCTACAGCAAAGGAGGTGGTGGATTAGCAAAGCACACAAGAATCCCACCCAGGAGCTGGCAGTGCCTCCTGGGAGAGGTTCTGAGCACCAGCAGGGAAATCAGAGCTTTCATCTGCATTGGTTCCACTGCTGTGGCAGGAGATGTGCTCCACGTCAAGCTGCTGATGTTCAGCTGCAGGGGAAGCTTCCACTCCTGCCTCAGGAGCCAAGATGCTGCTTAGAAGTCATGGTTCTCAGAGTGCTGGAACAGGCTGGGTGGGAAGGGAGCTCCCAGAGGCCACCCAGCCCAACCCCCTGCCCTCAGCAGGGACATCCTCCCCTGCAGCAGCTTGCTCACAGCCTTCTCCAGCCTCACCTTGCACAGCTCCAGCCATGGGGCCTCAGCTCCCTCCCTGGGCAACCTGCTGCAGTGTTCCAGCAGCCTCCTGGGGCACAACTTGTTCCTCCCCTCCAATCTCAATCTGCTCTGCTCTCATTCCAAACCCCTGCCCCTGGTGCTGTCCCTGCAGGCCTTTGGGAGCAGTCCCTCTGCAGCCTTCCTGCAGCCCCCTGCAGGTCCTGGGAGGCTGCTCTGAGGTCTCCTCAGGGAGGTTCACTTCACCCTGCTTGGTTTCCACTGCTGCTGCTATCTGGAACCCCTCCTCCACCACTCTCCCTGCAGCTTCCTGGGGGCACTTCTGCCAAGCCATCAAAACCTCCTACAAATCCTCAACCACAGAGCCAGCCCAGGAAGGGCTAAAAGCCACCAGGAGAGGCTGCTCCAGGGTCTGCCTGGAGCCTTTGCTGGCAGAAGCTCTTTGCCTGCTTACCTTGGATGGCAAAGCCCTTCAAGGAGGCTTCCTCCTCGCAGCTGGAGGTGGTGTGGCAGAAGCAGCCCCCGTGGGAGAGGGTTTGCTGGCCTGCAGCTCTCCTGCAGGGCATCACAACAAGGTTCTGTGGGCCAGAGATGCTCCAAAGCTGCCCCTTCTCCAGCCAGGCTGCTTTTCAGCCTAGGAGGTGTTGACAGAGGCCAACAGCAACCAATCCTCAACCACAGACCCAGCCCAGGAGGGGCTAAAAACCACCAGGTGAGGACCAAGCCACTCCCCCCCCCACCTGCTCCTCCTTAGCACTGATGAGAAACCAATTTCACTGCCAAGACCAACTCCTCCAGCCTGGAAGTGTGCCAGGGGCAGTGGCTGCCTGGGGGGAGCTGGGGCAGTGGCTGCTCCAGTGGCTGCTGCAGTGGCTGCTGCAGTGTCTGGGGGCACCAAACACAGCACTCCCCAGAACTGGCTGTTGGGTGGGAGGAAGCAGTTCTGCCAAACATCTTCTCCCAGACATAGAATCATGGAATCAAGAAGGTTGGAAAAGAGCTCAGAGCTCACCAGGTCCAAGCTGTCACCCAGCACCTCCTGGCTAACCAAACCATGGCTCCAAGTGCCACATCTTCCACACCCCCAGGGATGGGGACTCCACCACCTCCCTGGGCTGCACATTCCCAGGGCCAATCTCTCTTGCTGGGAAGAACTTTCTCCTCAGCTCCAGCCTGAACCTCCCCTGGCACAGCTTGAGACTGTGTCCTCTTGTTCTAGTGCTGCTTGCCTGGGAGAAGAGCCCAACACCCACCTGGCTCCAGCCTCCCTTCAGGGAGTGTAGAGAGCAAGAAGGTCTCCCCTGAGCCTCCTAAGGCTAAGCAACCCCAGCTCCCTCAGCCTCTCCTCCCAGGGCTGTGCTCCAGACCCCTCCCCAGCCTCCTTGCCCTCAGCCACAGAGCTGCCCTGCACCAAGGGGCTGATTAAGACACCAAGCTCAAGGCTGCTAATCAAGCAGCCAGGGGCAGCACTGACAGCATTTGTGAGCCTCTCTGCTTTCAGCTGCAGAATGGAGGGGGGTGGGAGGTGGGAAAAGAGCTTTTATGTTATCTGGCCAATAAATCCATCTCTGGGGACCCATCCAAAGGGGAGGCTGCTTGCTGCTCTCCAAGGCAGTCACTGGTGGCCCCCGAGCAGAGGAGAGGCACAGCCGTGCATGGGAATGAGAGGCAGGGCCCTTGGAAGCACTCTGCAGCCTCTCAGCCTGGCTGCAAACACCTCCAGGCAGGAGGCTGCCACCACCTCCCTGGGCAGCCTGTGCCAGGCTCTCACCACCCTCATGGGCAACAACTTCTTCCTAACATCCAATCTGAATCCCCACTTCTAGTTCTGCTCCATCCCCCCCAGTCCTATCCCTCCCTGACACCCTCAGAAGTCCCTCCCCAGCTTTCCTGGAGCCCCCTGCAGATCCTGGAAGGCCACAATGAGGTCTCCTGGGAGCCTTCTCCTCTCCAGCCTGCACAAACCCAACCCTCTCAGAGCAGAGCAGCTCCAGCCCTCTGCTCCTCCTTCTGGCCCTTCTCTGGACACCTCCCAGCACCTCCAGAGCCTTCCTGGCACAGAGGCTCCAGAACTGGCCCCAGAGCTCCAGGTTTGGGCTTTTCCCTGCAAGCAAGAAACAAGGAGAGAGCAGAAGCCAAGTGCAAGCACAAGAGCCAGCCCTGGGCCCTGGCAAGCAGTGCAGGCAGTGATTTACAGCCCCCCCCCCAAAAACCCCAGAGCCCTACCAGAAACATAACAGCCTGCCAGGGAAGTGATGGATGGTGCTTGCAGAGGGCTGCAGCCTCCCAGGGCAGCCCTGTCAAGGAGAGGCAGTGACCAGCCTGGGCCTTGGGAAGGGAGGGCCGAGGAGGCTGCTGCTCTGCTGTGGGGATGGGGTGCTTGGCTCCTCTGCTGTACCAGCCCTGCAGCATGCCCCTGAGCAGCAGGAGGAGGAGGTTTGGGCACCCAACAGGCACCTTCCAGATGAGCAGCACTGTGGTGCTGCAAGGGATGGAACAGGTCCTGCTGCAGAGGAGGAGAGTGGCAGGGAAGGAGAGGAACACTGAGCGCAGGCAAGGAGGAGGCACAGAGCCAACTCGTTCTGAACCGAGCTCAAAGCTGGGCTTTGCAAAGGGGCCCAAAGCAGCACCCCCCCACCCCCCCCCGAGGCCATGCACCAACCCCCCTGGGGACTGGCATCTGCTGGGGGGGAGAGAAAACCTTTTGCCAACACCAAAGGCACCTGTGGGAAGAGCCCCTGCGGGGCTGTGCCTTCTCCACCCTCCTGCCAGGTAGGGACGAGCCTGGGGAGCTGCCGTGGCCCCGCGGCACCGCCCTGGCAGCGCTGCTCGGGGGCTGGCACCACCGAGGCCGGGAGGAGGCAGAGCTGCAGCTCTGGGAGCCCAGGGAAAGGCTTCGAAGAGCCAGCGGCGAGCGCCTCGCAACGCCAGCACCTGGGGAGGGTCAGGCAGCAGCTGAGCCCCTGCCAGCTGCCCGGCGGCTGCAGCTCCGAAGCCGATGCGCACATGAGAAGGCAAACCGCAGAGAGATCCGCGGAGATGACCCAGGTTGATCCCACCCGATCCCTCCCTCCCTCCCTCCCCGGATTCCCTGCACAGCAGCCGGGCTGCTCCCAGCTCATCGCAAAGCCCAACAGTACCACCCGGCGGCCACCCCTCCTGCTGCAGGGGAAACCAAACCCACCCGAACCGGCATCGAATCCCGGCAGGAAAAGCCTTTCAACCCCTCGGCACGCCGAGGGGAGCCGGACTGGAGGGGGGGTCGGACCTTTGCACCCCCCCTCCTGCCCCCCCAGAGGGGCCACCAGAAGCCACTGCTGTGGCAGCCACGAGTTTGCCAGCACCGAGCTGCCCAGGGACCTGCTGGAAAGCCTCTCCCTGGGGACATTCAAGGTCAGCCTTGATAGGGTCCTGAGCAACCTGTTCTGGTTAATGATGAGCAGCCTGACCTAGGGGAGGATGCTCCTGCTCACTGCAGGGGGGTTGGGCTGGATGACCTTTGGAGGTCCCTTCCAACCCCAACCATTCTGTGATACTATGATACTGTGTCTCTGCTCACTGCAGGGGGGGTTGGACAGGATGACCTGTGGGGGTCCCTTCCACCCCAAACCATTGTAGGGTTCTGTGAGGCTCTGCTCACTGCAGGGGGGGTTGGACAGGATGACCTGTGGGGGTCCCTTCCACCCCAAACCATTGTAGGGTTCTGTGAGGCTGTGCTCACTGCAGGGGGGGTTGGACAGGATGACCTTTGGGGGTCCCTTCCATCCCAAACCATTGTAGGGTTCTGTGAGGCTGTGCTCCAGCAGGGGGTTGGACTGGATGACCTGTGCAGGTCCCTTCCACCCCAAACCATTGTAGGGTTCTGTGAGGCTGTGCTCACTGCAGAGGGGGTTGGACAGGATGACCTTTGGGGGTCCCTTCCACCCCAAACCATTGTAGGGTTCTGTGAGGCTGTGCTCACTGCAGGGGGGTTGCACAAGATGACCCTCAAGGGTCCCTTCCAACTCAGGCAGGCAGCTGGGTGCTGGGCTGCAGCCAGAGCAGGGTGGGCTGCAGGGCAGCAGAGGGGATTCTGCCCCTGGGCTCTGCTCAGACCTCACCTCCAATCCTGCCTCCAGCTCTGCTGTCCCCAGCAGGAGAAGGACACAGAGCTGCTGGAGCGAGTCCAGAGGAGGCCACAAAGATGATCCAAGGCTTGGAGCAGCTCTGCTGTGAGGACAGGCTGAGGGAGCTGGGGGTGAGCAGCCTGGAGAGGAGAAGGCTCCAGGGGGACCTCAGAGCTGCCTGCCAGGACCTGAAAGGGCTACAGGAAGGCTGCAGAGAGACTTCTCATGAGGGTGACTAGAGACAGGCCAAGGGGGGATGGTTTGTGGCTGAGGGAAAGCAGAGTTGGACTGGAGCTGAAGAAGAAAGTTCTTCAGTAGGAGGGTGGGGGAGCAATCCCTAAAGTCATCCTGAGCCTCAGGCCACACCTGGAGTCCTGTGGCCAGTTCTGGGCTCCTCAGGTCAGGAAAGAGGTTGAGCTGCTGGGAGGTGTCCAGAGAAGGGCAACAGAGCTGGGGAGGGGTCTGGGGCACAGCCCTGGGAGGGGAGGCTGAGGGAGCTGGGGTTGCTTAGCCTGGAGAAGAGGAGGCTCAGGGGAGACCTTCTTGCTCTCTGCAGCTCCCTGAAGGGAGGTTGGAGCCAGGTGGGGGTTGGGCTCTTCTGCCAGGCAGCCAGCACCAGAACAAGAGGACACAGCCTCCAGCTGTGCCAGGGGAGGTTTAGGCTGGAGGTGAGGAGAAAGTTCTTCCCAGAAGGAGTTAATTGGCCCTGGGGATGTGCTGCCCAGGGGGGTGGTGGAGTCCCCATCCCTGGGGGTGTTCAAGAGGGGCTTGGATGTGGCACTTGGGGCCATGGTTTGGTTAGTCAGGAGGTGCTGGGTGAGAGGTTGGACTTGGTGATCTCTGAGGCCTTTTCCAACCTTCTTGGTTCTATGATTCTATGATTTAGGCTCCCACTAAACACAATTGCTGCTTTGGGAGCTGGGGGAGATGAGCTGCAGGGCTCCTCTGGGGCTCACCTTTGCTGCAGGGCTCCTTTGGGGCTCACCTTTGCTGCAGGGCTCCTTTGGGGCTCAGCTTTGCTGCAGGGCTCCTTTGGGGCTCACCTTTGCTGCAGGGCTCCTTTGGGGCTCACCTTTGCTGCAGGGCTCCTTTGGGGCTCACCTTTGCTGCAGGGCTCCTTTGGGGCTCACCTTTGCTGCAGGGCTCCTTTGGGGCTCACCTTTGCTGCAGGGCTCCTCTGGGGCTCACCTTTGCTGCAGGGCTCCTCTGGGGCTCACCTTTGCTGCAGGGCTCCTTTGGGGCTCACCTTTGCTGCAGGGCTCCTCTGGGGCTCAGCTTTGCTGCAGGGCTCCTCTGGGGCTCACCTTTGCTGCAGGGCTCCTTTGGGGCTCACCTTTGCTGCAGGGCTCCTTTGGGGCTCACCTTTGCTGCAGGGCTCCTTTGGGGCTCAGCTTTGCTGCAGGGCTCCTTTGGGGCTCACCTTTGCTGCAGGGCTCCTTTGGGGCTCAGCTTTGCTGCAGGGCTCCTTTGGGGCTCACCTTTGCTGCAGGGCTCCTTTGGGGCTCACCTTTGCTGCAGGGCTCCTCTGGGGCTCACCTTTGCTGCAGGGCTCCTTTGGGGCTCACCTTTGCTGCAGGGCTCCTTTGGGGCTCACCTTTGCTGCAGGGCTCCTTTGGGGCTCACCTTTGCTCCAGGGCTCCTCTGGGGCTCACCTTTGCTGCAGGGCTCCTTTGGGGCTCAGCTTTGCTGCAGGGCTCCTTTGGGGCTCAGCTTTGCTGCAGGGCTCCTTTGGGGCTCAGCTTTGCTGCAGGGCTCCTTTGGGGCTCACCTTTGCTGCAGGGCTCCTTTGGGGCTCACCTTTGCTGCAGGGCTCCTCTGGGGCTCACCTTTGCTGCAGGGCTCCTTTGGGGCTCAGCTTTGCTGCAGGGCTCCTCTGGGGCTCACCTTTGCTCCAGGGCTGTTAGCAGAGAGCAGCTCCAGGGGGCTGTTTGCTCAGCCCTGGATCACCTGGGGGAGGCCAGGGCTGCATTTCCTGTGGCAGGTCTGAATGAGCCCTGCATGGCAATGAGAGAAATTCCAGCTCCAAGTGACAATAAAGACACTGATGAGATGTTATGACATTGACTGGGATGCTTCATAGCCTGGGTAATGATTCTGTCCCTCTGCAGTGAAAGATGAGGGCTGGGGGAGCAGCAGCTGCAGAAGTAATTTCCTGCTGTATTTAAGAGAAGGAGAAGCAGCAGCAGCAAGCAGTGGAGGCTGGCTGGGTGCTGCTGGTGGGGCCCTGTTGATTTGCAGAGCCCTCTCCTCTAACTGTTGCTCTGTCACCACTGCAGAACCTCAGACAATTAACTCCTCTCTGCCTCTGATGCTGTGCAGATGAAATCCCTGCCTGCCCTGCAGCAGGGGGAGCTGGGCTCTCTGCCACCCCAAGCCAGGGGCAAGGCTGCCAGGCTGGGCAGCAGCAGCAGCAGCAGCACACAGCTGCTCCCCACAACGGCCCAGGGGGAAGGAGCTGACTGGAAGGAGGTGTGGAGGCACAGCCCTGTGCTGAGAGCTGCTGGGGGGTTCTGTCCTCCCCCTAAATGCTTCTCCTCTGCTGCTTCAGGGCTCACTGTGTCAGCAGCTGCCATGAGCACCCTGCTGGCCCCAGGCCCTCAGTGAGAGCATGGCCATGGTGGTGGTGCTGGGCTGAAGGTTGGACTCCATGAGCTCAGAGGCTCTACAGGGGTAGATTTTGGTGCCAAGTGGCTCCTTCCAGGGGGCTCTCCTTGGGGTCATCCAGGTCCTGGCAGGCAGCTCTGAGGTCTCCCTGCAGGCTTCTCTCCTCCAGGCTGCACAGCCCCAGCTCCCTCTCCTTATCCTCACAGCAGAGCTGCTCCAGCCCTTGCATCACCTTTGTGGCTCCTCTGGCCTCACTCCAGCAGCTCTGTGCCCTTCTGCTGGGGACCCCAGAGCTGGAGGCAGGATTGGAGGGGAGGTCTGAGCAGAGCCAAGGGGGCAGAATGCCCTCTGCTGCCCTGCTGCCCACACTGCTCTGCCTGCTGCCTTCCTGAGCTGTGCATGAGGGCACTGCCAGCTCCTGGGGCAGCTTCTCACCAACCAACCTCCACACCTTCAGGGAGGGTGGAGGGGGGGAACAACTCTGGTCCATGGTAGGCTGAACATGAGCCTGCAGTGTGCCCAGGCAACCAGGAGGGCCAATGGCATCCTGGCCTGCAGCAGGAGCAGTGTGGCCAGCAGGAGCAGGGAGCTCATCCTGCCCTCTGCTCAGCACTGCTGAGGCCACACCTGGAGTCCTGTGGCCAGCTCTGGGCTCCTCAGGTCAGGAAAGAGGTTGAGGTGCTGGAAGGTGTCCAGAGAAGGGCAACAAAGCTGGGGAGGGGTCTGGGGCACAGCCCTGGGAGGAGAGGCTGAGGGAGCTGGGGTTGCTTAGCCTGCAGGAGAGGAGGCTCAGGGGAGACCTTCTTGCTCTCTGCAACTCCCTGCAGGGAGGTTGGAGCCAGGTGGGGGTTGGTCTCTTCTCCCAGGCAGCCAGCAGCAGAACAAGAGGACACAGTCTCAAGCTGTGCCAGGGGAGGTTCAGGCTGGAGGTGAGGAGAAAGTTCTTCCCAGGAGGAGTTAATTGGCCCTGGGGATGTGCTGCCCAGGGAGGTGGTGGAGTCCCCATCCCTGGGGGTGTTCAGGAGGAGACTTGATGGGGTGCTTGGTGCCAGGGGTTAGTTGATTAGGTGGTGGTGGGTGAGAGGTTGGACTCCATGATCTTGAAGGTCTCTACCTCCACTCCTACCTCCACTCCACCCTATCCTATCCACACTGCACCCAGCCTTGGGGGGAGAGAGAGGGGAAAGGATTTACCCCTGGGCTTGGCAAGGTCCTGCAAGCCTCCACCAGGAAGGGAAACTCTCAGGGGGCTCTTCCCTGTATCTCAGAGCCCTGAGGCCCTGCAGGCCAGCTCCAGAGCCTGGCCTGGGGGCTGGGGGAGGCAGAGGAGGCTGCAGCAGGCAGGACACACACTTGAAATCCAGAACTTTTATTTTAGAAACAGCTTAAAATAGAAAAACCCTGTTGAGAACAAAACCAAAACCAAACCCAAACCAAAAGGAGTCCAAAAGTCCAAGAGGGGAGGGGAGGGGAAGGGGAGGAAGGGAGGCTGAGTGAAACAGAAGGGGCTTGGGGGCTGGGTTGGGGTTTGTCAGGGCAACCAAAGTCTTTAAAAACCAACCCAAACCCTCCCCCCCCCTCCCACCCCCCCCCCCCCAAATAAAAACCAAACACAAAAGGCCACAGAGAAATTAGCACCACTGCAGTCTGGGGACAATGGCTGTGAACAACTTGCTCTTTGCTTTTTGGCATTCACTGGGATTTGGGGTTGCTTTTTTTTTTTCTTCTTCTGGGACTTCTCACAAAGGTTTCATGCACTACACAACAGTTCACCATAAAATGCTCTCCCTACACACAGGGGGAGGGGAGGAAGAGGGGAAGGGGAGGGGAGGGGGGTCCAGGACAAAGCTACCACCAGGAACAAATGGGCTACAAAGCACAACAGGGACTGCTCCAACCTCGGGAGGGAGAGGGAGAAGAGCAGGGGGGAGGGAAAAGCAGGAGTCTTGCAGGATCTTGCCAAACACAACAGGGGGGAGGAGGGAGGAGGGAAGGAAGGGGCTGGGGGAGCATGAGAGCAAAAAAAAAACTAAACCCAAAATCATAATTAAAAAAAGGAGAGGGAAGGAAAAGTATTTAAATAGGAATATTTAAGTTAGTCTCAGTACTGTATGGTCTGCAACACTGTCAGCCCTGGGAGCCAGCAGCCTGGGCCTTGGTCTGCAACCCCAGGAGTCTGCTGAACTGGCAAGAGGAGGGTGGGGAGAGGGAGGGAGAGAGGCAAAAGAGAGAGAGAGGGGGAGGGAGGGAGAGAGGCAAAAGAGAGAGAGAGAGAGGGAGGGAGGGAGAGAGGCAAAAGAGAGAGAGAGAGGGAGGGAGGGAAGAAGAGAGGCAAGAGAGAGGGAGGGAGGGAGGGAAGAAGAGAGGCAAGAGAGAGGGAGGGAGGGAGGGAAGAAGAGAGGCAAGAGGGAGGGAGGGAGGGAGGAAGAGAGGCAAGAGGGAGGGAGGGAGGGAGGAAGAGAGGCAAGAGAGAGGGAGGGAGGGAGGAAGAGAGGCAAGAGAGGGAGGGAGGGAGGAAGAGAGGCAAGAGAGGGAGGGAGGGAGGAAGAGAGGCAAGAGAGGGAGGGAGGGAGGAAGAGAGGCAAGAGAGGGAGGGAGGGAGGAAGAGAGGCAAGAGAGGGAGGGAGGGAGGAAGAGAGGCAAGAGAGGGAGGGAGGGAGGAAGAGAGGCAAAAGAGAGGGAGGGAGGGAGGAAGAGAGGCAAAAGAGAGGGAGGGAGGGAGGAAGAGAGGCAAAAGAGAGGAAGGGAGGGAGGAAGGAAGAGAGGCAAAAGAGAGGGAGGGAGGGAGGAAGGAAGAGAGGCAAAAGAGAGGGAGGGAGGGAGGAAGGAAGAGAGGCAAAAGAGAGGGAGGGAGGGAGGAAGAGAGGCAAAAGAGAGGGAGGGAGGGAGGAAGAGAGGCAAAAGAGAGGGAGGGAGGGAGGAAGAGAGGCAAAAGAGAGGAAGGGAGGGAGGAAGGAAGAGAGGCAAAAGAGAGGGAGGGAGGGAGGAAGAGAGGCAAAAGAGAGAGAGAGGGAGAGAGAGGAAGAGAGGCAAAAGAACCAAACGCTCATCCTCCTGTGCTCAGCTCACTTTCACTCTCAGGCAGCTGCACACAGGTCCTGCTGCAACTGCTGGCTCTGAGCAGCACTCCTGGGGATGGGAGAGAGGAAAGAAGTGAGGCCAAGAGGGCAAAAGGCATGAAAAGAGCAGCAGGCCAAGGGAAAGAGAGGAGGAGGCAGGAGGGCAGAGAGCCTGCTGCAGCAGGGCCAGCAGTGGGGCTTGCCTGCCCTTGGCTGCTGCTGTTTCTCTCCCAGAAAACACAGTACCAGTTTGGCAAAGCCTTCAGCCACAGGAGGAGGGAAGGAAAAGGCTTCTCAGCACCCCCCAAGGGGGTTTGTGTGTCTCAGCTGTGGCTGCTCCCTCTCACCTCCCAACAGGCCCCACGCAGGCCCATTCCATGGAGAACTACATCACTTTGTCAGCAGCCTTCCAGAGGGGGGGGGAGTTGGGTTTGCCTCCTCCCCAGCACCACCAGCACCCCCCCTGCCCTCCTCCCCTCCCTTTGGGGAGCCAGAGAGAGAGAAAGAAAGAGAGATAGAGAGGCAGCAGTGAAGTCAAACCTTCAGCCCCCACCCAAGGTGAAGCACACCCCCCCCACCACCACCACAGCCCTTCAATGTGGCCCTAGGGAAGCCTCTTCCCTGTTCACAGAACCCCTCTTGTTTTGTCTTAAGGCATCTGAGCATCACCTCTGTGCTGCCAACCTTCCCCCAGAGCTCCAGAGGAAAACCAGAAACCAAAGCACCCTGGCAGGCAGAGCCTCTCCTCCTGCCCCCCTCTCCCACCTCACCTACAACCAACCCACGGCTCTCCAATCCCTCTCTCTCTCTCTCTCTCTTTCCCTCCCCCCCCTCAAGTGTTGTACCAGCAAGGTTAGGTGCAAAGGAAACCAAACCCAAGCCAAGCAGAACAAAGCTGCAGCCTCTTGCTTGCTCCCTCACCCTGGCCAAAGCCCTTTTTCCCTCCCCACCCAGGTGGGGCCAGTGCTGGGCTGCAGCCTGAGGAGGAGCTCCCGGCTCGACCCCCACTGCCCCAGGTGAAACTCCTGCAAAGTGCACTTCAAGAAGAGGTACTTTGTGTTGGCTTTGTGGTTCCCCCTCCCCCACTCTCTTTGTCGTCTTCCTTTTTTGTCCTCTGTGTGGTGTTTGTTTGTTTGTTGCTTGGTTGGTTGCTCATGAAAAGAAACCGGTGGAGTCCTCTAAGAACAAAGTGGAGTACTTGACAGTTAAGCACATGATCTGGGGCAAAGAATTCTCGATGGTGGTGGTGGTGGAGGTGGAGGTGGTGGTGGTGGAGGTGGTTGCTGCTGCTGCTGCTCTGCTGGGACAGTAGGTGGTCTGTTAATACTCTTCTTGCTCCTCCTGTGGGGCTCCCTCGTCAGGTATCACAAAGCCTTCCTGAAAGGGGCAAGGGGAAAGGAAACAAACAAGCAACCCGGCGTGAAAAGCTGAGGGCACAAGAGCAGGGGCCTGGGGCTGCCCTCTCTCTCTCTCTCTGTGCTTTGGAGTTGCTGCTGGAAGGTGTCCAGAGAAGGGCAACAAAGCTGGGGAGGGGTCTGGGGCACAGCCCTGGGAGGAGAGGCTGAGGGAGCTGGGGTTGCTTAGCCTGCAGAAGAGGAGGCTCAGGGGAGACCTCATTGCTCTCTCCAACTCCCTGCAGGGAGGTTGGAGCCAGGTGGGGGTGAGGCTCTTCTCCCAGGCAGCCAGCACCAGAACAAGAGGACATAGTCTCAAGCTGTGCCAGGGGAGGTTTGGGCTGGAGGTGAGGAAGGAATTCTTCCCAGCAAGAGAGATTGGCCCTGGGGATGTGCTGCCCAGGGAGGTGGTGGAGTCCCCATCCCTGGAGGTGTTTAGGAAGAGCCTGGATGAGGCCCTTGGTGCCATGGTTGAGTTGATTAGGTGGTGCTGGGGGAGAGGTTGGAGTGGATGACCTCAAAGGTCTCTTCCAACCTGGTTTATTCTGTTCTACTCTTTGAAGCCAGGGCTGCAGCAGCTCTGCCTTGAGCACAGGCTGAGGGAGCTGGGGTTGGTTTGAGGCAGGGGGAGCTCAGAGCTGCCTGCCAGGACCTGAAGGGATCCTGCAGGAAGGCTGCAGAGGGACTTTGCAGGAGGGTGTCTGGAGAGAGGGGAATGGTTTGAAGCTGAGGGAGAGAGGGGCTAGACTGGAGCTGAGGAAGGTATTCAGTAGGAGGCTGCTGAGAGAGTGGAACAGGCTGCAGCTGCCTCCTTCCTGGGGGTGCTCAAGGCCAGGCTGGATGAGGCCTTGAGCAGCTGAGGCCAGATGAGCTGTTCCTGCCCAAGGGGGGGAGGTTGGAGGGGATGAGCTCTGAGCTCCCTTCCAACCTGAGCCACTCTGGGATTCCATGAAATCTCCCTCAAGTGACCCTTCAGGGTCAACTTCAATGGCCAGGAGAGTTCTTCCCCTCACCTTCGATCTGTTCACTGCCCAGGAGAGGCTGAGCCTTGCCTGCTGCCTGAGCAGAACAGAGAAGGCTGAGGGGACCTCTCCACAACCCCCTGGAAGGAGGCTGGGGGCAGGGGGGGGCTGCTGTTGGTCTCTTCTGCCAAGTGGACAAGGAGAAATGGGTTGAAGCTGTGCCAGGGGAGGTTTGGGTTGGACACCAGGAAAGGTTTCTGTCCTGAGGGAGTGCTGAGGGCCTGGCACAGGCTGCCCAGGCAGGTGGTGGAGTCCCCATCCCTGAGGGTGTCCAGGAAACCTGGGGACAGGGTCTGGTGGCCATGGGGTGGTGCTGGGCTGCTGGCTGGACCTGAAAGTCTTTTCCAACCTGCTCTGCTCATGGAAAAACCCCAAGGCCATGAACCCAAAGGGGAAAAAAACCCAAGGAAGCAGAAATAGCAGGAGGCCTGGGGAGCCCAGGCAGCTTCCAGTTACAGAGGGGGGGAGCAGCCATGCAGGTCCCCCTTGCAGCAGCTCACTTACATCTGTGGCATAAAGAATCTCCACAATCCTCTGCAGCACTGGGTCATTCTCCCCTTCATTCTCCTGGCAGATCAGCTCAATGTTCCTCAGCTTGCCAAAGTAGAAGTCTCTCTCCTTCTCCAGATCTTCAACAGTAAGTTTCAAGACATTGATCTGCCAAAGGGGCACCACCAACAATTGACCCAGCAGTGGCAGCTGCCCCCAGAGCACAGCCCCCCACGTGCTCAGAGGCTGGGGAGATGCCAAACACTCCAGAAGCAGCTCAGAGGGGGGGAGGGGGAGGGCTGGGGGAGGAGGAGGAGGAGGAGGAAGGAAGTCTGTTGCTCAAGCTGCACCACCACTGCTCCACCAAACACCCTCTGCCACACTTGGGACAGGCTGAGGGCTTCACCCCCTGGGGCAGGTAAAGCAGAGGCTGCCTGCAGGTCCTTCTGCTGACACATTCCAAGCTGCTGCTGCCCTGGGCTGGGTTATGGCCCTGTGCCTGCTGGAGCAGCAGCTGCTCATAGCTGGCTTGGAATGCTGAGAGCTGCCACACAGCTGTGGGAATATTTTCAAGGCAAAGCTATGTGTGACATGGCCCAGGAGGGGCTGGGATGCCTGCAGCTCTGTGTGCTGCAGGGGGGGGGTTGGCTGTGAGCTGAGCAGTGAGGCCCTCCTCACCCAGGCCTCTAAGGAAGTGATTCCTGATGAGCTTTACTGCACTCAGGCTCTCCCTCTGAGCCAGCAGTGTGCCCAGGGGGCCAAGAAGGCCAAGGGCAGCCTGGCCTGCAGCAGGAACAGTGTGGCCAGCAGGAGCAGGGAGCTCATCCTGCCCTGTGCTCAGCCCTGCTCAGGCCACACCTGGAGTCCTGTGGCCAGTTCTGGGCTCCTCTGTTTAAGAAGGACATTGAGAGGCCTGAAGGTGTCCAGAGAAGGGCAAGGAGGGGTCTGGAGCACAGCCCTGGGAGGAGAGGCTGAGGGAGCTGGGGTGTTCAGCCTGGAGAAGAGGAGGCTCAGGGGAGACCTTCTTGCTCTCTGCAACTCCCTGCAGGGAGGTTGGAGCCAGGTGGGGGTTGGTCTCCGCTGCCAGGCAGGCACCCAGCACCAGAACAAGAGGACACAGCCTCAAGCTGTGGCAGGGGAGGTTTAGGCTGGAGGTGAGGAGAAAGCTCTTCACAGGAGGAGTTAATTTGCCATGGGAATGTGCTGCCCAGGGAGGTGGTGGAGTTCAAGAGGGGCCTGGATGTGGCCCTTGGAGCCGTGGCTTGGCTGTCAGGAGGTGCTGGGTGGCAGCTTGGACTTGATGAGCTCTGAGGCCTTCTCCAACCTTATTGATCCTATGATGACTCTCTCCTTCCACCTGCCTGCTGCACCCCTGTCCAACAGCAGCTCAGCAGCCAGCCCTGTGGAGCAGAGCTCAGCAGCTGGGGGCTGCCTGGCACCCACCTGCTCGATCAGCCCTGCCGACTCCTCGTCTCCCGCTGCCTTTTTCACCACGCCGCTGCCAGCCTTGGGGGTGGCTGCGGTCCTCTGCGTCACCATGGGCCTCTGTGGGGCTGCAAGGGCACCTCAGGGTTAGCTCCTCTCACCACACCTCACAGCTCCTCTCACCACAGCTCCTGCCCTGCAGGAGGGCTGCCTGCAGGAGACTCCTCCCGGAGGGTCGCTGCCCGCCCGCGGCGGCGCTCAGGCACCAGAGGAGCTCAGAGCTGAGCTCCTCCCGAGAGGCCTCCTGCCTGCCCAGGGCATGGCCATGGCTCCTGGGCTGGCCAGCACCCACCTCTGCCCCCTTCTCCCTCAGAGAAGGTTTTCCTTCCTGTAGCTCACAGAAACCTGGGTGCCAGCAATCCAGGCTGGGGGATGAGAGCAGCCCTGCAGAGAAGGCCTCCGGGAGGCTCAGCCTCATGCAGCTAAGGCTCAGCTTAGCAATCAGCTGAAGGGTTCCACTTCCACCCTGTGCAGCTGCTGTGGCACAGGCTGGGGCTGCAACCTCCCAGCTAAACCTGACTGCTGGAGGAGAAGCTGGCCAGGAGCCAGCAGTGGGAGCTTGCAGCTCAGAAGGCCAAGGGCAGCCTGGGCTGCACCCAAAGCAGGGTGGCCAGAGGGGATCCTGCCCCTCTGCTCTGCTCAGGCCTCACCTGCAGGGCTGGGGCCAGCCCTGGAGCCCTCAGCACAGGAGGGATCTGGAGCTGATGGAAAGGGGCCAGAGGAGGCCAGGAAAATGCTGCAGAACCTCTGCTGCAAGGCCAGGCTGAGGGAGCTGGGGGTGCTCAGCCTGGAGGAGAGAAGGCTCCAGGCAGACCTCAGAGCAGCCTCCCAGCACCTGCAGGAGGCTCCAGCAAGGCTGCAGAGGGACTGCTCCCAAAGGCCTGCAGGGACAGCACCAGGGGCAGGGGTTTGAAATGAGAGCAGAGCAGATTGAGATTGGAGGGGAGGAACAAGTTGTGCCCCAGGAGGCTGCTGGAACACTGCAGCAGGTTGCCCAGGGAGGGAGCTGAGGCCCCATGGCTGGAGCTGTGCAAGGTGAGGCTGGAGAAGGCTGTGAGCAAGCTGCTGCAGGGGAGGATGTCCCTGCTGAGGGCAGGGGGGTTGGCCTGGGTGACCTTTGGGAGCTCCCTTCCATCCCAACCCATTCCAGCACTCTATGACTGAGCTTTTGAAGCCCAGCATCTCCAAAACAAGAGGCAGAGTGCTCCAACTCCATCCCCCAGGCTTTGGCAGGGGGGTTGGACTCCATGACCTCTGGAGGTCCCTTCCAGCCTCTAACATTGTGTGACAGCCCAGCTGCCCTTAGCAACTCTCTCTGCTTCCCCCCCCAACCTTTCCCCCCCTTCAGCCCCCATTTCCTCTTACCTGCAGTGTTTGAGCTGAGAGACTTCTTGGGTTTGTTCATCACTGGAGCAACCAGGTTGGGGGCCACTGTCTCTTGGCCTTGCCTAGCAGCAACAGGGTCATACTCCTTCCCATCATAGTTGGCATCAAAGAACTTCTTGAACCACTGAACAAACTCAAAGTTGTCCTGGAACTTCCCTTTCACCAATTTGTCCACAGGAATTATCTGGAGCAGGAGGAAAACAAAGGGGAAGAAAGGGCAGGGGGGTGGGGGAAGGGGGAAAGGTTAATTCCCAGTTTGCTGACAAGGTTTAAGTCTCAGAAGTGCAAAAAAATCTTTGGCCAGGGTGGAGAAAAAGCCTCCTGGAGCACAGCTCTGGGTTGAACTGTGGGATCTGGGCTAATGATTGGCATTCAGAACTGCAGCTGCAAAGAGAACTCTGCAGCAAAGCTTCTGCTGCACCCAGCTCAGCACAAAGCCTTTCTGGGCAGCTGAAGCTGGCACAGCCAGCACCAGCTCCCAGCAGCCAGAGCCACTGGACAGGCCCCACAGAGGGGGAACACACAGCTGGGCATCACCCTTGGAGGATTCCAGTAGCTGAAAGGGGCTCCAGGAGAGCTGGGGAAGGACTCCTGACAAGGGCTGGCAGTGCCAGGACAAGGGGCAATGGCTTGGAGCTGGGAGAGGGGAGACTGAGACTGAAGATGAGGAAGGAATTCTCTCCAGGGAGGGTGGGGAGGCACTGGCACAGGTTGCCCAGGGAGGCTGTGGATTTCACCTGCCTGGAGAAGCTCAAGGCCAGGCTGGATGAGGCCTGGAGCAGGCTGGGCTGGTGGGAGGTGTCCCTGCCCAGGGCAGGGGGTTGGAACTGGATGAGCTTTAAGGTCCCTTCCAACCCAACCCATTTGAGGCTCCAGCTGCAGCCCAAAGGCTGTCAAAAAGATGCAGTGAGCTGTGAAGCCTGCAGACCATGAGCTGAGAGCCCAGCACCTGGCAGGGGCCAGCAGCCATCACCATTATGTGATCAACCAGCATGTGAAAGTGGTTCTCCAGGGCTAGACACCACAGGAGCTGCTTCCCCCAAGCAGAAGCAGGGTGGCTTGAGGCTGCTGGCCCCTAGGGTGAGAAGACACCTGACAGGCAGCAAAGTGCTGCCCCACAGAACTGCTCTGCACCAAAGCCAAGGTGCTGTCAGCAGTCCCAGCAGCTGCCACCTGCTCCCACCAGGACAGGCTGCTCATGGATCTCACTTGCAGCACCTTCAGATGACACACTGGATCCCCAGAGGAGCTGCAAAGCCCTGGAGATGTGGTGCTGAGGAGAAGGGTGAGTGGTGCCCTGGCAGTGCTGGGACAGAGGTTGGACTCCATGATCCTAAAGGTCTCTTCCGACCTAATCAAGCCTGAACTGAAACCCTCAGGACTACCACAGCAGAGGGGAATGGGAAGGTAGGTGGGAGAAAGGTGGCTGAGACAGGAAGCCCAGGTGAGGTTTAGCTCAGCAGTTGCAGCACAGGCTGGCAATGGAAGCCCTCAGCTGGCTGCTGAGCTGACCCTTAGCTGCGTGAGGCCGCAGCGAGGACCCCGGCCCAAACCAGCCCCCAGGGCTTTGAGGCCCCCAGGCAAAAGCAAGCTCTGCTCCCAGCTGTGTCCCAGCCACATTCCCAGCACATTCCAGCCACTCCAGCAGGAGCAGCAGAGAGCAGCAGCAGGCAGGGGGCAGCTTACTTTGTCGACACCCATGCGTTTGAAACCCGCCTGCAGGACCTTGAAGTTCTGGATGTACTCGTGCTCCAGCTTGGCCTGGAACTTCACCTTCTTGAGGGCCACAGAGCCTGGGAAGAGCATGTCCATAAACTGGCAGTAGGCAGCACCTGCCAACAGCAGAAGAACACAGGATCAGTCCAGCCCTGCTCAGGCAGCAAGCTGACCTGAGCCCTCCTCAGCTACCCAACCCCCTCAAGGCCGCGACGGCAGAACAGGAAACCTTCAGACTCCTCTCTGGGTGCAGCACAGCTGGCAGTGAGCTTAAGGCAGCTGCAGAGCCACACCTGGGGGGCTCAGGACTTGAACTTGGATGATCAAGAGCAACCCTCACTCCTTCAGGCCAAGAGAACATGTCCAGAGAAGGGCAACAAAGCTGGGGAGGGGTCTGGAGCACAGCCCTGGGAGGAGAGGCTGAGGGAGCTGGGGTTGCTTAGCCTGCAGAGGAGGCTCAGGGGAGACCTTCTTGCTCTCTCCAACTCCCTGAAGGGAGGTTGGAGCCAGGTGGGGGTTGGGCTCTTCTCCCAGGCAGCCAGCACCAGAACAAGAGGACACAGCCTCAAGCTGTGCCAGGGGAGGTTCAGGCTGGATGCTAGGAAGAAATTCTTCCCAGCAAGAGAGATTGGCCCTGGGAATGTGCTGCCCAGGGAGGTGGTGGAGTCCCCATCCCTGGGGGTGTTTAAGAGCCTGGCTGAGGCCCTTGGTGCCATGGTTGAGTTGATCAGATGGTGCTGGGGGAGAGGTTGGACTTGGTGATCTCAAAGGTCTCTTCCAACCTGGTTCATTCTATTCTGTTCTGAACAGAAAGAGCCAAGGAGTAATTTGCCTTTGCCTTCTGCTGGCTGGGAGGCCAGAGCTGAGGTCCAAGGGGAGTGTAATCACCTCTTATCTCCACTCAGCTCCAGTCATCACTCCCAGTTACATTTAGTCACCAGGAAGAGTGTGACACATTTACTCACCACACACACACACACAACCTACACACACAGCTCAAGGTGCCCTCAAAGGCAGGAGGGCCAAATGAGGTTGGATTCTATTTAAGTCAAGGCCTGAAGTGAAACAGTTCCTGGTTAATTCTGACTCCTTCAGCTCCCTCAAGTCAGCTCTCAGCCAGGAGCAGAAGGATGCAGCTCAGCCAGGGAGGGCAAGCAATGACAGAGGAATATATGAAGGCATTAAATCAGCTTTTGTGGCAATAAAACCAGAGGGGTTTAACCCAGAAATAGAGGGTTTCACCCCAAACCAGAGGGTTTTAACCTCTGCAGTGCTGATGGCGACCATGTGCCGCTGCCAAGAGGAGAGCAATGCCCTGAGTGCTGCTCCCCCACCTGCAGCAATCCATTCAACACAGAGAGGGAGCTGGGAACCTCAGCCTGAAACTGCACAGCTCCAGGACAGGCCCTTGGCAGCTGCCTGAAGGCCAGGAGCTAAGCAATCCTGGTGCTGAGTGGATGCATTTCAACCCAAGGCAACGAAGGCCTGCCCTGAGCATCCCCTGCCAGATAATCCTGCAGGGTCCTTTGGGGCTCCCACTTCCCCTCCCTGCTGGGAAAGCTGCTGCTCATCCCCTGGTGCAAAGAAAGATCAATCCATCCATCAATCAATCATGGCTCTTCCAGTTCACTGCCTGAACAACTCCTGTGCCCACCTCAGGGCAAAAAAACCCTCTTGCCAGAGACCAGGTTTGCTAACCCTGGGGGACACAGAGTGATGAACCTGATCAGGAGAGAAGAAGAAGGAGAGAAGAAGAAGGAGAGAAGAAGAAGGAGAGAAGAAGAAGGAGAGAAGAAGAAGGAGAGAAGAAGAAGGAGAGAAGAAGAAGGAGAGAAGAAGAAGGAGAGAAGAAGAAGGAGAGAAGAAGAAGGAGAGAAGAAGAAGGAGAGAAGAAGAAGGAGAGAAGAAGAAGGAGAGAAGAAGAAGGAGAGAAGAAGAAGGAGAGAAGAAGGAACCAGGTCACCCTTTGTGCATTTACAGAGCCCCAGCCTGCTGCTGGCACCGCTGCCAGCCCCAGAGCGGGCAGGGCAGGCTTGGGAGCTCCTGGTGGCAGCCAGTTGTGACAGCAGAAGCCAGCGGGTGCCCAGGGGCTGGGGGCCTCTCTGCAGGCAGAGGGGAGGGCCATTACTCAGCACATAGCAGAGTGACAGCTCCCAGCCTGCTCCTGCAAACAAGTGAGCTGAAATTCTGCAGAGCCAGCACTCATTATCCTGCCGGCTCCAGACTCGGCTCTGCCAGCATTCCAGACACACCAACTCCCGGCACAGCCTCCCAGTGTGAGCCAGCGCTGCACAGGACAGGCTGCTCAACCCATTTCCCTCAGCCCTGCTCCTCTGCTTGCAGAGCCTCAAATCCTTCACCCTCAGCTTCTCTCCACCACCTCTGCACACCAAAGCCACCACAAGCAGCTGGCAGCTGTCTCCTGCAAGTGCCCTGCCCGGCAGTGCTCTTCGGGAAGGTTTCTCCCACAGGTTGCAGTGCCAGCCCCAAACTCCTTGCAGATTTCCTCCTCTCTTTCTTCCACATCTCTCACCTATGAGCTGCCCCTCACCCTAAGCTCACTGCATGAGCTGCACTTCCCCTCTTCAAGTCCCCTGCCTGCTGCACTCAGCCAAATCACCCCCTCTAACCTGGGCTGCACTTTCAGCCTTAGGTTGGGTTTTAGCTCTCCCTTCACAGCCTATCTGCCAGCAGCTCACCTCTGCAGGCCTCCTCCCACACCCCCTGGGAGCCCTCTGAGGACACTTGACTCCATCTCGGGACCACAACCACTTCCCCTTTTCTGCCTCCAGCTCCGCCCCAGCCGTGCTGAGCTCAGCCCCAGCCTGCCTCAGCTGGGGTGACAGAGCCCCACAGGCTGCAAACCCTGAGGGTGAGCCCAAGAGTCACCAGGATACCTCCCTCACACCTCCTGCCCAGCCTCCCACAGCTCCCAGGGCCTCTCTTCCAGAGGAATTCACACCTGCCTGGGCTGTTACTGCACTGGTAAGACTTATTCTATTCATCAAGACCAAAGGCTTCACTCCTTGGAAACACCCTCTGAGTCCTTTTTACACATTATCTCCTCTTCCCCCTTGCTGCCATGAGTCAGGAGGTGCTCCTCCATTCTGCTGACATCATTAACAACCACTTCAATACAACCCCAACCCTAACCGGGTTACAAGGCTGCCCACGGGTCGGCTCACACCAAGAGCCAAGCCAGCAGCAGAGGCACAGAGGCCAGCTCAGCCAGGTCACAGAGGCCAGCTCAGCCAGGTCACACGGTGCAACTGCACCTCGACAGAGCCGGGCTGCATCCCCAACCCGGGAGCCGCCTTGGCCCGAGCCCCCTCACCCGAGCAGAGCTGTTCGATCTTGGTCAGGGTCAGCTGCAGGGACTCGTTGATCCAGGCCAGCATGTCATGTCGGCTCAGGTTATCGCTGGTCACTGAAGTCGAATACACATTCACTGCCATTTTCTGCAAGACAGAAGCGGAGCTGTGAGCTCCACGGCCGCCGCCGGTGTCAGCCGCTCGCTCGGCTGCGGCTTCCTCCCGGCCTCCGCACTACAGCCGAGCCCAGCCTGATGCACGGGAAACGCGGCGCAGCTGCCCGCTGCCGACGGCTGGCAAGCCCTCACTGCACCCCCCTGAAAAGGGCACCTCTCGGGTGGCTCTGGGAAGCAAAACGAACGGCAAGGGCCTCGCGTGGAAGCTGCGGCGGAGGGGATCGCCGCGGGCACGTTATCCATCCCCCCTCAGCCCCACCGCCCCGCAGCGCACCGACACTTCCTGGTCCACCCCGGGATCTCTCCAGGGGGAAACACCAAGCGGCCGGTCCCCGCCCAGCTCCGCCGGCACAAAGCGGAGCCGCCACGCTCGCTGCCCGGCCGCAGAGCCCCGGTGCAGCTGCTGCCGCCGCCGGGCAGAGCCGGCCGCGCCGCACGCCCCCGCCGCGGGTGGGGCACGGCCCGCGCCCCCCTTCCTCCCCTTCCTTCTTCTTCGCCGCCGCCGCCGCCGCGTTTTCCCCCACCACCACCGCCGCCGCCCACCCCGGGGAGTACTTTGCACCGCTCAGCCAAGGCCCCGCGGTCCCCCGCGCCCGGGGCAGGCGCGGCCCGGCCCTGCAGGCCTCACACCGGTCCCCTCACAGCCCACCGGGCTCCGACCGGCCCCACCCTGCCGCTGCCCGAGCCCAGGCCCTCCTCCCCGCCCGCCGCCCACGACCCCGCCGCCAGGGCCCGGCCCGGCCCGTTACCTGCCCCGCTCTCGCCCCGTCTGCTCCGCGTTCAAACCGGCCCCGCCCGCCTGCCCGGGACCACGTCACTCGCACGCTACGCGCTTGCGTCACGCTGACGTCACGGCGGCGGCCGCGAGCGCCGCGCGCCGGTTGCCGGCGGGAGGGGGCGGTTACCGGGGGGAGGGGGGGGGGGCTGATTAACCCGTCGCGTTGCTGTGGCGACAGTCTCCGCCCATCGCGCCCGCCGGGACGCCTGCGATTGGCAGAGCCGCTGGCCACGCCCACATCCCTGGAATCCCGCGTGCCTGTCATGGCTCCGGCGCGAAGACCCACGTGGACCTGGCCCGGCTGTGGCTTGCACCCAGCCCAGTTCTGGCCCTAGCCCTGGCCCATTCCGAGCCCGGTTCTGGCCTGGCCTTGCTCTGTTCCCAGCCTGGTTCTGGCTCCCGCCCATTTCCAGACCTGTTCAGGCTCTTCCTCAGCTCCGACCAATCCAATCAAGCTCATAGCCTGGCCCCGCCCTAGTGCTGTCAGGCTGAATGGCCCCATCCCGACCCGGGCCCATCCCGGCCCTGTCCCTACCCCAGCCCAGTCCAGCCTTGGCCCAGTTAGGTGCCACCAGGCCACGCCGGGCCTGGCTCAGACTCATTACATCCCTGCTCCATCTCTGTCCCAGCCCCAACCTATCCCTGCCCCAGCCCATGGCACAGCCAGGCCAGCCCCAGCTGCCACGAGGTTCTGTGCTTGTCTCTCGCTGGGACCATGGCAGCCAGGCCCAGCTCTGGTGTCACCAAACTCCTCATGCTGCAAAACTAACCCTCTTTTCACACTAATTTACCCAATCAAGTCTCTCTGGTCATACAGAAATACTGACAGATGGTACCTGGGTGATGTGGATCACCCCTTTCCCTTCCCCCCCACCCCAACCCAGTAAAGACACCACAAGGCCAAGGCACAGGGCTTTGACCCTTGGGCTATAAAAAGCCTGTGAGAAGCCCTTCAGTGATGCACTCCTTTTATTTTTCTTTTCCTTTTATTTTTTGTATAAAAAGATTGTATAAAACCCCCCCAAGACCTTGGACAGCACAAATGCTTAACCTTATATATATATATATAAATGACCAAAATAGCACCAGGGAGAGTCCAGACTTCCACAAAGCTTTTCCAGGGGCAGCTCCCCCTCTCTCCATCACAAACACAGAATGAAAGGCAGCTCTTGCAGGGGGGGGTGGGAAACAGTTCAAGGAAGACTTGTCTACTACAATTCTTATCAAGGAAGCTTAATGCCAAGACAATTCTCCTTCCTCTTTTATCTTTGTTTACTTTCCCCCAGTCTTTTTGCCTTTTTTTTTCCCCCTTGTCTGTTTATTTTCTCTTTTTCCTTTTGATCAGATAGGAAAGGATGAGAGAGATCTGGAGCAGGAAAGTGGAAGTTACATGTTAGCCCAGATGGGAGAAAGGAAAGCCAGCCAAAGGTAACCACCCAGAGGGTGCCACAGCAGAGGGAGGCTCTCACCCCACCAAGGCCAAGCTCCCTGCAGGGACCACAGCTGGGCTAGAGAATGAGGATGGGAGCTTGGTGAGGGGTCCAAACCCAGCAAGGGCCATGCCAGGCTTCCCCTACACCTCTAGCACCCACAGAACCCACCCTGTTCTCTGCCCACTCAGGGGATGGTGACCAAGGTGGTGAGAGGGTTCCACCTTCAGATGGCAGCAGCAGTGTGGAGGCCACTTGGCTTTCTCCAGAGTTCTAAGGCATGTGGCTTGTACAGGTCTCACTGGGCACAAATGAGGATGGGAAGGCTTTAAAGGTAACCTCCAGGGCAGGACACCAAGGTACAAAAGCCTCTGTGTTTCACATGGGCTTCCTGTTCCTGCCCCTCCCCAAGCACAGCCTTGGGTTGGAGACCAGAAGATGGTCTGGGAAGGGGCACGGGGTGGGGGCTGGGGAGGGTTAAGCTGCACACTTAAAGAGTGGAAACTGGGAATCTCCCTCCTCTGGGGAGGCTGCCCAGGATGGGGGTACAGGGGGGAGGGTCCCCATGTGTAAGAGGTAGAAGGAGCCAGGGGAGCAGCTCATTTCCCACCGCTGCTGTGAGCCAGCCTGGCACGGGGCTGGCACAGGGCTTGACCTGACTCATGTGGAGAAGGCACCCGAGGACTCTGCCAGAGCAGGAGGAGGTTGGCAGTGAAGAGAAGAGGTAGGGGAGGAGGCCAGAGGGGGGCAGGTCTCGAGTCCTTCAGTGCATTGAAATGTGCATTGGAGTTAAGAGGCCCCAGGAGGTGCCCCCTGGGACAACGGCCACGGGGTACTGAAACCTGCAGAGAGGATCGGGCTGGGCTGTGCCCACAGCTCCTGGGGCACCAGCCAAGCACCAGGACTCCATGGACAGCAAGAGAGTCCCTGCAGCAAAGGGAGGGAGCAGAGAAGGGCAACCAAAGGTGAGCAAGCACAGCTGTGCCTACAGGAGCTCCTGGCTGGGGGTACAGCCTGCTGCTGTGGGGCCAGGGCTGGGCACACAAGCACCGGCATGGGGGCACAGCCATGCCCAGAAGCTGGGCACGCAGGGAAGGAGGGATCAGCTCCCCAGTCCTGAGCAGGATTGGTGCCAGGTGAGGTCAGAGCTGCACTCCTGCACCCCACAGCCAGGGTCAGGTGAGCTTGTCCCTGCCAGGAACCCCCACCCTGCCTGGAACCCCCACCCTGCCTGGCAGCTGCCAGCACCGCTGGGGCTCACTGGCACGGCACAGGATGCCTGGGGGCTGGTTTGAGGACACTGCCCACACTGTGCTAGCCCTGCCAAGGCACCTGTGGGGGAAACACTCCCCAGAACCCTTTCCCTTCTGGAGCTCAAACCCCTCCCCTGCTCCCATATCCAAGCACTCAGCAGGGGGTTTAAAATGCAAGGGAAAAGGTTTAAGATGCTGTTAACAAAAACAACAAAAACCACCAAAAACCCAAACAAAAAAAAAGGGGGGGGGGGGAGGGGGGGGAAGTTATGAGGATCTGTAAACTACAGCCAGAAAGATCAACCCCCAATCAGTCCTGTAGTTCTAGCTAGAAAAGTAAAACATAGATCTATCACCTCACAGTTCAGTTTCAAGCTACATTCAGGTCTAGGAATCTCCACATTCTTATGCAATGCCTTAAAAAGCAGCAACAACAACAACAACAACAACAACAACATGAAAAGCTTATCCAAAACCAAAGAGATACAAAATAAAGCAGATTTGGGTTCTCTGTCCTGCCTGCTCAGAGCATGGAACCCGAGCAGGGGCCCTGACACCTGCTGCTGGCAGCCTAGGGATGGGGGGGGGGGTTATTTGGGGCAGTTGCTTCAAGAGGTTGGTTGGTTGGTTGAGAGAAGCAGCATCTGGGGGGGAGGAAGAGGGGTCCTGTCTGCCTGCAGCAGGCTGGCAGCTGCCTCCCCACCCCGCAGCTCCGAGCTGGGGCTCCAGCTCCAGCAGATTCCAGGTGAGAAGGGAGCAGGGAACGCTCGCAGGAGCTGCCCCATCTCGGCACGCGTGCAGAGCCCTCCTGCTCTGGGCCATCAAAGCTCTTTCTGTCCATCATTTTCTACCTGTGGCTGCCCTTCAGTCCCTTGAAATCAAAGCCACCCTGCCAGGTTCTTTGGTTAGACACCTCCCCAGCCCTGCCCCGGGGCCAGGCTGCCTGCCTGCAGCAGGTGCCCGGGGAGGAAAGGGGCGGTGGCAGAGTCCGGCGGCCGTGCCCGGCCCTCTCCCCCCGGGGCAGAGGAGCTGGGTGGGAGCTGGGAGGTTACCAGAGAGCTGAGGGGCACCCAGCTGGCTATTCACAGGCAAAGTAATCCTTGAGTGGGGAGAAGAGGTGCCGGATGACAGGGACGCTCCACGACCTCTCCAGCAGCTTCTGGCGAGCCCCGCGGCCGGTGCTGGAGACCTCAGGGTAGTGGAGGGGGAAGCCGAAGATCCTGGAGGAGAGGCAGAGGAGGAGGTGGGGGAGGCTGTGCCAGAGGGCCTTGGGGGCTGCTGGAAACTGGAGTTTTACCCCAGGCCCCTCTGCTGTGTTTTGCCACGAGTTGAGGGAGCTGGGAAGTGTTGATCAAAGTTCAGAGCAGGCTTTGCCCCGCGGCAGCAGCAGCCAGCTGCCACAGTGTGAGCTCCCCAGTGCCACCACACCAGGCTCAGTGTCCCAGCCAAGGCTCAGGTTCACCTCTGCCAAACCCCTTCCTGGCACTGGCAGGGGGCTCAGGGCTGCCACGCAGCACCCGAGCATCAGCCTGGCTCCTGGGCAAAGGCCAGTGCCTGCTGCAGCCCAGGACAGACCCAGCCTGCAGCATCCTGCCCAAGCCTCATCACTCTTCCCTCCACAGGCTCCAGGTCCATGCTAGAGGACACTGCTACACCACCCCCCCCCATTCCTTCAGCCTCCTCATTGCTCATTAACAAGCTCATTACCATCTGCACATCACTGCAGGGGAGACAGCACCATGCAGGAGCTACAGCACCACACAGGAGCTGGGCTGAGGGCCAAGGAGGAAAGAAAGAACCACAAAAGCACCACAAACAAACCAGAGCTGCAGCAAGAGGGTCCCAGAGCAGCACTCCTTACCTGTCCATCCCTGGAAGGTTGCCCCAGAAGTAGCGTGCCCGGTGGGCAGCAGAGATCTTGATGGCATCAATCATCACAGGGTTACACTGAGGGGCACCAGAGGGGGCAAAACCAAAGTTAGAGGAAGGGAAGGCTCAGCCTCCCCTGCTGGGACCTAAAGCCTTCAGAAAATCACAGAATCCTAGAAGGGGTTGGGTTGGAAGAGACCTCCAAAGGTCATCCTAGTCCAGCCCCACTGCACTCAGCAGGGACATCCCCAACTAGAGCAGGTTGCTCAGAGCCTTCTCCAGCCTCACTTTGAGTATCTCCAGGGATGGGACCTCAGCTCCCCTCCCTGGGCAACCTGTTGCAGTCTTCCAGCACCCTAAGAGCTTCTTCCTAATGTCCACCCTAAATCTACCCTGCTCTCATGTCAAACCATTGCTCCTCGTCCTGTCACTCCAAGCCCTTGTCAAAAGTCCCTCTGCAGCCCCCTTCAGCTACTGGAAAGCTGCTCTAAGGTCTGCCTGGAGCCTTCTCTTCTCCAGGCTGGACAACCCCAGTTCCCTCAGCCTGTCCTCATAGCAGAGGTGCTCCAGACCCTGAGCACTTTTGTGGCCTCCTCTGGACCTTCTCCCCTCCTCAGCTCCAGGTCCTTCCTGCGCTGAGGGCTCCAGAGCTGGACTCAGCACTGCAAGTGAGGTCTGAGCAGAAGGGCAGAGTCGCTGCTCTCCATCTGCTGGCCACACTGCTTTTGATCCTCCCCCAAGGATGCAGCCCCACAAGCCCTTGTTCCACAGCAGAGCATGGGCCAGCCAGCCATGGGGGCTCCAGGCCACAGCCATGGCCAGAGCCGATGGGAACCACAGCACACTTCAGCATGGATGTCTTGGGAGCCAGGAGCGGGACCAGGACCAGGACCATCAGCCTCCCACCGCTGGCACAGCCCAGAGCAAGTGCCTGCTGCCCTGAGACCTCTCCCAGGGGCAATCCTCACCTCCAGGAAGCGGGAGATGTCCCTCTTGTCGTTGACCCTCATGGCCACCATGTTCTCAAACATCCAGAAGAAGGGGCGCTCCTCCCCCGCCTTGGGGCGAGCGTAGTTCAGCAGGTGATAGAACTCAAAGAAGAGCCTCCCAGTTCCCTCTGCAAGGCACAAACCAGAGCCATGGCTTGGGACCACCAGTGGGGGGGGACATGGGTCTGGGGGCCTGGCTGCCCTCCCCACCACTACTGGCACGGAGACAGCCTGAGCTCTGGCAGCGCCGTGGCTTTGCCAGCTCGGAGCGGAACCACCACCAAGCGGTGCTGAGCGAGGCTGGAGCCACTTCTCTGCACTGAGAAGGTGGCTCCACAGCCCAGGCACTGCCTGGAGCAGCCCAGCCCTGCAGGGCCCTTACCACAGATCCCCTTCCTGGCTGCGTTGACAAGGGAGAGGTCATCACAGAGGCTTCCACCGATGACCAGGTCAAAGGGACCCCACTCCTCGATCTGGAGCAGACAGACAGAGCCAGTGAGGAGATGCCACACCGGTGGCTCTCCGATGGAGACCTTCCTGGGGCCTTCCAGGATATGAAGGGGGCCACAAGAAAGGTGGGGAGGGACTTTGGAGGGTGTCAGGGAGGGATAGGACTGGGGGGGATGGAGCAGAACTAGAAGTGGGGAGATTGAGATTGGCTGTGAGGAAGAAGTTGTTGCCCAGGAGGGTGGTGAGAGCCTGGCACAGGCTGCCCAGGGAGGTGGTGGAAGCCTCCTGCCTGGAGGTGTTTGCAGCCAGGCTGGAGGTGGCTGTGAGCAACCTGCTGTGGTGTGAGGGGTGAGGGGTTGGAACTGGCTGAGCCTTGAGGTCCCTTCCAACCCAGACAGTTCTGTGATTGATTCTATGCCTCTCAGGCCAGGGTACAACCCTGGTGGGGGGAGCTGCAGGGGGCCAGGGGGCAGCCCCGGTGGGGGGAGCTGCAGCCCCAGTGGGTGAGCTGCAGGGGGGCAGGGGGCAGCCCCGGTGGGGGGAGCTGCAGGGGGTCAGGGGGCAGCCCCAGTGGGTGAGCTGCAGGGGGGCAGGGGGCAGCCCCGGTGGGTGAGCTGCAGGGGGGCAGGGGGCAGCCCCGGTTGGGGGAGCTGCAGGGGGGCAGGGGGCAGCCCCGGTGGGTGAGCTGCAGGGGGCAGGGGGCAGCCCCGGTGGGTGAGCTGCAGGGGGGCAGGGGGCAGCCCCGGTGGGGGGAGCTGCAGGGGGCAGGGGGCAGCCCCGGTGGGTGAGCTGCAGGGGGTCAGGGGGCAGCCCCGGTTGGGGGAGCTGCAGGGGGGCAGGGGGCAGCCCTGGTGGGTGAGCTGCAGGGGGCAGCCCCGGTGGGTGAGCTGCAGGGGGCAGCCCCGGTGGGTGAGCTGCAGGGGGCAGCCCTGGTGGGTGAGCTGCAGGGGGGCAGGGGGCAGCCCTGGTGGGTGAGCTGCAGGGGGTCAGGGGGCAGCCCCGGTGGGTGAGCTGCAGGGGGCAGCCCCGGTGGGTGAGCTGCAGGGGGCAGCCCCGGTGGGTGAGCTGCAGGGGGTCAGGGGGCAGCCCTGGTGGGTGAGCTGCAGGGGGGCAGGGGGCAGCCCCAGTGGGTGAGCTGCAGGGGGCAGGGGGCAGCCCCGGTGGGTGAGCTGCAGGGGGGCAGGGGGCAGCCCTGGTGGGTGAGCTGCAGCGGGCAGGGGGCTCACGTTTCTCTTGGTGATGTTCCTGACGTCGCGCACGAAGGTGATGTTGTCCTCCTGCCGCACGGAGCCCCCGGCCAGCCGCTCCTCGCAGATCTCCGAGGCGATGTACTTCTCCACCCGGATGCCCAGCTCCTTCAGCACCAGGTACCCTGCCAAGGGACAGAGCTCTGAGCTGCCGCCGCGCTCCTTCGCCTCCCGGTCTCCTTCCTCGGCGCCGCCGGCGGTGGCCGCTCGCGCGGCTCCTGGGTGGGGACAGTCACAGGGGGCCTCCGGGTGAGCCTGGGCCTGTGCCTCCGGGCAGCTTCGCTCCCGGGCAGCTGGGGCTCACCCAGGCCTGCATGGACTGAGCCCAGGCACTTGCCCTCAGGCACTTCTTCGGCAGAGGCCGGGTTACCAGCACTGCCCCTCTTGCTCCTCAGTGAGACCAGCCGCCCGAGACAGCACTCAGCACAGCAGGGACCTCTGGGAGCAGTTCCCATACCCTCCAGCCCACCATCCCCCTCCATCTCACCATCCCCCTCCAGCCCACCATCCCCCTCCATCTCACCATCCCCCTCCATCCCACCATCCCCCTCCAGCCCACCACTCCCTCCATCTCACCATCCCTCTCCAGCCCACCATCCCCCTCCAGCCCACCATCCCCCTCCAGCCCACCACCCCTCTCCAGCCCACCACTCCCTCCATCTCACCACCCCTCTCCATCCCACCACCCCTCTCCATCTCACCATCCCTCTCCAGCCCACCACCCCTCTCCATCCCACCACCCCTCTCCATCCCACCATCCCCCTCCAGCCCACCATCCCTCTCCAGCCCACCCTCCCCCTCTCCAGCCCTCCCTCCTCCACAGCCCTGACCAGCAGGAAAGGGAACCCTGCCCTTGTGCCCTTCTGCTGGGCATCCCTCTGCTTCTCATCCCCTTCTGACGGTGATGCCCCTGCCCCTCATCTCCTCCCCACCAAGCTTTCAGAGACAGCTCTGAAGCCATCAAACCCCAACACCCAGCGCTGCAAGCCAGCAGGGCGGTGCCCTCCCAGTGCCCTCCCAGTGCCCCACCTGTGGCTATGCCATCAAACAAGGAGAGCACTCGAATCGGTCTCCTCTTTGCTGGTGGAACCGTTGGGTAGATTTTGGGTGCAGCCTGCAAGGAGAGGACATCAGCGAAGCTCCAGCTCTGGCCAAGCGCTGCCAGGGGGGACACAAGCCTGCAGAGGGTGGCTGAGCGAGGCCAGGGCAGGGCTTGAGGACTCCTGAGCCCTGGGGCCCCCCTGCCCACCAGAGCCCTTACATATTCCTGCCCCTTGTCGCTGGTGAAGAAGTCCTGCAGGCGCACGCTCCAGTCCTGCCGCCGCTGCAGCACGCCGTAGCTGCCCTGGGGCTGGCACATGTAGCAGTTCCAGGGCTCCTGCTCCTTGGCCTTGGCAGATGTCCCTCGTCCCACCAGCACCTCCAAACACTCCACACAGAAGCACCTGCCCAAGCCACAGCCACCTCGTGACCCCAGAGCCTCCCCCCTGCCAGGCACCGCAGCCCCCAGCCCCTTTCGCAGCACACTTTCCCCTGCCTGGGTTTTAAGGCTGCCAGCTCCAGCTGGTGACCCAGCAGCAGGTGAAGCTCCTGCCAAGCTCCCTGGGGCTTATCCAGCTGCAGCCTGGCTGAGCAGGGCTTGGATTGGCTGGACTGGGAGTGCTGTGGCACAGCTCCCTGCCTGGGCTCACACAGGACCCTGGCTCCCCTGTGGCTCCCCAGGGGTGATGCTGGAGGAGCAAGGCTGGGACCCACCTGCAGCAGCTGGCATTGCTGCAGAGCAGCAGCTCCTTGCCCTCACAGCAGACAGTGCAGTAGGACTGGTAGCCATCTTCATCATACATGTAGAAGAGCTCCAGGAATCTGTCCTGGTGGGGAGAGGGACAGAGGGCTCAGGGTCGGTGCCCAGAGGTGAAGAGAGAACAAAGACAGCTTTGGAGTGTCTGGTGCAGGCTGAGAGCTCAGAGATGCCCATCCTCAGTGCCCCAAGGGCAGGGAACACACCAAGGTGGGTGGAGCACAGCCAGGAGCTGGCATTTGTCCCCTCCTGTCCCACCAGTGCTGGCTGCAGCAGGGATGGGTCCCCCTCCTGCTGTCCTCCAGCCCCAGCTCCCACTCAGCCCAGCCCAGCACTCACCCTGCAGGTCTGGCAGAGGCCCCCCTCGAAGAGGGGGTGGAAGGTGGCTGGGTTCCTCCTCCCGCAGGACAAGCAGCTGTCTGTGTGACACAGAGAGCTCTGCTCAGCCCCACCCAGGGCAGCAGACCCCCTGCACCCCCTCCCACCACGACCACCACCCAGCCTGGAGCCCAGTCTGAACTGGGGCAGCTCCGTGGGCAGCTGCAGACCCCCATGGAGGAGCTGCCCAGCAGATCCCTCAGCAGCCCCCAGCACAGGGGGAGGCTTCAGGACTCTGCTGCCACAGCACCTGCACCAAATCCCAGCTTGGTGGGAGTGGGAAAGGACCCCTGGAGATCACCCAGTCCAACCCCCCCTGCTCAAGCAGGGCACCCACAGCAGCTTGCCCAGGAGCACAGCAGCCAGGTGGCGTTTGAATCCCTCCAGAGGAGGAAACTCCACAACCTCTCAGGGCAGCCTGCCCCAGGGCTCTGCACCCTCTGCTTTCCCCACCCCTAGGGGATGAGGTTAGGAAGGAGCCAGGATTTTTGCTGCTGCACCCCCACCCCTTTTCCCAGGAGAGACAGGACAGGGGGGCATGGTTACCTTCCAGACTCCCACTGCTGTTGGTAACTTCAGACACCATTTGCTCTTCAGGAAACAAAAGCACAAGAGGTTCAGCATCAGCTGGGTCCTCCCAGACACCTCCATTCCTGCAGCCCAGCTGCTGCAGCCCTGCTGGGCATTGCCCTGAGCAGCAGCCGTGGGCACACGTTGGACACTTTGCCCTTGCGCTGCTGGAGGTGTTGGGAGCTCCAGCTCAAAGCAGCACCACGAGGACCACCTCCAAGCTGAGCCCTTCTCAGAGCCCAGCTTGTGGTGCCAGGGCTTGCAGCTGGGGGCTGCTGGAGCAAGGCACAAGGGAGCACCACAAGAAGCCTTTTTTTGGCTTCAGCAGACCAAGCTCATGGCCCCCAGGAAGAGCTGAGCCCTTCCCTAGGAGGTTTCCAGGTGCTGGTCAGGATGCAGGGCCCAGGCCGTGCTGCTCCCCAGCTCCTGCTGCCACTTACCTCTGGTCTGGTCCTCCTCCACCCTCTGCTCCTTGCTGTTGTTGCACAGGGTGGTCTTCAGCCTCTTGGTGGGGGGGTACTGCTCCAGGGACTGCACCTCCTCTGTCCCATTCCTCAGGGCTCCATTCTCTGCAAGGGAAAGGTGGCTCCTTGGGGACAAGCTTCCAAGCCCCAGCAGCCCCCCTGAAGCACTAGGGGACAGCTCCTGCCAAGCCCTGACAGGTCTCACCCCAGCCAAAAGCAGAGCCCTCCCTGGCAACCAACTTCCCCACCCGTGGCTGGAGGCTCAGCCAGGTCACAGGAGCAGTGGCCCCGAGGGTACCTTCCCCTGCTGGGGCAGGGGGCACCAGAGAGGAGCCCCCCCCAAGGCCACCCCAGCACCAGGCCAGCACAGCCATGGCTCAGCTGGGACTGCCCATGCCAGCCCCGTGCCCAGCTGCTGGCCACCAGCTCACCTGAGGCTTTGGGGGGCCGCAGCCCCTTGACTCCCGTGGGTTTGAAGCCAGTGAGTGCCCAATCCACCATGGGCCTCAGCTGCTCCTCCAGGGACTCCCCAGGGCTGGCTGAAAAGGTCTTCCCTGAGCGGCTGCGGGCAACCTGCCGAGAGAGGGGGGGCAGCGTGGGCTGGGGGGGCAGCGTGGGCCGGGGGGGGCAGCGTGGGCCGGGGGGGGCAGGGCTGGCCCCTGGGCAGAGAAGCAGCCTGGCTGCAGCCTGTGGTGCCCCACATGCCTGCCAGGGCCACGCTCCCAGGTCCCCTTCCCCACCAAGCACCCCCAGCTCCCAGCTCTCCTCCCCACCAAACACCCCCAGCTCCCCTCCCCACCAAACACCCCCAGCTCCCCTCCCCACCAAGCACCCCCAGCTCCCAGCTCCCCTCCCCACCAAACACCCCCAGGTCCCCTCCCCACCAGACACCCCCAGCTCCCAGGTCCCCTCCCCACCAGACACCCCCAGCTCCCAGGTCCCCTCCCCACCAGACACCCCCAGCACAGCAGCAGCTGCTGGATTCCTGCACGGGGTGTGCCCCCAGACAAGAAACAGGGAGCAGAGAGAAGGCAGAGGAGGTGCCCCTGGGTCTGCAGCTCCCTAAGCCACAGTGTGAGGCATCCCCTGGCTGGGGATCAGCCCCACGGGGTGCTCACTGCCAGCCCAGCTGGCAAAGGGCATCCAGCGCCCTCCCAGGACCCCTCCTGCCAGCCTGCCGCTGCCCTGTGGTGCTGCCACGCGTCAGAGACCCCAGAGGGAGAGTGGCCCAGGGGGTTCTGGAGCAGGGAGGCCCTGAAGCAGCAGCAGTTACTCCAGCAGCAGCAGCAGCAGAATCCGGCCCCATGGCTGCAGCTGGCAGCAGTCCCAGCAAAGGAGGGGTTCCTGCAGACATCTGCCCACAGTGCCCCAGCAGATGGGCAATGATTAATTCCATGGCAGGAGGCCCTCACTGATGGCTCTCAAGGTGACTCCCTGGCATTGGCCAGAAGCACCCTGAGCAGAGCAGAGCAGTGCTGGGGGGGCAGTGCCCACGCTCTGCCCCAGCTCCGCAGCCTCCGGGGCCGAGCAGCTGTGTCCCAGCTGGGGCATCTCTTCCTGCCCCAGCAAAACGTTTCCTTCCCCCTCCTCCCAAGCTTTGCCAGCCCCTCTGAGCACAGCCTGTGCCCCCTCTGCACCCCACTGCCCATCTGGAGCCTGGCACCTGCACCTCCTCCCTCCGCCCCCAGCGCTGCCCCCCGGTACCTCCAGGGCATGGTAGATGGCTCGGCGGTAGGAGACCAGCTTGTTAAAGGTGGAGGAGTTGAAATGCTGCCTGAAGGCCACCAGTCCCACCAGCTTGTCTGCAGACACCTGGCAGAGCAGCAGAGGCTTGGCAGCAGGCAGGGGGCACAGCTCGCCCTGGCACCGCGGCCCCTGCCCAGGGCGCTGGGCTGAGGCTGTGCCACGCTGCCAGGGCTTGGTCTGGGCCATGCAGCCAGGTGAGGAAGCCCAGAGGCAGCTTTGCAAGTGAGAAGTGGCAGAGGGAGAAGGGCAGGAGTGACAGCACTGCCCTCCTGGAACTGCAATGGTTTGGGCTGGAAGGGACCTTGAAGGGCACAGAGTCTAAGCCTCAACCCAGCACTGCCAGGGCACCACCAGCCCATGGCACCACAGCTCCAGGGCTTTGGAACCCCTCCAGGGATGGGGACTCCACCACTGCCCTGAGCAGCCTGGGCCAGGCCTGGACAAGCCTCAGATGCAAGAAATGCAGAGGGCACAGGCAGCAGGGGAGGGCAGGGGGGCAGAAGCAGCAGGGGTGGGCAGTGGGGCAAGAGGCAGCAGAGGTGGGCAACGTCAGGCAGGGGCAGCAGAGGTGGGCAACGTCAGGCAGGGGCAGCAGCAGCAGGGGCAGCAGGGGCAGCAGGGGTGGGCAGGGGCAGCAGGGGTGGGCAGGGGCAGGCAGGGGTGGGCAGGGGCAGGCAGGGGCGGGCAGGCAGCAGGGGCAGCAGGGGTGGACAGGGTCAGGCAGGCAGGCAGCAGGGGCAGCAGGGGCGGGCAGGCAGCAGGGGCGGGCAGGCAGCAGGGGCGGGCAGGGGTGGGCAGGATCAGGTAGGCAGGCAGCAGGGGTGGGCAGAGGCAGCAGGGGCAGCAGGGGTGGGCAGAGGCAGCAGGGGCGGGCAGGATCAGGTAGGCAGGCAGCAGGGGTGGGCAGAGGCAGCAGGGGCAGCAGGGGTGGGCAGGGGCAGCAGGGGTGGGCAGGATCAGGTAGGCAGGCAGCAGGGGCGGGCAGAGGCAGCAGGGGCAGCAGGGGTGGGCAGGGGCAGCAGGGGTGGGCAGGGGCAGCAGGGGTGGGCAGGGGCAGGCAGAGGGGCACAGGCAGCAGCTCACCTCAGAGAACTTGCCATCTCCAAACCACTGCACCCAGCGCATGCCCGTGCCCGCCTGGCGCTTGGCCGTGGCGCGGTGGGACACGACGATCGCAGGCCACCAGGAGAAGCCTTTGATCTTTCCCCACACCAGCTCCCCGATGCCAAACTCCTTCCCATCCTGCAAGCAAGAGGACAGCACAGATCAGCCAAAAGCACCGAGCCCGAGTCCTCCTCCTCTTCCTCTTCCTCCTCCCATCAGCTGCCTGGGAGAGCCTTGGGGGGGGGTCCCTGCCCCCGGCCTGTGCCATGGGGCAAAGCCACCTCCGTGGACCTCTGCTCAGGCAGCTGCAGAAGCTGCAAGCTCCCTGCCCTCAGCAGAACGCAGCTGGCTCCCAGCCCTGCTCCATGCTGCCAGCCCCACTCTGAGCCTGGTGCGTGCTCCATCCTGCACAGCCCTCCTGGCACCGGTGCCCTCTGCATGCCCACTCCTGCCTGCCCTCCTAGGGTCCCAGCAAACGCTGGGGAGCCTTTCCCTGCCCACACAGACAGCCAGGGAGCTCTGCAGCAGCCCCAGTGATGGGAATGGGCAAGGCACAGGTGGGCAGCAGTCTCAGGGACTCTCCTGATGCCCTCACCCACATCTGTCAGGAGGAACTTCTGCAGGGAGCTGCTGGCCTGGCAAAGGCCTCTGAGAGCATCCAGCCCAGCCAGCAGCCCAGCACCACCATGGCCACCAAACCCTGGCCCCAGGTTTCCTGAACCCCTCCAGGGATGGGGACTCCACCACCTCCCTGGGCAGCCTGGGCCAGCCCCTGACCACTCTTGCAGCAAAGAAATCTTTCCTCATCTCCAACCTAAGCCTCCCCAGGCACAATTCCAGGCCATTGCCTCTCATGCTCTCACCTGAGACTGGGGAGCAGAGCCCAAGCCCCACCTGGCTCCAGCCTCCTCTCAGGGAGCTGTAGAGAGCCACAAGGTCTCCCCTCAGACTCCAGGCTGCACACCCCCAGCTCCCTCAGCTGCTCCTCCCCAGCCCTGCTCTCCAGACCCTTCCCCAGCTTGGTTGCCCTCCTCTGGACCTGCTCCAGCCTCTCAATGTTCCTTCTTGCAGTGAGGAGCCCAAAACTTGGTTCACTGGCAGGAGGCATGGCCCAGGCAGGGGAAGGGACACTGCACTTTGCACTGACTGTCCCTGGGCAGAGCTTGCTCCTTGGGCACAACCTTCATGGAGCTCCCAACTTGCCTGGCTGCGCCCCAGGGGGAGGGCACCTGCCCGGGGCAACCCCCTGGGGGAGAGTGGGAAAGGGGGCAGAGCAAAACCAAGAGGACAAAACGAGCTGGGAAGGTCGGTGTGACCATGCCAAGGGCCACCAGGCAGGCTGAGGGGGCTGTGCCAGCACACAGCTGTGCCCAGCAAGGCCCCCGTGGGCAGGAGCCCTCCCCGCTGCCCGCGCAGCCCTCCTTGCCCAGGCACCGACTGAGCAGCAGCTCCTGCACGTCTCAGGCCCTGCCTTGATGCCTGCAGGCACTGAATCACGGCAGCCCCGGCAGCCCCAGCAGCCCCAGCAGCTCCAGCAGCCCCAGACAGAAGCATTTCCTGCACATGCCGCTGCCTGCCCCGGCCGGGCACGGGCGGCTGCCAGCCTGGCGTGTGCCACGCACGCGGGGAGCCCCCGCAGGCTCCTGCAGCCTCACCTGTGGCTGGTGGGGCTGCTCCCTGGCACAGCACCACCTCAGAGCAGCACCAACCCCCCTGCCTGAGTGATGGGGACCCCCCTGGGCAGGCAGGGGAAGGCAGGCAGGGGAGAAGCTTCCTCCAGAGGGCGAGAGTTTGGCCCCTCCCTCTCTACCTGGTACTCCAGCGCCGTGCCCGCATCCCTGCTCTCCTGCTCCTCGGTGCCCGGCTCGGGGGTGCCGTTGTGCCCCTCCTGGCAGCTGGTGCCCGACAGGGTGCTGCTGCTGCGGGAGGAGTCCCGGGAGTCCTCCTCGGTCAGGTCGATGGGCACCGGCGTGGGCGCGGCCGAGCGGCGCCGGGAGACCTGCAGGGCGCAGCGCAGAGCCTGAGCGTGGCAGGAGGGCAGGGCAGGGGGCTGGGGGGAGCAGGGACGTGCCTCTTGTCACCCCCAGCCCCTCGTCACCCCCAGCCCTTCCTCACCCCTGGCTCATCACCCTCAGCCCCTCATCACTCCCAGCTCCTCATCACCCCCAGCTCTTTGTCACCCCCTGCTCCTTCTCACCCCTGGGCTCATCCCCTTCAGCCCCTCATCACCCCCAGCCCCTCATCACCCCTGGGCTCATCACCCCCAGCCCCTCATCACCCCCAGCCCCTCATCACCCCTGGGCTCATCACCCCTGGGCTCGTCAACCCCAGTCCCTCATCACCCCTGGGCTCATCACCCCCAGCCCCTCATCACCCCTGGGCTCGTCACCCCCAGCCCCTCATCACCCCTGGGCTCACCCCCTTCAGCCCCTCATCACCCCCAGCCCCTCATCACCCCCAGCCCCTCATCACCCCTGGGCTCATCACCCCTGGGCTCGTCAACCCCAGTCCCTCATCACCCCTGGGCTCATCACCCCCAGCCCCTCATCACCCCTGGGCTCGTCACCCCCAGCCCCTCATCACCCCTGGGCTCACCCCCTTCAGCCCCTCATCACCCCCAGCCCCTCAGCCAGGGATCAGAGAGGGGAAGCCACAGCCTCAGCTGGCAATGGAACTCAAAGCCCAGGCCTGGGGTGCTGGAGGGGGAACTGCTCTGCTTTGGCTTCCGAGAGCCCTGGAGGACGGTGCCCCACTCGCCCTCCTCCCTCCTCCTCTCCCCAGTTCACCCCAGGGCGTTCAGAGCAGCCAGAGCAGAGGCAACCAGCAGCACACAGCCCCCTGTGCCCCACAGGGGAAACCGAGGCACGGAGAAGCTGCAGCGTGCCTGAAGCCGGCCAGGGCACAGCGGCAGTGCAGGTCTGCAGAGCCCCTGGGGAAGCCCCAGGCAGACCCTCACCCGCAGGGGAGTTGGCAGGTCCCTGAGGGGCTCCTGGCTGCCGCTGTCCTCCTTGAGCTTCCCCTCGGGCTGGCTCTGGCCCGCCTGGAAGAGGTGGCGGGCAGGGGGCTTCTGCCGCAGGCTGCTCTCCCAGCCAGCGCTGCCCCGGGGCCGGCCCTGCAACCACAAGAGTGGGGCCGTGGCAGGGGCACCACCCCCTGCCAGGGGCACCATCCCCCTGCCAGGGGCACCATCCCCCTGCCAGGGGCAGCTCCTGCTTCCTCAGCTGGGCACCGGAGCCCTGGCCACGGGGAAGGCATCCCTGGCACCACCGCTGCAGCCCACCAGCAGCTGCCACAAACCCCTGGGGGCTAAGCCCTCCCAACACCCTCCCCCCCTCCTCATAGCTACAGCCAGTGCAAGAGCCAGAAACTGGGAGAGCCATGAGGGTGGCACCCTGCTCACACACTCCCATAGGTGCTCTCCTGCAGCCCTGGGTGCTCACACACACACCCCCATGGGTGCTCTCCTGCAGCCCTGGGTGCTCACACACACACCCCATGGGTGCTCTCCTGCAGCCCTGGGTGCTCACACACACACCCCATGGGTGCTCACACTCCCATGGGTGCTCACAATACCCCCATAGGTTCTCTCCTGCAGCCCTGGGTGCTCACACACACCCCCATGGGTGCTCACACTCCCATGGGTGTTCACAATACCCCCATAGGTTCTCTCCTGCAGCCCTGGGTGCTCACACACACCCCATGGGTGCTCACACCCCTATGGGTGCTCACACATCCCATGGGTGCTCCACCTCCCCCAGCCCAGCCCCTGCAGCCCCTGCCCTGCTCTTTCAGCCCCCCCAGCTGCCCAACAGCCTGCCCCAGGCCTGCTCCCTGCAGCCAGCCCAGCAGCTTCCAAAGGAGCTGAGATGCTGGCAAGTGAAACCCCTCTCCCTGAACCCCCAGACTCGTGGGGAGAGCTGCAGCCCAGCTGGATTGATGGCTCTGCCTTTTGGGAGCTGCCTGCTCACAGGCAGAGCTCCAACCTTGGGGGGCGGCTGGGGGCGGGGGGGGAGGTATTTCAAAGTCAGAACAATAAAAAGGCAGAAGGCAAAAGAAGAAGAAAAAGGAAAGAAAGAAATCTCTTTGCAGATCCTCCTGGAGCTTTGTCAAAGTTAGTTAACAAAAGATGGGGAGGGAGGGAGGGAGGGAAGGGGGGGAGAGGGGAAAATGGGATGCAGCCACCCTGTGAGAGTGGGAGATGTGAGATGCTTCAGGCCAGCAGCATGGCCAAGCCCTTGGGATGAAAATCCCAGCACAGGGATGATTATGGAGTGCTGCAAGATGCTGGCAGTGTGGCTGCATCACACTCCCCCTCGCTGCATCAGACACACCCTGCTGCATCAGACACCCTTGCTGCATCACACCCCCCCCTCCTTGCTGCATCACACACATCCCTGCTGCTCCTGGCATCATGGAAAGCAGGAATTGCTGCCTCCAGTTCTGGAGCCCCTATGACAGGAAGGCTCTGGAGGGGCTGGAAGGTGTCCAGAGAAGGGCCAGGAGGAGGAGCAGAGGGCTGGAGCTGCTCTGCTGTGAGCACAGACTGAGGGAGTTGGGGTTGTGCAGGCTGGAGAGGAGAAGGCTCCCAGGAGACCTTCTTGTGGCCTTCCAGGATCTGCAGGGGGCTCCAGGAAAGCTGGGGAGGGACTTTGGAGGGTGTCAGGGAGGGATGGAGCCAAACTAGAAGTGGGGAGATTCAGATTGGATGCGAGGAAGAAGTTGTTCCCCATGAGGGTGGTGAGAGCCTGGCACAGGCTGCCCAGGGAGGTGGTGGAAGCCTCCTGCCTGGAGGTGTTTGCAGCCAGGCTGGAGGTGGCTGTGAGCAACCTGCTGTGGTGTGAGGTGTCCCTGCCCATGGCAGGGGGTTGGGACTGGCTGAGCCTTGAGCTCCCTTCCAGCCCTGACACTTCTGTGAGTCTAATTGAAAAGGCTGCTTGCAGTAGATGAAGCTTGCAGCTGCCACCAGGCTGCTGCCCCAGCACTGAGCTGCCCTGGAGGGGAAGGGGTAAGGGTCTGGGGCACCCACAGGCAGCCCCAAGTCCCCAGCAGCCAGCTCTGAGGGCAGCCAGCTGAGCACTTACCTCCTGTGAGCCTGTGAGAGTGAGTGGCCAGGACAGGTCCTCCTTGGGCAGGGCTCCCTTGCTCACCCTCTTGTTGTTCTTCAGGGGGGGCAGCCCCAGGTCTCCAGTCTCTGGGCAGGGACAAGGCCAGAGCAGAGTCAGGCTCCAGAAGCCTCCACACAGCTCTGCCTGCAACTGCTCTCCAAGGGGCAGAGTGTGATTTGGTGAGACCCAAACCCTGCTCCTGGGAGAAATGTGGCCAAAAGTGGGCCACAAGCAGTGTCCCCAAGGGCTCCCCATCGCCACACAGCCAACACTGGCAGCCACCAACACCCACCTGCCCCCCAAAGCTGCCACCTGACTGCAACTCTGGGCACCTGAAAGCTCAGAGGCATAAGGAAACCACAGGCTTGCTCGTCAGGGCTTGTCAGCAGCTCAGTTACAGCAGGACCTCATGCAGCCAAGAGCTGGGACATGGGGACCAGGACCAGAGCGTGCCAGGAACTGGGGTGCAGCACCTCAAGCTGAGGGCTCCCTGCCTCCCCAGCTCCTCAGGGGTGAAACCATCGAGGGGGCAGAGCCAGCATCCCAGTGTGGTTCCACAACCCCCCTCTGGGTCACCCTGGCCTGGAAATGCCATCAGAAAGCAGCGACCCAGCAGAGTCACGGAGGGATGTGAGTGATGCTGCAGCCCCCAGCAAGCCCACAGGATGGGAGAGGGGGTGGAGATCCATGGCTCCATGCCCCCCAAGCATGGCACATGCTGGGCACAGCGTGGTGAGACTCACCTGCAGCATTGGGCTTCCCATTCTCATCCCCCATGCCCAGGGCAGCAGGTGAGGCAGTGGTGGTGCAGTCCCCGTTGAGAAGGATGAGCTCTGCCCTGCAGTCTGCCTCCTCCCCACCGTGGCTCTTCTTCTTCATGGCTGCCTGTGGAAGCCAGAGTGGAAAGGGGATTGAGCCCAGCAGAAAGGCCCTGGGAAGGCAGAGGGCACAGGGCAAGCTCTGCATGCCTGCCACAGCTTCTCATGCCCTGACCAGAGGGTTCTGACCGGAGGAAAGTCAGAAGTGGTGCTGGGAATACCAACAGGCACCTGAACTAACCCCCACACACAAATGGGGTGGCCCTGAAGCTCCACCAGCTCCAGCAGAGGACCCAGACACAAGGGAAGCTCTGGGGCTCTTCTCCAGGGCTGTGCCAGGCTGGTGCCTCCGTCCTGGGCGCTGCCCAGCCCAGGCTGGCTCCGACGGGGCCGCGCCGGGCACGGCCGGAGAGCCTGCTGCGGAGGAGAGCTGCGCTTCCCAGCCCCCCCAGCCCCAGGCACCAGCCTCAGTGTGCTCCAGCTTCAGAGCCAGCAGAGCCAGCAGAGCCAGCACGCCCAGCAGTGGGTGGGCTGTGGCAGCAGGACACAGCAGACAGCTCGCCATGGGGGGGCAAAGTCCTGGCGCCTGCCGTGAGGAAAGCTCCTCCTGCCCCCTGCCCGGCCTCAGCTCCAGGGCAAAGGGGCAGGGCAGGGGTCTGCACCCAGCACCCCCCCTGCCCCAGGAGAGGTGGAGCGAGCCTGGCCTGTGCCCAGGTGCCTCTGCCCTGCCTCGCTGCCCTGCCTGGATCCTGTTTTGGGAAGAGGAAGCTCGGGGCTGCCCCACAGGCAGCCGGGACGGGACGCCGCTCGTGGAGCTGCCTCGCTGCTGGGCTCGGGATCTGTGCTGGAACTTGCCCCTTGCCAGCACAGCCATTTCAGGAGCACCTAACTCAGCTGAAGGAGCTGAGGAGCAAGCAGCAGGGCTTTAACCCACCCAGGATCCTGCTGGGAAGCCAAAGCCACGCTACCACCCCCCCCCCCGAGCCCCAAAGAGCCCCCAGGCTCCAGCCCCACGCCCCCCGCAGCCCCTCTCTGCCACTCTCGCTCGGCATCGCCGCCGACTGCGTCCCCAGCCATTGGGATTCCTGCTCGGGGATCATCTGTCAGCACCTCCACAGACAAAGGCCAGCTGGGGGTTGATGGTTTGGGTGCCAAGGGCAGCGTTAAAACCCTGGTAACACCCAAACATGGAGCAAAACAGGTGCTGGGTGCTCACCTCTGCAAGGAGAGCCCTCGGGGTGCAGGATCTGCCTCCCCACGCAGGCAACACTGCTCAGGAAAGGGGAGGAATGGGAGGAATGGGGAGGAATGTGAGAAAATGGAGAGAAATGGGGGGGGCAATGGGGAGGAAGAGGGAGAAAATGGAAGAAGCTGGGAGGAAATGGAAGAAAACAGGGAACAGTGTGAAATAAAAAGGAAAGGAATGGGAAAGAACGGGGGGAAAAGGAGAGGAATGGGAAAGAATGGGGGAAAAAAGGAGAGGAATGGGAGAAGATGGGAGAGGAATGGCACTAGAGGGAGGCTGAAGCTGAGTAAAGCCCTCCAGCTGTGAGCAGAAATCCCACCACTGCAGCACATCTGCTCCCAGACCCAGCAAACAATTCCTGGGAGCTGCCCAGGCACGCCAGGCTGCCCCTGGCCACCCCTGGCTCGGAAGGAGGGTCCCACATGCCAGCTCTGGGTGCTCTCAGAAGCAGCAACATGCTCCTGGAGCAGCACAGCCAGGTCAGCTTTGCCCCAGCTCCCTCCCTGCCACGCTGCAGAAGGGCAGCAAGCAGAACCTGCAGGGATGCTGCCACAAAGAAAATAGCTAATCTCACCCCAAAACCTCTGTGCCAATCACTTGGGAACCCACACAGCAAGGTGTGAGGGGACACACTGCTCTCTGAGCCTGAGGGTGAGCCAGAGGAGGAGGAGGACAGGGAGATGGGGCAGATGGAGACTGAAGAGTGGGCATATGTCCCTGCCAGTCCCTGCTGGGGGAGTGGAGGGGAGGGTGACACATCAGCCAGGTCTCCCTGGCACCCACAGCCAGGATTGAGCACCCCATGTGCTAAGCTCAGCACCCATAGCCAGGACTGAGCACCCCATGTGCCAAGCTCAGCCGTGCCACATACTCAGGGAGCTCCAACATGGTCTTTGTTCCAGTGAAATCAGAACAAAAGAGTTCTCACTGGGAAGGAGCTGAACTGCCCCTGGCAGAGCTGGAGACCCCCACACCGCAGCTCTGCCAGTCCATGGGACCCAGCAGCAGGCACTGGGGTGAGCATGGGCATTTCATGGGCATTCCTATCCCACCAGGTGCAGGCAGGGCCTGCCACGTACACGCAGGAGCAAGCAGCACACACACAGCCTGAGATCACTCAAGGACATCCCATCAACAGCATCCTCTGACATGCAAGTGGGACAGGGACCATCCCACCACCACCCAAACTGCAAAGCTAAATCCTCACTCTCCCCAAAGCCTCCCTTGAGGCAGCAGGATGGCAACTCCCATCCCTCCTCCTCCCTTTGGAACTCACCCCAGTCCATCCTGCCTGCTGAGGACATGCATCTGCCCCACCATCCCTCTGAGGGTCTCCCAAAGGAGTCACCATCCTCACCACCTTCCCCAGCTCCTGCTCAGGAGGAAGGCTCAGCCCTCTGTCCTCTCCTGCCCTGGCAGCAGCTCACCCCCTGCACACAGCATTGCAGAGAGTAAGCAGCAGAGCGCTGCCCTCACCCATCCTGTCCCAGGGGAGGAGGATGAGGAGAAGCACCCCCATGGGCTTTGCCTGGCCCAAGACACTGCAAACACCCAGCCCCACGCCACGGCCCTGAGCTGGCCACCAGACAGATCCCTCCCAGAGCAGAACCGGCGCCGACTCCGGCCCCGACGCCCCAAGAGGCTGGCACCGGCGGCAGCCCTGCCGCTGCCTGGTGACCAGGACGTGCCCGGCAGCGACCCCCCCAAGAGAGCAGACACTGAAGCCGCCCGAGTTTTGCAGCACCGCTCCCTTTGAGCTTTGCCGAACTGGTCCAAGACCACGCCACGACGTTCACTGCTTCCAGAGCCTCCCAGTCCCTGCGCGGCCGAGCTCGCCGGCCAGAGCCTCACCTGCCAGGGCTCCGGGCAGGGCTAGGTCCCTCCAGCCCCGCTGCCCCCTCCCCGGCACCAGGGCTGCTCTCCGCAGCTCCTGGCTGGGGCTGGGTTGGGTTTTCCTTCTTGAGGAAACAGGCTGGCCCTTATCAGGTGCGGTTCCCCAGTAGGTGGAGAGATCGCAGGGGAGACAGCCGGACTTTGCCTCCAGACAGGGGGCATGCATATCAAAAGGCTGCAGGGAAGTTTTACGGGATGGCTGGGATGGCAGCCATCACCCAAGCCCTGTTTGAATAACAAAAAGACATAAAGGACCCCAATGGCCGGGGCTTGCTCCCCCCGCCTCGCCCCAGGCTGGCCCTGGGCTATCCTCAGCACACAAATGGCCTTTAACTCTCCCCAAACCGAACAGTTCCCTCTAATCCTGGGAAGAAAAGAGCTGCCGGGCTGGCAGTCCGGCAAGAAAGGGAGCCGGGTTTGGCAGATATGCTCATTAAGAAGGGCAGGCTCTGCTCTCCCCTCCCCTGCCCGTTTCCTGTCCCTGGCCCCTCTCTGCGCTCCGGCACTTCCCTCCATTTTCCCCCTGTTTCCTCTCCTGCCCCAGCTCCGCTCCCCGCCAGCCCGCAGCAGCCCTCGGTGGCCACCCCGCTGCCTTTCAGCAAAGCTGGCTCGAAAGAAAAGAAACAAAACAGCAAACCGGCCCCTCCTCTCCCGGGGAAGACCGGGCCCGAGAACTCTCCTGGGCAGCCAGCAGCGGAGCCAGCTGCTGCTCCAGCGGCCCTAGGCTCTTTACCATGCGCATCTCCATCACGTCCCACTGGGATGAGCCACCCTGACTCTCCTGAGCCCCCCCACCCAGGGACCGGCACCCCGGGCAGGGCTGGAGGCTGCGGGGGCTCCGCTGTCACACCGCTGGGTCTCGCTCAGCCGTGGCAGGTCCTCCGTCCAGTGCCGTTACTGCTTCATCTTTCTCCTGCACAAGAGGACACAAAGTGATAACGATGACACCTCCCTGTCCCCACCTACCCCCATACGGTGCGGCTCAAGCCTCCCCAGAGCTGGAGGCAGGGGCACCCTATCCCCGGAGGTGTTCATGGCCAGGTTTGGACAGGGCTTTGAGCAACCTGATCCAGCGGAAGATGTCCCTGCCACGACAGCGGGGTTGAACTGGGTCTTTCCAGTCCTTTCCAACTCAAACCACTCTCCAGTTCCCCCTCACTTCATTAAAAAAAATAGGAAACTGGAGGCAGAGGCAGAAAATCCAAGTCCTGCTGCATGGGCTGCAGGTTTCACCCCCTTGCTCCCTCTGTCCCCTTCCCGAGCAGCTGCCAGCACCACTGGACCAGGGTGACCACCCGTGGCTCCGAGCCCCCCGGACTTGTGCCCTAAACCGGGGCCACCCCGGAGTTCATTTCTCTGACTCTGTTGTTCTCTCTCCCCTGCTCCATGGGAACTTCTCCCCGGGCTTGGGATGAGGAGGGGGATGCCGGCGGAGTCCCCACCCCGGGGCGATACCTACCGCCGTCCCGTCCCAGCCCCGGGAACACCGCACGCCCGAGGCGCCGGCCAGGAGCCCTTTGCTGCGAGGGGAGAAAAAGCCAAGATGCGCTGACAGCTCCGGGAGCCGCCGGCCCCACACAAAGGTGCTCGGCCCCGGCAGCGCTGCCGCCGCATCCCGGGCTCCCGGAAGCCCCCCCGGGCCCCCCTGCCGGGGGGCGGCGCTGGCCGGGGCCCGCCGAGCCAAGGACAGGAGAACCCCAAACCCCCCGCAAACCCTCCCGGAACTTTCCCCGGACCCTCCCCGTCCCGGGGCCGTCACACGCCGTTTCACCGACGGGAACCCGCGGGTTTGCCGTGCTCCCGCCGCGGCCCCGGACTCTGTCTCTACCCCGTTTCCCGTGCCCGTCCCGGCACCACCGGCACTTGAGGAGGTTCCCGGCAGCCGGCCCGACTCCGCCGTGACAGCCCCGGGACGCGCCCCTGGGATCCGCGGCCGCGGCACCTCCGCGGGAACTCCGAAAGTTGCAATGCGAGGGGCGGGACCGGAGGGAGCCCGGCCCGGGGCTGCGGGCACACCGTGCCTCCAAACCTCTCTCCAGGGGACCAACCGGCGGCAACAAGTGGCTGCCCCGAACCCCCGCGGCCGAACACCGAAAGTTCCCGGCGACCGATCTCGCAGCCGCCCGATCGGCCGGGGCGCTCTCACCGCGCCCCGGTGCGCCCGGTACCGCGTCCTTCCGCGCCCCATTGTCCCCCCGCCACCGCTCACAACAAAGCCGCCCACGAGGATGTGCCGCGGTTCCGTCCCCGTCCCCCGCCCCGGGGCCGCTCCCCCAGGGTGCTCCCGTTCCGCGCTCACCTGCGCTGCGCCGGGACGCGCCGTCCAGCGGGGCCGCGCCGCTCGCCGCCGCCTCCTCCTCCCGCGCCCTGGCCGGCCCCCGACAACCCCGCGCTCCGGTTACATGGCGCTTTAACCCTGCCCGTGCTGGGCAGCCCCTCCTCCTCCTCCGCCGCCGCCACCCCTGCCTCGCCGCACGCCGAGGGAGGGGGACAAGAGGCTGCACCGCACTCGCCCGGCCCCCCCCGCACCCACAGCCCACGGGGTTGTCGCATTCCCCCGGACTCCCGGTATCTCACACACACATTCCCACAGAGCCCGGAGCCCCGGAATTCCCTGCCTGCTCCACATGGCCGGGAGTCCACACCGCCTGGCGTCCCGCATCGCCCTCGGTGCCCCACATCCCTCCTCGGTACCCTGCGTCCCCCACCCTGTACCCCAACAGCCCTCCCCGGGGGTCTCCTGGGGCTCCACAGCCCCTGCTACCTGCCAGCACCCCGGTGCTACCCCCAGCGCCCAGCATCCCCCCAGGGGCTCAGATTCCTTCTGGGGCCTGGTCCTCAGAGACCCCCTCCACAGCTCAGCACCCACAGCGTTAGAGCCTCATGGGCGAAACAGGGCACCCCTGGGGGAGAAGGGGCACCCTGGGGCCAGGCAGAGCCCCTGTCCCTCTGCCCCCCACCCGTGCTGTGCCACTCCAGGCCAGAACAGCGAGGGCACACAAAGCCTCCCAAGTTTTATAGTCAGTTTTGGTTGTTCCCCCCCTCCCCATTCCCATACAAAGGCCAGACCCTTGTGAGGACCGTCCCAGGGTGGAGGCAAAGAGTCTGCACCTCCTGCCCCAGACAAAGCATCCAGGGCCCACGTGGGGGCAAAAATCTTCTCTGCTCCTTCGCTGTTACTTCTTTGATCCAGCAGAAAAGTCTGTAAGAGTGAGGAGGAGGAACAGGATTACCCTGAGCTCACAGAAAGGAACTTTCAAGGCCAGGAGGACAAATGAGTTCTCCAAGGCATCCCAAGCGCCAGGGGAAGGGCTTGGAGCAGCCCAAGGCTGCTCCCCAGCAAGCCCCCCAGGGCCACCCCTCCAGCCCTGCAGGCACGGCAAATGCGGCTGCACGTGTGAGAGTGAACAAGAGGAGCCGAGAAGCTTGGAGCTGGATAAGCCTTGGGGAAAAACAAGGGAGAGTGGTGCTCAGGCAAACACACACCACACAAATCCCCCCGTGGATTAAACCCCGGCCCGGCACATTTTCCTCCCCTCTCTGCTTTTGAAGTTTGGGGGAAGCAGAAAGGCTTTGGCGGGTTGTGTTCAGGAGGGCTCCCGGGGCACTGGTGGGGTGGATTAGCCCTGGCTTCAAGCATCTGTGGGCTCCTCTTTCTTTCTACAGAAACCTTCCTGCCGCTGCTGGCCCCGCTGACCCTGCCATCAATCTCCCGCCCGCCGCAACGCCCCCTGCCCGTCCCGGCCCTCCCCTGCTTGTTAGCGGCGCTGGGGAAGGGGCCTGGCACCCAACAAAGCGGCTCTGGGCAGACCCTGAGCCAGCCCTGACACCCCCCATCCCCCCTCCCTGCTGCACGCAGCCAGAGAGATGCTGCAGGGTTGGCCCTTCTCGGGCAGCGGAGTTCACGTGGCACCTCAGGGGGCAAACGGTGCCCCTGAAGAGGATTTGGGATTCAGGCTCCTGCCAGCCATTGCTGGCACCCACTGCCAGGCTCTCAGCACTTCCCACTAGGCAGGTACCAAAGCCAACCACTCACCTCTCCCCACCAGACCTGAGGCTTTCTCCAGCGTGGGAAGTGGCCCTGGAGGCAAAGTTCCTCTGCACCGTCACTGGAGACGCTGTGAGCAGCTGAGAAGTGTGGCCAGGGCAGGGAGCAGAGGCTGAGGGAACCTCTGCACGTTCTCTGCACACTGTGCCATGGCCATGTCCCTCCCTATGATGGTGACTCCCACCAGCAGCACAGCTGAACCGCCCCCAAATCCTCTCAGCAAGAACCATTTTCACCCTGGCTGGTCCCCTTCAGCCAGCCTTCCAAACCCATGGAGATGGTGAGCTCCCAGCTGAGGGAGCCACTCCTTGTCACCACCAGGGCAGTCAGCACTGGTGGCATCCATTCCCCTCAGCTCATCCTCACCTTCCACTGTGAATGCTCCCCAGAGCTCCCTCCATGCACAACCCATCACTCCCAGCCCTGATTCCCCCTCACCAGAGCCTGCTCAACTGCTGCCTTCTCTGCAGGGTCACAACACCAGATCCAGCTCCTCTGTCCACCCTATTCTCCCACTTCAAATTTCTTCCCCAAACCCTCCTTTTGCACCCTGGCCAGGTAAGCCAGCCCTGCTCCCTCCCCTGAGGCTCCCATCACTTCCTGCCTCTTGCTTTGCAACCCAAGTGTTTGAGTCAGGCCCTGCTCCCAGTTCCACAAGCAGCAGGAGATCCTGGCCAGATAAAGCAGCTGAGCCAAGATGTCTCACTGCCTGCAGCCTTCTCACCCCTGGATCTGCAGGTCCCAGATTCCCAGACCTCAGTAGCAGCTAAGTGCTTGTTCAGTCTCCCAGCAGGTTAAGGAGAAGCACCAGGACCATTAACTCACCCTGGAGAAGCTCCTCCAGCTCCCCTGGGGCAGGAAGCAGGAGGAACTTTTCCTTCTGCCCAGGCTGGTGACAATGCTCCTGCCACAGTCAGGCCCTGGCTTTCCTGGCACAGCAGCTCCTTCCCTCAGCAACAACCACTTCCACTGCCTGCCATTCCTCCTTGCTGGATCCCATTGGAGCATCTCCTCCTCTTCCACAAGCAGCTTCCTGGCCTGGATCCTGCCTCTCCACCAGCTCCATGGCAGCTCTTCACCACTGCTCCCTGGAGAAGCTCTCCTGTTCCTGGCATCTCCCCTGAGCCCAGGGCAGCGCTGGCACAGCCAGGGCAGCACAGGAGCAAGCCTCTGGCTGCTGACAGCAAGGTCAGAAGGCCTCATCCACATGTGGGAACACAGGCTCCAGCCTGCCCTGCGGCTGAGCTGGCTTTCCCCATCTGGAGGGCTGGCTCTTTACAGGGTGGTGGGAGGTTTGGAGCCCTTCCTGTGGGCTGGGCAGGCCCAGATGCTACAAACCTCTAATGAAAATAAGGTCACAAGCAAGTGTCAGCCGTGCCACCAGGACATGGAGAAGCTCCACAGCCACCAGCGTGTGAACTTCAAACGCCCAGGCACACAAAGAGAGCTCTTCAATGCCTCTGCAACAAAGCTGCCCACAAAATCCTCCTTTTTCCTAGAAAACAGGATATGCCTGCTGCAGCCTAAGCTGAAGTGATGAGTCCCCACCTCACACCCCAGCCTCCCCCCACCCCAAACCTCAGCTTCCTCCTCAGCACAGGGACTTGCATCAGGAGAGTCGCTGCTCCCTGGGGGCTGCTGCCAGCAGAGCCCCTCCAAGGGCCAGAGCTGCTCCTTGCCTTGCAGGGAAGGGATTATCAGCCCTGCTCCTGGGCAGGGGGAGGGCTCTGTCTGCAGCCACAAAGCAGGAGCAGAGCCCAGCAGTGGTGCTGCCACCTCTGCCACCACCCCTGTGCACACAACCCTTGTGGTTTGCCCAGGAGTGAAGGGTGCAGAGCATGGTGGGGGGGAAGGAAGGGACATTAAACTGCAGGAGAAACTGAAATCCTGGTCTCAAAGGTTTCATTTCTAGCAGCCACCCTTAGGAATAGAATGAACCCTTCACAGGTTTCATCTGGGCAGTCTCCAGCCCAGCAGCAAGCCAGGAGGAGCTGCAGATCCCTCAGTGCAGAGGGATGCTCTCCTGAGTCCAACCAAGCCCAGGAGGGCTCAGCACCAGCCAGGGTGAGAGACCTCTGGGCTTTGCTCCCCAGCTCCTTCACCCACTCCTACCTTTCCCAGGCCTCTCTCAGGCCAGCAGGAGCAGGCAAAGCTCTCCCACCTCAGGAAGGTGCTGCAAGGCTGCCCTCAGAGCAGTGCAAAGAGCTTTGGGTGGAAAATGGCTTCAGAGAGCAGAACAGTGACACACACCTCCAGGATCTGATACAGTAAGGACCCTTCCCCAGGTGGCACTGCCCTTGTGCTGAGGGAGCTTTGCATGTTTGATAGGTGGAAGGAAGCTGAACACCACATCTGAAGCAGGGCACATGGCTCCTCTGGCTCACTTTGGGGTGCACCATTTTGAACACCCTCTTTCCCTCCTTTGAACACCCCCCCACCCTGCCTTGCTGCTGCTGCTGCTCTTCCTCCAGGCTTGGTGCACACAGCTGCCACCAGGAACTGCTGTCCTCAGCTCTGATGAGTCCATCAGACACGTTCTGCATGAGAATGGCCTGGTAGAGGCACCCACAGGGGATGATGGCTGGGAGGGACACAAGGTACCAGCCCTGGGGGCTCTGCCCAGGGTGCTGGGGACCATCCTGTGCCTGGCATTCCTGTACCTAATCCAGATCATCACCCTGCAACTTGCTCTGTTATTTGAGTAAATCCTTTGCCAAGCTGAGCCCTGGCAGAAGGCAGCGCTGCCCAGAGCAGGGCTTGTGCCACTGGATGCCACCCTGCAGCCCCAGCAGCATCCCTCCTGCAACCCCAGCAGGAGATGATGGCACTGCTGAATTTCCTGGAGGTGGCTTGCCCAGGCTCTTAGGAGCAGGTACCTCAGCTGAAAACTCTTCTCCTTGGATGCTGTCACTCAACTTGCCCCAAGAATGTGGTTTGCTGCCTGGGAAATTGTTTCACCACGTTGGCTTCTCCCTCCTGCTGCAGCTCCTGCGTGCTCACACAAGCCAGCTGCGTGTGCCCCGAGCCCATCCTCCATCAGCTCCCAAAAGCATCACCCTAGAAAAGACACAGGGAAGCGAGGATCAGGCAGGGGCTGCTCCTGCAGGGCTAATCCCAGCGCACAAACCAGGCAGAAAATTGCCTCTTGCCTCGGTTCAGGTTTTCCAGCCGCGGCAGAACAGGTGAATGAGTTGTGGTGGGGATGGCAACGAGCAGCAATTAACTGCAATTAGCAATCTACACTTAGCAACGTTTACACGAGGCTGCACACAACGTTTGAAAGCCAGAGAGGAACAAGGTGCTCACACTCCACCGTGGCAACCCCCCCACCCCCAAGGAGTTATCCATCTCCCCGAGGGAGCTGTAGAGAAGATTAAGTGGTTTGTAGAGCCCAGCAATGTCCTTGTGGCTTCCAACACCCCGACGTGGCCACTCCACCACCGAAGCTGAGAAGCTTCCAAGGTGGGAAACCTGCCCTTTGTTTTCAGGTCTCCTAAATCCTTAGGGTCGGCAACGTTTCACCTCGACGACCCCGTTCAGCCGGGCTACGACTTCCACGCCGGGACCGCGAAAGAGACAAATCTCCCAGCTGGGCTTAGGAGGCAGAGGGAGCAGAGAAAGCAGCTGGAATGCAGTTTCCAGCCAGACCACCAGTAAATATCGCTTAACTCCTCGTCATTAGCGGTACTTTGCCGCTTAACTCCCAGTTCATAAACCACTGCGGGGATACCCCCACAATGGCAGGCGCTAGAAAACGTCCTGCGCTCTCATTTGCAACTCAAAGTGTCAGGAATAAAGCAGAAGCCTCGTGGGCTGCTGCGGAGTTTTACCTTCCACAAAGGCTTTTCATCCCCCCCCGGCTGCCCCGGCAGCCAGCGAGCACCTTCCCAGATAAAATGGATCAGACGCAGGGACACCTAAGGGGAACCGAGGGGGGAGGGGAGGGCGAATAACCCAACCAAACTGCCTGAGAAGTTATTGGAAAGCTCTTGGAAAGCTGTGAAAAAGCAGCTTAAGGCAAGGGAGGCTCTGAGGATGGGATGAGCTCCATTGTCCTCTTCGGGAACACATCCAGTTTGAACGTTTCCCTGGATCAAGGCTTTTCTCCCGAGCACAAACAGAAAGGAGACGCACGGGAGGGGGGCAGAAGGCGATTTTCCAACTCACCTGCCCCTCTTTACACCTCCCTGAACCAAGCAGACCTCCTGCTCAAGAACCAGCTTGAAACGTCCCTGTGAGAGGCCCTGACTCCAGCATCCAAACGCTTTCTGTCCAGGCTGAGCTGCCTCTTCACCCTCCTTCCAGGGGAGCCCTCCACCCCTGGGAGCCCAGCCGTTGGCTGCTCTGCTCCGGAAAGCTCTGCCCCAGGCCACCCATCCCCATGAGCCTGTGCCAGGCTCCTCAGTAGGCAGCGCTGGGAGTGCCATCTGGAGAGAGAAAACTGCAGCGAATGTTGGGTCCCAAGGGGAATTTTCAAGCAGGGGGAGGGGGGAAACACATTTGCCCTATAACCATGGCTTTAAAACCATTTACTTGAGGCTTCTGTACAAGAAAACCCCCAACTTACAGCTCTCAGCCAGACCTCCACCCCACCATGGATGTTTGAGATCCACACAGCTCTGCCCCTTCTTGCCTGTGGATCAGGAGCCACACGCAGCAGCCATCAATTGTTTGCCTTTCCACAGAGGTGATCAGGTGCCTGAAATTAAACACTAATTACGGCTTAATATCCCTAGGATGGGGAGCTTGGGGGAGGGAAGAGCAAACACACAGCCATACACGTGCAGTGCAGCTCGGGTGTTGGGGGTAGGAAAGCAAAAGGCTGGCCCTAAATCTTCCCACCAAACCCGACTGTTCTCGAAAACAGCTAATTAATGGTGCACAAAGTCCTGCCGGGAGGTGAACCAGACACGATCCCCACCCCCACCCCCCGCCCGTGGAGGTGCAGCTCATGGACTGCGTGGGCTTGGGGCACCACCGTGAGCCCTGGGGTGGGCAACCAAGCAGGCCACCCACCCCGCTGCCCACCTATCCTCCTGGCCACCCATCCCGCTGCCCACCTTTCCTGCTGCCCACCTATCCTCCTGGCCACCCATCCCACTGCCCACCTATCCTCCTGGCCACCCATCCCACTGCCCACCTATCCTGCTGCCCACCAGCCTCCCTCCCGGTGCCAAGGAGGGGCTGCGGCATCACCACGGCAGGGCTGTGGTGCAGGGAACCGCTTCAGGAGCCGCCGTGGGCCAGGCTGTCCCTGGACGGAGCAGGGCAGGCAGGGTGGGGTGGTGTTGGAGCCCCCACCGGGCGCTCTCCGGGAGCCCGCAGCGGTGCGGAAAGTGCTGCGGCCAATGCTCAGGCTGAGGCAGGGCGGAGGCGCCGGGGCCAGCCCGGGCGGGCGGAGCCGCAGCCGGAGCCGGAGCCGCCGCTGCCGCCGGAGCCGCCATGGGGCTGCTCAACTTCACCCGAGACCCGGTGCCGGAGGCGGTGAGCGGCGACATGCACAACCTCAACCAGCTCAGCGCCCAGGTGGGCACCGGGGGGAGGGCAGGACGGGGCACGGCGGCGGGGGGCAGCCCCGCACCGGCAACCCGCGGCACCGACGGCTCCGGGGCAGCCGCGGCCGGCCGGGGCCAGCCGACACCCGGGGTGCTGGGAACGCAGTTCCGGAGCAGCTCCGGGACCGGAACCGGTGTGGCTTCCAGTCCCCATGCCCCCGGAACAGCCCCGGGACCGGTGTGGCTTCCAGTCCCCATGCCCCCGGAACAGCCCCGGGACCGGTGTGGCTTCCAGTCCCCATGCTCCCGGAACAGCCCCGGGACCGGTGTGGCTTCCAGTCCCCATGCCCCCGGAACAGCCCCGGGACCGGTGTGGCTTTCAGTCCCCATGCCCCCGGAACAGCCCCGGGACCGGCGTGGCTTCCAGTCCCCATGCCCCCGGAACAGCCCCGGGACCGGTGTGGCTTCCAGTCCCCATGCCCCCGGAACAGCCCCGGGACCGGTGTGGCTTCCAGTCCCCATGCTCCCGGAACAGCCCCGGGACCGGTGTGGCTTCCAGTCCCCATGCCCCCGGAACAGCCCCGGGACCGGTGTGGCTTTCAGTCCCCATGCCCCCGGAACAGCCCCGGGACCGGCGTGGCTTCCAGTCCCCATGCCCCCGGAACAGCCCCGGGACCGGTGTGGCTTCCAGTCCCCACACCCCAGGAGCAGCCCCAGGGCAAGACTCCATTGGGCCCCCAGGCCCCGGTGCCAGGGTCCTTGCCCGGTCTCAGCCTGCTCCAGGAGGGTGGCAGAGCGCTGCCCCATGCTCTGTGGCACAGCCCCACGGCTGGCCAGGCAGGAGCCTGGCTCTCAGGCTGCAAGGCACTGGGAGTGATGGAGGGGCTGGTGTGGACTGTAGGGTCCTGTTGAGCTTTGGTCTTGCCCAGGGGGTCTGTGTGATGTGTGGGTTGGGATTGCCACCCAACCACCCTGCTGGGCAGCACACAGCAGCCTCCAGGCTGGCAGCACATCAGAGTCTGGTACACCTCGTGGTGAAGGTAGTGGAAGAGCTGAGGCGTTTTAGTTCAGCTTGCCAGAACCACGGGTGGCAGCCCAGTGCCATGGTGGGTGGCAACCCAGTGCCATGGTGGGTAGCAGCCCAGTGCCATGGTGGGTGGCAGCCCAGTGCCATGGTGGGTAGCAGCCCAGTGCCATCACCATCACACAGCTGATGCCAAGGGTAGGAAGGAGTGAGCCCCTGCAGCAGCAGAGGTGCCAGCTGTACCCAGAAGGTCACAGCCAGTGCTGGCGCCAGGGAGAGTGGTGATGCTCTGCCCTGCAGGCTCTCCAGCCCTGCCAGCTGCATGCTCAGGGAACTGAGGGCAGCAGGCAGGCCTTTAACTGGTTGTTTGCCTTCTCTGAGCTGGTCTGGTTAGCTCCTGGGGGTTGTGAAACATGGCAGTGGAAGTTTCCCATCTCTTCCCACCCCCAGCTTTTGGATGGCGCAGGAGAGAGCAGCAGCTTCCCATTAGCTACGAGTCACAAAAGCTCTCTGCAGTGCCAGCTCCCAGTTGCACAAACCCCTTGGAGTGTCTCTGAAAAGCATCCATGACCAAATCCTGTCCATGGGCACCTCACAGTGCTGAGGACAATGCACAAGGTGGGACCTGAGGCAGGGGGAGCTGCCTCAGGAGGGGGTTGGGGGTGAGGTGCTGAGCGCTGCAGAGTGCTGCTGCTGGAGCCCACAGCTACAAGGTAGGACCAGGCAGGGGGAGCTGCCTCAGGAGGGGGTTGGGGGTGAGGTGCTGAGCGCTGCAGAGTGCTGCTGCTGGAGCCCACAGCTGTCCTGTCTCCCTCCACAGCAATTCTCAGACCTGACTGAAGTGCTCTTCCGCTTCCTCACGGAGCCCAAGGAGGTAAGAGCTGTGCAGAGCCCCAGCAAGAAGTCTGGGAGTGCAGCTTCCCTGGAGGGAAGCCTGCAGAGGGAGGATCCTGACGCTGCTCTTTCCCTCCCACAGGTGGAAAGGTTCCTGACTCAGCTCTCAGACTTTGCCACCATGAATAAAATCAGCTTGGGCCCCCTGAAGAACATCGTCAAGAGCATTCTGCTGGTACCCAGCGGTAAGTGAGCCATTTGCATGTGCTGCCCCGAGGCCAGACCCTGCCTCCTCTCCTGCCTGCTGCTGGAGGCCCCTTTCCAGCGCTGCAGTGCTCTGGGGGGGCACTCTGAGTGCTGGTGGGAGCTAACTGATGGCTTCAGCACTTCAGAAGCAAAACCTCTCCCGTTGAAATCCCCCCCGTGTGGTGGCTGGGGTTCGGTGGTCTTGACACCCCTGCCTGCACACACACATTGATTTCACCTCACCCTGCATCAAACACGAGCAGGACTCTGGGGCAGGGCTGGGGTTCACTGGTGAAAGTCACAGAATGCTGCTGGGGGTTGGAAGGGACCTCCAGAGATAATCAAGTCCAAGCCCCACTTTGCCAGACCAGCAGGGCCTTGTGGTGGCACTGAGCCTAGGAGCTTCCCTCCCAGGGACCTGGTAGTGCAAGCCCAGCCAGGGCAAGCAGTGTTTGAGACGGGTGAGGCAGTGCACACCCCTCAGGAGTGGGCTGGCAGGGCTCTGCTTCTAGGCCAGGAGCAGCAGAAGACCTTTGTGCTTGCACTTTGGTGTCCAGCAGCTCCTCCCTTCATAACTGGTCAAGAGGGGCAGGGGGATTCCCCTTGAATCCCCCAGACTCCAGCAGCTCAGCTGCTGTTCGGCATCATGATGATGGTGATGCATCAGACACCTCCAGTGATGCTCCTGCAGGGACCCTTTGTGATCATCCCTCAGGCCTGGGCTGCCTGTGGCTCGAGCAGGCCCTTTCCTGCTCTTGGTCCACATTTTCATTCACCTCCTTCAGTGTTTTTTTTCTTCTCTCAATAATTTCCTTTCCTGCAACTGTCTTGGGGCTATTCACCATGGAATCAGCATTTTCTCCCTTCCTGATTCTGCCCTGGGTGCACTCAGTCCCCTTGTGCCTGCTCATGGCCTGGCTCCAACCCCTTGCTGAGTTGTGGGATGCCAGGGGAAGGAATGAAGCAGATCCCAGCAAATCCTTTTGCCTCATGCCTGCTCATGGCCTGGCTCCAACCCCTTGCTGACTTCTCCTGGGATGCCAGGGAGGGGATGGAGCAGATCCCAGCAGATCCTTTTGCCTCATGCTTGATCAAGTCCTGGCTCCAACCCCTTGCTGACTTCTCCTGGGATGCCAGGGAGGGGATGGAGCAGATCCCAGCAGATCCTTTTGCCTCATGCTTGATCAAGTCCTGGCTCCAACCCCTTGCTGACTTCTCCTGGGATGCCAGGGAGGGGATGGAGCAGATCCCAGCAGATCCTTTTGCCTCATGCCTGCTCAAGTCCTGGCTCCAACCCCTTGGTGATGCTTGGGGAGGGGATGGAGCAGATCCCTTTCCCTCTGTGCTGCCCAGCCTGGCAGCCACGTGGTGGGCCCGGCAGCGCCTTTGGATGGCTGAGACTCCAGGCTCCGGGACCAGACCCCTTGTAAAGCTGCCTGCGCCGCCGGTGCCCCAGAACAAAGGCGGCAGGGCCCGGCAGGGGCACAGGCTCACGCCCCCAGTCCCCAGCGCGGCAGGTAGGGCAAACGAGGAGCCGCCGGCCGCGGCAGTGCCCCTTTAACGAGCGAGGCTTGCCCAGGAGGGGCTGCAGCGGCTTCCGAGCAGCGCCGCGGCTGCCGTTCCCATGGCTACCTGCGCGGGGATCGCTGCCTCTGCCCCCGCAGCCCCGGCCCCGGCCCAGCCCCAGCAGCCGGGGCTGGGCTCCAGACACAGGCCGGGAGCAGAGGGAGGCTCTGCCTGCTTTTGTTTGACCCTGTGAAAGAGCACCGGGACGCAGGGGGAATAAAAGTGATTGGTTTTTCCTCTCCTCCCCTCTTCTCCTTTCCCCTTCCCTTCCTCCCCCCAATCGTTCCCCCCTTCCCTCCCCTCCCTCAACCCTGCCTCCCTTCCCTCTCTCCCTTCCCCTCTTCCCCTTCATCGTTCCCTCTTCCCTCCCCCCTCCTTCCCCCTTCCCTTTCTCCCTCCCCCCTCCCCTCCCCCTCCCCCCTTCTCTCTCCCTTCCCCTCTCCCTCATCCTCTTCCCCCTCCCCTCCCCCAACCCTTCCCCCTCCCCCAACCCTTCCCCATCCCCCAACCCTCCCCCCTAACCCCTCCCCCCCGACCCCCCCCTTCCCCCACCCCCCCACCCCTCGCCCCTCCCCTTTCCCGCTCCCTCCCCCTGACCCTTACCCCCTAACCCCTCTCCTCCCTTCCCCTCTCCCTGCCCCCTCTTCCTTCCCCTCTCCCTTCCCTCCCTCCTCTTCCTCTCCCCCTTCCCTTCCCCCCTTCCCCTCTCCTCTCCCTCCTTCCCTGTCTCCCTTCCTCTCCCTTCCCTGTTTATCCAGGTGCCCTGAAGAGGAATTTGTCTCCTGAACAAGTCAGAGCAGACTTTATTGCTCTAGGTGGGTCCCCTGCCTTGCTCTAAGTGAGAGCTCATGAATATGTAGCAGCTGTAGTGATCTGTGCTGTCTCCCCCAGGCCTCAGTGAGGAGAAAGCCTCTTACTTTGCAGAGCAGGTAGGAATTCTCTTTTCTTCTCCTCCTGGCCAAGCTCAGAGAATGACTCTTTGGAGTGGGAGCTGCTGCCCACCCTGCTGTGCTGCTCAGCTGCCTCAGCACTTTGCTTTCCCACCCAGCTGAGGGGTTCCGACCCTGCAGGGCCTCAGATAACCCAGGAGGAGGAGTTCAGTGCTGCCTCCAGCCTGCCATGGCACCAAGGGCCTCAGCCAGGCTAAACACCTCCAGGGATGGGGACTCCACCACCTCCCTGGGCAGCACATCCCAAGGGCCAACAACTCTCTCTGTGTAGAACTTCTTCCTAACCTCCAGCCTAAACCTCCCCTGGCACAGCTTGAGACTGTGTCTTCCTGTTCTGGTGCTGCTTGCCTGGGAGAAGAGCCCAACCCCCACCTGGCTACAGCCTCCCTGCAGGGAGCTGCAGAGAGCAAAAAGGTCTCCCCTGAGCCTCCTCTTCTGCAGGCTAAGCAACCCCAGCTCCCTCAGCCTCCCCTCCCAGGGCTGTGCCCCAGACCCCTCCCCAGCTTTGTTGCCCTTCTCTGGACACCTTCCAGCACCTCAACATCTTTCCTAACCTGAAGAGCCCAGAACTGGACACAGGACTCCAGGTGTGGCCTGAGCAGTGCTGAGCACAGGGCAGGATGAGCTCCCTGCTCCTGCTGGCCACACTGCTCCTGCTGCAGGCCAGGATGCCCTTGGCCACCTGGGCACCTGTTTTCCTGCCCCTGAGCCCTGGGGTCATGCAGCTACACCCACACAAGGCTTGTTGGGGGCAGATATTGTTACACCCAGCCTGTGCTGCAATGAAAACAATGAGTTTCACTTACAGAGGTGAGAAGGCAGATGGAAACCTTAGCAGGGCTTTGAAAGCCCTCCCAGGCACCTCAGCTTTTGCTCTGCTTTGGGCTGCTGCTCTGCCTCCTTGCTGCCTGGTTGTTGAAGTGGCAGGCAGGCAGCACCAGGAGAGGCCTCCCTGCACTGACTGCTGCTGTGTCTCTTGCAGTGGAAGGTGAATTCCCCCACCCTGACAGGCCTGGCTGTTGGTCAGACCCTGATGATCAACCAGCTGATAGACATGGAGTGGAAGTTTGGAGGTAACAGAGCTCAGCCACACACCCAGCAGGCTGGGGGAGCCAGGAGCAGCTCTGAGCTCAGCTCACTCACTTTGTCTTTGGTGGTTTAACCAAAGAGATTCTCTTCCCCCTCCTCTTCTTTCTGCCTCACAGTGACTGCTGGCAGCAGTGAGCTGGAAAAAGTGGGGAGCATCTTCTTACAGGTAAAATCTCCTGCAGGAGAGGCTTCAGCTTGTGGAGCAGTTAAGGGACAGGCTGCAAGTGGGCAGTGCTGGCTGGGAGAGGAGCAGGAGGAAAGGGAGACCTTGCAGGAGCAAGCTCTGCAGCCCTGCATGGGGATGAATTTCTTCCTCCTGTCTCATCTAAAGCCAGTTTCTTCCAGTCTGAAGCCATCAGCCCTTGTCCTCTCACTCCATGCCTTTGTATAAAGTCCCTCTCCAGCTCTCCTGGAGCCTCTTTCAAATCCTGGAAGGCTGCTCTGAGGCCTCTCCCTGGAGCCTTCTCCAGGCTGCACAAGCCCAGCCATCTCAGCCTGGCCTCACAGCAGAGGTGCTCCTCTGATCATGCATCACAGAGCACTCTGCAAAGCTGCTCACAAAGCTCAGCTTAGCAAAAGCCACACAGGGAGGGGAAATGGGATCACTGGTGAGGACTTCCAGAGATCCTCCCAGTGCCTGAGGAATCAGTTCCTCCAGGGACCCTCCCCAAAAGCCTGGCAGAGATGTGTGTGCTTGCAGCACTCTGCTGGCCCAAACTCCCAGCAGGCTCCTGCACCTCTCTCTCCTGGTGCTCAGGTCCCTCTGAACTAAACCTCCTCTGCTTTTTTCCTCCCCTTAAGCTGAAGCTGGTGATTAAAAAAGGGAACCAAACAGAAAACGTTTACATAGGTGAGTGACTGGGCCTGGGAGAGGAGCAGCACCTGCCCAGGGGGCAGCCCCAAGGCTGTGCCAGAGGTGGGAGGGTGCCCAGGGGGCAGTGCTGGTGGGTGCTGGAGCTGCTCCTGCCCTGGGCTCTCCCTGCTGCAGTTGCTCTGGAAGGATGCAGGAATGCTGGGCAGCCTTCACAGCCTTGCCTAAGTAAACACAGATCTGCCGTGGAGCTGTGAAAAGCAGCAGAGCAGCAAGGGGAGAGGGAAAGGAAACAACTCCCAAGTGCTGGTAGCTGTCAGGAGGCAGAACCCCAGCCCAGCACCAGCCCAGCAAGTGTGGGGAAACAGTTGCCAAGAGCTGCCTGCTCCTGCCCAGCTTAGGCTGCTCTGGGGCAGCTGTTCCAGCGTTGGAAGTGTGACCTCCAACCTTTGCTGCCTCTTTTGCCCTGCAGAGTTAACTTTGCCCCAGTTCTACAGTTTTCTGCATGAAATGGAGAGGGTCAAAACCAGCCTGGAAAGCTTCAGCTGAAACTGCCTGGGCCTGACCTCACATCTCTGCAGGATGTTTGGTTTCTCCCCTGGCCCTGCAGAGCTGCTCCTGATAAGGGCAGTAGGCAAGGCTGAGCAGTGGTGTCCTGGCCCAGCAGCACCCAGCAGGGCCCAGCAAGCCCTCAGAGCCTGAAACTTCAGCAAGGGCTTGGAAGCAGCTCCAAGTCCATTCCCTTTTCTCTTCCCCTTCCCTTCCTCCCTCCTCTTCTCCCCTCTTCCCCTTCCCTTCCTCCCTCCTCTTCTCCCCTCTTCCCCTTCCCTTCCTCCCTCCTCTTCTCCCCTCTTCCCCTTCCCTTCCTCCCTCCTCTTCTCCCCTCTTCCCCTTCCCTTCCTCCCTCCTCTTCTCCCCTCTTCCCCTTCCCTTCCTCCCTCCTCTTCTCCCCTCTTCCCCTTCCCTTCCTCCCTCCTCTTCTCCCCTCTTCCCCTTCCCTTCCTCCCTCCTCTTCTCCCCTCTTCCCCTTCCCTTCCTCCCTCCTCTTCTCCCCTCTTCCCCTTCCCTTCCTCCCTCCTCTTCTCCCCTCTTCCCCTTCCCTTCCTCCCTCCTCTTCTCCCCTCTTCCCCTTCCCTTCCTCCCTCCTCTTCTCCCCTCTTCCCCTTCCCTTCCTCCCTCCTCTTCTCCCCTCTTCCCCTTCCCTTCCTCCCTCCTCTTCTCCCCTCTTCCCCTTCCCTTCCTCCCTCCTCTTCTCCCCTCTTCCCCTTCCCTTCCTCCCTCCTCTTCTCCCCTCTTCCCCTTCCCTTCCTCCCTCCTCTTCTCCCCTCTTCCCCTTTGGTTTTTGTTTGTGGGGGTTTTTTACATACTTCTGTGAGCATCTGCTCAGCAATGTGTGGCTATTGGCATGAAAAGAGCAAAGATAATAAACCCATTCCCATCCTGCTCCATTGCTATCAGAATTTGATTTTTGTTTGGGTGGGGAGGAGAGGGAAATAAAAGGGCAAAGAATCCTTTTGAATCCTGTCAAAATTCAACAGAGAGGACAGGGGAGGCAAGGAGAGTTCTGACCTTGGAGAGTCACTGCTGCCTTCCAAGCCTGTCCCTTCTCTTGCTCTGAGGAATGGATGGGTTCCAGGCTTCCCAGGGAGGCCTTGCTCTGGAGAAAGATCCCAAGGGGTGGGTGGCTTAAAGATCTCGAAGCAACCAAACAGCTGCCTCCAAAGAACAGCTCAGGGGCTGAGCAGATCGATGCAGTTTGTGTGCTGGGCTCCAGGGAGCAGCTCTTCCCTCGGCGGTTCCTGGGGCACTGCACAGTCAGAGCCAGCCTGGTTTCTTGGTGGGCTTTCAGCCAAACCCCGTGGAGCACCCTCAGCTCCACTCTTCAGCTGCCCAGCAGTGAGAATGAGATCTTCAGGGGGAACCCTGGCCTGGCCTGGGGCCAGGGGAAGGTTCTGTTCACCGAGGCTACTCCTGTGCACAGAGGGTTTAATTGCCTGGTGCCTCCTGGCAGCCTGAGCTCTCTCTCTAGCCTCCTCCCACAGCACAGAGCTGAGCAAACCTCTCTCTTCCAGCTTGGTTCTTGCAGCACCAGGACTTCCTGAGGCACCTCCACCTCCCTGACACACTCAGTGGTCATAGTGGAGGCACTGAACTGCAGGACTGGGGCTAAGAGCCTCTCTCCTTTTCCAGCCTGAGCTGAAAGCCCTTCACTGCCTGGAGCATCCTGCTGTGGGACAAGCAGTGCTGCAGCTCCTTCCTCGTCTGCTGCCAGTTAAAGCTGTGCACAAGAAGCTGGATTCTGTGGGAAGGGCCCCACAGAGCTGCCCACAGCTCAGCTCACAGCTGGACCTGCAGGTCCTGAGCTGGTGCCAGGCCAGCACTGCTCTGTGCTGCAGTTCACCTGGTGCTGGGCCAGTGGCTGCAGCCAGAGGCTGAGAGCTGTGCTTGGGAAGCAGCTCTGGGATTGCTGCTGGCAAACCTGGGAGCAGGATTTGCCTGTTTATTTTCCTACCTCTCAGGCCATTCACAGGCACTTGGAGCCTTGTCAGATGATGAGGGTTAAAAATAAAACTGTTAAAAATAAAACCCCCTGAAATAATGCCCTGCAGAATGTTCCATCTGCCTTTGGGGGGGGAGGGGGAAGCTGCTTCAGGGAGGAAGCAGCAGTCTGAGGGGATCCTGCAAGGCAAAAGGAATCTTCTTTTGCTTTGCATTTTCACAGAATCATCACAGGAGTGCTTTGGGTTGGAAGGGAGCTTAAAGATCAGCCAGTCCCAGCCCCCTGCCATGGGCAGGGACACCTCCTGCTAGAGCAGCTTGCTCAAGGCCTCATCCAACCTGGCTCTGAGCATTCCCAGGCTGGGAGCCTCCACAGCTTCTCTGGGCAACCTGTTCCAGAGCCTCACCACCCTCCTGGGGAAGAATTTCTCTCCCCAGTGTCTGATCCCAATCCAGCTCCTTCCACTTTGAAGCCATCAGCCCTCACCCTGTCACTCCATGCCTCTGCACGAAGTCCCTCTCCAGCTCTCCTGGAGCCTCCTTCAAGCTCTGGAAGGTTGCTCTAAGGTCTCCCTGGAGCCTTCTCCAGGTTGAGCAGCCCAACTCTCAGCTTGGCCTCAGAGCAGAGGGCTTCCCAGCATTGCTGTGTGCTCTAGTCCAGCAAGTCCCTGCTCTGCTGAGGGCTCCAGAGCTGGCCCCAGCACTGCAGAGGGGTTCACAGCAGAGCAGAGGGGCAGAATCCCCTCCCTGCCCCTGCTGCCCATGCACATGGTTGGCTCTGGGCTGTGAGGACACGCTGCCAGCTCATGGTGAGCTGCTCATCACCCAGCACCCGCTCTTCTGCTGCCTGCTCCTGCCATTCCTCTCCCTTCACTGCCAGGGCAGCACCACTCAGCTGTACCTGGTTACAGCAGGAGCTTGGACCATGGCAATGCTGAGAAGATGCCAGGCTGAGCTCTGGGTCAGGAATCCACCTTCCTTTCCGCCCCCTGCCCGGATGAAGCTGCTCAGGGCTGCCGCGGGCCGTGGCTCACTGACCCCAAGCGCAGAGGTCACCCCCATGCTGCTCCTGCAGCCCCCAGGGGCACTTCTGAGCAGCCAGGATGTGGCATGACCTTCGTGCCGCCACCAGCTCTCCCTGGGATCCCGGGAAGAGCCCTTTCATCCCCTTGGCTGAGCATGAGCTGAGCTGGCAGCCCCGGCAGGGAAGGGGCACGGAGAGGGAGCTGTCTCTGGCGGCACCGGGCGATGCCAGCCACGGGGGGGAACCAGGTCACCCTCCACACCGGGCTGGTCAGGGACCAACAGGGCCGGGAAATGCCCCACGAGGGCCACATCTCGCCGGCAGGGCACGGCCCCAGCTATGCTCCATCGCCCCCAGCCGCTGGGAGAAGGCAATCAGCCAGCCCCCCGCGGCAGGGTGAGCGCAGCCTGGCACAGCCACGGGGAGGGTTGAGCACGGGGGGCCTGGGGGCAGGGAAGGGGCCGCCCCGGTGCCCGTTTCCCCCGGGGCGCTGGGTGTGCACAGCCCCTTCCGCCTGCCCGCCCGGCGCAGCCAGCCGAGAGCTAATCTGCAGGGGCCAGCGGGCGCGGGGGAAACGGGGGCCTCCCGCCAGCCCCGGGGGGGAGCCAACTGCTCTCGGCAGTGGTTTGCCCTCCTCCAGGGCTTTCTGGGCCCGTTTCCCCTGGGGGTGGCTGTGCTGCAGCCCCCCGGTTCCCGCTAAGGGGGTGGGAGGGAGGGGACACGTGGAGCCTCCCAGCTGCAGCCTGGCCCTGAGTACGGGGAGGGGGAGGCTGCAGCAGCTCAACCGAGCCAAGGCCACAGCACAGTCGCCGCCCCCCCTGCAGCAGCTCAGTCGTCCCCCTCTGCACGCAGAGATGCTCCTGCAGCCCTGCTCGCCACAGCGGGGACCCTTCACCAGCTCAGGGACCGACCGACTGCCAGCTGGGCATGGCAGAGTGCCCCCCGGAGCCAGGCTGCTCCCCAGCACCCCCCACTCAACCCTGCCAGCCTCCCCCGAAGCTGCATCGGAGCGGCTGGCAGTCAGGGGCTGCACTCGCAGGGGCTGGCACTTCCCACACCGGCTCAGCGCTGCTACAGTGGCAGCCATGCCAGCTGCCAGCGGCCAAGGCAGCCGGGGTGGCTCCGGAGGCAGCGGCTCCTCCCTTCTGGAGACGCCGATGCCCTTCCCGGTCCACGTGCAGGACCCTCCAAGCCCCAGAACAAAAGCAGCTCCCCCTGCCCTCCTCCCCCTGCTCCGGGGCAGCAGAGCAGGCTTGGGCGCCGCTTCCGCTCCCGCCTGAAGCCAGGGGGAAGGAAGGAACCAGGGCTCACTGCCGGCTCTGCCTGACCTTGAGCAGGTCGTGCAGGAACCAGCAGGGAGCTCCCGTGGGATCTCCTTCCTTTCACAGACCCTGCCAGGAGCTGCTCCGTGCTGAGGGCTTCGGAACCTCCATCCTTCTCTCCGTGCAAGCTTTGCCCTTTGCAAAACAGGGGACAAAACCTCAGCGTTGGCCAGGAGCTGGGAAGGAGCCATGGCAGGGTGAGACGAGCTGGGAGAACCACCAGCAGCTGCCAGAGCACAGCCCAGTGCCAGGCAAAGCCCAGGGCGTGCAGTGAGGGTGCAGAGTCCTGCCTGGCCTGGCTGATAGCCATCCCTGGGGCAAGGAGAAGGTGTTGCCCCCCATCACAGAGCTCATCCTGCAGCACCAGCCCTGCCCCTCCTCACCCCCTGCCATTCTCCTCCCCAGCCATGCAGCACCCAGGCTGTCACCCAGCAAAAACAGCAGCTAAGAGCTGCAGCTCCCAGAAGGGCTTTGTCTGCAGTCCCCAGCACACAGGAGGGAGGCCCCAGGGCAGTGCCACCACTCTGCAGTGCCCTGTGCATCCCTGGGGACAGGGACCTGCAGGGTCCTGTGGGAAGAGGCCCTCAGCATCTGCCTCTCTTACCAGGAGGAGAAGGGTGAGCTCTGTGCTGGTGCAGCACTGCAGCCTTGCTGAGGACACACTCCCCGGGAAGGACTCCTCACAGCATGCCCTGGGACATGTTTCTCCTCCCCCTTCCCTGCTCAGGACAGGCAGGGAGGCATCCCTGGTGGGTTTAGCCCAGCCAGCAGCTGAACACCACGCAGGGGAAACCAGCAGAGCATCCACCCTGCCTGCCGGACTGGGGCTGCTGCCTCTCATTCTTGCGGGGGGGGGGGGGGGGGGGGGGGGGGGGAACCATCCCGGTGGTGTCCAAGGCAGTGGAAGTATTCCTAGCATGTCCTCTCCTCCCAAGCCTTGCCATCTCTCTAGGCACTTCTTTGTCCAGGCACACTGGGAACAATTGGGGCTGCTCAGCCAGACCGCAGGCTGTCGATCAGCAGAGGCAATGAATGCTCAGGCATAAGGAACACATCTTCTCCCCCAGCACGGGGAGGTGGCCACCAGAAACAGGACCTGTGGCACAAACAGCACAGGCAGCAAACAATTCCCGGGTGCCAGCGCCAGGACCAGCCCCGAGGAGGCTGGGGGCGGGGGGAGGAAGAGCTCACCAGAATGGGACACGGGAGAGGATTGCTGGGGCTGGGGTCAGCACTGGTGCCCCTGATGGCTGGCGGCGAGGTCCCTGCCCGCATCCACGTGGGCAGCCCTGAGGACCACTCGAGGAGGACCACGAGTGTCAGGGTTCAGAGAGGATCTCCCCCCCACCCCGAGTGAGGGGTCAGGGCTGGGCTAGCTCCTCAGCGCGCCCCACAAGCCCGGGACAGCCCTGTCCGGGACCGGTTGCGATTGGCTTCCCTCGCAGGCACAGCTTCCCGACCAGCACACAGAGCCTCTGCGACAAACCCACCGCGTCCCCACCAGCCAGGTCCAGCTGCTGCCCTCTGCGCTGCCCCCGAGCGGCCCCAGGCTCATGCGCGGTACGGGGAGCACCCCGCCAGCTGCCCACCCGGCAGCTCAGCTCCCGCAGCACTCAGCTCCATTTTAAAGGGCTGCTCTGTCCCAGGGGCATGGCTGCTGTAGCTGCTAACGAGGTTATCCCCCACCAGCCACCCAGTTCTCCGTGGGAAGAGGGACGCAGCGCTTAACCCTTCTGCTGCAGGCACTGGGGAATAGCTTTGTTTGACAGCAGGCTCTTAACGAGCCCCAGCGGTGCTCTGCTGCTGCAAAACACCAGGCGAGGAGCCCTCCTGCCGGCCCCGGAACTGCAGCATCCCCCCGCCCCGGAGCCCCGAGACAGCCCCAGCCCTTGTGCACAGCACCCTCAGGCAGGGTTTGGGGGCATCAAGGAGGGGTTGTGGGGCAGAGCAACCCCAGGAAGCACTCTGTGTGCACCCCCCGAGTCCAAGTTCTTCCCCCAGCTTTGTTTCACAGGGGTGGGTGGGATGGGGAACGGTAAGGGGGATGCAGCCAGCTGGGGAACAAGAGCCATGGCCTGCCCAAAGCAGGGTGGGGGGCATCACTCCTCACAGGCACCATGGCACTGCTTCTGCTTCTACATCAAAACCTGGGGGCTGCAGAAACAGTCAAAGGCCCTTCCCTTGCTGGGACCCTGCTTCCCTCCACTACCAGGCTGGCCAGACCTGCTGTGCCCCTGGCATGGGGCCTGTCCCCAAGGAAGCACTCCACAGCTCCAGGCAGGGCTGGCTGTGGCTGCTGGGTGGGATAAGAGGTGAGTGCAGGCAGCACCCCCTGGGGAGCACCAGCATCCTTTCCCCAGCTCAGCATCCCCCTGGGACAGGGGTTGAGGATCCCAGGCAAGGGTCAGGTTCCTCAGACAAGGTTTGGGGTGCAGGTCTGCAGGCAGGAGTTTGGGTAGGAGTCCACAGACAAGAGCTGGGGTCCCCAGACAAGGATTTGGAGTGTGGGTCTCCAGGGAGGGGTTGGGGTCCCCAAGTAAGGATGGGTTGGGGATCTGCAGGCAGAAGTCTGCTGTGAGGGTCCCCAGGCAGGATCCCTCCAGTTTCCTCCATCTATTGATCTATCCATCCCCATCAGACCCCAGCTGAGCCCTCGCAAACTCAGGGCACTGCAGAGAGCCGGGCCCGGGCCCCGCCCCCGCACAGTGCGCAGCTGCGAGCAGCAGGGGGCGCCAGAGCACCGCGCAGCCCGCACCCCGCGGCCACGCCTCGGCCACGCCCATCCTCTGCTCCCCTTCCCCCCTCCCCAGTCACCCCACTGTATCCACCCCGCTCCAGCGCCCTCCATCCCTGCATCCTCCATCCGCGGGCCGTCCCGCCCTTCATCCTCCATCCCCCAGGCATCTTCCATCCGTGCTCCCGTCCTCCCTCCCTCACTGCATCTACCACTCTCTCCCGCCCTCCCTCCCTGCATCCACCCCTCCCGTCCTCCATCCTGTCCTCCCTCCCTTCCCGGGGCATCCCAAGTCCTCCACCCGCTGGGCATCTCTCTCCGCATCAATCGGTCCCCAGGACACCCAGTCGCCCGGGCACCCCTCCCCGCATCCACCTTTCCCATCCTCCATCGCTTCCCGGGGCATCCCGCCCTCCATCCCTCGGGATCTAGCCCTCCATCTCTAGGTTATCTCTCCTCCTCTTCTCTCCCTCTATTGGCCAACCCCCTTCCCTCCGAGCATCCCTCCTTTCACCCCTCCCGTGCCCCAATCCGCCATCCCCCCTCCCTCCCCTGCCCCCTCCCTCCCAGCAGGCAGGACCCCTCCGTCCCGCCCCCAGCGGCACCATTTCACCCGCAGTCCCCACAAGCACTTTCCCAGCTGGGAGCCCCAGAACCACCCCGGGCCTTCCCTTCCCAAAGCCGAGTGTCACCCCACGGCCCCACCTGGCTGAATCGTCCTACCCCAGGCTCCCACCAGCACTTGCCACTCCCAGGAACCATGACCTGGCAGCACAGCCCCCCCATATCCCCTCCTAGACTTAACTCCAAAAGCAATAAAACTGAAGCCAAAGGGTGCCCATCCCCTGCCACCACCCTGAGCTGTCCTCCCTGTCCTCCCCTACGCTGTGCTGCGTTGGGTCAGTGAAGCACTCAGGTAGATTTGGCTAACAGCAGATTGAAAATGATGATAATGAAATAATAATAGGGAGAAACATGCTGGGGGCCACCCCCACAGCACCTGGTCACCAGCCAGGCTGGTATTTTTAGCTGCCACATGCAGATGTGTGCATGTACAGGGCCTGAACTCAGAGAGGTTCAAGGCTGGAGAGAAGGAAGAAATTTTTTTTACCCTTGAGGGTGGGGAGAGCCTGGCCCAGGCTCACCCAGAGAGGTGGGAGCTGCCCCATCCCTTGGAATCATTCCAGGTCAGGTTGTTTGGGACTCTGAGCAACCTGCTCTGGTTGCAGATGTCCCTGCTGGCTGCAGGGAGGCTGGACTAGGTGACCTTTAAAGGTCCCTTCCTACCCAGAGCAGCCTGTGGTTCTGTGCTTCTACAGAAGTCACCAAGCCAGCATCTCTGGGGGTGGGGGGGTGGGACACTGGTGGCTCCCCAGCTGCAGGGCCAGGCCACAGGAGCGTGGGACAAGGGCACAGCTGGGTGCTTGCAGGGTGCTGGGCTCTTCACAGCCACCCTCAGTGCAGAGCCAGGGTCTGACTTCCAGGGTCAGGCAAACCCTGCTGGGCTGGCCCAGCCACAAGCCCACTGCACTGGGAGGGACACAGGGCCCGTGGTGCTGAGCCCACAGAGCTGGAACCCCTCTGGCAGAGCCGGAGCAGGGTGTAGGGAGGGGGAGCAGACACCTTTTCTCCAGCTTGCCTCCCTGCTCCGTCTCCCATCGGAGCAAACTGTGAGCACACAATGAGTTATTCAATACAATTATGCTTTTTTTAGTCCTTGCATGCACGGGGAGGGGGTTAAGGCTCTGCCTAGAAACCAACCTTCCAGCCAGGAGCAGAGAGATGGGAGGGAAGAGCCAGGCCAGCCCCAGACCCCACAGAGGACGTTAGGAGATATCATGGACCCAAGCACAGCACCGCTGACCAGAGCGGCTGGAGGGTGGCACATCCATTCCCTCGCAGGTGGCACAGCCCAGCGCCACTTCCACCCCGAGAAGGGGGGGGAAGCACATCCTGGCTAGAGCAGGACAGGCAGGGAGGGAGGGAGGGAGGGAGGGCAGGCGCTGCAGCCAGCCCAGGAGCTGCCTCTGCTCTCCCCATCAGCAGGAGGACGACTCCTGCCTCCCCCTCCGCCATCTCGCTCGCCCTCCAGGCAGCGAGGCAGAGGCTGTGCCAGCTCCGTGCGCACAGCAGGGCGAGCAGCGGGCCAAGGGGCAGGACCCAGCAGCCACGTTTCTCCGGAGCACATTGTGCTCCCACCTCACCAGGGTGTCGGGAACGGGGCGGGGGCTGTGGCAATGGTGCCGTGACCAACTGCAGCTCACTCACCGCAACCTCCCAGCCGGCTGCATGTTCTGGCTCTGCCTCCAGCTTCATCCCCTCCCGAAGCTGCTCCCTGCCACGCTGTGCCCTGATTTCCAGCCTGCCTTATAGCCTCCCGCCCTGGCTCAGGTGCCTGCAATCCCCAATCCCTCCACCCAAGGGCTGCCCCATTAAGGCTTTCTCCTTCCTGCAGCTGGTTTGGCTTTTCTCTCTCACTCTCCTCCCAGCAGGACTCCCTGGAGCTGGGGGCACAAACAAACAAGCGAACAAAAAAAAACCACAACCCGAATGAGGGATCTGCTGCCCTGTGACAGCGCTGCCTGAGCGCGGTGCAGCACAAAGGGCTCACAGAGCTTCTGCTGCTGCTGCTGCTGCTCCCTGCACTGCTGCCCCAGAGCTGCCTGGAGCAGAGTCTGCCCTTGGAGCTGCCATTCTTGCTGCCAGCCCTCCCGAGGGGTGCATCTCCCCGCTCCCGGCGGTGACAGGGCGGCCGGAGGGCAGCAGGTACCCACCCCTCTGTCACCGAAACCGGCTACGGCAGCGCTGGCTGCGCTGGTGCCATCTGTTCAGCAGGCACAGCCCCGTGTCATGCTGTGCGGCAGGAGCGATGCCAAAGTGCCCGGACCCCGCTGGGGCATCCGCACGGGAACCGGGGTTTGAGGGCGGTCACCGAAGCGATTTTCAGCCCCGGGGAAAAGAGGAGGGCACAGATGCCAGGGGCACCCTCCGCGGCTCTGTAGCAGAGCCCTGCGGGGTGGGGCTGTGGGGGCAGCCTGGGATGGTGCTGGGGCTCTGGCTGGGGGCAGCTCAGCAGCCCAGCCGCAGGTCAGGATGGTGGGTGCCTTGTGGGGTGCCAGGGGCGATGGGAACACCAGCGTGCCCCAGCGAGGACAGTGGCAGGGCTGGAGCGGTGCTGGGAAGCGCCGTGCCGGGCTCCGTCTCGCTCCGCTCGCTCGCCAGTGAAAGGATTTGTCAACAGGGAGCTGATGAGTCCCACGGGGCTGCCAGCCCGCCCGCCTCCCAGCATCTCCTTGCCTGCTGGGCGGCCTCCTGCCAGCCACGGGCACTGACAGCAGGCTGGCGCCCCGCAGACACAGAGGCCGCCCCCGCTGTGCCACCCAGCACCCCGCCGTGGGGCTGGGAACCCCCCAGCCCGGGCGGCGCAGTGGCCCCGGACGCGGTGACCCTGTAAGGTGCTTCTGCGAGATGCCCGGGCGGTGCTTGGCACACGGAGCAGCCACACGCCATGGAGAGTGGAATATCCTTTCACAGGGAGAACAAGAAGAGCTCTCTGATGGCTGCCTTGTCCCTTGTAAACACTAACTCCGAGGGCATCGAATTACAGCTGCCTTGGCTCCAAAGGCGGTGGTAATGGGGAGGCACTGTGCCCACACCGCGGTGCTGCAGGGTGGCAGAGGTCTGGCCTGGTGGCACTACTGAGGCCATGACACTTGCTCCAGGACTATCGGGGTCCCATGTGAGTGATGGTCACGTTGTCACCCCAACCCCACGTAGCACAGGGGCCCACTGAGCCTTGGGTGCGCAGGACCTGCCCTGGACTTTGCCCCTGGTCCAGATGCCAGCCCTGGAAGGACCCTTGCTGTCATGTCCCTGGGCAGGCACAGAGGAGGAACCCGGCGGGCACAGGACACTCGTGGCAGGGCATGGCACCGTGGCTCAGCCACAGCCTGGCGAGCTGCAGTCCTTGGCAGCCACGAGAGTGTGGCAGAGATGGCTGCCAGGGCAAGGACTGGACCGAACCCTCGCGGGACAGGGCTTAGCGTGCTCTGCCACCCCCCCTTCCCAGCCCCGCCAGCCCCGCAGCCCGGGACTTCTCCGGTGCCCGGCTGCTGCCTTTGTGTCCTGCTGCAGAGCAGCCCCTGTGCAGGCGGGCACAGCCTGGCAGGGAGCGGGCAGCTGGCAGAGCTCCCCCCGCACCCCCCGAGCCAGCCCCCGCCTCGCCCCTCCCCGCTGTGCTCCGGTCCCGGACTACGGGGAGGAGGCAGCACCCGGTACCGCCGCTCTCTCTCCCCTCTTCCCGCCCCCCGCAGCGGGCAGGGACCGGGCGCTTTCCTCCGTCCCGGGGGGGAGCCGGGCACCGTCCTGCCCACTGCGCACTCCCTCCCCCTTCCCTGCTGCCCCTTCTCCCCTCCCCGCGGCGGGGCTCTGCCTGTCCCGGCCCCGTCCCCATCCTCATCCCCGCCCCGGTGCCTCTGCTGCCGGCTGGGCCGGGCTGCCCGGTGCCGGCGGGGACACCCGGGACCGCGGCTGCGCTGCCCACGCTGCGGCAGCTGGCGGGGGGCGGATCAGCTGCTCGCTGAGACCGGGGATCAGCTGCACTCCGCTCCGGGCCCCCACCCCCCTCTCCCGCCGCTCCCCGGGGAGGGGCGGTGGCGCCGGGCACCGCCATCCTCCCCCTGCCCCCCCCCAATTCATCCCCTCCCCGGGCACCTCCCGCCCGAGGCTGCCGGGCCCCGGAGCTGCCCGCCCTACCTGCCCGCCGCCCCTCCCGGCCCTCCCCGGGGCCGCTGGCTGCCGCCCAGCCCGGAGCTGCCCTGCTCTCCTCCTCCTCCTCCTCCTCCCGCAGCCGGGCGCGGGCACTGCCCTGTCTAATCCCGCGGGGTATAAAATCCACTCTGCGGCTTTGGCCGGGGGAAGGCTCGCAGCCGTTCCCGGGGCCGGCCGGCGGGGCCGGGAAGCGCAGGGCAGAGGAAGGAGGGAGCCGCTTCCCCGGCGGTGATTATCCGGCCGAAGGCTCCCCGCACACCGCAGCCATGGCAACGGCGAGGAGGCTGTCCCAGCCCAGCCTGCAGCGCAGGGAGAGAGGCAGCGGGGAAAGAAAGAGCCGCGCGTTGCGCTGGGCAAGCTCCTGAGGGGTTGGCACAAACAAACAGCAACTGGAAGCAACTGGAGCCAATCCCCCCAGCTCCCTTTGTAATGCTTTCTGACACAGATTCCCTCTCCATGGCTGACTTTGCAAGTTTCCCCATCCTCTCCCCTCCTCGCACGGCTTCTCAATGCGACTTAAACCACAGGGCGAGGGGAGGGACGCGCTGGAAATTTGTAGCGAGAACGTCGAAACCTGGGGGTCTGGGCGGCCCGGGCACCTCCAGGAGCCCCTGCGAGAGAGGAGGGACAGGACCCGGTCCCGGGTCAGGAGCGTCAAAGCCCATGAATTTTTAAACCACCAAGAAAAAAGCTTTTCCTGCAGGGTGCAGAGCGGGGCCGGGTGGGCGCTGGGACCCCTCCGCGGGCAGCGGCTGCTGTCCCAGCACGCAGAGTCCCGGGGGCCAGGAGCTGATGGATTCCCTCCCCCTGGAAACGGCTGGTGTAGGGGCCAGTAAAATGCATGCAAATGTAGCAGGGCTGGGCCTCTGAGCCTCTACCGCAGTTCCCCCCCACCCTCCACCCCCCCGAGCTCTGCGCTGCCGTGGGGCGAGCTGAGCCCTGAGCGTGGAGGGAAGGGGAAGGCAGGGCCGGGGGGAGCGTGGGGAGGCTGCAGGCTGAGCTTTGGGCTGGCAGGGGGCAGGACGGGGAGGTGTGCGTGGGGCAGAGGCTGCTCCAGGCAGCGGGCATGAGGAGAAGGCTCCTGCGCCCCGCAAGCAGGGTGGGTGGAGCGTGCTGTCACTTTTTTGGTGCTGGGCAAGCCCGGCATCGCTGTCGCAGAATCGCTGCCTGTGCTCTGATGAGTCAGGAGCAGCACTGCCACGTTTCCCTCCTACCCGGCAGCGTGTCCCGTCGCGGGTGGGTCGTGCTCGGCACCGGGATGCTCCCGCACAGGCGGTGCCGGTTGGGCTCCGGGGCGTCGTGGGTGGGTGAAGCTCCTTGCGCTCCAGCGCGGCCCCTCTGGAGCGAAGGGCTGCAGGGACGAGGACAGTGACCTGCCGCAGCTGGGGCGAGGCGCGGAGCGCCTGGCTCCCGCGGGGATCCCGCGGGACACGGGCATGTTCCTGTGCCTGCGTCCCACCTCCTCTGCCAGACAATGAAACACTGCCCTCCTTCCCAAGTCGCAGCAGAACAAATAAAGCAAGCGCCATATGGTGCCAAGACACGTTGGAAACGGGGCCAAGCCCAGGAGGTAGGGGAGATGGCAGACCTCCATCCTCACCCCAGTCCCCACCTCGAGCTCCATGCCTGCCGTGGGGGGAAGCGCGGCACCCGCTCCCCCTCCTCCCCCTGCAGCTACTGCCCCGCTGCCCAGGCTGCCGGGCACGGCTCCACGGTTCAGCTGTGGATGTGACTCACTTGCCCTCCTCCCCGCCTGCAGTCTTGGGGAGGAGGGAGACTGAAGCTGTCCCCAAGAACCCTCTGAGGGCTAGGGACACACGAGTCACCACTAGACCAGTGCTGGGATACAGTCAGGAAATAACAACCTGCACCCTTCCACTGGGCAGAGCCTGCCCTGCTACCCCTCCCCAGAATTAAGAAGAGGAGGGGCAGGTGCAGACCTCTTGTCCCCTAAAGCCCTGCAGCCCTGGGGCCAGAGGTGAAGCTTCTCCACAGTCCAGGATGCCATGGACACAGGACCCTCCTGTGAGCAGAAAGTGGCATGGTGTTCCTCCCTGGCAAGCCTCCTGCCTGGATTCTCCCAAACCCCTGCAACTCACAGATGCCCCCTGCATTTTCAGGCAAGTCCCCTCCAAACACTGGCACCCAGAGTGAGCAACCTCCTGGCAGAGCTGGGCATCCTCACACTGGACTCTCAGAGGTGCTGAGCAGCCGGCAACATCCTGCAGCCAGCTCTGGGCAGCAACGAGCATCCCACCAGGCACCCAGGACAGCTGGATGTGACCAGCTCCTGGGGGAAGAGGAGGTCCCAAAGCCACCTGAACCTTCTGTAGGCTTCACACAGATGCCAGCCTCAGCCATGCTTGAGAGGACCTTTGGCAGAGCTACTGTGGCCTCCTGCCCCCCTAACCCAGCCTCATTTGCCCCGTGCCCCCTGCAAGTGTCTCGAAGAGGGAAGCTCTTGGCCCTGCCCTCCAGGCTGATGGGACCCAGACTGGGATCTCCTGAAGGTTTGGTAGCCACGGGGCTCAACTCTGCCACTCAGTGCTGTGGGCAGAACGTTTGCACCTGAGTCATGCCGATGAGAATCGAGCAGGTTGAGCAAGCAAAGTTTATTGAATCCTACACAAAAATGCAGGGACGATAAGAATCAAGCAGGACCTGGGAGCAGCCCACAGCTCGCTCGCTCTCTCTCTCCCTGCCATCCTCCTTCCTCCTTTAAAGAGGCAGCAGTGCCTGAAGGAGAGTCCCACCAGCCCAGCCCACAGCTCTACCTTCCACCAGCCTCCAGCGTGAGCATCATGACTCTGGAGCTGCTCCCACCAGCTGCAGCTCCTGGGGTGCTCTGCAGAGGCCCAGGGCTGTAGGAGAATCTTCTCTTTTGTTGCCTGTTTTAGAGAGAAGGGGGGGGGAAAGCCAGGGGCAGCCCTGTCCTGCACAGCCTGCCCTGACACCTGCAGCACTGCTGGAGGGTCCTGGCTGATGGTTTGTGGGCCCAGCTCCACTCAGACTTCCAACCCCAGTGCTGTGATGAGCAGAAGAAAAACGTCCCATGGCTGCACTGAAGGTCATTGCTGAGCACAGCTCAGCAGGGTCTGGGTGGAAACAGAACTTCTGCATTAGTTTTTGGTCTTTGGATTCAGAGGTGGGACCTGCTGGAACAGGGACATCCCATGGGACACTGGTCTGGGTTTGGATCTTCAACACCCACCCCCACTCCAGGCCTGGATTCAGGGCAGGGCTCGGTGCCAGTAGGCAAAAGGGCAGCAGCAACGCCAGGAACAAAGGAAACATGGGTGGCTCAGGCAGGCCAAGGGGCAGGCTGGCTCCTAGGAGCAGAGGAAGGAGCTACTGGGAGGTGCCATGCCCCAGGAGAAGGACACTGCTGGCAAAGCACATGCCAGGAATCCTGGCTGGATCACCAGGCAGCAGCTGGCACCAGGGACCAGTCAGGAGGCTCATCCTGTGGATCAACCACCCACCCTTCTCTGGCAGTGCCTCTCCCTGGGGCTGTACCAGCTTGTCATGGCACTGGTGCTGCAGCCATGCTGCTGTCACCACACTCACGGCTCCGGTAGCACAGTCACAGCGCTGGCACCGTGGCTGCAGGCGCAGGATGGTGCCTGGGCACTGCAGGGGCAAGCAGCACACACAGCTTGATGCAGCAAGTCATGGAGCTGCAGGCGGTGGCAGCGTGGGCAGGGGGTCCTGGCAGCGCTGCTGGCAGCAGCCCACCCAGCAGGGAGAAGCCTGTGGTCCACACCATGACCCAGCACCCTCCAGCTTCCCAGGCCCCGAGTGGTGCAGCTGGCCTCCGGGGCTGGCACCAGTGGATGTCTGTGCCCCACCAGCACCACCCCAGCCAGATCCTGCTTGGCACAGGCAGGCCCGGCAGGGGGAGGGGGGCGGCAGGATTGTGCCCAGAGCAATCTGCTCAGAGAGAGGTGGGTGGCGAATTGAGGGAGAGGGGAGAACAGCCCCCCTGGAGCTGGGAGCGGCTGGGAGCAGCCAGCGGGAAGGCTGGAGCCCTCCGTGCCATCTCCTGCTGCTCTGCGTCGCATTTCCCAGGAGCCCCGCAGCCGCGGCCTCATTAATTATGCAAATGAAAAGGTGTTGCCAAGGCGGCATCCCGAGATAGGATCCCGGGGCCCGGAGTTGGGCTGGGAAGGGGCCGGCCCCGGGCAGCGGCGGGGGGGAGTCCGGGAGCAGGTCGGGCAGGAGGGGAGGCTGGCGGTGATTCTCCAGCCATCCCTGCCAGGGTACCGCAGCCATAGCAACAGACAGATGTGCTGTCCCAGCCAGAGTCCGCAGAGCTGGGGAGAGAAGCACAAAAATTAACCCCTTCGGCCCCAGCACGACGCAGAATCAGCCTCATTCCCGGACCAGAACAGGCTTCGGCACCCCGCGAGAGGATCCCAGGGACCTGGGCAACCCCCCCCCAACCACTCACCTCCCAAATGCCACCAACAGAGCCTGCCCTGCTCCCCGGGCAGCCACTGCCTGCCACAGAAGTTGACTGGAAGCAGCAGCATCCCACGGGATGGTGGCCAGGCCCTGCTGAGTGCCCCACAGCCCCTGGAGCCCCTCGTGCTGTCCTTGGGAAGGAGCTCTGCTTGTCCCCAGCCTCTGCTGCGACCGTGCTGCAGATGAGGCCCCCCAAGTCTGGTGGTAATGAGCTTCTGGAGACTTATGGCACTGGGAAGCCTGTTCAGGGATGGCCACTAGCAGCATCTTCCTTCTGGTCAGTTCCTAGAGACCACCTTGGGCACCCAGAGACCATATTGGGCACCCAGAGACCACGCTGAGCATCCAGAGACCACACTGAGCATCCAGAGACTACACTGGGCACTCAGACTCCTCACTGAACTTCTAGAGACCACACTGAGCATCCAGAGACTACACTGGGCACTCAGACTCCTCACTGAGCTTCTAGAGACCACACTGAGCACCCAGAGACCACACTGAGCATCCAGAGACTACACTGGGCACTCAGACTCCTCACTGAGCTTCTAGAGACCACACTGAGCATCCAGAGACCACACTGAGCATCCAGAGACTACACTGGGCACTCAGACTCCTCACTGAGCTTCTAGAGACCACACTGAGCACCCAGAGACCACACTGAGCATCCAGAGACTACACTGGGCACTCAGACTCCTCACTGAGCTTCTAGAGACCACACTGAGCATCCAGAGACCACACTGAGCATCCAGAGACCACACTGAGCATCCAGAGACTACACTGGGCACTCAGACTCCTCACTGAGCTTCTAGAGACCACACTGAGCACCCAGAGACCACACTGAGCACCCAGAGACCACACTGAGCATCCAGAGACTACACTGGGCACTCAGACTCCTCACTGAGCATCCAGAGACCACACTGAGCATCCAGAGACTACACTGGGCACTCAGACTCCTCACTGAGCTTCTAGAGACCACACTGAGCACCCAGAGACCACACTGAGCATCCAGAGACTACACTGGGCACTCAGACTCCTCACTGAGCTTCTAGAGACCATGCTGAGCACCCAGAGACCACACTGAGCATCCAGAGACTACACTGGGCACTCAGACTCCTCACTGAGCTTCTAGAGACCACACTGAGCATCCAGAGGCTACACTGAGCATCCAGAGACCACACTGAGCATCCAGAGGCTACACTGGGCACTCAGCCACCTCACTGAGCATCCAGAGACCATGCTGAGCACCCACCTGGGCAGGCAAGAGGATGGATGAGCCACATGGATGAGCATCCATGGCTAACATAACAGCAGTGTCAGGGCAGTTAAAGTATTTGGAGGTGGGATGCAGCCAGGACAGAAGAGGAAGCAGCATTTTGGTATCCCACTGCTGCACCCATTTCCAGGGTTCAGCCTGAGTCCATGAAGTCCCAGCCAGAAATATCCCTACAAGGACCCTCATGCCCCCCCTGCACCCCAAAAATGGAAACCCAGCTTCACCTAGAGGCCCTGAGGAGCAGGCAGCCCTCCCTCCCCTCTGCTGCCTCCTCCCTTCCCCACCTCAGCCGCCAGCACTTCAAGGTTCTGTGCTAAAGGTCAGGCTCCCACCTCGCAGTTCCCTTCTGAAAGGGTCCAAACTGCCCACCCCCCTCCCATGCCAGCTGTGCCCAGAGGTCCCACGGAGGCAGTGGGGATTCCTCAGAGCCCTGAGCAATCCCCTGACCTCAGAGCAGCGTAAACAGGCTGACAGGAAAGCCCCAGGCAGATGTTTGCAGCTGCAGGTGCTCCTGGAGCGCACCCACGGCGAGGATTCCACAGCAGGGGGGTGGGAGTGGGGTGGGAGGCCAGCCCCAGAAGATGTGCCTGGAGGGAGGGAGGAGAGAACCTTCCCCACCGGGAGCAAAACGACTCTGCCCTGCACATCAGCACCAGTGTGAGAGGTCACAGGAGCAGAGTTTCACTTCCCAAACCCCAGGGGCTGGTTTTGGTTCAGATGAGTTCCCTTCTCGTCCTCTGCCACGCAGACAATGAGAGCTCCGGCTCGCAGAGGGCATCCCAGCTCCTCCAGCTTGCCTGGTGACAGCTCCTACCGCGGCAGCAGAGCCCAGAGCTTCCATCTGGGCTCTCCCAGTTGGGTTTTTCCTTCCTTCTCCTAAAGGGGGTGTGGGGGGGGGAAAACCCAACCCAACAACAACAACAACAACAACAAAAAACCCCCCACCCCAACCCAACCCAGCAGAGCAGGGTAAATTTGCTGATCTTGAAAGTGAGGGAGATGTGGCATCATGTGCAGTCAGAGAGGATGTGGGCAGGTGCCATCAGCCTTCCCCACGCAGCTCTGGAAATGGAGCTCAGCCCTGATCTGCAGCTCCCTGGCTGTTCCTGGCCCAGGCTCCCACTCAGCCCTGGCAGCTGGTAGGTATTTCGGTCCTCACACCGCTCAGGCTCCTGCACTCCTTCTGTGCTTCTCTCCCCCCCCCCCCCCCCCCCCCCCCCCTTCCAAGAACATCAATTCCATGTCCACGTGGTTCCATTCCCAGCCCTCTGCAAGCCACACTGGAGACAGGAGGTGGTGGTGAGGGAAATATCCCTGATTTCCCCAAATCCCTCTTCAATTTGTACCTCCAGCTCCTGCGCTGCTGCTGCTCCCCCAGGCCTCTCCCAAGCAAGAGCCACAGCAAGTGATGTCCTGGGGCTGTGGCAGGGACAGAAACCCAGCAGGCTCTGGAAGGAATCCCTGCTCCTTGCTCACTACCCTTGGCTGCTCTGGCTCCTAATCTGACCTGGATCTGAATTAGGTTGTGATTAAAGTCAGGAATAATTCTGCCCGGGACAACCTCCTCGTGCTCAGCTGCAAGAGTGAGCAAAAACTGCAGCAGAATGAAACCAAGTTTCTGGCTTTGGGACAGAGACCTCAAAAGGGACCTTAGAGGGTCCCAGTGCCCCACTGTGAGAGCAGCCACGTGGTGCCATGGCACAACCATGGAACTGTCAGGGCTGGAAGGGACCTCAAGGCTCAGGCAGTTCCAACCCCCCTGCCATGGGCAGGGACACCTCACACCACAGCAGGTTGCTCACAGCCACCTCCAGCCTGGCTGCAAACACCTCCAGGCAGGAGGCTGCCACCACCTCCCTGGGCAGCCTGTGCCAGGCTCTCAGCACCCTCCTGGGGAACAACTTCTTCCTCACATCCAATCTGAATCTACTCTCTTCTAGTTTTGCTCCATCCCCCCCAGTCCTATCCCTCCCTGACACCCCCAAAAAGTCCCTCCCCAGCTTTCTTGTAGCCCCCTGCAGATACTGGGAGGCCACAATTAGGTCTCCTCAGAGCCTTCTCTTCTCCAGTCTGAACAGCCCCAACTCCCTCTGCTTTCACAGCAGCTGGCTTCTCTCTTTCCTCCTCCAAGGTCCCTCCTGCAGAGGCTGCTGGCTCCAGTGCTTGGTCAGGGTCCCCTCCCCATTCCCAGCCTGGTTTTACACATGGTGCCTTTTGTCCTACTCATTCCTCAGTTCAAGTGTGGGTTTCCTCATGGCTCCTGTGCCCAGGTGGTGCTGGAGTTTGGTCTGTGCCCTCCCCGGTGTCTCTCTCTTGACTGTCCACCAGCACATCTCCTCTCAGCACTGTCTTTGCTGAGCTCAGTCCCACCCCTGGCAGCCATTCTCCTCTCTCCTCACCTTCACCCAGCAACTTCAGGTGAAATTTCAGGTGAAATTCTCCCACTATGGCCAACCAGGACCAGAGAGCAGCTGGGGCTGCACCAAGCCCTTAGCCCAGCTCTCCTGCTGGTGGACCCCAGCTCTCCTGCTGGTGGATCATACCTGAGGTGCTCATCTCACCCTTCTCTCTCCCACACCTGCACCTCCCCAGGTGTGTCTCCTCCAAAGAGGTGCCTGGTCATTTTGCAAGCACAGAGGGGATGAGTTCCAGTCCCTGGCTATCAGAGGGGCAAAATGTTCTGCTTTTATCAGTCTGGAGGAGTGGATCATTCCTTTTCCTTGCACCTTGAGCAGAGACCTCTACACACACACTCCATGGACCTTCTCCAGACCCCACTGCAGCCTTGCCTCCTCAGCTCCCTCCCCACCTAAGCTTCTCTGATGCCTCCAGCTGAGCATTTCAGAGGTCTTGCAACCAGCAGCTCCCAGTTTCCTTGGGTGTGTGTGGGGGAGAGAAGAATCCCAACCCAGTTCCAGGCTCTGGGGTTACCTCCACCTGAAAAGTGTCACAGAAAGAATCATGGAAGCACAGAATGGGTTGGAAGGGACCTTGAAGATGCTGGAGTCCAACCATGAGCCCAGCACTGCCAGGGCACCCCCAAGCCATGTCCCCCAGCAGCTGAGGGACCTGATGTCTGCTCTGTGTTTGTTGGAAGCTACTAAGAACAACTTTTATTTCTTCTAGTGGGAGGTGTCCCTGCCCCTGGCAGGGGGGGGTTGGAACTGGATGATCTTTGAGGTCCCTTCCAACCCAACCCATTCTGTGATATAAACAGCATCAGACCTGAAGCTGTCCCTTATTCACCTATGAATAAGCCTGGAGCAGATGCCCCTGTGCTGACCACCACCTAGAATCTGTCCCACAGGAGTGACTCTTCGAGGTCCAGCTCCACCAAACTCTTCCACTCCTTGTCTTTAAGGGCAGGGGTGGCTCCAGCATCACAGGCCACAACCCCACACGCCACCAGATTGCTCCTGATGGACCCCTGCTGGCTCCATGCTGGACTGGGACATCAATAACGATCTGAACACTTGGGCCATGTGTGGGAGTGGTCTCCCAAAGCCCTCATTCAGAGGGTAACACCTCCTGGTTGGCTGGCCTTGCCTTCCCCAGCTGGGGCAAGTCCTGATCCTGCTCTCCAGACACTGACTCTCAGTGGTGAATTCTAGGAGGCTCCCCCAAACCTTCTGGACGGAAGCACTGGACAGGCTCAGTTACTCACCTCAAAGAGAAGGTAAGACATGAAACCACCACTGTCAACAAACCAAGGCAGAAGGGAGCCAGGCCAGAGCCCTGGGCAAAGCAAAGAGTAGCAGGACACAGCTCACCACTTCTAGAGGGACCAAGAAGCAAAGACATCAAGCCCTGCCTGCGGTGCTGCACCCCAGGCAGAGGTCATCCACTGGAAATGTTGCAGGTTCCATTCCATCTTCTACCAGGGATGGTCACTGCTGGAGAGAAGACCACTGAAGTCCTTCCCTTCCATCAGCCATGCCCACCATGCCTGGAGCAGCTGGCCAGCTCTTGCCAAACAGGTGGCCACCCAAATACACTGGAGTCTGACCAACAGACCACCATGGAGGGCCCCTTGCTCATCCCAGAGCCTCCCTCCACCAGTTCCTCCTGGGACAGACTCAGGCCCCTCAGCCAAGGTCTTACTCAGCAGAGTGTCCTTCATGCCAAGGAAGGGGTGTCAATTAATCATCCAAACCAGTATCATCCTTATCATCCTGCTTTGATGGAGCTAACAGTTGATGGTCACCATGATCTGGCAGTGACACAACTCAGACTGGTGCTGTGATGTGCAAGAGCCCAGGTCCAGTGGGCCTCTAATCTCCTACATCAGCTTCTAATGGCTGGGCTTTGGCAGGGGAAGACTCCTGCCCACACCTACAGTGGTGCAAGAGAACATTCTCTTGGCTCCCAAGGGGTTGAACTGCAAGAGGGGGAACCCAATGATCATCTCAGCCAGGAGCTCTGATCATGGTGATGAAAGCAGAACCAGCCCTGGCTAGAGCACCTCCTTCAGCAGAAGCCAAGTGTCCTTTTGCTCTGCTCCCCACTCAACAGCTCCTGCAAAGCAGCTGAACTCCAGCACTGGCTGCTTCCCTGGCACTGCTGGACAGCCAGCTGCCACCACACCTCCTCCAAAGCCTCTCCATAGAGTTCTCACAGGAGAGCCCATCCGGTGCCAGCTGGTTCTGGACACCGAGTCTGGCAATGGAGCACATGTGTGGCACAGCTGGACAGGCCAGGAGCACGTGTGTGACACTGATGGCCAGGCAGGCAGCACAGGTATGGCACCAGTGGGCAGACTGGGAGCACACATGGCACTGCTGGAGAAGGAGCAGATGTGTGGCATTGATGGGCAAACACTTATGTGGCACCAATGGGCAGAGGAGGAGCACACATGTGGCACTGCTGAGTGGGAGTGGAGCACACCTACAGCACTGGTGGGCAGACTGGCACCGTATGTGTGGCACTGATGGACAGACTGGGAGCATACATGGCACTGAGAGATGGGGAGCACAGCATGGGGCCCAGGGGCAGACTGGGACAACGTGCATGGCATTGGTGGACAGCCCAGGAGCATGTGTGGCACTGCTGGGTGGGCACAGAGCACACACATGGCACAGATGGACAGACTAGGGGCACAGATGGCACTGATGGACAAGGAGCACACACATGGGACCGACGGACAGGCTGGGACCACGTGTGTGACGTTGATGGACAAGCAGGTAGCACATGTGGCACCCACGGACAGATCAGCCTGGCTCTGCTGGGGGGGCATGGAGAACATGTGGCACCCACGGACAGACCAGGACCACACATGTGCCACCAGCAGCAGCCTGTGCCAACCCACAGCTGCCCGTCTCAGCCCCCCCCGCGGGGCCAGCCGTGACCGGGGGCCCTCGGAGGTGTAGCAGCAGGACAATGTCCCGAACAGCCCCCGCCCCCCCCCTCCCCCCTCCCCCGCCGCCGGTCACACCGCGGGACATCTCCCCCCGCCCCCGGAGGATGCTCTCCGTGCTCCCAAGGACCAGGCACGGAGGGCACAGGGGGCACACACCAGGAACGGGGCCCCAGCCTTTGTCTCCCAGGGGGCCGGTGCGGGGTTGGGGGGAGAGGAGGGGGGGGGGGATTCCGTTCTCCCGTTTCAACCCGGGACAAACCTCTCCGGTTAGCCCCTACTGAGGGCGCTACGGGATAATCCCGGTTTTTAGTCCCGTTGCTTTGAGGCTCCGTTATCGGCGGGTGTCTAATCACCCTTCCAACCCCCCAAACCCGTTCCCCGCGGCTCCTCCCCGGCTCTGCGGCGGCAGCTCGGCAGGTGCCCGCCTCCGCCGGCCCGTCCCGCCGCACACGTGCGCCCGAGCTCCGCCGGTCCTTTGTCTGGGACCGGCACCTCCGACATTCTAACCCCGGCTCGGTGGGCTCCTACCCTCCTCCTCGCCCTGTCCCCGTTCCCCAGCCCCGTCCGGAGCCGGGCAACTGGGAGGGGGAGAGGGAGGAGGAAAGAACCGACCGAGCCCCGGTTGTCGCGCATCCCACCGACAAACTGGGAGGGGGAGGAAGAGCATCCCCGGGGTGGTCTGGTTGATGAAACGGTGAACCAGGGATGGAATGAGAGGGGGGGTGTCCCGGTGGTGTCGGTGCGGTTGCTCTAACAGGTGGGATCCCGCTGAGAGGAGGAGGCGACCGGAGAGGGGGCGGAGGAGGCAGGAACGGGCGGGCGGGCGGGAGGAGGGAGGGAGGGAGGGGGACGAGCCGGAGCCGCCTGTGATCCTGTGACAGGAGCGGCTGCTGCTGCTGCTGGAGCCGCCGGTGCCTCCCTCCGCCCGGTTTTGCTGTCCGAGCACCAGAGACACCCCCCCCTATCCCCCTTTCCCTCCTTACTCCTCATCCCGGCTCCTTACCGCGGCTCACAGCCCGCCCCCCCCTCATCCCTTATCCCAGCTCCTCATCCCGTTCCCTTATCCCAGCTCCATCCCGGTCGTCGCCTCTGCAAACCCCGTCCCGGGCCGCTGGCCGGGTTCACCGAGCCGCCCCGGTTGCCCCTCCGGGACAGGGAGCGGGACCGGGAGCTGCTACCGCTGCCGTTGCTGCTGCTGCCACCGCCACCGTTACCGCCGCCGCCGCCGCCGACCGGGCGATGCCGAAGCCGCCGTTGCTGCTGCGGGGGAGCCGCCCCGGGGACAGCGAGCTGGGGCGGCAGTTCCGGGACTGGTGTTTGCGCACCTACGGGGACTCGGCCAAAACCAAGACGGTGACCCGGAGCAAGTATCAACGAATCGCCGAGGTGCTGCAGGGGGGATCCGGCTCCGGTGGCGGCTCCGGCGGGGGGGAGAAAGGCAAGTTCCAGTTCTGGGTCCGGTCCAAGGGCTTCCGCCTGGGAAACGGCACCAGGGAGGCGACGAAGATGGGTCAAGTGGTGGTATATGTGCCGGTGAAAACGGGAACGGTTAGTGCGCTCCGTGCCCCGGGGGCTCTGTGTCTGTCTGTCTGCCTGCCTGTCCGTGTCTGTCTGTCCTTCCCGGGGGTGCGGGAGGGAGGGGTGGGTGGGCTGCCCGGGGCGGGAGAGCGGGCACCCTCGGGGCCCCCCTGTCCCCGCCACCGCCGCGCCGGCCCTGTCCCGTCAGCACCGGGCGGCCCAGCCCCGCCGCGCCGCCGGCCGCCGGGAGCGCGCATGCCCCATGCGGGGCGCGACGCGGGGCCCGGCCGCTCCCGCAGCCCTTGCCGCTCCCGGGGCAGCCGCCGCGCCCCGCCGCCCCGGCCCGCCCGGGATGCGGATGGGGAGAGGCGCCCGCCCGGAGCCTCGCACCTTCCGCCGCCCCGTGTGCCCCCCCCCGCTCCATCCCTGTCCCTGTCCCATCCGGTGCGGCCGCTGCCGGCGGGCGGGGGGGCTGAGGGAGGGGGGCGGCTGTGCCCGGCCACTGTGCACCTGCCCCCGCGGGGGGGCCGCGCCGCCGCCCGGTGCGGGCCCCGCTGACCCCCCCTCCCTTCTCCCCCCGCCCCGTCCGATCACGTTCGCCCGGCATTTCCCATCCGCCCCACGGCCGGGGACGGGGCTGCAGTCAAGGGCAGAGAGCGGCGGGGAGGGGGGCGCCGGTACCCCCCGCCCCCGCCGCCGCCGCGCCCTGCCCGCCGCACCGAGCGGAGCGGAGCTAGCCCGGCCCGCTGCGGCGAGCCCGGCCCCGGCGTCCCGCGGCTCTGCCCGCCCCGGCGCGGCCGCTGCAGCCGGTGCCCCGCGGGGGTGCGGGCAGCGGCAGAGCCCGGATTAGGGCAGGCCCCCCCCTCCGCCTCCCTTCTCTCTCCTCCCCTCCCCTCTCCGCGCCTGCCCGCCCGCCGGCCGCCGTCCCGGGAAACTCCCCCGCCGGAGCCTCATTGTTCGGTGCCCCGCCGGGCCGGCAGCAAGGGGCGCACCGGCCGCCTCCCTCCCTGCCCGCTCCCTGCCTGTCCCTGCCCGCTCCTTGCCTGTCCCTGCCCGCTCCCCGCCCCGCCGCCGCCCGGGGCTCTGCCCCGCCGCCCCATTGTTCCCGTCCCAAGCGCGCTGCGCTCCCCCGGCGCGGAGGCGAACGCGCAACTTTCGCGGTCGTCCCCCCCCCCCCCCCCCCTCCAGTCCCGCTCCCCTGCGCTCAGGGGGCTCCGCGCCTGCTTCTCCCCGGGCCCCACCGCCGCCCCCCTCTGCCCGTGGTGGTGGTGGGAGGGGGGAGAAGGGGGGGTGGGGGTACCGTGCGCTGCCCCGCCCGGGCCCGCTGCGGGCCGGCGGGCACAGAAGGGCTCCGGGAGGGATTTCTCTTTTTTTTTTCCCTCACCCCCCCCTCCTCTCCCTGTCCCTCCCCTCCTCTCCCCGCTGCTGCTGCTGCTGCTGCTGCCGCTGCTCTAAAGGGTGCAGTGTTTTCTGTGCACAGACTCCAGCATTGATGTGGCTGGAGGATGCTTCCATTGAGGGCAGCCCATCTGTGGCAAATGCTTCTAAACGCACTATTTACCTCCCATCTGGTCTGCCTGATTATTGGGGGGAGGGGGAAGGGTCATTATTTCTCCCTTTCCCTTCGTGGTGCTCAGAGGCTCCTTTCTTTCTCCCCTTGCAGCCCCCCCCCCCCTCCCCCATGCCATGCCCCCCAAAAAAAAATTTTCGGCAATTTTTTGTTGGTTTTTGGGTTTGTTTGTAGAGACCTTTCCCCAGCCCCCTTCTCCCGCTGCCCCCCAGCCCCAAATCGCCCTGCCGAAGGTGGGTGGGCAGCGGTACCCCGAGGCGCTTCCCCCGGGTCCTCCTCTCCATCCAGCCAGAGACTCTATCCCAGATCTTCCAAATGCTGCAGAGTCATGGTACCCCTGAGAGGCCGAGCCAGACTCCTTCGACCCTGCTGCTCGCTAGACGCCCCCTCCCCTTTGTCCGGGAGGGAGTCCCTGGGGTCAGCAGCTCAACGAGGCCGGCGTAAGCCCGCAGATTCCCCAAGGGCTCCTGCACAGATGAAGTTTCAGCCAGGAGCGTGTCTAGGCCCCCAGCATCTTCCGTGGCAGAGTCCCTGCAGGCTGCAGACAGGAGATACACCCAGGCTCCTGGAACAGGCAAACAAAAAGCAGCCATGCCCCCGGGGACAGCTGAGTTTTTCCAAGGGGCAATCCCACTTCTGTCCCAGCTGCCGGACCCTGGGGCTGGGAATGGCTCACAGAGCCGCCGACCGTTGGGGGGAACCCCTCACCAGGTCCCCAAAATCTCCCAGTGCTGTCCCCGTGGAAGTTGGTGCCTCCCAGTCCCTCCATCCCAGCCCTCCCCAGCCCTTTCTCTGCTGGGAATCCCATTTCAGACGAGTGCAGTCGCTGCCTTCTGGTTTTGCCCAGAGAGGCTCTCCCAAATTTAGAGAGAACTTGACAGGGATTTTCTTCCTCTCCTCACAATTCAGTGCTCTCCCCATCCTCGGTGGCTCGGGCTGGCTTCGTGGGTGGATTTCATTTCTCTCATGCAGGCAGTCAAATAATTCAGGAAGCAGATCTGAGCCTTTTGCTCGGCAGTGGAGCCAATATTCTGGTTCAGTGCCTCTTCAGCTGCTTCTCCCCAAATACTTCTGGAGCAGCCTTTCGGTGGCTTTCTCCTGGCCGTGCACCTCAGCAGCCCGAGCTGGCTGCTCCCGGCCGTTCGTTCCTCCTCACAGCACATCAGCTGGGGAAGGACCACGCTTGGGACCGTCCCATGGCTGCAGGGGCAGGACAGGGAGAGCAGGCAGAGGGGCGGCTGGGAGGAGGGGGCGGAGGGGGGAGCTGCTGGGCTCTATCTGCAGGTCGCTGCAGGAAATCCGAGGTACTGGGAGGGAAAGCTGGACGAGAGGTGTTACAGAGCGTGTAGAGGGCAGCAGCGGGGATAAGGATAAGATCTTTCCTCCCCCTGACAGGGCTGAGGCCACTCCTCCTCTGGAGAAAAAAAATAAATGATATAATGATCCCAAATCCCCCCCAAAATAATAACCCCCGGCAGAGCTGCTCCTTTTGGCTCCGGCACCCCGAGCCGGTTCGGGCATCTCCCTGTGCGCCCCTGGCGAGGAGGGAAATGAACGCGCGCTGATTATTTTCCCTCCCGAGCAACTTTCCCTTGCCCTCCCTCCTCCAGGCCTCTCATCAGAACAGGCCTAATCAGATTTGGGTGGCTTGAGAGCTGGGGCTGTGCAGTGAGAAGGGGGCATCTGCCTGGGCTTGGTGGTCAGAGCAGATGGTGGTCTTCTCAAAGAATGCACTGGGAATAGGAGCAGCAGCGCGGACGGATGTCTGGCACGGAGGCTGCTTCACGTTTCTTTTTCCCAGCTGAACGTCCCAGAGATGCTGGACATTTAACACATACGATTTAAACCCCTCCCTGCCCCCCCCCCCCCCCCCCCCCCCCCCCCGAAAAACCCCAACAAACCCGACCAAAACCAACCAGCCAACCAACCAAAACCCCGAACCAACAGCCCTGAGCGGATCAGCAGCACGGGAGGCTGGGCAGCGCCGGGAGGCTCTTGTCTGCCAGCCCCCTTCACGCTGGGGCTGGATGCTGTAGCCTTTAGGTCAGGGAGTTAGGGGAGGGGGGGAAAGGCGAAACAGGGGGAAAAAAAAGGCGTTTGGGCTGTACCGAAGAGGAGGAGAAGGAGGAGGAGGAGGAGGGTATCTTTGTGTGCTGCTGCAGCACAGACAATGGCTCCAGCCCAAAGTGCCCAGATCTGCCCTTCCTTCCCGTGGCTTGAGGCGTGCTGGGCTGTGGAACGCCCCTGGACTGAACCCCGGTGCCAGCTGCTGGGCGCTCTCCCTTCTCCCCGAGATCTGCTAAGGACTGTGGGAGGATTTGTTGGTGACAAGGTGCTAAGATGTGGTTCGTTATAATCCCGTGTCCCTCTTGTCCCAAGCATTTAGCATCATTTAGACAGTCTTTCTCCGGCAAATGCAGAGTGAGAGGGAGAGGCCACCGCGGCGCGGCGAAAGGGACAGCCCGGTGGTGACAGCGCTTGGGTGACAACCAGCGATGCAGATGGGCTTGGCTGTGGCTCGGGGTGTGCAGGGGAGGGTTAGGCTCCGACCCGAGCTCGGGCATGAGCTGCAGGAGCAGTTGCAAGCTCTCCAGCCCTGCTGTACCTCGCCATGCCTGGTGGGAGCTTGTCACAGCTCCCGAGCGCTGGCCAGCCTGGCAGGACAGATTCATCCTGGCAGCCTGTGGTGCAGGCTGCAGGGTGAGGCAGGGTGGGCCTGCAGCCAGCCTGGCCCCTGGGGGCTGTGTGGGGGCTTGGGGATTGGCTTGGCAGCACTGCTCATGCAAGGATTTGCTTTCCTGTGTTCTCCCTGCCCCTGCAGAGCTGACACGAGGTGCTGGGGCTCATGCAGGCATTGCTGGAGAGCTGAGGGTGCCCACGGTGGGGTTTGCTTTCTGCTGCTGTGTCCCCACATTGCTGACAGGAGGTGCTGGGGCTCATGCAGGCATTGCTGGAGGGCTGAGGGTGCCCATGGTGGGGTTTGCTTTCTGCTGCTGTGTCCCCACATTGCTGACAGGAGGTGCTGGGGCTCATGCAGGCATTGCTGGAGAGCTGAGGGTGCCCACGGTGGGGTTTGCTTTCTGCTGCTGTGTCCCCACATTGCTGACACGAGGTGCTGGGCTCATGCAGGCATTGCTGGAGGGCTGAGGGTGCCCCTGGTGGGGTTTGCCGTCCTGTGCTCTCCCTGTCCCCGCAGAGAACACAGGGTGCTGCGGTTCTTGCAGGCACTGCTGGAGGCTGAGGAGGTGTGTGCAGGTGGGTTGCTGTAGCACACACACAGCTTCCCCGTGCTGGCTCCCCAGAGCCAGGTGCTTGGAGTGATTTCACAGTTGTGCCTGGTGACACCCACCCCAGGAGAGGTGCTGGGGTCAGGGGAATGCTGTGGAGGGAGTGGATGGCACCAGAAAGCAACATGGATGGAGGAAGCTGCTCAGTGACACGAGGAGCAGCCTCACTCAGGACACCAGATAAACCCCAGAGCACAGCTCATCCCTAAGCACTTTTTAGCTTTGGAGACAGGGAGCATTGTGCTGTGGGAGCTGCAGTGCCAGGGCTGGGGGCAGCCCAGCAGTGGCAGGGCTGGAGCTGAGGAGCCAGGCACGCTGGAAAGATGCTGCTCCCACGGCTAATAGAGGCCACATTTTTCCTGCACAAGTACCCTTCAATGCTCATATTCAGAGCCCCCAAAAAAGCTGCACATCTATAACCTCTAAGAACATCAGGCAACAGCAGGTTTTCACTCTGTGAATAACCACTTAGACTTTCTGTGGACTTCCAAGTGATAAAAAAGAATAAATCGAGGCCATTCAGAAGAGCCTTTGAGGAGGCAAATCTGCCTGAGGGGATGATCTGGGAAATTGTCTCTTACTTCTATCACACAAACCTCTCCCGGAGCAGGCAGAGCCTTCACCTGCCATGGAACAGCCAACCCCAAGCCACAGGGCAGCGCTGGCTTCCCAAGGAGCCGAATCCATGGCAGGTTTGCATTGCAGCCTGCAGTTAGGAGGCTGGTGTGGTGCTGCCCCTGGGTGTGTGGTCCCAGCCACTTTCCACTCTAGGGAAAAGCTTCATCAACCTCCCTGCCAGGTTCAGCTCCCACTTTACACAACCTCAGCTGCAGTTTTTGCTTCTGAAGCTGCTTGTGGTAAAGTCACAGCTGTGACACTCAGTGCTCTGGGTCTGGGGAGCTGCCTGGGGCTCACCAAGCAGCAGCAGAAGCCTCCAGTACCTTTGCAAGGTGAATCTAAAGAGCTCTGGCCATCTGCAGTTATGCAGCCTGGCACAGTGAAGTTCCTTGCCAAGCAGGAGATCTGGCAGCGGAGCCCATTTCCAGCTCCTGCCCACTCCCACCCCTCTGGGACAGCCTGCTGAAGCAGCTTCTAGGGATAAGGGAGGGAACCAGCATCTAATTCAGCCCTTGCTTGGTTTCTGCCAAGGCTGCAAGCCTGACTTTAAGGCAGCCCCACCACGGTTGTAGCATTTTGGCAACGGCACACACGGTGCAGCCCCAGCAGGCTCAGCCTCTGGGACTGGCTTTGAGACCTGGAGTTGCATCAGCCAAGGTCCCACGTCCCCCTGCTCCTCCTGGTGCCAGCTGGGACTGGGTTACACGTCCAGCTGAAGAGTTTATAAAGAGCAATCTCTCTGCCATCTCCACTGTCCCATCCTACATGATTCCAGAAGCATCCACAGCAGCATTTTTGGGGCTACCTTTCATCTGAAAGTTCTCTCCCTCACCCCACCACTGCTCTCAGATCTGTGGTTCTTGGTGGGCATTGCTCTGCAGAAGGTTAAAACAAAGCAGAGAAGCAAAGCACAGCTCTGCAGGGCCTTGCTGAATGAAGCTGAAGTGGAAGGGAAAGAACCTAGGTCTGAGGAGGTGCCGTGGGTCCAGCTCCTCAGGTGATGTCCCACCTATGGAAAGGGCTTCAAGCACCTGGGGTTCTGAGTTGAGGAGGAGCTGAGGACTGTCTGTAGCAGTGGTGGGGAGGCTGTTCTCACCCCTCCTCACAGGCTGTGACTCAGAGTGGCTGGTTTTGACCACAAGCAGAGCAGGGGAATTCAGTCACTGAGCAGGGGCAGCAGCAGAGCTCCACAGAGCTCTTTTCAGGGAGGACTTCCTCAAGAACCCCTTTGTCCAAACCATTCTCAGCCACAATCTCCTGCTAATATCATTTCTTCAGCTTTGGGTTTGCTGTTACTGCTATGAGCAGGCTGAGAACTTACCCTGCAGACAAACAGACATCAGGGAAACCACCGTGGTGTGGAGGAGCATCGATGGGGTGTCCACCCCTCCCCGGTGCTCTGGCTTCACAAGCCCTTGTCTGCACTGCTGTGGCAGAGGAATGCAGATTCCTATCTCCTCCTCTGGTGCAAGTCAGCAGTCACCTTCCCCAGCTCTCACATTATCTGTGCCCACCTCTATAGAGAGCTGCATCAAGATGGGCCAAAGCCACCACCGAGCTTCGGGGTCTGCTTTAATCAGCTGATTGTAGGCAGGGCAGGTACCTGTTGGCCAAGGCTGTGGGCTTTGTTGGAATGCTGCTGACTTCCCACTGTTGTGGCCAGCGCCAAGGAGCAGCATTTCCTCTGAGGTGAAGGCTGCAGCTGCCGGGTGTGATGCAGGAGCAGAGGTTTGGTGTAACGGTTTCTTTCCTGCCTGCCTGAGATTAGGGCAGCGGTCACTGGAAGTGAAGTGGAGGCTGCCTGTGTCTTAGCAGTGTGGCCCTGGGCCTCTCACAGGCTGACAGCTGGGAACTGAGCTGCTGTGTGAGTGGTTTCTCTCTGTCCTCGCTCTGCTTTGGCTCGGCAGCCCAGGAGGATGCCTTTCCCTCCTGCTTCGTGGCTCAGATGGGTCTGTTCCTGGCTGGGGGGGGGATGTCCTAGGGAAGGTGGGGGTCACTGGCTGCCTGTGGCTTAGAGTTGGGGTTTTCCACTTGCCAGATAGAGTGATGGGTCCATTCCTTGCTGGATGTTCTGAAGGGGACAGGGTAATCCAGTCTGTAGCTCAGAGGCTGCTGGCTGCAGTGCTGGGTCTGTGCTGTGGGTTAGAAATGAATTCAGAGTCAGCAGGCACCCTGCCCACCTCCCCACCCCTACTCCCCCCCAATAAAAAGAGAGAGGAGAATAAAGTTTGGGATTCCTGGCATGGCAGAGGGATCTCAGAGCAAACCCTGAGTCATCCCTGCTGCCGAGACATGCAAAACCTTCTGGGTTCTGGTGGCTGCGAGGACCATCCCCATGCAGGCTGCTGCCCGGCCGCCAGCAGGGCGTTCCCCGCTCGCAGCCTCCCAGCGCTGGGACAAGCAGCCAGCCCAGAGGAGCTGCTCCCTTGGGGATGCTTTGGGATTTGTCATCCCCCATCTATGGCTTGGATGCCGAGCCCCTGGCGCTGCGCTGGCTGGGAGGAGGCCTCCCTGCTTCCCGCGCACCTGCGCCGGGCGCTGGGATCCAGCAGAAAGCCCTTGAGCTGGTGACAAAGGTCTGGATGTGGGCTGGAAAGTACAGTCCTGTCTCTTAGCAACTGGTTCCTACCTCTGAGCTCTCGGAGCCGTGTGTGGGACAAGGAGCATCAGTCACGCTCCTGCTGCAGCAGCAACGCGCCGAGGAGGGGATGGGGGGGGCCGGGGGAGCGTGGTGGGGGGGGGGGGGGATCAGCCCGGCTCCAGCCACCGCCAAGACGCTTAGAGAAGCTCAGGCATTTCTAACACAAGCACTCATCTGTGAGTCCTAATCAAAGCTGGGCTTTAATTGCTTTCCTCGTGCCCTGCTCGGCACGGCGATGGCAGAGGGATCGGCTGGCGCCGCGGCTGCCTGCCAGCTACCTCCGAGGCCGCTGCGCTCTGCTCTGCCCCGGAGGGGTTTGGGTTTGCTTTTGGGCACAGGGGTGGAGACGGAGGAGGGAGGGGGAAGAGAGAGAGGACGCGGCCCATGTATTTCTAGAAAAATTAGACGTCCCCAGGTCCTTTCCTGAACTCCTCTGCACCGCACTCGGGAATCCCCGGGCCGTGCACTGCCGGTTTCTCCCCTCCCCACCCCCTCCCCCCCCCGCCCCCTGCCCGGTGCTGGGTTCTGCTGCTTCACCCTCGTGTTTCCTCCTCCTCCTCACCAAAAGCAGCTCCTCTCTGGTGAGCATTTCTCAGGGGCTCCCTCGCCAAGTGCTGCTTCATAAACATTTTCGCGAATCCTCTGCTTTGTCCTCCTAATTAACCATCCAATTGGCCCCCAATGGAGCCTTCACCTCTCCCGTGAAGCTCCTGCTTGCACAGATTATAACCTGTCAGCTGCCAATTTATTCCTCACGCAGAGGGCAGGTTATATTAATTGTCTGCCTTCCCTGCCCCCTTTGCTTTGCCCTCCCTCCCTCCCTCCCTCCTGCTCCCGGGAGCAGCCCCGTTTGGAGAGAGAGGCTCCCAGGAAAGCAGGAGGACCCAGCTGTGTGGCTGCTCTGCATGGCCCACGTGTCCAACCTGCAGTGGTGTGGCAGCTGGACCAGATGTTGATGGGATGTCACTGGCCTGTGGCAGACCTGGGGGGGGAGGTCTCAGTGGATCATAGAATAGAATCATAGAATCAGTCAGGGTTGGAAGGGACCACAAGGATCATCTAGTTCCAACCCCCCTGCCATGGGCAGGGACACCCCACACTAGATCAGCCTGGCCAGAGCCTCAGCCAGCCTGGGCTTAAACACCTCCAGGGCTGGGCCCTCAACCACCTCCCTGCACAGCCCATCCCAGGGCTTCACCACTCTCATGGGGAAGAACTTCCTCCTCACCTCCAGCCTGAATCTCCCCACCTCCAGCTTCATTCCATTCCCCCTAGTCCTATCACTACCTGAGATCCTGAGCAGTCCCTCCCCAGCCTTGTAGCCCCCTTCAGATACTGGAAGGCCACAATGAGGTCACCTGGGAGCCTTCTCTTCTCCAGACTGAACAGCCCCAACTCCTTCAGTCTGTCCTCACAGGAGAGGTGCTCCAGCCCTCTGCTCATCCTCGTGGCCCTGCTCTGGACACCTTCCAGCACCTCCAGATCCCTCTTGTACTAGGGGCTCCAGAACTGGAGGCAGTACTCCAGGTGGGGTCTCAGTGGATGGATTACCCCTGACAGAGCTTTCAACCTGCTTGACTTCTGTGTCATGTCCCCCCCTGCCCCACCACATTTGGTCTCAGTCAGGAGCTCAAAAAACAAATCCACTTGGTGATCCCAGAGGAATGGAGATCCCTTCCTGGGCCTTATTCACAAGTCAGCACTTGGCTTTTGCAAGGGTTGAGGTCCACCTAGTGTGGTTTTGATGGAAGAGAGCCAGAACACAGAGAGGCTTTACCTGAAGGCAGGGAGAAACCAAAGAGATTTCCATCAGCATCTCTCCCCTGTGTCCCCACCCCCCCAAACTCATGTGCAGGACCCCCCACACCCTTTCAGAGCCATGTGTGCAGCCCACAACAGAAGCTCCTGCTCTCACTGTGGGCTTTGCTGGGTTCCCATGTCGGGAAGGGGGTGCTAGAGTCTGGCAGGAGCATCATGGTCCAAGACCATCCACAGTTAAGGTGCAATGTTCTCGCTCATGGGGAGCAGCAGCCAGGGAGGTGATGGTGCTTGGGTGTGGAGCGGAGCAGCATCTCCAGGCTCTGACATCAGGAATGAGCTGTATGGAAAGCCATATGGTGGGGTGACACAGCTCAGGTCCTGCAGTGCCCTTACCTGGCACAGGGGCTGGGGCTGGCAGGGGAGGGCACACAGGTCTTTGACCCCCCCCCATGGAAGGGCTGCTGAGCTGTCAGTGTGTTTCCTAGAGGCACATCTTGCTGTTCCTCTGGGAGTCTCCGGCTGTGGCCCACATAGCCAGGGAGCAGGGAGCTGACACCAGGCTGCCAGCACCCAGGGCTCAGCCTCTCAGCCCAGCCTGACCTTGATTCACTGGAGCATCATTTGGAAATTCTTTTACATAATTTTTGCTTGCCACTGACGAGCTGAGCTGAGCTGAGCTGAGCTGAGCTGAGCTGAGCTGAGCTGCCAGGGCTGCTCCCAGCCTCCTCCTCCTCCTCCTCCTTCACTTTCACTTTGACACCAGCGAGTCCCCGCTGGAGGTGTGACGATGTCACCCGGCTGCCCTAACGCTGCTGGGTCCGTTCCCAGGGAGACAGGGGTCACCTTGCTGGGACAGGGACAGGTGACCTCATCACTTCTCCAGAGTGCCTTGGCCCCCTCCCACTCGAAAGGTTTTGCTTTGGTGGTGATCTTCACGAGATTAGTGCCTGGGTGCTGGGGAGATGCTCTCAGTGATAAGTTACTTCAAGGGAGAGCCAGCTCCCAGCATGTTCCGAGTCACAGCTCTCTCTTGTCCCTGGTTTTTAGGTTTCTAGCCTTAGATTTCTCTCAGGATGCTATGGAACATGAACACTCTTCTAACTAGAAAGCCACTCTAGCATTTCCCCCTCTTCCCCCCACCCCGGGTAACATGCTCCCTCAAAGCAAGAGGCAAATGACATGAGGCAATGGCTGCCCATCTTTGCAGGGTTACTGGAGAAACACCTCCAAACTGCCCCCATTGTCACCCTGCTCGTTTCAAACCAGTAAGAAACGCTGCAGTGTTGTAACAATCCCCAAATAACAGCATCAGTGATGCCATCCCTGGTAGCGAGACGTGGCCTGGCCCTTGTCCCACGCAGGCCCCAGCTTGCTGCAGAGCCCAGCAGTGCCCAGCTGATGGGTGGCCCCAGGGGAGGTCATTTCCCCAGGCAGCTCACTCAGGTGTCCTGCTCAGGAGGTTACAGAAGCCTCTTTCACCAGAAAGGGTGGGAAGTGGTGCTCCAGCGGCTGCCCTGCGGCACCCAAGGGTTTGTGACCTTTGGAACAGGCTGCTCCCCACCCTGCCACCCTGCCTGCAGGCGCAGCACCAGCTCCCCACTCCTTCCCAGCAGGCAGGTGTGGTGGGATCATGTTTGTTGGGGTGTATCTGCCTGCCAGATCCAGCTGCTCCTCTGCTTCCTGGCCAGGAGGCAGCTCTGCTCTCCTGCGCGGTGCAAAATGTCCTCTGCCTGCTGGGCAGAGCAGCATCCGAGCCAGCTTCTGAGCAGGGATCCCAGCAAGCCTCTGAGCCAGCACCCCAGCAAGCCTCTGCCTGCCTGGCTTCTCCTCCCTCCCCCCTGCAGTTCCTGTGTGGAGGGCAGCCCCGTTCCCGAGGGAGCAGCCATCCCCCAGCCCCGGCAGCCACCCACCTCCCCTGGGCAAGGTGCCCACAGCCCACCTGGGCCTTCTCGGCAGCCGCTGCCACTTCCAGGCTCGCCCCTCCCAGGCTGCTGCGGTTTTATTCCCCAGGCTTGGGATCTAGGAGAGGAATAAGATGAGGTCAGAGCAAAAAAACAACCAGAAGGCCTGTCCCCATCCCGATGGCTCAGCTGTGGCTCGTTCCTAAGAGGTGCCTGTCTCCCACTGAACCACGCACACACACCTCAGCTTTGTTTGCCCTCTGAAAACACAGCGCCCAGCTCCCCCTCCCAGGGAAGTGTTTACTTTGCACACACACACTGAGAGTCCTGTGTGCAGTCCTGGGGAGAGAAACAATGGGAGAGCACCCAGGGCAGGCTGGGGACCAGGGCCAGTCCGTGTACAGTCCTGGGGTGAGAAACAATGGGAGAGCACCCAGGGCAGGCTGGGGAGCAGGGCCAGCCCCTGGCTCCTGGGGATCAAGGCATCGCTTTGCGCCAAGGGCTGGTTCTTTGTGCCTGGCTGTCCCCTGGAGAAGGGGGAGATCTCCTTCCTCCCGGGCTGGAGCGAGGCTCAGCTGATGAGCAGGGGCTGGGGCTGCTGCAGTAAGTAGGACTGTGGCTGTTGAGAGCAGGATGGGGCTTGGTGTGTGCTTGGTGGCTCGTGCAAGACGAGGAGAGAAATGCTGAGCATGGAGAAACGGCGTCAAGGTTTCAGCAGCCACTTCTCCTCTTGGTTTTGTTTTCTTCATCCAGAAATAATCAGAAACATTCCCCAGCAAAATATTTCCAGGAAAAACAACAACAACAACAACAATAACAACCAAACCTAGCCAGCCAGCCAGCCAAACAAAAAAACCCCCAAACAATAACAACATCAACCCCCCCCAAAACAACCAAATCTGTTAAGGGAGAGCATTTCCCATGCTCCTGCTGCTGGGTTCTTCCTATCAGGAGCAGTACAGCTGATCTTCTCCTCAGCCCAGCAGCTCCCCAGTGCCCATTCCCAAGGTGTGCACTGTGCCCCTGGCGTGAGGGAGCAGGGGAAGAGGGAAGTTCGAGGAACTGAGCTCTTCTTTCTCCTCTCAGCATTAGCAGAGGGAGCCTGCTGTGGTTTAACATATCCCCCGCAAAAGCTGCTTTCATCCTACACCTAAATACCAAGAGGAGTGAACTTCCTAAAGCCCTGGAGAAGTCTAAATATAGAAGCCAATCAAGGGCTGACTTCCCAGAGATGAGAAGTACCCAGCAAACAGTTTTCTTGATCAAAAGTTGTAAGAGTCCATATTGGAATGAAACGTCTGTGTCGGCTCTGCAGCCGGTGCCCAAGGAGGCAGCGCTGAGGTGGGCTGTGGTGCCCACGGTGCCAGGCACAGGAAGGCAGCCAGAAGGTGGTGGGATGCTCAGGGAGGTGGACTTGAGGTATCGCCTCTGGAGCACCTGGGAGGTGGACTTGAGGTTTTCACCTCTAGGGTACCTGGGAGGTGGACTTGAGGTTATCACCTCTAGGGTACCTGGGAGGTGGACTTGAGGTATCACCTCTAGGGTACCTGGGAGGTGGACTTGAGGTTATCACCTCTAGGGTACCTGGGAGGTGGACTTGAGGTATCACCTCTAGGGTACCTGGGAGGTGGACTTGAGATATCACCTCTGGAGCACCTGGGAGGTGGACTTGAGGTATCACCTCTGGAGCACCTGGGAGGTGGACTTGAGGTTATCACCTCTAAGGTACCTGGGAGGTGGACTTGAGGTATCACCTCTGGAGCACCTGGGAGGTGGACTTGAGGTTTTCATCTCTAGGGTACCTGGGAGGTGGACTTGAGGTATCACCTCTAAGGTACCTGGGAGGTGGACTTGAGGTTATCACCTCTAAGGTACCTGGGAGGTGGACTTGAGGTATCACCTCTGGAGCACCTGGAAGGTTGACTTGAGCTATCATCTCTAGGGCCCCTGGTGGGGATATCCCTGGCAGCACAGTGGGATTTCATCCCTTGCTGTATGGCTTAGTTTCTGTCCAACTTCTTTTTCCTCTGCACATCCACTCCCTGGTGATGATTTTTTTCCCCCAGGAGAATAGAAATTGCCTTAGAACAAAGGCACAACTTGCAGGAAATTAGGCAGCTGAAAGAGCAAAGAGCAGCAGAGTGCTCAGATAAAACAACCCCGAGCAAACCGCCGAGGGCTCACGGGACGGCCGCTTGCCGCAGGGCTCACGCTGCCCCTGCAGGGGAAGCTGCGGCCGTGCCGTGGGGCAGCTGCCTCCAGCCTGGGACTGGGCAACCCAGATCCTGGACCCAGCTTGGCCATGCCCCAGAGCTGTTGGGCAGCGAGGACTCAGGCGGAGCGAACGATGCTGTGTGTAAGGGAGGTGACCTTGAGGGGCAGCTCGATGCAGCTGGCCTCAAACCTTCCCATCTGGGTGTCCCAGGATGGAGGTGACAGTGACCCTTCCAGAAGGCAGCAGGAAATAGGGGGTTTAATGTGCTGAGATCCTCTGTCCTGGGATGGCGGGGGGGGAACACATGCTGTGGTTGGGAGATAGAGAGATGAAGGCTTTCATGTGGGAAGGGTGAGGAGGGGCGAGGACAGAGGGTCTGCTCCCCGGGCAGAGAACAGAGCACAGCCATTATCAGGCTGCTGGCAGGAAAAGGCTTTTGAGTCACAGGAAGCTGAACCGGGCTGGTATCAGCCCCTCGCTCCCAGGCCAGGGCAGCTCTTTATCTGCCGTTGAAGGCAGCAGATGGGGAAGCAGTCGGTGCTCCAGCTCGTCCCACTGCTGCTCTACCACCCCTGCCCCACAGCCCTCCAGTGTGCCCCCCCTCTGAAAAGGGAGGCTCCCTGTGGAGCAACGAGGTGAGGGCAGCTTCCTGGGCCCCAGGAGAGCTTCAGCCTGGCTGGAGGAGGCAGAAACTGCCTCTTGCCAGCTGGTGCTGGGGAAGAGCCAGGACCCCTCCAGGCTGTTGAGGTCCTCCAGCCTAGCCACTCCAGTTGGCCTGAAGAAGAGCTGGGAGTGCTCAGACTTTGGCGAGCTGGCTCCCTGGCTCGCTGCTCAGATTCTCCCAAATCAAAATCCAAGATGGGGAAGGGCTTGCTTGCAGGTAGCGCTCGGCACCGAGCCTGCACGGAGGCTTGCAGGTAGCGCTTCGCACGGAGCCTGCTGCTCGTCCCTTGGCCTCTCGGAGGAGCTGCCCTGGGCTGGGAGTCTGGTTTCTTGCAGGGCGGTGGCAGCTCGCAGGGGCTCTGGCTAGAGGTCACCGCGGGGCAGCGTGGAGGGGATCGGATGGCAGCTGCTGGCCTTAGACCTGCTGCCCTGCTGCAGAAAACCCAGATCGCTCCTCAGTGCTGCAGCTGAGCTGCGACTCCCTCCGGCGATGCCAGCTTTCAGAGAGGCAGGGAACCGTCTAGGTGGCAAAAGACCTTCGCACACAGGCTGGGCAGCTGGGGGATGGCTGCAGGAGCCTGCTGAGAGACACGCAGTGGGTCACCTTCAGGAGGTGGCCAGGTGGAGGAGGGCAGCCGTGGAGTGTGGGTGCTGCTGTCAGGCTTTGAGGCAGGACAGGGATGCCATGGTGGTGAGGAGAGCAGCAGGGAGCCGGCAGGATGGCTGGGAATGGGGGTGGCAGGTGGCTGTCCCTGGGGGTCTGCCCACATACAGGGGCGGTGGGGTGCAGGACCCTAAGTGTCTGCAGGGTGCAGAACTCTGTGTGCCTTTGGGGTGCAGAACCCTGGGTGTCTGTGGGGTGCAGGACACTAATTGTCTGCAGGGTGCAGAACTCTGTGTGCCTTTAGGGTGCAGAACCCTGGGTGCCTGTGAGGTGCAGCATGCTCGGTGCCTGTGGGCTGCAGGACCTTGAATGCCCGTGGGGTGTGGGACGTGGGGTGCAAAACCGTAGGTGCTTGTGGGGTGCAGGACCCTGGGTCTGCAGGGTGCACCCCTGGGTGTCTGTGGGCTGCAGCCTCCCGTCTTGCTGCAGCCCCCCCCATGTTTCTGCATCCCGGGGGCCGGACTCATCCAGCCCCTGCCTGCAGCTTGAGGCCCCAACACGGGGGGGGGACCCTGCCCGCCGCCGGGTCCTGCCCTCGCCCCGGGGGCCCTGGCCGCGGCGCGGCCGTGCCGGGGGTGAGGAGGCGGTGGCGGCGGGCCCGGGCCGGCCCCGGGGAGCGGATTACCGCCGGCAGCGGTTGCCATGGTTACCCGCTACCTGCCGGCGGGCCTCAGCCCAGCCCGGCCCGGGCCCTCCCTCGCTCCCCGCCGCCGCGGCAGATGTCACCGCCCGGCTGCGGGGCCCGGGGCTGGCCGGGCGCTGCCTGCCCCCCTCCCCCGGGCCGGGTCACCACCTCCCGGAGAGCCCGGCACAGCCAAGCGCTGGGGCGGCGGCGGGCAGCAAGGGGCAGCCCGCAGCGGGGCGGGCAGGGCACGGGGGTCGGGCAGGGCAGGGCAGCGCTGGGGCAGCTGCCGAGAACAAAGGTGCCGGGGCAGGGGCTCGGCGTGCCCCGGGACGGCTCTGCCTGCAATGGCTGTCGGCTCCCGCTGCGCCCCGGCAGCCGCGGCGGGCACCGGCGCCCCGCCGGTGGGGGAGGCCACGGCCCCACGCAGGCAGCTCCCGGCACGGCTCCGGGCGGTGAACGGAGCCCGGCAGCGGGAGGCGGTTGGGATGGGCGAGGGGGAGGCGGAGGAGCTGAGGGTGGCTGGCGGGGAGAGCTCGGAGAGGAGGGGCAGGGGGACGGGGAGGGCAGAGGAGGGAGCGAAGCGCTGGGCAGGGGCAGCTGGGAGCGGGATGTGGGAGGCAGGGGGATGTGAGGACTGGCGAGCAAAGAAATGCGGGACCGAAAACAAAGGCTACTGGGGAGGGGAAGGACAGGATGGGAACCTGGAGCAGAGGAGGGAGAGCGGTGGTGCTGCTGGGGAGGAGGCAGGAGGGAGAAAGAGACCTGTGGGGTGGGGTACGCAGGGATGGAAAGGGGGGAGACTGACTAACGCTGGGCAAATACAGGGGTAAAGAGGATGCTGTGAGGGGGCAGAGGCTTCCTCCCCGTTGGCACCTGAAATGCTGCCTGACTCCAAGCACTTGTGGTCGAGGCTGAGCTTTGCTGCTGAAATCTTCTCCTCCTTTTGGGAGCAGGTGATTCCAGGGGGTGCAAGCATCCTTTATTCCCACCCTTCTTCTTCCCAACAGAATTTGTATTGCTTTTTAAACCTAAGGGGTTTTAAAGCTGTTCTGAGATATTATGGGCTCTGACTCATGCCTTGAACACTCGTGAGCAATACTGGGTGTGGAAGGAGGAACTGGAGGGGTGTGGGCCCTCTCGGAGGTAATCCAGAGCACTTGTGTCCCCTTGAATCCCGGGTCAGCCTTTGCCAGGTATAAACCTCTGTAATTCTAGAAGCACTGACTCCTGCACACAGCTTCTTCTATCCAGTGGCTTTGATTCAGCTTGCATCTCACCTGCTTCCCAGAGCTAAATAGTCATCACGGGGAGAGAAGTCACAAGGCTTGATGAGGGGATGGAGCGATGCAAGGAGTCAGGAGAAGCTTGCTGCAGGGGATGGGATGTCGAGGAGGCAGCTCTGGCATCCAGCTGGGGCAGAGAGGAAAGCAGAGAGGCTTAACTACAGCCATTCTGAAACCGAGGAGGAAATAGGGACCCGCTGATGGAGCAGGGAGGAGGGTGTTAGTTGTTTGGGATGGCCGTGGAAATGGTGATTTGTGTAGAGGGTTGGCTGCAGCCTTAATTTGAGGGCTCTGCTTGTGGCATCTGACTGTGCATTTCTCCTGATGCATTTTCCTTTGTCCTGTTTCTGTAATTATCCTTATTTCAACCCTGCTCTGAGGATTATTGGTCAGTAGGAAGCCTCCTAATGCCCGCTCCTCCTTGGCAGGGGAATACCCATGCCCTCGATTAGAGTGAAACTCCCTGAACGGTGACAGAAGGAATTAGATCCATATTCCTCAAAGATGCTCCCCCGGGGCAAAGTTTCCCGACCCCCACCACGGCAGCGCTGCCACCCTGCCCCTTGTGTTCGCTCTCCAGATTCTCTTTGTTACGGCCACCTTCAGAGACAGCTCCGGGCTCCCCGAGGCAGGGCAGGAGGGGGGGTTGTGGTGGTGTCTGTGGCCGGGGTGGGCACACAGAGCTGTCCCACCGTGGTCTGTGCCCGGTGTGGGCAGTGCCTGCTGTGAAACTGGGGCGAGGTGCCAACTTGAGCAGGCAGCCTTTGCAGCGTGCTTCCCGAGACGCTGGCTAGTCTTGAAGGCGGTCCCTCTGAATGATTGATTTTTGAGAGTCCCTTGGCTGGTGGCTTAGGAGCAGCATTTATTCAATCTATAGACCGTGGAAGATAACACAGAGCCTGGCCACCAGCAGCAACAAAACCCAGAGGGTAGGAGCCTGGGTGTTCCCATTGCCTGCAGACATCTGCCAGCCTCTGCCCTCACTCACAGGTGCCCGAGTGCACCTGAGGAGGCTGGTTTGCAGGTCAGCGAGGTGGGCAGGTGGCTGTGTGTGCCAGCTGGAGGGCATCCCTGCGTGCCAGTTGGAGAGGCAGGCCTGAGGGACACGTGTGGGTGTGTAGATTCTATCCTTTGGTATCCATCCAGTGCAGCACGGCATTTTTCCAAGGAGCTAACACAGCGACCTCCCCAAGCCTGGCCCTTTCTTTGGGCCCCCCCCCCCCCCCGGCTCTGCCCTCCCGGTAGCCACCCACCACCTCCCATGAGCCCTCCCCGCCCCGGTGCTTTGTGCCGGAGCGCGGCTGGCAGCCGGGTACCGAAGGCAGCCTCCCCTTCCCCTGGCACACCCTGCCAGCGGGAGCTGACACCGCCGGTGCCAGCCAGCTCAGAGGAGCACTGCTCCCCACACTTCCCACTCCCACCAGTCTGTCACCACTGCCGTGTGGCAGAATTACAGCCTCCTGCTCCCCGGCACATCCTAACACACAAAGAGCTGCGCTGCTGCCGCTGCCGCCGCCGCTGCTGCTGCCAGCGCTCAGCTGCTCTGCGTCTGCGGGAGAGGGAGAGGGAGAGGGAGGGGGCCCCGCAAAGGTCAGTGCGGGGAAGGAGGGCGACGCTGGCTCCTTCCTTTCAGGGCCGTATCCTGGCATCGCACTGCGACCTTGTCCTGCAGACCGAGTGCTCAAGGACTGCAGCCAGTCAGGGCGTCTCACGTTGTAGGGCTTCCCAGGATGGTTTGGTACCATGTGCAGGTCCAAAGAGCTTCCCCTGCCTGTTCCCTGCCCGTGGCACAAATACCCACCCCACATGATGAAAATGGAGTTTCTTGTTTGGTCGTGACTCCGCTCTGGACGCTTCCCTTGGCTGGTTGTTAGTTTGTTTCGTTGTTGGTTTATTTCCTTTCTTCCTTTCTTTTTCTTTCTGTTGGTTCCTGGCCCAATTTCACTGTCAGCTTTAGCAGCACGACAGCAGCAGCAGCAGCAACAGCAGCAGTCACCACTGCCCTGGCTCCAGCAGGATCCTCCCTGGAGCACTGTCTTAATTTATCCCCCACATCCCCCATGCCCAAGGCAGCCCGGGGCTGGAGCACCGCAGCTCTGCCCCCTTCAACCGCAGTTAGCCCCAGGCCCATCTCGTCACCCCTGTCACCCATCACTGACACTAACTCGAGTTGCCTGCGCTGTTGTAGGGGGCAGATGGACTGTCGGAGCCCGAGGGCATCTCTCTGAAACGCGTGGCAGTGGTGGAAGATTTCTTTGACATCATCTACTCCATGCATGTGGAGAGCTCGTCGGAGCCGGGCAAAGCACCCAAGCATGCGGGGCAGAAGAAAACCTACCGAGCGGTGAGAGCCCCGGGCAGCCGGGGGCCAGGGCCAGGGCCAGGGCTGGGAGGCAGGGCAGGTGGAAGAGGAGTGGTTGGAGGGAGGCAGGGGAGAGGGAGAGTCCCAGTTTTGCCTGCTCGGGGAGGTGTCGGAAGGCAGAGCAGCTGTGCTGGGGAGTGAGCGGCAGCGGCTGCGCAGCGGGGACGGCTGCCGGGAGAGGAGACCAAGTGAATCATACAAAGACAAGTGTCTGGGGGGGGGGGGGGGGGATGGGGGGAGAGCAATGCTCAGTATTCCTGATGGGCAAGGGGATGTTTGCCCAGTCCCTTCGCACTCTGCTCCCTGCCATCTGCCTCCCTGCCTCCCTTGGCCGGAGGGACATGGCTCACACGGGCCTTGAAGGGCAGGAGCAGCCAGAGAGGGGCACGGCCACAGCCCGCTCCTCTTCCCCGGCTGGGTGGATGCTCTGCTCTTGCCAGCCCTTGGCTGGGCTTCCTCCCTTACAAAATGGAGGCAGGCACTGAGCTAAGTCTCATCAGGTGCTCCTCGGATGCTGAGAACCAGCTCTATCCATCCTGAAACCACTCTAGTTAGGTCAGGAATAATTTAGCTTGAAGTGTGCTTCTCCAGGGAGCTTGCTGTTTCTCCTGACTCTGCACAGCCCTGCCATGCAAACATTTGGGGCTTTCCTTTTACAAGAAGAGCTGAATTTACTGTCCAAACCCGAGCTGCTCCCTTGAATCCCACAGCCCTAAGGACCCAGGTCGCTTAGAGACAAGAGAGGCTGGCTGGCAGCTCGGGTCTCTGGTGTATTCATCATCTCAGAGAGGTCTGTGCAGGCTGCCCTGGGCTCTGGGATGATGCCTGAGATTATGCAGGGCTCAGTGTGCTGCCAGAGCCGGCTCAGGGGTGGAGTCTGTCCTGCTGCCCTGCCTGTCCTGCATATGTCCCCTGGCTCCATCCACGGCTGCTCATGCTGGAGGAGCTGCCCAGTGCCCTACATCCCTCCCCCCACGCACAACAGGACCACCCCCCCCTGCTCCCCCCCTGCTCAGTGAGCTGGGCTCTGTGCTCACAGCTCCTGGCACCGCTCAGCACCCTGCACACTCAGTTCCTGCCCCCATCGAACGTGAGGCTGCTGGCCAGGGCACATGCTGACCCTCCCTGACCGGGGCTGGGTGACCTCTTTATGGTCCAGGAGCAGGGGGGGACGACAGCCCCACCAGCAGGAGCACAATTCAAACCCTTCCCACTCATTTCCCCAGCAGACCACCCTGACCCTCCCCTAATTCCTTCAATTCAAGTCCCTGGAGGACTAATCCGTGCCCTGCACAGCCCCGGGGGAGCAGGCTGGATCCGTCTGTTTTCCCAGGCCTGCTCACAGCAGTCAGAGAGCTCTCCACGCTCCACCCCTCGTCTCCCTCTTGAGCTGAGATCATCACATTAGCTGCCTGTATCCCCTCCTGACCTGGCAGGACGCTGCTGCCTGGGCTGCCTGCCCTCGCTCCTGCCCTGCCTCCCCGCAGCCGGGGCCGGAGGGTGAAATGCTTGCACCGAGCACCCAGTGCCGCGGCTCAGGGGCACAGAGGGGCACTGCTGGGCGGCCAGCTCGGGCGGCTCGGCTGGCTCTCCTGCCGTGCCTCTCCCTCTCCCTTTTCCACACCGTTTCTGATTAGAGGCGCTGGAGAGTTTGCCCTTGTCCATGACCTCCGGAGGGAGGCAATCAGAAAGGGAGTTTGGATGGGAGATAACTCATCAGGGAAGCTGCCTGCTCTGCAGAGCATCAAATCAGCTGAGAAATAACAACTGGATCACTAAAATTAGCCCAACATTTGCAGCAGACACCGTGGGCTGGCTGGAGCAAGAGAGGCAGGGGGGAAGCGGGCTCAGCCCCGCGGGCAGCCCTAGGGGACAGTCCCTGCCCGCCCCAGCAGCCCACGTTTGCCACCAGTAATTTTCAGCGTGCCCCCTTGATGTTCCTGGGGGCCTCCCTAGCGCTTGTGTGCTGCTGAACACCGCGCAGAGGCGAAAGGCTGCGCCGAGCGGCTCAGGCGCAGCGCAGCTCGCTGGGGCTTGGTAGCTAAGTAGGAGGAGAATCCCATGAGGACCAGGCGCTGCATCCTCCATTTGAAGGGCTGGGACAAGGTCCCTGCCTGAACTTTCCACCCATCTGGCATTAGCGGGTATGGAAAAGCTCGGGCTCTGCTGCCGCTCAGTGGAGATGAATGTCTCTTCCCTGCCATCACAACGGGTCATGGGCTGCTGCAGCCACCCACCCGCCCGCCCGCCAGCCCTCCTCTGCCCCATCCCACTGCTGCTGCCACCCCGTTCCATCCCAAGCTCCTGCATCACCCTTTCCTGGAAGGCAGAAAACCGCTTGGAATTTAGGGATCCTTAGCTTTAGTCACCAGCCGAGGTGGGAGGGCGATGCCCGCTGTGGGGGGTGGGGGATGAGGACGTCCTGGGCTGTCCTCCCGCCTCAGCCCCCTCCCCTGTCACCACCGAGGTGTCTTGTTGCAGCCTGGCTTCCCGTCCCCAGCCCCACTTGAGCCCCGAGGACTGGCACGAACAATTGAATTGCTGTCTGCTTTATGACCCCACTTGTAAGTGCTGTGACCCCAGCAGGGGTCACAGCCCCTGGTTTGGGAACCGCCGTGCCGGGACAAGTCACTGGCAGCAAACAGGATGGGCGATTAACCAGAGGGAAACCAAGCCCAGCCTACGAGAGGTGGGCTTTCCACCTCTTAATGCCTTCCAATTAAGACCAGATGTCTTCCTGGAAGATGGTGCAGGCAAACCACAGGACCTGGGTGAAGTTCCCGACTTGTGCTGCACACAGAAGGTCAGACCCCGCAGTTGGATGGTCTTTTATGGCCTTAAGGAGCTCTTCCATTCAGATGGCCTCCTCCCCTTCTGCTCATAACCTGCTCTTGATCTCTAGAAACGCTGCCAGGTTGCTGCTGGCAGGGATTAATTGGAGCAACAGGACCCTGGCAGCCAGGAGCCCACCGTGGGGGGCGGGTGGGTGCTGGGGTCTGGCCAGGGTGTTTCCCCCTCCAGCCAGCCAACTGCTCAGTGTTTATCCTTAGCTTCTCCTGGGCTGTAAAACCCAACTATCCCACCAAGGGTCAAGAGACTTCCATTCATTACACCTTGTCACAAAGGGTTTCTGAATTCCCTGGCTAAAATATGTCACAGGAGGGCCCAGGGTGTGATTAACAGCAATTGATTGGCATTGTGGGGAGAAGTGAGCTGCCCTCACCAGAGATTAATGGATGCCTCAGGTTGCTGCTGTGGTGGCAATCAGCAATGCAAACAGGGAGCAGACCCTCCTCCCTCCTTTGCTTCCTCACCTTCCTAGCCTGCTTCTTCCCAGGCTCTGAGGAGAGGTCTGGAGGAGTTTCTGCCAAGGAGCAGCTGGGCAGGGAGCCCAAAGCTCTGTTTGTCTGCATCCCAGTGCCCCTCTGACACACCATCACCCTCCCAAAATCACAGCATTGTTGGGCTTGGAGAAGACCTCTAAGGTCATGGAGTCCAACCAGCAGCCCAGCACCACCATGGCCATCAGACCCTGTCCCCAGGTGCCACGGCCACAGGTTTCTTGAACACCTCCAGGGATGGGGACTCCAGCCCAGGATCAGGATCACAGGACATGAGGGTTTGGAAGGGACCTCCAGAGATCATCGAGTCCAACCCCCCTGCCAGAGCAGGAGCAGAGAACCCAGCACAGGTCACACAGGAACACAGCCAGATGGGTCTTGAAAGCCTCCAGAGAAGGAGGCTCCACAACCTCCTGTTCTGATCCCTGACCACTCCTGCAGGAAAGACATTTTTCCTGCTCTCCAACCTAACCCTCCCCTGGCACAGTTTCAGACCATTTCCTATCACCTGACCCTAGGGAGAAGAGCCCAACCCCACCTGGCTCCACCCTCCTTTCAGGGAGCTATAAAGAGCCAGGAGGTCTCTCCTCAGCCTCATTTTCTCCAGGCTGAACGCCCTCAGCTGCTTCTCCATCAAGAGCTGCTCCACAGGGAGGGACTCAGGGGCCCCAGGACCAGCCTGGAGGGCAGAGTGCATTGCTGTGAGTGGTGGATGTTCAGGGCCAGGCTGAGCACAGGGGGTGGGATGGTGCTGGTGGCCTGCTGTGCCCTCTGCCCAGCACTCCAGAGGCATCCTCCTGGACATGCAGCCCTGTCCCTGTCTCCCCAGATCGCAGAGACCTACGCTTTCCTGCCCAGGGAGGCTGTGACCAGGTTCCTGATGAGCTGCACCGAGTGCCAGAAGAGGATGCACTTCAACTCCAATGGCCTGGAGCCCAAAGGTAAGGGGGATGAGTTCTGCCAGCAGAGCTGATGCAGCATTTCCTACCAGCAGGGTGTCCCTGGTAGCTGCCCTGCCAGTGGGAAGCTTCTTCACCACATGGGTTTCCCAGCCTGGGTTATTTATGGAATCATAGAATGGGTTGGGATGGAAGAGACCTCCAAAAACCACCCAGCCCAACCCCCCTGCCCTCAGCAGGGACATCCTCCCCTGCAGCAGCTTGCTCACAGCCTTCTCCAGCCTCACCTTGCACAGCTCCAGCCCTGGGGCCTCAGCTCCCTCCCTGGGCAACCTGCTGCAGTGTTCCAGCAGCCTCCTGGGGCACAACTTCTTCCTCCCCTCCAATCTCAATCTGCTCTGCTCTCATTTCAAACCCCTGCCCCTGGTGCTGTCCCTGCAGGCCTTTGGGAGCAGTCCCTCTGCAGCCTTCTTGGGGCTCCCTGCAAGGGAGGCTGCTCTGAGGTCTGCCTGGAGCCTTCTCTTCCCCAGGCTGAACACCCCCAGCTCCCTCAGGCTGTCCTCCTAGCAGAGGTGCTCCTGAGCATTTCTGTGGCCTCCTCTGGACCCTCTCCATCAGGTCCCTGCCCTTCCTGTGCTCAGGATGTCACCCATTGGCTTGACTCAAAGCAGGACACTTGACTAAAAGCCTGGCACTCTCTGAGCCATCTGCCCCGGAGCTTGGGATCCCTTTTCAGGAGGCAGCTGATGAAAAGGGTCATTGTTCCTTCAGGGGCTCCCTCCTCCCCAGCCACCACCCCCACATCCCCCCCAGCCCTGGCACCATCCCGGCTCAGAGAACACCAGGTGCTGATCATCCTCCCCAGAGTGGTCCTAGCTGTGGAATCCATCACCTGGGCTGAGATCTGTCTGTCCTTAGCACCTGTACAGATGAATATCAATGGTCAATTCCATTTCTCAAAGCTTTGGCACCTCCCCCCCCACCCCAGCAGCTCTCTTAAAACCATCTCACACAGAAGGCCAGGTCCTTAGCAGCAGGCCTGGAAGGAGCAGGAGTGCCCTTCTGCTCCCTCTAGTACCTAAAGAGTGACTAAGTGCCTGTGAAAATGTGTGGAGTAGATTAGATAAGGTAACTTCTCCTGGGGGGGAGTGTCTGGTTTCACTGCTGTGTGCTCAGGAATTCATCAGGAGCAAATCACCTAAACCCCATCCAGGTCCTGGAGGCATTGCACACCCATGCAGACACAGCCACGGGTGGACCCCAGGGTGTTAAAGGTCTTTTTCCAAGCACAGAGTCACAGAGGGTGGAAGGGACTGCCAGAGCTCCTCCAGCCCAACCCCCCCCTGCCAGAGCAGGGTCACCCAGGGCAGGTCACCCAGGAGCACATCCAGGTGGGGTTTGGGAGCTCTCCAGAGCAGGAGACTCCACAGCCTCTCTGGGCAGCCTGCCCCAGGGCTCTGCACCCTCACAGGGACAAAGTTTCCCCTCCTGTTCCCCTGGCAGCTGCTCTGCTCCAGCTTGCCCCCAGTGCCCCTGGTGCTGCCCTTGGCTCCATCCTCCCCACACTGCCCTGCACATCTTCATCCCCAGCACTGAGGGCAGCCCTCAGGCTCCTCTGCTCCCAGCCCCAGCTCCCTCAGCCTGTGCTCACAGGGAGATGTTCCACTGCCCTCAGCAGCTCTGTGGCTCTCTGCTGGACTCTTTCCAGCAGCTCCCTCAAGTCCTTCTTGAACTGTGGGGCCCAGAACAGGACACAGTATTCCAGATGTGGCCTCAGCAGGGCACAGGTGAAGTTAAACTCAGTGAGATGAAATTGAGCTGTTCCCATCCCCTCCTCCTCCTCCTCTTGTCCATTAAATCTCATCACATTCCAGCTGGGATTGCAAAAATCCCTCATTAAACATCTCTGCCACCAGAGATACCCTGCAGGGCATTCAGAAGAGCAAATTGTCCTGCTCCTGGGGAAGCTCTGAACCACCCCTGGGCTTCCCTCTCAGCCCCTCACACCGTTATTGAATTAGGGCTAATTCCAGTGGAATGAGGCAAGTGTGGAACTGGGATCAAACCCATCCCACTTGAAACCATCCTGCCCCTTCCAGCTGCCTGTCCAGCATGTGAGGTGGAGATAACTTCTTGAGGAGTGAAGCTGAAGGCTCCCAGCAGCCCCCTCCTGTGACACAGGAGGTGAGGATGTGGCCCTGGAGCCCCTCTGGCCTTTGCAAACAGAGCTTCTCTTTCTTCCCCAGTTAGCTTCAGAGAGGAGGAAGGGTTCTGGGTTCTGGAGGCTCTTTATCTGTTGCAGTGAAACCAATCCACAGCAAAACTGAGGCTGCTGGTGGCATCACTCCAGATTCCCCTCGGGATGGCTCCAGGCAGACTCCCAGCACCGAAGGCCACCTACCTTCCTCTTCCTCCCCACGTGAGGCTGCTGTGGGGCCTCCCTGCTTTCTGCAGTGCTGCACCATAAGGAGGGGGATGGCAGGAGAGGAGCAAATCCTCATCCTTAGAGGGCTGAAAGGTCTGGAAAGCCTCTAGAGGTGTCAGCCATGCCTCTCCTTCAAGGCAAGAGCATCTCTGCCTCGGCCACTGTTAGCAAATGCTAAGAGAGTGTCCTAAGCTGTCCTCGAAGGCTCCCATGCTGCCTGGCTGCGGGGCAGATGTTGGTCCTGGAGCTGTTTCCCCTTTCTCTGCAGAAGCAGGCAGCAAAAAAGAACCCCAGCAGCACCTCTTGCGCTGGGGGTTGGCTGCTCGCCATCACCGAGTAACCTCCTTGCCCAGCACAGCAGTTTGGCTGATTTTGGGTGCCTCATCTGGAGGGATGTGGAAGTGCCCTGAACTAATCGAGGCATGGCAGAGAGCAGTGACACAGAGCCACGGGGAAAGAAGGGGGGGGATTCGTTTGCGGGGGTCCTGCGGGGGGCCCGGGGCGGGGGGGGGGGGCTGCGCGGGGCTCCTCCGAGGGCCGGGGGGCTCGGGGGGGCTGCGCGGGGCTCCTCGGAGGGCTGGGAGGCTGCGGGGGGCTCGGGGGGGCTGCGCGGGGCTCCTCCGAGGGCTGGGAGGCTGCGGGGGGCTCGGGGGGGCTGCGCGGGGCTCCTCCGAGGGCTGGGAGGCTGCGGAGGGCTCCCTGCGGGGGCCCGGGGGGGCTGCGGGGGGCTCCTGCGGGGGCCGGGGGGGCTGTGCCAGGGCTCCTCCAAGCTTTGCACCCTCTGATCCAAGCAAGTTGATGGTCTGTGGAGCTCTGCTCACCCTTCCCTGCCCCCACAGCAGGAATGTTTCTGCTGCCCAGGGATGAGTTAGAATTAGAATGAGCCAGGCTGGAAATGACCTTTGAGATCACCAAGTCCAACCTCTCCCCCAGCACCATCTGACCAACTCAACCATGGCACCAAGGGCCTCAGCCAGGCTCTTCCTGAGCACCTCCAGGGATGGGGACTCCACCACCTCCCTGGGCAGCACATCCCCAGGGCCAATCTCTCTTGCTGGGAAGAATTTCTTCCTAACATCCAGCCTGAACCTCCCCTGGCACAGCTTGAGACTGTGTCCTCTTGTTCTGGGTGCCTGGGAGAAGAGACCAACCCCCACCTGGCTCCAGCCTCCCTTCAGGGAGTTGTAGAGAGCAATGAGCTCTCCCCTGAGCCTCCTCTTCTGCAGGCTAAGCAGCCCCAGCTCCCTCAGCCTGGAAGAGGATGTTAGCTGTCTGAGTCAGCTGGAGCTGGCTGGCTGCAGCCCTGCAAAGCCCTGTGTGGTGTTTAAGCAAGGTGCAGATGGGTTTGGGGTCAGCAGGTGTGATGGATCTGCTGCTTCCAGGGCTGTGAAGTCTCTTCAGGCCCAGAGTTCTGGGGGGGTTCTGTGATCCTCAGCAGGTCTGGAGTGCAGCTCCGGTGTGTGGGGGCTGGGGGGAGTCTCAGGTGCTGGAAAGCATTCTCTGAAGGCTCTTTTTGCAGGGGCTGTGGCAGAGGTGCCTGTGAAAACAGTGACCCCAGGAGCCCTGAGCTGCAGAGGCAGGAGTGGAGCCCTCTCAGTCTCAGCTCACCTTCAGCTCCTGGAAACCTTTCTTCCCTGTCTGTGGCTGTGCCAATCCCTTTCCAGTGGACACCACAGACCCCTTCAGGGTGCTGGCAGGCAGGGTTCACCCTCTGCCTGTGCTCAGGGCAGAGAACTCTTCCTTTTGCCAATGGCAACTCTCTTGACCAAAGCCATTGCAGGCTGTGTCCAACCTAGACTTGAGGCCAATCTCCCCTTGGCTCTGTGTGCCTTCAGAGGTGGAGCAGATGATGCTGTGGGCATGTCCTGGGTGGAGAGCTCCCAGGCTCCACTGTGGTGATGGCAGAGCTGAGAAATCTTTGAGCATTCAGGGGGGGGGGAAAAAAATCCTTGAGGATTCACTTCCTTGGGGGTCTCTCCTGGCCCAGCTCCACAGCAGGATCTGCAGGAGCAGTCTGAAGGCAGAGTGATCTCCAGGGCTCAGCCTGCTGCAGCCCAAGGAAGCAAGAGGAACCATTTAAATTAAAGATCTTTTAAATGAAGTTTGTGGTTTAATGAGAGTGTTAAAAATAATCTTCAGCACCAGGTAGAGAGACTTAATAAGTTGCCTGGGTGTTCAGTCCTACCTGAGGGAATCCCAGCACAATTGGCCAGGCTCTGCAGTGCTGAAGCAAGCTGCAGACCTGTGCCTGCTCAGCAGCCTCTGCAGGAGTCCCATTGGCATGGAGGTGCTTCTGAGGCAGCAGCAGCACCACTTGGCTTCTTCCTCTGCCACCTTCCAGCTTGGTAGGCTGGACAAGCAGAGTCCACCCTGCTGCTCCAGGAAGAAATGCTTGCCAGTGAGGGTGGGGAGACACTGGCACAGGCTGCCCAGGGAGGCTGTGGCTGCCTCCTCCCTGGAGGAGGCCTTGAGCAACCTGGGCTGGTGGAAGGAGTCCCTGCCCATGGCAGGGGGGTTGGAACTGGCTGAGCTTTGAGAGGTCCCCTCCAACCCATTCTGTGATGCTGTGCCCCATGCCCCCACTGCAGCCTTGCCTCCTCAGCTCCCTCCCCACCTAAGCTTCTCTGATGCCTCCAGCTGAGCATTTCAGAGGTCTTGCAACCAGCAGCTCCCAGTTTCCTTGGGTGTGTGTGGGGGAGAGAAGAATCCCAACCCAGTTCCAGGCTCTGGGGTTACCTCCACCTGAAAAGTGTCACAGAGAGAATCATGGAAGCACAGAATGGGTTGGAAGGGACCTTGAAGATGCTGGAGTCCAACCATGAGCCCAGCACTGCCAGGGCACCCCCAAGCCATGTCCCCCAGCAGCTGAGGGACCTGATGTCTGCTCTGTGTTTGTTGGAAGCTACCAAGAACAACTTTTATTTCTTCTAGTGGGAGGTGTCCCTGCCCCTGGCAGGGGGGGGTTGGAACTGGATGATCTTTGAGGTCCCTTCCAACCCAACCTCTTCCAGGGCTCTGGGTTCCTGTGCAGCCTTCCCTGCAGGGGACAGCAGTGCTGTGGTTGCTCTGCTGTGTCACCACGGCCTTGGTGGGGTCCTGTTGGTGGGGGAGCCTCAGCTCCAGCAGGCAGCAGCTCTGCCCAGGGCTTTGAGCTGCCTCTGGAGACACTTGGTAGGTTTGTGCTTCCATATCCCTGTGTCTGCATCAGGTTTTTCTCCCCTCTCCCCCCCTCAGAGAGTGAGCCACCTTCCTCCTTGGTTTCTGGGATCATTGACTACAACATGCCCCTCACCTCCACCTACCTGAAGCAGATGAAGCTGCGGGTGATGAACTCTCAGGAGCAGGTGAGTTGTGCTTGGAGCCTGGGGCAGTGTGGGCTGGAGGGAATGGAGGTGCTTGGCAGGTCCAGTGTGGGAGGATGCTTCTGGAAACGGTTTGGTTTGCTTTGTCCAGGCAGGAGAGGCTCTGGGCACAGCCAGTGCTGGTGTGTGGAGGCTGGGAGGGCAGCACCTCTGCTCTGCTGGCTCAGGGGAAGCAAGCAGGGAGACTGCAGAGTCACAGAGCTGCTGTGGTGGCAATCAGCAATGCAAACAGGGAGCAGACTCTGCTCCCTCCTTTGCTTCCTCACCTTCCTAGCCTGCTTCTTCCCAGGCTCTGAGGAGAGGTCTGGAGGAGTTTCTGCCAAGGAGCAGCCGGGCAGGGAGTCCAAAGCTCTGTTTGTCTGCATCCCAGTGCCCCTCTGTCACACCACCACCCTCCCAAAATCACAGAATCAGAGAACTGTTTGGCTTGGAGAAGATCTCCAAGACCATGGAGTCCAACCAGCAGCCCAGCACCACCATGGCCATCAAACCCTGTCCCCAGGTGCCATGGCCACAGGTTTCTTGAATCCCTCCAGGGATGGTGGCTCCACCACCCCCCTGGGCAGCCTGTTCTAGTCCAGGACCACTCTTGCAGGAACTGATTTCTTCCTCATCCCCAACCCAAAGCTCTTCTAGCCCAATTTCAGGCCATTTCCTCTTGTTCTGTCATGGTGGTGGAAGCCGCAGAGATGGAGGGGCTGCAGTCCTGGCTTCTGGCAGCCTTAGACACACTTAAGAAACTCTCTTCAGCAGAATCTGCCAGAAGCCAATGGGAATCTGCTCCTTTGCCTCCTCCCAGCTGCCTGGGAGCTTTAGCAGGCAGGCTCTGAGAGCCAGACCTAGCCCTTGGTTGCTCTCTTCAACTCATCAACAACTTGAGGCAGCTCAACCACAGCCACTCTGCTCTGGTGTGCGAGGGGCAGAAGGCTCTGTTGCTGCATGGGGGGTGTTAAACCACTGGATTTTGGGTTGGGAATGGGTGGGGCAGCCTGCCAGAGGATCATCCCCAAGGCTGTGCAGCTCTCTGAGGTTCTGCAGCTGCAGGATGAGCTGTGGGAACCTCTGCACCATGGAAACAGGCTATAAAAAGCCAAGTATGTTTTACTTGCTCCCCACAATCTGCACTGGAAGGCAGTGCTGGGTTTCCTTTCCAGCACTCTGAAACCTGACTCTGCTCTGAGGCATCACTGCCAGCTGCAGGGAGGGGGAGAGTTTGCACTGTGCAGTGCTGGGGGAACGTTGCTGGGAGCTTGGGCTGGCACCTGGTGGCAGAGTTTATCTCCTGGCACCCTGAAGGGACCTGCTTTAGAGCATCTCTTGCCAGGGTGTGAGATGCCAGATGTGGGTTTGCTGGCAGGAGGGGGAGAAAGCTTCCTGCTGGAGGACAAAGTGGCAGCGGGCAGGAGGCTCTGGGGCTTTGGGGAGCTGCCTCTCCTTTGCCTCTGTTGGAGGCTTGAGGGGGTTTAAGGCTTCCTTTGCTATAGGTTGTGTAAGAGCTGCTGAGATGTGGTGTGCCAGGGCTGGGCTGGATGGTGGAACTATGGACAGCTCCAGGGCTGGGCTGGGCTGAGCTGGACTTGCACAGGCTGGGTTGGCCTGGGCTAGGCTGTGTTGGACTAACCTGGGCTGGGCTAAGCAGGGTTGGGCTGAGCTGGGGACATGGAAGTGAATGTCTGTGCCACTGTGTGGCAGCTGATGGCTGCTTCAGGACCACTCTTGGATAAATGAGGTCTCAGCCTACCCTTCATTGTGCAGAACTCCCTCCTGATGTCCAACCTAAACCTCCGCTGCTCCAGTTTCAAGCCATTGCCTTCACCCTGTCACTCCAAGCCCTTCTGAACAGTCCCTCCCCAGCCTTCCTGTAGTCCCCTTCAGATACTGAAATGCTGCTCTGAGGTCTCCCTGGAGCCTTCTCCAGGCTGCACACCCCCAGCTCCCTCAGCCTGTCCCCACAGCAGAGCTTCTCCAGCCCCCTGAGCATCTTTGTGGCCTGCTCTGGACCTGCTCCATCAGGTCCATGCCCTTCCTGCCTTGGGGGCACCCGAATCCTGAGCCTTGAGGCTGCAGGCTGAGGGATGCTTGTTTGGAGAACTTGGGTTGGTAGTTTAGAGCTTTGAGAAGCTCACAGCCTGGAATTTGGGTGAGGGTTGTGCTGGAGCTGTCACTGGATGGACAGATCTGAGCTGCTGCTGCCAGGGACGCTCCTGAAGCTCGCAGAGATTGGAGCAGCAGCAGTTGTCATACAGGAACAACAACAAAAAGGGGACCAGATGAGGCAGCCAGCAGTTGTTGGTTTAGATCATCAATCAAAGGGGTTGATGATGTTCCCTGCCTCTAAAGTTTTCCTTTTCCTGAGCTCTCATCAGGATGTTGCAGTGCAGCTTTCAAAAGCTTTTTGAGCTGCGGCAGTCGGAAGGAGTAAAATTTGCTGCTCAGGGTGAAGCTGATTCCCAAGAGCAGAACAGCAGCAGAGCAGTTTCAGTGCTCAGGCTTCTGAGGCACTGAGCCTTCCATCAGGTCTGGAGGGAACCACAGTAGTCTGGAGGAGGAGATACAAAGGGTTGGCTCTGGAGGAGGAGGTGCAACAGGACTTGGGTGCTGTCAGCTCCATGAGCCAGGACAATCCCTGGCTTTTAGAGGTGGGTGAGGTGGTCTTCAAAGACCCCTCCCAAGCCAAGCCACTGTGTGATTCCCCTGGGGGAAACAAATGCCATGCTCCTAAGGCAAGCTGTGCCCACACCTGAGCTGCCAGCACTGGTTCTGTGTGAGGAGAAGGGGTGGAATAACCTCCCCAGCAGTGCCCTCCACCACCACACACTCCCCAGCTGCTTTAGTCCTTCTTTATCCTTCACACAGCAGTGCCAAACCTTTTCCCTGAGGGATCTTGGCTGTCTTTGTGGAGCAGGGGCTGTGGAATCTGGGCTGCTGCTCTCCCACTCCCCACAGTGAGAGCTTTAGGGTCAGCTTGGAGTTATTTGGGTTCCAGGTCCTCTGAAGATGATAGGAAGAGTTTGGACTTGGCTGCAGATGCAAAGCAGGAGGCAAACACAACACAAGGCTGCAAAGTTTGCACTGCCCAGAGGCAGGCTGCATGGGTTTAACCTACCCACACCTACCAAAGGCTCCTGGTCCCTCTCTTGCCCACCTGGCTGTCCCCACCTCATGCTCACTGACACCTGAGGGTGACAGCAGGAACAAATCAAGCACCAGACTCAGGATTCATTTGGCTTTTGCCAAAGCTGCCTGTGTGCAGCAGCACCAGGAGGAGCTTGCCTCACCTGGGGTAAGGATGACAGAATTGATGCCAAAGTGCCCTTTTAACTTCATTATTCAGGTGTGGATGTGACTGCTGTTCCTGAGTGCTGCTGAGCACCTCAGTGCTTCATGGATTCATAGGATGGGTTGGGTTGGAAGGGACCTTCAAGATTAGCCTGTGCCAACCCCCCTGCCATGGGCAGGGACACCTCCCACCAGCCCAGGCTGCTCAAGGCCTCATCCAGCCTGGCCTTGAACACCTCCAGGGAGAAGGCAGCCACAGCCTCCCTGGGCAACCTGTGCCAGGGTCTCCCCACCTTGATTGGGAAGAATTCTTCCTCATCTCCAGTCTCAATCTCCCCTCTTCCAGCTCAAAGCCATTGCCCCTCGTCCTGGCACTCCCAGCCCTTGGAAAAGGGCACAAAGAGGTTGTGTCAGTTGGTGACAAACTCCCCAAGAGCCAGCAGTGGTCCCTGGCAGCCCAGCAGGCAGCTGTGTGCTGAGCTGCATCCAGAGCAGGGAGAGCAGCAGCACAGGGAGGGGATTCTGCCCCTCTGCTCTGCTCAGACCCCACCTGCAGCACTGCCTCCAGTTCTGGTGCCCCCAGCACAAGAAGGACCTGGAGCCACTGGAGAGAGTCCAGGGGAGGCCACAAAGATGATCAGAGGGCTGAGAGAGGTAGGGTTGTTCAGCCTGGAGAAGAGAAGGCTCTGGGGAGACCTTAGAGCAGCTTCCAGTACCTGCAGGGGCTGCAGGAGGGTGCTAGGGCAGTGATGTCTCCAGAAGGAAGCACAGCCAGAAGAGCTGTGGAGAAAGGGTTTTGTCTTTGCTGGGGGGCAAAAACCAGGCAGGAGAGGAGCTCTGTAGGTGGCTGCCCACGAAATGAGGAGTGCCTGGGGACAGTACTTGAGTGTTAGTTGGAGCTGGTATGATGGAAACCAGCTGGGACCTGCATGGCTTCAACTGGGTTCAGCAGGGCACGGAGGGAGCTGCTGGGCTGGGAGCTTCCCTCCCTTCCCATTTTACACCACTTCTCACCCCTGTGAGGAAAATCAGGCCCCTCACCCTCCCTGAGTGCTGCTCCAGCCCCATTTCAGGGTATCTACTGAGGCATTAAAGCATCTCTGAACTTCTGACCTTCCCAATCTAGCAGCAGCAAAGGAAGGAATAGAAGAGATTGGAGATTTCTCCCTCATGATCCTTTCAGCTCCCTTTTTCAAACACTAAATATTAACATTTTCAAATGATTGCTTTGGGGAGGTTATTGCCATCATTTCCCAGACAATCTTCCCTGTCTTATTCAAACAGCCCTGGTTTGATTCCTTTTCAGGCCACGCTGTTGGGTGTGATTTCCACTGGTGGCAAAGTTAGGCTTGAAACAAACAAAATCCTGCCCAGCCTCACTCCCTCTTTGCTGCTGCCTTGTCAGACACCATCCCAGGCTGAGGAATTGGCTTTAAAGGATACAGAAACCTTTGGGAAGGTTGCTTCAGTGCCTTGCTGGCTGAAGGTCATGCAGACAGTGAGTGGCAGGAGCTGCTCTGGGAGGGGCAAGAACAGAAGCCTTCATTTGGTTGCTGTGGCTCTGCCAGGCTGACTTGAGAGTGTTGGAGTGGGACAAAGCCTTGTCCTGCACCCCAAGATGCTCCCCCCCAGCAGTTCCCTGCAAACCTGGCAGCATGTGAGGGGCATGGGTGTGGAGTGGGCTTCAGAAGATGATTTCAGGTCAGGTTTTAACCCAAAGAGCAGGACATCCTGGAAGGGGGGATGGCAGGATTCACATCCCATGGATGTACAGGGGGGTGGTGTGATTTGAGCCTCCTCTGTGGGATCTGGGAGCTCTCAGAGCCTCATAACCAAAGGTTGATTTGCAATATTAAGTCCTCCTCCTTCCACTCTCCTTCTCCTTGGTCCACCCCTTCTTGTGCTTGCTGGCTTCAGTTTCTCAGAAGGCTCCAGCATTACCAGAACAGCTCAGATGCATCTTCCCCTGGCAGCATGTTTGCTTCTTTCTGCTTCAGATCCATCTGCAGGCTGGTCCTGGGGGTGCAGAGCTGGCACTGGGGAGCCAGGGAGGGGAGTGAGCAGCTGCAGAAGAGGACAGGCTGGGTTTTCATTCTCCTCCTTTTAGTTCACTGGGAGAGCTGCAGACGTCTCATTCCGTGTAGTGCACGGAGCAGACAGAAAACGCCGGCAGAGCTGGCAGCTGCTGGGGGAGGTCTTGGCCCTGGGTGTAGCTGTTGGAGTGCTTCGTGAAGGGATCCTGGAGAAATGCTCTGTGTGTTGATGGATGTGCAGAGAAGGCAGGAGCAACGCAGGCAGTGTTTGGAAGGAAGTGGGATGATGTGTTTGCATCACATGAGGATGATAAGCTACTTCCCAGTCCATTAGAGAGGGTGTTAAACCTCTCCAGGAATAAATACCATCTCCATCAACTTGATGAGATAACTCTCAGCCTTTCTTTGGCTCGGGAAGATCTCGTTTCCTGCTGTTGGTTTTTTAAGATGTTTGTGGAGCGCTGCAGAGGATCCCTGAAGGTTCCTTCCAGGCAGAAGGAAATGGACCGGTGGCTGTGCCCCGTGGGCTGGGCGAGGTGGATGTGATCCGTGCGATGGAGGCTGGCTGGGAGATCCGCACCGGCACAGCCCTCTAGCGGGGACACAGCAGTGGGCTTGGCTGGGACATTTAAATGAGCTCGAAAGGAGGGACTTTGTCCAGGCAGAGCCCAGGAGGAAAGTCCAGCAGTCCTACCACTGGCTCGTCCTAGCGAAGATAGTTCAGCCAGACTTTCATCCTTGGCCTTAATGGCTCATGAGATGCAGGAGGTCAGGTGATGAAACCACTTAGCCGGCTCTCAGGCTGGTGTGAATGGTTTGCTTTCAGTGAAGGGCAGCTCGGTTTTGTCAGTGGAGTTAACTCTGAGGTGCCCAGATGGTGAAAACTTCAGAGCTTTTGTCTCCTGTCCTGGGGACCCTTCAGTTTCTCTCTCCAGCTGAGCTCTGTCTTGGCTCAAGGCAACGCTCAGTGCAAGCAAACAGCCTGAGACCCCCACTCAGGCTGGCTGGGAGAAATCCTGCCCCTGCAGCTTCATCCTCAGCTGAGGTGTGATGCCCAAGCCCTGACTCCTCACAGTTTGGGGTGTGGGGAATGGTCTCATCCCCTGTGAGCGATCAGGTGTTAATTAAATCAGGTGGCACTGCCCAAGTCCAGCCACGCCTGGAGCCCTTCCTCCTCCCAGCCTGCCCAGGTGCAGTCACTTGCTGCATGCAGCTGCTCCACTCTGGTTTTCTCACAGGTAGCTGTGTGTTGATGGAGAAGTGGTCCCCTTCCCACCTTCCATCCCTTCCCCAGTGATGTTGTGCAGCTTAGCTAAGGTGCTGGAGCAGTGGCTGGAGGGTGTTGAGAGAGGTTTATCTCACTCCTGGTGGAGCTGTGGCTGGCGTGCTGGTGGGGGCTGGCTGCCACCGAGCAGAGGCAGGGTGTGGCAGACTGGGAGGGGGCCACATCTGCCTTCAGTTCATCGTTTCTCCCCAGTGCCTCCCGTGTCTGGTGAGGAGAGGTGCTGCCCGTTCCCGGGGAGCTAACCAGCGCCAAGTGCAGAGGTTCCCAGCAGAACCGGGAGCAAAGCTTTGGTTCAGCTGCTGTAAAGTGGGGCCAGGAAACGTTCCCGGGGGGAACAAAACCGTGAAGGCCCGTGCTGCACGCAGCCTTCGAGATCCATGGAATAACCTGATGCAAGCAGTGAGAGCCACCCTGCCCTGCGGCCCGCGGTGAGGTTCCCCCCCACGGCTCCCCGAGGCCGGGCGCTGCCGCTGCTTTGATCAAGTCACACAAACGGCTGCTGCTTAATTGCCTTCCCCCGTTAAAAAGGGGATAATACCTTGGAGAGACTTCTGAGGTCTTGCTCACTAATAAAGCTCTTCAGGAGCGTGGATGGCAGCCACTCTGCGAGCGTGAACTGTTATTAATGATTTCCGTTCCTAGGGCAGATGAAGCTCTGTGGTTCAGCTTTTTAACCTTGAGTCCTCCGCTCCCTTTTGTTTCCGCTGCCGTTCAGCCTGCAGGGGCAGGTCTGCACCTTGCCTGGTGGCACAGGGCCCGTGGCAGAGCCTCTCTGTCCCCCCCTCTCTCTCTGTGCACACAAACCAGGGCTGTGGTGTCTCTGAGGGAGTCTGTTCTGACTCGCAAGGGTGGGTTCTGCAACCTGTGGTGTGGCTTGAGGAAGGCCCAGAGTGGGTTTGGTGGTAGTGCTGTTGGAGAGGACTTCACTCCGGTTTGGATGGCCAAGAGATTTGCAGATTCATGGAATGGTTTGGGTGGGAAGGGACCTCAAAGATCATCCACTTCCAACCCCCTCCCCCCCCCGCTAGAGCATGTTGCTCAAAGCCTCATCCAAGCTGACCTTGAGCACCTCCAGGGAGGGGGCAGCCACAGCTTCCCTGGGCAGCTGGTGCTGTGGGTTCAGGCTTTGGCAAGAAGCATCCAGGGATGTTTGGCTGGGATTGACTCATCCCTTCAATCAGCCTCTTCCCTGTACTCCAGAGGAAGGCAGATTCCATCCACAGAAACTCCTTTGCTGCTCCTTTCCTCGGCAGCCTGGTGTAGCCCATGAAGTACGGAGCTCTATCTCCTTCCCACCTCTCAGTCTTAGCCCCTGGGTAAAGCCCCACTCCAGCCTGTGGCAGATGCTAACAGCTGCAGATGGAGGGACCAAGAGGCAGTGAGAACCCAGCCCCCAGCCCCCAGCCAATCTGCTCTGTCATAAAATTCCCTTTCCTCTTTGCTCTCCTTTCTTTCCTGGCTGTGCTCTGGCTGCCAGATAAGTTGAAACACGTTGCTGATGAGAGCTGTGTGTCCCCCTGGTGCCATGCAGCTGGGACCTCCTCCAGCAGCTCTTCTCATGCCCTTCCCTTTCCTGACTGGCCTCAGCCCGTGAGAGATTCACATTTTAATGCTCATTACCCAGAAGGGTTTGGTGGTCACGGAGGACCCAATCCAGGAGGTCCCATTTGCTGTTTAACCTACTTTTCAGAGGCACAAGAACATCAAGTGACTGGCACAAGGTCGCCCATGAGTCAGTGGCTCCTCTGGCACCACGGCTGGATCCTGCTGTCCTGCAGTCCCCTGCTCTCACCGCTAGATCCCTGTGCCCACACTCCCCAACAGCACAACTATTCAATTAAGCTCCTACAGTGCTGTAAATGTGGCTTATTCCTGGCTTTGACAGCAGCCCTGCTATTCCAGCAGAGCCCTGCCTTTAGGAAATGATGACAGATGAGGTCAGGGCATCGCTGTGATGCCCTTGGAAGCGTCACTGCCTGGTACGCAGGCGGGCTGGGTGGTGTGGGGCCGTGACAACCAGGGCATGGATCTCCTCTGGACCTGCAGCAGCCAAGGAGGCTTTGTCTGGGCAGCAAGAGCCTGGCAGGGAGCTCAGGTTCTGCTGGGGCAGGTCTGTGTGAAGGGGTAGGGAAGGAGTTGTGAGGAGAGGGAAGTGACTTCTAAATAATGCATCTGCTGTGTGTTCTGTGCAGCTAACGTAGTAACAGCAGGGCTGCTTTCTTGGGGGGGGTTTCTAACATGCAGCCCCATCAGGCACTTCTCCCTCTTCCTGACAGCCTGATAAATTGTTATTACTAATTCTAAACCTAATTGCCAGTTATTTCCACCCCCCCCTGGTTAATTTGAATCCCCCCAAAAGCAGGCTTGGGGAGCCTGGTGAGCCATTTCCTCAGCTCTTCCTCCGGCGAGCCCCACTTCTGCCAGCCTCCTGACCCCGAGCGCTGGCACAAACAATCGAGTTTCTGTCGGGCTCATGACCCCACTTGTAACGGTGCTGACCCCCTCCTTGGGGTCAGGACCCCTCCCCAGCACGGGGAAGAGCTCCTGGCTGCCTCGCTGCTCCTCTCCCCGGCTCCCGGTGTGGCCGTTGGACACTTTAAGTTTGCCGATGTGAAATTTAGGTTAATCCGTTTCCAAAGTGGATTAACCTAACCCACACAAAGGCACTTAGTATAAAATAAGAGTGTCCACATGGTGAGGCAGAGCAGAGCAGCCCCTGGGCTTCAGGCTGGCAGCTCTGGGTCCCCTGTGAGCTCTTCGAACCGGGGGGGAGCCTGCACCTCGCTCCCAGGGGGATGTGCTCTCCGCGGTAGCTTTAGGCTGGGTCTGGCTTGGGAGCGAAGGGAGCACAAGGACTGAACAAAGCCCAGCAAGGGGAAGGGGTTAAAAGCTGCTCCACCGAGGTCCGGGGAGTCTCCTGTTCACCTTAAATGGTCAGGATTTTATTTTAGCTGCAGGGAGGGGCAGCAGCCATTGAGCTGGAAGTGAGCACAGAGCAGGCCCCCACGCTGGGGGCTCGCAGCCCACTGCCCTCTGGTCTTGGCTGCTTCCCATGGGGTTCCCCCGTGGCTCTGCCCTCATCCCTCAGCCTCCAGCTCCAGAGATCAGCCTGGAGGAGATGGAAGCTCCACATGGATTGATGCCCATTTACACCTCCGGGATAGGATTTTCCCGAGCTTCCCCTCCTCCCCACACACATCCCCTGGCAATGGAGTGCTTCACGCTGGAGTAGAGACCATCAGGACTGGATAGCCCCACTGACAAGCCATGAGCTCCAGCCTGGCAGTGCCCATCCTGCTCTCTGGCACTGGCTTACCACAGCCCCTCTTCCAAATCCCTGGCACTGGAGTTGTTTGGTACAAATTGGCTTCAGAACCGTTGAACAGGAAGGGGCATCGATGGGCTGAGCGAGAGGGGTACCAGGGCGCTGGTCCCCATCTGAGCAGAAGGTCACCAACCCACTGGCCTTGGGGTCCTGCCAAGGAGTGGGTACCAGCCTGTGGGATGCCAAGGTGCTGACCTGGGGGTGGGGGGTACCAAGGTGCTGACCTGGGAGGTGCCAGAATACCAGCCTGAGGGATGCCAGGGTGCAGACCTGGGCAGTGTCAGGCACCACGGCATCCCCATCCCTCCCGGGGACCTGGGGCAGGGTGCCGTGCTGGGGGCACTGCCAGGCTCGGTGGCATCCTCGACGTCAGGGAGCTGCTGATTTAACAACAGCCCAGAGGCAGCGTCGGGAGCGGCTGGCGTGGAGGCTGCTGCCGGCAGAGCCCGGTCCTGTTCGGCTGCCAGCGCCGGGAGAAGCAGGGAAACAAAAGGATTCAGCAGGGGAGGCAGCGCGGGGCCTGGGCACCGTCGCACCCTCTGGGCACAGGGGATGGGGGCTGCGGGGGGCTCAGCCCGCTCCCGGGGACCCACCGCCGGGGTCCTGCAACCTGGCACAGCCAAAGCCGGGAGCTCCCGGGGCCAGGCTGAGGGTCACCGGGCCGTGCCGAGCCGGGTGTCCCCGGACGGATTGCAGCACCCCGTGCCGTGCCGAGCCGTGCCGAGCTTGAGGGTGCTCAGATAGCTTGCAGCCCCGCCGTGCTGTACCGAGCCGAGGGTCCCCGAGCAGGTTGCGGCCCCCTGTGCCGTACGGAACGGAGGATGCCCGGGCGGGTTGCAGAGCGCCCGGTGCCGAGCCGCGCCGTACCGAGCGGTACCGTGCCGTGCCGTGCCGAGCCGAGCCGAGCCGTGCATTCTCAGGCTCTCCAGCAGGCGCCCGGCCCTGGACATTGTCTGCTGCTCCCGGAGGAAGGGCCCTCCCCGGCCCCCTCCACAATGTGCTCTTCCAGGCGCGGCTCCCCGCGCCCCCCGCCCGGTGCTCCCGCCCCCCGCGGCCCCGCTCCCCTTCCCCCCGCCCCCCTCCGCCGGGCCCCCGCTCACCCCCCTCCGCCTTTCCCGGCCCCCCCCTCCCACCCCCACCCCCGGGAGCCGGGAGTGACGCGCTCCGCAGCCCGGCCCCTCTCCCCGGGCAGCAGCTGGTTGTCAGCCTCTCCCGAGCGCCGCCAGCCCGGGCCCCCCCGCCCCCCCGCCCTGCCTTCGTCCCCCCGCCCCGCGCTCCCCGCCGCGCCGCCGGGCTGGCGCAGGCCGGCAGGCCCCGGGCTCCGCTCCAGGTACGCGCCCGCCCGGTGGGGCTCCGGGACCGGCTCCCGGTGGTGGAACCGGGGCTGGGTTAATGATGGGGGGCGAGGAGGGGGATGGGGAAGGTGATGCGATACACGGGAGGCTCCACGCGGTGCTGCGGGGAGGGGACCGGGAGAAAACCGGGAGGGAAACGGGGAGGGGAGAGGAGAAGGGGGGGGAGGCATCGGCGGGCGGGGCGGGGCGGGGCGGGAGCGGGGGGTGGCCGCGGGGCCCGGCCCCAACTCCGGGGGGAGCGGCCGGCCCGCCCCCGCTGCCCCGGGAAGTTGCGGGTCGCCTGGCCGGTGGCGGGGAGGGGAAGGGACGGGGAAGGGGGGGTGGGGGGGGGGGAGAGGTTGGCGCGTCCTTCCCGGCGCCCGGCGCGGCTCCCCCTTCCCCGGAAGAGCACAAAAGCGAGGAAGAAAGTGGGAGGAGGCGGCGGCGGGAGAGCTCCGGCCCCAGCGATTCCCGGGTACCGGCCCCGCACCGCCGCTGCCGCCGCCATCGTCGAAGCAGCCCCGGCCCCGGGCGGGGATTGTGCTGGAAATAGCCGCCTCCCTGGAGGTAAAGCCCTACTTACGTGTCAATCCCCGCCGCACGCTGAGCCCCGGCTCCATCGCCGCTGTATTTATTTATTTACCGGGAAAGGGGGTGGGGGGCGGGACAGGGGAACGGGGATGGATGTACGCCCGGCTCCCGCCACCTCGCTGCCGTGGGGAGACCCGCCTGGGAACCGCGTCCCCTTGGGGGTGGGGGATCCCCGGCTGCTCAGGGCTGCTCCGCTCGGTCCCTTCTTCCCAAACCAGTTCCCCCCTCCCCGTTCCTTGACACCCCCCTTCCCGGTGAGGGCAAAGTGCCCTCTCACACCGCGCCGTTCCCGGGCATCACGACCCCAGCCCCGCCTGTGGAGCAGCAAACGCCTGGGAGCAAGTTCAGGGGAGGCGGCTGCAGGGTACCGGGATTTGGGGGCGGGGGGAGGGCGGAAAGGAGGGGATGGGGGGCACATAGACGGGGCCGGGGCGCTCCGGTTCAGCACCTTCCCGCTGAACAGCAGGAGCGCGGGGGAAGGGGCTGCCGGCTCCCCCCCTCCCTGCGCAGCATCCCTCCACTTTGGGGCGGTGGGAACACTCCTGGGGAGGGGTTGCCATAAGAAGAGCTCTTGGAGAAGGGGGAGGGGGTGACGAGCCTCCCTTCCTCTCCCATTTGCCGTTCGTCTTTGCAATTAACTCTTTTTGCCCGGTTTTGAGAACTGGCGAATGCTCGGCGGGGGTTTTGTTGTTGTTTTGGAGGTGGGTTTCGCTTGGGGTGGTTTTTTTTTTTTTTGCCGCGTCCTGTGGAAATTGGCAGAAACGTCAGCGAAGGGACGTTAAGGGACCTGACAAAGAGCGCTGGGGGGGATGTTCTGTCTCGGGGGGCACCGCACAGCCAAGCTGGCAGCACAGCCCCCGGCTCAGGGCCAGCCTCCATCCACCCTTGCGCACCAAGGCTTTCGGGGGCTCCTGGAAGCGGTGGGCACGGCGGTGTTTGTGGCTGCGGCGTCAATCTTTGACCCGGGGTGTTTTATCTTCCATTAGCCAGCCTTTCTCTGCGCCTGAACTGGTTAAGTTAGGGTCAAATCTGGTTCAATACCTTCTTGGCATGCTCAGAGGGCCGAGTTTAAACAGTGGCTGAGAAGGAGATGAGGCAGCCCTTCCCCAAAGCTCGTCGCCGAGGGTCACGGCGAGGGGAGCCGCTCTGCCCCGGCCAGGTTTGGCAGGGCTGGGGGGGGGATGCCTGTGCCGGGCAGGTTGCGGCTGGCACGGCACCGGAGCGGCTCCGGGGGTTGCCAGTCACGCGTTGCCTTTTGTTGACTCTAAAAACAAGGCTGCTTCTGGTGGGAAGCTGAGCGTGGCTGCGCCGGGGAGGTCGCACGGCACACACAGGTTCCTGCTCCGCGGAAGGAAATCCCTTCGGGATGGCTGGGCTGTGGCATGAAAGGACACGTTTTTAAAATGAAAGGACTCAAAGAGAAGAGAAAAATAAACCATCCTGAGACTGGGAGCTGGGAATACGAAGCGTGAGGCACAGCATGTAAATGACTGGAGGGAGAAGGAGAGAGAGAGAGAGAGAGACTTTGCGAGGCAGTCCCCGGGAAACTGAGCCCGGGTGTAAAAGAAGGAGGTCACTGATAGCCTGGCATACATTTACCAGGCACAGTTGGTCAGAGGAGCAGCTGACCCCCCACCCCCCCGGCCCCACACCAGCCCACGCCGTGGGAGGCTGTTCTCCAGGAAGGAGACACGTCGCTGATGGTTTCTAGCAGTTAAAGCCTCACGGTCCAGAGGTCCTGCTGCTGTTCCTGGATCTGCCAGCGACTTGCTGTGTCCTTGGGCCAGCCAGGGAGGCTGCCAGGCCGTGGGGTTCCCAGCTCTGTGATGGGAGGGATAAGTTTCCTAACTCAGGAGGGAAGTGGAGAGAGGCTCAGCAGCCGCCTGCACGCGTGGTGCTGGAAGCTCGGGGAGTGGGGAGAGGGAAGTGGGGCAGAAACACGGAGCGGGAGCCCTGCACGTATGAGTGGCTGCCTGGGCTGCGTGGGACCGGCGGCTGCCGGTGCCTGCGGAGCAGCGGCGGAGCTTGGGCTGTAGTTAAGGAGGGGAGCCAGGGGTGGTGGTTCTCCAAACTCTGCGCGGTGCCGGGAGCCCTGCTCCGATGTTTGGGTGTGGCCTGAGAATGCACCATCAGGACCTGACTTCCCCTGGCAGGAGAGGAGCTGCTCACCGAGTGCCTGACCCTTGATCGCTCCGCGCCGTGAACGTTGGAAACAAAGCCATGGGACTTTACTGCGGGGCGAGGAGATCCTGTGGAGAGCTGGGCAAGGCAGGAAGGAGGAGGGCGGCAGTGCCAGGCTGCGGGGTTCAGCCCCGGGCTGGCAGCTCGGGGCAGCCGCTGTCGCTGCCATCTGTGCCACGAGTGGCGTGGAGCAGAAGGAAGAGGCAGCGGGTCCTGAGACAGGGGCTGGTAATGGATTGCCTTCTGTTTTCTAATGAAAGTTTCATTTGAAGTTTGTTTACAGGAAAGAAGAAATTAGCAGAGAGAATTCTCCTGAGGACCCAGAGAGGAAAAAGAATGAGCTGCCTGACTTGCAAGCCAAAAGAGGGTGGAAGGGTAGATTAGATTTACCGTATTGCTCCGAGTCCTGGCTGGTGTTGCTGTGAGAAATGTGTCCTCCTTTGGCAGGGTGGTTGGAGGCTCAGCCTTCAGCCAGGTGCCTGGCACCCAGGGCGGGTGCAGAGCTGCCCACCCAGGCAGGGCTTTCGTTCCTGCTCTGCTGTCCTGTGCTTTGATGATGGGATGTGTGCTGTGCTGCTGGCCCGCTGCGCCGGCTGGCTGAAGCGGGGCTGCTCCTGGGGTGTTCTGGGGCCTCCTGTCCCTGGGATTGGCCCTGGGGTGAGTGGGACTGTGACAGCAGCTGCCACTGGCACCGAGGGGCAGCATGAAGAGGTCACAATGCTCACCCTGTGGTGCCTCTGAGGGGTGACCTCAGGAGGGATCTTGCTGGTGGCCTCTGGTCCCAGCGAGCTGCGAGGGATGCAATGGAGGATGGCAGAGCCACAGTGATGAGTGTGGCCAGGGTCATGCTCGAGGTCAGGGCCTTTCTCTTGCTTTAGGGAAGGGGCACAAAGGTGTGAGGGGCTCTTGGGGCACCCTGACGTGGGCAGAGCTATGGGGACTTCCCCAGAGCGGTTCCCACCACTGACTTTGTGAAGGGTTCATCCAGCAATGATCAGCTCTGCATTGCCTTGGGGTAGGGTGGGCTGTGCTGGGGCAGCTGTGCCTTTCTGGGGAGCTTGTCCCATTGGCATGTTGGCCAAGGATATTAGTGCTGGGAAGCAAAAGCTCAGCTGGGAAGCAGGGAGTGACAGTGGGGGTGTGGGGACAGGTCCCACAGCAGCAGCAGGCTCTGCTGGTGGCTGGATCCTGGAGTGGTGAACGTGCGATGGCCTTGTTTGACTTGAGTCACTTACAGCTTATCAGTTTCTGCTTTGATACCCAGAGTCTTTCTAATAATAGGCCAGTGCTGGTGCACAGGTTTGTCAGGCACTCCACAGAGCATGTGTGTGCCAGGCGTCCTGCGTGGCACCCCGTCCCCGCCGCCCAGCGCTGCAGGGGCAGCCTGACGCCTCCTGGGCTGTGGTTTGGCTGCCAGGCTTGGGTGTCCTCTGCAGCTGAGCCCCTCAGCCCCCATGCCTGAGGCAGAGGCTTTCCAAAAACATCACTCCCAGGCCTCCTTCCCTGGCCAGGTGAGAGACTGTGGGCAGCAAGGGCCTTGGCATTTGCATTTGTCTCTTAAGCTCTGACAGTAATCTGGAGTAAGCCTTGGGAAGAAGGGCAGATATTAGGGTGGCTGCCTCCTGCAAATGCTTGCCATGAAGAGACTATTTATAGTTTGCAACAGGGAGACCTTTGCAGTCCTGCTCCTCTGGGTACAAGATGGAGTTCCTGGAGGGGCTGGATGGCTTCATGGCTGGAGTGGCAGCAGCGCTGTCCCCCTGCCTCTGCTGCTCTGCTTGACCTGGGCAGCAGGCTGGCAGCAGGTCTCGGAGGGCGCTGGGGGGTGTCGCTGTGTCCCCATTCCATTGATGGGTGTGCATGGGGCTGCTGAGCCAGCCCTCTCTGTCCCTCTGCCTGTCCCTTGGTGCCTGAGAGGTTTCACAAGCTGTAAATTCCAGGAAACTCCCCGGGCTGGGGGCGGGCATGAGCCTGGAGCCAGCAGATGTGGCTGCAGGGATGAGGAGCTGGGAGGAGAAGCACAAACCTGTCTTGAAAGACATTTGTTTGTTCACAATAAAAGCTGTCAGCCAGCAGTGGGCAGGCAGGGCACTTTATGAGGCACAGAGCAGGTTGAAGGGTGCCTGAGTTGCTTCTTACATGGAAAAGGAGCAGGGGGCTCTGTTTTATCTGAGAACCAAGGACACACCAGGGGGAAAAAAAAAAACCTCAGAGGAGAGAGTTTGGAAGCCTTGGAAATGCTTCAGTCAGAGGACAGTGCGGTTGGAAGTGGTTCTGGAAACGTTTTTGGTGCTCCCCTGCACCCCAGGGCTCTGGGTGAGGTCTCTGCCCCTCGCTGAGGGAGGAGAGCAGGGAGAGGAAGGAGATAAAAGGATCAGCAGCGGGACCATGGAACTCGTATCTGCTTCCTCCCAAGCTGCCTGGTGGAGAGTTCAGCCCAGGGAGGTCCTGCAGCCCCTCCTCTCATTCAGGAGCTCACTGCTGCCTCTCTGATGATGGTTTTGAAATCCTGTGGCTGACCTTTCCGGCGCTGGAAGCCATCCAAGGGCTGTGTCTTGAAGTACTGTAAAGGTTAGTGAGGAGGGAGAGAGAGAGGGAGAGGGGAAAATGTCCTTCCAGCCGCGGGAGTGGGAGAGAGGAATGTCATCTATGCCACCAGGGAGCAGGCCAGGAGCCCCAGCTGGGTGTCCTTGGCTCGCTGGGATCCTCACTCCCCCAGCCCCTTGCCAAGGTGTGTGCTGTCAGCTTTGATCAGGGCACAGGAGTGATGCCCTTTGGAGGAGCAGTCCCTGGGGGCTATGCTGGAGCACAGCCTCTGCAGCATCAGAGGAGAAGAGGCTCATTGCTCTCTACAACTCCTTGAGAGGAGGGTGGAGTGAGGTGGGGGGTTGGTCTCTTCTCCCTAGTACCAGGTGATAGGGTGAGAGGAAACGGTCTGAAATTGTGCCAGGGGAGGCTTAGGTTGGAGATGAGGAAAAAATTCTTTGCTGCAAGAGTGGTCAGGGACTGGCACAGGCTGCCCAGGGAGGTGGTGGAGTCCCCAGCCCTGGAGGGGTTCAAGAAACCTGTGGCCGTGGCACCTGGGGACATGGTTTGGTGGCCGTGGTGGTGCTGGGGTGAAGGTTGGACTGGATGCCCTCAGAAGGCTTTTCCAACCCAAGGAGCCCTCTGATTCTCTGCTCAGGCAGCACAGGCCCAGTGCTGCTGTCCAGATCTGCCCCACTGCCCTCTCCCCACCAGCGCCCCTCCTCTGGGTGATGCCTCCTGCAGCAGCTGCCTCGATCTCCAAATAACCTGAGGTGTGTTAGGGGCTGTCTGATGGAGCTCCCTCCCCGCCCCCAGCTCCTGCGCGCTGCTGCCTTGCCAGGAGCAGGCTGGGGTGGATGGAGATTAAAGGGTAAACTGCAGGGCTCAGCCATCCGCTCCTACAGGATGCGAGCTCTTTCTAATTGTCCTCAATTAGAGACAGTGCCATTGCTCAGGCTCTTCAGGCAGGAAGCAGAGCCCGGCCCGTGGCCTTGGCGAGCTCCGAGGGGCCAGCAGCAGCGCTCTTGGGGGAGGCAGGAGCCGCTCGATTGTTTTTAGGAAGGAGAGCTGCAGAGGGAGATGTCCAAAGCCGCCGGAGAAAGGAGGAAAGAAAACAGCTCAGCCGCTTAACCCTTTCCTGCTTGCCTCCAGGATGAGACCTCGGTGAGCAGCGAGGACTTTGATATGAACGACTCCACATGGATCTCAGCTGACCAGCACCTGAACTCCAGCCTGAGCCCCAGCCAGGACGAGAGCATGCGCAGCCCTCAGCCCCTGCCCGGCCATGAGGACGGTGAGTGCCCCCCGCCCGCCGCCCCTGCCCCCCGCCCGCCCTGCCTCGCCGCCTCGTTAAACATTAACCAGCGCCCTCTGCTCAGGTGTCCCACCTGTGGGGTGGATTTCATGTCAGCGTGGAAGCAGCACTGCCTCCCAGGCTTTCCCCTGGGGCTTTTGGGTCCCTGCTGGGAGCTGGTGGTCCTCACGTGGGGGGTCTGACTCCCAGCTCCTCCGGCAAGCGCTCGCCAAAGCCTCCCGCTAAGGCTGCAGGTTGTTGCTGTCTGGGTGTAAGGAGGAGGAGAGCCCTGCTGGTCCTGAGCTGTGAGCTGGGTGCAGGAGGGGTGCCGAGGAGCGAAAGCTGCTCCTTAGATGGTGGCTGGGATCCCCCCCAGGCAAGAAGTGTGTCACCTACAGGAGGCAGGAGTGATGGGAGGACCACTCCCCGCTGGGGGGCAGGTGGGTGGAAGGGGCTGGGGGTGGCACAGATGGGCTGGGTGGAAGAGTTTGAAGGGAGCTGCTGTGTTGTTTGTGTGAGGCACACTGGGTTAACATAAAAGAGCAAGTAAATAAATGCTGCAGAAGTAGGAGCTGGGGTCAGGGTTCATCTCCATGATGCTTGGAAGGGTTTGGTGGTTGGACTGTTGCTGGCTTTTGCTCAAGAGGTTGAGTCCCTCATTGTCCCCAGCCCAGCTGCTGCTGCTGGGAGAGTGGGAAGGGAGCGGAGGAGTCGAGGGACAACATGGGCTGGGTTGGTGCTGCTTTAAGGATGGGGACTGGAGAGCCACCCTGGAGGAAAGAAAGGGCTTTTGTGCTGGCAGGTCTCCCTGGGGTGGCTTTCAGCTGCTTGTGTGGTCAGCAGCAGGGCCAGCAGAGACAGGAGAGGCAGCAGGGACGCTGCTCCCTTCAGCCCCTTGCCCTGTGGCACTTCAGTGCCTGCAAGTTTCTCTGAGCTGCTGGTTTGAAGTAACTGGGACCAGCCCTGGGAGCAGGCAGCCTTGGTGAGGATGTGAAACCTGAGCCAGCTGCACCATGGCCCTGTCTGGTGGGCCAGGGGGTGGCACTCCTGCTGGTGCAGGGTGCAGGCTGTGGCAGGAGGGGAGGTGGTTTGGAGGGAATCCATCTGAAGCATTCAGGTCTTCAGGACCAGGCTGCAGCCTTGGCCCTGGGCATGCCCTGCCTCGTACCCACCGCCTGGCCAGGTCTCTCCATCCCCTCCCTGAACTTTGCCATTCTCCCATTGGGAAGGTTTGGGCTGGTGGCTCATCCCTCACTCCCACCTCGAATGGCCTGGTCTGGATCCCTTCTCTGGACACTGTTACTCCACAGGAGAGTAATTTAATGAGGCCCTGGTGTGTGTAGGCAAGTCAAGGTGTTCTCACTCCAGCTAGGTCCTCTCTCTCTCTGCCCTCTCAGGGAATGTTTTCCATTTCCCATGCCCTGTGGTTGGTTTTTTCCTTTCCTTTGGGACAGGTGTCCTCTTTGAGGCCCTGCTTGGCTCCTTTCATTTCTTCTCTATGGTTCAGTGGTGAGCAGTTCAGGCACAAGCAGTCCCTTCCTGTTGTGTGTGGGATGCCAGCGTCCCAGGGTGGGCAGGAGGCTCAGCCAGGTGGGTTTGGCAGGTCAGAAGTGATGGAGTGAAAGAGTAAGTGAGCCAAGCCCAGGCTTGCCAACAAGAGCCATCAGGAAAAAGCCCTGGATTAGGATTTCCATCAGGCTGTCCTCCTTCAGGAGGCATTTCATGGGCCTGAAAGGGGTGGTTGTCCCTCTGGGGAAGGTCCATGTGCTGCACTGGAGCTCTAAAACACAGGTTAATGCTGCTGGGGTGAAAGCCTTGCTCAGTCCCTCTGCCAGACCAACACTCCCTCTCAGGAGTGAGTGGGAAGGAGGGGGGTGAGAAGGGAAGGAGGAGGAGGATGGAGCAACCCAGGAGGACAGTGAGTGGTCAGAGATGAGGAGCAGGGAGTGGAGAAGGAGCATGGAGCTCAAGGAAAGGCAAGGAAGGGAGTGTGCGTGAGCCAAAGCGTTGAGCACTCTTCAGCTCCCCCTCCTCTTCAGCCAGGAAAGCCTTTTTGTTTGGAAGCAGATGTGTTTTACCAGGTTGCCACTGGCTTGCTGAGGCTGTGCTCATGAGACTTGCCCAAGGAATCACCTAAATGTGAGGAGCCAGCCTGTGTGAGCTGCTGCTCCTCAGAGCCCAGCCAGCCAAGGTGCCCTGCACAGAGAGCCTGGCAGCCCAAGGGCTCTGCTTGGTGTACTCCAGGTCCAAACTGGAAGTTCAGCCATGTCTCTTGCACTCAGCTGGCCACCATGCCCCACAGCAGCCCCACAGAGCTCCAGCCTTCTTCCACCAGCCATGGGAGGTGCAGCCAGGGATGCAGAAAGCTGGACTCAGCTCCAGGTGTCCCAGCACATGGGGGGCAGGTTGCACACTGAGCTCTTCAGTCAGGAGCTTGCTCAGGACTCTCCTCCCTCTGGAGATCCTTTTGACTTCCTAAGTTGTTGCTGCCTGCTGCTGGGGATGGACAGGATGCTTGGGGTGGTTCTTCTGTGAAAGGCTTCCTAAAGTATAAAGCTTTAATGAAGAGCTGCCTGGTGGGAGGGCGAGTGGTGTCGTCTGACAGGCTGGGTGAAAACAGCCCTTAAAGCACCCAAGCAGCAGCTCCAGGTCTGGGGGCCTGCAGCCTGTGAGCAGAGCAGAGCAGAGGTGGGAGAGCAGGGAACCACCATCCCATGCTCTGATCCTCAGGGCTCTGCTAAAAAGCAGCTCAGGTGAAAGCCAGCACCGTGCCCACAAACCTTGGCCCAGTATAGCCACACAGTGCCAGCCCTTGGACCAGCAGGAGAAGAAATTAGACCTAATAGGTCTCTTCTCCCTAGTCTCAGGTGATAGGGTGAGAGGAAATGGCCTGAAGTTGTGCCAGGGTTAGGTTGGAGAGGAGGCAAAATGTCTTTGCTGAAGAGGGGTCAGGGGCTGGCCCAGGCTGCCCAGGGAGGTGCTGGAGTCCCCATCCCTGGTGGTGTTCTAGAAACCTGTGGCCATGGCACCTGGGGCCAGGGGTTGATGGCCATGGTGGGGCTGGGCTGCTGGCTGGACTGGATGCTCTCAGAGGCCTTTTCCAGCCCAAACAGTTCTGTGGTGCTGTGATCCTGAGGGACTTTGGTGGGAGGGGGACGCAGAAGGCAGCGTCCAGCAGCAGAGCCGGGTTCCTGCAGGGCTGGAGGGCCCACAGTGGGACACAGGACACAGTGCCAGCTCAGAGCAGTGACTCCCACACACTCCCTGGCCCCTTCCATTTTCCTTTGTTCCTCATGCCCTGGGCCCAGCAGGGGCCACGTGCAGCTCCCCGCTCCGGCCCTTCCCCGTCGGATGTTGCTCACCCTGCCCGCAGGAAGCAGCAGCAGGAGCAGCAGCAGCTCTCTGCTGCTGGAGTGGAGCTATTGTGCAGGACATCCTGGAAGGACACATCTGTGGGAGCCAGCACACGTCTGGAGCAGAGCCACCCTGAGAGCTGCCACGTCTCGCTGGCCCCTGTGCCCCTGGAGGTGTCCTGTGCCCGCTCCCAGCGGAGCGCAGCAGCCTGCTGCCTGCCCTGGGCTGGCTGCAGCGGGTCCCAGGTGGGGTCTGTCCATCTGCAGAGCTTGTCTGCATCCAGGGGGCAGCTCAGAGCTCCAAAACCTCCCAGCTGGGTCTGGTGTGTGGGGCTGAGAGAGGAATCCCCCCACGGGCAGGCTGTGCCCCGCTGGTGGGTGCAGTGCCCTTAGGAAGCAAGCAGGGAGCAGAGCCCCAGAACCCTGGTGGAAGTGACTGGGCAAAGCTCTGAGCTCATGAGGAAGACATCTCCATGGTGTCCTCTAGTAGGACACATCTTCCTTCCTCCCTGGCTGTGCCCCCTGCCCCATCACCCAGGAGCAGAGCTCAGCCTGCAGGCAGGAGCTGCTGCTCCCCACCCATCCTGCCTCATCCTCCTGAAGAGCAGCTCCTGGCTGTGGGAGCTGCTTCCCCTTGCATGAGGAGCGTGGGGCTGCTTCATGGGACTGTGCTGGGACAGGTCCCCTTCCAGCTGAGGTCCTGGCTTGAGGGGCAGTGTCCCTGCTGAGCCTGCTCTGCCCGGAGCAGCAGTGGCTAATCCAGACCTTGGAGAAAGGACTTTCATAACCTACTTAGCAGTGGAGGCACAACACTGCTCAGGGGCATCCCTGGAGGCAGCTGGCTGGGAAGGATCCTGGGTGCTGGGGACACCCCTCAGGGAGTGCTCCAAGGAGGACATGCAGGCAGGAATTGCTCTGGGATGCTGTCCTGGCACCTTGTTCTTCTGGACAGCCTCTCCTGGGTCTGGCTGGGACAGAGCTGAAGGGTTCCCAGCACAGCAGGCTCTTGGTGGCACTTGTCCTGCAGCTCTGGGGCACACCTATGTTAGACCTGGAGAAAAGGAGGCTGAGGGGAGGCCTTCTGGCTCCCTGAAAGGAGACGGGAGCCAGGTGGGGATTGGTTTCTTCTCCCAAGGAAAGTGATGGGACAAGAAGAAATGGTTGTCCCAGGACAGGTTTAGGTTGGTCATGAGGAACATGTTGTCCAGGCCTGGCCCAGGCTGCTCAGGGCAGTGGTGGAGTCCTCATCCCTGGAGGGGTTTCAAAGCTGTGGTGCTGAGGGCCATGGTTTGGTGGTGCCCTGGGGTAAGGCTTGGACTCCATCATCTTAAAGACCTCTTCCAACCACAAGGATTCTGTGATTCTCCTTTGTGAGATGCCCACTCTGTGCTGCACAGCACCAGGATCCCCACACCACTGACCTGGCAGAGGGCTTCCTGGGGAGGAGAGCAGCCCCTTAGCAGGCATGGTCCAGAAACCAGGCTGGTGCTGGCACAGCCAGGACCTGCAGGACCTCCCCAGCCTCCTGCCAGGCTCCATCCCCAGGGCAGCCTCGCTCCACACCTGCAGCTCCCTGACAGCTGGCATCTGCCCATGGAGCCTTGGCACCCTCCTGGCTGCCCCCAAGCAGGGTGCCTCACCATGGGCAGCATCAGATATCACAGCTCCCAGTTCCCTTCTACCCCTGGGGCTTTCCTCATCTCTCCTCATTCCTGCTCCAGGTGACCAGAGGCACCCCTTTGCCAGCCCCAGGGAAGGTCCAGCAGGCACCTGGGCACAGTCTGATGGCCACTGCCAAGGGTGGCCTGCAAGCTGCTTGCTTTTGGGGTGGAATCCTCACAGTTTTCGATGGTTCTTGCCCTAGTGCTGGGTTTGACCCTCCTGGAAGCCCCAGCTCAGAGCCTGAGCAAAGCCTAGGGCCAGCATCCAGCCCTTACAGCAGCTGGATGTGACCTTAACTTGCTGTTCTCAGCCACAGATTGCCTCTGTTCCCTGGATGTCCCCATGCTGTGCTGTCCTGGTGGCAGAAATCAGCCAGCACGACCCTGCCTTGGCTGGGTCTGGGCTGGTGGCTGTGTCCCCTGTCACCTCTTGCAGGGGCCTGCCTTTGGTGCCCTTTGAAGAGCAGGGCTGAGGAGTGCAGCAGGGACACTGTGGGGCCGTGGTGGCTTCTGGGCTGGGCTTGGGGCTGGTCCAGGCTCTGCTGGGTTGGATGCTGCTGGTGCATGGAGCAGAGGTTTTGGGGGGGGTGTGGGGTGTGGGGGAGCTCTTCCTTGGTGTGGAACAGAGAGGATCTGCAGGCTGCTGGGCAGGCAGGGGTCAGCAGGGTGAGCCCCACGGTGTGTCCCTTGCCTGGGAGGGGTGGCTTGGGCACAGTCCCCGCTCTGGGGGTGAGCAGCAGCGTCTGTGCCGGTGGCAGGGCTGCTCTGGAGGCAGCAGCTCAGCCCTGAGCCTGCCCAAAGCCACCAAACCTGTTTGTTTGTTTGGCATGGGGAGAGGCAGTGCCCAGGCAGTGCCGGGCCACGGCGTGCCCCCTCCCTGCGGCGGGCCCGGGGTGGCTGCCAGCAGGGGTGGCACAGGGAGAGGCTTGGTCTGTGCCTCCTCCTTCCCTGCTGCGTGGGGAGGAGAAGGGTAGACCCAGAGCAGGGGTGGCAAGGCTGCTGTCCTCCCTGGCAGCTGCCAAGCTTGGGTGCGTGGCAGTGACCGCCGTGGGGCCAGCAGGGTGAGGTGGTGGTGCCAGAGGGAGCTGCTGGGCAGTGGAGCTGGGGGGAGATGGCACCGAGGGGCACCTTTCATGGCGAGGGAGGGGGAAGCTGGCCGCACAGCGCTGCCTTGTGCCCGGCCCTGCCAGATGTCTGGCTGGTGGAGGGCTCTGGGTGAGGGCAGAGCCTGGGGAGGGAGCAGTGGACACCCTGTGTGGGACAGAAGGAGGTTTGCATTAACCGAGGCAGGCAGGAAGTGGAGAGCTTGAACTGGACCCCGGCCAGTCCCGCTGCTCCGTGGCCCCCAGCAACATTCCTTTTCTTCTTCCTTGCACATCTTGGAGGCCATCAGCTGGGCAGGGCCTGGAGGAAACGGGCTGCACGCTCCAGCCCCAGGAGCTCTTGCAGGGTGGCCATGGCTCTCCTGCCACTCCCGGCCCAGTTGTAGCTGCAGGAGCCCTGATCCTGGGCGTGGGAGCCACGGTGCAGGATCATAGAATCGTTTGGGCTGGAAAAGACTTCACCGAGTCCAGCTGGCAGCCTAGGGCCGCTGTGGCCATTCAACCAGGTCCCAGAAGCTCTCGGGGGTGGGGGGCAGGACCCCTGGCCATGAGTGCTGGGGTGCTGCTCACTTGTGCCTAACAAAGGTGGTGCTGCCCCCCAGCCGTGCTGCCCCGCGGGGCCCCTGTTGCCACTAGGGCTCTGTAATTTGTAGAAGGGTCCCTTCCTCGCAGCTCTCCTCCTCCCCTGCTCCCTCCCTCCATCCCTCCCTCCTCCCCCCTCCCCCCCCGCCCGGTCTCTTTTGTGAGTGAATAATTTATGGCACTTTTCATCCTCCTGGCTGTTGTTGCAGGCAGGCAGCGGTGGGATGCTCTGCGCCCTCCCTGCAGCCGCTGCGGGGCTGGCCGTGCGGCTCCAGCCCCCGCTGGCCGGGGCCGGGCTGGCCGGGGCCGGGCTGGCCGGGGCCGGGCTGGCCGGGGCCGGGCTGGCCGGGGCCGGGACACTCCCCTCCCATCAGCCCTGGGAAGCCTCAGGTGTGGGAGCAGCAACCTCTGCCTCTGCCCCGCCGGCCGTGGGCAAGCGGAGCGGGCGAGAGCCGGGGCAGGCGGCGGCCGAGTGGCGGTCCCCGGGGTATCCGAGGGTCACTGGTGGGACCTGGTGGTAACTGTGGTGCCTGAGGCCGCGCAGGCAGGTGGGAAGCAGCCGAGGGAGCCCGTCCCCAGCGCTGCCCCGCGGGCTGCGGCAGGGCAGGGGCACGGCCGGGCAGCCCCCAGCCCAACCGGGCGGCGCGGGGCTGCGGCGAGGTTTCCGTGGGCCGCTGGCTCTTGCATAAGCTCATTGTTTCCCGAGTCAAAAGAGGTTTTGTCTCCACTCTGGAGATGTGACAGGAGGAGGAACAATTTGCCCCATTCATCTTGGGCCCTGCCTTTGGCGAGCGGCGCGGTGGCCTGCGCCGACAGAGACGTTGGAGCCCGAACCGCTGCCCCGCCATAGAAACCCCTCCCCGGGAGCAGGTGTTGGGAATCGCCCCTTCCCCTCCTGATCCCTGCAAATCCAGCCCCACAGAAATCAAGGATAATCCAGCAGCCTCTTCAAAATGAAAACGCTGAGCCCTGATTAATTCATTTAATAAGTGACTGATCCCCCCCCACCCCTCCTCTTCCTCCCTCCCCCCCCCCAGCGCCACGGCCCAAGGAGCCATTTTGCTTCTCGCTCTCCTGGGCTGGGCCACCGCTGGGGAGATGATGCTGAGGCTGCAGCACAGGCATCAGGCAGCTTCCTGGTGGCCTCCTCCTCGCTGGCTTGGCCACCCCCCGTGGGGATGAGGAGGGCAGAGCTCTGGGGAGGGAAGGAGGGGGCTCAGGGCTGGGCAGCCTCCGCTGGGCTCGCCAGCATCCCCTGCGCAGGGCTGGGGTCTCCTCCATCTCCGTCCCGTGGAGCCCCAGCGCCGGAGGATTGGGCTGGGGAATGAAGTATTCCAACTGGAGGATCAAACCAGTTCCCAGTGACATTGTTTTTACAGTTCCATCTGCTTCAATTAGGGCGTGGGGGTGGAGCAGGGGGGCTCCCAATTATCCTCATTAGAGGGGCTCCTCGTGCAGCCCAGCTCCCGCCGCGAGCGGGGAGCTCACCGGGCTCCTGCTGCTTGGGGATGATGATGATGATGAATAAATTCATGGCCTGGCACACCTGCTGCTGCTGAGCCCTGCTCCTCAGGGGTGCTTTGGGCACCCTCTGGCACCAAACCTCTCCAGGCTCACAAGTTTTGGAGGGTTTGTTACCAAAGCTGTGGCTCTCTGGGAGCGTGGCCAGCGCAGCTCGCTGTCCTGCTGAGCGGGAGCCTAAACCTTGCTCCTGCCACCCAGGCAGCTTCTGCTGCTTCTCCCCCAGGGTCCTGCTGCACTGCTCAGGGCTTGCTGTGGGCTGGAGGTGTCCTGCTGCAGCTGTCTGGGGAGCAGCAGCAGCATGGGCAGCATCCCATCCACAGCGACCAGGAGAGCGCAGTGCTCCCCACTGAGCCCCTCTGCGTTTTCAGGCTGGCTGAGGCCATTCCCTTGCAGACCAAGGACCTTGGCACTGCAAATTTGTGGCTGTTTCTCTGCCCGCCAGAGTGAGATTAACCCTTTGCTTCCTGTGCTGAGCTGCTGGGGGAGCAGCACCTCTGAAAAGGTAGAAGTAAGACAATTACCTGCACCCAGTGGGTTTCAGACCTTGTTACTTCCCTCTGTTCATCCTTGGGCTAAGTTGCTCTTGCAGTAGGTGCTGATCCCTTCTGTTGGGTTCCAGTTTCATGTTCCCATTCCACCTGGACAGGTTTCTGAGCACCTCCTCCCCTTTGCTTTCATTGCTTCTTGGCTGTAGCAACCCCAAAGTTCATCAGTGCAGAGGGGTTGGGCAGGATCCTGGTTTGCAGCTGCTCCCTGTGTTTTGTGCAGCAAAACCAAAACAACCCCAAAACCCTGAGACAGTGTGAGGTTGAGGGGGCCCAGACCTCACCCCCAGGATCTTGTGTGATGGGAGCAGGCAGGGCAGGACTGGCACTGCCAGTGGAGATGGGAGCTGCAGGGACCAGGGCAGAGCTGGAGGGCTGTGGGAAGGCTGGAGGTGGGTGGGCCAGGGCAGGGCAGGATACCCAGGGAGGGGTGGAGGTGTCCAGGGCAGGCTGAGGATGCTAAGGGTAAAGTGAGGATGCTCAGAGCAATGTAGGGATGCCCAGGGCTGGCTGAGGATGTCTGGGGCAGATTGAGGATGCTTAAGAGTGTGTTGAAGATGCTCAGAGCAAGGCAGGGGTGTCCAGGGCAGATTGTCTGAGGCAGATTTAGGATGCTCAGTGCAGGTTGAGGATGCTCAGAGCAGTGCAGGGATGTCCAGGGCAGGGTGGGGATGCTCAGAACAGGTTGAGGATGCTCAGAGCAGTGCAGAGATGCCCAGGGCAGGGTGGGGATGCTCAGTGCAGGTTGAGGATGCTCAGAGCAGTGCAGGGATGCCCAGGGCAGGGTGGGGATGCTCAGAACAGGTTGAGGATGCTCAGAGCAGTGCAGGGATGCCCAGGGCAGGGTGGGGATGCTCAGAACAGGTTGAGGATGCTCAGAGCTGTGCAGGGATGTCCAGGGCAGGGTGGGGATGCTCAGAACAGGTTGAGGATGCTCAGAGCAGTGCAGGGATGCCCAGGGCAGGGTGGGGATGCTCAGAACAGGTTGAGGATGCTCAGAGCAGTGCAGAGATGCCCAGGGCAGGGTGGGGATGCTCAGAACAGGTTGAGGATGCTCAGAGCAGTGCAGGGATGCCCAGGGCAGGGTGGGGATGCTCAGAACAGGTTGAGGATGCTCAGAGCAGTGCAGGGATGCCCAGGGCAGGGTGGGGATGCTCAGAACAGGTTGAGGATGCTCAGAGCAGTGCAGGGATGCCCAGGGCAGGGTGGGGATGCTCTGGGCACTGGTACAATCTGCTCCCAGGTGACATCCCTTTCGGTGCCCCCTGCCTGGCAGAGGGTTTGTGGTGTGGAGATTCCCCCAGCCCCCACTCTGCACAGGCAGCCGTGCAGGGGGCTGCCTGTGCCCCGAGGAGGTGGCAGGGGGTGGCTGCCATTGGCCTGGGCCCGAGTGCTGATTGGTGCTGCGCTGCTGTTGCTGTGCTTGTGCCCAGGCTGCCGGCAGGGCCTGGCATGTGCCTCCTGCCTCTGTGCAGGGGAATAATTCTCCTTAATCCTTCTGAGAGGCATCTCTGGATGAGGCTGGAGCCTCCCTCTGGGAGCCCCATCTCGCCTGGCGTGGAGAGCAGAGCAGGGGGAGGGAGGGAAGGACCAAGGATGGCTGCTGCCATCCCACGGGCAGGGCCCCCAGCCCCCAGCACGCTGCCAGCACCGCTGCGGTGCCCAAGCCGAGGGTGCTGGGTCTGGCTGTGCCCAAGCCGAGGGTGCTGGGTCTGGCTGTGCCCAAGCCGAGGGTGCTGGGTCTGGCTGCCCCTCTTGGCAAGGCATGTGTGGAGCAGAGAATCCCACGGAGCAGGCACTGGAGCAAAACCCATGGGGGCCCGAGAGCACCAGCCTCTGGTGAACCCCCGGGTGTGGGGCAGGAGCTGGCAGTGCCATTGGCATCCTGGTCCTCTAGGTAGGGCTGAGCCAGCAGCAGAAGCCCTGCTGCCATGGTCTGGGCTGCAGCCACTTGCCCAGTCCCCGTTGCTGTGGCACAGGGACAGGAGATAAGTGCTGGTCCCAGGAGATGGCTCAGAGGGTGTCCCAGGGTGGTGGTGGTAGCTGCTGAGCTCCCCCAGAAGTCCTAAGATCCCTGGCACATGAAGCCAGCACTCAGCCCCTGCCCTTCTGCCTGGAGCCAGCCCCATGCCAGGGAGATGCCACCTGCCACCAGGCTGGACCCCCTGGCACATAAACGCCAAGGCCAGAGATCAGGCCAGCTCTGGTCACGGCTCAGACAGTGAGGGGATCAGTGCCAGGGAAAGGAGGGGCAGGCAGCTCGGCCGAGCAGGGCGCTGCAGTGGGCACCTCGGCGTTTAGGGGGCTGGCAGCAGCCCTGGCACAGGTGCGAGGCCGGGCAGCGAGCAGGGCGGCTGGGCACACGCCGGCTGTGCCCCGTGGCCAGCCCGGGTGCCCTCAGGGCTGTTTGCTCGAAGGGATACAAAGTCCTGGGTTGCCGCAGGGTCACGGCAGCGCTCGCCCAGCCTCTCATTAAAGCTCCCCCCGTGGGTGCCAGCGTTGGGGCGGGGGGAGGAGGAGGAGGATGGGTGGCACCATCCCTCCACCCTGCGGCCCGCACGCCTCTGGAGCTGGCAGCTCCCCGGCAGCCGGCAGGCGTTGTCGGGGTGCTGAGGGCACCTCTCGGGCCGCCCCCATTGTCCCGCGGCGCGGCGGCCGGTGGGGACCTGCCATCTGCTCCCGGCCGCCGGCAGCTTCTTTGTTCGGTGCAGCCTGGCGCAGGGAGCTCCCCACGTGCTGCGGCGCCCTTGCCCTCCCGCGGAGGCACCTCCCGAGATAAAGGCGATGCTGCGGCCAGGGGGAGGGAAGGCGACGGCCTCGGCGGCTCCCACAACGTCCTGCCCGGCCCCGGGGCCGCGGCTCCTCAGCTGGCCACGGGCACGGCCGGCTGTTGGCGGCGCTGGGCATGGGGACGGGCAGGGTGTGCCGCTGCCAGGCTGGGGCTTTGCAGCAGTGTGAGGCTGGGGAGGTTGGTGGGAGCAGGGCACGGGCAGGGGATGGTGCCAGGAGCCCGGGGGTGTGAATGGAACTGGCACCAAGCAGGAGCTAGGCTGTGTGTGAGGAGGGGGCGGGGGGCATTACCCGTGGGCTGTGGGCTCTGCCTGTTAGGGTGGTGGAGGAAAGGGGTGGCAATGAGGGGGGACAGGGGTACTCTGGGGGGTGTGGAAACAGGCACAGGAGTGCCCACAGAGGGTGTAGGAGGTCACTGGGGTGTTGAGTAGGGCAGTGGTGCATCCCCTGTCCCCTCAGCTAGCAGGCTTGCCAGGCAGTGTGCCCACTGTGCCCAGAGCTCCTGAGGCTGCTCCCAGGCAGCACAGAGTTTGCCCACCCCGGTGTCCTCGTGAGCTGTCCCCGCACCCCAGGACGCTGCAGTCCCCAGGCCACCAGCTTTGGGGCTGCCACCCAGCGGGGGCCGGGAGAAGGGTGCCAGGAGGCGAGGGGCACGGCGGGGAGGGGCAGTGCCTCTTCTCCTCCCTGCAATGCAAACAGAAACCCAAAAGGACCAAATTCCAAAGTTCTTATTCAAGCCCCGGGCGGAGGCGTGGGGACTGTCACCTGCCACGGGGACAAGCGGCCCTGGGCACCGGGGCATGGCAGCACCCGGGGCATGGCAGCACCCAGGGGGGCTTTCAGGGATGAGAGTATGGAGCCATGGCAATGACCCAGGGCCTGCAGTGTCGCTTGGGGAGGTGGCCACAGTGTGCCATGGGGTGGCTGCAGGGTACCACAGGGGGGCCACAGTGTGCCATGGGGTGGCTGCAGGGTGCCACAGAGGGGCCACAGTGTGCCATAGGGGAAGCTGCAGGGTGCCATGGGGGTGGCCACAAGCTGCCAGTGGGGATGGCCACAGGGTGTCATAGAGGGGGACCATAGGCTGCCATAGAGGATGGCTGCAGGGTGCCATAGGGGAAGCTGCAGGGTGCCACAGTGGTGGCCACGGTGTGCCACAGGGTGGCTGCAGGGTGCCATGGGGGTGGCAGCAGCGTGCCAGTGGGGGCGAGCACAGGGTGCCAGGGGGGTGACCGCGTGTCCTTCCTCGCAGACGACTCCTCGTCAGAGAGCTGCAGCGGGAATGGTTCCTCCACCCTGAACCCCTCCACCTCCAGCAGCACGCAGGGCGACAGCAGCTTCCCCGAGATGAACGGCAATGGCCCCGCGGCCCCCATGGACTTCACGGCGGCGGCCGACGAGCAGCCAATCAACCTCTGCGACAAGCTGGCCCCCGCCCACGCCACCCCCTCCTACCCCCCGGACGGCTGCGGCGCCGACGGCCTGCGCAGCAGGGTCAAGTACGCCGTGAAGAGCACGGCCGAGGTAGGGCGGGCGCGGGGCGGGCACCCAGCCGGGCACGGGGCAGGCAATCGCGGTGAGGGGCTGGGCTGGAAGGGGCCTTTTAAGATCGCCCAGTTCCGCCCCCCTCCCCCCGCCCTGGGCAGGGACACCTCCCTCCAGCCCCAGGTGGCTCAAGGCTTCATCCCACCTGGCCTTGGACACCTGCAGGCAGGGGGCATCCACAGCCTCCCTGGGCAACCTGTGCCAGTGTCTCCCCACCCTCACTGGAAAGAATTTCTTCCTCATCTCCAGTCTCAGTCTCCCCTCTCCCAGCTCCAAGCCATTGTCCCTCATCCTGGCACTCCCAGCCCTTGTCCAGAGTCCCTCCCCAGCTCCTCCTGGAGCCCCTTCAGGTGCTGGAAAGCTGCTCTGAGGTCTCCCTGGAGCCTTCTCTGCACTCAGAGCAGCCCAGCCCTGGGTTCCTCTCCCAGGGGGACATCGAGAAGCATCGAGCCAAGGACCGAGGGCTCCTTCCCCGTGACCTGGGCAGGGGCAGGCAGGCGAGGGCTGCTGGTGGTAACTCTCCATCTCCTCTCAGTCCCCCCCATACAGCTCTGGAAGCTACGACTCCATCAAGACAGAGGTCAGCGGCTGCCCCGAGGACCTGACCGTGGGCAGGGCCCCCACGGCCGACGAGGACGACGATGACCACGATGACCACGAGGACAACGACAAGATAAACGACTCGGAGGGGATGGACCCCGAGAGGCTAAAAGCCTTCAATGTAGGGAGGGTAGCACCGGGGGGGTGGGGAAGGAGGGAAGGGCGATCCCCACCTCCCGCCTCGGTGTTCCACCGCCTGCGCTCTCCCCCCCCGGCAGATGTTCGTGCGCCTCTTCGTGGATGAGAACCTGGACAGGATGGTTCCCATCTCCAAGCAGCCCAAGGAGAAGATCCAGGCCATCATCGAGTCCTGCAGCAGGCAGTTCCCCGAGTTCCAGGAGCGGGCACGGAAGCGCATCCGCACCTACCTCAAGTCCTGCCGCCGCATGAAGAAGAACGGCATGGAGATGGTGAGCTGCCCCCCTCCCTCCCCCCGGCTGCCCTGCTGCTGCCCACTGCCCCCAGGGCCGGCAGGGACCCCTGAGCACCTCCCTCTGCCTGTGTCCCCACAGACCAGGCCCACGCCACCACACCTGACCTCAGCCATGGCGGAGAACATCCTGGCTGCCGCCTGCGAGAGCGAAACGCGGAAAGCAGCCAAGAGGATGCGGCTGGAGATCTACCAAACGTCCCAGGTGCGGTGCTGCTGGCTGCAGCTGCTGAGGGATGGAGCCAGCAGCAGCCTGGGCTGGGGTGGAGGGGAGAAGAGAGATGCCTCTGAGCAGCTGAGGGAGCTGGGGGAGCCATGGTTTAGTTAGCCATGAGCTGTTGGGTGGCAGGTTGGACTTGATGATCTCTGAGGTCTTTTCCAACCTTATTGATTCTGTGAAGGGGAGGCTGAGGGGAGACCACCTGGCTCTCCACAGCTCCCTGAAAGGAGGCTGGAGCCAGGTGGGGGTTGGGCTCTTCTCCCAAGGAGCAAGTGGCAGAATGAGAGGGAACAGCCTCAAGTTGCTCCAGGGGAAGTTTAGGTTGGACATGAGGAGCAATTACTTGTCCAGGCCTGGCCCAGGCTGCCCAGGGCAGTGGTGTGGAGTCCCCATCCCTGGAGGGGTTTCAAAGCTGTGGTGCTGAGGGCCATGGTTTGGTGGTGCCATGGTTTGGTGGTGCCATGGTTTGGTGGTGCCCTGGCAGTGCTGGGTTCAGGGTTGGGCTCCATGGTCTTAAAGATCTCTTCCAAGCAGACCTGTGCTGTGATTCCAGGATTCTAACTGGGGGAAGCATTTTGTAAAGCCTTTGTAAAACTCAGGGGGGCTGCAGGCCAGGGCCCCATGAGCCTCACTGGCAGGGATGGGGGCACACTGCTTTGGGCTGGTGCCTCCCTCCCAGCTGGGCCCCAGGCTGGAGCCAGTCTATGTTTGCCCTGTGCAGGACGAGCCGATCGCTCTGGACAAGCAGCACTCCAGAGACTCCACAGCCATCACCCACTCCTCCTACTCACTGCCAGCTTCATCCTACTCCCAAGACCCAGTCTACATCAACGGCAGCCTCAACTACAGCTACCGTGGCTACGGCTCCCTGGGGGGCAGCCTGCAGCCCCCTGCCTCCCTCCAGACAGGCAACCACAGTAACGGTGAGTGCCCACCCCCTGTGCCCAGCCCTGGGCCCCCACCCCCTCCCCAGCCATCAGCTCTGCCCTGTGCCCGTTCTGAGAGCTCCCCAGCAGCCTGGGCCCTGGGGGAAGGGCAGGGGCTGCTCCCGTGGCTCGTGCCAGGCTTGGGCACGGCAGAGCCTCTGCCACCGCTGCGCAGGGCTGCTCCAAACCCCTTCTTCCCCTGCAGCCTCTGCCCAGCCTCCTCAGTGAGGTGGTTAATTGTTGAACTGAAGTGGGGAGGCCTGTTTGGGTGGCACTGGTGGAGGGAAGGAGTGTCACTGAGGGAAGAAGAGACTCTCTAGCAGCCATTAATAATTAACAGGGGCGGGCGCCTGTCGCTGCCCTCAGCTCCTGGCTGCTCTCAGTCCTTCCTTTCCCGTGCTGGCTGCTCTTGGAGACAGGGACACAGGGATGGGGACAGGGCTGGTGAAGTTCAGGGGCCCTGCAGCAGCACCCAGGGCACAGCCAAGCTCCTGGCACAGGTTGGGAGGGTGGTGAGGGACTGGCGATTGCCTGTGAGAAGTGTCCAGGGGAGGGTACAGGGTGGGAAGGCTGAAGAAGAATTAGAATAGAATAGAATAGAATAGAATAGAATAGAATAGAATAGAATAGAATAGAATAGAACAGAACTGAGGTCTTGAGGGGTTGGCTGAGTTTAAGAGCAGGTGGCCAGAGCAGAGTGGCCTGGGGAGATGCCATCGTGGTGCCTGGGGAGATGCCATCGTGGTGCCTGGTGACTCCCTGGCACCCAGACAAAAGAGATGTGGGATGGAGCAAAGGCTCTGCCCTCAGATCACAGCCTGCTGGCTTTGTCCTCCCAGCAGTGGTGGCAGGAAGGGCTGGAGACCACCAGCTTGGCCCTTGGCTGGTCCTTTGGTCCTCGACTGGTCCTTCAGCAATCTCTGGGCTGCCTTGGCTTGCCCCAGTCCACTCTGGACTCCTGGCCTGTCCCTGCCCGCCCCGAGGGGAGGTGGGATTTGGGAGGATGTGATTTCCGGAGCCCTGAGCAGTGCCTGTCTGGGATTAACTCTTATCATCCCTTCCTAATGCTTCTTAACCCTGAATAAAGATCCCGCCCTGGCCTCCAGCTGCCGAGGCCTAATCCTTGCAGCCATGCTGGAGGCAGCTCCGGTTCCTCCCCAGAGCAGCACTGGCACCCCTGGGCCCCCGCGCCGCCTGGCGCCCTGCTCTCAGCCAGCCACCAGCGAGGGCTCCTTGGCAGAAGCAGCTCAGAGCAGCCCCGGGGGGGAGCAGGAGGTGCTGGGTGTAGCCCACAGCAGCGCTGGGCTCCTTGCTGATGCATTTCATGCCTCTGCTTCACCTTCATTTCCCTCCCCCCTCCCTCGCCCAAGCTCTTGCCCACTCCTTCAGCGGCAAGAGTGAGCTGCCGGCAAGGAGCTGTCCCTTCTCCTGCCTCTGTGAGCAGAAGCCTGCAGGGGTTTGCCGCCCAGGAGTGTCTTCTCCTTCCATCCCCCACCTCAGGCAATTCTTGCTCAAACCCACTCCCAGCTCCTTCCCCCTCTGTGAGCCAGGAAACAGCTCCGCTGCCTTTTCTGTCCAGTGAAATTGCTTTCGCATGACAGCCTCCTCCTCCTCCTCCTCCTCCTTCTCCTCCTCCCCTCCTTCACAGCCTGATGAGCCTGTGGTGGAAGTCCTCTGCTGGTGCCACTCCTCCCACAGCATTGGCTGCTCCAGCATTTCTCTCCTTCACCCTTTCCTTCACCCTTCCCTCCCCGGGGCCATGCTCTCCTCTCCTAGCTGCTCCTCCCCCACGGGACCCATCTGGCCTGGGGGTGCTGCTGCTCTCTCCTGTCCTGGTTTGGGAATTGCTGCCAGTGCCCAGTCCCCTGCTTGGTGTCCCTGGTGCCCTGTCAGGGCACCCAGCAGGAGCTCAGCTCTCCTGAAGCCTTTCTCTAGCATCACCAACTGCTCCAGCAGCTTGCATTGATTAACGACCTCAGGGACTCCTTCTTCTCCCCTTCTCCCCTTCTTCTTCTCCTCTCCCCTTCTCCCCCTCCTCTCCCCTTCTCCCCTTCTTCTTCTCCTCTCCCCTTCTCCCCTTCTTCTTCTCCTCTCCCCTTCTCCCCTTCTTCTTCTCCTCTCCCCTTCTCCCCTTCTTCTCCTCTCCCCTTCTCCCCTTCTTCTTCTCCTCTCCCCTTCTTCTTCTCCTCTCCCCTTCTTCTTCTCCTCTCCCCTTCTTCTTCTCCTCTCCCCTTCTTCTTCTCCTCTCCCCTTCTTCTTCTCCTCTCCCCTTCTTCTTCTCCTCTCCCCTTCTTCTTCTCCTCTTCCCCTTCTCCCCTTCTTCTTCTCCTCTCCCCTTCTCCCCTTCTTCTTCTCCTCTTCCCCTTCTCCCCTTCTTCTTCTCCTCTCCCCTTCTCCCCTTCTTCTTCTCCTCTTCCCCTTCTCCCCTTCTTCTTCTCCTCTTCCCCTTCTCCCCTTCTTCTTCTCCTCTTCCCCTTCTCCCCTTCTTCTTCTCCTCTCCCCTTCTCCCCTTCTTCTTCTCCTCTCCCCTTCTCCCCTTCTTCTTCTCCTCTTCTCCTTCTTCTTCTCCTTCCCCAGGGGCTGCCTCCTGGCTTTGCTTTCCCTGCCCAGGCAGCGGGCTGGCCACGGCCGCAGCTGCCCTGCCTGAGCTTTCCCTCTCGCTTTCCCTCGGCAGGTCCAACCGATCTCAGCATGAAAGGTGGGGCCTCCAGCACGGCCGCCTCCAACAGCACCAGCAGGGGGATGCAGGCTGCGCAGCTCAGCCCTACGGAGATCAGCGCCGTGCGGCAGCTGATCGCCGGCTACCGAGAGTCGGCGGCGTTCCTGCTGCGCTCCGCAGACGAACTGGAAAACCTCATTTTGCAGCAGAACTGACTCCCCGGGGCTGCCTCCCTCCTCCTCCAACTCCTCCTCCTCCTCCTCTCTCCAGAAGACAATTTGTACCTGCTCGAGCCAGGCTCCCACCCCCATCCTGCTCAGGACCGTCCAGCGGCGGGCACTCGTAGTTTTAGAAGGTGGAACCCTAAAGACCTCTTTTGTTTTACACTCCAAGCACCTGGGACTTGAGGCACAAGGACACGTTCTGCCCCCTTCCACTGCCCGAGCAGAAGCCAACCCTTGGAAGGATGTGGGGACTGCCGAGGGCAGAAGGGAGCCTGGGGAGGTTTGGGGCTGCAGATGTATTTAGGATCACCTTTGTGGACCCAAATGTTAGATTCCCGTCGTCCGTCCCCGCCCCCCCCTCCCTCCCCCTCCCCCTCCCGACTCCCCTCCCCCTTCCCCCCCCTCCCCGGATATGATTTCCAAGTCTTAGGTGAGCTGAATCACATATTTATTGAGAGAAAAAAAAATGGACCCCTCCCCCTCCCCCTCCCCTCCCCCCCTTTAGTAATTTATTTTTCTGAAAATGGATTCTGTTGAGTTTGTACAGGTTGCCAGTTTTGTGTCTGTCTGCTCAGAAGGCTTTTTGCTCTGTGAAAAACCCACCAACCAAACCGCCCCCCCCCCCCGCCCCCCCTCCACACACACACATTCCATAGCCCCACGCTGCTAACGCCCAGGCAGCTCTGCCTGCCCCTCGGGGGCAGCCCTCGGCCCCACGGGGAGCGAATTCACCATCCAGCCCCCTGCCCCCAGCCTTGGGGGAGGAGGGGGCTGCTTGTTCCCCTCATCCCCGCCCCCAGCGAGCATCGGTGGCAGCTGCCCAAGCCGGTGTCCTGCTCAGCCCTTTGCTCCAGGCAGCGGCAGGCTCTGAGCCCTCCCCGCGGCGGCGACTCGGAAAGCTCAGCAGGACCTGCGGCCAGGAGGAAGCCTCACGCTCGGTTCAGCCCCCGCAGAGCAGAGAAAGGAAGGAAGGAAGGATGGAAGGAAGGACCTGAGAAACACTGTCTTGTGGTCACCATCCCTACTCTACCTCACGCTCCGTTGTGGGCTTCTTCCAGGAGCGGCCGAGCTGGTCCTGGGGGGGGCAGGGTGAGTGTCGCAGACGCGCGGATCCTGCCGAGGAGGCTGGAACCCACCCGGCAGAGCCAGGGGATCCGCTGGGATCCTGCTGCTGGGCAGCAGCTCGCCCCCTTCCCCCGTCCCCAGCTCACTCCAGTCCCTGTGAAACGAGCCCTGGGCCAGCACCAGAAGAATCAACCGGTGAGGAGCAGCAGGGGTGCCCCGAAGGCGAGGGCTGGGGCCCCGCTGCCTCCCCTGCAGAGCGCAGAGATGGGCAGCAGTCGGCAGCAGAACTGACACAGACCTCTTGGGCCCAGGATCCTCCTTGCTCACAGTCCTGGAACGAGCCCCAAAGTGTGGAAACCCCCTAGTGAGATACCCGTCCTGCCCTGCCCACCTCCCCACCCCCAAGAATGCACTTCCCTTTGCTCAGTGCAATACCTGCTACCAGTGCTGCTAAACCAGGGACCGAGCCAGGCAATGCAATGTGGAGCCCAGCTTTGGGGTCCTGCTCCTCCTGGAGCCCAGCTGCTGGGGGTTCCACTCCTCTCAGAGCCCAGCTCCTGGGATCCCTGCTCCTTTGAGCCTGGCTACTGGGGATCCTGCTCCTCCTGGAGCCTGGCTGCTGAGGATTCTGCTTCTCCCAGAGCTTGGCTGCTGGGAATCCTTTCTCCTCCTGGAGCCCAGCTGCTGGGGATCCCTGCTCCTCCTGACAGCTCCCCCCTGCCCTGGCTGGAGTCCTCACCACAAGGTTTTGACTTGCCAAGTGCAGCCCCCTGTACAGCCCTTTTAAACAGTGATCCCTTCTTTGGATCCAGCTTCTTTCTTTTGGGGGCTCTCTGAGCTGGTGGCTGGGGGCTGCTGCTCCTTGGAGCTGATGCTGCTGGTGTAAGCTTGAGCTGGGGGAAGTGGCAGCAGCTGGTGGCAGCCAGGAGCAGACCCAGGCAGCTTCCTCAGTAGCCTTTACCCTCCTGTTTCACTCCCCCCACACTGGAAGAGAAGCAAAAGCTCTGCCCTGCCCTTAGCCTCAGCCCTGAGGAGCAGCAGAAGGCCTTCACCTTTGGGTTGCTTTCCCCAAACCTGAAGCTTTCCATAGCATTTGGAGAAAAGGGACCTGGCCCCTGGCCCTTAGGTGCAGCTGATGCTGACACTGGGAGCATCATGGGGGGCTGAGCCCCCATCCCCTCACTGCCTGCAGCGGGCTCTGGGGGGGGGGTCACTGGTTCCCCCTGGAGGCAGGGCTCAGCCTCAGGCTTTCCCCAGCACTTCAGGAGCCTGCTTGCTTTGCCCCCTGCCTCGTCCCCTCCTGGGGATCTCTGTAAATAGTTCTTTTTGTGTGGATACCATGAAGTAGCAAACCTGGGACCGGCTGGGGGAGCCCTTTGCTGCTCAGGGAGGGGAGGCAGAGACAATCCCTGCCCAGGGCTCCTCCCTCCCTGCACCCTCCCAGCCTGGGCAGTGCCTCCCTCCCTGGCAGAGCCCCTCCAGAAGGTTTAGCCATACTTTGCCGTCCAGTTTGCTGGCACAGAGGTGGCCCTTGGGCCTCAGGGACAGGTCACCACCAGCCACAGCTTGGTTAGCTGGAGCTGTGCACGTTGAGCTGTGGGTCCCAGGTCCCCTCTGAGCTCCTCTTAGCACCTGCTGAAGTTCTGTAGCTCTCACTCTTGGTTAACTGCTGTAGAAGACAGCTCAGGCTCCTGGTTGTGGAGGAAGGTCGCCACCAGCCCACCCTCTCCCCACAGGACTTGAGAGCCCTGGGGACAGGCACCTCTGTGACCCATTAGGAGACAAATGGGACTGACTGCAAGTTTCTGTCAGGGATCTTCTTCTTCCCCTTCTTTTCTTCCTCCCTGGCGAGCTGCAGCTTTCTGCTTTCCTCGGCACGAGCTCCGCAGGCATCTCGGCTGCGGTCCCTCCGTGCTCCAGGACTGCGTCCCAGCCCCATCCCCGGCTCAGGATGGGCTCAGGAAGCGCCTGTCCAGCTTCTCCAGACGAGGGAAGGAGCAGGAGCAGGCTGGCAGCAGCTGCTCAGGGTGCTGTGAGGGGGAGGAGGGGAGGGCGCAGGCTCAGCAGCGGGCTCGGGGTGCGCTGGGGTCCGGCTGGGACGCAGCTGAGCCCTGGGTGAGAAGAGAAGAGTTTGCTTTGTCCTTATTTAATTGTATCTCCTTGGAAACACTCCCCCCCCCCGCCCCGAGCCTGGCTGTGCAGTTCCCATGGTGGTTCCTCCATGGGCTGGTGAGCAGACCCAACCTTGTACCCTCCCTGCCCCCAAAAAGGGTCTCTTTCCCCCCCTCCCTCCCCCCCCCCCCCCCCCGCCAGCGGCCGTCGGGTTCAGGGCGAACCACAACCCCAGCACTGCTGCTTCGAACTCAGAAGGTGTAACAAGACTTTTGCTTTGTAATTATTTTGTAAGACTTTTTACAAGGTAGCAGAGCCTCCCCCCCCCCCTCCCCCAACCTCTCGACCCTCCCCCCCCCCCCCCCCCCTTTCCATGCTCTGGTTTTTTATATCATTTAGTGGTGCTTTTAGAGAACCTTTGGTTTCGGTGGTCTGGGAGCTGCCCAGCTCGGTTCTTCGCCTGTTTGATCTACCTAAGACCAATGTGAACCTTTGTATTTTTTGCTCCTCATTTTGGACTCAGTGGAAGTGTACTGTTTACATGTACAGAACTCCCCCCACCCCCACCCCACCCCAACCTCCCCCCTCCCCCACCCTCCCTCCCCCCTCTCTGTGTTCTGCCAGACCTTGCTCTTGGAGAGGAAGCTGCCCCCCACCTGCTTCGTCTGCTTAACCGAGCCACAGCTTCACCCAATCCCCTGCCACCCACCCCCCCCCCGAGGAAGACCCCCACCAAACTGAGGAGCCCTTCAAAGCAATTCTGGGTTTTGCACAAGCTGGTGGAGTTGTTGTTTTTGGTGGGTTGGGGCTTTTCTGGGTTGGGGTTTTTTGGTTTGTCCCCCCCCCTGCCCCAGTAGGTGATTTAGGGCTGGGCTGAGGCTCAGCCCCAGGGCTGGTGGAGCTCAGAGTTCCCCTCACAAGGTTGGGAGGGCAAGCGTGGGGCAGGTTCAACCCAGGCAGGAGAGCACTGGAGCCAGGGGGGGTTGTGAGGGCAGGGTGGGAAACAGCTCCAGCACTGGGAACCTACTGGAGCCAACAGATGGAAGCACCCAGGCTGGCCACTGCTGCTGTGGCTGAGCGTGGGAGCACGTTCCCTGTGGAGCAAGAGGCCCCTTGGGGAGCTGCAGTGGCTCCCTGGGGAAGCTGCAGTGGCTCCCTGGGGAAGCTGCAGTGGCTCCTTGGGGAAGCTGCAGTGGCTCCCTTGGGAAGCTGCAGTGGCTCCTTGGGAAGCTGCAGTGGTTCCCTTGGGAAGCTGCAATGCTCCCTTGGGAAGCTGCAATGCTCCCTTGGGAAGCTGCAGTGGCTCCCTGGGAAGCTGCAATGCTTCCTTGGGAAGCTGCAGTGGCTCCTGGGGAAGCTGCAGTGGCTCCTGGGGAAGCTGCAATGCTCCCTGGGAAGCTGCAGTGGCTCCCTGGGAAGCTGCAATGCTTCCTTGGGAAGCTGCAGTGGCTCCTGGGGAAGCTGCAGTGACTCCTGGGGAAGCTGCAGTGGCTCCCTGGGGAAGCTGCAGTGGCTCCTGGGGAAGCTGCAGTGGTTCCCTTGGGAAGCTGCAGTGGCTCCCTGGGGAAGCTGCAGTGGCTCCCTGGGAAGCTGCAGTGGCTCCCTTGGGAAGCTGCAGTGGCTCCCTGGGAAGCTGCAGTGGCTCCCTGGGAAGCTGCAGTGGCTCCCTTGGGAAGCTGCAATGCTTCCTTGGGAAGCTGCAGTGGCTCCTGGGGAAGCTGCAGTGGCTCCTGGGGAAGCTGCAGTGGCTCCCTGGGAAGCTGCAGTGGCTCCCTGGGAAGCTGCAATGCTTCCTTGGGAAGCTGCAGTGGCTCCCTGGGAAGCTGCAATGCTTCCTTGGGAAGCTGCAGTGGCTCCCTGGGAAGCTGCAGTGGCTCCCTGGGAAGCTGCAGTGGCTCCCTGGGGAAGCTGCAGTGGCTCCTGGGGAAGCTGCAGTGGCTCCCTGGGAAGCTGCAATGCTTCCTTGGGAAGCTGCAGTGGCTCCTGGGGAAGCTGCAATGCTTCCTTGGGAAGCTGCAGTGGCTCCCTGGGAAGCTGCAATGCTTCCTTGGGAAGCTGCAGTGGTTCCCTTGGGAAGCTGCAATGCTCCCTTGGGAAGCTGCAATGCTTCCTTGGGAAGCTGCAGTGGCTCCTGGGGAAGCTGCAGTGGCTCCCTGGGAAGCTGCAGTGGCTCCCTGGGAAGCTGCAGTGGCTCCCTGGGGAAGCTGCAGTGGCTCCTCGGGAAGCAGCAGTGGCTCCCTGGGGAAGCTGCAGTGGCTCCTGGGGAAGCTGCAATGCTCCCTTGGGAAGCTGCAGTGGCTCCCTGGGGAAGCTGCAGTGGCTCCCTGGGGAAGCTGCAGTGGCTCCTGGGGAAGCTGCAGTGGTTCCCTTGGGAAGCTGCAGTGGCTCCTGGGGAAGCTGCAATGCTTCCTTGGGAAGCTGCAGTGGCTCCCTGGGAAGCTGCAGTGGTTCCCTTGGGAAGCTGTGCTTTCCCCAGGGCCAGGCAGCAAGCTTCTGGCACTTAGGCCAGCTCTGAAGGCGACACTTCACTGCTCCCTCGGTGGATTGCTTGGGAAAGGAGCTCTCTTGCAGCCAGGCACCTATGCAACTTACCGTGGCTCTTAAGCAGATGAGCACTTCCTCCTCAACGAGCTCGAGAAGAGCTTCTTTGTGTTCTCTCCTGTGGACTCCTCCAGTAACTGTGGCTGAAGGTTTTGCCCCTTAGGACGTTTGTGTCGATCCCCTCTGTGATGCAACCCAGTTCTGTTCTCCTTGTGGAATGATTAGCACAGGCCAACTCCCCTCCTCCCCCTCACTTAACAAAGACCAATGAGCTGTTAATCAAGCTGTTCTCTCCATGGTATTACTGCTAAATGCACTGATTTTTATGTGGAATCCTCTCTCTCTTTTTTTTTTTGGGTCTTTCTACTCTTTTTTTTTGGGGTTAGTTTTGGTTTGGTTTGGTTTTCTTTTTCTTCCTCCCCTCCCCTCCCCCCCTTTCCTTTCTTTTTGTTTGTTTGGTTTTGGTTTGGTTTTGTTTTCCTTTTGGATCTGTATATCATATATAAGACTGAATCTACTTAATAAACACTGTATAACAAGCAGCATGGGATCCTAGAATGGTTGGGGTTGGAAGGGAGCTCCCCAAAGGTCACCCAGGCCAACCCCCCTGCCCTCAGCAGGGGCATCCTGCCCTGCAGCAGCTTGCTCACAGCCTTCTCCAGCCTCACCTTGCACAGCTCCAGGCCTCAGCTCCCTCCCTGGGCAACCTGCTGCAGTGTTCCAGCAGCCTCCTGGGGCACAACTTGTTCCTCCCCTCCAATCTCAATCTGCTCTGCTCTCATTTCAAACCCCTGCCCCTGGTGCTGTCCCTGCAGGCCTTTGGGAGCAGTCCCTCTGCAGCCTTCCTGGAGCCTCCTGCAGGTGCTGGGAGGCTGCTCTGAGATCTTCCTGGAGCCTTCTCTTCCCCAGGCTGAACACCCCCAGCCTGTCCCTTTATCAGAGCTGCTCCAGCCCCCATGAGATTCTTTGTGGCTCTCCTCTGGGCCCTCTCCATCAGCTCCAGGTCCTTCCTGTGTTGAGGGCTCCAGAGCTGGACCCAGCCCTGCAGAGGGGCAGGATCCCCTCTCTCCACCTCTGGCCATGGTTCTTCCTTCCACAGCCAGCACCAGCCACTGCCCCTCACCCCATCCCAGCCCCTCCTGAGCCCCACACCTTGAGTGAGAGGTTTACCCCAGTGGTCACCAGAGCAGGATCTAAGCTCAGATGCCAAAAGGCAAAACTCCATTCCTCCCACCCCCCCACCTTTGGGTCCTTTTGCCATCAGCTGTGATTCCCATTCCTTCCCAACAGCCCTGGGTACCTCAGAGGGCTGCTGGCAGCACCCACAGGTGGGGCTGGGCACCAACTTTGTGCTCCCCTTGGATTTGTTAACTTGGTGAAGTGTTTGGGTTTGTGAAAAGAAAAAACCCAACCAAAGAAAGCAAAGCCCCAGCCAAGCACCAGTGGAGCTTTCACTGAGGTTTGTGGGAAGGTCTCCCTCTCCCTCCTGGGAATTCCTTGGGGGTTTTTCCTTACCAGGGGAATGATCTCTGCCTCCGGCAGGTGCTTGCCTCAAGGTGTTGTGTAGATCAAAGCTCCTCCTTTGCCTCAGTGCCTGGTGGTCAGCAGGGCCCAGAAGGATGAGTGCCATCAGCTGCAGCTCTGGAGGGCTTGGATTTGCTTCACTTCTGGAGGCATAGGGCAGGACTTTGGCCAAGGCCCTGCCTGAACGTTGGTGTCTCTAGATGGGACAGCAGGGCCCAGCTGGACCTTCCACAGCAACTCCCTGGAAGGAGGCTGGAGCCAGGGGGGGTTTGGGCTCTTCTCCCAGGGAACAAAGGACAGGACAAGAGGAAACAGCCTCAAGTTGCCCCAGGGCAGGTTTAGGTTGGACATGAGGAACAATTTCTTCCCTTTGAGGGTTGTCAAGGTCTGGCCCAGGCTGCCCAGGGCAGAGGTGGAGTCCCCATCCCTGGAAGGGTTTCAGAGGTGTGGTGCTGAGGGCCCTGGCAGTGCTGGGTTCAGGGTTGGACTCCATGATCTTCAAGGTCTCTTCCAACCCAAACCATTCTGTGATTCTCACAGTCAGAGTGTGCACAGAGCTCACCTGAGGGCTTGCAGAACACACAGGCAAAGCAGCTCCTTGACACAGGTTTGGTGACACTGAGCCCCTGGATAAGCTGCTCCTGAACGTCCAAGGGCTGGAGGGAGCTGGCTGCAGCCGTGGGGGTGAGGCAGTGCTGCCTCACACCAATGTGCAAACCACCTTTTGGTACCTGGGCACACAGCTCCTGCTGCTTCCACAGCTCCACAGGGGTCTGGGGCAGCTCAGAAAGTCATCACAGAATGGCTCAGTCCCCTCTGCCTGCAGCTGGGACACTTCAGAGCATCAGAATCAGCCCCCAGCAGCATGGTCTGTGGGAGAGGAAATTAATTAACTCAGAGAACCCCATTCACTTCTCTGCTCTGTGTGACATCCTCCCTCTAGCTGGGTTTGACCCTTGAAAGCTCCAAGCTCCCCTGCTCCAAGAGCAACCAAGCCTGACATCACCACCCAGACCCCAGCAGAACACAAACCCTGGCAGCTGGTTTAGCAGCAGCCTCAGGAGTTGTTTTGCATCCCTCATTTTTAGCATATTTGGCTTCTCTGGAGAGCTTTAACCACCCTGAAGCCTGCCAGAGGTCAGCAGAACACCAAGGAGCTACCAAAAAAACTCCACAAAAGCTGATGGAGGAGCCAGCCCCAGCGCCTGTGCCAGGGCTGCCCCCTGCCCTGTGCCCCCGGGTGCTGGAGGTGCCCAGGGCTGGCAGAGCGCCGAGGGTCAGTCCCCACCACTGCAGGGCCCAATGGTGCCACAGAGCTCAACCTGACCTCCCAACAGGAGCCATGTGGAGTGGAAAGCAGAAGCCTTCTCCCAGGGACACAGCTTTCTTCACACCACAACACCCAGCTTTGCCCCTTGGCCTTCTCCCCACCACCTCTGAAGCCAGCAGAGCCTTGGCCTTGCCCCTTGGCACCCTCATGAAAAGTCTCTCTGCAGCCTTCCTGCAGGATCCCTTCAGGTCCTGGCAGGCAGCTCTGAGGTCCCCCCTGGAGCCTTTTCTTCAGCCTGACCACCCCCAGCCCCCTCAGCCTGTGCTCACAGCAGAGCTGCTCCAGCCCTTGGCTCATCTTTGTGTCCTCCTCTGGCCCTGCTCCCGAGCAGAGCTCTGGAACCTCCCCCTGCCCCCAGGTGACAAAGAGCGAAGCAGTGCCCCCGGAGCAGCGAGGAGGGCTGCAGGAAGGACTGAGAGCACAGCTGCAGGTTTTACAGAGTGTTTATTTTTCCAATACCACAAGGGACATACATGAGAGCAGGGCCCCCCCCAGGGCCCCCCAGACCAGCCCAGCTCCAGCTGTACACTACAGTGGCCCCAAAGGAGGCAGAGCCAGACCCTGGCTCCGCTCCCCTATCTTTGGTAAGCAGGTTCCACACCCCCCAGCTCTGCTGCCAGCGCCGTGGCTGCGTCCAGCCCGGGCTGCCTTGGTCCCCCTCCTCCCCCCACACTCGGAGGCTGTCAGACGTGTTCAGGATAAACCATTGCAGACTACAACTCGTTGCATCCCTTAGGCTGCACCTCCGACAGGGACTTGTACGGTTAAACCAGAAACCCAAAAGTGCACGGTCAAGGGAGGTAGGATAGAGCTAGAGAAGGGACGAGAAGAGGAACGAAACATCAACCCCCCACCGCTCCTGCTGCCGCCGCCACGACCCAGCCGATTCCCACCCCCACCCCCATTCCCCACCCGCCCCCGAAGCCATCCCCTCCTGCTCGGCAACTGCTCTGCAGAGCAGCAGCCAGGGCGTCGCTCTCCATCCGCAGCGACGTCCAGCAGCTCGCAAGGCAAGCTCAGAGGAGCAACTGGTGGAGGTCCACCCAGCTTCCACAACCCCCCCACCCCGCAGCGCCCACCTCACCCTCCGCCTGCGGCAAGGAGCCCGGGGCGGCGGGGGGGAGACACCAAGAGGCTCCTTGGTGGTGCTGAGCCTGACAGGCGGGCAGGGCAGAAGAGCAGCTCCAGCCCGGGGGGTGCAAGGTTGGTTCTTTGCCACCACTTTTAATACAATACTGCTGGAGAGCCTGGAAAGCCAAGGAGGGGAACAACAACGGGGGGGGAACCAAAAAGAAAAGAAAAAGGGGGGGGGGGGGGGAAAGGAAAAGAAAGAGAGAAAGAGAGAAAGAAAAGAGAGAAAGAGAGAGAGAAAGAGAGAGAGAGGAAGAGAGAGAGCCCCCTTTATGTCCTATGTACATCACATCCATTTACAGAGTTGGCCAGTACTGTGTACAACATATAAATACATGACCCAACAGATGCAGAGAGGGTACTTACAGGAGCCAAAGGATTCACTTTGTACATCCAGAGAAGGAAAAGAGAGGAAAGAAATAACAATAATAAAAAAAAAGGAATAAAAAGAATCATTAAAAAAAAATCATTAAAAAAAGGGGGAAAGAAAAAAAAGGGAGAGGGAAAAAAAACCAAACCAACAACCCAAACACTGCTTGAAATCTTGAAGTTGTCAGCTGCTGGTCACTGCTGGTCACACAGATGCACAGCCAGGGTGGGCAAGGTGAGGCCTCCCCCCCACCCCCGTGGGCAGGGCTGCGGTGCAGAGGTCGCCACACGAAGGAGCTTCGGGGCAGGGGGGGAGGGGAGGGAACCTCCTAAGGTTTCACCTCAGTTTGTGAAGCCAGCACCAAGAGGCAGTCCCAGCAGCTGGCCGGGGAGTCCAGCCAGGGCCACACATCATCATCATCATCCTGCAGACCAGCAGAAGGCATTGGGTCGGCACCTGCTGTGCTTCTTTGCTTTCCGTTCTCCTCGCGTCCCCCGCGGGGGGCTCCGTGCGGCACGGGGCGGCCGCGGGCCGGCTCCGCAGCCCCCTGCAGGGCGCCGCTGGCTGGGCACCACCTCCTGCTGCAGCGCCCCAAGCACCACTCAAACCATCCCTGCCGAGCAGCTCCTCGCTCGCAGGCTGCCCTGGTCGGGGCTCTTCCCACGCAGGCCAGGGATGGAGCTGGCAGGAGGGGAGAGTGGAAGACTGAAGGGCCTCACCTAGCGCAGCCCTGAAGTAGAAAACGCCTCCTTCCAGTTCCTCTGGATGGCAACACCTCCTCGGCAGAGGCTCCACGGGTGGCCGCAGCAAAGCTGCCTCTCCTCAGGCCTCCCCCTCTGGGGGGCGCGCAGCAGAGCACGGTCGGGATTTCCACCGGAGCGGGAAGCGGCAGCAGCAGCAGCAGGAGGATCCCTCCAGATCCCTCCACCGGGAGCAAGAAAGGGCTTTGCAGCCCGGCGGGAGGGCAGCTCAGCTCAGCTCTCCTCACCGGCCAGGGCGTGACAGCGTTTCTACTACGAACGGGAGAGGATTTTGTGTACGGGAGGTCAGGGTCGGTCGTTACCAAAAGACACCACACAACACACAGCTCGGCCCGGGGCCAGCAGCCATTATCTCACCACAAGGCACAGTACACAGAGCTTGGAGGGTCCTATGCAGTCGTCGTGGCAGAAGGCCCCGCAGCCTTTACACATGATCATGGCTTTCAGGCTGCAGGAGCACTTGAAGGAGATCTCCTCCATGCTGCTGCTGTCGGCGAACATCTGGACGGAGAGGGCGGCGCCGCGGCTGGCCCTGCGGCTCAGCTGCACCACGCTGCCGGCCAGGCTGCGGGGGAACGCCGGAGCCCCCGGGGAGCAGCTCAGGCTGCCGGGATTCAGCTGCAGCTTCGACAGCTTCCCGTAAAACGCCTGCTTGATGTTGAGCTGAGAGGGGATGGAGGAAGGCTCCAAGGGCTGGCTCTGCGCCTTCCCCGCTTCCCTGGAAAGCTTGAGGAAGGGCAGGTCCCTGGCCAGGGCACCGCCCTGCGACGCCTCCCGCGGGTCCGCGGCGGCCCCGGCTGCGCCCCTCCTGTTCTCGGCGTTGCTCTTGGCCAGGCTGCTGCACGCTGAGCCCTTCTCGGTCTTGCCTGCCCCCAGGGGGGTGCCGTGCTGCTTTGAGGTCCACCCATCCCTCGCAGGCACCGTGCCTTCTCCCGGCACGCAGCTCTTCTCCAGAGGACTCTGCTTCCTGGGGGCTGAGGCAGGATCTAAAGCCCTGGGGTGCTGCAGGCGGACGCTGGGGCTGCAAGGGAAGCCAGACCCAAAGAGCTTCTTGCCTTGAACCCCAACGTAATTTTTACTGCCTGATGCACCCCCTGTCTGATTTGGACCAGGAGAAGGGACAGTTGGAGATAAAAACTGAGGCTCTGTAGATGCTTTCAGCTTCTCTGGGCTTTTGTTGGTGGTGATGCCTGTTAAGGGGTTGTGCTGTGGCACCCGAGGGACCTTGGGCAACTCCTTCTGCTCCTCGAAGCTACAGGAGGAAAATGTTCTTCCCAGAGGTCCCAGGTCTTCAGGCTTCTGAGAGGCACTTGCCACGTTTGCCACTTGGTCTTGGCAGCTTGAAGCTGACCCAGCTTTGGAATGTTTATCTCGAACAGACTGGTCCTCCGCACCCTCAGCTCTGGGCAGCGCTGCCCCTGGCCCACCCTTCTCCTGGGGATCTCCAGAAGCTCTCACCGGGTGGAAGTCATCCCTCCTGCTCAGGGCACTTGTCTTTACTCCCACACCTGGAGGAGATTCCTTGGCCAAACAGCAGCCGCTGCCCCTCTCCACCGGCAGGGAGAGGCCTTCCGACTGCGTGTCCGGCGCCGGCTGCGCGGCATCCAGCTTGGCGCTGCCGGGAGGGCCTGGGAGGGCTTCTTCCAGAGGAAGCTTCCCCTTCAGCAGCTGCATCACCAGGGGGTTGCTGGTTTCCAGGGAGGACGCAGGCCGAGCAGGACCTGCTGTTCCCTCAGCGTCCTGGGGCAGCGGTGCGTGCGGCGCCCACCTCTGCGCCGCGGCGAAGCCCCCGGCACAGGCCAGGCCCCCTGCTGCCACAGGCGGCCCCGAGCCGATCCTGCCGCAGCCCTGGGTGCTGCTGCCACAGGAGGAGCCCTTCCCAGCCACCTCCCTGCAGCCACCACCTCTGCCACAGGCGTCCAGCTCTGCGCTCTCCTCAGCTTCCAGGTCGGAAGCGGTGTCTGTGGTCTCGCTGTGGGTGCTCTGCACCTCAGCGTCTCCCTTTGGCTGCAGCTCCTCAGGCTCTCCCCGATGGGCATCTCCTGGTCCTGTTCTGGGGCACCTGGCCCTCAGCTGCAGATTGTCAGAGGTATTGATCCTGTTCTGAGAAACAAGGCCATCGTGGGGAGGGTCCACCCCAGACTCCATCTGCTGTTCCTCGTGCCACACTTCGCCCTCGCTCGCTCTCTCTGCCTGCAGGTCTGCGAAGCTGCCCAGGACAGGGACCTCCTGCCCCGCTGCTCTGGAGTCACCACTGCCAGTGCCACCCTGCTCCACCAGTGTCTCAGAGCCATTCAACCTAAACCTAGGCACCCTTTCTGGCTGGTGGCATTCTTTACCAGCTGGTGACAATTCTGGCAGCAGAGCAGGACAGCTGGAGGCATTTCCCTTGGGGCTGGAGTGCTGAGCCAGCTGGACAGCAGGAGCACCACCAGCAGCTTTGAGTTCTGAGCCAAGCCCACCTGCCCCAGGACTGAGCACGGCAGCTCCCTGCACCTGAGCACACCACAGGCCGTTCACCGCAGGAACCACACCGCTTGGCTCCCTGCTCTGCCCCTCCTGTGGCGCTCCACAGGATGGGGTTTTGGTCCTTGGGTCAGAGGGGAGCTGCTCAGGGCCCTCCTCCTGTCTCTCACAAGCTGCTGACCCAGTCAAATCCTCAGAGACCCTCCTGGGTGACCCAGCAGCAGGCTGAGGCGGCCCTGAGCCAGCGCCTGCACCGTGCTCCGGATCTCCACTTCCCTCACCGGCTGAGGAGAGGGAGCCTTGTCTGGAAGAGAGGAAGGCCTTGGAGTCATCCTCCCAGGCAGGCAGCTGGGGGAGCAGCTGCTGCCCCCTCAGCTGCCGAGGCGACAGTAGTTGTGCTCGCTGCAGATCTGCCGCACGCTTTCCGTGAGTCCTCTTGGATCTCCTGTGCCCGGGCCGCCCGCTGGCTTCTCCTCCTCCTCCTCCACCACCTCCTTCATCAGGGCTTCTCCCTCCACCTGGGCCACCACCCCCTCCGATGGCAGCGGCTGCAGCAGCCTCTCGCTGGGCTCGGGCCTGCAGGGCCCTGGCTTTGATGTCTGCGAGGGTCCTGGCGCCGCCGCGGCCCCGGCCGGAGGGCTCCGTGCTGGGGACGATGCGAGGGCAGATCTGGTAAGTGGGCTGACCCTTAACCACCCAGGGGGGTTTGATACGTGAAAGTTGAATCTGCAGAGAGAGGGAGAGCACATCAGTCCTGCCACTGAGAGACTCACTCAATGCCTTGGGTTGGAAGGGACCCCAAGGATCAGCCAGCTCCAACCCCCTGCCCTGGGCAGGGACACCTCCCACCCGCCCAGCTTGCTCGAGGCCTCATCCAGCCTGGCCCTGAACACCTCCTGGTAGGAGGCAGCCACAAGCTCCCTGGACAACCTGTGCCAGTGTCTCCCCACCCTCACTGTCAACAATTGCCTCCTCATCTCCAGACTCCATCTGCCCTTCTCAAGCTCCAATCCATTGCCCCTCACCCTGTCATTCCCAGCCCTTGTGCCCCCCACCCCAAGCTCTCCTGTAGTCTCTTCAGGTACTGGAAGGCTGCTCTACGGTCCCCCCCCTGAGCCTTCTCCAGGCTGAGCAGCCCCAACCCTTGCAGGCAAAATGTTTGAGTGGCATCTGCTCAGCTTCAAAGGCTTCCACAAAAATGAGAATTCCAACTTAACAGCTGATTCTGGCAGAGGAGCAGCAAGGCTGTGTCCCTGGAGCCTGTGTGTGCTCTCTCACGGGACAGGTAAAGCTCCACTGAGATTGGCCTACCAGAGCCCATGGGACACACACTCCCCTAGACTTGGCACTTAGATGATGGTTTTCCCCACACAAAGAACTCTGTGGTTCTGTTCCAGAATGAGCAGTTTGGATTTGGACCTCCAGAAACCAAAATCATAGAAACCTGAGAACTGTTCGGGCTGGCAAAGACCTCCAAGATCCAACCAGCAACCCAGCCCCACCATGGCCATCACACCACGGCCCCAAGTGCCATGGCCACAGGTTTCTTGATCACCTCCAGGGCTGGGGACTCCCTGGGCAGCCTGTGCCAGGCCCTGACCACTCCTGCAGCAAAGAGATTTCACTTGGTCTCCAACCTAAACCTCCCCCAGCCCAATTTCAGGCCATTTCCTCTCATTCAATCTTTACAGCAGGGTGACCACCAACCCTGCAGGGGTGGTGAATGCTTCCAGCCAGGGTAGGGCAGGTCAGAAGAGTCTGCCCCAAAGGCACTGCCAAGCTACACAGGATGAAGACCACCACTGGAAGGTCTCTTTTGCACCAGGCTCAGGACAAGTGGTTTCTGCACCCACAGAACTGTGACCCAACAGAGCCAAGATCACCCTGAGCTCTCCTGCAAAGACCTTGGAGTGATTTTCCCCTTCTGTGCCTGTCTAAAGGACACAGTGGGGAGCAGAGGGCACTTCCCCAGCTCTGCCAGTGAGAGCCTTGCCACCTCTCTCAGGACACCAGCACTCCATGTTCTAACAAGGTGCTGAGCATGAGAGCCCTGAGTGCCCCCCAAAAGCATCAATGATCCCTCTCCTACCCAGCTGGGTGAGACTTTGGGCAGGCTGGGGCTTTTCTGGCTGAACACTTTCAGTTGTGTTGCCTAAAGGGGACCAGAGGGCACCTCCCCAGCCTGGCCACCTCTCTCAGGATGCCAGCACTCCATGTTCTAACAAGGTGCTGAGCATGAGAGCCCTGAGTGACCCCCAAAAGCATCAATGATCCCTCTCCTACCCAGCTGGGTGAGACTTTGGGCTCCTCTTTAGCAGGCTGGGGCTCTTCTGGCTGAACACTTCAATGGTGTTGCCTGAAGGACACAGTGGGGGGCAGAGGGCACTTGCCCAGCTCTGCCAAGGAGCCCCCTGCCACTTTTCTACTCGTGTTTTGGTGCTGCTGAGCAGGAGAGCCCCGAGAAGCCCTCCCCAGAGCATCAGTGATCCCTTTCCTACCCGGATGGGTGGGACTTTGGGCTCCTCTTTAGTAGGCTGTGGCTTCTCTGGGTGAACACTTTCAATTGTGTTACGAAAGGACTGACGATCTTCAAGCCGGGGCTTCTTCTCGGGGAAGGACGCAGAGGCAGCCTCCTCAAAGCATTTCCTCTTCTGCTCCTTGGCATCCCGAGCAGGACTCTCCTGGGGCAAGGTGGGAATCCTGCTGGCAGCTGCCAGGGAGGGCTCTTCGGGCTTGGAAGCCTCCGGCGCGAGAGGAGGTTCGGAGCTCTCCGGCTTCGGCGCCGCGGCCGGAGGGCTCAGCGGATCGTCCTCCCTGGGCTCTGCCTGGGGCTCTCTGTGGAGGGAGGAATCCGGGGCCGCAGGGGCAGCCTCCTTGGAGGCCTCTGCTTGCTCAGCCTCCCGCAGCTTGTAGAGGCTCCTCCTGGCCCTGCAGCGCAGGTCCGGCCGCGAGCGCTTGCGGAAGCGTCCGTCCCGCTGCCGGGCCGCGGGGCCGCGCGCCGCCCGAGCCTCCCCCTTGGCGGCCGGCCCCGTCCTGTTCTCCGCATCCTCCTGCGCCAAATTCTGCTCCTGGGATTGCTCTTGGGTCAGGCCCAACCTGTGGGGGCAATGGAAGCAAGGAGCTAAGAGCCGGAGCCCGGCCGCCGGCGCCAGCGCGGCTTCCCGCCTGCAGCCCGCCACGCGGGAACGCAGCGATCGCGAAGCTGAGCCCTCCCCGAGCCACTGCCTCCCAGCCCACCCCACTGCCACAGGGAGCCAGCAAAACCTAGGGAAGGCCTTGCAAGATGTGTGATGGAAAGCAGGGACGGGAGCTTCCCTGGGATGCAAGCCCTGCTGTCAGCCAGCCAGCTCCACCGAGCTGCAGCAACCCCACAAGCTGGGTCTGGCCAGGGGGTTAAGCTTCGTCTTCTCAGGGACCTGCCAAGCACAAACACTTTGCTACCTGCACAGGAGACAAAAACCCCAAGAAACCAGGGCAGAGGAGGTAAAATGTCTCACTTTTGTCCATAGTAGTCCTCAAAGAACTTCTCCTTCCACTGCTCCACTCTCTTCTCCTTTTCCATCTCCTGCCGGATTCGAACCTGCATCTCGTGAGTGAATTCACCTACGAGGAAGCAAGAGACTGAAGTTCAGCTTCTGACAGGCCTGGCTCTGCAGGTGCAGCTTCTGGTGACTCTGCAGCAGCTGGGCAGGCACAGAGCACACATTCCCTGTCAGTGCCCCACACATCCACACACTGCCTGCAGCTCCTTAAAGGCAATGCTCACAAAGCCTCAAGCAAGGCACAGGCCACTGAGGGCTGGAAGCCCTCTGCTGGGAGGCCAGGCTGAGAGAGTTGGGGTTGTGCAGCCTGGAGAAGAGAAGGCTCCAGGGAGACCTTCTGGTGGCCTTGCAGTGCTTCAAGGGGCTCATCAGAAAGCTGGGGACAGACTTCTGAGCGGGGCCTGTTGGGACAGGACAAGGGGTGGCGGTTTGAACTCCAAGAGGGAGATTGAGTGTGGAGAGAAGGGAGAAATGTTTGACACTGAGGGTGGGGAGAGCCTGGCCCAGGCTGCCCAGAGGGCTGGGAGCTGCCCCATGCCTGGCACCACTGCAGGTCAGGTCCTTTGGGGCTGTGATGTCCCTGGGGATTGGACTGGATGACCTTGAAAGGTCCTTTCCCACCCAAACCATTCCATGAAGGTAAGTCTGGCACTCTCTACATCCCCACTGCTTGGCTCTGTAGGTCCCAAATGGAAACACATCAGCCACTCCTCTCCATTATCTGAGGTTCCACCTCTCAACAGGAGGAGGAACTTCTTCACTGTGAGGGTCCCAGAGCACTAGAACAGGCTGCCCAGAGGGGTTGTGGAGTCTGCTTCTCTGGAGGCTTTCCAGACCCATCTGGATGCATTCCTGTGTGCCCTGTGCTGGATTCTCTGCTCCTGCTCTGGCAGGGGGGTTGGACTCGCTCTCTGGAGGTGCCTTCCAACCCCTAACACCCTGTGAGCCTGTGAACCCCCCCAGAAAGATGCCATGAAGTGAGGAGCTCTCCTGCAGGAGAAGCAAAGGCACTCACCATCAGCCAGCCTCTCCCTCCAGCTCTGGGCAGCGTGGGTGAAGAACTCGTTGTTGAGAGCGCTGCCGCTGAGCCGCATCAAGCCGTCGGCCCCCACCTGATGGGACACAGCCAGCATGGCCTCCAGCCCTCCAGAGGCAAGGCAGGGAATGGAGACCTCCCCCTAGCTGCAGCCCCTCCTACCTGTCTGTCGACCTCGGGCAGGAGGTAGAGCAGCTGCTGCTGGAAGTGGGAGGGGAGGGCGTTGAAGGTTCTGGAGTTGATGAGCGCTCGCAGGTTTGTGTTGACCAGGATGGAGCCAGGGGTTTCAAAGTCAATGTCCTCACCACGGTTTCTCTTCATCTGCCCTGCAGTGCAAGGCCAGGGAAATACAATGAGCATTGGCTCTGTGGAAGCTTTGCAGCACCAGAGGCAAGAAACCCAGGTACAACAGCAGGAGGAGCAGGAGCGGAGGGTGAAGTGGGGGATGCTGGCTGACGGCCGGCTGCAGCTGAGCCAGCAGCGTGCTCAGGTGGCCGAGGAGGCCACCAGCATCCTGGCCTGGATCAGCAGTGGTGTGGCCAGCAGGAGCAGGGCAGGGATTGCCCTGTGCTGCACACTGCTGAGGCCACACCTTCAATCCTGGGATCACTTTTGGGCTCCTCACTCCAAGAAGGACATTGAGAGGCAAAGGAGGGCAACAAAGCTGGGGAAGGGTCTGGAGAACAGGGCTGGGGAGGAGCAGCTGAGGGAGCTGGGGGTGTGCAGCCTGGAGAAGAGGAGGCTGAAGGGAGACCTTGTGGCTCCCTACAACTCCCTGGAAAGAGGCTGGAGCCAGGTGGGGCTTGGTCTTTTCTCCCTAGTCTCAGGTGATACAAGGAGAGGAAATGGTCTGAAGTTGTGCCAGGGGAGGGTTAGGTTGGAGATGAGGAAGAATTTCTCTCCTGAAAGTGTAGTCAGGGGCTGGCACAGGCTGCCCAGGGAGGTGCTGGAGGCCCCATCCCTGGAGGGGTTCAAGAAATGTGTGGCCATGGCACCTGGGGCCACAGTTTAGTGGCCATGGTGGTGCTGGGCTGCTGGCTGGACTGGGGCCATAGGTTAGTGGCCACGTGGGGCTGAGTTGCTGGTTGGACTGGATGCTCTCAGAGGGCAGTTCTCTGATCCCATGAAAGCTGACTCTCCAGCACAGTGATTAAGGGCTGTGCAGCTGGAGTCTTGACAAGAGGTCACACTCCTGGCACATTCAGGTACAGCTCCTGATGCTATTCAGGTGCAGTCCGGAGGAGACAAACTTCAGCTGGCTCAGGGAGGGAGATCTGGCTTGAGAGCCTCGAGATCATCCTCTGCCTTCAGAAGGAAAAGAACCTTGGCTCTTGTCTCAGCTATGGAGGGACCTCACCACTGCCCTGTCCATGGCCATTTGCTCCTGTACCCACCACAGGCAGAGCACCAACCTGCTGTGGGCTTTCGGATGCCCCTCAGCAGCTGCGGAGGGTCCCTGTTGATTTCCGTCCTGCTGCGCAAGGAGGCTTTGCAGAGGGCCAAGGAGCTGCTGCTGCTGCTGGAGGTGCTGCTGCTCTCCCCATCAGCATGCCTGCCTGTGAAGCCTAAAAGCAAACCAACCTCACAAAACCATGCCAGGAGCAGCAGAAACCCAGCTGGGAGAGGAGGTGTGAGGCAAGAATGATCTGCTGGCAGCAGACGCACCCTGACAGGGTGCTGCCCACTGAGCTGCTCCTCTGCTGGAGCTCAGCACAACTCTCCACAGCCCCAGGCATTCTCAGCAAGTGTTAAGGCAATCCTGAGGCAAACTGCAGCAGGTAATTAGGGAGAAGTGATGAAAAGCTCCCTGTGCAGTCAGTAGAGAGGAGCACCCCAAGAGCAGGGCTCACCGGAGGCAGACTCCATGTGTGCTCCGTTGACTTTCAGCGGCGTCAGCACCACACGTGGCAGCATCACCCCAGTCTTCTTCTTCTGTTTGCTTGCCTGCAGCCCAGGGAGGAGCCAAGAACAAACCAGAGGAGCAAAGGCATTATGGAGGGGTAAAACCAGAGGTTCACAGAACAGTCTGGCTTGGAAGGGACCTCAAAGATCAACCAGTACCAACCCCCTGCCCTGGGCAGGGACACCTCCCCCCAGCCCAGCTTGCTCCAGGCCTCATCCAGCCTGGCCCTGAATACCTTCAGGGAGAGGGCACCCACAGCCTCCCTGGGCAACCTCTGCCAGTGTCTCACCACCCTCATTGGAAAGAATTTCTTCCTCATCTCCAGTCTCCATCTGCCCTCTCCCAGCTCAAAGCCATTGTCCTCAGCCTGTCACTCCAAGCTCTTGTCAGAAGTCCTTCCCCAGCTCTCCTGCAGCCCCTTCAGGTCCTGGCAGGCTGCTCCAAGGTCTCCCTGGAGCCTTCTCTCCTCCGGGCTGCACAGCCCCAACTCTCTCAGCCTGTCTGCACAGGGAAGGTTCCCCAGCCCTTTGATCATCTTTGTGGCCCTCATCCTCTAAGCAGCTTGGCTGAGGAGCTGCCTGGCTCTGAAGTAACCCTTCAGGTGCCACCTTTGTGCCCAGCAGGGAGTGCAGCACCACCTCCCTGCCCACACTGCTAACCCCACCGAAGGAGCAGGCCCTGTAACTCCCTGAGGCACCCATCCTGCTCCCCCAGCCACCACCCAGCAGTGAAAGGTCTCTCTCAGAGGCTTGGTGCTTCCCAGCATTCCCACTTTCTCCTACCTGGGAGGCAGTCCTGTAGCTCTCCCTGGCAGCAGCTGGTGCCTTGCTCTGGGACTCGGTGGAACAGGAGGCGTTGGAGGAGGTTTCATCGAGAGACACTGAAAGAGAGGAGAGGTCAGGCAGAGCCTTGGAGCAGCCCTGTGGCTTCAGGGGGAGGCCAGCAGACACTTACCATCATTGTCACCACTCACAGTGCTGGCTTCATTGGACCCACAGCTCTCTGCATCCGCTGCATCCTCCAGCTCCTCCCCTTCTGGCACCGAGAGATTCCGGGACCACTGCA